>NC_142151.1:33697500-35030000 GCF_024610735.1 Ursus americanus | reverse complement strand
AGTATGGATTAGGAGACTCTACATGTAGATTGTAAAAATTCTAATTAAAATATCTTAGACTATTTTAGATGTATACTTGACACTGAAAATGTGGTCGACTATCATAAAGTATTTCTCTTCATCACAAAAATTCCATATATTAAGGATTTATACAATCCAGGAAAAGAAAAAAAACCAAAACCCTAGAAACATTTTTGTTGCCTGAGCAAGTAATTTTCTAAAAAGGCTCTCCAAAATCTTGACTAGAGGTGTCATACTCTGCAATGAAATGCTTGAGTTCTTCAACACACCGCTCACCTATTTCATGTAAATTCTGTCTCAAGGCAAACTGTATAGACTTTTCTAATGAAGGATCTTTTTCGATCAGCATTTTCACAACCATCCCGAAAGTTTCACAGTCTTGTCGGTAAACCTGGAAAGGTGAAATACATTGTGGTCAGCTAAGAGTAAAAATAATCAGCCAAACACTGAGCTGATTCAGTTAGCAAAATGATGATGCTGAAGTCTAAAAGGGAGGTACAATAATACAATTGAACCTCCCTCACCCTTAAGTAGTCACTACCGTCAAATGCTATTTAAGCCTCTATTTCTGAGATTTGTTGACAATGTGAATGAGTAGAAAAACACTGATATACCACATCACTGACAACAGAAGTTAGGCATGGCATTTGTCAGCATTTGGCAGTCTACTAAAAGGACATCAGTCTAGAGAAGCACTAGAACAAAGGCTTGCTAGGTGAGGCACGATCATGGCTTTATTCATTTGTTTGTTTGGAAGAAAAAAGTTTCTGAGCCCCTAACTTCAGATTCTTTGTTTGAATCATGACCAGATGACAAATTCAAAATTCTCAGTATACAACAAAAGACTAAAAGTATCTATTTGAAAAAACGTTAAGTTATAAATATTTAACTACAATTAAAGTCACCAAGGCAGAGTTAAGATCAAACCAATGTTATGTACACACATTCATGTATGTGTATACACATATATGTATAAACACACACATATACACACATGTATACCTGTGTATACATATTTATTTTACTTCAATATGTATATATAATCTTTATCAGTTGCAATTAGATATTATTCCCTGTCCAAAAATTGCTCGGTTTTCTCTCCACTAAATATCATTTCCTTGATTTGTAGTCACAAAATGCAGTTTAGATTTCTATGCTATTTTTCATACTCTGTAAGTCATGTATTTAAAGAAAAATTACAGTTAAGTATTCATGAAAGTGAAATGTAAATTATCTGATTTAAAAGAACTGTTACATGAATTTTAATTTTTCTAAATTTAACACAAACAATTAATATAACATGTTTATTCTCTGAAAAAGGATTTATTCATTTTGAAAAACTTGAGAAAGAAGTGATTTGAGACACTGCTTGGCTTATAAGGTTTTATTCCTCCAGTGATCACGGCTAGTTGTTGTGGTAGTTGCTGCTGTTATTTTTTAAATGTCTGCAATATTTTGTACCTTAACAATAGCTATTTCAAGAATAATATTTAATTTTGACTCACAGTACTAGGTTGCTAAATTGTACTAAATTCATTTCCTTGCTCTTAAAAACCATTCCACAAGCCCCAAGGAAATTAACAGAATAAGTTCTTCAATGAATACAGAAATTGAAATATGTAAAACCTTAGCTGCTTTCTCCTATCTCAACCCCTGTTCCCACATGTTTGTGTGTGATGAGATTTAATCATAATAACCATTAAGTTTAATTCTCAGCTATCTAAACCAACTATTTATTCTAGTTTATCCTAAGGTTTACGTGGTACAGAACTGATATTACTATTCTAATTAACTTAGAAAACAGTACACCACTCACATATTACATATGATGACAAGGCAACAGAGCACACTGACTGGTCTAAAAACCACGTAGTAGCTAAGTCAAGCCAATGCAGTCCCCATGGGGGAAAGTCAGAACCATGATGTTTCAGTCCTAGTGGAGGTAAATTCCTTACCAAACCAGTCAGCCCACATAATAACAGCATTCTAACACCAACCACAGGCCTCAGCAGACCACTTTGTGGGTGGCCTAAATTTTATAGGCTTCTTTTTAACAGATGTAGTAGATGAGGATAATGTTACACTGTGAATTAACCTGCAAATTCTTTAATGTGAATCTGTTTTACCTAAACTGAAACTCTTCGTTTAGCATATTTACTGAACATAAATGTGCTACAGATTTGCATATCAAAGGTAAAAACACATTAAAATGTGTTCATTTATTTAAACTGTAAACTACTGTCACTCTGGAGACAAGATAATACAAGCATTTGAGGATTGTGTTTTATTTTTTAATTGTTAAGTCCTTTTTCAATTATTTATTATAACACGCAAATTCTTGTACATTAATTGACAAGAATAACCAGAACTGCCCACAGCAACATAATTCTCTATGAAGGGGCAAATTTTCTAAAAGACTGTTTAAAATATACTGCCTGGGCATTAGACAGGAAATAATTAGGTTTTTGTTAAAGGAAGAACCTCACCCTCCAACATTTTATAAATAAAATTCACAACTGTCAGAAACCTATTTCCGAAATCTGTTCCACAGTAAACTCAATCCCAAACAGGAAGGGTGTAGTTATCTGTAGGAGAACTTGTTTGCTTATGGTCCCTGGCTGGAAATGCATTAATAATCTTCAGATCTGATATCTACAGGCCACACAGGAAGATTTTTTTTGTTGTTGCTTTTTCCCCTGATTGAACCTCATCAAAATGGGAAGCAGGTTAAACTTTGGGTGGGGTTTACATAAACTGCACAGAAATGTAGTTAAATGTGCAGGGTAATGAAAACACTACTCAAATATGGTTTCACACAATACTTTATTAGAGTAGCCTGTGATAATAAATTCTCATGAAGTATTTCTAGGAGTAAAGGAATATGACAAAATAAAACTATAAAGGCTTTTTACTATTAATTATGTTCTTCAGTAACTGGAAGAGTGTCTAGCAAGTTGTTCTATCTAAAATTGCTCGTAATGACATAAAACTCCTCTAAAATGTGTATCATTTAGTCCTTATCTCTGTGCCCACAAAAAGAGAAACGAAAAATTAAGGCAACGTAAGTTGTTAGAAGAATTTTCACTCCATTTCAAACCATCTTTAGCATTTGCATTAAAGTTCTCTAAGAGCATTCTGTGGAATGGCAGAGATTACAGAGCTGTGCTATCTAATACAGTAGCCACTAGCTACAGCAGGCTACTTCAATTTAGATCTACATACATATACTTATTTTAATATTTAATTTCTATTAAATAAATTAACTATATTAAATATTAAACTGTAAAAGTCAGATGTGCATATAGCCTTAAAAGGCTGGAATTTCAAATGAGTTATTTTCTCTGTTGTTGATACCTGATCACTTCATATAATTCCCTTTATCTGAACTCATTTTGTTCAAATGCTCTATGTCCTGTTTCAGGAGGGTCACATCTTAGTTGGAAAGGTAAACAAAGACAATTAAAATACAGTATAAAGAAGACACTTAGATGGTAGTAGGGAAGCCAGAAAGAGCGGAGAAGTGGTTCCAAAAGCAGGCTTACAGCGTTCAAATCCTGACTCTACTATCCTGGTAGTAGAATAATGCCCTTCACACCCCTGCCCCCAAGATGTCCATGACTAATCCCTGGAACCTATAAATGTGTTCCCTTACATGGTGTAAGGAATTTTACAGATGATTATGTTACCAATTTTTGACAGGGAGATTATCATGAATTATCCAGCTGGGCAAAATGTAATCACTAGAGTCCTTTAAAAAGGAATGAAGGAGAATGAGAAAAAGAGAGGAAATGTTACCACATTAACAGAGATCGAGGGGTGCCTGGGTAGCTCAGTAGGTTAAGCATCTGCCTTCAGCTCAGGTCATGATTCCAAGGTCCTGGGATGGAACCCTGAGTCAGGCTCCCTGCTCAGCAGGGAGTTGGCTTCTCCCTCTGCCCCTCCCCTTGCTCAAGTTCTCTTTCTCTCAAATAAAGTCTTTAAAAAAAAGAAAAAAAAAATTTATAGCATTAAATACATGTTAGAAAAGATGAAAGATATAAAATTAATAATCTAAGCTAGGAAACCAGAAAAAGAAGAGCAAATTAAATCCAAAGAGAGAAAAAAATAAAAATTCTGATTTCTGCTCTAACAGAAATTAGTGAAAGTGAAAACAGTAAAACAGAAAATGAATGAAACCAAAAGCTGGTTCTTTGAAAACATCAAATTGATAAATCTCTAGCCAGGCTAACCAAGAAAAAAAGAAGACAAACGTTATTAATATCAAAATTGAAACGGGTTATCACTACTGATCTCATGGACATTAAAAGGATTATCAAGGAATATCGTGAATAACCCTATGCCCACTAATTTGATAACTCAGAAGAAATGGACCAATTTCTTGAAAGACACAGTCTACTAAAACCCAAACAAGGAGAAATAGATAGTTCGAATAGGCCTACATCTATGAAAAGAATTGAATCAAGGTGGCTCAGTTGGTTAAGTGTCTGCCTTCAGCTCAGGCCATGATTCCAGGGTCCTGGGATCGAGCCCCACCTCGGGCTCCTTGCTCAGCAGGGAGCCTGCTTCTCCCTCTCCCTCTGCCTGCTGCTCCCCGTGTTTGTGTGCGCATTCCCTCTGTCAAATAAAAATTTTTTTTTTTTAAAATTGAATCAACAATTAACCTTCCAAAACAGAAAGCACTAAGGCCCAGATGGTTTCAATGGTGAATTCTACTCAACACTAGAGGAAAAAAATGATACCAATTCTCTACAATCTCTTTGAGGCCAGCATAACCTTATTATCAAAACCAAAGACATTACTACAAAGGAAAATTATAGACCAATCTCTTTCCTGAACACAGAGGGGAAAAAAATCTTCAACACAATATTAGCAAATCCAAGAACGTATAGAAAGAATTATGCACCACAACCAAATGGGATTTATCCTAGGAATACAAGGCTTGTTCAACATCTGAAAATCAATGAATGCAATCCAGCACATCAATAAGCTAGAAAAGAAAAATCACAGTCTCATAAGAATAGATGCAGAAAAACCATCTGACAAAATCCATGACAAATTGATTCATGACAAAAACTGTTTAAAACTGAGAAAAAAGGGGAACTTCCCCAACTTAATAAAGAAAATCTACAAAAACCCTAAAGCTAACATTATATGGTGAAAAAGTAAATGTTTTCTTCCTAGGATAAGGAACAAGACAAGGATGTCCCCTTTTACCATTCCTTTTCAACACTGTACTAGAAATCCTAGTTAATACAGTAAGACAAGAAAAGAAAATGAAACGTATACCAATTAGAAAGAAGACATAAAACTGTGTTCACAGTTGACATGATTCTGTGGAATGTTCCAAAACTGATGAAAAACCTACTGGAACTATTGTGTAATTATAGCAAGGTTACAAGATTCAAGGTTTATATACAAAAGTCAACTGCTTTCCTTTTTACCAGCAATGAACTACTAAAATTTGAAATTAAAAATACAGCGCGTGTGCGTGCACACGCGCGCACACACACACACACACACACACACAGACAGCATAAATCTAACAAAATACGTGCAAGATCTATATGAGGAAAACTACGAAACACTAAGCAAATAAACCAAAAAAGACATAAACACATTCTATGTTCACAGATTGGGAGACTCAATACTGTTACGGTATCAGTTCTGTCCAGACTGATCTATCAAATTCAATACAATCCCAACAAATAATTTTGAGGATATTGACAAACAGACTCTAAAGCTGATATGGAAAAGCAAAAGACCAAGAGAATAGTTAACACAATTATGATAAAAAACAACAAAGTTAGAAGACTGACACTGCTGGACTTACTATAAAGCCACGGTGATCAAGAAGACTCCCAGCCTTACTATAAAGTCACAGTAATCAAAACTGTAAGGGATTGTCAAAAGAAGACAAACAGATCAATGGTACAGAATAGAGAGTCTAAAATAAACTCATACAGATATCATCAACTGTTCTAACAAAGGAGCAAAGGTAATTCAATGGAGAAGGGACAGTCTTCAATAAATAGTGCTAGAACAACTGGATAATCTAGATACAAATCTTATACCGTCTACAAAAATTAACACAAAATGGATCACAGAGCTAAATGTAAAATGCAAAGCTATAATACTTCTAGAAGATAACAGAAGGAAAAAAAATCTAGATTACACCACCAAAGTGTTTCAGGGGAAAAAAAATTGGTTGTTTTTCATTAAAATTAAAAGCTTCTGCTCTATGAAAGACACTATTAAGAGGATGAACAAACTATAGACTGAGAAAAAAAATCTTTGTAAAACATATATCCAACAAAGTACTGTTATCCAGAATATACAAAGAACTCTTAAAACTCAAAAATAAGAAAACAACTTGATTTAAAAATGGGCAAAAAATGGAACAGAACAGAGAACTCAGAAAAGGACCCTCAACTCTATGGTCAACTAATCTTTGACAAAGCAGGAAAGAATATCCAATGGAAAAAAGACTGTCTCTTCAACAAATGGTGTAGGGAAAACTGGAGCCACATGCAGAATGAAACTGGACCATTTCCTTACACCATACACAAAAATAGACTCAAATGTATGAAAGACCTAAATGTGAGACAGGAATCCATCAAAATCCTTGAGGAACAGCAGCAACATCTTCGACCTCAGCCACAGCAACTTCTTGCTAGACAAGTCTCAAAAGGCAAGGGAAACAAAGGCAAAAATGAACTACTGGGACTTCATCAAGACAAAAAGCTTTTGCACAGCAAAGGAAACAGTCAACAAACCAAAAGACAACCGACAGAATGCAAGAAGGTATTTGCAAATGACGTATCAGAGAAATGGCTAGTATCCAAAATCTATAAAAAACTTATCAAACTCAACACCTAAAGAACAAAAAATCCAACCAAGAGACGAGCAGAAGACATGAACAGACATTTCTCCAAAGAAGTCATCCAAATGGTCAACAGACACATGAAAAAATGCTCAACATCACTCAGCATCAGGGAAATACAAATCAAAACCACAATGAGGTATCACCTCACACCAGTCAGAATGCCTAAAATTAACAAGTCAGGAAATAACAGATGTTGGCGAGGATATGGAAAAAGGGGAGCCCTCCTACACAGTTGGTGGGAATGTAAGCTGGTGCAGCCACTCTGGAAAACAGTATGGAGGTTCCTCAAAACGTTGAAAATAGAGCTACCGTATGACCCAGCAATTGCACTATTGGGTATTTACCCCCAAGATACAAATGTATTGATCCAAAGGGACATCTGCACCCCAATGATTACAGCAGCGATGTCCACAATAGCCAAACTACAGAAAGAGCCCAGATGTCCACTGGCAGATGAATGGATAAAGAAGATGTAGTATATCTAAACAATGGGATATTACACAGCCATCAAAAAATGAAATATTGCCATATGCAGAGACATGGATGGAACTAGAGGGTATTATGCTAAGCAAAATAAGTCAATCAAAGAATGACAATTATCATATGATCTCACCGATATGTGGAATTTAAGAAACAAGGCAGAGGATCATAGGAGAAGAGAGGAAAAAATGAAACAAGAAGAAACCAGAGAGGGAGACAAACCATAAGAGAATCTCAGGAAACAAACTGAGGGTTGCTGGAGGGAAGAGGGGTGGGGGGACGGAGTAACTAGGTGATGGACATTGGGCAGGGTATATTTTGTAAAGAGCACTGGGTATTATGTAAGACTGATAAATCACAGACCTCAACCCCTGAAACAAATAATACATTATATGTTAATTTAAAAAAAATTTTTTTAAAACGGGCAAAAAATTTGAACAGATACCTCACCAAAAAAGACATCTGGATGGCAAATAGGCACATGAAAAGATTTCAATATCATACGTCTTTAGGATATCGAAAATCAAAACAATGTGATGAGATATCCGTACACATTTACCAAAATGGTTAAAATCCAAAACACTGACAACCCCAATTTCTGGCAAGAATGTGAAGCAACAACTCTCATTCATTGCTGGCAGGAATGCAAAATGATACTGGCCACTTTGGTAGACAGTTTAGTGGTTTCTTACAAAGCTAAACATATAGAGTCTAAGCATATGACAAAGCAATGGTGCTCCTAGGTATTTACCCCAATGAGTTGAAAACTGCGTTGATGCAAAAACTACACACTAATGTTTACAGCAGCTTTATGCATAATTATCCCAAATTGGAAGCATGCAAGATGTCCTTCAGTAGATGAATGGATAAACTGTGGGACACCCATACACTAGAATAATTTTTGGTGATAAAAAGAAATGAGCTATCAAAGCCACAGAAAGAACCTTAAATGGTTATTGCTAAGTGAAAGAAGTCAGTCTGAAAAGGCTACGCAATGCTTGATTCCTGCTATATGACATCTGAAAACCGGCAAAACTATAGGCACAGTAAAAAGACCAGTGGTTGACAGTGGGGGAAGGATATATAGGTGTACAGGGCACCTTTAGGGTGGTAAAACGATTCTGTATGATATTGCGTGATATATCACATCATACATTTTTCATTTGTGAAAGTTCACAGAACTATATGACAGACAGAGCAATCCCTAAAATAAACTATGGACTGTAGTTAATAATAATGTATCAATACTGGCTCATCAATCCTAACAAATGTATCACAGCAATGCAAAAATGCTAATGAGAGGGGAAACTCAATGGAGAAAGGGGATATATGGGAACTTTCTTAAAATTTTTCTATAAACCTAAAACTGCTATAATAAATAAATTCTATTAAAAAAATTTAAGTCACAAATGAAAAACAGGGTGGAAAAATTACCTTCTCTGCCTCAGTTTCAGGACCTATAGACCTGACTTGTGCTATTATAATGATTAAATGAAATAATAAAAAGCAATTAGAATAGTGCCTACTATATGGGAAGCATTTAATTTATGTTAGATATAGTGATGCAGATGATGAAAAGAGGAGTATTAGAAAATGGTACTGAACCAATTCTTTAAACGTAAGTTCACTCTAGCAAAATAAGTTAGAAGAAAAGGAAACTACATTTTGGCTTGGCATAGCTAGAACGTAGAGTGTATTCACTCTCAAAGTAGGGTGAAGAGCTTTTTTTTTTTTTCCAAGGAGTTTAGACCTCAACCTATAAATCACCAATTAGCAAATAGGGAAAGACCTACAAGGAGGAATTGGATCCTTTGGATGTATCAAGGAGAGAAAATGGCAGAGAATCAACATTAAGGGCTCCTGAGGATCAGGACAATGAATGTCACATGATGTGTTAAAGAAAGATGAGATGAGAGGCTTTACAAGTAATTAAGAAGCAATATAGGGGTGCCTGGGTGGGTCAGTCGGTTAAGTGTCTACCTTCGATTTGGGTCATAATCCTGGGACCCTGGGATCGAGCCGGAATCAGGCTCCCTGCCTGCTTTTCCCTCTCCCCCTGCCTCTTCCCTCTGCTCACGCTCTCTTTCTCTCTCACTCTCTCTCAAATAAATAAAATCTTTAAAAAAAAAAAAAAAAGCAATACAGATGTAATAATGTGAAGAATGGTGGGTGGGAAGTTTTTTATTTTTATTTATTTCAAGACGGAGGATATTGGGAATGGGAGATAAGTTCAGTACCTAGTACGTAACTGAGGAACCTGTCAACAGGAAGCAGATTACTGAGTCTGGACTTCGGAAGAAAAAAAACAGAGGAGGAAAGGAGGGAGGGGGGAGGGAGGAAGACTGGGAAGGAAGTACAAAGGGTGGCAGAAAGAGAATTCTTAACATCTTTAGCACTGATGCCAGCTGAGACCATGGGAGTTCCTTGAAATAAGGAGTAAGTTCTTCCTAGCCCCAGTGTCTGATAGAAAGTAGATACTCAGTAAATGTTGAATAAATACCTAAAGTCTGCCCTGAGAACAAAAGACAGCCAGAGTAGACACCTAAAAGCACCAGTATCAGCCAAAGAACAGACAATAAGGAAGACTAAAAATTAGAGAAGAGTGAAGGCACAGGTGCCAAGAATAACATTTGTAAAAGAAGAATATAGTCAATCAAATGTCAGAGAAAAATCAAAGCAGCTGACAAAACATACTGATTAGACTGGGAAATCAGAGGGCTGGCTGGTTAGCTGCAAGAGCAGTTTTTGGCATGGTGGAGATTATAGAGCTGTGCTGTCCAATACAGAAGCCACTAGCCATATCTATTTAAATTTTAATAAAAATGCAAAATTTGGTTCCTCAGTTCCTAGCCCATTTCAAATGCTAGGGGCTACCATACTGGACAGTGCAAATATAAAAAAATTTCCATCAACAGAAAATTCTACTAAGCAGTGTTAATACAGAGGATTGAGAAGTGGGAAAAAAGGTAAAGATATAGTGATAAGTGTTGACCTGGTAAATTAAATAATATATATTTGCAGTTATTTTACCATTAAAGTATACATAAAAGCTTACCACTTTTAAAGGAGCATTGTGAAATATAATAATTAGTATCTGTAAAATGTTCTACAATCTTTTGATGAAATGTGTATAAAGATGTAAGTTAAAAAAAGAAACTCCAATTGAGGCTTAATGTACGAGGAAACATTCATAATGTCTAATGTGTTGATGAGGTCAGGAAAATAGTAACAGCATACTGATGTTAAATACTGGAGACAAATTTAAACCCTTTAATTTGGGTCTGTAGTAATGCAGAAGGTGTCAAAACTATTGTAATCTATGTTGCTGCTTGTGCTATATTAATAGAAAAAGATATCATTGAGACTTCTTCCTCAAAGTTGCAGCCCCACTGGCTCTTAAAAGCACAGCAACTGAAAAGAACACTGGAGGTTGCTAAGAAATGCATTATGAACACACGGATTAGATTTCAACCACCTACATTCAATATGTAGGTACAATTATTACGGCCACATAAATGTAACTCCAAAATTAATGATAAAGTGGAAAAATGCTACAAACTCTTAGCAATCAATGTTTGTAAAATTCTCATCCATAATTATAGATCGATTTATAAATTTACGGGATTCAAAGGTTAATACTTAAATTTTTTTTTACCATTTCTAGCTAATACACTAAATAGACAAAAATAAATGAAGTAATTCCAGAGTAATTCACTAGTGCCAAAAGCAGATCTCACAGAGATTAAATATAGGAACTAGACAAATCACAAATTAATAATGAGTGAAAAAACTTGCAAAGGAATTATGTAAACCATGAAGCCATTTATGTAGGTTTTAAAAACAGTTTATGGATATACACATATATACTAAAAATAGGAAAACACACAAGAATGACAACTCTAAGAAGGAA
This sequence comes from Ursus americanus, assembly GCF_024610735.1. NCBI lineage: Eukaryota > Metazoa > Chordata > Mammalia > Carnivora > Ursidae > Ursus > Ursus americanus. The sequence goes on along the minus strand of NC_142151.1, from coordinate 35,018,706 downwards.
AGAAGCCAGCAGGGATCTGAGAGAGGCTTTATACTTGTAATATCTTATTTCTTTAAAAAAAGAAAAATGTCACAACTCTACTTAATGACACATATGCTGAAGTACTTAGGAATGAAGTGTACTAAGATCTGCAACATACTTTGACATGCATCAAAAAATAAGATGAATTACTGGATGAATACAGGAATGGACAGGTAAGTGACAAAGCAAATAAAATGTTAAGACAGAATGTAGGTGATGACAGTATGGGTGTGCACTATTTAATTCCTACTATTTAAAAATTTTCATAATAAAATGTTATGGGGGAAAGAGAGCTAAAGCAAAATAGGCCCAATGGTAGGTATATAGCTCTGATCATTTCAGTTTATAAATGAAGGATCTATTTCGCTTGGACCCTTGGATGATGAGCTTTGCATCTTCTCCATGCGGGTAGAGAATTACAGATATTAATGAATCTGTAAATGCGGATATAAACTTGAATGACAGATAACTATGCCTGCCAGCCAACTAGAACTCACCTACTACCATGTACAAGGCACTGGATTTGATCAATAATACAGCACACCCTGCTCAAAGAAATTAGATTCTAGCAAAAAGAGTAATACATTATGAAAACCATAAAGCAAAATACAGTATGCGGTGCCTGGGTGGCACAGTCGTTAAGCGTCTGCCTTCGGCTCAGGGCGTGATCCCAACATTCTGGGATCGAGCCCCACATCAGGCTTCTCCGCTAGGAGCCTGCTTCTTCCTGTCCCACTCCCCCTGCTTGTATTCCCTCTCTCGCTGGCTGTCTGTCTCTGTCAAATAAATAAATAAAATCTTTAAAAAAAAGTACAGTAAATGTCATAGAGAAATATAAAGTACAGTTATTCCAAAGGAAAAATCATAATGGTCAGAGAGAGGGAGGATTAAAAGCACTGAGACAGTGTTGGTATTCCAGGCAACCTGGAAGCTTGGAAATAAAACACCATATTATGCTTTAAAAAAACAAACAAACAAACAAACTTGGAATATAGGGAAGTTTTAGAAAAGATGGGTGATGGGTATACTGGAATCAAAATGGAACTAGAAATGAACAGGTTGGACTGAAGGTTTTACCTCATCCTTGGACTTAAAATAACTTATGTTACACTCTAGACATTTTTTTTTCTTACACGTCAGACAATAAACCACTGAAGACACTGGATTAGAGGAAAACTAATGTATTCATTATGCAATATCCCCTTCAAATCTGATTCAGTAGTTCAGGAAAAGTAATTTTGTGTTAATATCAGTTACTGGCTTGAGAAAGAACTGCTAGCATTCAACAAATATAAAAAGGCTAAATCTAAAGAAAAACTGTCATAATGAAGATAAAAGGCAATTAAATGCATTATAAAATAGGTTTAAAAATTCTATTGGCTGAGAAAATGGTTAACAAATATTTTGAAAAAATGACAAAATCTTTCATGTGGCTTTTAATATTTTCATGTCCAAGGATAATATAAATAATATAAATCAATAAAGGCAAGGAGGGGAAGGCTTAATTGGACATTTTCCCAAGTGAATGTCTAAAACACTCACCACAATGAAATAGATCACAGGTTAAATGGCAAATCAATTCCTTAAAAGATATTTGTCCCTCAGAATGTATTTCCCTTGAATTAAAAAAAAAAAATCAAGTTTTAAAAAGGTGAAATTTCTTATGTATGTATTAAACTGAGGTTTTTACATATAGCTATCTGTTATAAAAATTATTATAGTGGGTGAAATTGGTATAATGTATACCAATGAGTATAAATTTAAAAAAATTTTAAGAGTTATCCAAAGAAAATGTATTTTAATTAAGATTACTTCCAAATAAATCTTTTTAGAAATTAATAGCTGATTTTTAATTGCTCATGAGGTAGTCCAGTCCTCAAATGATTTAACATTAATTATCAGAAAAGTGCAATGTCCTGACAATAGAAAAGGTCATGTTTTAGATTTGATTAAGGCTAAAAGAAAGCAAATAATTAGCAACAACTTGTTCCCTAAGTGAAAAATCTTACAATGGTTTGAGAGATCTAAGAGGACCATCCTCCACCCACCCAGTCACCCTCTGATAGGAGAAATCTGTCAGCAGGCTATGCTAAGCTATTTCCAAAACCCCCTTTACTTCCTCCCAGTTCATCTCTGGCAGAGGAAGTTGGAGAGAATCCAGTATTAAGATTACTTTAACCTTGTGAAGATATGGAAAAATGGCTCAGAACCTAAAAGTACTGGGGTGCCTGGATGGTACAGTCAGTTAAGTATTTGACTCTTGGTTTTGGCTCAGGTTGTGATCTCAGCATTGTGAAATTGAGCCCTGCGTCAGACTCCACACAGAGTCTCCTTGGGATACGATCTCTTTCAAATAAATAAATAAATCTTAAAAAAAAAAAAAAGAAGAACAACAACAACAACAACAACAACAACTTTAAAAGTATTAAAAGTTACCAAGCCCAATCTTTAAGTCCTCAGGAAGGGCTCACTACATAGGTAAAATTCTAGGAGAATGGAAAGGAATCCTAAGCAAAAGTTTCTATGACTAGAAATGGTTATGGGTTACAATTCTAAAGGGTTTTTTGTTTGTTTAAACATAATAGCATTTAGAAATTATTGGCATATCAGAAACATTAAGTCACTGGCAACATTTTCATATAGACTTTTACATTATTTTATGTACCTGGAATCCTCACAGGTACTCTGGAGTAACTATCCCCTTTTTATAAAAATACCAAAGCAGAGAGATCAAAGGGAGTTAGCTGTAAAAAGTACGATATTCACAGTATAGGTTTCTAATTTACCCTTTACCATACCACTGCTATAATTCAAAAAAATTGTCTAAATACAAAATAGAAATAAAGCCATGACTGAACTAAATTCTTGGCAAAGATAAATTAATCTGCTTGGTTTTGAAGAATGGTGTAAATAAAGTGGCTTTGAGGAGCCTGGAAGGTAGGTCACTATTATGAGACAATGAGACATCATTTGTGTGTGTGTGTGTGTGTGTGTGTGTGTGTGTGTGTGTGTGTGTGTGCGCGTGCGCGCGCGCTTCAGGTCTATACTTCGTCATTCCCTTAGAGAAATCTGAAACTTGGACTATTTCCCCAATTTCAGGGATTTTACTAAGGTAAATTTATAAAAAATATGCAGGTAAGAGCTATATCTTCCTCAGGCTGAGGAAAGCACACTGTTCTATAAGGTCCTTCTGCTGTGCTGGTGAAAGAGCAGTTTATGTTTGAAATGGGACATGTCCGATGTATTCTGCAGGGGAGGCTAGTTCTTCTTAGTTTTGTTTTTTTTCTCTCCAAATAATTCAGTGAACCAGGTACACTGACCCTATCATTCCATTTCTCTCATCATTAAAATTCTATACTGAAAAGTTGATTTTAGGGGCAATCACTTTTCCTACTATGAAACTTCTCCATGTCTCACACTGGAAGTTGTGGTTTCAGCACACATGTGCTATTATGCTTTTTTCCTTTTCTGTGACATTAGCATGTACTACAGGTTGGAAAAACTTTCTTTTTTTTTTTTTTAATGATTTTTTATTATATTATGTTAGTCACCATACAGTACATCCCCGGTTTCTGATGTAAAGTTCCATGATTCATTAGTTGCGTATAACACCCAGTGCACCATGCAATATGTGCCCTCCTTACTACCCACCACCGGTCTATCCCATTCCCCCACCCCCCTCCCCTCTGAGGCCCTCAGTTTGTTTCTCAGAGTCCATAGTCTCTCATGTTTCATTCCCCCTTCTGATTACCCCCCCTTTCTTTATCCCTTTCTTCCCCTACCGATCATCCTAGTTCTTATGTTCCATAGATGAGAGAAATCATATGATAGTTGTCTTTCTCTGCTTGACTTATTTCACTTAGCATTATCTCCTCCAGTGCTGCCCATGTTGCAGCAAATGTTGAGAATTCGTTCTTTCTGATAGCTGAGTAATATTCCATTGTATATATGGACCACAACTTCTTAACCCAGTCATCTGTTGAAGGGCATCTCGGCTCCTTCCACGATTTAGCTATTGTGGACAATGCTATGAATATTGGGGTGCATATAGCCCTTCTCTTCACTACGTCTGTATCTTTGGGGTAAACACCCAGTGGAAAAACTTTCATTTTTGTTACAGTATCACCATACTGTGAATTTTCAGCTCAAGATAAAAGACGTCCTTGCTAATGTAATAGTTTTGGGAGAATTTTAAATGTTTGCCATAATCTCTTTTAGTGAAGGTGATGGGACTGGGGGTTGTTAGGAGATTACCAAACCAAAAGGTGCCAGTGAAGGGGTAGCAAACACAAATGGTGGGCAAGATTCCCTATAACTCCACAGACAGGCAGATTCTGCAGTTTCTGCTTAGCTGTCCCTTTCTACCCTCGCACCCATCCTGAGAGGGGCCTCTGACAGCTATATTTATAGTACATGCCAAATGAAAAAAATACACTTATAGAAGATAGAATTTAAGGAATGTTGATGATGAAGATGAATCCCAGGGTTTACTAGATTATGAACCAGGTTTATCAAGTTGACAATGACAACGAATATAGGGAGGGTAGATGTTGGTAGAAGTAGAGAGGGAAGCACTGGGGGGAAAAGAAGGAAAAAATTAGAAAGGAAGAGAAACTGCCCGACGGCCTTCCAATTCCAGACTCAACACCTGGTTTTTGCCTTTGCCCCATGAGAACCCTTGTAAACTTTCAATATTTTCCTTTTACTTGCTAAACGTAGTTTGAAAGGCTTTTGTAACTTGTAATCTAAAGGAACTTTCTCCAGATACCTAGCATAATAGCCAGCTACGTGGAAGAGAGGCTAGCTGGCCTTCCGGGCTGGGGTGGAAATCTGGGAGCAGCAAAGACCTGCACAATGACGCGGCACTACAGTGTTATCAGCTCGGCAGCAGTGCTTAATACGGCAGGAATGCCAAGGTAATGGGAGAAATCTACTTTCTCTTCAACGCAATTGGAAACCTATCAAAGGTGCTTCAGAAGGCTTTATCCAACATAAAGTTAGGCTACACTTCTCCACGGTAAGAACTAAGTAACTATAAATCCTTGGAGTTTCCACTAAAAATACAGCTTTTGTTACTCCTACCAGAAAAAAAAAGTATCTGCTTTCAGCTCATCATTTGCAAGTGTAAGAAACAGAATATTACTGGTCTCCTTAATCACACTTGTACTAAAGAGAGGCTTTTCAATTACATAACATACAATACCACTACAAACGCTCCTAAATGTGTTTTTTCTTTACAGAAGAAAGGAATTATTCATAATTAACACAAATAGTACAGCTTCATTTTAAAATAGGAACTGCAGTATCACATATATTAAAAGTAGGTTAAAATTAATATTGAAAACAATTCATTATTTTACTTTTATCTCTGAAGGGATTATATTCAATGGGAAAAGTCCATAAATCCCATTACACATGAGTGAAAATATGTATTTTCAAGGTCTATCTGCAGATATTTTCCAGTCTATATTTTTAATACTAAAATTCATAGAGTATAATTGGTATAGGATTTAAAATTAATTTTGATCTGTCCATTTGACATTACAAAAGAAACTGCTACTGACTTCTCAAATGATACTTAAGTTCCTTGTCAGAATCGGAGCCATACTTATGACAATACCATACACAGACATGCACAGACCATGCTAGATCATGATGTTGTCACTGTTACATCAGTCAGTTACACTGCTACTTGCATTCTACTCAAGAAAAGCACTAGGTGTTAATCACTAAGTATGGTGCTATTAAGTTTTGGTAAATGGAGATATAAATCTGGTCCTCAGTAAGGCTTTTTGAAGATAGAATTTAGCTACAGCCAACAATTTGAGGCAGGAATCTAGTCAAATGAAATTTTTTTATAATGTTTACAGATAATTTTGGGTAAGCTGGTATTGAATACAACTAAATATTCTATTTATTTGAAATTCTGAGGATAAAAATGTAGTACTATAACTATGAAATTCTACTGGAATCCTGAATATCTAATAAACCTTACCATACATATTTTAATATGTAGTACATTTATTAAAATTATTGTTTAAAATGAGTTATTATTTTAAAAGACTATGCTTTTAAATAAGATTTTTTTTTTTGGTAGGGGCTGGCAAAATGGCTAAGACTAGACTGATTGGTATATTTCAGGTAAGAATAACAGGGAACACCAGAAATGAAATCTTTGTTTGGATTAGCAGCAGTGAACACTGAATTGGTTCAGATAAAATAAGGGTCAAAAGGTTGACCACCTTACTATAAGAGCCAAAAAACCCAGCAGACTGTGGTATCCCCTTTAACCTCACTTCGTGCAAGATTACCATGTGCACATGTAGATACAACATAGACAGAGATTTTTCATGTAAACACATCCTGGAAAAGTGCATTGAACCATTTCTCTCCTCAGATATTTTCAGTGTCCTATGTCAATATAAAGCATAAATATAAAATGTGGCTTCACTCTTGAGAGTTCGGTGCTCTTCATATTATAGTATTTAAAAGTCCAGAAATTAATATTTATGGTTAAGACTTATTTCCTGAGCAAACACTAAATCATTTGTAAAAATTAACTGCTAAGTTATTCTACTTTTAAAAAGGGACTGTTTAACATGTTTTCAGAGGTACCATAGTGCTGAAATCTGACTCTCTTGTGCACCTTCTTATTTCTTGGTTTTGCTATTTCTACAGTCACAACATGAGTGTGGACCTAACCAATACAATCCTGTTATAACACTGAGGAAGTTCTAATTGTTTTTGCTTCTAGTCTTCTTGTTCTAAATGTACCTACTCACAGACACCATCATCCTACAGATGGAAAAACCCTTCTCAGAATACTGCTGCTTTGGTTCCCAAGATCTGACCCAATACAATTCTTCAGGAAATCTTAGCTACTAAATCTCATCACTCACCAAAATACCATCCACCCATTCCTTTTTCAGTATTTTACCTGCTCTCATATGCCAACTGCATTCTCCTGGTTGCTTTTCTAACTTAATTTCTTCAAAATTTTTTTTAAGATATCTTTCACAAAGTTTTTCCAGGTCAATTTTTCCAGATTTCTTTAAATATTTAAGAAATGTATGTTTCTTTCTGTCCATCCTACCTCCTCCACTATATTGAAGGCAAATACAATTATTTTGCTTCCTTTGTAATGGTTTCCCAGTAAGTATAAGCCTGGAAACAAAATGGACCTTTAATTATCTCTGATTTTTTTTTTTAAGATTTTATTTATTTATTTGACAGAGAGAGAGACAGCCAGCGAGAGAGGGAACACAAGCAGGGGGAGTGGGAGAGGAAGAAGCAGGCTCCCAGCGGATCAGGGAGCCCGATGCAGGGCTCAATCCCAGGACCCTGGGATCACGCCCTGAGCCGAAGGCAGACGCTTTACGACTGAGCCACCCAGGTGCCCCTAATTATCTGATTTTTAAAAGCTTAAAATTCTATATTCTGGCCTTGGCTCAAATTTTAACTATTTTGGCCATCCTTCCAACTGATCACATTATGCAAATTCTTTGAGATTAGTAAATGTATCTGTTCACAAGGGCTGTCAATAAATATTGTTCCTTGATCAAGTAAAGACCATAATTAAATTTTTAATTGATTTAGCATTATAAGGAAGGTAAAATATAGTAAACAAATGTTCTGAAATCAAGTAGGAAAGAAAGTTTGCATTATAAAGTCATTTTAAAATAGTAAAAAGCCTAAGAGAATACCTTGAAAGGTATCATAATTTTATTACTTCTAAATACACAAAGTCACCTCAACTTTTATTTAAAACATAAAGGTGTTGGCTCAGGATTGTTTTTGATAAATAAGACTTCCTTGTATAAAAGTATACAAAGAATCTTGCTGATAATTTGCTTAGCAAAATGTTTTTTCTATAGTTTGTGCAAACTGATTGCCAATCCAATACACAGACCGTATTTTGTTTAAAATACCTAATTCCTGTTGCATGGATTGACAACATTCTATTATTTTGTGAGAACCAAATCTAACCAAATCATCTAAGATTTGGTCTAAAACTTTTTTCCCTTATCTGATAATCATGTAGGAAGAAAATAAAATTCAATTAGAAACACCCTGCTTCACTGTACATTTATAGTTTTCACTATTAAAACAAAACACCAAAGGAGAAAAGCAGTTTTTTAAAAAGACTATTGTACAGAGACAAGTTTCAAAATGTCTGAAAACATGTATGTATTGTCTTTTGCAAAAAACAAAACCAAACACACACACACACACACACACACACACACACTCTCCAAACACAAAACCTAAAACAAAACCTGTCCAGAAATGGTACCATTCAGGGTGACACTATTTAAGAAGTCAAAGAGATAGCATATTACCAAAATAAAGCAATAATTAAAATGTAAACATATTATATGTAAAACAACAAGAAAAATTTCCAGTTCTGCCTGTCTCCGCTGTGTAGGTGTGACAGGAAAGCTCTACAATTTTTCCTCAAACACTGAATCATCTCCAGTGATTCAAGCCAGTATTTATCCCATATAGCTCAATTGTGTAGCAGCTGCATTCTGCATTTTTTAATGGTACTTAAGTTATTTAAAGTGTAGAGACAAAAGAAGCCACATTAAATTAGAACCAAAACACAACTCTAAAAGTCAAATTCTGACTATAACGTCCCATATTTGTTATAAAAAATATATATATATATCCTACTCCTCACATACTGAACACTCAACTATCCATATGGAAATCAGATTAAACTCTGTTTTCTTAGCCTTCAAGTCATCATATGTGGATAATTACACAGTAAAAACTTCAAACTCAATTCCTCTGCACAGTAAGAATCAACTTAGTATGACCACGAGGAATGAGCCATTCATATCCATAGCTATGCCAAAACATAAAGGAGAAAATGTAAACAATTACCAAAGGTATAATTTCTTACCATTTTCTTTCCACAAAAGTAATTTCTCATTCACACTGAACAACACTGATACAATTTACATACAATTCAATCTTCAAAACCACACACACAAAAATCAGCCTTCAATCCTTTTAAAAATCCCCATAGACTACACAACTACTATAGAAAGGTAGGTTCATAAGCATTTTACATGTCCAGCTTTATTCTCACTTTTTAAAATATAATGTATGGAAGGATTTAAGGTATTAATGGGGTGGGAAAAAAATACGTGAGAGTGAAGGAGATTGTGGATTTTATGTTCATGGAGCCCCTAGGTTTGGGTTGCTAAGTGACCCTGGGCACATTACATAATTCTGTAAGCTCCAGTTGCCTTATTTGTAATGTGGGGATTGTAACAGTAACTTAGTTCACAGGGCTGTTGTGAGAACTAAGTGACAGAACAAACATAAAGTACTTAATACTTAGAAACCATTCACTCAACAAACATTTGAGAGCCCAGTAAGTCAACAAATATTTGAGGACCTAGTATGTGCAGGCCCTGTACAAGTGGTAAACATAAAAATATACCATCCCTATCTTTAGGAAACTTTTTTCTTAGTGGGGAAGATTATATAATAAAATGTATGAAAATACACAAATGTGTATAATTGTGGTATTATATAAAATATAGTAGGTTCAGTGATGGAGGAACTACATTGGTTAGGGGAATAAAGAAATGTTTGAGTGAAAGGGTAACATTTAATCAAGGCCCTGAAAAAAGAGAAGAGGCCAGTGAGGGCATTCCAGGCAGAAGTAACAGCATCAACAAAGACCGCCAAGTAGAGAGAAAAGCATGTTCTATCCAGAGGCCAGTGTGACTGCAGCACAGTAAAACACAAGGGTAATAGGAAAGAAATTTGGAAGGAGAGGTAATAGACAAAACTAGCAGATCTCTAGAGCCAAGGTAAAGACTTTGGATTTTTATTCTAAATGTAATGAGAAGCTGCTGGAGTGTTTCAGGCAGAGCAGCAATTATATTTAACAGGTTTAGAAGTCAGGAAATAACCACAGCAATCTTCCATTAGGCTAGGAAAATCAAGATTCAAAGTATTCTGGAGCACAGCAACTCACCTTTGTTTAAAAATACTATTGTTCCTTCCTTTTAGTTGGAAAATTCTAAAATATATTAGCCATTTCCTGCTTTAGTTTAAAAAAAAAAAAGAACATCTAAAAAACATTACAAACTTTTTTTTACCTCCCCTTTTAAATGCATCATGATCAACAGCTATGCTTAAATAGAGTCATAAGTTTAATTTTTATCAATTGTGAACAGCACAATATGTAGCTGCTCAAAAACCTGGACAACAAAACTGGTCAAACTTCTTGGCATTTGAAGCTGAATTAAAGATGTTTCAATAACATAATTTTTACCATCTTACCAGTGAATTTTTTTTTTTTAAGTCACATTTAAGGTGTTCTTACTTGGTCCACTGTGGATAAACGATCTGGTATGCCTTTTCCACTCTTACTCAAAGGATGCTGTGAATTGCTGGAAAAAGTCCAAAACTGCAATTATTTGATCCACTCCTTAATCTCTCTTGTTGACTTCCATATCAACATACACCATATGCGGTATTCTAAGTCCTTTCCATGCCTGATTCAGGAACTCCAAGTGCTGATAGGACTCTCCCCACCCTATCCCATTTCCCCTCACTCTTAGCAAAACTGTCTCTCCTAAACCTATCTCCTCTCCACCTTAAAAATGGCTGCCACTTTCTTCTTTGTCCTAGTCACAGAAAGCATTTCTCTAAATTTTCAAGGTTAGTCCCTCTATCTGTGCTATTGATCATCTCTCCTGCTTCATCAAATATTCCATCTGTTTTTTATCTTCAGTCTCTCTCATATCACCCTTACCTTTTCACAAGTATTCAAAAATAAGTAAGTAAATAAACAAACAAATAGGTCGGCGAGTTTTATTTATTCGCCTGCCACACAGTCTCATGCACTTGTTCTCCATTTCTGACTCTAGCAATCTAATTCAGGCTCTCACTCCTCACCTGAAGAATTGTCAAACATTTCTGTACAGCCACACTAGTATCTTTTTAATTTAATTTAATTTTTTCTTAAGATTCTATTTATTGATTTGAGAGAGAGAGAGAGAGGATGAGCTGGGGGAGAAGCAGATAGAGAGGGAGAGGCAGACTCCCTGCTGAGGAGGGAGCCCGATGCGGGACTTGAACCCAGGACCCCAGGATCATGACCTCAGCCCAAGGCAGGTGCTTAAATGACTGAGCCACTCAGGCACCGCCCCCCCTTTTCTTGCTAGTATTTTTTTTTAAATCCTGATCCTAATTCTCACATATTTGAAATTCATCCATAAACCATACTTCCAATCAATAGAATTAAACTATTTTCTCCTGGCATTTAAATTTTTCAATGATCTGGCTCCAGCTATCTTCAGAAAACCATCCTGGGCTTGCCATCTACTATCTTTTCTCTACCAAAAACTTTCTGTAAAATAGTCTATAATCAGACCCTGTCTCATGCTACTTTAATTTCGCATCTACTACTGTGTGTGTGTGTGTGTGTGTGTGTGTGTGTGTGTGTGTATGTGAGTGTGTGTTTAAGATTTTATTTTATTTATTTGACCGAGACAGAGACAGAGAGAGAGAGAGAGCGAGCACAAACAGGCAAATCAGCAGGCATAGGGAGAGGGAAAAGCAGGCTCCCTACCAGGCAGACAGCCTCACGGGCAGCTCGATCCCAGGACCCTGGAATCATGACCTATGCCAAAGGCAGATGCTTAAGGGCCTGAGCCACCCAGGTGCCTCTACTGCTGTGTGCTTTTAACTTGCGGGGTCTCCACTAACTCTGAGGGGTTACTGCCAGAATTGAACTACAGTACTATCAGTGGAGTTGAAACAATATTTCCTTCCTGATTTGCATCCTTTATAACAAAACTACAATCATAAGTATAGCACCTTTTCTGAGTTCTATCAGTTGTTCTAGCATATTATTGGACCTGATGGGGTCATGGGAACCCCCAAATTTGTAGCCAGTCGGTCAGGAGTGCAAGTGGCCTGGGAACCCCCAAAGTGCAGCTGGTTTCAGAAGTAAGGGCAGTCTTGTTGGGAACCATGCCCTTTAACTTGTGGGGTCTGCACTAACTCTCAGTGGTTAGTGGCAGAACTGAATTGGAGTATACCAGAATGCTTCCTTCCAAAGCTCTTCTATCAAATCAAGACAAAGTTTCTGAGCCTATTATTCAAGACTAGTCACGATCCTTCTAATATACAACACTAAATGTAATTCTGTCAACCTCTACTCTATGCAGTTATAGCAATAAATGTGGCTGAGGAGTAGGATGGGGAAATGAAGAGTATCGGGAAAGAGATTAAAAAACATCCATGTAAGATACAGTTTCACTCAAACTAAAACTACTTGTAATTGTTGATTATTCCTTATAGTTCCCTATTTTCCATCTTATGCTCATGTCATTCACCTCTGTCTAGAATCTTTTACCTCCTATCTCTGAGACTCCTACCTGAATTCTAAGGATCCAAGCAAATATCACTTCCAAAATGAAGCCTCTTTGGTTCTCCTATCTGAAACCGATTTTTTAAAAATCTGTTTCAAGGGAAACAAGCATAACAGAGAGCACTAAGTAAGGAACAGTCATATTTCTACCACTTCTGGTGTAAGCTGGAACAAGCCACTTAAGCTTTTAAACATGTAAAATGAAGATAGGAAAAACAACATGCCATTTCCAAAAACACTCTTCTGCCTCAAAAAACTTAGAAACACATTCTTTTAAAAGCACAGCTAAGCTCTTAAAGTAACTAAGGGTAATTGCCAGCAATCATAAAAGAAGAAACAAGAAACAGAGTGATAAACTAACAGCACGGGCTACGGCTTCCCCAAAGAGCCAAGAATTTAGAGTCTGGTCAGGAATGAGACACATGACCTTTGGACGTTTCAAGACAGAGTTGAAATCTCAGGCCTTTGCATAAAGCTAGGGAGGATTTTTGCAGCAGGATGAACTAGAAAAAACAAACAAACAAACATAAATCATCTATCAGTAAAAGAAAAAGACAGGGAAACTTCTCTGCCTTGATTGAGCCTCTTAAGGCAAGGAGATGCAATTTCCTCTGAATATTCATAAACATAGGTCTACTTTCATGTGCATTTGAAGTTCTAAATATAAACTCACAACTCCGAAATACAAATTATATAAGGGAACATGCTACCATGAGCAAGAGTCAACAGAAACAGCAGCTGGATTAAAGCCCTCAGACTTTAGGTATTAAAATTATCCGTTACAGAAAATTAGATGCGAAAGAGAAAGAATGAAACCATGAGCAATTAACAATCTAATTCTAGGCAGATTTTTAAGAAAACTAAATCAAACTTCCAGAAATGGAAAATATAACTGAAATTAAGAACTCAGTGAATGGATTAAACAGTAAATTATATAAAACTGAAGACTTAGAGAGTCCTGAACAAAATACTTATAATTTCAGATTTAAACTTTAGAAAGTTTAGGAGAAATGAAATATACAATGATAAAAAATCTAACTACATCCAACTGGAGTACATAAAAAAAGAACAGAGGATACTCAAAATTTAAAGAGATAACATAATTTTCTAGCTGTAATGAAAAATGCAAATTTTCAGGTACAGGAAGCATAAATTATGTTAGCCAGAATAAATTTTACAACAATCCATATCTAAATACATTATAGTAAAACTGCATATTGAAAAGCAAACTTTAAAATAAAAATAATCTCAGGGCTCTTGGGTGGCTCAGTCTGTTAGGCGTCTGCCTTCCACTCAGGTCATGATCCCAAGGTCCTGGGATAGAGCCCCCGTCAGGATCCCAGCTCAGCAGGGAGCCTGCTTTTCCCTCTCCTCCTGCAGCTCCCCCTGCTTGTGCTCTCTCGTGCACCCTCTCTGTCAAATACATAAATAAAATCATAAAGAAAAAAAATCTTTTCCCCTTCACAGGCTTGCCATAAAGATCCAATTTTTTTCATCAATATTTTGTACAATCTTCTCAATATATATTTTAGTCATATGCAGTAAATTTATGAGAAATCATCTCAATCTTGTGGACTCTCTTTTTGCAACCAAATAGATAAAGATGATTTTACTTCTTCCTTTACTTCCTTTTAATCCCCCGAAGGGAAAGATTCTTGAAGATTTACTCTAGTATTTATCTTCAAGCTAAAATAGCAGAGCCAAACTACATGGGACCCAGGATGCTTTGAGGACTCCTCCTAATTCCATTCATTCAACTGTTAAAACATTTACTGCGAGCCTATAGTAGGCAAGGAACTCCAAATGACACAAAGATGATTAATTAGGTAATTTTTCTTTCAGCCTCTAAAAGGTAATTAGTATTGTAGCTGAACATATGCTAGCTATAAGTAGGAGGCAAGGATGTTATTATTAACTTTTGGCTGTGCCACTTTCATGGGCAAATCACAGTTGGCTGTGCAATTGATGAATTCAGTCAATAAAAATAAATTTTTAGTATAAATAAAACAAAATCTAGAAAATTAAACCTGTTGCAAACAAACTACCCTCCCTTAATACCAGGCTTCCACTAAAAAGTAAATTAAGGGGCGCCTGGGTGGCACATCGGTTAAGCATCTGCCTCCGGCTCAGGGCATGATCCCGGCGTTGTGGGATCGAGCCCCACATTAGGCTCCTCTGCCTGTGAGCCTGCTTCTTCCTCTCCCACTCCCACTGCTTGTGTTCCCTCTCTCGCTGGCTGTCTCTATCTCTGTCGAATAAATAAATAAAATCTTTAAAAAAAAAAAGGTAAATTAAATATTCTTTATGCCTTTGCTTTACATGGGGCCCTGATCTCTTTCATGATCACAATATCAAGAATGTACTACATCAGAAACATGGAATGGAAAAATATTTTTATGTTAAGAAAAAGCCTCTACTGAGATAATCACATGCATTTCTTTAAACTTGGTCCCAAGGGTACCAAGAATTTTTGCTAAAATAGCTTATGATTAAATATTTAAGTAGAATAAATGAGTACTACTTAAAATCTCTAGATTACAAAACCTTTATTATTATTAAGACCTGATCTGATCTGTAACTTTTAGACAACCAATATAAAGGATAGAGAAATACAAGTAGTACAACAGTTGCTGAAATAAGCACAAAAGGTTTTTCGTCTTGGCTTTCCTCAAACAGTACCAATGAAGGATGCTAATAATAGAATAAAATTTCAGGGCACAACACTGCAAACCATAATTAGAAATCAATGTGGTATAAAACCATCAAAACTGCTGGGCAACAATTAAATTGAGAATCCTCAAAAAAGAATGTATGTGCGTGTGCATGTGTGCGTGTGTATGTATGTACATACGTATTGGCCTAAATGAGCCAATGAAAAATAAATAATAGTAAATAGTAAATAAATAGTGTAGTATTTATAAATAGTAAAAACAAATAATCTCAAAGTCAGAAATATCCTAAAGTTTGAAAAAAGTACCACAATTTGACACAGTCTATATATACCAGAAGACAATGGAGTGCATACGTTCAGGAAAAGGTTCTAGAAAAACTTGACACAAAGAAGCAGCTTAATGGGGGAAAGGCATACTAGGATATTTGCTGATAGGAAACTAAAAACTTTGTAACTTGAATTCACATACCATAAATGAGTAGTTCAAATTTACCCTAAAATATTTCCTATCAATCTAACATGGGGATTGTATGGGTAAAAAAATAAGAGGCAAAAAGCCTTACCTCAAATATAACATTACTGTTATACATTTTAAAGGCTTTTTCCCAAGCAAAATAATCTTTAAAAGATATATGTACAAAAATCAAGCCCTAGGAGCCCCAGTATAATTACTACCAAGCTAGGTAAATAGAGATGACAATATAGCATCACAGTACCACAATCCTACTCATTTCAGTTACTCAAGATCTGCTTTGCTCTTTACCTTTCACTTCTCGTAAGAGAGAATCACTAGATGAAATTGACATGAAGACTCATCTATTTCCTTCTTGGTTTAATGACATTAATTTTAATTTCAACCCATTCGCAAATGTTATAATTTAAAATACAAAATGACCAAAGGAAGAGATTATTTTTCAGTATAACTTTTAAGTTACTTGGTTGGAAATTGGGCCTTATTTTTCTAAGTTGGGATCCCAGGCTAACCCACAAAAGCCTCATAAGCACATACGAAAACTTAAATACTTTTCACCAACTATGAAAAAGAGTATAAAACAATAACGGCAGCCATTTTGGCTACTGACAACGTCCTAGCCAACTTAAATATACATTCCCATTTAATTCTAACATTATTATGAAGTGGATACTAGCACCATTCCCCTTACAGTAGTGAGCAAAGCAAGCCTCAGAAAAATAAAATGACCTTCCCAAAGACACATAGTTAAGTGGCTGAACTGGGATTCAAGCCTAATCCCCTAACTCCAAAGTTCCTATAGTACTTCTTCTAACTACTAAAATAATGCAGCAGCATTGTGGCAATACTCCATAAATCCTTCTACTGACTATATAAAATTCCATAGTGCAGATACACTAGAATCTATTCAGTCATTGTTCTCGGGTAGAAGAAAATGATCCTTCGTGGAAGTAGGAGACATAAGAAGCAATGAAAATTTTAAAAAGGGTAAATATTTAAATAAGCCTAAATGAATATTAACTGCAAAGCAGACTGTCAGTATCTTGTGGGGTTTAAAATATATATGGAAGTAAAACACACCAGTAATAGATCAATCAAGAGGAAGTTCAATGGGGTTAAAATGCTCTAAAATGCCTACACTGATCCGTCAAGAAGTTAAAAATACTAGTGTATATTAGACTTCAGTAAATCAGGAATGCATGGTGTAAAACAGTATATAACTAAAAAGAAAAAAACAGTGTATAACTATTGGTGTATGGAAATGAATAATTTTCAAAATTCCAAAGATGGAAACAAGGAAAGAAAAAGGACTACAGAATAGGAAGAAAAACTAAACACAGATACATCAGTAACCTCATTAAATATAAATGGACCAGATGACTCAAGTAAAGACATATTTTATCCAAATGGATGAAAAAACAAACTCAATTATATGCTGCTTATAAGAAAAATACCTTAAATACAAGAATACAGAACAGCTGAAAGCAAGGTGACAAAAAGATACCACATAAAAACTTAGATAAATATGAGGCAGTATTAGAGATGAAGAAAACTACTTCAGAAAGATATAAAATAATTGTAAATTCATATGCACTTTATAGCATAGTCTCAAATAAAAGGAATAAAAATATTTAAAGGAGATACATGAACCCACAGACATGTGAAGGTTTTAATACAACTCTTTCAGAAACTGATAAGATAAGCAAACAAAACCAATAAGCATATGGAGGATTTATTTTTGTTATTTTTTTTTAAAGATTTTATTTATTCATTTGAGAGAGAGACAGAGCACAAGCAGGAGGAGAGGCAAGGAGAGTGGGAGAAGCAGACTCCCCCCTGAGCTGGGAGCCCAACATGGGGCTTGATCCCAAGACCCTGGGGTCATGACATGAGCTGAAGGCAGATGCTTAACCATCTAAGCCATCCAGATGCCCTGGATTTGGAGGATTTAATACAATCAATTTTACCTAATTGTCATACTAATAAACCAATGCCCTCAACAAATACAAAATACACCTACCTGTCAAGTATACAGAATACTTAACAAAAACTGACTATGTGTTGGCCAACAATGGAAGTCACAACAAATTTCATAGGACTCAAATCCTAAAAAGTATATTTTCTATTACAGTGGTTTTGAATTAGAAATTTATTAAAAAAACAAAACAAAAAACAAAACAAAAACAACAACTACAAAATCTCCTGTTTGGAAATTTCAAAATATTCTAAACTCTAAGAAGAAATCCCCCCAAAATATTCTAAACTGAATGGCAATGAATATTAACATCAACTTCTGGAAGATGGAACTAAAGCCCTATTGAGAGAGAATTTATAGGTTAAAAGAAAAGCCGCAAATCCATCAGTACCTAGGCTCCAGAGTTTTGTTCTGTTTTGTTTTTCAAAAAGAGCAATTAAACCAAAAAAAGTAGAATGAAAGAAAATAATAAAGGTAGAATTCAATGAAATATAAAATACAAAAACAAGAAAGAAATGAATAAAACCAAAAGTTGGTTCTTTGAAAAAGACTTGTAAGACTGGTAACTTTAGGTAGCACTGATCATGGGAGATGTAGCAGCCAACTCCCAAGACAGCCTTGCAGTGATCCCCATCTCCTGGTACTTTCATCCTTGTGTAATACCTTCTTATTGAGTGTCAGCTAGGCTTAGTGACTACTTCTAATGAATAGACCAAGATGGAAGCGATGGATGGTATGTGACTTGAAGAATAGATCAGAAAAGACAACAAATCATTGTTCCTTTTCTCTCTCTTGGGACTCTAGCTCTGGGGAGGTCATGTCAGGAGAAGCCTTGTGGAGAGGTCCACATGGTGAGGAAGTAAAACTTGTACCAAAAGCCACATGAGTGGGCTTCCAACTCCAGTCACATCTTCAGAGACTACAGCCCTCGTTATCAGTTTGATAGCAACCTCTTGAGAGATCCTGAGCCAGGATCCTGAGCCAGGATCCCAACAGGCTTTATTTGTTGTATCTGAGAAATTGAGAAACTGATTCTAAGATTTCTACAGAAGTTCACAGCTCCAAGTATAGGTCCTCTTTAAAACAACAACGTAGGACAACTTGCTCTACTGGATATCAAAACTTATTATAAAGCTCTGGTAACAAAGACAGCACGGTATTATTGCAAAGATCAAGGGACCAACGGCACAGAACAGAGTCCAGAAACAGATTCAGATATATATGGACACTTGATTTATTATATAGGTGTCAATGCAGAGCAGTAAAGAACACATGGCCTTTCCAATAAATGGTTCCAGGTCAAATGAAAGTCCATATGGAAAAAAAAAATGAAACCTGGATCCCTGATATATATTTAATATGCACTCTACATAAAATAATTTTCAGATGGACTGTGACTCAATGTGAGAGACAAAACAAAATATCTTCTAGAAGATAATAAAAGCTATCTTAAATAGGAGACAACAGTAATAAAGAAAAAGACTAAAAAGTCTGGACTACATTCTTATTCCTCCAAAAATATCAAAAGAATGAAAAAACAAGCCACAAAGCGGTAAAGTTATCTGCAACACATATAACTAGCAAAGGGCTTCTATTTAGAATATATAAAGAACTCTGCAGATCAATTTTAAAAAAACAAAAACAACTTCATAGGAAAACAGGCAAGAATCTCAAGAGATACTTTCTAAAAGAGATGCTAATAACCATATGAAAATGTCCTCAGCATCATCAGTAATAAGGGACATGCAAATTAAAAGCATAAGGAGCTCTATTACATGTTAACACTATCAACGAATCTCACAAACACAATGCTGAACCAAAAAAAAGCTAGACACAATATATACCATATTATTCTACCTGTATTGAGTTTAAAAACAGACAAAACAATACTACAATGTTAGACACTTATTTAGTGGTTACTACCTTTGAGAAAAAGGAGGGGGCAGTAACTGGGAGAGGGTATAAAGGGTTTCCTGGGATGCTGGTAATATTCTACTTCTTGATCTAAATGGTATTTTTTTTAAAGACTATTTATTTAAGACAGAGACAGAACACACACAAGCGGGGGTTGGTGTGGGAGAAGCAGACCCTCCGCTGAACAGAGAGCCTGACGCAAGGCTTGATCCCAGAACCCTGAGATCATGATCTGAGCTGAAGACAGATCCTTAACCGACTGAGCCACCCAGGTGCTCCAATTTGAGTGGTAGTTTTCACAAGTGTTTGCTTTGTGAGGAATCACTCAGGTTAACAACTATGTTTTGAGTACTTCTTTCTGTATATGTTATACATCATTAAAGTGCTTTTTTTAAAAAATAGAGCACAGGGGCGCTTGGGTGGCACAGTGGTTAAAGCGTCTGCCTTCGGCTCAGGGCGTGATCCCGGCGTTACGGGATCGAGCCCCACGTCAGGCTCCTCCACTATGAGCCTGCTTCTTCCTCTCCCTGGCTGGCTGTCTCTATCTCTGTCAAATAAATAAATAAAATCTTTAAAAAAAATTAAAATAAAATAAAAAAATAAAAAATAGAGCATAATAGCAAGCATAGCAGAATTTAGCATGGTTGATCTTCAGCTAACCAGAAATGATTTTGAAGTGCTCATTTGCCCCAAGTCCAGATAACTGAGGGATTAGAAATCTTAAAATTCCACTCTGAGGCTGACAAAAAAATCCTACAAATAATATCCCAGCTAACGAAGTAAACAAGTATTCTAAACAGAACTGCGCAATTTCCTCTAGTAGTTTTTTAAAAAACAAAATAAAACAAAAGGAAAAATAAGGGGGGACGACAACAAAACAGACAGTATGTCTCCCAATGAACCAGATACTAAAAATCATCATTTTATTTCTAATGTTTCCTTAAGTAGAAACATAAGATTTTCTTAGGGCAACTTTTAAAACGTCTTGTATAAATGAACTGAGAATATCAACCAGCTCATGCTGGTGTCAGCACATGAGTGTACAGGACAGATAAGCTTATTATACAGTACCTGAATTAAGCAACAGTTAAGAGAAGACAGATGTCATAGAAGGGATCACATTTTAAAAATGAAAAATGAAAATTATGGGAAAATATGAGAATAATTTGTTTCAGAAATGGGGAGGGGAAGCAGGGAATTCTAAGGAGAAGGAAACATTTACCTTTTTTTTTTTTAAAGATTTTATTTATTTATTTGACAGAGAGACAGCCAGCGAGAGAGGGACCACAAGCAGGGGGAGTGGGAGAGGAAGAAGCAGGCTCCCAGCGGAAGAGCCTGAAGTGGGGCTCGATCCCAGAACGCCAGGATCACGCCCTGAGCTGAAGGCAGACGCTTAACGACTGCGCCACCCAGGCGCCCCAACATTTACCTTTTTACAATACTTCTTGTACCTAGAAAAACAGACTGGAACCAGTGAGATAAAAGAACAAGCCAAATGGAAAATGTAAAAGAGAAATTACAAAGGAACCCCCCCGAACAAATATTTCATAGTAAAATTATTTTTACAATTCATTTTGAATGAATGGAGGGAAAAAGGAAAAAGAAAAAAGCAGAAGCATAAGGATAAAAGGTTTAACAACCCAAAACCTGACAATGATGAGAAAATCACCTCTCAAGAGTTAAACTTCTACAGATTTGCTATATAATATTCCTAGGAAGTAATCTGAAAGTAGTCAAAATTCCAAAGCCGCAAAGAAACAGGCAAAGTAATTCTTAATAGTACCGTAAACATCTACATAGTGATTTTCAATATACAACGGGCTTTCACATACAGTGGTTTTGTTGGTTCTGTGGGAGAGCGTGTAATTAACCCCATTTTATAAATGATTTTGAAAAGGGCTCTGAGAAGTTAAAACACTAAGTGGAAACATCCAGTGTTTACTATGCCATACCACTTACAAATGTCCTTTAAAGTAAATTCTCAGACATGTCAACTTACAGCAGGGGAACTGAATAGCAAGGGACAACAATTTGGAACCACTAAGAAGGAAATCCTTACCTAGCACTTGTTGATAGTGGACAAGGAGGAAAGGTGAGAGAATGAAGCTTGTGCTCGAGTTTATGTCATGGGGAACAACGATATTGGAAATGCTTTATAACTAGGTACATTTTAAGTGATGACATCCAGGGATAAGGTCCAAGTTGGCCTCATCTCTTTTGGTACTTATATTAAATGTGGTTCTTACCAGGCTTGGTATCCGTATTGCCTAAATTTTATATTTTATGTAAAAATAATACAACAGGGTCAATCATCTTCATATTTACAGGTTTATATCAGGTAAAAAATAACTAACTTACTTTTAAATGTGAAGACTGAGATGCTTGGTTTTAACATTTCAAGCATGATACAAATTACCTTATGAGATAACTTTCAGATGAAACTCCCTTAAAACGAAACTTTACACTTGTTCTTCAGCAACAAGTTTCTGGAATAAAAAATCTGTTTTTTTTTTTACAAACTATAACTTTCAAAAACCTTGAAATATGGCCAAAATAAAGGATTTATCTTTAATGTGTTTGAGAATAAGAAATTTTTCAGGGGTAAATCTTAAGTGAGTACATTTTACTAAATCTATATATGTAAAGTCTGAACAAGTGGTTGGCAATAATGGATTGTTAACTACAGTAGGGTAGACTTGATGTCTAGACAAGATAGTGGTGAGAGCTGTACTTTTAAGAAGTTTGTTACTTGTTCTGATAAAAAGGGAAAACAAAGAATGTTTCTCTTATGTAAGGTTAGCGTGAAATGTTTAGATCATGCGTATACAATAGAGCTGCCACTGCTTTGAAAACAATTTCATTTTAATCCATCATGTGTTAAAGCTGATTTTTTTCCATGTCCCTAACTCTAACATTTCGGGAAGATGGTACATTTGATTAATCTTCTACCCATTTTACTTTAAAAGTAAAACAAAAATATCCTATTATATATTGAGAGAGAAGGAGCAAGAAGTAGTGAGAGTGTTGGGAATCATCAGGCTATATGGACAGTGACTAAAACTAGACACTGTAAAAAGAGAAGAGCCACAGGTTGACCACTGATTAAATGTGACATCTTATTTACTGAAAAAAATATTTTCTGCACAATTCTTTAGCTCAACAAACACTAATTACTAACTGATGCATAGCAACAGTATATCTGAGTTTAAAAAATTTTTAAATATAAGAACCTGTGTCCTTAAGAGGTAAAAAAAAAATTAAAACACCTAAAAATTCTACACTTTAATCTGAAATTAGCTACACACAACAGTGTGTGCAGAAGCAGCAATACTTAGCTTTTACTTTTAAATGATGGAGATTAAGAACGGATCTAAGATTATTCAGTCTAGCTTCTTTATTTTGAAGAAAAAGTTTGGAAAAGCTAGTGAGCAGCCCATATGGTCACAAGAAAATGGTTAACATGTAGAATTCAAATTAAAATAAAATTTATTAATTAAGTAGATTGATCTAGATTTACAGTTAAACCTTATTAACCTATCAGTCAAACAACCTAGACAAGCAACAAAAGGATTTCTGAAGTAAATTGATTTTTCTTTTTTTAACTAACTGGAATAAGGAAAGGAGAGGACTCCCATCTACAATTTAACTATATAAGTCAATACATAAAGATAAATATATAATCTACCCTTCATTCAAGAGAGAGACTTACTTCAAGGTAGAAATATCAGCATTTTCATAAAACAACAGTAGGACAGTGTTAGGATAGATAGTATTCTGAAATAGTCAAAGAGGTTTTAAAAAATGAATTTGCCTTCATGGTACTTCATTTTTTTTTCTGGTTATTATTCACCAAATAAGAAAAAGAAGAAATGGACTCCCCCCCCCCAACAAATTCTACTTTTTTATGATTTAAGAAATACCATGAATAGTGCATTTACAGAATACTTTCAGGCACATCCCTTCAACTGTATTGGTTGAGATTCCATAAGTTCTATCTACTAATAAAAATTTTTGAGAAAGGTTAACAATGATTGGTACTAGCAAGAAATGAAGATTCTCTATGTAATCTCATATGTTCCAGTTATTCTTAAACTTGGCTTGCCATGAAAATCACAAGAGGTGTTTTAAAACATACAGATTTCAGAATACACAGACTCAGGAATCTGGTCAAGAGGCACTCTGGTGATCTCTTATGGCAGTCATTAAAACTGACACAGCACTTCACAAGACACAACACAGGCATTTGAGAACCACAACTACATCAACTCCCCTCCAAAACTGCTCATTTTAAATGTAATCCTTGTATATTTTTAAAATATATACACACCTTTCTTATAAAGGTGGAGAAATAGGAGGAACTGTATTTTAAAACATGGCTTCACAAGTGATTATAAATATCTACTAATAGGGGACTAATTATATACACTGATAAAAAATGGATATATTGAACAGGGTACATGGTAAGCTACCACTTGTATTTAAAGAAAAAATATGGAGACATGTACCAACTCTTATCTCTACTCATCAGGATCAATCATGATCCCGACGTATGTGTGTATATACATACAAAATATGTACACACACATAAATATGATATATAAACTGTGTATACATATACATATGTATGTTACATAGTCTATATGCTAGGGAAAGAAACTGGGCAGCTAAGAATTATGAAGGAAACTTGTTTTTCACTGCATGATCTCTGTGTCCTTTGAAATTTATGCTTATATATGTTACTAATTAAGATCCAGCCTTAATGGATTGGCTGGAGGGTATTTATCATAAAGCAAATTAAATCACATGATTCTGAGACATGATCATAACTTTGGTTCCTAACAAAATCCTTATTACTGTCAGTATAATCAATTGTTCTGAAAAAGACTTTCATAAATATTTGTTACAGGTGATATTTACAGTGTTAGAACTGTCAAAACTCATCCAACTGAATATTTAAGATCTATGCATTTTATTGCACTTTAATTATACATCAATTAAAAATACATAAGATAAAACTTCAGTTTACATAAAACTAAGATGGTAATAGTTCTCAAGCTTTTAGCATATTAGAAAACTACAGAAAAACTTAAGAAAAAACAATCACCTCCTTCTAATTGCTTACTCCAAGTATGGTCCACAGACTAGGACAATCAGCAGCGCCAAGGAGCATGTTAGAAATTCTGATCTCAAGCCCCATCCCAGATCTAGAGAGTCAGAAAATGTACTTTAACAAGATCCCCAAATGATTTCTGTGCATATTAAAACTTGAGAAGCTCTGATAACCTATTTACCAGAAGAGTTATGGTAGAAATCCAAGAAGCTCTACTTTTTTTAAAAAGCCTCACAGATGTATAACAAAGGTAGAGAGAGAATCATAATATAAGTACTGTGCTTTGAGGGGGAAGAGATGGAAAGTTCTTTCTTCAAGACTATTAGTTTCCATAGCCAAAAATCCTAATAAACAGCAGTTACCATCTTTAGTAGTGTTTCATTAGGTCACTGCTTCTCTTCTACTTGTGTAGGTAGGTGCATTTTAGCCACCCTGACATTCATAGCTGTACAACCTACTAGGCAGAACATGCATGTGCATATTATATGTATCTACTCCATCCCAGATCTACTTAGATTATCTGATCCCATCTGAATAAAGAAGATAGATACAAAATTCTACTCCAGATCTTGCCAGTGGGGAATTACAAAGAGATTTTAAAATATCACTAGATGCCAGACGTCCAAAAAACAGAGGATCTCACTGACAGGCTATGTCTAAGCACTGTTTTAACAAAGTATGAGGTTAAGTATGAAAAAGGTTCCAAAGAGTGAAAGTAAATATTACCTTATCCCCACAGGTGCAACAGAGGGAAGAAGGGTTATGTAATAATAAAGATTTCAATTTGAGTGGTTTGTTCAAAGTGACAGTCTGTTAGAAGATTCCTCACTGATAAAATAGCAAGTAGTGGAATTCACTTTCAAATCAAATAATTCAGTAATAGAAGTATGTGAGGGGACTTGTGAGATATTACAATCAAGGGGTTAATGCCAAACACCTGAGATAGATTATGAATCACCTATACTTTTGTAGGCTATCTGGGTATCACTTATAATGACAGGACAAATTCTGAAATCTCCCTCTCTAGGCTAAGAAGCTAAGAACCTTGAAAAATATTCTGATAAGTGATTGTAAAAGTGGCCCAAATTGGGTAAATCTGGGGAAATGAGGGTAAAATAAGATATACCATAGGGTCTAAAACATAAGAAGGCTAAATGCGCTGTGACAATAGAATGGATCATCTCCACTAAAGGATACTCAGGCACCAGCGGGATTCAAATGATTTCTAGCAACACAACAGTCAGAGATGCAACCTGATGTCTTCTGGCTCAAGGATTTTAATTTTAGACTGTGGTTCTCTGCCATATTTGATTATAACATGGGGAGCTTTTTTCATCTACATTTCAAACCCTATCAAAATTCTTATATTCACAGGGATGAGATGGCAATAATGTGGCAAAAAACATGAATCTGCCCTCTCACTGAAGTGATTCAGATACAAACTACCTCCATATGTATACCCTTAAACATCAAATAGCCACTTTGTGGGCACACTGAATTAAACCAAATTTTGGCCTAGAGAAATTAAGTTTATTTTATATTTCAATACTGCCACAAGTTAATGATTTCCTTAGGATTCGAGGGCTGAAGAATCTAATTTATAGAAACCCTAAAAAAATTATATGTGGTAATTTATCTTTACAAGATATCTGAACATACTGCACTTGATGTAACAGAGAGAAAAAGCAGCTTGGGCATTATACCAATATTTACATTTCTATATTATTCTAAACTTGAATTGTTGGCCTCATCTATGTGGGCTTTTTTGGGTTATTATACATTTTTTTAAATCATGAAGTATTTCAAGCATGTGGAAAAATATAAAGAATAATTACTGGACAGCTATGTAACTACCATCTGGCTTTCTCAAGCCTTTACATTATTCCTATCCATTTGGCATTTAATCTCTAAAAATAAAATGTGCAAAAGTTGAAAACAGAGAAAATGAGGGGAAAATCCCCTTAAAACTTTTTCATTTTCTAAAGTCACTGTAACTTTTAGACACAAACTTATGAAATAATTATATATGATTATTTACTAGCTTGCTGACATCTTGGGGGTTTTTGGTTTTTCTTGCCAATACATCAAAACCAAAGTGCTCTTTTAAAAAGAGAGTATGGTAACATTATTAAGTACAATAATTTATTTTTAGCATTTAAGATTATTTAACATTATTAACTTTTCCATTTTATAACTCTTCTAACAACTGTCATATCAGAATACAGTAATGTTCTTTTAGATTTATTTTTCTTTCTTTAGGTCATCTGTCTTTGCTATAATAATCTCAATATTTTTTGTGTCAGATTTTCCATGTGTTTTTGAACAATGGGAAAATGAAAACAGAAATCTAGTCATACTTATAGGCCAAACATGTATGGATGTCTATCGAGTACTACAAAAAACTAATTCCATACTAAATAATTCTGTGTGTATACTGATGGGCTGTACATCTGACTGGTAGCTCATCTTTTCAAGATCAAATAAATCAACAATGAATAATAACAAAAAGAGGTAGAAATATTAATAAATGACAACAAAATTCCCCTACACTGTTATTTCAGTCAAATTTTTCTACCAGTTATATTCTTAAGAGAGCTTCTCCTTTAAAGAACTGCTGTTTAGGGGCGCCTGGGTGGCTCAGTCGTTAAGCGTCTGCCTTCGGCTCAGGACGTGATCCCGGCGTTCTGGGATTGAGCCCCACATCAGGCTCCTCCGCCGGGAGCCTGCTTCTTCCTCTCCC
This sequence comes from Ursus americanus, assembly GCF_024610735.1. Classification (NCBI taxonomy): domain Eukaryota; kingdom Metazoa; phylum Chordata; class Mammalia; order Carnivora; family Ursidae; genus Ursus; species Ursus americanus. The sequence goes on along the minus strand of NC_142151.1, from coordinate 34,991,403 downwards.
ACTCCCCCTGCCTGTGTTTCCTCTCTCGCTGGCTGTCTCTCTGTCTGTCAAGTAAATACATAAAATCTTTTAAAAAAAAGAACTGCTGTTTAGGTGAAAAAGAAAAAAAAATCATTCATTCAATAAACACTTACCAAGCACTTAACTACTAAGTGCTGGGTTTAGGCACTGTGTTAGGTGGTCAGGTTAAGATGCAGTCTCTGACTGACAGTGACTCAGGGGCTATTCAGAAGTCATTTCTAGGTTTACGCCTCCATCCACCATCTATAGAAAATATTTCCTTTGAGTCTACCACATGCCAATCACTATATTAGGTAACGGAGATAAAGTAATAAACAAAACATAGTCACTGCTCTCATGAAGCTTCCATTATGATGACAGGAGACAAATAAGCAAATAAAAACATATGTCGAGTGGTTAAAAAAAAAAAAAAAGCACTACCAAGAAAAATAAGTCAGAGTAAAAGGACAAAAGGGCAGTAATTCTACATGGGGTAATGACATTCATATCCATGTTGAAGACACATCTAAGGAGCAAACCTTTTCTTTATTTATGCTCTTAATTAACTGGTATCTTGTAAGGTACCAGTCACCTTCATATCACCAAATTAAATAGGATTTTCTCCCTCTTCACATTCCTTCTGTTCTTCCAGGAATCTGACACTGCTCACCACCTCCATTTTGAAACTCTAGTGGCTTACATAACAAATTTCCTATCCAGATTCTTATCCTTTGCCATTGGGGTGGCATCAGTATGAACTCTACAATCATGACAAGGATTTAATTAAGATGATCTCCTATTCAACCATGGCAAATAGATTTTAACTGATGTGAAACTGGAAAGCACCCTGAGAAAAGATTTAACTTTATTCTTAATTTCCAATAGGTTTTAGAAGACTATATAACAATATGACATTTACTCAAAGCACCAGAGAGTAACAACATCAAAAACACCTGTACACACTGAGTAATATAAAGAATTGTTGAATCACTGTACTGTATACCTGAAACTAACACTGTATGTTAATTTTATTGGGGAAAAAAAAAAAAACGCACTTATACTGCATGTTACATGTTATAAAACCCTGTCAAATTTTACTTCATTTTATCCTCTAAAGTGATAATACACTAGGAGGCAGGTAATATTTCCATGTTAAAACATTTTAAATCCTACTAAGCATAATGAGAACATGTGAAGATTTAAGAGAAAATGGTTTTAAATCTCAATAGGTAAGACAAAGCCTCTAAGCTTATTCCATTCAAAAATTATATTTCATACTATAGTAAAATATAGCTAGAAGGTTCTGACCTATAAATATTCCTTAGGTCATCTATTTAATCTATTAAAAACAAGATCCTAACTTTTCAGAATGACATCATTAAAATTAAATCTATATACTTATCCTTTACTTTCCTTCAATATTTGAAAAATGCTTAAAAGTATAACGAAAAATGTGAACATCTATAATCCCAATATTCTAAAATAACATCTGTTAATATTTTGGTATATTTAACATTTCTTTCAGGTCATCCCTGTTGATTTTAATAGTTCAAAGTTGCTTCATATGACCAAGCATATTGATATTCTCTAAAAAAGAGTTAGCTTTTTATTTAAAAAATGAAAAAATAAACAAACAGGAATAGGGGACCAAACTGATCAATATTACTGTGAAATCAAATCAAACAATTTTTATATAATTTTTTACATTCTAATTTCAGAGTCACGAGTGGAAAAAAAACCAAAATGAAATACATGTAGTCAATAAATACGTACTCTAACTACCATGCGCAAAGTGACAGGAACAAAAGATTATGTACTTAAAGAAGACTAAATTCTCACCTGTTCAATCTCTTTGGTTTTTGATGCTATTGCTTTAGAGCGGCTGGTTAGCTGACTGTCTTCAAATAATTCTATGCCATCTGTTGCATTCGACTCAGGTTCCTCTGGCTGGTCAATAAACAATGGTGCTGTAGATCCCGCCTTAAAAAAAAATTAGAAATCTTTAATTACATACAGCACTTAAGATGACTGCGTATACCAAGGCACAATGTATCAAGAGAAAGTGCTAAATTCAGCCAGTTTTAAGAAAACACTTTCAATTTCGCCATGCATAATGAGCATATGTGAGGAGGACTAAAGAGGAAATGACTGCTACTTTTTAAATGTTAGGTAAGACAAAGCGTCTAAGCTTATTCCATTCCAAAATTATATTTCACACTATATTAAGATACAGCTAGAAGGTTTTGTCCTATAACTATTCCTTAAGCAATCTATTTAAGAAACACTGAAGAGAAAAAGCCTAATTAGAAGTGAGAGGTATGGGCACACATAAGCATATTAAAAAAGAACATGGAAAGGGCTCTACTTTCAGAAGTTAAAAATACTTTGCTTCTCTACTGGGTGTTTACCCCAAAGATACAGACGTAGTGAAGAGAAGGGCCATATGCACCCCAATGTTCATAGCAGCATTGTCCACAATAGCTAAATCGTGGAAGGAGCCGAGATGCCCTTCAACAGATGACTGGGTTAAGAAGTTGTGGTCCATATATACAATGGAATATTACTCAGCTATCAGAAAGAACGAGTTCTCAACATTTGCTACAACATGGACGGCACTGGAGGAGATAATGCTAAGTGAAATAAGTCAAGCAGAGAAAGACAACTATCATATGATTTCTCTCATCTATGCAACATAAGAACTAGGACGATCGGTAGGGGAAGAAAGGGATAAAGAAAGGGGGGTAATCAGAAGGGGGAATGAAACATGAGAGACTACGGACTATGAGAAACAAACTGAGGGCCTCAGAGGGGAGGGGGGTGGGGGAATGGGATAGGCTGGTGATGGGTAGTAAGGAGGGCACGTATTGCACGGTGCACTGGGTGTTATACACAACTAATGAATCATCGAGCCTTACATCGGAAACCGGGGATGTACTGTATGGTGACTAACATAATATAATAAAAAATCATTAAAAAAAATACTTTGCTCTATAGCATAAAAATTTATTGAAATCACTGAAAGGGAAAATCCCCAAAGCAATAATAATCATTTCTATTTCACAACAACAATTCATTAAATACATAATCCCACAAAAAGCTCAAGCTGACTACTGTACTTTCCAAAAACACTTTTGTGGAAAAGAAAAAAACTAAAAAAAAAATGAGGAAAAACAATTATTTAACCATACTCATTTGTTTATTCAAAAATTTACTGGGGGCGGGTGCCTGGGTGGCTCAGTTGGTTGTGTGTCTGACTTCAGGATCCTGGGATGGGGCCCTGTGTCAGGCTCCATGCCCAGCGGAGAGTCTGCTTCCCCCTCTCCCCCTACCACTCCCCCGACTCATGGTCTCTGTCTCCTTCTCTCAAATAAATAAATAAAATCATTAAAAAAAATTTACTGTATGACATTTATAGCAGCATTAGCTATGATAGCCAAATTATGGAAACAGCCAAAGTGCCCATCAACTAACTAATGGATAAGGAAGATGTGATATGTGTGTACACACACACACACTGGAATATTACTCAGCCTTCAAAATGAATGAGCTAGTCCCATATGCAATGACATGGATGGAGCTAGAGTGTATTATGCTAAGTGAAATAAGTCAGTCAGAGAAAGACAAATGCCACATGATTTCACTCATATGTGGACTTTAAGAAACAAAACAAATAAGCAAACGGGGAAAAAAAAGAGAAACTAAGAAAAAGACTCTTAACTATAGAGAACAAACTGATGGTTACCAAAGGGGAGGTGAGTGGAGGGATGGATTAAACAGGTAATGGAGGGGCGCCTGGGTGGCTCAGTTGTTAAGCATCTGCCTTTAGCTCAGGTTATGATCCTGGCGTTCTGGGATCGAGCCCCACATGAGGCTCCCTGCTCAGTGGGAAGCCTGCTTCTCCCTCTCCCACTCCCCCTGTTGGTGTTCCCTCTCTCACTGCCTGTTTGTCAAATGAATAAATAAAAATCTTTAAAAACAAAACAAAACAAAACAAAAAACAGGTGATGGAGATTAAGGAGGGAATTTGTTGTGGTGAGGACCAGGTGTTATATGGAAGTACTGAATAACTAATTTGTACACCTGAAACTAAAATTACACTGTATGTTAACTAACTGGAATTTGAATAAAAACTTTAAAAAATTTACCGTGGACAGAGAGAGGAAGATGGCAGCATAGTAGGAGGACCCTAGGCTCGTCTGAACCCACAAATTCAACCAGGTAACTATCATCCTAAATACTCCAGAAATCAACATGAAGACTGGCAGAACAAACTCCACAACCAAAGGTAGAGAAGAGGCCATCTCGAACAAAGTAGGAAGTGCAAAGAAGTGGCTTGGGAGAGAAAAAATGGATGGTGATTGCTGCAATAGTGGAGAAGGGTGAGAGACAGACTAACACACAAGGGCGTACCTGGAGAAAATGAATCCCACAGAGCAACTGGCTTGGAAAGCAAGAGGGGATGAATTCCACTGAGTTCTTGCAACTAGTGGGGCCTAAAACCTGGAATTCTAAAGGTCAGTGGGCTTGGCTCAGGGAAAGCCCTGAGGCATTGGGGCTGCTCCTGGAGAGACAGTTACATACGAGGGAAACCCCATAAGGCTATCGGGGGATTTTTAAGCAGAAACTTTCCAAGCTAGAAGAGAGTGGCATGATATATACAAAGTGCTGAACGGGACAAATCCAGAGCCAAGGATACTCTATGCGGCAAGACTGTCATTCAGAAGAGAAGGAGAGATAAAGAGTTTCCTGGACAAACGAAAACTAAAGGAGTTCATGACCACTAAAACCAGCCTGAATGAAATATTAAAGGGGATCCTTTGAGTGGAAAGGAAAACCAAAAGGAAGATAGTATGAAGGAAGGAAACACAAAAGCAGTAAAAATGAGTATTTTTGTAAAAATATCAATCAAGGAACTCACAAAATAAAAGGATATAAAATATGACAACACATACCTAAAACATGAGGAGAAGTAAAGAATGGGTTCAAACTTAAACAACCGTTGGCTTAATATAGACTGCTATATGCAGAAGTTATATTCAAACCTAATGATACCAACAAAAAGTACTAATATGCAAAGAATAAAGAGAAAAAAAATTCAGATATATCACTAAAGAAAACCAGCAAAACCATCAGAGAGAAAGAAAAGAAAGGATAAGAAAATCTTCAGAAACAACCACAAAGCAGGTAATAAAATGGCACTAAATACACATCTATCAATTACTTTGAATGTAAATGGAATTGTAAATCAACAGACACAGGTTGACAGAATTGATAAGAAAACATGACTCATCTATGTGCTGCTTACAAGAGACTCACTTTAGACCTAAATACACTCGTGGACTGAAAATAAGGGAATGGAGAAACATTTATCATGCAAATGGATGTCAAAAGAAAGCCAGATTGGCAGTATTTACATCAGCCCAAATTGACTTTTAAAACAAAGACTATAACAAGAGACTAAAAAGGATACTATACAATTATAAAGGGGACAACCCAACAAGATAAAACAATTGTAAATATTTATGCATCCAACGTGGTAGCACCCAAATACATAAAACAGTTAATAACAAACATAAAGGAACTAATCGATAATAACACCATAATTGCAGGGGACTTTAAAACCTTACATCAATAGATAATCTAAAGATAAAATCAACAAGGAAACAATGGCTTTGAATGAATACTGGACAAGATGGATTTGACAGATATATTCAGAACATTCCATCCTAAAAGAGCAGAATACACATTCTTTTCAAGTGCACTTGGAACATTCTCCAGAACAGATCACATACCAGGCCACAAAAGAAGCCTCAACAAACTCAAAAGGATAAAGTCATACCATGCATCTATTTTGACTACAGTGCTATAAAACTAGAAGTCAACCACAAGAAAAAAATCTGGAGAGAACACAAATACATGGAGGTTAAATAACATGCTACTAAACAATGAATGGGTCAAGCAGGAAATAAAATAAATAAAAAAGTACACAGGGACAAAGGAAAATGAAAACACAATGGTTCAAAAGCTTTGGGATGCAGCAAAAGTGGTTCTAAGAGGGAAGTATATAACAATACAGGCCTACCTCACGAACCAAGAAAGATCTCAAATAAACAACTTACTTTACACCTAAAGAAGCTAGAAAACGAACAACAAACAAAACCTAAAGTCAGCAGAAGGAAAGAAATAATAACTATTCTAGCAGAAATAAATGATACAGAAACTAAAGAAGCAATAGCACAATGAAACCAGCTGTTTTTTGGAAAAAAAAAAAAACACACAAAAATCAGTGAAACTGATAAACCTCTTGCCAGACTTATCAAGAAAAGAGCCCAAATAAATAAAATCACAAATGAGAAAAGAGAAATAACCAACATGAAAATACAATTATAAGAGAATATGAAAAAGTATATGCCAAGAAATTAGACAACCTAGAAGAAATGTATAAATTCCTACAAACATACAACCTACCAAAAAACTGAAACAGTAAGAAACAGAAAATTTGAACAGACCATTTACCAGCAAAGAAACAGACTCTGTAAACAAAAAACTCCCAACAAATAGAAGTCCAGGACCAGATGACTTCCAAGGTGAATTCCACCAAACATTTAAAGAAGAGTTAATACCTACTCTTCTCAAACTATTCCAAAAAAAAAATACAAGAGGAAGGAAAAATTCCAAATTCATTTCTATGAGGCCAGCATTACCTTGATACCAAAACCAGAAAAAGACAACACAAAAAAAAAAAAAAAAGAAAAGAGAGAGAGAGAGAGAACGAACTATAGGCCAACATCTCTCATGAACATAGATGCAAAAAATCCTAACAAAATGCTAGCAAACCAAATCCAAAAATACATTAAAAAAAAAAATAATTCACCATGATCAAGTAGGATTTATTCCTGGGTTGCAAGAGTGGTCCAGTATTTGCAAATCAACCGTGATATATCACATTAATAGGGAAAAGGGTAAGAACCATATGATCATTTTAATAGGCACAGAAAAAGCATCTGACAAAGTACAACATCCATTCATGATAAAAAGCCTCCACAAAGGCCATATATGAAAAACTCATAGCTAACATCATTGTTAATGGGGAAAAAACTGAGAGCTTTTCCTCTAAGGTCAGGAACGAGACAAGGATGTCCACTCTCACCACTTTTGTTCAACATAGCACTGGAAGCCCTAGCCACAGCAATCAGACAACAAAAAGAAATTAAAAGGCATCCAAATTGGTAAGGGAGAAGTAAAACTTCAACTATTTGCAAGTGACGTGATACTATATATAGAAAACCTGAAAGACTTCACCAAAAAACTGCTAGAACTGCTAAATGAATTCAGTAGTCACAGGATACAAAATCAATGTACAAAAACCTGTTGTATTCCCATATACCAATAATGAAGCAGCAGAAAGAGAAATTGAGAAAACAATCCCATTTACAACTGCATAAAAACAGTAAGATACCTAGGAATAAACCCAATCAAAGAGGTGAAAGACCTATACTCTGAAAACTATAAAACACTGAAGAAACTGAAGAAAACACAAAGAAATGGAAAGACCCTCCATGCTCATGGATTGGAACAACAAATATTGTTAAAATGTCTATATCACCCAAAGCAATTCACAGATTTAACACATCCCTATCAAAATACCAACAGCACTTTTCACAGAACAAACAACTCTAAAATTTGTACGGAACCACAAAAAGCCCCAAATAACCTAAGCAACCTTGAAAAAGAAAAGCAAAGCTGGAGGCATCTCAATTTCAGACTTCAAGTTATATTACAAAGCTGTAGTAATCAAAACAGTATGGTACTGGTACAAAAACAGACATATAGATCAATGGAACACAATAGAAAACTTAGAAATAAATGCACAATTTTATGGTCAATTAATCTTCAACAAAGCAGGAAAGAATATCCAATGGGAAAAAGACAGTCTCTTCAACAAATGGTGATGGGGAAACTGGAGAGCAACATGCAAAATAATGAAACTGCACCTCTTTCTTATACCATACACAAAAATAATTTCAAAATGGATTAAAGACCTACTGTGAGACCTGAGACCATAAAAATCCTAGAAGAACAGGAACTCTCTAATGTTGGATGTAGCAACTTTTTTCTAGATAGGAACCCTGAGGCAAGGGAAACAAAAGCAAAAATAAAATGGGACAGTATCAAAATAAAAAGTTTCTGCACAGCAAAGGAAACAATCAATAAAACTAAAAGGCAAACTATTGAATGGGAGAAGATATTTGCAAATGACCTATCTGATAAAGGATCAGTATTCAAAATATATAAAGAACTGATACAACTCAACATCCAAAAAACAAATAACCCAATTATAAAATGAGCAAAGGACATGAACAGATGTTTCTCCAAAGAAGACATCCAGATGGCCAACAGACACACGAAAAGATACCCAGCATCATTGTTTGTCAGGAAACACAAATCAAAACTAAAATGCAGTATCACCTTACACCTGTCAGAATGGCTAAAATTAATAACATAAGAAACAACAGGTGTTGGTGAGGATGTGGAGCAAAAGGGACACTCATGTACTGTTGGTGGGAATGCAAACCGGTCCAGCTATTGTGAAAAATGGTATGAAGGTTCCTCAAAAAGTTAAAAATATAACTACCTGACAATCCAGCAATTGCACTACTGGGTATTTACCCAAAGAATACAAAGACACGAATTCAAAGGGATACATGCCCCCTATATTTATAGTAGCATTACTTACTTAGCATTATTACTTAGCGAAGATATGGAAGCAGCCCAAGTGTCCACAGATTGATGAATGGATATAGAAGATGTGGTATATATATGCAATTGAATATTAGTCAGCCATAAATAAGAATGAAATCTTGCCATGTGCAACAGCATAGATGGAGCTAGAGAGTATAATGCCAAGCGAAGTCAATCAGAGAAGGACAAATACCATATGATTTCACTCATATGTAGAATTTAAGAAAAAAACAAATGGGCGAAAGGGAAAAAAATGAGACAAAGCAAGAAACAGACTCTTAACTATAGAGAACAAACTCTCAACAGAGGAGAGGTAGGTGGGGGGACGTGTTAAATAGATGATTAGAGATTAAGGAGTATATTTGTCATGATGAACACCAAATGACATAAGAAATTGCTCAATCACTATGGTGTACACCTGAAACTAATAGAACACTGTAAGTAAACTAACTAGAATTAAAATAAAAAACTTCTTCAAAAAATATTTTTTAATTTACTATCTGACAAATGTCAAGCACTGCTCCAGGAACAGTAAATACATCAATGAACACAACAGACCAAAGTTCTTGCCTCCATGTAACTTGAAGTAAGCAATTACTACAGTAACTATAAAGTTTGAGCTCATATATTCTACTGTTGCACATGTTAGGTAGGTGGGAGATTAGAGGAAATATGAAACCTGTACCTATTACAAATTTATTTCAAAACCTGGATTTTTAAAAATAAAGTAGTGGCAAAAAGCAGTAGGTTTAGAGAAGTCACAAGATATATACTAATGAATGGTGATTTTCACTAGTAAATGCAGTAACCTGGTATAGAGTAACCTGGTAGCTTTATAGAGTAACCTGGTAGCATTTATCAAAATTTAGTAGGTGTCCCTTTCACCCAGCAACTTCACCTCTAGGAACTTAATATACGGATACAGACATGGACAACAGAGACTAACATATGGCTCCCACTGATAGCAAATGATTGAAAACAACCTAAATGTCCATCATCAGGACAAATAAATTATCCAGTATGTAGAACCATGGGATACTGAGTAATCTGAAGGAATGATAGTCTATATCTGTTGTATAATGTACCCTAACTTTTCTCCTGGCACATCCTGCAGGTCGTTTCCTATCAATATACTGCCAATTGTGTTAAAAAAAGAAACAGAGAAGGTAAGTATGTGTATCCATACATTTATACACACACAAACTATCTCTCAAAGGACACTATCTACAGGGGAAAATGGTGGGGAAAAAAGCTGTCTCAATAGGGATAGCTTAGAAGTAAGGAGTAGGATGGATGGGAGATGCTACATAGTTTAATGACATTTGAATTATTGACATGTACATTATAATCTACTTTTTTTTAAAACCTGGTTTTCACAAGTCAGAGTTATAAGATTAAAACTGAAGGGGCGCCTGGGTGGCACAGCGGTTAAGCGTCTGCCTTCGGCTCAGGGCGTGATCCCGGCGTTCCGGGATCGAGCCCCACATCAGGCTCCTCCACTATGAGCCTGCTTCTTCCTCTCCCACTCCCCCTGCTTGTGTTCCCTCTCTCGCTGGCTGTCTCTATCTCTGTCGAATAAATAAATAAAATCTTTAAAAAAAAAAAAATAAAAAAATAAAACTGAAAACATATGAATCACTTAAAGAAGAAAGGGTTGGAAATCAGGGAAGATGTCACTGTAGGAAGCATCAGAAATCTGTCTCCCAATGTAAACAACAACTGCACTGGCAAACTTTGACTGATATAACTATTTTGGAACTCTGGACTCTCCTGAAGGCTTGTAACTTCAGCAGAGGACACAGATGGTAAATTGAGGTTTATTTCAGCTCTCAGCACAATAGCAGCAACCATCCCCACCTTCAGCCACTTGGTAGGAAGGTACCTGTGTTCCCGAGCAGCTTCATATAGCTTACAGGAGCCAGGCTGGGCAAAAAGGAGCCCGTCTTCCAAACATCAAGAATCTGTGCTCTGATCACTAAATGCTTGTGCTCCCAAAGGCTGGCGGGGGGGGGGGGGGGGGGGGAGGGGAGACAGCCATTGTTATTATATCTCACACTAACATTGCAAGCCCCTCCCATTATGGCTGAAGTGACTCCTGGGAATTAAGGAGCTGGTACCATTTTTTCCTTCATTTTTCATGTCTTTCCTTTTTGAAAGCTAGATGTTAAGATTAGCACATTAAAAAAACCCAAAAAACTGCTTATATGGGGTTAAGTCAGAAAATGACTGTGCATTCCAACATTCAAAAAAGACCTGAGAAGACCTTAAATTTACACCTAGGCTTATTCTCAGCACACGGACATCATACAATACAAAAGGGTGTTATCTAATTTCCAGAATTACCAGTTATTAAATTCAAATGCACAGTGTTCAACAAAAACTCACAAGGCATAGAAAGAAACAGGAAAGTAAGGTCCCTTTGAAGAAAAAAATAAACCAATATAAACCGTCTTTGAAAAAGACCTAACGGTAGGTCTGCCAGAAAAAAACTTTATAACTACTGTCTCAGATTGCCCAAAGAACTAAAGAATGATGCGAAAAAAGCCAAGAAAATGGTATGTGAACAAAACAGAAATACCAATGAAGAGACAGAAAATCTAAAAAGAAACCTCAAAGAAATCACAAAGCTGAAAAGTACAATAACTGAAATGAAAACTCTGCTAAAGGGATTCAAAGGCAGACTTGAGTAGGCAGAAGAATCAGTGAACTTGAAGACAGAAAAATGAAAATTATGGAGTCTGGGAAAGAAAATGAAAAAAAAAAAACTGAAGAAAAGTGAACAGACTAAGGAATCTGTTGGGACACCAATAAGTGGGCCAACATATGCATTGTGGGAGTCCTAGAAGAGAGAAAGCAGCAAAAAATATCTGAATAAATAATGGCTAAAAACTTTCCATACCTGACGGAAGACTCGAATATAAACATCCAAGAAGCTCAACAAAACCTAAGTAAGATGAACTCAAAGAGGCTCACACCAAAATACATTATAATCAAATTTTCAAAAGACAAAGTAAAAGAGAATCTTGAAAGCAGTGAAAAGCAAATATCATATACAAGGGAAATTCATTAAGATTAGCAGATTTCTCATCAGAAACTCTGGGGGCAAGCTTACAGTATACCCATCCATAATCAAAGTATGGTTGACCCTGAACAACATGGTGATTGGGGGGGTCAGCCACCCACACAAAGTGCACATAAAACTTTTGACTCTCCAAAATCTTAATAACCTACAATTAATCAGATGCCTGAATAATACAATTATCACATATTTTGTATTCTATATGTATTATATACTGTATTCTTACAATATCTAAACTTTTCATAATTTTTTTTGGTATTTCCATGCTACACAGTTTGTGAGTCTTTTTAAATTGTTGCAAATCTCCAAAAAATTTTTTCAACACATTTATTGAAAAATATCGACATATAAGTGGACCTATGCAGTTCGAACATCAATGTAATAAAAGAAAAACTGTCAACTGAGAATCCTATATTCAGGAAAACTGTCCTTCAAAAATGAGGGAGAAATTAAGACATTCTCAGATTAATAAAAGCTGAGGGAGTTTATTACTACTAAATCTGCCCTGCAATAAATGCTCAAGGGGGTCCTGCAAGGTGAAATGAAAGGATACTACACAGGAACTTGAAGCCTTATGGAGAAATAAAGACCTCAATAAAAATAAATACATGGGCAATTATAAAAACTAGTATTATTGTACCGATGCTTCATAACTGCACTTTTTTTGTTTTGTTTTCTACACTGGATTTAAGAGACTAATACATTTAAAGAACACTATTAGTGTAAAAGGTAGTACTACTGTGGGTGTCTAAGTGGCTCACTTGTTAAGCTTCCAACTCTTGATCTCAGCTCAGGTCTTGATCTCAGAGTCCTGAGTTCAGGCCCTGCACTGGGCTCCATGCTGAGCATGGAGCCTACTTTAAAAAAAAAAAAGGAAAAAAAAAAAGAAAAAGATAGTACTACTATAACTCCAAATCTTGTTTTCTAGATAATTGAAGAGACTACTGCATTTAAAAGAATTATTAGTTTATGTTTGGGGCACATAATATATAAAAATGTATTTTGTGACATCAAAAACTAAAAGGGATAGAGATGGAGCTGTAGAGGAGCAGAGTTTTGTATGTTATTGAACTTAAACTGATATAAATACAAATTAGTGTTATAACCTTAGGATATAAATTAATCTTCGTGGTAACCACAAAGATAATAGGTATAGAATATGTACAAAAGGAAATTAAGAAGGAATTTAAATATTTCACTACCAAAAAGAAAAAAATCAATTAAACAAAAGAATACAAGAATGAGGAAATGAGGAACAAAAAAGATACAGGGCATATAAAAAACAAACAGCCCCATGACAGAAGACCCTGAAATGTTAATGAATTAAACCTCCGATCAAAGGACAGAGACTGGCAGAACGGATAAAAATACATGATCCAACAATATACTATCTACAAGAACCTTACTTCACACTCAAAGACACAAACATGTTGAAAGTAAAAGGACGGAAAAGATATTCCATGCAAATAGTAAGCAAAAAAAGGTGCGGCTATATTAATATCAGACAAAACAGATTTTAAATCAAAAAAGGTTATAAGAGACAAGGTATTATATATCAATAAAAGGTTCAGTACAGCAAGAAGATATAACAATTATAAATATCTATCGACCTAATGGCACAGCATCAAAATATATGAAGTAAAAACTGCCAGAATTGAAGGGAGAAATAATAGTTACACAGTAATAGTTGGAGATTTCACTACCCTTGTCACAATAATAGATAGAAAAATCAGATAAAAGTTAAGTAAGGAAATGGAGGACTTAAACAAGAGAATCCACAAAGTAGATCTAATAGACATACAAAGATCACTCTACCCAACAACAACAGAACACATTCTCAAGTGCATGAGACAGCTTCCAATAGACTAAGTGTTAGGCCATACATTAAGTGTCAATAAATTTAAAAAGTAAAACTGGAAAATTCATAAAATTGTGGAAATCAAACAACACACTTTTAAACAGGCAACGGGTCAAGGAAGAAATCACATGGAAGGTAGAAAATACTCAGAGACAAATGAAAATGAAAACACAATGTATAAAAACTTAGGAGAAGCAACAAATCAGTGCTAAGAGGGAAATTAATGGCTATAAACACTTATATTAAAAAACAAGAACAGACTCAAATCAATAACCTAACTTCACAACTTAAGGAACTAGAAAAATCAGAACTAAACCCAAAGGTAGCAGAAGGAAAGAAAGAAATATTAGAGATAAATGAAATAAACAGAAAACAAACAAAAAAAAAATCAAGGAAATCAAAAGTTGGTTCTTCAAAAAGATCAAGATTGACAAACCTTTAGCTACATGGACTAAGAAAAAAAAGAGAAGACTCAAATTACTAAAATCAGAAACGAAAGTGGGAACATTACTACCAATTCTATAGAAATAAAAAGGATTATTAAGAGAGTACTATGAACAACCGCATGCTGACAAATAGGATAACCTAGATAAAATGGACAATTCCTAGAAACACAAAACCTACCAAGACTAAATCAAGAAGAAACAGAAAATCTAAATAGACTTGTAACTTGTAAGGAAACTGAATTTGTAATCAAAAATCTCCCAACAAAGAAAAGCCGTGAACCTGACGATTTCACTGGTAAGCTCTACCAAATATTTAAAGAATGCCAAGCCTTTTAAAACTCTTCCCAAAAAAACTGAAGAGGAAGGAACACTTCCTAATTCATTCTATGGGGACATTATCACCCCCAAACCAAAACCAGACAAAGACACTACAACAACAACAAAAGCTACACAGTCCGATATCCCTTAGGAACACTGATGGAAAAAGTCTCAACCAAACACTAGCAAAAGGAATTCAGCAGCAATTAAAAGGATTATACGTCATGACCAAGTGGGATTTATTCCTGAAATGCAAGGGATAGTTCAACATAGGAAAACTGATGAATGTAATACTCTGTGTCAACAGAATGAAGGGAAAACAATCTACATAATTATCTGAATTCATACGGAAAAAGCATTTGACAAAATTTAACACATTTTCAAGATGAAACACTCAACAAACTAGGAATAGAAGTAAACCACCTCAACATAATAAAAGCCATATATGAAAAACCCACAGCTAACCTCACACTCAATACTGAAAAAATGATTTTTCTTTAAGATCAGGAACAAGGCAAGGATGCCTGCTGTCACCACTTCTATGTAAAACAGTACTGGGAGTTTTAGAGCAATTAGGGAAGGGAAGGGGAGGGGAGAAGAGGTATACAAATTGGAGAAGAATAAGTAAAATTATCTTTTTGCAGATATGACCTTATATGTAGAAAACCCTAAAGATTACACACACACACACACACACACACACACACACACACACAAATATAAATGAATTCAGCAAAGTAGCAAGATACAAACTCAACACGCAAAACTTAATTGCATTTCTGTAGATGAACAAGAGAATAATTTAAAAAGGAAATTAAAAGAATTTCATTTACCATAGCATCAAAAAGAATAAAACTTAGGAATTAACCAAGGAGATGAAAAACGTGTATAATGAAAACTATAAAAACTGCTGAAATAAAACATAAATAGAAACACATCCCATGTTCACACATTGAAAGACTCAATATTGTTAAAATGTCAATACTACCCAAAGCAATCTACATTTTCAAGGTGATCGCTACCAAAATCCCCATGCTATTTAAAACCTCTAAGAAAATTAATAAGGAATCTGAAGGGACCCTGGATATCCAAAATAAACCTTGAAAAAGAAGAGCAAAAGTGGAAGACCCACACTTCCTGATTTCAAAACTTACGACCAAGCTACATTAATCAAATCTGTGTAATACTGGCATAAAGACAAACATATAAACCAGTGGAATAGAAAAGAGAGCCCAGAAATAAGTCTTTACATACATGTTAAATGATGCCAAGACCATACAATGGGAAAACTACAGCCTTTTCAACAGATGATACTGGAAAATTGAATATCAACTTGCAAAAGAATGAAGTTGGACCCTTACCTAACACCATATATAAAAATTAACTTAAAATGGATCAAGGACCTAAATGTAGGACCTAAAATAATCAAACTCTTAGAAGAAAACACAGGACAAAAGCTTCATGACTTTAGATTTGCCAATGATTTCTTCTACATGACAACAAAGGCACAGATAAGAAAAGAAAAAATAGAAAAACTGGACTTACTGAAAAATTTAAAATTTTGCTTATCAAATAGCACTATCAACAGAGTAAAAAGGTAACCGATAGAATGGGAGAAATATGTGCAAATCACATATCTGATAAGGGATTAATATATAGAGAGAAAACTTCTAAAACTCAACAAGGAAACAAAAAATAACCAATGGACTTCAATACACATTTCTTCTAAGAAGATATACGAATGGCCATTAAGCACAAGAAAAAAACAACATCGCTAGTCATTAGGGAAATGCAAATCAAAACTACAAAGAGATACCACCTCACACCTGTTAGGGTGGCTACTAGCAAAAACCCAGAAAACGACAAGTGATGGTGAGGCTGTGGAGAAACTGTTGGTGGGAATATAAAATGGTGTAGTCATTGTGGAAGACAGTATGGAAGTTCCTCAAAAAATTAAAAATAGAATTACCATATGATCCAGGAATTCCACTTCTGAATATATACTCAAAAGAATTGAAAGCAGGGTCTTGAAGATATTTGGGTAGCTATGTTCATAGCAGCAGCATTATTCACAATAGCTAATTGAGAAGCAATCCAAGTGTCTACTGACAGATGAATGGGTAAGCAAAATGTGGTACATACACACAATGGAATATTATTCAGCTTTAATAAGGAAGGAAATTCTGTAATATGCTATAACATGGATGACTCTTGAGGACATTATACTAAATGAAGGAGCCAATCACAAAAGATAAATACTGTACAATTCCACTTATATGAGGTACTTAGAGTAGTCAAAATCTTAATGACAGAAAACATAATGGTGGTTACCAGGGGCTGGGAATATCAACTGGATAAATTGCTTTGGGGAGTTATCATTTAATGGGTATAGTTTCAGTTACAATGTGAAAAGAGTTATGAGGATAAATGGTGGGGGATGGCTGTGCAATAATGCTAATGTATTTAATACCACTGAACTATATACTTAAAAATGGTTAAGATGGTAAATTTTATGTTAAAGGTATTTAAGATAGAAACCCCAGTATCAATATCAGGTTTCTAACACCAGGCAAACAATTAGTTTTGAATGATATTAAGGAAGTTGGATTACTATCAGTTCTGACTAAACCCCAAGATCAAAATCTACCACTAGGTTCCATTTCAGTTAGAGCTAATGCAAAAAACAAATAAAAAAAAAACAAAAACAAAAACACCAAAAAGAACTGTTGAAGTTTAAAGCGCACTGAAAACAGGAATTTCAGGTTTCATCATAATTCCAGGGCGACACACAAAAATATAAACTGATGAGGACAGAAAGCACATCAGAGCAGATATGAGTTTTTGGAGAACAGACAGCAAGAAGAGAAAAATAACTTGAACTGATACTAAAAGGGCTGATTAACAATTAAGTTTACTTTAACTAATTAGATATATATCATTCAAGGTACTGTAGAGGGAAAACAAGACAAGTACTTGAGATGCATTCAGTGTATATATAACTAGACAAGTAAAAACAATATTTTTAATAAGGGCAGTAATAAGTTCATCAGTGACAAAGCAGCATAAAATTTTAAAACAGGAAGGGGAAGAAAGCAGAATCAAGATCGATCTTGAGTGTTATCCTCAAACACTACTGATTCCACTGAATGAGTGAATTAGAAAGAAGGCCATGAAAGATGGGTATTCTACACTGGAGAAAGAGTAAGCAGAGATACTAAAGTAGAAAATGACACTTCATGTGTGGAAACAACATAAATCATATATTCACACTTAAGAAAAACGTCAAAATTTTCTTCTATAGGAAGAAGCAACCTGTTCTACTGGGACAGGTACTGCCTCCAAGTAATCTGCTTTTCATTCTGATAGTCAAAAGCTAAATGGCCATTTGTTTGAGGATGGTAAATTATGTCTCTACAAAACTTCACTGCAAGCTCCCAGACAGCTAGGATGGTGTCTCTAATGCAGTGTTTGACACAAGTAGATGCATTTAAATTTAGTGAATTTAAATAAACTATGAGAAAGCCTACAGTATGGTACTATTTTCTGAAAATATGTAACTTAAAATACCACTCCTAAAATATGCACTGTGAAAAATTTCATAGTCAAGTCTGCTAAATTACGCAAATTTTATTATTTACCTTCCTTCACAGACCACTGATGAGAATATTAACGTATTAAAATCTCTGAAAAGCACTGCAATATCAAAATAACCTACCTCTTTTAAATCTAGCATTTCCCAAACATACTGGCTAATAGAATACATTTTTTCCCTCAGATCATTAAGACTCTCTAGAATTAATATTCTATCAAATACTTTGAGAAATTCTCTATTATAGCCCAAAAGGTAAAGGTATAAAACTGACTGATTTATAACATTCCTGAATATTTAAGTATATCATTGAATGTACCTTCAATTTCACTGAACTTTCTGTAAACTACATGGTCTCCCAACTGAATTGTTTAAAATTATATTCACGGCAGCAAGAGAAGATAAACTGGAAAACTAAATATTTAATCTCTAAGTCATAAAAATGAATCTACACAATGTTTCTGAAATACAGGGACCATTACTTAAGTAACTAATATAAAGGGGTGCATGGCTGGCTCGGCTGGCAGAGCATGCAGCTCTTGACCTCAGGGTTGTTAAGTTCGAGGCCCACGTTGGGTGTAGAGATTACTTAAAAAAAATCTTTAGGGCAGGTGGGTGACTCAGTCAGTTAAGCGTCTCCCTTCGACTCGGGTCATGATCCCAGGGTCCTCAGATCAAGTCCCACGTCGGGCTCCCCGCTCTGCAGGGAATCTGCTTCTCCCTCTGCCCCTCCCCCACTCGTTCTCTCAATCTAAGATAAATAAATAAAATCTTTAAAAAAAATCTTAAAAAAACTAATATAAAATAAAAATACTTCCACAAGTACATTTAAACACACACAGACACACACACACAGTGTTATGCCAATCTCTTTCCCAGTATCAAAATCCTTTTTTCCTTCCTTTCTGTCAAATAAGATATGAGTTTACAGAATCAAAGTCAAAATTCTATTCCTCAAAAAGCACAGATCACTGAAGTGAGTAATTGTTTAACTGCCTGAGAACAAATGTAACTATCTGAGCAAAACGTTAATAAGCTGCAGTGGGATTAGGTTTTTAAATAAAAGAACAAGAGTAACATAAAAATTTCCCAAATGCTTTATTTCCAGTATAAGAAAGTATCACTCTAACTTGTAAAACATTTTAGACAGTGCTATGAAAATGATGCTGTTGCTCAACATTAATGATGTATACCATGTAACAAACATATCAAAGAAATCTCAATTCTACCCTCACTCACCTTGCCTTTGGTTCAACAAAAGATCGTGCTGGACCTATCACCCCACTTAGAGGTTGTTAGCGTAATTTATTTATCAATTCAAAATCTAGCAAATCCTGTGCATATTTTAAGAGAAACCATAAAGAGGTTAAAAAGAAAGTCTTTCTAGACCCAATGTCACTATTAAGACTCAAGATCCATTCACGCAATAAGTAAAATACTTAAAACGGAAGGTCGATAGTGAGGATTGTTGTTTTTTCTTTTTAATTATGAGGTATAAAAAGTGATGGGGGAAGATGAATATATCTTAATAAAGCCTTGCTAACTGAAGAGTATTATGCAAACAAGAAGGTGGTATTTTTGGAAGTTTTTAAGTACTCTGAGAAAAATGATCAGTTCTCCAAAATAGCAATTTTGAAGTATACAGACCTATGAATATAAAAACCTATTCTAATTATTAAGAAAATAAACAAAAGGCCCTATAAATTTTCCCTATTGTTCATGCTTTTAAATAATGCTGGAAAGGTGCCAAAAAGGGAAAGCTAGATGATGCTGATATATTCACTAAAGAATATGTATAAATACTTACTATTATATGTACAAGAACAAGGAAACCTTGACCTATTTAAGAACAATTGATATCTAAATGACAGATCAGCATTTTAAAACAGAAAGGCTTTATTTGTGTACGTACAGATAGGGTCTGTACTGGTTTGTACTTTCTATAAGCAGTGTACATTAGTTATTTTGGAAAGGATTTTTGTAGGTACATAAAGATTTATGTAGGTATATAGGTTTTATATCAAATTCTAATGCTTGGTCCATTTTCTCAAAGGGCCTTCTATAATGTATTGAAAAGCCAGAAATCTTCAAATCTACATTATCTGTCATAGTACAGAGATTTTTATATTCTTTATATATTTATAAATTATATTTATATATTTAAATAATTCCTCTAGCACCAATTCTTGAGTCTAAAAGCTTAATTTTGCCAATGAAACATCTATATTTTCCTGTTAGGGATGTTACAGGTTTAAGAAAAGTTTGAGTTCGTTTTCAAATGTTTTAATGCAAAAATTCATAAAGAGTATTCTATGGACCCAAAAATGCTCTCATCTTTTGGTACTGAAGGCTCATCAAAGATCACAGGTAACGCAAACCATGTGTCATTCCATTTCTTGGGATATTTACGAGATAATTTGCACAGAATATAACATGTGATATAAATATAGCCCAAGATTCGAGGTCTAAATAGATTTTTATTCCAAATTCACTGGTTTATGACGTGGCTTAGCATGATTTCTAGAGATATTTTTAACAGCAAAGCCCATAAAAGAAGGATAAATAATGCATTTTCCTTACACTCCCTATTTATTCTATTCTCTTACTTCTAAACTACCGGAGAAATTCAGGTATAGTTCAATTATTAAACTCAGAATCATTCATATTCATACTATTACCCTGTGTGGTAAATGTTAATAATCCATGAGGCTATTTTCCCCATATATATTTTAAAGTACCAGAACAAATCAAATATTTCCCACCCACAATATAAAATCCAGACAAAACTCTTCACGTGAAACATCAAGCGGAAATTATGCCTTACCTCATACTCAATTTCAGGTAAGTTACTCTCATCTGCCTTCTCTAGCTTCTCAGCAGCCCACTTGCTTGCAGCCTCAGCAAGTTCCTTTTCAGTTAGCCTACTGGGTTTGTCTAACACCTAATGAAAACAAAAGAACAGTTCTATTACAATTCCCCAAAGCATTTAAACTTGCAATACATGAAGAAGTATATCTCAGGGACCCTTGGGTGGCTCAATTGGTTAAGTGTCTGCCTTCAGTTAAGCGTCTGCCTTCCACTCAAGATCATGATCCTAGGGTCCTGGGGTCGAGTTCCGCATAGGGCTTCCTGATCCGCAGGGAGCCTGCTTCTCCCTCTCCCTGGGCTTGCCACTCCCCCTTGCTTGTGCTGTCAAATACATACATAAAATCTTTAACAATAAAAAAAAAAGAAATATATCCTCACTTACCTTAAAATCATGTAAGCCTTCAAATTTATA
Source organism: Ursus americanus (assembly GCF_024610735.1). NCBI lineage: Eukaryota > Metazoa > Chordata > Mammalia > Carnivora > Ursidae > Ursus > Ursus americanus. The sequence goes on along the minus strand of NC_142151.1, from coordinate 34,970,091 downwards.
TGGATAACAAGTACATTCTTTATTTGCTTTTTCAAAAATATTCAACATAGAATTTAAGTGTCATTCCTTTTGGCCATACAGATTAGATCTGACTCCTAATTTCATTTATATAAAACTTCAAAAATTCATCTTAAGGAAAAGACACCGACAATTAACTAACATATCAACAGTATTTAAAATATACAGGACATCATACTGATTCCAATGCTGTATCTTGAATTATATTCAATGAAATAAATAATACCAAAATATCATCATGGTAAATTTCTAACTAATGTAACAGAAAAGTCAGATATGCTGTTTTTCATAATTTGTAATAATTTATATAAATCCTACTTTCTACACAATATTTATACACTTAAATTTCATTTTTTGATATTTCTGCTTCCCTTCTTCAACCATAGCCAATACTAAACAATGTATGGAATTTCAAGTTACAGACAGACCTGGGTTTGAATGCAAGGTTCATCACTTGCCGGGCAGATGATTTTATATGCATAATTTATGACACTGTGAAGCCTTGGTTTCCTCATTTACAAAACAGGTGTGAATAATATTCACTGTTTTATAAAGTAGTTGTGAAAATCAGAAGTAGTAGACCTGAAAGTATCTAGCACAGCGCTTGCTTGGTACTTCAGTTTTCCTTTTCCATATTCATGGATATAAATCAGTTATAGTAAAACATTTGAAGATAAACCAGTTCATGAGGTCAATATAAAAATGAAGAAAATAAAATTTTTTTCTGGATCACATGACTCCCACAATACTGTTTACAGACCTACATTACAGAATAAGATGTAAAAGTTCTAAGCCAAGGGGCACCTGGGTGGCTCAGTTAAGCGTCTGACTCTTGATTTTGGTTGAGGTCATGCTCTGAGTGGGGAGATCAAATCCCCATGAAGCATGGACATGGAGCCTGCTTAAGATTCTCTCTCTCCCTTTGCTCCTCCCCCTCTCTAAAAAAAAAAAAAAAAACACAACACTGAGCCAAAAATTAGAAAAATTGGTTCCTTGGGCCCATATAGTAGCTCTGATTTCATTCTATTTTATTAGCATACATTTTCATCAACTAGGTCTTTCACCTCTAATTTGGTCTCCACATCTTCTCTAAAGTCACATCATTAACTCTAAACATACTTCCGATGGATGACAGTGGCATTAAAAATCTCCACATTAGGGGCACTTAGGCAGCACAGTCAGTTGAGCGTCTGACTCTTGGTTTCAGCTGGGGTGGTGATCTCAGGGTTGTGAGGTCAAGATCCCTATCAGGCTAAGTGCTCAGCACAGAGTCTGCTTGAGAGTCTCTCTTCCTCTCCCTCTGCCCCTCCTGCTCGTTCTCTCACTCTCTCTCTCTCAAATAAAAACAAATAAATCTTTAAAAGTCTCCACATTAGAGTATACTACCATTTATAAAGTGCTTCTATATGCACACCTAAAAAAGTATTTTAATTAAATGGAATTCCATGAAGGTGGTTAGGGCAGACTTTATTACCCTAACTTATGAACCAAGAAACTCAATGTCCAAAAGCTAGTGATTTGCCCAGTCACTAGTAAATGCTAAGCCGGAACTTACAACAAAGGCCCCTGACCTCTTCCACAGGTTATTCAATTCACCAAACTACTGGCTGGACATCCATAATATTTACTGGAAGATAGTAACAGTGTATGTACATAGAGTGATTCCACAGCCACCAAAGAAGCCTAAATATGTCACTCCAAAGCCCTATCCACACATTATGTTAAAAAGGTAGAAGTAATACCTCTATTATTACTTAGTAATAAGATTAAAAAGTTACCAACACCCCCCGAAAAAACCAGGGGTGCCTAGATGGCTCAGTCCATTAAGCATCTGCCTTCGGCTCAAGTCATGATCACTGGGTCCTGGAATCAAGCCTCACATTGGACACCATGCTCAGCTGGGAGACTGCTTCTCCCTTTCCCTCTGTCCCTCCTCCCTGCTCACGTGCGCTCTCTCTCAAATCAATCAATCATAAATAAAATCTTTTTTAAAAAAAGTTAAAAAAGACAAAGTAAATTAGAATAAACAACAATATACATATAAATATATCAAAGAAAAAATTTATGCCCCATTTTTGGTATCTGTTTTGAAGAGAAAGTTATAGAGTAAAAATAAAACAAACACTGTTCTCTCCAGTAAAGATGGGAGCAAAATCTTCTACATCTGAATCCTTCCATCCATCTTTCATTAAGTCTGTACACCTGAAAAACTATCATTTGAAATTAACTTCTAACAGTAAGAAATAAATTCAGAAAAATTATTTCTACATGAGGACAGCCAGAATGTCTTAAAAGAAAAAGCCCTCCACCAAATCAGGAAATCTAAGTAAAAGTGTCCCAGAGCTACCATGTAACCCTGGGCAAGGAACAGAGGAGGCTGTACTTTCCCAACACTTAAAATCATCATACATCTAAAACTCTGAAAGTCTGATTCCATTTTAAGACAAAAATGCAAACATATACTTCAACTGTCATAAATAGCTAAAATCCACTATGGTTACTTCCCACTAATACATTTTAACATGTACCACAAAGTCCTACATTGTAACTTACATTTACATTACAGTTCAGAAGAAATGAATATTTCATACATCCTAATTTAAATATTCATAATGAGTTGGATGGGCAACTATTTCTTTTCTTTCATTTCTGCCTGACAATAAAAACAAGCCAGTCTTTCAGGCGGATAAAGCACCCTTGACATGGTAAGGCAGAACCAAAGTTCTAATCAAGATTTCTTATTCAAAACCAACATTCTAGAACCCTCAGACTTTGGGGGAAAGCTCTAAAGATACAAGTTGTCACAAAAACATTTTTTTTTTCCTTTGAGGCAGTGAAGCAGCTGCTCCCTGAATACCAGCACAGACTGCCAGGTGACATCTACTCTTGCCCAATATACCAAAGACAGAAAAACAAAAAAGTGAAGAAGAGAATACAAGTAACAGCAGTTATCCATTTGGGGTCTTCTGTGGTTCCATACAAATTTTAGAATTATTTGTTCTAGTTCTGTGAAAAATATCATTGGTTTTTTGATAACAATTGCCCTGAATCTATAGATTGCTCTGGGTACTACAGACATTTTAATAGTATTAATTGTTCCAATCCATGAACATGGATTACCTTTCCATTTATTTGTATCTTCTTCAACTTCTTTCATCAAAGTTTTATAATTTTCAGTGTAAAGATGTTTCACTTCCTTGGTAAAATTTATTCCTAAATATTTTCTTTTTGATGCTGTTGTAAATGGAACTGTTTTCTTAACTTCACTTTTTTTTTTATTAAAGATTTTATTTATTTGACAGAGAGAGAGAGACAGCCAGCGAGAGAGGGAACACAAGCAAGTGGAGTGGGAGAGGAAGAAGCAGGCTCCCAGCGGAGGAGCCTGTTGTGGGGCTCGATCCCAGAACACCGGGATCACGCCCTGAGCCAAAGGCAGACGCTTAACGACTGAGCCTCCCAGACGCCACTTAACTTCACTTTTTTGATAGTTTATAACTGTTGTATAGAAACATGACTGAGTTTTGCATATTGATTTTGCATTCCACAACTTTACTGAATTTATGTATTAGTTCTAACAGCTTTCTGGTAGACACTTTAGGGTTTTCAATATATAATATAATGTCACCAACAGCAACAACAAAAAAAAGGCAGTCTTACTTCTCCCTTCCCAATCTGGATGCTTTTTATTTCTTTTCCTTGCCTAATTGTTCTGGTGAGGTCTTCTGGTTCTATGTTGGTTAAAAGTGACAAGAGTAGACCAGTTGTCTTGTTCCTGATCTTAGAGGGAAAGCTATCAGCTTTTCACTACTAACTATGATGTTAGCTATGGGCTTGTCATATCAGGCCTTTATTATGTTGAGGTATATTCCCTATATACCCAGTGTGTTCAGAGTTTTTATCATGAATGGATGTGGAATTTTGTCAAAAGGGTTTTCTGGCATCTACTAAGATGATCATATATTTTTAGCCTTCATTTTGTTAATACAATATACCACATTGATTGATTTGTGGGTACTGAACCATCCTCCTTGCTTTGCTGGAATAAATCCCATGTGATCAGGGTGTATGATCCTTTTAATGTGCTGTGGAATTTCGTTTAGTAATATTTTACTGAAGATTTCCACATCTATCTTCATCAGAGATACTGGCCTATAATCTTCTTTCCTTGTAGTGTTCTTGTCTGGATTTAGTATCAAGGTAATGCTGACCTCAAAATGAGCCTGGAAATATTCCCTCCTCTTCTGTTTTTTGGAAGTTTCAGAAGAATTAGTACTCTTCAAATATTTGGAGGAATTTACCAGTGAAATAATTTGATAAAATTATTTAACTTCTGAACATTTTCTATAAAATGGAGATACATACCTACTTATACCATAGGATTTCTGTACGAGTAAGAGAAAAAAATACTTAATATAGTAATTAGGATCAGGTACTTATACTATCAATGTTAGGTCGCTGACTAAACACACCCCTCCCAAAATAAAAGCACAGTTATCAAATATGCCCCACGTGAATATTTATTCCCACCTTGTATGGTCAAAATGAGCAATGATGGCAGTTAAGTACTAATTTTAGCATAACCTGCAGAAAAAAATAATATGAAAAAACTGCTCATTCTTCTGGTAGCTACTTTCAAGTTGTAGTTACTTAAGATTCAAGTTTTGGGTTTTTCTTTTTATTATTATTATTTCATTTTATTTTCCCATGTATCTACAGTGGACCCTTGCAACAACACAGGTTTAAACCATGTGGGTACACTTATATGTGGATTTTTACAGTTCAGTACTATAAATGTATTTCTCTTACGACTTTTTTATTAAGATTTTATTTATTTATTTGAGAGAGAGAGAAAAAAAGAGAGAGCACAAGCAGGGGAAGTGGGAGAGGGAAAGGGAGGATATGGGGCTCAATCCCAGGATTCTGGGATCATGACCTGAGCTGAAGGCAGATGCTTAACCAACTGAACCACCCAGGTGCCCCTCTCCTATGATTTTTGTAACATTTTGTTTTCTAGCTTACTTTACTATAAGAATACAGTGTATAATATATATAGCATACAAAATACATGTTAATTGATTATCAGTCAGGATTCCAGTTGACAGTAAGCTGGTAAGTAGTTAAGTTAGGGAGAGTCAAAATTTATATATGAATTTTTGACTGCATGGGAGGTCAGTACTACCAACCCCTATGTTGTTCAAGGGTCAACCATACTTTTCTTTTTTTTTTTACTATTTTTATTTTTTGTTATTTTATTATTTAAATTAACATATAATGTACTATCAGTTTCAGATGTAGAGTTCACTGATTCATCAGTCTTATATAATACCCAGTGCTCATTATATCATGAGCCCTCCTTGATGTCCATCACCTAGTTACTCCATCCTCCCACCCTCTCCCCTATAGAAACCCTCAGTTTGTTTCCTATGATTAAGAATCTCTTATGGTTTGCCTCCCTCTCTGATTTCATATTACTTTTTTCTTTCTTCCCCTATGATCCTCTGCCTTGTTTCTTAATTCCACATATCAGTGACATCATATAATTGTCTTTCTCTGATTGACTTATTTCGCTTAGCATAATACCCTCTAGTTCCATCCATGTCACTGCAAATGGCAAGATTTCGTTTTTTTGATGGCTGAGTAGTATTTCATTGTACACACACACACACATATTTATATACATACATACATATACACACATACACACACACACACACACACACACACACACACACCTCACATCTTCTTTATCCAGTCGTCTGTCTATGGACATCTAGGCTCTTTCCATAGATTTGGCTATTGTGGACATTGCTGCTGTCAACATTGGGGTGCAGGTGCCCCTTTGGATCAATACATTTGTATCTTGGGGGTAAATACCCAGTAGTGCAATTGCTGGGTCATACGGTAGCTCTATTTTCAACTTTTTGAGGAACCTCCATACTGTTTTCCAGAGTGGCTGCACCAGCTTACATTCCCACCAACAGTGTAGGAGGGCTCCACTTTCTCCACATCCTCGCCAACATCTGCTGTTTTCAGACTTGTTAATTTTAGCTATTCTGACTGGTGTGAGGTGGTATCTCATTGTGGTTTTGATTTGTATTTCCCTGATGCCGAGTGATGTTGAGCACTTTTTCATGTGTCTGTTGGCCATTTGGATGACTTCTTTGGAGAAATGTCTGTTCATGCCTTCTACCCATTTCTTGACTGGCTTATTTGTTCCTTGGGTGTTGAGTTTGATAAGTTCTTTATAGATTTTGGATACTAGCCCTTTATCTGATATGTCATTTACAAATATCTTCTCCCATTTTGTCAGTTGTCTTTTGGTTTTGTTAACTGTTTCCTTTGCTATACAAAAGCTTTTTATCTTGATGAAGTCCCAATGGTTCATTTTTGCCTTTGCTTCCCTGCCTTTGGCGATGTGTCTAGGAAGAAGTTGCTGCCTGTGTTCTCCTCTACAATTCTGATGGATTTCTATCTCACATTTAGGTCTTTCATCCATTTTGAGTCTATTTTTGCGTATGATGTAAGGAAATGGTCCAGGTTCATTCTTCTGCATGGGGCTGTCCAATTTTCCCAACACCATTTGTTGAAAAGAATGTCTTTTTTCCATTGGATATTCTTTCCGTTTTGTTGAAGATTAGTTGACCACAGAGTTGAGAGTCCATTTCTGAGTTCTCTATTCTGTTCCATTGATCTATGTGTCTGTTTTTGTGCCAGTACCATACTGTCTTGATGATTATAGCCTTCTAATAGAGCTTGAAGTCCAGAATTGTGATGCCACCAGCTTTGGTTTTCTTTTTCAACATTCCTCTGGCTATTCAGGATCTTTTCTGGTTCCATACAAATTTTAGGATTATTTGCTCCATTTCTGTAAAAAAAAGTTGATGGTATTTTGATAGGCATTACACTGAATGTGTAGATTGCTCCAGGTAGCATAGACATTTTCATAATATTTGTTCTTCCAATCCATGAACATGGACAGTTTTTCCATTTCTTTGTGTCTTCCTCAATTTCTTTGATGAGTGTTCTATAGTTTCCTGAGTACAGATCCTTTACCTCTTTGGTTAGGCTTATTCCCAGGTATCTTACGGTTTTGGGCACAATTATAAATAGGATCGACTCCTTAATTTCTCTTTCCTCTGTCTCATTCTTAGTGTATAGAAATGCAACTGATTTCTGTGCATTGATTTTATATCTTGATACTTTGCTGAATTCCTATATGAGTTCTAGCGATTTTTTGGTGGAGGCTTTTGGGTTTTCCAGAGTATCACGTCATCTGCAAAGAGTGAGAGTTTGACTTCTTTGCTGATGCAGATGCCTTTTATTTTTGTTTGTATCTGACTGCTGAGGCTAGGACTTCTAGTACTATGCTGCGCAGCAGTGGTGATAGTGGACATCCCTGCTGTGTTCCTGACCTTAAGGGAAAAGCTCTCAGCTTTTCCCCACTGAGAATGACATTTGCTGTGGGCTTTTCATAGACGGATTTTATGACATTGAGTTATGCTCCCTCTATCCCTACACTGTGAAGAGTTTTAATCAAGAAAGGATGCTGTAGTTTGTCAAATGGTTCTTCTGCATCTATTGAGAGGATCATATGGTTCTTATCCTTTATTTATGTAGTGTATCACATTGATTGATTTGCAAATGTTGAACTACCCTTGCAGCCCAGAAAAAAATCCCACTTCGTTGTGGTGAATAATCCTTTTAATATACTGCTGGATCCTACTGGCTAGTATCTTGGTGAGAACTTTTGCATCGATGTTCATCGAGATATTGGTCTGTAATTCTCTTTTTTGGTGGGGTCTTTGTCTGGTTTTGGGATCAAGGTAATGCTGCCCTCACAGAAGGAGTTTGGAAGTTTCCCTTCCATTTCTGTTTTTTGAAACAGCTTCAGAAGAATAGGTATTAGTTCATTTTTAAATGTTTGGTAGAATTCCCCGGGAAGCCATTTGGCCCTGGACTCTTGTTTGTTGGGAGATTTCTATGTAAGGTTAGGTTGTATATTTGAGCCCTATGTTGTTTCTTGAGACAGGCTTGTGTTGCTATATAATTCTCCCTTAGCCTTTGCTGAATCCCAAAGGTTTTGAACAGTCGTGTTTTCATTTTCATTTGTTTCCATGAATTTAATTCCTTAATTTCCTGGTTGACCCATTCATTCTTTAGTAGGATGCTCTTTAGCCTCCATGTATTTGAGTTCTTTCCAAATTTCCTCTTGTGATTGAGTTCGAGTTTCAAAGCATTGCGGTCTGAAAATATGCAGGGAATGATCCCAACCTTTTGGTACCAGTTAAGACCTGATTTGTGACCCAGTATGTGATCTATTCTGGAGAATGTTCCATGTGCAATTGAGAAGAATGTATATCCTGCTGCTTTATGATGGAATGCTCTGAATATATATGTGAAGTCCATCTGGTCCAGTGTGTCACTCAAAGCCTTTGTTTCCTTGTTAATCTTCTGCTTAGATGATCTGTCCACTGGTGTGAATGGGGTGTTGAAGGATCCTGGAGTCTGGGATTGAGCCCCACATCGGGCTCCCTGCTCTGCTGGGAGCCTGCTTCTTCCTCTCCCACTCCCCCTGCTTGTGTTCCCTCTCTCGCTATCTCTGTCAAATAAATAAATAAAATCTTAAAAAAAAAAAAAAAAAAAAAGACTGGGGGTGCCTGAGTGTGGCAGAGCTCCCAGGCATAGGAGTGAGGAAGCTGGCTACAATCAGCGAGCCCAGGTGTGGGCTCTCAGCTTGGAGTTGCCATAAATCGTGAACTGCAGCACAGTAAGGTGACAGCTGTCCAAGCAGGGGCCCAGCAAGCGGTAGAACCGGGGAGAACTCCCTTTCTCCCCGGGGAGGAGCGGCATGGGTGTGCACTGCAGGAGTCTGCAAGGTTTGGAGACTGGAAACGGGGTCAAGCGCCTGAGATAGAAATGCTAGGTCACAGGCTGGGTGAGCACGGAGTGTGGATGGAGTCCAGGAAGACCGGAGTGATTGACTGCTTTTCCCTGAGGGCTCGCTGAGGATTGGGGCCGGGAGCTTTTGGCTCCAGGGCTGGAGACTGGGAGGGTGCTATTTTCATTCTCATCCTCTAAAGCTGTACGGAAAGCCTTTAGGATCAAAAGCCACATAGAGCAAATTCAGAGCCTCTTACTTAGCCTGGGCCCCTGGCAAGGTTGGTGCAGTTCCACCCGGGGCAAAGACACCTGAGAATCAGGGCAACACGCCCTAACCCCAGAAGATCAGCAAGACCATGTGACTAAGACCAAGTTTACTGATCACACAGAACTACAAAACTCCAATGCTAGGGGAAAATAGTATATAGAATTCACAGTTTTTTCCCCCATGGTTCTCTAGTCTTTCAATTTATATATTTTTTCTCTTTCCTTTTTCAACTAATTTCCTATTTTATCAACTCTTTTTAAAAAGTCTTTTTTAATTTTCATTTTTACAGTTACATTCTATCCTTTCATTGTCTTTAATTTTAGTTTTGTATGTACATAAGTTTTTCTTTCTTTACAATTTTGGGATGCAGTTTCTTCTAACAGACCAAAATCACCCAGGATCTAGTATATTGCTCTGTTCACTTGTCTGATCATATTCTCTCCTTTTTTCTTCTTTTCTTTTTTATTTTTGTTAAAAATCTTTTTAAATTTTCATCTTTACAGTAAAATTCTATCCTTTCAATGTGCTTATTTTTATTTTTGTACATATGTATGCATATGTGTGTGTGTGTGTGTGTGTATATGTGTGTATGTGTGTTTTTCTTTACAATTTTGGGATGTACTTACTTTACAAATTTGGGATGTACAACTTTGGGATGTACAGACCAAAATACACCTAGGATATAGTATATTGCTCTGTTCTGTTTACCTGTCTGTTTATAATCCTTCTTCTTTTTTTCTTTTTTTGTCTTTTAATTTTCATTTGTTCAGTTACATTCTAGTCGTTCCTTGTATGTAATGTTATTTTTGTGCATAGGTAAGTTTTTCTTCTTTACAATTTTGGGATCTAGCTTTCTTTTTCTTTTTTTTTTTTTAAGATTTTATTTATTTGAGAGAAAGAGAGCACAGAGGAGAGGGAGAAACAGGCTCCCTGCTGAGCAGGGAACCCAACACAGGGCTTGATTCCAGGACCTGGGATCACAACCTGAGACAAAGGCAGCCACTCAACAGACTGAGCCACCCAGGTGCCCCAAGGGATCTAGTTTTCTTTTTTTTTTCTTTGCCAGTAAATATTTTGCGTTTTTTTTTTGTTTTTTTGTTTTGTTTTGTTTTATTTTGTTATGTTAGTCACCATACAGTACATCCCTGGGATCTAGTTTTCTAACAGACAAAAATACACGCAGGATCTAGTGTATTGCTCTGTTCTGTTCACCTGTCTGATTATATTCTCTCTCTCTTTTTTTTTCAGTTTTCGGTCTCTTTTGATTTGTTTGGTGTGTGTTTCTCTGGGGTTGTTGCCATTTTAGTATTTTGTTCCCTCATTCCCTCTTTTCTTCTCTGGCAAGAATGATAAGACAGAAAAACTCACCTCAAAAAAAGAGAACAAGAGGCAATATGGACTGCCAGGGACCTAATCAGTATGGATATAAGTAAGGTGCCAGAACTAGAGTTCAGAATAATGATTATAAAGATACTAGCTGGGCTTGAGTAGAGCATAGAGGACACTAGAGAATCCCTTTCTAGAGAAATAGAACTAAAATCTAATCAAGTCAAAATCAAAACGGCTATTAATGAAATGCAATAAAAAGTGGAGGCTCCAACTGTTAGGGTAAATGGGCAGAAGAGAGAATCAGTAATACAGAAGACAAAATGATGGAGAATAAAGAAGCTGAGAAAAAGAGAGATAAACAACTACTGGATCACTAGGGGAGAATTCGAGAGGTAAGTGATACCATAAAGCAAAACAGTATTAGAATAATTGGGATTCCAGAAGAAGAGGAAAGAGAGAGGGAGGGGTGGGGCAGAAGGTGTACTGGAGCAAATTATAGTAGAGAACTTCCATAATCTGGGGAAGTAAACAGGCATTCAAATCCAGGAGGCACAGAGATCCCCCACCCCGCAAATCGATAAAAATAGGTCAACACCTTGAAATATAATAGTGAAACTTGCAAATCTCAGAGACAAAGAGAAAATTCCGAAAAGCAGCTCGGGGACCGGGGGGGGGGGGGGTTCTGCCACTTGCTGGGCCCCTGCTCGGACAGCCGTCACCTTACTGTGCCACAGTTCACGATTTATGGCAACTCCAAGCTGAGAGCCCACACCTGGGCTCGCTGATTGTAGCCAGCTTCCTCACTCCGATGCCTGGGAGCTCTGCCACACTCAGGCACCCCCAGTCTTTTCTTTTTTTTTTTTTTTTAAAGATTTTATTTATTTATGTGACAGAGAAACAGCCAGCGAGAGAGAGAGAGAACACAGCAGGGGAGAGGGAGAGGAAGAAGCAGGCTCCCAGCGGAGGAGCCCCACGTGGGACTCGATCCCGGAACGCCGGGATCACACCCTGAGCCGAAGGCAGACGCTTAACGACTGCGCTACCCAGGTGCCCCTTTTCTTTCTTTTTTTTTTTTTTTTAAAGATTTTATTTATTTATTTGACAGAGAGAGAAAGACAGTCAGCGAGAGAGGGAACACAAGTAGGGGGAGTGGGAGAGGAAGAAGCAGGCTCCCAGCAGAGCAGGGAGCCCGATGTGGGGCTCAATCCCCAACTCCAGGATCACGCCCTGAGCCGAAGGCAGACGCTTAACGACTGAGCCACCCAGGCGCCCCAGGCACCCCCAGTCTTATTATGACCTTGCGGATCCTGAAACCACACTGTCCCACCTAGGACTCTGTCCTGCTTCACCACCTGTATGCCTTTCAGGCAGGGTTGTCTCTTACTGGAGCAGACTTCTAAAAGTTTCGATTTTGTGCTCCACTGCTCTATCACTTTCCAGTGCCAGCTTATGGAAGCTCTCTCCCCCCAAGGTCTATCTCCCCATATACCACCTTGGACTCACTTCTCCATACCTCCTACCTTGCAGAAAGTGGCCATTACTCTATTTGTAGAGCTGCAGCTATTCTTTTCTTAGATCTCTGGTTGAGTTCACAGGTGTTCGGAATAATTTGATAGCTATCTAGCTGAATTCCTGGGACCAGACAAAACTAAGGTCTCCTACTCCTCTGCCATCTTGGACGCCTCCCCCAGTTTTGTTTTTTTTAAAGATTTATTTGAGTGAGAGAGAGAGAGAGAGCGCACAAGCATGAGTAAGGGGAGGGGCAGAGGGAGAGAATCTTCAAGCATACTCCCTGCTGAGTGCAGAGCCCTACGCTGGGCTCGATCCCACAACCCATGAGATCATGACCTGAGCCAAAACCAAGAGCCCGACACTTTACCAACTGAGCCACCCAGACCCCCAAAATTCAAGTTTTTAAATGCAGCAAATTACCCTCACTAGGTTTGACAGTAAAGAATAACAGCATCTGTACCACACAGTCCATTTTCCTTTACTTTGTGATTCCTCTTTAAATTGATTTTAACACTATAACAAACCTTTGATGAAGGAACTGCTGAAGAACTTGAGGGTGAAGTGTCTCTTGATGTTTTCAAAGACGGAACAGGTCTCTCTTTACCTATACAAGAAAATATAAAATGCAATTTTCTAGCTCATTTGTTTTCAATTAGGGTCATTTTGTAATTAAATAAATGAGGAGGGTGTCATACACTTATTTTAGTACTTAAGTCTTCATTATTAAATTAAATCCTTTAATATCTAAATCTATCTCTCTCAGAGGCAAGGTTACCATATAAAAATTTCAAATAACCTAAAACCAATGGACATCATATATGGCAATCTAGGCCACATTAATGCCAGTTAGCAAACACAGAACCACTGAGAAGACCTCAAGAACGGGAAAAGACTAAAATCATAAATGCTTCCTCCTTTAAGTCCCTAAAAGCTAATTTTTATCAATAAAAACTAACAATAAAAATTCAAAAGTAGTTATTATATAAATATCACAAAGAAAACTAGCTAATTAAATGATAGCTCAAAGTGAGGGGCATGTAAGAAATCTGGCAGATATTCCTGAAATATTTAGTTTAAAAAATAAAAATACAAACTAGAAAACTATAATTTAGAGCACTATCCTAATGCCTGGTATGAGTAAGTACCCAAATATTTGTTAAATGGTTAAAAATAAATCTGTGAGATAGTCACTAACCCTTATCTTTAGTCACTACAGACACTAATGTAGTGCAACATGCATACCACTGTTTTTATGGAAACTTAAGCCAGAAAATAGATCTAAACGTTACTTTAGTCAGTTCAACAGAGAAAATTGTTTTAAATATAATCATAAAAATAACTGAGAGCTGTTACTGACAGAAAAACATTTCATTAAATTGTGTCAAATATAAATCCTCTGCTCTTAATCGCTTAAAAAAAAAGTGACAAAACTAAATTACAGAGAAAAGGAGAAGGTGGCACCAAGTTTGGATTGACACAGAAGCTGGTCAAGACTAGCCAGTGGGTTATGGCCAAGAAAGCAGTCAAGGGCAAAAGCAGAGACAAAACGACCTTGAAACCGAAGCAAAGCCAGCTTCAGTCAAAAAGCCTCTTAAGCTCTTCTTGCTATGGTCAAGATTGCTAAGTAGGAGCCTAGAGGCTCAAGGCTTCTGACCACATAGGCCTTTCTGCAGACACTCCCCTCACCTCCCCAGGGACATCAGGCAATGTGTGAAGGTATTTTTCATTGTCACAAGTGGGAGAGTGCCATTGGCACATAGTAAGTGGAGGTTAGGGATGCTGCTAAAACACCCTACAAATGCACAGGACAGCCTCCCACAACAAAGAATGATCTAACCTCAACAGTACTAAGGTTGAGAACTCCTGCTCTAAGCACGGTATTCTACCTCTGAAACGCCAACAGTCTCATAAAAAGACGTAACCCCAGAATCTTTTAACCTGTGGCATTAAGAGGCTTTCACACTAAGTAAGTTTAAAAGTTCTTGTAGACCTTAAAAATCAAAAGTAAGATACCAACCAACACTACATCCCAAAATAACTAAGAATATGGTTTATTTAGTCATTCCTACTGTATTTCTGTTACATATGGCAAATACCACATCATGTTGTGACAGTGTCAGTCAATTCCACTGTACCAAAAACTCCCAGAGGTACAAGTATCATAGCTTATTTCTGAACAACCAGGGCCTACCCCGCTCAAGTCCTTTAAGAAAAGAAAAAATACTCAAAAATTAGGTGAAAAGATAAATTATTTTTCTATCTTTAGAATACAGTGACCTCCCCATTCTATTCAGATAAGCAATTCCTTGAAAGGTGAGGAGCTCAACCAATCACCACATCGAACTATGCTAATTAAAGGCATAATAATCGGCTCAATTCTGACACATAGCAGCTAGACACAGAACAAGCAGCTGTTAATCTCTTACCCAAATCTTACAAACACATCAGCACTACAGGTATGCCAAGTATAGTACCAAGTGTAGTCTTGGGATCTTTCCTGATTTTAGCTGCATAAGGGCTAATTTAAGCAGATTTCTCAGTGTGCAGAAGCAAAGGAATACTGAAGGGTGGAGCAGGTGGTATATCATATATCCACATATATTCATACATACCTGTTGCATGAAGGGCAGGGACAGGCAAGAAGCAAAAGATAAAGAAAAACAATGCTACAGATGGCAGCAGAAAGAGCACAGAAAAGGTAAAAAGAAATCCCCTGATCCTACTGTTGTCCGGTCCTATCTGTCAATGATTTGTTTGTTCTACAAATTTCAATCTCCTTTGAGGTGGCTATTCCTGACCGGACAAGCAACTCACAGTCCTACTATCTGTATCTACTACTATTAAACTCTGGTCCCAACTAAAGACTAATTGAGCAGTTATACACTTTTCCCATTTCTATAACCTCTATCAATTCAAGTCCCCCGCCCCTTCACAATCCCAAATCAAAATCTAGCTCAAAACTCACCTCTTCCTGGATTGCCTTCATTCTGCCGTTTGTAGGAGGCACCAGCACGGATGGACTCTAGGGAAAGGTGGGCAAGGAGGAATTAACACCAGCACCTCTGTGCCCAGGAGTGACAAGAGAAGAACCCAGAAGTAGGAGTGATGAGAACAGGAACTTCTGAGCATTTGCTGGTGACCCTAAACTCTTTCCTACCCTGCCTCCAAATTGGGATGCCTGAGCAACCAACACTAAAGAGTAATAACAGAACAGGAGAAAATTTCTGTTTTTAAGATTAGAAGCTAGTTTAACAACAATGAAGTGTTAAGATTAGGCTAACCATAGATAACATGAGCAGAAAGGAATGAAAAAAGGATCATATGATAAGACACCAAAAGCTGAAGATAAGGATCAGGTCTTACTCATCACTTTAAGCACCTATTCTAATCTTCATGAAGTCGGCAAAGGATTGGTTCAAGAATCACACACACACACACACACACACACACACACACACACACGAGAGAGAGAGAAAGATGAATCACCACTAGAAATCAAAAAGAATACTGGTAAAGTTTACATGGTATATCATACCCGTTCCCTAGGCTTACAGTAGCTATCTGCAAGGAGTCATTCTGACCTGCTTTCAAAGTAGCCCATTACTAAATCTTGCTACTTCTTGTTATACAAACTCTCTCGTATGTGGATTCTCTTTATAAACAAATCCACAATTACTGTCTTGCTAGAATCCCTAATTGTCCCTTATTTACAATCTTGTAAATATTTTGTTAGCTTCCTTATCTGCAAACTCTTAGTGATACAGGTGTACTTAACTTTTTAAGTAGTTTAAATATACTAATAGACATCTTTCCAATAAGATGGAAACTCCTTAACACTTCAGATTTTTTTTATTAGAGATCCCAAATTGCCAATCCTACTTTTTTCCCCCCGAGAATTGTTTTGGCATTATTAGCACCCACCCTGCATTAAAAAAAAATATTTCAAGAAGAAAATCTATTTCAAGAAATATGCAAATATTACCATCCTACTTCCAAAAGAATGTTGTTAAAGGTGCAATATCCTTCTCCCCTGGGTCACCGATCTCTCTGTTATCAGGACAATTTTTGTTCTTTCTGAGCAGCTGATCTGTTTTTATATATTACTGAACACTTCTCCTCTTTGTTTTAGCCAAATCGTTTTTGATCTCAGCAATTGTTCAGAGCCTTCACATTGGCATTTATTCTTATCTTCATGTTCATATTTCTTACAAAAAAATTCTTCACCCATTTACTTAATCCTGTTTTATTATGTGTTTATTTTGTAACTTGTCTCCCATTCTTTGTAGATCAAGAAATAAGAACACCGGTATTTTACAAGAGTGTCTGGAATGTGGGGATGGCTCATATTAAGTTGATGAGAGTGGCTTGTCCGCATCTCTTACAAACTCCAAGTTCAGGGATTCCACATC
Source organism: Ursus americanus (assembly GCF_024610735.1). Classification (NCBI taxonomy): domain Eukaryota; kingdom Metazoa; phylum Chordata; class Mammalia; order Carnivora; family Ursidae; genus Ursus; species Ursus americanus. The sequence continues at coordinate 34,953,675 of NC_142151.1, read as the reverse complement.
AGTAACCTGAGATCAGTCATTATAGTAGTATTCACTCCATGGCAAATGCCACAAATCATGTTCCCCTAAAGAGTCAGTTTACCAACACACCACTGGTGCCGTTTATTGATTTCAATACCAAATTTCAGAGACATTACAGGAATCACCACATTTAACTACACATTCCGGGGCGCCTGGGTGGCTCAGTCGCTAAGTGTCTGCCTTCGGCTCAGGGCGTGATCCCGGAGTCCTGGGATCGAGCCCCACATCAGGCTCCTCGGCTGGGAGCCTGCTTCTTCCTCTCCCACTCACCCTGCTTATGTTCCCTCTCTCGCTACCTCTCTCTCTGTCAAATAATATTTTAACTAAAGATATGTTATTTTTTTGTTATTATTAAAAAAATAATAACATAAAATCTTAAAAAGAAACAAACAAACAAACAAAAACCCCTACAGATTCCTACCCATAGAAAACAGGGCTGGGCTATTTAATAATATCCTAACAGACCAATAAAACCACCCAGCTAAACCCAGCTCAAACTGAAGATTCATAAATAAGTGCTTATATTAACCCTCTAAGTTTTAGGGGTTTTTGTTTTTTAACACAACAAGAGATAATGGAAGCAACCCTATTATGCTTAAACTCTTCATCTCAGAGTTTCCAATGATCTGTTTATATTAAAACTAAAGGTTTTTCCTCTTGTCCTCTATTATGGCATTTTAATGATTTAAAAACAAGCTTTTTGTGGGGCACATGGCTGGCTTAGTCAGTACAGCATATGACTCTTGATCTTGGGATCATGAGTTCAAGCCCCACACTGGGCATAGATTATTTTTAAAAAATAAAAATGTTTTTCTTAACATTTTGCCATTTGGTTTTCATGCTTTTGTACCTCTTTGTTTGTCCTCCTACATGTTCCTAACTATACCCTTCTCTTTCTTCTTTGTTGGTTATTGTTTCCTAAAAGTGAGTGTGTTCCTCCTAACCTTGTTTTTAACCTTGCTTGCTATTCTTACATGGCTCCAACCAACACTATGAATACAAATGTCTCTTAAATCCACTTCTTTTGTTCATACCTTTATACTTTTAACGGACAGGGTGCTAGTCCTTAGCTATTTAGCCATTACTTCAAATTCACCTCACAGGTGTTCTTACTAAGCAGACACTAACTCCCTGCTTGAGGGCAGGGCAAAAGGGCTCAACACCTTTGGTGTAACATGCTAAAGAAAATAAACTCCAAATCAGGATGAAAGAAAGAAACCAGGAAAGGAAAATTCTGAAGGCGGCAGTACTAAAACTGAAATCCAACTCAACGTACTAGTGAGTACAAGAATAAATGGGGAGGAAGAAGATGAAGAGGAACACTGGTTCCATAGATCAGGTAAAAAGTTCTTCCCAAGGAGGTGAAATCAAAGCTGGAGAAGCAGTTTTATGTTCCAACAAACATTCAGAAGTACTATAAGAATTTAACAATATTTGGTGACTCTTTGAATAGAATAGCTGATATGAGTATCAACAATATTTGATGATTCTGAATAAAATAAAATTTCAGAAATATACCTTCTTCCTGAAAATACTGTTTTCCTGAGGAAGTAATGATGAAAAGAACTAGACTAATCCAAGCCTATCAAGTGTTATTAATTACTGATAATCCACGGAAGAACAAAGGACACTACTAGGAAAAAACAGTAACATCATCATCAGAGATGAGTGAGTTAGGGACCGTGTCTTGCAAATTTTCAATTCTTGGTACAGTGCCTAACATACAGGGACAAAACAGATACTTTTGAATGAAAGGCTGATCAATAAACAAACTTCACAGCACAAGTAAGACATTCACATCTCTTTTGATAGCTGAAGCTTTGAAAGAGAAATTAAGATATGAACAAATGAAGATACGGTGGCTACACAGATGCTAAGGAAAGCATTTATTTTTCTGGATCATAGATAATGACATGCAAATTTGGGGCTCTTGGTTAGAAAGAACATGATTTCCCAGAGACCTCCTGGTCAAGAAGGTTTGAAAGAGAAGATGGAAAGGACACAAGAGAAATGCTCTTGTGGTACAGACACCAAAAAAACAACAGAAAAAAGAAACCAGATATAGGGGTACAGAAAGCTTGTGCCACCTCCTCTCCAAAACAATCATCTTTAGGAGGTTAGAGATGTAACAAGTTGAAGTAAAGGGGTATTAACTATGAATATTTGGAAGTACACTTCTAAACGGAACTCTCGTTTTAATACATCAGGGTAAAACCACATGGGCTTACTTTTAAAAATATAAATAAAACACTATACTAACTGTACATATTCTGAATGTGTGGTACTGACAGATCATACTAAATCCCTAAACATGGGTGCTATAAATGCCAAATATATGGAAACATCATTAGTTGATTACTGTTTTAGAACCTCAATCATTCTGATGCCAGAAAAGCCATGACTGTACTCCTCGGATTCACCCAGGAAACTCATAGCCAAAGCTTGCTTGTGAGTAAACAACAGATTCTCAAATAAGAACAATATATTGTAGAATAATTCAACAGCACATTAAACTGGATCAATTACAGTCCAAGATCATGTAGGAAAATATTAAATTATAGTTCAGGATCTCTTCACATGATACAGCTCATCCCAATAATCCTCTTCCACTCACATCCTTCCACCAACTTCTACTCACCCTTCAGATATCACCTAACATATCTATTCCTATTGAATGTCTGGTTTGTCTCCCTAACCAGACCTTAGACTCAAAGAGTAAAGACTGGATCCGTCTTGGCAAACCATTTATGTGCAGTATATCTTTGACGAATAAAAGACAGTGACTTCCAAACCAAGAAACGCTATGATATTCGATCGCCAGGAGAATGGATTTATCCTCCCTTCCTACTGCCTAAAATATCCATGATCTGACTTCTATTACCACGGACATTCTAAACCTGCACCAAAGAAGCCTTCTTTGTAAAGGCAGAATTAAACCACTAAATTTATTGGAATTTCAGCCATAATCCAAAAACTCACGTGGACTTCCAAATATATTCACAGTCGAAAGTCTTAAGATATGTCTCTTTTCCCATTACACTGAAGTTCAAAAATGGAGACTATCCCCCAAATATACTCTTCTCAAAATGTATTTTTAATTCTTGTACATTTTCAGTTATTTTAGCAGATATGCCTTCATAAAGGACTAAACACTAATGAATAGTAATCTTTCTGTAACATTATCTTCTATATAAATAGTCTTACAAAGAATTAAATAAATATATTTCATAATGGCTGCTGATATCAAGAAAATAAAGGGATGCTGGGCCCAAAGTCGGAACTACAGAAAAACAGATACAGACCACCAAAACAATAAACTTGCAAATCTTCTGTAGTAATGATATTTTTAAAATTCTACCAAAATGTCACACTTATTATACTAATTAATATATAAGCATCAGTGATAAATTTGACATTAATCCATAGACAAATGTTTAAAAGGAATTAACAAAGAGGTATTTCTATGTATTTAAATAATCATCCCTAGGAGCCACAATGGATACAACTCAAGACAATCTTTATGTTGCTGTTTTAATGAAGGAAATGCTTTCTAACTTAAGATTTTCAAGAAAGCACCTGACAAAGTCTTCCATGAAATCCTCAAGAGAAAAGGAAGACAAGATGGGGGATCACAACTGGTAGAAAACAATGCAGATTAATGGCTGAGGTCCACAGACAGAGGTCTCTAGAGGTTTCTATATTTGGCTGCATGCTACTCAAGATAATTATTAAGACTAATAATTATTAAATCAAAACACAAAGTGTATTTCCTTTGCCGATGAAACAAAGCTATTTTTATCTGCTGCAAGTAGACAGGATCAACATATGAGATTTTAACACCTCTATAGAAGAGAATAATAAGCCAAAGTTAACTAGATGAAATTTAGCATTCTTTGATTTCTTTTAACGTATAAACTACACACAAGCAATTGCATCTACAAAAAAGTACAAGCTGAAGGGCATTTTGTTTAATAGTAATATATATGAAAATGGCTTAGGTTTCAATTGTCTACAGTCTCAGTAAGGGCCAGTGATATAATGCGGCTGATAAAATAAAAGTTCACTTCTGGCATCACAACTTAAAAGGAACAGAAAGAAAATTAAGGAAGCATAGTTCTGAAAACATGTCAAATAAAAGGAATAGCTGAAGGAACTAAATATATTTAAAAACCAAGGCAGAAAAAAACAAGAAGATTACGATGGTACTCTTCAAATACATAAAAGGTGAAACATTTTTATGGCTCTAAGACAAGTAACTAGTATTACATAGATGTTACAGGAAAAGATTTTAATTGTCTTATAAAAATGAACTATACAAAGATGGAAGGACTGGACTGTGATATAGTAAATTTATCACAGGAAGTATTTTAGCAAGAGCCTCAGGGTATGGGAGACTGAACTTAGGATTTCTCGTGTCACTATAAATGCTATTATCCCAAACTAAGAGTAAGATAGGAGAACAATGGGATTCAACTAAGAGGAGAAAAAAAGGAAATAAGTATCTGAGAAAGATATTTAGTTAGATTAATAGGAATAAAAAAAACTTCAAGTAGAAATATACAAGATATACATACAACAATTTTAACTAGAACAGTATCATAATAAACAAAGGAAAAGGCAATGAGGTTAAGTAGGACTTAGCATGTAAATATGGACAAAAAGGAACAAAAAATAATATTATAGTGACTACTGTAGTGACAACTATGAGCAGGTTAGTCCAACAAAGCTACAGGCAGAAAATTCTTATAAAGCACAGAATGAAAATGGCATTTTGATTTAGGAGGATAATCAGTCTAAAGCAGTACAAGGTTCACAGGATTAACTCAAAAGGCTAAGTAGAAGAAATTTAATAAAATACACATGTAGACATGTGTATGTGCATGTAAGCACAAAATGGGAAATAAGTAGTTGAGATGAAAAAAATAGTAAAAATCATTCTGTGGCTTATAATTAATCATATAAGAGATATATCAAATACACAGAAGAATTACGAAGAATTAGTCCTTCAATGATTACCATGGACAAACTACTAGCGATTATTAAATTAAAATTACACTGAAAAGTGTGAACAAAAAGCAAAATATTAAGTCAAACTTAGTAAAATGAGGGCATAAGGAGAGTAGGAAAATTATTTTTACCTGTTATTTATAGAAACATTCAAAATCTTTGACAAAATTTCAATTTACATTTAAAAATCTAAATTAACACACTATTGCTAATTAACACAGTTCAAATGACTGATAATTTAAGGACCCTGTTTCTCAGTCCTTTTTTGAAGAAAAGCACTGTGCCATCATTATCTGTGACATTTAGATTAAAAGCAAGAACTGGTGTCACAAATGTGTAACATAACAATTATTTTTTCCAATTATTGTTTAAAATAAGACTTCTCCATTAACTTTTTGCAAGATGACTTTATGTAACTATTCTGAAAACTATTTACATGACTGGAGTATAGAAAAACATTTTAATAGCTCAGCCCAAACAGTTAAGGAATCAACCCAAGTAACTCATAAAGAGAGTTTTCCCAGAACTGACTTTTTTTCTTGATTAAAGAACTTCACTTTCGAAATTCTAGGACTTAAAAAAAAAAAAATAAGCATAAAGGCATTACCAAAGTTGTATGCTCTATTTCACTCAATTTGCACCATATTTTAGTCTCCCAGCTTTCTTTGTTATCTTTTCATCACCCCAGATAGTAAAGGTATTAGGCCTTAGAGGGGAAAGGGAAAAGTCGACTGGAGACCCTAAGACAGGTGCAGCACCTGTGGTTCCTTTACATTCCATCGCAGGATTTTAAAGTTGTGACTACTAACTACCAGGCTGAAAGCAGACAGAAAATGCCTCCCTAAAAATCTGTTTCAGAGGAAAAATGGAAAGAATAAGATGAATTCACTATCTTAAGTAACACCTTCACTACAAGCTGTCAAGTAAGAATCTTAAGCTCCCATTTTACTCATGTTTTGTTCAAAAGCCTTCATAATCAGTTTCCAAAGATACTTTCCTCCTCCTAATCAAATCATTAGATTTGGATTAAGTCATATACATCCAAAAAAAAAAAAAGTATCTTCTTAGAAGGTGTCTAGCTAATATTTATGTCTGTGCATATGAGTGTGCATTAGAACTCAGATGTTATGTATCCTCTTGAAAGGGGAGAGGGAGGGAAAGAAGGAAGAAAATAAAGGAGAAAATACCAAACTGCAGACCCTGAATTCCACAGTAAAGCTTTCAGTTACCTGGAACTATATGCTTATTTTAAGCAATTAGGCATATGTAAATGATTAGGTTTGTTTTAAATCTACTTCAAGTGACATTCTTACCTCCTGTATTGACCATTCATATACATGTATAACCAAAATATGGTTTTTGGAAGCCCCACTGAACCTAGCTCTGAAAACAGCAAAAAATTGATAAACGTTCATTAAATACTGGAATCCAGCAACAGCTACAATGGAGATAATCTAATGATTTGAAGTGATCTTCCATCACTCCCAACATGCAGGAAGCAAATGTTATTAAACTAAAACTCTTATTATTTGGAAAAACAGTTAATAGGAAGGAGGTTAAAAAGTAAAGAAAAAGAAATATCCTTGACTTTTCTGGTATCTGTATCTTGGCTTATGTAATTTCCTCTACCTCAAAGATACTTCTAGAAATCTGAAATAAAAGATGAGCCCAAATGCTGATTTCCTCCATGACATGTTCTTCTAACTACCAGAGTGAGAAACTCTCTCACCTTGACCTGCTCATGCCATGTTAACTCATTTATGACACAGTCTTCTATCAAAGTTAAGAAGGCATGAGGAAATGTTTGTGAATGAGCTCAACAGCAGGTAGTGGAATCCAGAAAGCTGAAACAGATTATCCAGAAAATAAGTTGCTTCATTTATTTATTCCAACACATACTAAGCAACTCAGCCAGAATGACATACTATGATTGCACAGAATGCCATGCACGTCTAGGAGGTCCAAATTAAAAAAAAAAAAAAAAAAAAAAACAGCAGGAAATTGGAGGTTGGAAAAAAATGAACCTAAGGTAGGTTTTTAGCTCTAAAATCTATAAGGCTATACCTTATAGATTATATTATACCTTATATTGTACCTTATATTTAGGGGAAATCAATGATATTTTTTATGAAAAATATACTATCAAATATATAGATAGATGGATAGATAGGTATCTTCTAGTGACGAGAGGATGTACTAGCACAGGAACTAGCAGAAAATACAAGAGTGTATAACTTTTCAACATGATTACAAATACACCTCTTCTGTGCTGAAGAATTGGAAGTGAAATGTCAATGTGGACCACAACTTGAAATGGTTCCAAAAAAATGTGTGTGTGTGTGGTATTCACTATATTATTCTTTCAACTTTTCTAAGTTTCAAATTTTTCAAAAAAAAAGGTTAAAAAATATATCTTATAATACCTATAAGACAATCTGAATCAGTACATTCTCATTAGTGGAGGTTGTAAAAGAAGTCTTAAAAATACATACTTCTATGTTGAGATTGATGGAAAGAGTACGTTTTGCTTCTTTCTGGAGAGTAGCTTCTACTACTGACACTGGAGCCAGACCTGCTGTGTGGAGAATCCTTTCGACCTACAGGCGATTCTCTGAAAAAAGGAGGGTCTCTTTTATGAGGAGACCGGTCTCTTGCGTAATGGGAAGAATAGAAACTTTTTCTTCTAAAGCCATCTCTCATGTCCCTTTGAAGGAAAAAAAAAAAAAGTGAATTACATCCTGTAACTTACATACCCAATACGAATGGCAAAAGCTCTGATTATAAGCTACTCTTTATGTTGTAATCTTGGTTCCCCTTCCTTTTCTACCACCACCTTTTTTATTTTTATTTTTTAATTTATTTTAGAGGAGAGAGGGTAGGTAAGCAGGGGGAGAAGCAAAGGGAGAGGGAGAGAGAATCTGAAGCAGACTCTGTGCTAAGCACAGAGCCCAATGTGGGGGTCGATCTCACAACCACAAGATCATGACTTGAGCTGAAACTAAGAGTCAGACGACGCTTAACTGACCGAGCCTCCCAGGCATCCCATCACCTAACTTCTAACGTCAATCCACAAAATGAAACTTTATCAGTGATATATGATTTAGAATGAGTACATTTTTTCAGTTTGGGGGTAGAACCTGGTGGTTAAGAGCAAAAGTTACTTTATTCTAAGCAAACGCAGAAATGTTATGATGTGAAAAACATAGTCATATGGTCTCTACTTGTTTGCCATTAACAATATTCTACTAGCTACTCTCAAAGACATCTAGAGAATACCAAACATTTCCCATGTGAGACATTACATGGACTCTTGTCAACTTCTAACTGCAGTATATACCACTAGTATTCAACTGCTGTGATTTTGCTTCCCACGTTCCAATTTGGCAGTGTCTACAGACATTTTTGTTGTCACAACTGGAAAGGAGGGGTTGCCGCGGGTGGGTTGGGACCAGGGATGCCACTAAAACCCTACAATGCCTAGGATAAATCCCATACAGGCACACAACAAAAAACTATCTGACCCAAAATGTTGGTAATGCCAACGCTGAGAAACCCTTGTATATACCTAACCAATTAAGTCCTTGTTCTCTTAAGTTTGCATCCTTAGTGTACAGATTGTTGCTTATCTCTAAGCACTAGCTTTTAATAAATCACCTCTACTTTTACAAATTAAATTTCCTTATTAAGCAACATCAACTCAACATAGAAACTAAGTCCAAAGAGTAACTTATAAAGCAAAAACAATTTTTAAAACATCAAAACAAACCAAAATTATTGAATGAAACTATCAAGACCTGAGCCTCCATTTAAAGGAACATTTGGCATTGAACAGGTTTTAAATGAAGATTTAGCAAGTATATTTCCATATTAAAATTAAGAAACATTGAATTTCAGAAAGAAGAATGCTAAGAGACAAACCAATGGCATGAAATTTCAAATGCTCAAAAAATTTCAGCATATTGATCAGCAGTCCCTAATATATAAGTAGTCATTAGCAGATTAATACCCAAAATATATTATCCTTACAGATACAATTACAATTCTCTGGACCAAAGTAGAAAACGGCTAAAACTCATTTATGATAAATGAACTCAGACAAAACATTAATGCCAAAATAAAGCATTTGAGAAATTCTAATGCCTTCAAGCTCCATTAGCAAAACTACAGAAGCCATATCAACATCACTGAGAGCTAAGTGGCTACATATGTATTACACAGGTCTTAGGAACTGTACCAGAGGCCGAGGACCCAATGGTAAATCAAATGCATGCAGTCACTCCCCCATCATGGAACTCTCAGGATAGAAGGGGGGATATCAAACAAATTAACATGAAACATGTGAATGAAGTCAAGAGTGTACACAGGGAGACTAACTAGAAGCTTACTCATGCAGACAAGAGACGGCGGTAGCTTAGATAAGGCTAGAGCAGGGGAGCACTTTAACACGCACAAGAATGTATTTGTGGAGTCAATGGGACATGGTGAATGTCTGACTAATAAGTGTGAAAGACAGGGGATGCCAAGATGATTCCAAGAATTCTGGCATGATGAATTACTGAAATGAGAAAAACAGGTGGGGTAGGAGATCCACGTTTAGATTTGAACACGTTAAGTTTGAGATGCTCACGTAACATCCAGTTAGTAGGCAACCAGACACATAAGTGACAAGATTAAAGGAGAATTTTTGGCTATAACTATAAATTGTTCTATAAATAGGCAGTATTTAAAGCCTTGGGTCAGGCCCAGAATCTAGAACTAAAAATTACATTGGAAGAGAAATGGGCTATCTGAGAATGAAACAGAAGAGCCACAGAAACAAGGAAACTGGTAAGTAAGTTATTAGGGAAGCCAAGGAAAGACTGCTGTAAGAAGGAGAATAAAGATTTCCTACACTGAAATTAAATGAGCTCTTATTGATAACTTATCTAGGTGATGAAAAAGAACAGCAGGCCCACATGCCCAGGAAAGATTGCCTTCTTTCTCCAGCAGGAGGCAGGGTGGGGGAATGGACAAAATGCTTAACTACAGTTTCCTAATCCTGACACCAGGTGGCGGTACAATCACAACAGCATAATTCAGAACCATTAAGAGTGGCCTGGGGTGACTGAATATACTTGGGGGAAGTGCATGTCAGATTTTTAGTATCTCAGAGTAAAGTAAGGTCTCTCTACTCCCCTTCACATCAATCCCTCATATTTCCCATCAGATTGAGCAAAAACATCACAATCAGCATCAACTACTTTAAGTATTCTCTTTGATAAAGTGGTAATACTAGCCACGTCATTTATTCATGTTAGTGTGTAGGTATATATATTTCATATTTCTATCTCTTTTATCGCTATATCCCAAAATATGAAAAGCACTATGGGGAATTAGCCTGGTTCTAAAGAAGCTTAGTATGTTGGCGGGGGAGGGGGGGGCGGTAAATGTTCCAGAAGGCTGGTACTACAATTCAGAAATTTGTATTACATGGAAAAGTGATCTGGAGGATCTTAAAAAAAAAAAAAAAAAAGATAAAATTTAGATCAACACTGAACAGAAATATAATCAAGCCACAGATGTAACAGCTATATTTAAAAAGAGAAATGGGCGCCTGGGTGGCTTAGTCAGTTAAGTCTTCAGCTCTGGTCATGATTCCAGGGTCCTAGAATCAAGCCCCAGGTCCGGCTCCCTCTCCCTCTGCCCCTCCCCATCCCCCCACCACCACTCATGCTCTCTCAAGTAAATAAAATCTTAAAAAAAATAAAATAAAAAAATAAAGAGAAATAGGTGAAACTAATCTTAGCAATAGTTTTTATTTAATCCAATATATATAAAATATTATCAACATGTAATCAACATTTCAAAATTTAGTGAGAATCAGAGAAAAACAATTATCGTATGATTTCACTGGTATGTGGAATTTAAGAAACAAAACAGAGGTTCAAACAGGAAGAGAAGAAAAAATAAAACAAGCCAAAACCAGAGAGGCAGACAAACTGTAATAGACTCTTAATCACAGGAAACAAACTGAGGGTTGCTGGAGAGGAGGAGGGTGGGGGATGGGGTAACTGGGTGACAAGCATTAAGGAGGGTACGAGGGTACGTGATGTTATGAGCATTGGGTATTATATAAGACTGATGAATCACTGACCTCTACCTCTGAAGCCAATAATACATTATATGTTAATTAATTGAATTTAAATTAAAAAATAAATTTAAAAAAAAAGGACTGACAAGTTGTTAGGAAACAAGGAATCTGGGTTATTTCAGGAGGGAAGAAAAAGAGTGGGGAGGGGTCCATAAATGGTGGAAAGCTGTATGGAATGTGATGTAACCCTGCCCAGGACCCCAAATCTTAAAAAAATAAAAATAAAAATAAAAATATCTAAAAAATAAACATAAAATTTAGTGAAATATTTTACATTCTCTCTTTTTCATCTTAAATCTTGAAAATACCAGTGTGTATTATATACTAACAGAATGTCTCAGTCTGAACTGGCCATATCTCAAGTGGAACTTTGGCTACCAGCTCCCATGTTAGCACAGATTTATTTACATGGTAGGGAAAGTAGTCCAAGTTTCAAGAAAAAGCAGAGGTTTAAAGGGTATTAATGTGAACAAAAATAGGAGTAATCAGAAGAGTGAAAACTTTAAAAAGCATTGACTGAAAAAGCAAAGAGAAGTTTTAAAGTATAAAGTTAATATCATATACTATATAAGCTGGAAGAGATCTCTGCATTTAGTGACTTAGGTAGGAGTCATTTGACTAGGGATAGGCTGTCCAATAAAACTTTGGAAACCAAAGCAGATTATAAAAAAATCAAGATATATCTACTGAAGGAGTTGAGCCATTAGTTTTCTTCCAAAAAAGTTTGGAAGAGGAAGGAAGGGATAGAACTGGAACAATACTTTGAGGGAAAGGATTTATTTGATCATACACGTAAATGAGAAATAAGAAGTAAAAAGGGCACCTGGGTGCCTCAGTGGGTTAAGCATCTGCCTTCGGCTCTGGTCATGATCCCGGGGTCCTGGAATCGAGCCACACATTGGGCTCCCTGCTCATCAGGGAGTTTGCTTCTCCCTCTGCTCGTGTTTTCTTTCAAATAAATAAAATCTTAAAAAAAAAAAAAGTATCATCAACTGACTGTTGCCACCCATTTTGTGTGGCAGATACTGGGCCTATGGGTTCTGCTGAGAAACATTCAGAGCAATTCAGCCCACTGGATGTAATTCTGTCTCCAGAAATTCTAACCTCTTTTCAGACATGGAAAATCCATCTTAATTCCTGAGTGTGAGGTTAGGGAAAGCAGATACAACTTTGTCTTCTTTATTGACAAAAATCATACAGTTTCTTCCAATTAACAGGAAATTATCTCCTTTTAATGTTGTATTAACCTTTTACTTCTGTGTAAGGCTTAATTCAATCTTTCTCATGTGAAAAGTTTTAACTTCATTTTAAATAAACTCTCCAAAAAAAAAAAAAAGTATCAAATCAGGAGGGAGAGGGATAGAGAAGACTGAGTCAGAAATTATGATCATCAAGGAAGAAAAAAATTTATCAGAGAGTACAAAGGTGAGGACAGGGTGGAATAAATGGGGACATTCCAAAATGACAATGGATCGGTGGCCTGTTGGAGGTAGGAAATAGGCCCTGCACTCATCTGATGAATCAAGGAATTAGGAGGCAAGTGAGCTGGGAGGGCAGTTAGGTTCCAGTTATGGAAAAGGGATGCAAAGAAGGTAAAAAATATATCCACTCTATTTTGAAGTGAAAAAATGAAGTCCTTGCCCCATCCTTATATTCTAATGGGGAAAAGAGCCTATAAATAAAACATTTCCGAGCAACAAGTAATATAAAGTAAGGTGGATGTGAAGGAGGCTATTTTAGGTAACATGGTCAGGGAGGACCTTTCTAAGAAGGTGATATATGAGCAGAGATATGATAAAAGAAATGGAACCTCACAAAGAACAAGGCTGTGAAGAGATCTGATGTATGTTTATAGTGATCAGACTAACTGCCCTGTGAAAGTATCATATGTTAATGGGAAGGGCATAATGATGAATCAGAGGGCCTTCTTAGAGTTCACAGAATAATAGAGCACCAAAGTTTCAAATACTAGCCCTGTATATAGGGCTTAACAGAAGCACCACCTACTAGAAGAAAGAAAGGGTAGATTAGGGCATGTTAAGGCCCTCGTAAACTAGCCGCCTAAGTACTGAAAGACCCTTCCAAAGTAACTATTATCTTTATGACCTTAAGAAAGTTACTTAACCTCCCTATGCCTTAATTTCCTCATCTATAAAGTGGGGATAATACTACCTACCTCACAGAGTTGTTGCAAGGAGTAAATGAGATAATATATGTAAAGTGCTTAGAACAGGGCCTGGTACACAACACTCAATAGATGTTAGCTACTTCTATTGACAGCATTACTGTACTATGATTGCTAACAAATTAATAAGTTTGCAGCAAAAAATAGCTAAGTATGGCCACTATTAACCGCTTGATAGTTTTATCCTTCAGAAAAGCAAAACTATGTAATCTTGCATATTGGAAGGAGATTAAAACCTACTCATAATAATAAAACCTCTAGAACAACACTTCAACTTGACTTCCCAAGGAATTTGCTTTACAGAGGATGAAATGCAGATAACTCAATTACAAGAACTTCAGCTATGGAGTTCACAGAGCACACAGAGATGAAGCACATATAAAGTGAAAAGGAGGCAGAAAGACCACTCACTACACTGGGGGTCAACAAACATATGCTGTAAAGAGCCAAATAATACTTGAGACTTTGTGAGCTATATGGTCTCCATCACAGCTTCGCAATATTCCGCCGTAGCACAACCGCAGCTACAGACAACATGTAAACAAATGTGCCTGGCTGTGTTCCAAATTTAACCAAAAAAGACAGTCCGTCAGATTTGACCGATGGACTATGATTTACCGACCCCTGATCTAAACAATTACATAACTCCTGAAAGTTTTCAACCAATCTCATAAAGAATAAAGAGGTTACTTAGATTCATATTTCTCACAGAATACAAAGAAATGAAGAATTTTTCCCATCCTATCCCTTTCCTGTATCCTAAAATTTTGCACTTTAGATGCTGTATTTTAGAAAGCAATTACACAAGGAATAGGTTTTAGCTGATTTATATCTTCCTTTTTACCAGAGACCTGACTTCATAATAAAAATCTTGTCTCAAAATATGTTGCAAAAAATACTAATCCACAAGATATTGGTATTTTTCATTTCACCACAAAATCCAAAGAGGGACTCTATGGGTAAATAACTTTGGGGAACACTGAGCTTAATAAAATTAAACATATGTACTTACAATGGCACTTTTGTGTGTGTGTGTGTGTGTGTGTTCAGGAAGTTCTAAAATTTATATTTATATATATATATAAATAAATAAATCTGGCCCAAAAGTAATTGGCCCAAAGGTCATATAGCTGATAAGTGGCAAAGTCCCCTGCATTTCACTTCCAGCTTGGAATTTAGTTCTCTACTCCCTATTGTCCCCTGAACAGTTATTGGTTAAAAGAATTTCCCTCTTAGCTCCAGAACATAGTAGCTTTGGGCATTTTAGAAAAGAAGGTGCAGCAAAAGGCACTTTCCAATCTTTATTTTTTGTATTCAACAAATATCTAGTCCTCGTACAGTGCACTTCTAAGAGCATTCCCTACAGGCAGATACAGATTCAAAAGTTAGTTCATCTGCATATATATGGCCTTTTGACCTTAATTTACTCAACCTCTCTAAGCTTCATTTTCCTAACTTGTCTGAACACAGCATCTTTGCAATGAATGGTATCTATTATTACAGTTTTAAGTTTTTGTCATTTTTTTGTCCATGATCTCAATTTTAACCTTCCGGCAAATACATGGATCATCAAGTTTTAAACATTTTACCTAACTCTGAGACAATTTAGGGAGAAAAATGACCAATTCTCTTAAAATATATCATGATAAATTTGGGTTGGTTAAAAAGCTAAATATTTGGAAGGAAGGGACAGAACAGAAAGACCCTTTCAAGAGAAAAAACACAAAATAATTATAAACCTATTTTTGTATCAAAATACCAAGTTTTAAACTACATGCTAAAAAGAGCTCTAAAGCTAAAAACTATAACTGGATTTAAAGCAAAGTTCCAATTAAGGGGAAAAATCCAAACACCAATGGCAAAGTCTTAATGTTTCTTAATTTAATGCATGCTGACAAAACTTTTGAATAAGATGAACATACCAATAAAAAAAATGGTGAAGGATATGAAGATAATTCAATGGAAGAAAAACAAAACCAGGTATCACATCACTAAATAAGTATTTAAGATAACCTGTTAAGTTTTCCCAATCAAATATACAAATGATTCCATTCAGTAGCGAAAATAAGGGTAAACAGACACATAAGCTTCCTCATGAATAATAAACAATTTGGGTTGGGCTGGAAATTGCTAGGGATTCAAGAGTCCTAAAAATGAAAACACTACTCTAGTTCACTAAACAGGGTACACAGAGAGCAAATACTAGATAGAGCTGGAAGTATACTTTTCTGACAGAATGCCTTTTTTATCTTAAGTTTCCTTTTTCTCTCCTTCTCTTTTTGTATTTCTGTACAAATCTGGCTTTTTCTAGGCTCAATCTAATGTCACAAAATGCTGCACAGTATTTTGGTTTCCTTCATTTTCTTGGCATAACACCTATTTTTTTTTAAAGATTTTATTTATTTATTTGACAGAGAGAGACAGCCAGCAAGAGAGGGAACACAAGCAGGGGGAGGGGGAGAGGAAGAAGCAGGCTCCCAGGGGAGGAGTCTGATGCGGGGCTTGATCCCAGAACGCAGGGATCACGCCCTGAGCCGAAGGCAGCCGCTTAATGACTGAGCCACCCAAGCGCCCCTGAACAACTTTGTATCTTAACCTTACACCTAAACAAAACCCTTTCATAGATTTATTTTTAATTCTTTGGCACAATAACTGATAAGAGAATGCAGAGTCTTTAAGCACGTAACTCGATCAGTAATGCTTTCATTAGTAAATTCAGTAGGAACTTTTCCCCCTTTCTTTCAGATTTTGTCTATAATGTGATTGTACTACTTTTATAATGGAAACTTTTTTTTTTTTTTAAAGTAAAGTCTACTTGCAATGTGGGGCTTGAGTTCTTGACTCCAAGATCAAGAGTTGCATGCTCTACCAACTGAGCCAGCCAGAAGCCTCTATAATGGAAACTCCTAAAACTTACTTTTGTTTAATAAGAAATTAGCTTTCAAGTTATTTTTTCCTTCATTTACAGTTCCTATTCAAGTGGAAAACCAAACATTTCTCAATTATTAAGTAAATCACTTTATTAGGAACAACTTACATAACTACAAATTTTCCTTGATTTGATCAATATTCTCTGCTTTACTTTAGATTTTAAAAAGATAATTTATCTTCCATTGCTTAATTCTCCCTTCCCCTGTTACACTATCTCTCCCCAACATCAACCTTCCAACTCAATGAGAAATCTCGGTGGCTAATATTCTCCCTGGTAATTAAGTAGTTTTATTATACACATCAGAGAGGAAATGCAGCCAACAGAAATGGTTCACTCATGCCTTACTGTACTCATGTGATTAGTATAGCTATCATTACTGTTCTGAGATTCTGATATTCTAAATGTGAATACCTGGCTTTTCCAAATTATAAAAATGAAAAATATTTAAAACTTATCCAAGAATAAAAAAGGAGTCTATTAATGAGGATCTTTATTATATTACTGGTTCTCAAAGTAGAGTGATTTTGCTCCCCAGGGGACATGTGGCAATGTCTGAAGACATGACATCTTTGCCTGTCACACACAACTGGGGGAGTACTACTAGATTCTAGTGGGTAGAGGTTAGGGATGCTGCTACACATCCTGTAATGCATAGGACAGCCCCCCACAATAAAGAACTACCCAGCCCAAAATGCCAATAGTGTCAAAGTTCAGAAATCTTGAGACAGACACACATACATACACATATACAGTCACAAGCTTAATCTATCAGTTTGAGAAATACATAAAACATTCTAAAGCTTTCTTGGAACTACTTGTCCATTTTTATTTTTTTATTTTATTTTATTTTTTAAAAGATTTTTTTATTTATTTACTTGACAGAGATAGAGACAGCCAGCGAGAGAGGGAACACAAGCAGGGGGAGTGGGAGAGGAAGAAGCAGGCTCATAGTGGAGGAGCCTGACGTGGGGCTCGATCCCGTAACGCCAGGATCACGCCGTGAGCCGAAGGCAGACGCTTAATCGCTGTGCCACCCAGGCGCCCCTACTTGTCCATTTTTAAATGTTTCTTTATAACATATGTAACACCAAGTATTGAAATTTCTGCAAACCTCCTAAATATTCAAATTACATAATCAAATAAAGTATTTTCTACTCTATTTTCAACCTTTTACTTTACATATAGTCCCAAACTTAAGAACATAATAGGGTCTGAAGCAAGTCTGCCAGAATTCAAATCCCAGCTCCATCGCTTATTTACCGTGGGAGAGGTTTGACAGTTATTTAATTTCTCTGTACCCGTTTCCTCATTTGTAAAATGGGAATGATAGATTAAGAAGGATAATGCCTACAACACACTTAAGTACCTTACATATTAACTCATTAATATAGGTTCAACTTTTAAAAAGAAAAGAAGAAAATACACTGACAATATCAAGCGTTGACAAGGATGTGAAACAATTGGAATTTACATATCTTGCCAATGTGAATATAAATGAGTATGAAGCTGCCCGCTCTCAGTCCACAAATCACTACATGAGTAACTAATGCACATCATCATTAGTGATCACACTACACTTTTCAAAGTCTTTTGGATTGGGCATTGTGCATCTGTTGTTCAGTTCACATACAGAGAGCAAAAATGTAGTTTTGCGCCTTCTTGTCTCCCATTATGACCCATGTGACATTTTACAAAAAAACGATAACTGAAAGAGAATTGGCCAATGAAGACAAAGTGCAGCCAAGAAACAAAAAAGTGATAGAGGGTAGCAGTAAAACTGAAAACTGAATATAAATGGAGTTATAGAAGGAACAGCTGACCACGGCAACGTTGACAATGTTGCCTTTCAAGAAACAGGAGACATGCAGCCAGAAGAACTTCATGAAGGCAAAATTACGGACATAAATGACAAAAGTTATTGTGACCAAAAAAATGATGATGCCCCAGAGGATGTGAGGCTAACAAAAAAACTTCACATTAAAGGAACTCTCAGAGAAATTTCACGACAATAAAAACGCGAAGGATAAAATGTCGGAAAATGATCCAAACTTAGAATGGAGTATAATTCACCAAAGCATAAAAAAGATGCTTGCTCCATATCTTAAATTACACAAGAAGGTAAACACTGTTCAAATTACTCTTGATAAGTTTATTACAAATAAATAAACCTCATTAACTCCCAATGTTACTAATGTTTTAAATTACAGTGTACTCAATGAGTATCACCACTTTTTTCATTTCTCTAGCCATTTCTTTTTTTTTTTTTTTTAAAGATTTTATTTATTTATTTGACAGAGATAGAGACAGCCAGCGAGAGAGGGAACACAAGCAGGGGGAGTGGGAGAGGAAGAAGCAGGCCCATAGCAGAGGAGCCCGATGTGGGGCTCGATCCCGTAACGCCGGGATCACGCCCTGAGCCGAAGGCAGACGCTCAACCGCTGTGCCACCCAGGCGCCCCTCTCTAGCCATTTCTAATTGACAGGAGAGATTAATGTTTTGACAAATTTTAAGTCAGAACAATTATAGTTTTTCTCATTTACTATTAAGGTTGCTTTAAGTTAGAATGATGATTACCTTTGGAGAGAAAGAAGAAATTTGAGTAGGGGCACGAGGTAGCTTCTGAATGCAAGTAATAGTCTACTTAACCTGGATTGTGGTTATAGTTATGGTAATTCACTGAGCTGTACACCCACCCGGATCTGTGTATTTTGTATATTGTTATATGGTCTAATAAGTGTTTATAAAAATGTGATGAAAATATAGCTCCTTATCATTTAACATGATCTCAAAGGAATTTTTAAGAATGCAAACATTTTAAGAACAGAATTTTCATTTTTAATATTTACTTTAAGGAAAAACAAATCGTAAGACCACCTACTGTCTGAAAAATCATTAACACATTTTAATCACCATAGCTGTCCTCTACCAACATGGTGTCAGGTCATCTTCGCAAAGGATCACTAAGAAATCAGTGTCACATGAATAGGATGCTCCACCTCAGGATATTTTCTCTGCAACTTACATTTTGCTGTTATTTGGTTTTGTTCCTATTTACTTTTCCTTTATTCAGAAAAATGCTATACCTTGACACAGCAATTCTTAACATTCAATGTCATTTCCAAATATCATGATTCTCTTTACCCAATCTGCAGGAAGTCAGTGAACAGATTTTTTTTCCTCCCATAGTGTTTCCTAAATCTTGGTGCTTGCTACTACATACTACAACTAAATGCCAACCAAACAGAAAATAATTATAAATAGAAAAATTTTAAGTGTTCTGTTGCCCTTGGTTTAACAGCTTGTACTTCGGCTCACTCACTCATTATTTTAATTCTATTCCATATATTTAATAGACACTTCCTACTAATAAAATTTTTGACATACCATTTGAAAAAATTTCTATTTCACAGAGTTCAAGACAAAGATATCATTACTTCAAGATCCACCTTAATTTTTGCTACTTCAAAAAAATACCACTACCACACTCAAAAACTACGTCTACATCCAAAAATTGGGAACTGATTAATTCTAACTACCTCGAATGCAAGAGAAAATCTAGGAAAACCGGACTATTTTTTTAAGTAAACTGCTGAGAGTCATCAGAGAGCCAAGACTGTAACAAAGAACTATGGAACCAGGGGCGCCTGGGTGGCTCAGTCGTTAAGCATCTGCCTTAGGCTCAGGTCATAATCCCAGGGTCCTGGGATCGAGCCCTGTGTTGGGCTCCCTCCTCGGCGGGAAGCCTGCTTCTCCCTCTCCCTCTGTTTGTGTTCCCTCTCTCGCTGTGTCTCTCTGTCAAATAAATAAAATCTTAAAAAAAAAAAAAAAAAAAAGAACTATGGAACCAATATGCAAGACAAGTAGGAAGCTCAGAGATCTGGACCTGTCTTTGTTGAGCTGCTTTTCTCTTTATATATCTGCCAATTTCAGAAGCAGCATCTTAGAAGATGAAAAACTGAGAAATAATTTTGATGGTATCACAGGATTAGGATATAAAAATAGAGTCCAGCTCTTACCAAGGAAGAAGGTTGAAAGCTCAAAGGGCTACACAATAACAGCAGAGTAAACTGGAATGAACTAGCCTGGCTTCATATGACCTAAATTCTTTAAAGTGACCCTAGATTGCTAATGACTCAAACCCTCTGACACACTTAGAGGTTTCCATTTTCCTGACCATTAGTTAAGATTCATTAAAATTACTTCAAATGTAAAATTCCATTTTTAACAAGAAAATCTAAGTATTTAAAGTTACAGAGGTAAAATAAATTTAAGCTAGACATTAAAATAAAGTACTGTTTCCTGAAGAACTGTACAACTTAAAACAAAGCCATATATACAATTGTCACTGAGTACTTAAAATGCAAAACATGAATCTCTAGGTTATCATTAGTTTACTCAAAAAAAATTAAAAGGGAAAAAACTGGTTGATAGAAATATCACAACTTCATTCATATTATTTTTCTTTAAACATGTATTGGTCCCAACCCTCATAATTCGCTATAAAATTCAGTCGATATCAACTAGTATAATTTTCTTTGTGCAAGTAATCATCTTGATTTTAAGAAAGAATTTTGGTTTTTGTTTTAACAATGGCCCTGAAGCATGCTGAATAAATAGAGCAACAGGATACTGGAAACTTGGGCATATTTTTTAGTGTCATTCCATACATCACAGGGTAAAAACTTTGCACGGTAAGTAAGATGAAGTTCTATTTACCGTGCAAAGAAAACTTCAAATCAAAAACCCTCAAAATTATATATAGGGTTTCTAGCTATGTTGAAAATGAGGATATCAATACATATAATAGATTATGTACAATAAATTATAAGGCAAATAAAAAAGAGCCTTTGAACAAATGTAACAGTACAACTAGAATACTTACCATGAAGACTCAAAAAATAAAAAAAATAAAAAATAAAAACCCCACATATTTAACTGATGTTTTTATTACCAAAAAGTATCTAACTTGAGAGTTAAGATAGTATCTTTGACTATATCACAAACATTTCAGCCATAACACTGGGCATGTACAGAAGGCAAAGTCACCAGAAGAATGGAAGATGGGAAGAACTAATGCCCTATAAAGCACTGTTTCTCAAAATGTGTTCCTGGGACCATCTACACTATAATTACCTTGAATGCTGGTTTCAAAAGTAGATGTATGAAGCTCATGATTCTCCCCTTATTAATATACATCCCCGAGGTAACTCCAGCCCCTTGTACCAGTCAAACCAGACAAGTTGTGATGGATCCCTCAGCTTCCGCAGATGTATTTACTGGTTAAGGGTAAAATTCAGTAAAGGGGGGGGGGGGGAGAGGAGGGCGGAGAATAGCAGGGGTGGGGGAATGGAGGCATTTTTTACTTATTCGGGACCTCATTTTTCTTTCCTTCCCACACCCAACACGCACAAATATTCTACACAAAATATTAGTTACTTCATTTCTAGTCAACAGGAATTTTAAAAAGGAATTAAGATTTCAAGAATCATTTTGACAAAGTGGCTTGGTAACTTATAGTGTGAACTTAAAAATAAGTTAAGCACAGACCTCAAACGTCTTTTTTTTAAGTGTGGAAACAAGAGTCCCAAGGGCACTATGATTTGAGATAAGGGATTTCCCACACTACCTTTTATTCTATACTACCCAAAAATCAAACAATTATCTTGCAGCAGAGTTGAGAAGTTTGGTGACCCAAGTCCTGAGCTCTCTCCACAAAACATCTTTACATCAAAAGCATTCTAGGCATGAGATATGGACTAAGAGATCTCCCAGCTAGAGTATAGATTTTATCTGTGTTACTCACAGTTTGATCTCTTAGCACCTGAAAGAGTGCCTATTCTTACTGAGGTTAAGATATGCCTAAAATGCTATCACATAAATACCAAAAAATGTAATATTGAGTCATTACACAAAAGAAGTTTATCTGTACAAAACAGTCTAGGGCCAGCATTCCAGGGTGAGAGATTCCATGCAATCACCCAAGAGCCAAGCTTGCTGTCATTCCATTCCAGGGCTCATCCTGCAAGATGGGAAAAGGTGAATGAATGTGTGTGGAAGAATACATGTAGAAGTAGAACTCCTATTCACATTACACTGGAGATAAATTAGCCATATGGCCATAATCAGCAGGAATGAAGGCCAGGAATGTAGTCCACCTATGTGCCTAAGATGTGTGGACAACAGGTAGAAATCTTCTCAAGTATGTTTTATTTCATTTAAGTGAAAAGTTTGGGATTCCCAAATGAAGATGTGTCCAATAGACAGTTGGATATAAAATGTAGAGCTCAGAAAAGAAGCCAAGGCTAAAGATACAGATTTATCTGTCACCAGCAGCAGACAGAATAGAGCAGCGTTTCTCAAACTTCAGTCTCCAGACCTTCTGCATCACAATCATCTGTGTGGCTTGTGAAAATACAGATTCCAAGTCTCCACTTACTCAATCAGAAGCTCTTGAGATGAAGCCTGGAAATTTTCATTTTTAATGAGCTTCTAAGTGATTCTTGTAAACACAAGTTATAAAAGCATAAGCAAAAGGTGCCTGGATAGCTCAGTAGATTAAGCACCTGCCTTCAGCTCAGGTCATGATCCCAGGGTCCTGGGACCAAGTCCCACATCAGGCTCCCTCCCCAATGGGGAGTTTGCTTCTCCCTCTACCTGCTCATGCTCATGCCTGCTATCTCTCTCTCCTTCTCTATCAAAAATAAATAAAATCTTAAAAACAAAACAAGACACATAAGCAAAGGAAGTAACTGCTGTCAAGGATAAAGACAAATGAAGTTACCATAAATGAGAAAAGGTGCCAAGAAGTCATTGTTAACATGAATCTATGGTTTGGGGACTGTTTTCACTCCATACTACCTATTAGACCAGTGGTTCTCAAGTCTAGCTTCACATTAGAACCTCTGATGAGCTTTTTAAAAATAATGATGCCCAGGCCAATTAAATCAGATCTCCAAATGTGAGGACCAGGAACTAATTTAGAAGGGGGAAAAAAAAAAAAAGCTCTCCACCTAATTCAAAGTATAGCCAGGGTTGGAAACCACCATATTAGACAAGCTGCTATTACATGCTCTTCATTTCAGAGTGCCAGATTGTTGCCTTACTCCAGAGACTGCAAACTCTGGCTTTACCTTGTTGTAAACACTGAAAACTGAAGAAACTTAACATTTTAAAAATCCGGATTTCTAACTTCTTTTGAAGCACGCCACCATGTGCTTACATTCCCAAATAGCAAACATCAGCTTTGCACCAAGTAGCAGCTGCTCCAATCTGCCCCTCAGCATTTGTTTACATTCCACTGTAAGGTAAAGGAGTTATTTCCACAAACAAAGAGGGGCATTACTACCACAGATACATGAATACGTTAACTGCTTTCCTGTGTTACAAGTACTTTATGCTTAGTAACTGTATTTGTGTATACATAAATAACAAAATAAGGTAATTTGCGCAGATCTTGTAAATGCTTTTACACCCTGAGCCTCTTCATAAACCAATCCTTCCAACTTCTTTAAATGAAACCTGCTAGTTGAACACAAATAGGTCCCCTAAAACTCGTGAGTACTAAGCACGCACTGATGACTGCCTCCAGGTCCTGATGTATATGACACATAGGATTATGTTCTAAATCCCCCAACCTCTAAGAAAAGGGAAAAAGAGCCCAACAAACTCTTTGTTTAAGTCTATGCTATTCCATTATAACCCCACATTGCCCATATCACCAACCTTCTGACAACTTTCCCAAATTTCCTACACCCAAGGATACAGTCTGCACTGTTACACATCCTACCCACATCATGGGTGACTCAAAATTTATGTGGATCATCTGTGCAATGACATAGCAAGTCCTCAACTACCTCCCACCTCTTCACACTTAAATCCTAAACCTTGCCACTTATTACCCAGAAGTGCTCTTCTTCAGAATCCAATACTGCATTCTTAGGAAAATGTCTTATCCTTCAGTTTTCTCACTCCTGCAATAATTTCACCTCATAGATACTTGCAAGCCTCCTATATTTTCTAGCAAGCCACGAACCCTGTGCTAGCCTCACTTACTGCCTTTCCAGCCCCAATAACAGTATGTGAAGCACTGTGAATACCAACAACTTCCCATCCTGGCAATTCTGATACATCGTCTTAGCCAACCCCAAACCTGAATTAATTTCAAAATCTTTGATTTCTTCACCATTATAGTTGATTGTCACAAGCCTACAGACACCATGCTTTCAAATCTACTAGCAATATTTTTACTTATCATTAGTGAGCTTAATCTCCCATTCACCTCAGCACCCATTCCAATATCTGGATAATCCTCCCAAAGTCCTCTAACCTAGCACCAAAACTTTCCTTCTGAATGAGTTACCTCACGTCCTAAAAAACACAGCAGTCCTCAGGCATGAACTACAAATGCCGGCCCAAATCCCTTTTCCCCTAGTTTGCCTTCATCTGCCCCATCCCTAATTTCATCCTTCCTTTCCCAGTATATGATTTTTCCCTCTGTTAGAAGTTAGCCCCTCAAATCAATGATCTTTATCCTGGTCCTCATTTACCTTATCTTCATCAGTTTTCCCCTTTCTGCCTTGTACCTTCAACCTATAAATATGCTCAAGTCACTGATCACCTTAAAAGAAAAAAAAAAAAAAGGTTTTAGATGATCTTCCGTTAGCCAATGTCCTCGACCTTCACCTCATGGATACCTGTATGTCTCCTGTATTTTCAACATATGGCATTTCCTACTTTCCATCTCAGTATTTCAAAAACATACCCATTCAGGTTGAATTTAACTCACATCTCATCCATCCTGACACAGCCAAACCCAAGAGATATTTTAATCTTTATATTACTGGAGTACTCAGTTGCATCAGACATTGGTGGCCCCAAATACTGTTTAAAAAGTTTTATTTTCCATCACTTTCATAAAGGCCAAGGGTTCTGACCTTAGTTCACTGCTCTTGTCTAACTACAGCCTCTCCTTGGACAATCTGAATTTTGAATGCAGCTCCTCCCTTGAAACCATTCTTCCTATATGCCAACCTCAGATAATGGTATTATTATACACACAGTAAACAAAACCAAAAATCCAGATGGTTCTCTCGTCTTTATTCCCACATCCAACAACCATATCTTGCTGATTTTTCGCTTCCTAAGCATTTATCAAATTTAACCCTTTTTCTCCATTCCAACCTCCCTTCTCTAATTCAGGTATTCATGATTTCTTGTTCTATCTCCAATGTTACCTTTAAAAAATCATCTTCTAGGAGCGCCTGGGTGGCTCAGTCGACTAACATCCCACTCTTGATTTAGGCTCAGGTAATGATCTTAGGGTCACGAGATCAAGCCCCGTGTCATATCGTGCTCTATGCTCCTCAGGGAGTCTGCACGGGATTCTCTCTCTCCTCTCCTTCTGCCCCTCCCCTTGCTCTCTCTCTCTCTCAAAAAATAAATGAAAAAGTCTTTAAAAAATCATCCTCTACACTGAAGACAAAGGAAACTACATTCTAATTGGGTTAGCCTGTCTACCAGATTAAAATTTTTCAGGCGCTCCCCATTGCTAACAGAATAAAACTATATTTTTAAAACTATTTATTCAGACTTCTTAGTTATAATTTAATTCACAAGTTCCTAGGACACATATACGCATCCGTTACTATCTCTACACATCATGCTTTATACAGCTTTGCTCGTGCTCCTCCTTTTGCAGGAATATGTTCCCCATTACCCTTCTTCTTCTTTTTTTTTTTTTTTTAAAGATTTTATTTATTTATTCAACAGAGATAGAGACAGCCAGCGAGAGAAGGAACACAAGCAGGGGGAGTGGGAGAGGAAGAAGCAGGCTCCCAGTGTTGGAGCCCAATGCGGGGCTCCATCCCAGAACCCTGGGATCACGCCCTGAGCTGAAGGCAGACGCTTAAACACTGAGCCACCCAGGCGCCCCCCATTACCCTTCTTCTGGCCAACTCTTATTTTTTCTTCCAGTTTTGTTCATGTTCACTGCTTCTACAGGAAATCTTCAATAAAACCTCCCAGAACGGAGTAGATGCTTCTCAGTCTTCCTACAGCATTTTATGCAACTTGAGCATGTATCATATTAGGCTTTCTTCTTGTCTGTCTACTTCACTCACTAGACTCTAAACTAGTGATATAAACACAGTAGCCTACACAAAGTAAACACTCAATAAACATTTGTACCACTGAACTAATAAACCAAAGACGTTTTACAGTGTTTTTCTCTGTCAAACAATGTATCAACTAAGAAGATAAAATCACTATAGTAAAATCGAAAATTAAACCTCTGCTTTAGGGGCGCTTGGGTGACTCAGTCAGTTAAGCGACTGCCTGCGGCTCGGATTGTGGTCCTGGCGTCCTGGGATCAAGCCCCACATCCGGCTCCCTGCGGGGGGTCTGCTTCTCCCTCTGCCCCTTCTCCTGCTCATGCTCTCTCTAGCTCTCTCTTGTGCTCTCTCTCGCATACATGAATAAAATCTTTAAAATAAAAAAATAAACCTTTGCTTTAAAAAAATAGGTATGGGGCACCTGGGTGGCACAGCGGTTGAGCGTCTGCCTTCGGCTCAGGGCGTGATCCCGGCGTTATGGGATCGAGCCCCACTCAGGCTCCTCTGCTGTGAGCCTGCTTCTTCCTCTCCCACTCCCCCTGCTTGTGTTCCCTCTCTCGCTGGCTGTCTCTATCTCTGTCGAATAAATAAATAAAATCTTTAAAAAAATAAACAAATAAATAAAATTAAAAAATAAAAAAATAGGTATAAAAATACTAAACTACTTAATCAAAATTTTCCGTATGTGAACACAGACCAAAAAAACCCCTCAGCATTTAAAAATAAAGTATGCTGGCCATGTGGTGACACTCTTATTCTATATTTCTAAATACTATTTAATACTTTACATCAGTTCCATCCTAAAGTTTATTCTAAGCCCTCATAACTACGGGGGGGGGGGGGGGAATGACTGTTAAAAACCACCTCATTCGATCTAAATTAATAACCCTTGGTAAAGTATGACATATTCCTTGAATACAAAATGAAGTGGATCCTAATATATTCTGAATTTTATCTAAAAGTGTGTTGTGAACAATGAGATAATAAGATCACTGTATATTACAGAACCAAGACGAACAGATGTTGATACACATGAAATGTGGATAAATTATCAGGTACATGGCTCTATTAAAGAAAAAAGTGATAACTTTCAGAGGGAGGGTGGGAGGAGATAGAAAACAATACATTCGGGACACCTGGGTGGCTCAGTCGGTTAAGCATCTGCCTTCAGCTTAGGTCATGATCCCAGCCAGGGTCCTGGTATCGAGTCCCATATTGGACTCCTTGCTCAGCAGGGAGCCTGCTTCTCCCTCTCCCTGCCGCTCCCCCTACTTGCGCTCTCTCTCTCTGACAAATAAATAAAATCTTAAAAAAAAAAAAAAAAGAAAACAATCTATTCATTTTTCCCCTGCTGTTATTTAATCCAGATGCTTCCAATGACTCCACACTCCATGATGACCACTCCACATTTATGGAGTGACATGAACCACTAATATATATATGTTGGATTTATAAAGTTCATAAGGTGCTACAGTATTAAACACATAACACAGAAAGTGAAAAAGATTAGATAAGTTATAAACTGAAAGTTCCACAGCTAGTAATGGACCTGTGGAAGATGGTATGAAGCCAGGTGGCCCAGTAGCAGCCAGTGATGGCAATCTGCAAAAGTAAAGTGCGGGACAGAGCAAGAAGGAAGACCCAACGGGTCAGAAGACTACATAAAGAATGTGGGCAAAAATATTGAAGATAACTGGTTTCAAGTCTGGGATCGGATTTTACCCTACAGACAAGTTAATAAGTGAGACTGTCGCTGTTTCATGGATACCAGTAGAAGACGCAAGACTACCGAGACAAAGGATTTTATTATTCTCAGCACAGCAAGCAATACAGCATTGGCTTGTATGCACAGCCTGGTTCCAAGTTCCACAGAAACGATGTGATGTAGCCAAGATCGATCACATGTAGTGGGTCTGGTTCACAACTTAAGGAACACTTGGGGAAGCCACTATTTTTACACCAAGCAATAAGCAAGCCTGCTCTTTGACACAGAGGAAGAACTACCTTATCTTTCAAGAATGCTCACTACAAACTCAATTCTGAGAAATAGCATCGATAAAAAGTGGTCAGGGCCTTGCATTCTTGGCATATCTTGGCAAGATGTGTAGGAGTGCAAGAGACCCATGTAGGGCTGTCTCTTCCAACAACTGGAAGCCAGGTTTTTCGCTGATGGAAAGAGGGGGAGAAATATGGTACGGAAAAGAGGGAAGGATACTACCACAAACTCATGGTCTTCAATGGAAAGAGGGGGCAAAATATGGTATGGAAAAGAAAGAAGTATACTGCCATAAACTCATGGTCTTCAATATATGTAAATAATGTATAAAAATAAACACAGATGTAAAGGAGTGTGTGTGTGTGTGTGTGTGCATGCACACACAATAGTGTACAGATCTTGGACTTTCCACTAATGAGAACATGTGCTCTTGGAGAAATAGCTTAGACTTTAGGCCTAAGGCAGAGAAAACATTAAATAACCTGGAAAACCCTACATCGGAAGGTAAGGAAGTGATCCAAGAATGATATGGACAAGTCATAACAAAACAACACTGACTTAGCAATGGATTCTTAGATATGACACCAAAACATTAGCAACAGAAGGAAAAAAAAAAGAGAAATTGGACTTCATTAAAATTAAAATTTTGAACACTGAAGGACATTATCAAAAGAACAGAATATGTGCAAGCCATATACCTGATAAGGATTTAATATCCAGAATATATAAAGAACTCTTCTAAAACTCTACAACAAAAAACAAACAACCTAATTTTCAAATGGACCAAAAAATGAGTAGGTAATTCTTCAAAGATATACAAATGACCAATAAGCACATGAAATGTTGCTCATCACTAACCATTAGAGAAATGTAAATCAAAACCATAATGAGATACCACTTCACACTTACCAAGATGGCAATAATAATATTAACAGAAAGGATAAGACTAATATAAGGTCATGTGTCAATTATACCTCAAAAAAAAAAAAAAAAAGAATCCACATAAAGCCTCTGAAAACAATGAAAACAATAAAAAAGGTAAGGACAATACATTGATTATACCTTAAAAAAAAAAATCCACACAAAGCCTCCAGAAAAGCCTCTAATGTTATAAAACATACCCATATAAATACGATTTATCAAAGTACAATAAATGAATTGCCACAAATCAACAACCGCTCCAGAGTGGCACAATGTGATTTTACACCTATCACATGGGATAAATAAATTAATGGTGGAAAAGATCATAGGAAATGCTGGAATTGTTAATATGTACAGGGCTCCACTGAAAATCTTCATAAAACTATTAAAATACAGGGAGTATTTATTTAAATGAAAAAGAGAGACTGCATGCACTGAATTTCAGAAGTATTCATTTTCATACACACAGATTTAGCTAAAATTAGCTCATATTCTTATTTTTTAAAAGTCTTAAAGGAATATCAGTTTCAACAGGATTTCCTTGAGCTGCAGTTCAGCACTGAGGTTCCAAGAAGCCTGAGTTTCTAGGGAAGACCCTTCCCCTCCATTACTCACCCAAGCATCGTCCCAAATTCTCTACCTGCCCTCCCTTCACCTCAGGTCTTAACGAGGAAACATAAAAGCTGTGCCACACCAGCCCTCCAGCTGCTCTCTGCTGCCTCTTACTTCTGCTCTACGTATTCTATGCCAGCTGATGTCATCACTCCCGAAGTAAGAGTCATCCCCTCCTGCCTGTAAAACTTTCTGCCAGGCACAAGCACCCAAAGCCCAATTCAAAGATCACTTTTATACCAATGATTCCTCCAAATTTATCTCCAGACCTGACCTCTATGCAATTTTATTCCCACTCTGCCAGACTCCGGCAACTCAGATGTCCACTAGCACCTGTGCTTCAGCCAAAATGGTCTCACCACACACATACTACGTACTTGCTTGCTACGTTCCAACCACTTAACTAGTGTTCCTCTAGCTCAATCCATCTCTTCCGACAGAAATGCCAACTAGCCTCCAGAGTTCAACTCGAAAGATCCCTCCCACTCATGATGATTCCTTCATCATCTTACTTACCATCATTCTGAATTCCTTCAGTGTCAGAACTTAGCCCAGTTAGTACATCCCACTCCATTCTGCTTTGTATTAGTTATTTCTGAGTATTTCTTCTTTCCCTGATCTGACCACTGGTCAAGAACATACCCTCCTTCTGACAGCTCTTACTCACTTTCATTCTCACAACACCATGTAGTAGTTTAAAAAATACACAGTGAGTAAATGAATCAATCATTTCATTACACTGATAGTGCCTATGAACATTTTAGGCCATAACTTGTTATAGCTATATTATATTTACAAAATAACTAGAACCCGAAATGACTGTAATCTAGGTTTTAATTTTTAAAAGCACTTAACAGAATGCCCCCGCGTACACATACACGCACAATAAGAAAAGGAATATAATAAGTGATGGTGAGTATGTGAAGAAACTGGGAATCTTGTACACTGGTGAGAATGCAAAATGGTACAGCCACTACAGAAAACAGTTTGGCGGTAACATATGACCCAGCATTTCTACTCCTAGGTATGCACCCATAAGAAATGAAAACAGGGACTCAAAATATACTTATTTGTCAGTGTCACTGCAGCATTATTTATGATAGCCAAAAGGTAGAAACAATCCAAATATCCCAAGAAAAGATAAATGGATAAACAAAATGTGGTAAATGCATAAAATGGAATATTATTCACCAATAAAAAGGAATGATGTTCTGTTACGCCATGATGTTGAAAACATCATGCTAAGTGAAAGAAGCCAAACACAAAAGGACAAATATAGTATGATCCTACTTACATGAATACCAAGAATAGGCAAATTCTTACAGACAAAAAGTAGAATGGTGGTTGCCCTGGGCTGGGAGTAAGGAGGCAGGAGGAATTATTGCTTAACAGGCATAGTTTTTGTTCAGGATGATGAAAAACAGTCTTGAAAATAGCGTTTTTTAGTGTAACCATCTTTCCCAACATTGTGAATGTAATTAATGCTAGTGAATTGTGCACTTAAAAATAGTTAAAATGGCATATTTT
Organism: Ursus americanus; assembly: GCF_024610735.1. Taxonomy (NCBI): domain Eukaryota; kingdom Metazoa; phylum Chordata; class Mammalia; order Carnivora; family Ursidae; genus Ursus; species Ursus americanus. Next base: position 34,922,235 of record NC_142151.1, on the reverse strand, counting down.
ATGCTATACATATGCCACTACAACAAAGTATTTTTTGAAAAAACACAGAAGCTAACTTGAAGGGATTCTCCCTGACCAAATTTCAGTATCATAATAATGATAACAGATTATAACACATTGAAAATAGGAATCCACGAGTCCATACTAAACAAAGTTTTGTTTGTTTTTTTTAAAGATTTTATTCATTTATTTGTCAGAGAGACAGAGCGGGCACAAGCGGGAGGAGCGGCAGACAGAGGGAGAAGCAGGCTCCCCACTGAGCAAGAAGCCCGATGTGGAACTCTATCCTAGGACCCCAGGCGGGATCATGACCTGAGCTGAAGGCAGATGCTTAACCGATTGAGCCACCTAGGTGTCCCCTGTTTGTTTTTTCTAAAAGGGGGGTGGTGGAGAGGAGAAAGCTCTTTCTCACAATGGATAACAGGTAACAGTATGCGTAATAAATACAGCAAGAACAGTTTAATTACAAAATCACCATTACAAACAATTTTATTAATAATTCAGGTAAGAAACACCAATGAATGCTGGAACTAGTGGGTGAAAATGGGATGAAGAATGGCATACTTGCATAGTTTCGAAGAATTTCCCCAACAATACACTAATGGAGGCCAACTTCACAGTGAAGAAATTTTGCAGGCCCCATCTTAATCAAGTGATAAAAGTCAACACCACCAATAAAGAGAACAAATCAACAACATATGCAACCTAACAGGATGCAATAAAAAGAATACAGCATCATTTCAGGGATTGTCCTGGCAAAAATGCATAACTGAAATCTAATCGTGAACATCAGACAAGCCTAAACTGAGAAAGTCTACAAAATGTCTGCCCTGTGTTCATCTTGCCCCAGTGAACCATAAAAATCAAGGAATAGACTGAAGAACTGTTCCAGATTAAAGAAGTCTACAAAAACATGACCTATGAACTCAGATTAGATCTTTTTGCTACAAAACACATTATCAGGGCCTTGTAGGAGACATTACTGGGGTTTCTGGTGAAAAGACTGTAGCAGTTCTTTATTCTCACAATTTTTCTATAAATTTAAGAACTGTATCAAATAAAATGTTTTAAATAGTCTAATATTTTCTTTCCACAATATGTAGAATTATCATGTACACCCCAAAAAAACAAAAACTCTATTGGCATGATTTTCCGAAATACTCAAAACCTTATTCTCTTATGAATACACACAAGTACTCTCTGCATGGTTTACAATGCAGTGATTTTTTTCCCTCTAAAACAGTTATTTTCTACTCACAGAATCTTCAAAGAGACCACCTAATAGGGAACAACCTACAGACAGCCAGAAAGATGTTAGCCTGGAAAAGCATTAGCTTCTGTGAAGCCTAATACCTGAAATGTCACTGAGGATATTCAGACATCACGTGAAGATGTGGAAGAAGTCCTTTCTGTTTTTATCTGTTTACTATCTACAATTCATACTAAAATGTAGGTTAATGAGAGCAGAACCTTTTATCCCCAAAGGTTAGAAGAATACCTAACATATACCAGTTACCCAATAAATATTTATCAAATGAATGAATATACCATATATATATACCAAAAAATTTCCCATATATATACCAAAAAATTTCAAACAACAGAGTACGAGTACAGGCAACACTGTCTTCTCACAGAATAACTAGAATATACCATGTTGGAATCAGTATAAAATTGCTATCTATCAGGGGTGCCTGGATGGTTCAGTTGGTTGAGTGTCTGACTCTTGATCTCAGGGTCATGAGTTCAAGCCCCACAGTGGGCTCCACGCTGGGCATGGAGCCTACTTAAACAAAATTAAAAAATAAAAAATTGCTAGGGGCGCCTGAATAGCTCAGTTGGTTAAGCATCTTCTTTTGGCTCAGGTCACGATCCCAGAGTCCTAGGATCGAGCCCCACGTCAGGCGCCCCGCATCAGGCGCCCCACGTCAGGCTCCCTGCTCAGCGGGGAGCCTGCTTTTCCCTCTTCCTCTGCTGCTTCCCCTGCTTGTGCACACCCGAAATAAAATAAATTAAAAATTAAAAATTAAAAAATTAAAAATTGCTATCTATAAGAATCTACAGTTGAGCAATTCTTAAAAGAAATTTCAAAACTCTACTTATACTCACAAATAAGATAGAAAGAAAAATAAATTTCCAAATTAAAATGTTAGATTTTTTCCAAAAATTGAAACATAAGTGTTACAAGCCTTTTACAAGACAAACTGAAAACATCTATTAAAATGTAAAATATGTCCTGTGACCCAGAAATTACACTTTAGGCAATCTAGCTCATAGAAACTAAAGTACTGTTTCATAATGACATCATATACTCAGATTTATTATGACACTGGTTTGTACTTGAAACAGAGTAAATATTCATCAATAAGTGAACAGCTAAATTATTTGGTAAATCCACATGATGGAACGTAACTTAGCCATTAAAAAGATTCAAATAAAAGTTAAAACAAATAACCTGTAGGGATTTCCACAAGCCACTGAATGAGAAAAGCAACTTACAGAAGAGTATGTATAATATGATCTCATTAACAATAAATACACCAAATGTTTATGAATATAGAGAAAAATATAGAACACACACACAGCTGTTAACATGACTGTGGGAGACGGGGAGTCCCATATATGATTTTATTTCATTTATGTAAAATTATATACATACATGGGAAAATAATAAAGTGCTAAAAAAGATAGGAAGGGAGAATAAAGATAGGAATGAACTATTATTTTAAAAACAAATCAATTAAAATCAACCTGAGAACTGTTTCTTTGGTGTGCATATGAACCATTACCTAATCTAATCAAGAGTTTTTCTTACACTTCTGCTTGTCATATTTAGATCTTTATTATACCAGATATTTTGATACACCAGGCTTCTGATTTCAGTTTTTCCCCCCCCCTCAAATGGATGGCCATTTGTCCCAACTCTATTTACTGAGAAGTTCATTCTTTCCGCATTTCATTTGTAGTGCCACTGTTGCTATATCGCAAACTCTTGGGTATATCTAGGTTTGTTTCTAGACTGCCTATCCTGTTTCACTGCTTACATTACTATAGCTTGATAAGTTTTTGTAGATACTATATTGAGTCTTCGCACCTTTTTCAAGGCTACTTTTGCCATTTGGCCCTTTACTCCTTCACAGTAATTTTAGAAACAGCTTGCCAACTTCCATGGAGAAAAATCCTAGACTTTAGACTGGAACCCAACTGAATGAACACCTGAGTTTGAGAACTTGTATCTTCATGATACTGTCTCTTCCCAGCCAAGGATGTCACATATATGTTGCTCCTTTTACTAAGGTCTTTTTAAATGTCCCTTAGAAATGACTTGCAATTTCATCCACATAGGTCTCACACACTTTTGTTAGATTTATTCCCATTACTCCGTATAGTTTTTATGTTATAGAAAATATTTTTAAATTACATTTTCTAACTTATTCTAACAGCTGATTTCATTATACTAAGCTTTGCTAATTTCCTAACAGTTCTAATATAGACTCTCTTGGATTTTCTACATAATTAATCATCTGTAAACAGCTTTCTTTCATTCTAACCCTTACGACTTTATTTTTGTCTTTCTGTAGAGGCTGAGACTTACATTACCACGATGAATAGAAGCAGTGATAACAGTCATCTTTGCTTCGTTCTGATTTTAAAAGCAAATGCTTCTAACTCTACCATTCAGTACAGCAAATCCCCATTTATCAGATAAAGGAAATTCTCTTCTATTCCTAGCTGTCTAAAACTTACTGTTATGTTTAACACAGTAATTACATTTTATTAAAGTATTTTTCAGCATCTATTTTCTCTATTACTTCTTTTGGGAAAGGCAGTCCTCCATAAGCAGGTCCCCGCACATCCCTGTTGTGTACTCCAAATTGTAAGACATTGCCATCTGATGTTGAGCAGTTTCTGTAGCTGGTCATACGGAAAATTCAATAGGTAAAGGCGCCCACAGCATAACTACTGTGTGACTGCTCACTCTCAATGAAAGGAGGACTGGCTTGCTTGCTTCCTGCTTACTACATAAAGTAGCAAGCTCTTGACCCCATGTTCCTCAGCTACAGTGCACCCCACTGTCTGCACAGCCACCATCTCTAGCCATCACATCACCTGGACTTGGGGACAGGGAACCAGCACTACCAGTTGATGCCCCTAATGACTGAGGTGCAGTGAGTAATAAACTGCCTTGCTCTGATCCACTGAATCCTGTCATCTACTTCTGGCACCTCAAGAGTTATAGTAGTTGACTACTTCCCCTTGTCTATAGGTTATTCTCTGACAGTTTTAAGAGATCTTTTTTATTTTTTTTTAAAGATTTATTTATTTTTTGAGGGGGAGAGAGAGGGGCAGAGGGAGAAAGAAAGAATTCCAAGCAGACTCCCTACCGAGTACGGAGCCAGATCTCTCCATGAGGCTCAATCCCACCACCCTGAGATCATGACTCCGAGATCATGACCTGAGCCAAAATCAAGAGTCGGATGCTTAAGCAACTGAGCCACCAGGTGCCCCCATAGGAAGTCTTTAAAAAGCTCCTTTTATAAATTCTACCACTTCCTTTGTGAAGCCATTAAAAAAAAATCAAAGAAACCTGAGGGGTGCCTGGGTGGCTCAGGTCATGATCCCAAGGTTCTGGGATCAAGCCCTGCATCTGGCTCCCTGCTCAGCAGGGAGTCTGCTTCTCCCCCTCCCCCTGCCCCCCCGACTTGTTTTCTCTCTAATAAATAAATAACCTAAAAAATAAAAATAAAACAAACTTGATTAAATCTGTCCATCTTTTTTTTTCCTAACTAGTCTATCAAATGCCTCTGTAAGTAACCAAGCTAACAATGATTGACGTTCCTCCAAAATATGTTAAGAGACACTCTGTAATGACTCAAATATTCTAGAGGGGAAAAAAAGCCTTAACCTTCTAATTAAGCAGATACCTTATAATCCATATTACACATTAGGAATAATATAATAATTACTTTGATGAGAATATACCAATAGTTCAAACATTTTTATTATCAGTTTTCAAAATGCCAATAGATACAGAATGCTATTAATGCTGTTATACTACAGTCACAAAAATGTTTGTTGCTCTCCAAATTATAAATCCTAATAAAAATATTTCATCTATGAGCCTTGAGATTAGATTTCAACAGCAGACATCTCAATGAATCAATTATCAAAGTAATTATGGTACTATGTTCTTCATTTTACCTGTACTCAGGCTGTCGACTTGCAGAATGATCATCTCTTGTCCACCTATAGCCAGATTCATCCTGTAAAATAAAAAAGTTATTTAGATATTTGTTTACATTATTTTGGTCAAGTAGGATATATCTAACAGTACTACTGGAAACGTCTCTAAGACCAAAATAATATGAGCACAAAAACACCTTTCTAAATTTCTCTGAGCTTCAAAGGCATTTAAAGGGGGAAAAAAGATGCAGCAAGTCATCCATTTCAACAAGTAATTTAGTACACCGAGAACCTGTGGCACCATTCAGCTCTATGAAAATGCTTAAGGTATTTCTTTGGTAGGCCCTAACAGCCTTATTCCCAAAAACATGCAACATCACAACAGCTAAGGACCATTACAAGAACAAAGGTTCAATTTAAATTTAATCAAGCACACATTTCTCGACCTTTCATTTTATTTTCCTTCTGTCAAGCTCTCTCACCAATTTTCAAATTCAAGCCCAATGAAGAATTTACTTTCCCACTTTTCTTGCTCAAGTTTTCCTTTCTCATCTTGATTCTCATTAAAATCTATAAATTGGAAACAATAAGAAGCTATCACCTACTGATAAGCTATATTAGAGCAAGATGTGGCGCTAAGTTTAAAATAAAAAAAAAGCATATTTTGTCCTCTAAAAGATACATTTCAGGGGCACCTGGGTGGCTCAGTCGTTAAGTGTTTGCCTTTGGCTCAGGGTGTGATCCCGGAGTCCTGGGATCAAGTCCCACATCAGGCTCCTCCGCTGGGAGCCTGCTTCTTCCTCTCCCCCTCCCCCTGCCTGTGTTCCCTCTCTCACTGGCTGTCTCTCTCTCTCTCTGTCAAATAAATAAAATCTTTAAAAAAAAATAAAAAATAAAAGATACACTTCAAAAGGTACATAAGAAAAATAGCAATTCACGCCCAATTACTTTAAAATTACATATAGAACAATATAACATTAATTATTTACGATCAGAAATACTAATTCAGCTAAGATATATACTATCTTCATCTTCCTCTTTAGCATCATATACTCTAACAAAAGAGTAATGTATTCATCATTTTCCTTCCCAACAGTAAATGTTAACAAACAAAAGAAAAAACTCAACAGCTATAAGATATTAGATCAAATAGTTTACTTTATATAACTAAACTCAAGATAAATTACTGTCACAAGAGTCTTAAGGATCTCAAATGGACTTATTTTTGTTTGAAGAGAATATAAAGAGAAAATGTTGTATAAAGTATGAATAAAGACAATTTTAACAAAAAACTAATGTTGAGGCACTATTCTGCTACAAGGTTTTAGGAAAAAAAATTATATTTATGAGGATTCAAATACAAATTGGTCCAATGAATCCAAAATTCCCCATCTACATTAAATGGCCACATTTGGTTTTCTAAGAGGGATAACAACTTTACGTAAAGGCCAAATTTTTTTTCCCCTCAGACTACCTGGAATAATGGCTCTAAAGGCAAAATCCAGTATTTCTAGAATAGAGATAATGTATAAAGTTTACTTTTCAACACCAAATCCCTTTTCCTAAAGGAACAGCATGACATTTAAAAACTGAACAAAACAAAAATCCATTCTATGAGAAGGAAGCTAGGTGCCCCAAACTTTAAAATGACAAGAAAACATTGAATAGTCTCACTACTACTTTAGAATTGTCACGGATCACCACGATGCAGTAGTAACAGAACTGGACTTCCATACATACCCAACCCTGGGTAAATTACCTTACCTCCATTTCTTTGAGGGTAAAGTATAGAAAGTAATTCCAACAGCCAATGTGAAGTCAAATTTTAATATAAACAATGTTTGAATATGTACTGTTAACTGCAATATTATACAGTAGGGAAGGGGAAAAGAAAAATGTAGGAAAACAGTCTAGCAGAGGAGTGATGTAAACACACAAGCTAAGTAAGTCAAAGGAATTGCATCAAGGAATAGTTGCAATCAAGTTCAATGACAGATTATTGCAACATTAAATACATACTTCTAGATAATTAAAGATGATCAAGAAAAACAAAATACAATAGCAATAATAATGGTAATAATAGAAGCTAACATTTAAAAAGTGCTTATTATATATAGGACAGGCAGTGTTTTGAGAGCTTTATAATGAGTTACTAAGTAGACTTTAATAAGTATAACAAAAATGAGACTGAAGCTCAACTGTATCCCAACCTCACCCAGAGCATCTCATCATGATGAAAATAATCAAAGTAATTATAAGTGGATACATCCAGTAAGAGGTGGTAACCACCTGTGTATCACTTAGTGAGTACCAAGGCAATGTAGATTATCTTTATCTGCTTCTGCAAATTCTTGCCAATTTAGGGGATAAAAACACAGGCTAGTTGGAATTAATGTCATTTAGATAGAGCTACCCAGAGTGGCTTACCCAATTTATCCCAAGATTCTCCACGACCAGTTCCCACTTGACAGCTCTAGCAGGCAACTCAACAGAGCATCAAGCGGGAAGTGTTTATTCAACTGCCTTCATGGCCAGTCACATAAATTTCAAAAATTACATGATTTTTAAACTTATAAAAAATAACAATTAGTACACGGGGGAAATTTACATACTCCTCTGTGAGGTGGACCACTTCTTCGATCATGAGAAAAACTGCGGCCCTCGTCATAGTCTCGGTAATCAACATGACTGTAATATCTATTGTAGTTTCCTTCACCAGGTCTGTCTAGCAGTGGTGGTTTCTTTGGCACAATATTAACTACTCTATGGTAGCCATCCTAAAACAGACAAAAAGAAATATATAAAAATCACTAATTTCTCTATTTGGTTTTGGAAAGGTTTTTAAAAAGTACAGGAGTTCTTATCCTTAATCAAATAGAGTAAATGTATAAACAAACAAAAATGCATTAATGAAATAACATGAATATAACTAATAGCAAGGTTTTCACATGGATTAAAGGAAATAAAATTGTTCAATGAAGAAAGCCAGGTGTTTAAAATAACAAGCAGCAATGCTAAAAAACAATCATAAATAAAAGAAAAAATACAAAGTTATTGTTTTAATAAAAAAGAAACTACAGAAAGAATGTTACAGTAGCTCTAATCCTAATTGCCTAAGAATTTTAGAAACAAAACCATTTAAGATAGCACACATCTTTAGTCTACTGTGTTTGAAGTATACTGTTTTGAAGAAATACAAAATCTTCACACATAAGGAACAGCAAACAGGGAGGTAATACTGAGCTAGAACCATCATCAAGAGGAAACATTCTGCTATTTCTCCAGAAGCACTGGAGAGAAGAGAGCCTCTGACTTCACAGGTCTGGAAGCAAAATAAAACCTGATATATTTGAACTGATTTTCGAAGTAGTATGTTGTTAATGTTTTAAAGTTTTAACAACTAAATGGATTTTTTTTTTTGTGGGGGGGGGTTGAAAAAGATGGTTATCAACAGTAAGAACTAGAGAGCTACAGAACATGTATTTGTAAATGATCTGGGCTTGAGCATTCACGGTATGTCCTACCAATATCAGATGAAATATATGTGAAAGAAATTAGAAAGCTATCAAAGTATATAAGACATGATCAATTTAAGTTAACTGATTTGACAAAATAAAATAAAGCCCAACATTCAGGGCATTACTATACCATCTTTATGTGTTTCATTATCTGTACAATAGATTAATACTCATACCTACCTCAAGGAATTATTGTGAAGACTAAATGAAAAATAGATTGTAAAGCATTTAGTACAACGTGTAGGACAGACCAAGTGCTCAAAAACGTTTGCTGTTTGGATTACCTTTTCCAAGTCTAGGTGAAACACAATTCCTCAAAGTGTCTATTTCCTTAAATTACTTCTTAGCACTAATAACTACAACTATTCAATTATAAAATTACTGTGTCCTATTCAAATTTCCCAATGGGTAGGAAATTTGTTACTGTGCTGAGAAAAAATAAAATCAATAGTTATATCTATTTGAGAGATAAAAGGATCTACCTAATTTTTTCTTACGGGGATGTAAGGTGGTTTCCTTCTTTAGTATGAGAGATATTAAATTGTAACACATATTTTATATGTTTACATAAAATATAATAGACAAATGAACCCATTACTGTCTTGTAAAAACTGTCTTTCAATAGAGATTTCAATTAAATCTAAGCAAACATTGAGCTTCTAAAAAATTCAACATTAAACCACAATTAGCAACTTTATAATTTATTATCATTGTCTAAATCAAAATTTATTCATAAAATTAGAATCACTTATTTCTTCAATTCCAAGAAATCATAAAATTCCATTCTACAATATCTTTGTTTATTTGTATATATTTATTTGGAGGGACAGTGGGGTAAGTATGCATGTCTAAACATTTTTATGAATAGAGAAATTACAAAGCAACCTTTTCCTTTATTCGAAGTGATTTTAAGATTGTAAAATGCATATGGTAAAGCTTGAAAAGAATAAAACTCGAATCACATTTAGTCACAGATTTAACAAATTGTTTTTTCCAAATAATAAATGAAAACAATCATTCCAAAGTTGTTAATCACCGACAGAAAAAAACTCTTAATGACAGCTCTGTATCTAGCAATGAAGATCAAACTGACATTTCCTTTGTTTTGAAAGTGTTCAAATATAAGTACCTTATACCATCTCACCTCTATAGACATCTATTCTTAAAAGAAAACTCCCTATTTACATGAAAAGATTTAAGGAAATGAAGATGACTATAGGAGTCTGTGACAAAGCAAAACTATATTATCAGGAAGTTCCTATCTTACCCAGATATACCATTCAAGGTTTTTCTTTCCAATAAAATCCATGGTGGAAAGCAAAGATTTCAGAATTTTTTTCAAAAGCTTTGTTTATAAAGAAATTTCACACAATATTTTATATTACCTGCCATGCCAGACCTGATTGGAAACACCATCAGTGTTTGAATTCTCATACAAATTTACATTGAGCTATAAACATGTAATTTTCCTTCCTAAATGCTAACAGAAGGACACGAGCCTTCAGGTACTGATATGGTTGGAGGCTTCATTTTAGAAATACCTTGGAAAACAACAGCACCATTAATATATAAACCAGAAATAAAAATTATGACTTCTAAAGAATATCTTAAAAGATTTTTAAAGACAACAGGATCATTTTCAATTAACTTAAAAATGAACTCAATGGAATCAAAACACTTCTATTATTTAAAACACAGATATTTCAAATATTGAGTTTGAACATAAAATTTGAATTCACCTCAGTGAAATCAATTGTCACTGCTTCTGTTTATTATGAAAAATATATACAGTATCCTATTAAGGATAGCCTCTATCAACTTAATACAACTGTTATGTATTTATACTACGTATCAATTTTCCATGGCTGTTACTACAATTTCCAAAAATATGCATAAAATCTATCAGATCTGCTCCTCCCAAATGAGTAGTAATGTTATGACCAGTCAGACCAAAATAAAAAAGTATATTTAACTCATTAAAAAAAAAAATTTAAGCCTACTTTACTTAATCATTGATCTATTCTGGCAGAATATAGAAAGCAAAAACTTGCATGTAAATTTAAATACCTATTTGAGAAGTTTTAGGTCAATGAAATTTACACTTTCTCATAGGTCACTATCTTGGGGGTGAAACAATTCCTACCATTAGGCCCTCTGAGTTTCTGAAATCAGGATTGTTCAGTTTGCTTGTGCTAATGGAAATCTCATCAGGTTAAGATACATATCAAATTAGTTTTGCGATTTTTAAATCTGAAATGGTGATGTTTTGTTACAAAACAAGCAATTATTTCTTAATTTGCTATAAATTCCAATTTAGTAGAACTACCTCCTATAAGAAATACTTTCATTTCACTAAGTAAAAGCACCAAGTTTTGTGTCATTCAATATTTAAATGTCAAATTTTCCACACTAATGTTTAGTCTCATTATTAACCGGGGGCAAATTATGAGGATTAGCACATTTCTTTAAAAACATTTCTTTTCCAATGCCATTAAAATATACTCGGCACAAATTCTACCACAAAAACATTTCATTTAAAGGAAAAATTTCAACATATAAGTGCCTCCTCTTAAGCATCCTTATCATTTAGAGACATACTGAAATATTTATTTGCACTTGAAATAAGGTATCCTGGATTTACTTCAAAATAATCTGGGAGAAAAGAAACTGGGGGAGACATAGACAAAACAAGATGGACCATGAGTTGATAATTGCCACTTGGATGATTCGTCCATGAGGAGTTTTGTTATTTTGCCTACTTTTATATCTTTAATTTTTGTCCTTATAATAAATCAAAAACTACTAAAACACACTAACCTACCAGCAAAGTAACAAAGTATGATAGTGCGTGTAAACAGTGCCATTACTCCCTGAAACAATCAACTTAATAAGAATGCAAGCTTCTTGGGCACAGAATTGGTCTTAATTCACTGCTCTATTCCCAGCACCTGGAACAGCACTTGGCACATAGTAGGCACTACATACATAACATACATTCTGCTTCGCTATATCAATTTTATGTTACTTTTGGCATCACATGGTTTTTATTAGAAAAGTACCACACAAACCACACATAACTAAAAAATTCTACTACACAGGCTGGTGGGCTTTTGCTTTCGAAAGCCTGAGCTTCCCTAACTCTGCTTCCTCATATTTTGTGACATGCATTTCTATAATAGCATTTATTCATTTAATTCACTCACTGAATTTTCAAAGAAATACTGGTGGTTTTGCATTTCAATGGCTTTGGGGAATAATGGATCAAATATCTGAAATTGGCACTGCCCCAGAAAATCAGGACATATTGTTACAGAATGTAGCCAAGAACTCATCATTCCTCTCTGGAAATGACAACAAAAAGAAAGTTCTTGCAATTCTGTCAGCCAAGAAGGTAAAAACACCTCCTAGGGCAGCTCTACACAAAGGAACATTACTAAATCAAAACTCAGCAGATGAACACTTCAGACTTTGTATTTCATGTGTGCAATTTTCACATTTAGAAAAAGCTGTAAAAAAGACACTGCACTCTTATAATATATATACCTACATAGTTAATGAAAAACATACTGTTGTCCAGCTTACTTTGAAATACTCAAAAAATTAGGTGGATTAAGTAGATGGATAAAGGACAGACAGATGGAAAAATATATGATTAAGTTTTCATAAAATGTAATAGTTGAATATAAGTAGTGAGTAAATGGGAACAAGAAGAAAAAAAGATATGCAGTAAAACTGCTTTTCTGTTTGAGAACAGAATCCAAATATACAAAACAGAGCATTACCTTCCTCTATGCAAGGCATTAATGATAGTGAGTGGTCACATTTTAAAGGATTAGCTAGTTTAATATTTAGAAAAAAATTAATAATCTGCCTTTTCAAAACTAAGTTTTTATTGAAGCATAACATACATACAAAAAGTGTAAAACTCATAAATGACTCCTGGATTAATTTTCACAAGGTAATTACACTGTGTAACTACCACCCAGATCAAAAAACTGAACATCCCTAGTATGGCAAAAGCCTTCCTATGCTTTCTCCCAGTCACTACTCCTCTCTCCTAAAAGTAACCACTTTCCTGGTGAGTTTTGCCTACTCTGAAACTGTATATACTATGTAGGAAATACAGGATATGCTCTTGTATTTGGCTTCTTCCTTTCAGTATGATGTTTGTGAGGTTCACACATGTTGCTGCTTTTGCAATGGTCCATTCATTCTAATTGCTGTGTAAATTGCACAATTAATTCATCTACTGTTACACATGTGGACTGTTGCCAGTTTGGAGCAGTTATGTATAATGCTGCTTGTGAGAATCTTGTACAAGTCAATATGATATACCAATATGGTTTTTAAAATAACATTAGATGATCTCTGCTTTGTAAGCAAATATTTTTAAACTTTAAAGAAATTATATTTTTATTAACTCTAAATTCAGGAATTATAACTTTACTGATTTATATTTCTAGTTCTAGTGTCATTTATCAAACAGTTTCTAACCCAAGCATTTAGCAGGTCCTTGAAATCAGTTGTGAATACAAAATTACTTTTTCCACACAAATGCAGCAACAAACAACACAATAACAATAGAAGTATCTGTGGCTTTGTCACTAACAGAAATCATAGATATTTTCATATCATGTTATAGCTGTTACAGTATCTCAAAATACCACTTATTCTCATTACTTTGAAAATACAGTAATAAAACCCCCACCATTAGCTCTTAATATTTAATGACCTACTAAAGTACACATCACTACATTACAAATATGTTTAATAGTTTGATAATTATATTCAAATATAAGCGGTCTCCTTTAATTCTGTGTATTTTACAATTTTAAAAACCCTACTCTGAAAAGGGATCAATAGGCTTCACCAGACTGTTAAAAGGATCCATGGCACCAAAAGGTTTAAGAAACTTTGATTTAACTAAAATTAGGTGTAATGTAGAAGGCAAAGGGATAATTTCCAAGAGCCATCAAAGGTGCATAATTGAGGGGAGGGGAAGGCTTTAAATTTCTAACCAAAATAAGGCCAAGTTCACCAATTAAAGTGAGTCTTGAGGAAGGGCATGTGGGAATACAGAAGGATTTATCAACTAAGTAAGGCTTATTGGGGGGATGAAGGGACCAATCTAATAGAATGAAAATCTTTTTCTTAAAAAGGAGAGGAATGAAGCTGTACAAGGTCTGGGTCGGTTCTGTGCTCTCAGGAGAAAGGGAATCTAGGCTCCTCCCTGTATAGGAGGAACCAAGTAGCCAGAGCATCTAGGAAAGTCAGATTTACCATTGGAGACTTAGAGACAGTACAGTACCTCTAGTATAACTTTAAATGCACTTGTGGTATAAAATGTATCTATCTGCTTCCTGCTGATGAAATTATTTTATAAAGAAGCCTGTTTTACATTTATACACACATAAGTGATATAAAAAGGAAAATGTGTGGGTTTGTATAGATTTTACTACAATATCCTCATCCACTGAGAAGTTCCATCACCTGTCATTTTACCTTAACTCCTGTCACCATCAGCAACTTCAGTGTTCACCTACAATCTGCATAAGTCACCTGATAAACTTTTACACAACACTGTTTAGATCCTAGCTGCAAAGATTAGGACTTAATTATCTGGATGGGGCCCAGACGTTGGTATTTAAGAGCTCTCTAGGTGAATTCAATGTACAGTGAGGACTGAAAGCCTCTAATCTAAATCACTGATCCAAAATCTAGCCTCTAAGTTTTCCTGATTTCGACTCCAATAACCTTCACCCACCTTCTATCCCTACCATCATCCACTGGACTTTAATCACCCAGAACTGTCCTCTCTTGGGAACTCTACACTTTAAAATACCAACTGCCTATATTTCTATCACACTCTGGTCTTCAGCCTCACTGAGCCTTTCCTGTCCTTCAACCCCTCACTTCTTTCAATCCACTGTCCCTCTCACAGTCTTACCTCCTTTCTGAATCAGCCCATAATACATAATATATTACCTTGGTAATTCTCTGAATCAGAACCTTCAATATCCTTATCTTCCTGAGTCCACCACTCATCATGCAATCTTAAATCAACACAACAACTTGCTTTCTCCACTCCTAAACTGGGCTACTTAGGGAATAAAGCACACATTCCTGCAGACTGTTGCCCCTGTAATATTTACAGCGCACAAGCTCATTGCCCCTCAGCCACAGTCTTTTTAAACATCTCTGGTGAGAAGTTACCAACAACGGCTACTCCCAATTCAATGCTGGCCTCAAGTCACCCTCTACCTCCTGCACTTTCAAGGGATGATCTTGCTACCCCTTCAGAGAAAACAAAGGCTATTATCTATGAACTTTCTCAAATCCATTCTCACACAATGACCTAGAGATCTGAAGGGCCCTTATGTCTTTAGGACACTGATAAACTGATTATTCCCATCTTAAAACTCACTCCTCCCCAGCTTGTTTAAACCACTCACCCTGCCTAGCAGGAGCCAACAGCCTCCAGACAGGTCCCTCTGCCTCCAGTCCTAACTCTCTGAGCTAACTTCCACTGCAGTGTGTTCTATGATACAACAGAACATGCATAAATAATGCAAAATGGTGTAATAAATGGTGTAATATAACTTTTTCCATGATTTGATCATGAATACTTCCCACTGTTGTCTGAAATTATATTTCTGTATATAAATCCCTGCCTACATTTTATGGCTTCTACAACATTCTCCTGAGTTCTATAAATGTTGTACCATTCAACACTGTTCTGAAGATTAAGAAGTGTATATATAAAACCCATCACTTACAGTACGTGGGAACTAGTTAAATATGTAATTATAGTAAGTTACCACTTAAAAGTCATCCCCTCTCTAAAAGTATCTTATTTTATAATTTGGAGTCATGTGTTACATTAAGGGAAAAAAAAAAAAAACCTAATTAGAAAAGGGAAAAAAAAAGGCAATTCCCCAAAATTGAAAACAAACTAAAACAAACCCAACTATATATCCAGTTGGTGGCATAACCACACAGAAAATTCTTTTAAGTATCCTTGAAATACAATTTCTTAATGGGATATATCCTTCGAAAGGGAGGGGGTCCTAAGAATTTTTTTCCTAAAGCCATCCCTTTTCCCACCCTTGCATGTTTATCTATATCACTTTGTTTTGTTTTCCTAGGTAAACTATAATTTTATCAAATTGAAAAGAATTTAATTCAAAGTTTAATTAGAAACACAGTCTATAAACAAAACCTGGAAAGAAATTACGTATAGTAATAATTAAGTCTACCCATTCTGAAATATGGTAAGGTCTTTTTCCATCTTTTAACTTTTTTTTTTTTTTGGTTATCAAATGATCCTTTATTGAAATATTTTCCTTTGTAGTTCTTAACTAGCTGGGCATTCCACTGCACCACTACTGATGTCATCTGTGATGTCATGAGGATAGCGGCCATCAATACTGCAGCCCACAGATCGGGCAGTCCCAAGGATCTCCTTAATGGTTCCAAAGAATTCTCTGGCTAAAGATAAGTGATGCATCTGTCAGGCAATGTTGACAATCATCAAAAGTGGTATTTCCACTGTGCTTAATGTTTTTTTTCTTCTTTCGGTCTCTTGGCGGTTCCTTGAGAGCTTTGACAATCAGGGTAAAGGGAGAAAATACCACTTCAATCTGGGCCTGTCTGTTCTGAATGATCAGTTTCACCGTAATCCTCAGACTCTTCCAATCATCTGCTGCCTTGGCGAGGTCATCACCATCTCTATTGGAGAAAGACTCAGGAGACCAATCTTGGGGGCCAGGGCAGACATAGCACCGACTTCCCCATCAGTGCACCCCAGGTATGTGACTTTGATCTTGTTGGGTTTGGATTCTCGAACTTAGGCAGCATGGTGGAGGCAGCTGATGTCAGGATTAACCCGAATTCAGGACTACCAAAGCCAGGTGCACCTTTGCCACCTCTGAGCCAAAAACCAAAAAGCCCATCTTTTATCATTTTAGATCAACCCCAGCCTAAGCTGTAACCCAGGCCAAATGACAATGCTGAAAGTGGTATCACCCATCTAAATGGGTTGTAGGACTTACTCAGAATACAGAAGTAAACTATATTTGTGCCCTTTGATAGTGTATGATGAATCCATAATATATCCACATAGTATCACCACAACCCAAATCCCCTGGTGCTTAGAATGGCCTGTGGAAAAGGTTAAGATTGATAGCTTCTTGACCCTCCCCAAACTTTCCCTTGGGTATCTGCAGAGGAGTTTGGAGAGAGACTGCATATATTCACTCAATAAACACTGAACTCCTACTATGTGCCACATACTAGATGGTGCTGGGAATACAATAATAAGCAAAATAGCAATCTCCTTGAGAAAAGGCCTAATTAAAAATTTCCAATTTCCAAAGCAACAAAGAGACAAGTAGTAGGACAGTATACTAAAAGCTGCCTTCCTGCCCCTGATCTGCCCGTACTTCGTAACTGCAAACATTTTTAGGAATACAGAAAAACAGGTGACAGCCAATAGCAGGAGCAGGTGCTCAAATACTCCTTCATTACCTGATAGTCTACCTTTACAAAACCTCAAATTTTCTTCACAAATTCAATTCAGCATTAAAAATCCTCCATTTTAGAAATTTAAATAATATGAAATATAGATTGTCTACATAAATAAAATGTTGCCTTTTATTTTCCAACTTTAAATTTTAAAATATAAGCTCAGTCTGTCTATGTTTCAACCTCGACTGGTCAATTTTTGGCACTTACGGATTTTGTTAGGCCAAGCGTCGGTGTCCCAAATTCACTTAGATACTAGGTTTTGAGTTATTCTACATCAGTAGCAACTTACACTGGGGTGACTTCGAGGAGGTACTCGTTCTCTTGGAAGTCTTTCATAGTCATATCGTCCCTCAGACCACATTTCATCTCTTCTGTAAGCCACTGAACAAAAAGAAACCAAAGAATTATGGTTTTTATGTTATTAGGAAGCAACAGAGAAGATTTTTAAAAGAGTAAATAGTTACATTCCAACAAATACTTTCCAGATATACTTAAAAAAAAATGTAAGTGACCAAAAGGAAAAAAGAATGATTAAGACAATTCTTCTTCCAAACAATTCAGAAACGCTCTTTTTAAAAAAATGTAATAGAAAGCCCCACGTTCTGTTTCAAAGGCTATGTAAAGCTTCAAAGAGCTTATTCCTATCAATTGTGGTAAAAAGATCCATAAGACCACAAATATTTTTTCATTCTTCTAGCACAAATTACAAAAGATTCATTTTCATGGATAATTTACAATGCTGATCAGCAATACTGCTCCTATTTCCTGGTGGATGGTTTCTATAACACCAGTTTTTAGTTGTGCTACATTCCTAGAGCTTTATTTCTATGTGTTCAGTGAAATGGTTTTAACTGAAAAGTATTGAATAAACAATCCTATAAAGATACACTCAACAAACCCTGAAATAAATCACTCTTGATTTCGCTTTTAATGCTATAAATTTATTTTAATTCAAAGGCACTCTTGTAAAATTTTAAATGAAAATAAAAGTTCGGTCAGCATTTTTCATGTTTGGGATGCAGAGAGAGGCTCCCAACTTTGAGAGCTGAATGTTCTGGGTGGAGGGCTAATGTAGTGAATGATGGAGTCCAGATGAAAACAGTATGTGAACAGGCAAAAGACAAGGTAAGTAAGACAAACAAGAGATGGTGAGCGGAGGGTACAGGAAACAGCGTGAAGATAATTGATATGAAATGGCAACACAGTAGATCAGGGGTTGGCAAACTTCTTTTTATAAAGGACCAGACTAGTATTTTCAGCCTTGCAGGTCACAGGTTTCTGTCACAACTACTCAATTCTACTGTTATAATATGAAAGCAGCCATAAGCAATACATATAAATGTAGGGGTGTGGCCATGTTCCAAAAAACTTGTATTTACAAGAACAGGCAGGCAGTCCACAGGCAGCAGCTCAACAACCACCAGAGTAAATGAGAAACGGTTAACAGAACAAAACCAGGAGAAAGTGAAGCAGGTTCTGACCCAAGAACTATGAACCATCCTGATACACAGAAGGATAATCACAAGTGAGAAGTGAAAAATGGGACAAGTACTAACTCAGGACCTTTGTAGTACACAGAAAATAGAGCAACAAGTCCGGACACATAGTCTGCAGATTTGTGGAGAAGGAAAATTTCTCAGAGACGATACATGTCAAAAGATTTTTGGTGGCTCTATATGATGTAATAACACTAAAAGAAAAGGGATGACATCCCATTTTGACAGTATAGAATTCTAATGGTTTCACTATCCACAGTGAAATCTTAATTTTCTCTGTAAAAACAAATTTACAATATTTTCTAACACAAACAGACACAATAAAATGAACTAACTCAAAGATGTCTAGAAAAATCTTAATTGAGGGGCGCCTGGGTAGCTCAGTTGTTAAGCGTCTGCCTTCGGCTCAGGTCATGATCCCGGGGTCCTGCGATCGAGCCCCTCTTCAGGCTCCCTGCTCATCGGGGAGCCTGCTTCTCCCTCTCCCACTCCCCCTGCTTCAGTTCCCTCTGTCACTGTTTCTCTGTCAAATACAGAAATAAAATCTTTAAAAGAAAATCTTGTTACAAATTAGCTTTTAACATTATATATAAATCAACCCGAATTCCAAGTCCATAATCAGACATCATCAAGAATGTTATTTCAGGGGCGCCTGGGTGGCTCACTCAGTTAAGTGCCTGTCTTCTGCTCAGGTCATGATCTCAGGGTCCTTGATCCTCCCTCTCCCTCTGCCTCTCTGTCCTCCCCCCACCCCACATGCACTCGTGCTCTCTCTCTCTCAGATAAATAAGTAAAATCTTAAAAAAAAAAAAAAAAGAGCGAGAGAGAGAGAGAGAATGTTATTTCAAAGTAACCAGTCTTTTAGGTACAAGAATTGATGGGAGCTTGAAAAAAAAAGGGGAAAAAAAAGAAATTACCAAAATTACTCCTCCTATACCACCTTTACTGAACCCGCCAAAGGTTTCAGTCTAAAGAACTCAGATTTTATCCTACTTGAGAAACAATACAGTGAAATAAGAGCAACCAACTGAAATCAAATCACAGAAAAAAAATGAACCCAAAAGAAAAATGGACAAATGATATGAACAGTTCACAAAAAAGGAAATACAATGACTCAATCTTTTGAAAAGACGCTCAAATTTCTTCAAAATAAGGAAGATAAAAACTAAGTTTTCACCCAAACGAGTATGATTTGGTACAGACTGGGGGAAAAAATGGGCAATATCTACTAAATGTTAAATGCACATATGCTTTGACCTGGAAACTCTACTTCTCCATATACTTGAACAGGTACATAGCAAAGATTGAAAGCAACCTAAAATGGTCAAGAGGGTACAGATTAAATAAAATGCTGTACATTCATATAAAGGAATGTTATGCAAGCCATTTCAAAGAAAAGTAACCCCATATATAATATAGGAGGAATGACAAGATACACTGCTAAATAAAAACAAAAACAAAGGGTAGATTAAAATGTTGAATATGCTGTCACTTGGGAAAATAAAAAGATAGGGTATGAATACATATCTATATGCACAGACTATGCAGGAGAATGTAACAGTGCCTGCCACTGGGGAGAATTGGATGGTTGGGTATAGGAAGGTGAATATTTACACCGCATAATGTTCTATACCTCCTATTATCTATAACAAAAATAAGTAACTATATTTAAAGGTCCTGGAAATCACTCAATAGGCATAATGTGTCAGGGCACCTGGCTGGCTCAGTGGGAGGAACATGTGACTCTA
Organism: Ursus americanus; assembly: GCF_024610735.1. Lineage (NCBI taxonomy): Eukaryota > Metazoa > Chordata > Mammalia > Carnivora > Ursidae > Ursus > Ursus americanus. The sequence goes on along the minus strand of NC_142151.1, from coordinate 34,901,763 downwards.
GATCTCAGGGTTTTGAGTTCCAGCCCCATGTGGGGTGTAGAGATTACTTAAATAAGTAAAACTTTAAAAATATTTCTTTAATTAGAAAAATAAGCATAACATCTCAAGTGATGGCAAAAATTATGAATATAAATTAATGAACTAAAGGAAAACAAGTAAAAACAAGACTTTGCAATTAATGATAAAGAAAAACAAGAGTTCTAAGGAAATACTATATAGTTTCTTAACTAGACAGAACTCTACGATGTTAAAATTACTGGCTTCCCACGAAAAAAATGTAATAACAACTACTATACTACTTACTTGAGTCCTTTCAGGAATCAAATTTAAAGTTTTCAACAATCTCCTGTAGGAGGGGGGGAAAAATACAGACATAAGGATTTGTGTCTGTATAAACCAACCAATGGAGGAAAAGAATTAACCCTTCGTTATCTGTATAAATCAAACTCTCAAAATAAAAAAATTATGACCATTAATAAGCCAAACTCCCTTCAAACACATCTTTAAAAACAGAAGATATTATTTTGACCACCAGAGGCCACCCAAGTTTCGTAAGAACAACCGAATTATATTAAAGAATTCTAGTCCTAATTTTGCCAGTTAAGAGCTGGGCAGGGCATCTATCTTACTCTTATCTCTGGAAGAACTGCATTAGATGTTTAAGGTAATTTTTATCTAGAATATTAAGATTAACGTAGCTCACATATTGAAAAAATTCTAGCATCCTTATTAGTCTGGAAATCCTTACAGTTTTAGATCAGTAATAAATAGTCCCATGTTCAAGTCATCTCAAAATCAAGGCAAGAATCATCAATTCATCAAAGAACACTAAACTTGCTAGGTAAAAAATTGATGGAGAACTTTTTGTTTTTCTGATTTTTTTTTTTTTAGTAAACACCCAACATTACATTAGTTTCAGGTGTACGACACAATAATTATACATTATGCCATGTTCACAAGTGTAACTACCATCTCTCACCATACATCACTATTACAATATCACTGACTATATTTTCTATGCTGTGCTTTTTACTTCTGTGACTTCATTCCAGAACTCAAAGCCTGTATCTTCCACAACAGAGAACTTTTTAAAATTTTCTCCAAGGGGCACCTGAGTGGCTCAGTTAAGTGTCTGCCTTTGGCTCAAGTCATGATCCCAGGGTCCCAGATCCAGGCCCACAACAGGCTTCCTGCTCAGCAGGGAATCTGCTTCTCCCTCTCCTCCTCCTCCTCTCCCTCTGCCCCTTGCCCCTGTTCGTGCAGGCCTCTGTTAAATAAATAAAATTTTTAAATAAATAACTTAAATTACTATATATTTTCAGAATAAAAAATATAAAAGTAGAAGACAATATAAGACCAAAAATATATATGCACTAGCTGGTATTGCTTGGTGACAGGGCTCTCATTTTTTTTCTTGATTATTCTTTTTACTTAATCCAAGTTTTTATTTAAATTCAAGTTAGTTAACATACAGTGTAATGCTGGTTTCATGTGTAGGATTTTGTGATTCATCACTTACATATGGCACCTGGTGTTCATCACAGCAAGTGCCCTCCTTAACACCTACCACCCATTTAGCCCATCCCCCCGCCCACAAAAACCGACCAAAAAAACCCCAAAATGATATTGATATTTTAGTAAGACTAAAAAGAGCTTGGTGGAGCAAAATAATTAGCATCCACCAGGACAAAACACCGCCCCCCCACCAAGAAAAAAAAAGTCAAACCTCACTGATGAGGCCCATGTCAAATTATTAAACATCCTTCATCCTTAAGAAATATATATAATTAGGGAAAGAGGAGTATAAATAAAATATTCCACATGCAACCTTGTACTGTTAGCAAAACAAAACAGAAGACACAGTTTGATGATTACATACAAAAGAAAAGAATATTAGACTATAAAGAAGAGAAGTTTTAAGCTGACTTTTGAATTAAGACAACAGAAAAGGGAAAAGATAATCTATTCAGCAACTTTCTGATTAGTAGCACAGGTTGTTTATGACATTATCCAGATTTAGGAAATTGACCCATCCCACAACTAGAAGCCAATCAGCTAAATGTAAGCAAAGATGCTCTCTCACTGAAGTGGTCATGTTACTGTGTAATCACTAATCTTCCATTTGGGAGTCTCAGAAATACTGCAGTAAAGTTCTCTGATCCAACAGGATATGAAAACTGAAGAATAGAACTGAAAAATGGAATGACCCTCTACATTACAACTGGAGAACAGGATTAGAATTCAGTATAGAAAATGTAAGCTTCATTTGGAAGTTCGCTAATAACTAGTTCTAGATTATAAAATTTGTATTCTCTTATGCCATATTCATTAGAGAGTATGTTTAATATACCACTATGGTATATTAATTCCAGAAAGAAGTAAGCCTTTCTTTGAGCACTCGAGAGAGCCAACCATTATTAGGTTGACTTAGTTGAGGACTAACAGAATAGGAAGGACTGGAATTCTCAGTAAGAGTAGCCTAGAAATTGAGAAAACAGAAAGTCAGACAATAGCCTTCTGTCAAACCATTCACACTTTGAATCCACAGGGAAGGCAACAGATCTATATTTCACCTTATCCAAACTGGTTATAGTAGCAGCTCAGATTATAGAGTAACTGTACACACTGCTCTTTCCAGCCTTCAGTATTAAGTACACTAAGGATTTAAAAAAACAAAAAACAAAAACCCAAAAAACAGAAACAGGGCGCCTGGGTGGCTCAGTCAATTAAGCATCTGCCTTCAGCCCAGGTCATGATCCCAGGATCCTGGGATTGAGCCCCACAAGCCCCAAGAGCCCCATATCATATTGGGCTCCCAACTCAGCAGGGAGTCTGCTTCTCCCTCTGCCCCTCCTCCTGCTTGTGTCGCTTTTCTCTCAAATAAATAAAATCTTAAAAAATAACACACACTCAGAATAAAATAGCTTTCCCTACTTTCCAAGCCCTCTCCTTTCACTTTTCATTTTCATCAGTAACTATTTTGATAGTGAACCATGGTTAGTGAACAGAAAAGTCACATATGACCTCATATTCTAGATGACCATTAGGCATTTGCACTGGCAATTCCCCACCTAGAATGCTTTTCTCCAGGAATCTACACGGTTAGCTTCACCCTTCAATATTACCTTCTTAATGTCATTTGTCCACCAGATCCCTCTCAATCTTGCTATTCTTTTCATAGCACTAATCATTTAAGATACTATATAACTTATACTTGATGCGTATTATTGGTCCCTTGCTACTAAGAATATGAACTATATGAAAACAGAGATCTCTATGTTCTTCATTAATGGTAAGCGCCTAGAACATTCTGCACAACGTATGTCCTCAGTGTTCATGGAGTTACTTTATTAATGCTGGTAACATGCCCCTTCTAGGTAATGATTCCCACATCTTCGCTTCCATCCTGACTCTGCTCAAGAGGATGTCTCACAGATATCTGCAACCCAATATGCCAAAAGTTCTTCACACTTCTCAGAAACCTGCTTTGTCTCCTGTCTTCCCCATTTTACTCAATGACAACACCCTGTACCCAACAGCATAAATCAGAAACCTGAATCATCCAAGACTCAAAACTTTTCATACCTAACTATTCATTAAATCCAGTTATTTCTATCTCCTCACTATATAAATATCAGATGTTCCTCGTCTAGCTATTGGACTCCCCAGTAGTAAAACACTTGTCTCCCTGCTTCTCTGTCACCCTATAAATTGTAGCCAGAATGTTCATTCTGGTAAGACACCTGATTTAAAAATCTCTCAGTAGTTCCCCATATACTGAAGAATGAAGATTCAACCCTAACCTTAAAAAAGGCTTATTTATGACCTTGCTTTTGCCTTTCCAGCTTCACCCCTACCACTTCCCGAACAGCTTGGCATACTTCCCCTCTGCCTAGAATATCTTATTTGCTTTCAACCTCTACTCTTCTTTCAGGATTCAACTTAAATGTCAGCTTTTCTCCAGAAAGAATAAACTTGTTCTTCCTTAGGGCTTCTTAAAGCACCCTGCTATAATAGTACTATATAACATCACATGCACTTTACTTTTCTTCCACTCCTCCCTCCCAAATTAAACATCACTGCAAAGGCAACGACTGCATACTTCTCTTACTCCTAATGTTTAGCAGGGTAAAGGTACTTATTAAATATTGGCCAATTAAATAGACATATTAAATAGATATCTCCCCGCCACATGAGCCATTCTGGGGAACCTAAATATTGGTACCTTTTAATTACAGATATTCCCCCTGCTACCTCAAAATTCACCTTATGCCACTTCGCTTTTACAAAAGACCTACTTTAGTACCTGTTTTCACTAACCAAAAGAAATCCAAAGATTTCTGCGTTTACAAAGCATTAATTGACTCTTTCCTTAATGCCATTCAGCTTATGAAAGGTTTCAGAGAGTGAGGCAAACCTGTAGTCAGAAAACTTCCAATGAATACTATTAAATTATGGCTTCTGGGGCTCCCGGATGGCTCAGTCTGTAGAGCATGGGACTCCTGATCTCAGGGTTATGAGTTTGAGCCCCACAGTGGGTGTAGAGACTACTTAAAAAAAAAAAATTAAAAAAAAAATTATGGCTCCTACACATTTCTCATGACACGAATGCTGCTTCATTTTTGAGAAAAAGGTTATCAATGAGAATCTTTTAGCTCTAGAACCTAAAGCAGTGTTTTACCGTGGCTGCACTTTAGAATCCTCTAAAGAGCTTTACCCTGGCTGCACCTTAGAATTATCTAAAGAGCTTTATTTTTTTTTAAGACCTTATTTATTTATTTATTTGAGAGTGAGAGCCAGAGAGATCACACAGGGAGAGGGAGTGGGAGAAGCAGACTCACCACTGAGCAGAGAGCCCAATGTGCGGCTTGATCCCAGGATCCTGAGATCATGACCTGAGCTGAAGGCAGATGCTCAACCAACTGAGCCACCCAGGCAGCCTAAAGAGCTTTAAAAATACAAATGCTTAGGCCCTATCCTCTGAAATCCCTATATAACTGGCCTGTGGTGGAATGCTGACACTTTTTTAAAAATCTTAAATTTGGGTGCCTGGGTGGCTCATTTGGTTAAGCATCTGCCTTTGGCTCAAGTCAAGATTTCAGGGTCCTGGGATCAAGCTCCATGTCGGGCTCACTGCCTGCTTCTCCCTCTGCCCCTTGCCCTACTTGTGCTATCTAATAAATAAAATCTTAAAAAAAAAAAAAAATCTGTATGAGATTCACTGACCTTAAAGCAAGGTAAACATATTCCAGACATCCTAAATTGAAGCAAGAAGCTTTTAAAAGGATTTCAACCCAGAAACTAGATAATACTATTCTTTATTGGAAAATGCTTAAAATTCCAGAAAACTAAATTAAAAATGAATTTTAGAACATAATTAGTGAAGGTCTATGAAAAAAACTAACACGGATGCCAATTAACATGGTCAAAATAGAGCAAACTATCTACTAAAATTACTGTTCCATGCTCAGGGAGATAAATGTAGGTAGTGAAGAAAGCCAAGAAAATTTAGAGTCTTGAGAGATTGCTTAAATGTGGATGAACGATAGTGGAATCCAAAAAAAGGTAAAAGAATTATGGAAGATGTGTCTGAGAATGATGGAACTGATCAGAACAGGAGATTTGCATTTCAAAGGAATGGAATGTAAGCCTTGCAGAGGAATTCAACAAGCTTTCATTTCCTCCCCTTTAGTAAATATTCTCTCTCCTATTCCAGATAAGGCATAGAGGCTCTGAAAAACTCAATCCAAGAGCCAAAGCCTGGAATCATTCAGTTCTGCATGACTTTAAATCCCAACCCCTTTTCATCATACCACATTGCTTCACAAAGGTTAATAGGCAAAGACAGAACACATTCAAGGGCATTAAATGCTAACAATACAAAGCAAGCAACTAGAAGAGAAGGTCACTACAGGCGTCTAAGTCTAGAAATAAGGTGTAGGAAAAAAATGTCATTCCAGAAGATTAACCTGGCAGTATACAAGACAGATTAAAGGAGAATGAGGCTTAGGAAAGGAGACTGATTGTTTCATAACCACTGTATAATTTAAAGTACTTTGTTCTCTGCTAGTTTCACAAATTACTTTTCAGTGCTTTAAGGATACTTCTTATATATGCCCCACTATACTGTATTAAATACTTAAGAGATTCTTGATTGCTCAATTTAAGTGACCAAGTAACTAAAATTATAAAAATTGATAAAAATACCAGATGTTTGCCTATGTTTACAAATCTAAATCTTACTTCACATCTGGATAAAGGTTACAATCCTAACTGCTCAATCTCCTTCCAGTCTCAGCTCTCCTCTCCATTCCACCTTTAAAAAAGGATACTCAGTTAATTTTGCTAATATCTCATGCTTATCTGAAGCTTCCCTGATCAAGAATCCAAATTGTTTCACATCAATTAACTGTAACAAATCCAAACTCCTCTGCCCTCTGTCTTTCTACTGTCTCACCTAAACACCTGTTCTCTGCAAAAAGATCATACATGCCAGCCTCCTTACTGTGCCACAAAGTAACAAACACACCATCCTGGAGTTGTTTGATGTATTTCTCAAACTACGGTACCTCTTTCCATTCTCTCATTCAACTTCCAACCACCTATGAAGACCAAGCTCAAAATCTAGTATTCTCCACAAACCCCAATTCTAAGCCCTACCACACTAAAATGGATCCCAAACTGGTGACTTATCGATATGCTGCACGTGAAACGTGTTTGGCCCGGGGTTTTTTGTTTTTATTTTGTTTGTAATAAAATGTTATTCCACTCACAACACTTAAAAACTGGGAAATAACACTTTCCAAAAGCGTATTTCCAACTTTATTGAAAAACCTACATGCTCTGCCAACACTGGAATCATATTCTCACACAGCCACAATCAGCTGAAGCTAAGTAGCAGCTGACCCCTTTCCAAAGGTTCTTACATCTTAAAGTCAGATAACATGTCAACTGCCCGACTTCTGAGACTGTACCTGCAGTAGCTGCAATCAAAGAAATACCTCACTGCCTATTGGGCACTGGAATTAAGAAAAGAACAGGACAAATAATAGTCCCTAGCTTAGTAGAGAAGGCAAAGAGACAAGCAATTAATTAGCACACATGTGGTAAATGCTACGATGAGGAAAGTAGAGGGCATTTAGCACATGGCAAAGGTACCTAACTCTCCCTGGGGGAAGTTACAAAATATCCCTCAGAGAAAGTCACACGGAAATCGAAACCCTTAGCAGGTGTAGGAATTATCCAGAAAGGGGTAGAAGAAAGTTCAGAGCAATGAAGTGCCACACAGAGAGAAAAGAACCTCCACAAAGGGGTGGGGGTGGGTGGGTGGGTGGGTGTGTGTGTGTGTGTGTGTATGTGTGTGTGTGTGTGTGTGTGAAATCAGTTCAATACAGGTGGGGCCGTCACTTAATCATAAACTCAGGTGTCAGAGAAAGGACTCAACTGAAAGGGCAGAAGACAAAAAGCCAAGTGTTTGTTATGGTCAGGAGATGAAAGAGCATTTCCATAAAGCGGTAGAATATGTAAGAGTTTGTTAAGCAGGGAACAGAGGTTTCATCGAGCTCAGCTGTTGTGTTGAGGGGTGAAATGTGTAAGGAGGGAAAAGCAGTGATAGCCTAAATCAAGGGAGAGGAAGTACAAAGCAGCATGGGGATGAAGGTGTAGCATAGAAGACCAAAGGGGCTTACATCTTGGGCGGTAACCAAAAATAACGGGGATGTGAAGCATGGTAGTTTTGGCTGGCCACAAGTTTGCCAAGAGAATTAGTCCCAGCGGTCCCCTGGTGGATGTGGAGGCATTCGGGCCTCTCAAAATTCAGGTGCGCCCTGGATGCACTTCCTTCTCTCTAGAAGACATCGGCTTCAATCTGGATTGATTGTGCAGACTCCAGGAGAGGCTCTGGATTCCAGGCTGCTGGCACGCAGGCTCCCAAGGAATGGTTAGAGGCCTGGTCTGTGTGTGCTGGTGGGTAGAAGTATAAACTACCTTGCATTAGTTTCTGATTTTTCTGTAGGAATGACGGGCCCGTTTACCTCCTCTTAAGAGAAAAAGCTGTGTGTGACCATTAGAGATTAATAGGACGGAAAAAGGCGCCAAGTAGTCCAACATTTGTCCATACCAACTCAAGATGAGTCATTCTGTGAATCCGAGTTGACCTTGTCTCAACTAGACTGAGAAACCCGCCAGAAAAAGGCCTGTTTCACACTTTTTTGGTAACTCTCAAAGTGCCTAACACTGAACTGGGTACATCGAACACATTCTTTAAATTTACCGACTTCCTAACTGATCTTGGGTCACTTAAGTTACCTAGTTCAGTCCTCTTTCTGCATGATAAGGCTCTAAAAAGAAGCAAACCTGTGTCTCAGACTCAACAGTTTCCTTTATTCCAAACTCCACTGCGTCTCTACACCCTCCACCACAAGGGCAGAATTATTGCACGATTCAAATGCAACGGGAGACTCCAAGTCCCACCACGGAAAACACCTCCCTCCCGGCCCGCCCGCTCGACTCGGGCGCAGCAACTCGCGAGCCCGGCCCTGTCCACCTCGTGAGAAGGTAAAATGCGCTCACCGACTCTGGGCCGCCGAGAGACCCCGTAAATGTAGTCGTCGGCTCGTCGTCCCGCTCCTGGCAGGCACTTCCGGCGCGCTCAAAGACGTCGGCAAAAGCGCCAGCCTTTGGGCCCGCCTCCGGAGCCTGGGTCTAGCTACAGCCAGGAAGAGGCGTTGCTGTCGCTGCCTTCTAGTCTCCGGCGCCCGACTCCTCCCAGGACCCGTGATGCCAAGGCCCCAGCGGGGGACGAGGAAGAGTCCGGGTTGAGCCCCAGCTGAGTCGAGGGCTCGCGCTCTAGTCTCCCAGGCCCGCCCCACCTAAAGGTAAACGCCTCCTCAGCTGCGGCCTTTCAACCAGCGAGCCCCTTCCCAGACCCGGCCGCGAAAACGATTTGCCCCTCTCCCGCGCCAACCTTTTTATTCCGGGCCATTTACCGTTGCCCGGCCTCGCAGTTCTCACCAGAACGGTAACGCATGGTTTCAAATGGGAAACTTTTAAGATGTTGAGTTCCTGAAGTTGTCTAATAAATTCCCAGGAAACATCTCAAGCATCAAGCAGTTTTCCCATTACTCCGCGAATTGGTATGTCTTACGGTCAATATTTTGCCATTTGTGATGGCCCCTACAACCCCATCTCAAATACACACCACACAAGCTTTTTAAATTGAAATTTGAACCTTATTGAGCACGATATAATTTTCACGGATAATCTGCTTTGTAAAATACGCTATAAAAATTAATTACAAATTACATTTGTAAACTAAAAATACATATACAAGTCAGTATCTTTCAAGGCCCCGAAACCTATTCAATACAGTAAAATGTATAATTTCATTATTTAACAGTAATATGCAAAATTAGTGATTTGAAAGAATCATCATCAAAATGTAAGGTTAAAATTTTCTCTTAATACCACTGCAAAGAAAACTATTAAGACAACCAATAAAGTACCTCAGACCAAAGCATTAGGGAAAATGTGCCGTTAAGGTTCTTTCTGAGCTAGCAGGTTCTTTCTGATGTGGTAGGCAAGGTATTAAACCTTTTCAAAAGCACTTTTTTGCTCTTAGCCTGAGGGAAGGGTAAGTGAAGCCTCAGAATTTTTTATTTGTTTAAAACACATTCTGCCTTCATACCATAATCCAGCACTATAATGGTTAAAGAGTCTACTTCAAAGAAAGACCTGAAAGGTCTTTTCAGTAATATCTGGGTAAAAGAAATTCCTTAATTCACCCAGCTGGAGTAATTGTTTTTAATCCTAAAAAGTGAAAAAGGTGTATTAAATCTGGCATAATTAAATCAATGATTGTATACATTGGTTCTCCTTGGAATGAAGAATACCTGGTTTAGATTGCTTCTGGGTTTGTTTTCCTTTGTAGAAATGAGTGGTGGATTGGCCCCAAGTAAAAGCACAGTGTATGTATCCAACTTGCCCTTTTCCCTAACCAACAATGACTTATACCGGGTAAGTAACTTTTAGTACAATTGTCTGCTGAATTCTCTATTTGAGGTACAGATGTAGCTTAAGCAAACAGTTCTCTTTGGCAAAATTCTTTTTTTTTTTTTTTTTAAGATTTTATTTATTTATTTATTTGACAGACAGCCAGCGAGAAAGGGAACACAAGCAGGGGAGCGGGAGAGGAAGAAGCAGGCTCCCAGCAGAGGAGCCTGATGTGGGGCTTGATCCCAGAACACCGGGATCACGCCCTGAGCCAAAGGTAGATGCTTAAGGACTGCGCCACCCAGGCGCCCCTCTTTGGCAAAATTCTTAATAACTACATTACAATGCACTTGAGTCATCAATAGCAAAGACCTCTATTGCAAACATAAGAAAAAAATTGACAATTTTGTAATTTCCAGAGAGTTTACAGTGCTTTCATAGAGAATAACAAGTTCTTTATAAACATAGAAGACACAACTACTATAATGAAATGGAAGCAACTTGTGATAGACCGATTTCTCCTGCTTGCTTACTTGGTTTTTGGAAACTGGTGGGGTAGAGATTTTGGAGGAAAGGGCTGATGAAAGAAAACATCCCTTTACTAACCCTCAAATTCTGAAAGGATATTTTAATTTATATATATGGCAGAAACTTAACAGTTTAATGTTTTCAATTCAGGATGGGGTGATGGGGGGGTGGGGAATCCAACATCTTCTTTCACCTCTTTACCTTACAGAGAACAAAATTTCCTGCTGTCCCTGTCTTCCAGATAAGTGGTTGAGAGGAACTGGAAGGAGTGACATGAATCCTTTCTTCCAAGTGTGCCCCTTTCTCTCTGCTTCTTTGGGTAGATGTTAAGTAGAGAGATGCTGCATAGGTGATACATAGTATTTGATTAATTACTTAACTGAGATAGCCTGAGTCTCAAAGAATAAAGGAGAAGATGAACTTTAGCTTCTTATATCAAAATAGAGATGTGTCTGTATTTATTGAACACTTCCCATATGCTGAGCACTCTTAGAGGTACTAGAACACATCAGTGAACACAAAGATGAAAATCCATCTTGGCACTCATGACATAGCAAGATAAAACAATATGAAATATAAAAAAGTCAAATGATGATATTTTTTGGATACTAAATTAATGCTAAGAAAAAATAAAGGAGGTTATTAAATATCAGGCTGGGAATGGAGGTGAAATGTTACATGAGTGGTCTAAAGTCCTTATTGAGAATGTAACTTCTGAATAAAAACCTAAAGGAAGTAAGAGACAGCTGTGTAGATGTCTGGGGGGAAAGCGTGTCAGGCACTGAGTAAATCAAGTGGAGAGAGAGGAAAGGCAGTCAGAGGCAGGTAAGCCTATGCAGGGAGGCTGCATAGGGCCTACATAGATAATGGTAAGTACTCTGAGGGAAATGAGAAGCCATTAGAAAGTGTTACACAGAAGACTGTTTTGGTCTTCAAGATTCAATGTTCCTAATACTGCAATCCAGTTATACTACATTCCAGCATTACACAACTTAATCATAAAATGCAATTATTAATTGTGTATATTAATATTTCTGAAAGACCTTTCTAAGACATAATAAATAGGAACTATTAGCATATATGTAGTGGCTGAAACAGATAGATGAGATTGCTTTGGTTGAAGATGTAGAAGTAAAAGGGAAGATAGGGCCAACTGTAAAAAAACCACCAACAATTAAGAGTGGGCAAAAGGAGGGAGACTGATGGGAATGGATTTTTGTTACAGAAGCTTTTTTGTTTTATGTTTTGTTTTATAAGCAGTCTAAGGATCTGTCTTCTGAAACAGTGATTGCTTAATGGGGTTGGCTAGGAATGAGGATATTCCACAGCATTGATATTTGAAGCACATGGTTTCTCTGGGGCTATGGTGGGGTTGATAATTGCCATGGATATACCACAGGAACAAAGCAGTTGTGCAATGTGTATGCCTTCAGTCTACCACACATAAAGAGTGGGTTTTTTTCCTCTGTTTGCACTCTTTTGTTAGAAATTTAGAAATTGGGGCAGATACCTGTGACTCCAATAACAAAAATATGAATATTATTCTAGTCTCTAAAATATCTTCTAGATATATGCTTTATAGAATAAAGGCTAAAATTTTTCACAAGCTTTAACAAAGAACGTGGTCAGTTTATAGAACCTGAAAATTTAATGATTTAAAATTAAATTGTAAATTATTATGTGGTCTTTTGTTTCAGATATTTTCCAAGTATGGCAAAGTTGTAAAGTAAGTATTCACATCAAATTTTGAAACCTCATTTAAAAGTTTATCTGAATTTACTTCTCCATTTTTTAAGATTATTTTTCAATAAAACAGATATTTGATATAACAAAGAAAAAATATTACTGTTTAAGTTTTTATGTATATTTCGGTCATTTTTCTGAATATATAAACATGTACAGACAATTTTTTTAAATACTCAATTCTATACATGGAATTTTATTGTCTTTCTTAAAACTTGACATTATACTACAAACATCTTACCATGTACTTAAAAGATACACCCTTATATCTAATGAGCTTATGATATTCCTTTATATATCATAATTTATTTAAACAACAATTTCTTAACCATATTACTAAGAACTAAAACTGATTCTGTTATCCAATATAAGACATAAAGGCTCTGATTAAATATGTATTTTGGTTATTAGAAGGTGTGTTATCAAGTATACCAGAAGTGGATTTCATTTGTCAAATAAGTAGAATGTAAAAAAACAAATATTTCTATGCATATGACATGCAACGTGCTTATGAGACTGATAAATAGAAAACATATTCTCTGCTCTCATAAAAAGTTTAGAGATCATCAGAAAGACTGGAAACATACAGAAATGGTAGGGATGATAATATCAGTTGGAGCTGAGAGTTACGAAAGGATAAAAGGAATTTTTTATATTTCATTCACTGTTTTAAATAAAACATGGACCTATATTACGGGGCAAAGAAGTAAAAGCAAGGTATTGTCATTCTAACTATAACTAATATATAGTCTGGTATAAATTTGAAATTGTATTTAAAATCCCAAGAATTTAGAGTGTATTTATCTTGGCATTTATTTCTAGCTTTGGATAAATGATAAGAATATCATCAAGAATGCTTCTAGGTAAATTTTTGGGTCTTCAGAATTTATTTTAAGATTTTTATTTATTTGAGAAAGAGAGACAGACAGCAGGAGCAGGGGGTAGGAGGCAGAGGAAGAGGGAGAAGCAGACTTCCCACCAAGCAGAGAGCCCAATGTGGGGTCTGATCCCCGGACCCTGATATCATGACCCAAGCTGAAGGCAGACACTTAACCAACTGAGCCACCCAGGTGCCCCATGCATCTTCAGAATTTTGAATAATCACTATTACCAGTCAGATCACTAATAATGATGATATGTAACAGCACATAAATATGCTAGGCATTGTTCTAATCTTCTTAAATGTATTAACTCATTAAATTCTCACAACTACCTTTAAGGTAAATTACTGTTATCCTAATATTATAAATAACAAAACTGAAGCACACAGTAAACTTAAACATATTGCTAGTTAGTGGTGGAGATAAAATATGAAATCCAACAATCTGATTTCAGAGCCTGCTCCCTTAACCATACCATTACCTTTTCTGGGTTTTTCCCATCTGTCAGAATCCCTGAATGAATTTCCATACAAACATATAATTATAAATCATGAGAATGCTATGAAGTCAAAGACAGAGTTATAAGCACCTATAAAGAGGGAAGACCTGCACTAGTCTGGATAGTCAGGGTAGGTTTACCTACGGCAGTATCCTTTGAATTGAAACCTTGAGGCTCAGTAAGAGTTAAGTAGGGAGAAAGAATGGGAAGAATATTTTAGGTAGAGGGAATACCTTGTGCAAAGGCCCTAGGGCAAGAGAAAATAAAGTGAGATCAAGAAACAGAAGGCCAATATAGCTAGAGATGAGTGAGCAAGAGGGAGAAAGCACAAAATGGGTCTAGAGAAGGAAGCAGGTTCCTAATCTTGCTTCTTGGCCATGTTACAAGATACTTGGTTTTCATCCTAAGAATACCAGGAATTCACTAGTACAGAATATTAAATGAAGGAGGAACATGATTTGAATTTTTAGAAGCTTATTCTGGCTTCAATGTAGAGATTAGATTGGAGAGAAACAAGAGTAGAGGCTGGCAGACCTGTCAAAAAGCTATAACCATAGCCTAGGGAAGTAATGTGTACTAAGATGGTATAGGTGGAGAGGTAGAGGCTGGACAGATTTGAGAGATGGTCAGATGATCATTAGGCTGTAAAATGGGTAATATTTAATGATGTACTTACTTTGTATGTAAGGGGTGGGCAAGTGACAAAGGGGTGTTATGGACAACACCCAGGTTTGCCAGAATAGTGTCTGTTTCATATTATGTCCTTAAATGAGTACATCTCCTGCCAGAAACTTGAGAATAGAATCTTTGGTGTAATTATTTTTTTTCTGTTACCATAGAAGGTATCTCTGTTAAAGTATTGTATTGTAATTGGTTTACAGGTCTCTTTACCACTAGACTCTTAAGCTTTTTTCTGAAGTTAAAAACCTTGTCCTAGGACCTTAAGTGCCTGGGCTTGAGGCTAATGGAGTGACGGACTGACCACCTGAATAAACAAATGGATGCATTCTTGAGAAACCAGTTTCACATTTGTATCTGTCTTTTTGTTTTAACATACTGAGCTAGGCATAATAGAAATTACAGAGACAACCTTAAAGGAGTTTATATTAAAATAGGTCAGATGAGGTATTGTTTATACATTAACAGACTTCTGTTAAGAAGCAGGAAGGAAGAGAAAATATTTCCAGTTAAAGAGATTAGAGAACTGACATGTTCTGAGCTCTGAAGAATGAGTAAAATTTTGATGGGCAAAGATTGAGAATTGAAAGGAGATAGAAGCCATGTGAATAGAGGCATCAATTTGGAGAAGTATTGGCCATGCTCCATGAACATTGAGTAGTTTGTTGTTGCTAGCCCTCGCAGTTTATGAGTAAGAAGTAGTGAAAGATGAAGGAAGTGGGAGCCAAATAATAGAGGATATTGATTCAAGACCAAAGAATAGGCAAACTGAAGAACTAAAGATTTTTGAGAAGAATGACATGATTTTATTTACTCCTTAAGTAGAAATTCTCTCAGAGGCATATGAGAGCATTAACATCAAGGGAACTAGTAAGAATACACCGTTGAAATAGCAGAGTCATTGTGGACAAGAAAAGCTGTGAGAATGAGAAAAACGGGACCAATGAGAGACATCATTAACAGGATTACTTCGAAAGCTAACACTTGTAAAATAGTACTTTAGGAAAAAAATGATTAATGACTTTAACTGACCTTCACAAATATCATGAAAATTCCAAAAAGTTAAAAGTAACTACTTCGTATTTCTTTCAAAATTGGTTGAAAACTTTCTTTTGTATCCTCAATAACTGTGGTGACTCTAAACAAGCTTTGTCAAGTGCTTCTTTCAACTTCTAAACCTCATGAACAGATGCACTCGTCTGAGAAACTAGACCATTTTGCCCATTTTCCCCTAAATTATTTCAACTTATGTTTCCTTTTTGAATGAAAAAAGATACCCCTTTTCTTAATATAGTAGCATCTTCTTACCAGTTTCATTCCACTGACTATTTAAGTACCTAAACCCAATCCAATTAGAACAAATTTTAATATGTGAAATAAAATGTTAAATAAAATATCCATTTATTTATTTACTTGTGTCCTCTTGCCTATTTTCCTGTTAATTCAGGTTTTAGAAAATTATTTTTTGTCTTGAACGTTGTCTTTTTTTTTACTATTTGAAAATAATTGCAAATTTTAAAAAGTTGCAAAAGTAGTAGAAAGAACATCAAAATATCCTTTACCTAGATTCACCTGTTGTTAACATTTTACCCCATTTACTTTATCATTTGCCCTCTCTCTCCGTGTGTGTGTGTATGCACATGTGTATGTATGTATGTATGTACACACACAATTTGTTTTTGTGAATTATTTGAACGTAAGTTACAAACATCATTGCCCTCTACTCCTAAGTACTTAAGTATGTATTTCCTAAAAATAGAGTTATATAGTCATTGTATGGTTACCAAATTCATAAATTTATACTGATAAAATAGTTTATTGAATCAATCATCCATGTTCCAATTTTGTCAGTTTACCTAATAATGTCCCACATAGAATTTTTCCCCTCAGTACAGTCTAGAGTTAGATATTGATTTTAACTCCTATTTTTTTAACCCCTTTTTTTTTTTAATGTTTTTTTTTTATTATATTATGTTAGTCACCATACAGTACATTCCCGGTTTCCGATGTAAAGTTCGATGATTCATTAGTTGCGTATAATTTTTTAACCCCTTTAATCTGGAACATTTATAAAGAATATAGTTCTCTCTCATCTCCCCCCCCCCCATTTTGTGTTTTCCTGATGTTGCCTCATGATTACATTGGGGTTTTATATACTCTTGGCCGGTAACTTATATGTGATGTTGTATTCGGAAGGTTTCACATCTGGATTTATACAGTGTCCATGCATCCCTCATTAGTGATTTGATGGCCCAGTCAAGGTGTTGACCAATTTCTCCACTGTATACATACTTTTTTTTCTTTGCAACTAATACAGTTGGTGACAAACACTCTTAAGACAATGTAAATATCTTGTTCCACATAAAAATTCATTTTTTATTTAATTTTATTTTAAAGACTTATTTATTTTTAAAGAGAGAGTAGAGGGAAGGGGCAGAGGGAGAGGAATAGAGAGAATCTTAAGCAGGCTCTGCTTCCAGTGAGCACAGAGCCCAACACAGGTCCAGTCTCACAACCCTGAGATCATGACCTGAGCCAAAATCAAGAGTTGGACGCTTAACCAACCGAGCCACCCAGATGCCCCGAAATTTCATTTTAGATAATATTTGCTCATCAACAAATCATCTTGCCTGATCCACTCTTTACAATTGTTGCAAATGGTGATTTTCCAACTCTAGCACTTGCCTAGACATTCTGCTGTAAGCAAAAACCATACCTTTCCCCCATTTATTAATACAGGCTTATAAATTCGTACTTTTTTCTGTGGTTTATATTTCATTACTGTACTTGTTTTGGTACTCAAATTGTCCTAGGTTTGGCCAATGAGAGCTCCTTTAAGCTGGCTTCTGTACTCCTGAGCCATGCCCCATCCACTTTTTTTTTAAGTACTCCCTTTTTTAAGTACATTTTTAAATATCTTGTACCTACCCTATCCATCCTTGCAATCAGCCATTTCTCTGAAGATCCCTGTTGAACAGTGATTTTTAAACTACATTTAATGACATATGATGAGCAAGGATCACAAGGACTAGGGATATATAAAGGATCAGGAGAAAGAACAGGCTCTGTGGTCTTAGCACAATCCCTATCACTTAGGTACCTTGGATGGTATGACTAAGAACCACAGAACTGGAGATTCTTAAGGTGATAGGGATTAAGGAGTGCACTTGCTGTGATGAGCACCGGGTGTTCTATGGAAGTGTTGAATCACTATATTGTATACCTGAAACTAATATTACACTGTATGTTAACTGGAATTTAAATTAAAACTTTAAAAAGAGAATATTAAGAATATAATTAGGGAAAAAAGAATATAATTAGATTCTAAAGCCTAGAAAAAAGTAAGTAAATCATTTTACTTTTTGTGTTGAAAGGAATACCTCAGTTTTATTTTGTTTCTGCACAGTGAGGGCATTAGTGGAAGAGAGGAATTAAGCTTACTCTTCAAGATTTTGTTGTCTCTGTAATCTCTTTACTTCGTCCTTCAACCTCATTAATGTTTGACTTTTCAGGTACTTCTATCATAGCTGTGCTCACTTTTGTTAAATGAGTTTCACATTTTCTCATTTCCATTCTTCTTGATATCCCATGACTTTGAAGAAATAGTTGATTTGTCAACTGTATTGATTTCTCTTATTCTGTAAATGTTTTGCTAACCCATGAGTTTTCCAAGTACTTATTAATATCTGTTTATTGCTGCCTCATTATATTTAACTGGCTATTTGTTTATGCTTTAAGGGTTACTATAATGAAAGATAAAGATACCAGGAAGAGTAAAGGGGTTGCATTTATTTTATTTTTGGATAAAGACTCTGCACAAAACTGTACCAGGGCAATAAACAACAAACAGGTAAGCCATTCATTCCCAACAAGA
Organism: Ursus americanus; assembly: GCF_024610735.1. Classification (NCBI taxonomy): domain Eukaryota; kingdom Metazoa; phylum Chordata; class Mammalia; order Carnivora; family Ursidae; genus Ursus; species Ursus americanus. The sequence continues at coordinate 34,883,570 of NC_142151.1, read as the reverse complement.
TTTTTAATCCAAAAGCCTTTGCTCATCCAGGCCAAAAATGTGGGGATACAGTGGATGATCAAGTCATGGATATCAATAGATTTTGAGGGTATTTAACTTACAGAAAAGAGGTCAAAACTATATTGGTTCCCAAAACACTGGCAGAATCTAAGGAATAAGAATCTATTCTATAGGATGTTATTTGTCATACCTGACTAGGCAGTTGATAAAGTAATCTAAAATAAAATGGAATTGAAAGTTTAAGGAAATGGAATCCAATAACTGTAGTTTTAGGTTTCAATGAAATACAGCCTTCTGCATTTACATTTTTCTCTGGTTTAGTTATTTGGTAGAGTGATAAAAGCAAGCATTGCTATCGACAATGGAAGAGCAGCTGAGTTCATCCGAAGACGAAACTACTTTGACAAATCTAAGTGTTATGAATGTGGGGTAAGTATACCTAAAATTTGATGTAATTTTTCATAGTTTGTTTGAAGGTATTTTTCACATCAGTGTTTTATTTGTGCTCTCTAAAGCTTCTGGGTGGCTCAGGTTATAAAAGTTGTTTTACTTTGGGAATCTTGACTCATCTAAGTAAACTCAATTGAAATGTAGTATGTAAAGACAACCTGAGTTAGGTAATATAGAGTGGTATTTCCTCCAGTTTCTAAATCTTTGAAAACTGTTAAATTAAAAAGCACTGGAATGGGGTGCCTGGGTGGCTCAGTCAGTAAAGCGTCTGCCTTCAGCTCAGGTTGTGATCCCAGGGTCCTGGGATCAAGCCGCACATGGGGCTCCCTGCTTAGCGGGGAGCCTGCTTCTCCCTCTCCCTCTGCTCCTCCCCCTGCTTGTGCTCTCTCGCACTCTCTCTCAAATAAATAAAATCTTAAAAAAAAAAAAAAAAAGCTCCAAACTAATGACTTATTGTCTTGAAAGATTTAGTGACCCATAAATTTTTGGGTTAATGAGATACTGCTTGTGCCTATAATAGCTTGCCAATGTTTAAGCATCACAGTTCAGTATAAACATTATCATATGATCAGCCTATCCTGTTTGGGATAATATGTTTTAAAAGCTAGTTTTTTCTATTAATACTGCCAATATTTGTAACTGAACTATTCCCAGATTTTCTTAGCTAGTTCTTATAGTTTATCATTACCCATTTAAACTTCTGGTGAGTAGGAAAAATATATAGCCACAAAACAGTTTTGCACAAGGCTCATAATAATGATGGTACCAAGAGAATATCGGTCTGGGACTCGTTGTCAGTTTCCAAAATGCCTATATAGAATACCTGAAAAACAGGGTCCAGAGGTACTAATGGAGAGCTGGGGAAAGGATTACTGAGAGACATTTTCCTGGCTATAGAATCAGTGGAAGATACAAAGAAATGGGTTGGGGTTATTTCCTTCACTGCCACACTCTACCCCTTCCTCCCTGAAAAGATAGATAAACAGACGGATGGTATATTCTGTCAATTCCTGTGATTCTAACACCTCTCAAGTTAATGTTTTAGAAACTGTTTTCCAATACGTGCCCTCCTCAATACCCATCACCAGCCTATCCCACTCTCCCACATTCCCCCCCACAAAGCCCTAAGTTTGTTTCCCAGAGTCCATAGTCTCCCATGGTTCATTCCCCCTTCTGTTTACCCCCCCTTTCTTCTTCCCTTTCTTCTCCTACCGATCTTCCTACTTCTTATGTTCCATAAATGAGTGAAACCATATGATAATTGTCTTTCTCTGCTTGACTTATTTCACTTAGCATTATCTCCTCCAGTCCTGTCCATGTTGCAGCAAATGTTGAGAAATTGTTCTTTTTGATGGCTGAGTAATATTCTATTGTATATATGGACTACATCTTCTCAATCCAGTCGTCTGTTGAAGGGCATCTCGATCCTTCCACAATTTAGCTATTGTGGACAATGCTGCTATGAACATTGGGGTGCATATGGCCCTTGTCTTCACTACGTCTGTATCTTTGGGGTAAATACCTGGTAGTGCAATGGCTGGATCATAGGGTAGCTCTATTTTTAACTTTTCAAGGGACCTCCACACTGTTTTCCAAGGTGGCTGTACCAACTTGCATTCCCACCAACAATGTAGGAGGGATCCCCTTTCTCCACATCCTCTCCAACATTTGTTGTTTCCTGCCTTGTCAATTTTTGCCATTCTAACTGGAGTAAGGTGGTATCTCAAAGTGGTTTTGATTTGAATTTCCCTGATGGCTAATGATTTTGAACATTTTTTCATGTGCCTGTTAGCCATTTGTATGTCTTCATTGGAAAAGTGTCTGTTCATATCTTCTGCCCATTTCTTAATTTGTTTATTTGTTTCTTGTGTATTGAGTTTGAGAAGTTCTTTGTAGATCTTGGAAACCAGTCTTTTATCTGTAGTGTCATTTGCAAATATCTTCTCCCATTCTCTGGGCTGCCTCTTAGTGTTTTTGACTGTTTCCTTGGCTGTGCAGAAGCTTTTCATCTTGATGAAGTCCCACAAGTTCATTTTTTCTTTTGTTTCTCTTGCCTTTGGAGATGTGTCATGAAAAAAGTTGCTGTGGCTGATGTCAAAGAGGTTGCAGCCTATGTTCTCCTCTAGGATTTTGATGGATTCCTGTCTGACATCGAGGTCTTTCGTCCATTTGGAGTTTATCTTTGTGTATGTTGTGAGAGAGTGGTCAAGTTTCATTCTTTTGCATGTAGCTGTCCAATTTTCCCAGCACCATTTATTGAGGAGACTGTCTTTTTTCCACTGGATGTTTTTTCCTGCTTTGTGAAAGATTAGTTGCCCAAAGAGCCAAGGGTCCATTTCTGGGTTCTCTGTTCTGTTCCATTGGTCTGTGTGTCTGTTTTTGTGCCAGTACCATGCTGTCTTTGTGATCACAGCTTTGTAGTACAGCTTGAAATCCGGCATTGTGATGCCCCCAGCTTTGTTTTTCCTTTTCAACAATTCCTTGGCTATTCAGGGCTTTTTCTGGTTCCACACAAATTTAAGGGCTGTTTGTTCCAGTTCTTTGAAAAATGTCATTGGTATTTTGATCAGGATGGAATCATGGAACTTTACATGAAAAACTAGGGATGTACTGTATGGTGACTAACATAATATAATAAAAAAATATTAATATAAAAAATAAATAAAAGTTCATATATAAAAGAAAAGAAAAGAAACTGTGTTCCAGAGCCCTGAGTTTTGTGAAAAAGAAGAAAGGAAGGAAAGGAGGAGTAGTTATGGTCAGATAGATTACTATATACCCTCATATTCACAGTAAATAACAAGTTATCTGAGAAATCCTGTGTGAATCTGTTAATCCGCCTTTTTAGATTATGGATTCATTAATTTGTTATATTACACTTTGTACATTTTTTTACTTCTTAGATTTTCCCCTCCCCAAAATATGTTTGCATTTATTTAACCTGGTTTTCCTTTAAGTTACTTCATTATGAAACCATTTTTATATATGGAATATGTTGACATTATTCCAAAAGCAGTTTGGGAAATGCTTGTCTAAGTGCATTTGCTTAGCAGTTCATTAACAGTAACATCTCGGGTTCAGCCATGTCCCCAGATATATAAAGTACACAGTCTATTTGATGCTTTCTAAAATATACTTGAAAACCATGATTATTTTTCTCTTCTATTTTTCTAATCCTGGTTCAGTCTCTCTCCACACCCTTCCTCTTACATATTATTCGGCAGTGTATTTAGCTAATCTTCAGATTATAGTTCATTGTCTCATGTTTTACTACCGAACCATGTTATGGCTCATTATAATGTTACTCATTATAATGTTACTCATTATAATGTTGTGTAGTTGCCACATTAAAAAAAGAAACAGGCAAAAATTAATATCTTTTATTATCATAACCCAATATATATCCAAAATGCTCTCATTTAAATATGTAATTAATATTTTCAAAAATTAAGGTATTTTATATTCTTTTCTTCTTATTGTCTTCAAAATCCAGGATGTATCTTACCCTTACAGTGCATATCAATTCAGACAGGTTCTCAGTAGTCACAAGGGAATTATGGTTAGTGGCTGCCATAATTGGACAGTGCAGGTATAATCTAGATATGAAGGGAGGAAAATGAAATTAATAGGAAAAGTGAGAAAGACTTTAAATTTTACTTTTTTTTGAAGATTATTTGAGAGAGCGCGAGCAGCAGGCAGAAAGGAGAGGGAGGGCAGAGGGAAAGAGTGTCTTAAGCAGACTTCACGCTAAGCATGGAACCCAACGCAGGGCTTGATCTTACGACCCTGAGATCATGACCTGAGCCAAAACCAAGAGTTGGATGCTTAACCAACTGTGACACGCAAGTGCTCCCCCTTTTTTTAAAGATTTATTTATTTATTTTAGAGAATGAGAGAGTCCATTTGTTTTTAAAATGATGTTAAGCAGCATCTTAGAAGTTAAGAAGGTTTCATCCCCATTTTATCAAATAATAACTTAAAATGTTTACATTTGAGGTAGGTGGTCCATTTAAATTTCTAATTGTTTTACACCCTGAATCTTGTTTGAAGGAAGAATACTTCTTTTGTTCTTTGTGAAACTACTAAAATATTCCCTTGTTGTTAAAGTAGCTTAATGGGGGCTATAATATCATAATCTCTTCCTTTTAAATATTGAAGTAGTTGGTTTTGTTAATTTCTTCATGTACATTCCCACTGTGACAGTATTCTTTTTAAGTTCTAAAACCTTCAGTCATAGGGTATGGGTACCAAGCAAGTTTCTGTTAATAACACAATAAATACAGCTTTTTTTCCTTTCCTTTTTAATGTGAAACAAAAGGAAAGCGGACACTTAAGTTATGCCTGTCCTAAAAATATGCTTGGAGAACGGGAACCTCCAAAGAAGAAAGAGAAAAAGAAAAAAAAGAAAATTCCTGAACCAGAAGAAGAAATGTATGTATAGTTACTCTTACTAAATACATTATTGTATTGTTTGTTTTTATGCTATTGCTTGAGTACATTCTGATTTTTTTTTTTAATAATTTAGTGAAGAAGTAGAAGAAAGTGAAGATGAAGGGGAAGATCCTGCTCTTGACAGTCTTAGTCAGGCCATAGCTTTCCAGGTATTAACCAGTTCTTTTAATAATGCCATAGCTGCCTTGGGTTAATCATCTTATACTCCTTGCTTACTTTATTGATCATCTCATGGCAATCTTCATCTCTCCCCTTTACCTCTTCAGGAGACAGCCTGTTTCTCTAAAGTTTTTAGAGCAGTGTGATAGAAAAATTCCCATTAGTTCTTTCTAGATTTTAAGGGCCCTACAACATTTTTAATATCTTAATCTGATTTCATTATGGAATTGATCAGAAATATTTGATCAAAGTGAGTTAGCCAAACAGAGAAGATTTTATTAAATCAAAAGATATGTTCTAACTGAAACTTCACTTCAAAACAAAGCCAAAAACCTATTTTTGACCATTTAAAGTCCTAATAATATAAGTATATGAAACATTTTTGTAAAAGGCCATATAATCTCCTAATTTTCTGAAAAAGTTACTTTATTTTAATGCTTATAGTTGATAAATTACAAATACATTAATTTATTTTTCCTTTTAGTTAACTAATGTATTTTATATAACATTCACACTTCCAGCAAAGATGGCAAGTAGGCTTCATTTCATGTACCTGTTAATTAGTAGAAGTTGCCTAGAATAATTTTGAGTAACACTGGGACATAACGGGGAGGGCAGGAGGGGTCTCCTAATGAAGTAGAATTGTCCGCATGGGCTGGAAGGTTGGGATTGTTGGCATGTATAGTGTGTTTTTGCCATATTTTGTATTAATACACTGTAAATAATGTTAAACAGACTCCTGGTTTGGTTTTGTTTTGTTTCCTGAATCACATTATAGCAAGCCAAAATTGAAGAAGAACAGAAAAAATGGAAACCCAGTTCAGGGGGTCCCTCAACATCAGATGATTCAAGACGCCCAAGGATAAAGAAGAGCGCGTATTTCAGTGATGAGGAAGAGCTGAGTGATTAAAATTATATTTATTATGTAAATATCATTAAAATTTTTTTTAAAATCTTGGTGTACCAAGTTCAGTTGGGATTAAAGATTACTTTTAGAATTTGAGCATAAAGAACACTTAATACCAAATAATTTTTTTACTATAGAATAGGTTCATAGGAAATTGAAAATAATTTTAAAGTATCATGTTTCTATCTTGCCTTAGAGTAATACAAATCAAGATTTGCTAGTAACCATTAATCTTGAAAACAGTTCATTTGAATTAAAAAGAAATCTTAATACTATTGTCGTTGTCATTCCAAGAAAAAAAGACTGATATTGAAAAGATGTTTCTGAGAAACTCATTATAAAAGTTTATTCATGTCTGACTGATTGGTTTACATGAAGACATATGAAGTAAATTTCATTTTTAAGACAAAAACTTCATGAAGGCTGTGGAAAATACTGACTGATTTATTGTTATTCAATGTTAATAAAATTTTCAAGAGAATTTTGTTTTTAAATGTGGGTGTTTTGCCATCTTATTTCTTTTTGCTTTATCCTAACCTGGATATATTATAACTACCCATAAAATATAAAGTAAAGTAGCTTTCAAAGGCTTATAACCAAACAGCAATCATTTGTTTGGTTTACCTTTGGCACCAAGTTCCATTCCCCAAACGTAACTAACTTTTTTAGCTGTTTCCTTTCATATGTACATATATATTGCTTTATAAAATACATATATTTCTGCCCTTTAATTCATTTTAAGAGGTAAGGGGAGATTTTTCAGTCTCCTATACTACCCCCACCTACCCACCTCCCTCTTCTCAATATCGCTATGTTAAAATTTTTGGTTAAATCCATATGTATTGTTTTTCTTTTATGACCATGTAAATACTGTCCACCGCTGAGATTACATTTTTGTTGAGTTAATAATTGCCTCATTTTTTCCTTTATTTCTTTTTATTTATGACTGAATTCTCTATATCTTCTGCAGATGGTTATATGGGAATGGAATTACAGAGCCTTTAATTTTCTACTTTGTATATTTCTATATTGTTAGAATGCTTTTTTTAAAGAATACCCATTTGTTAGTTTTTTAATTACTAAAAGCAATAAAAATATTTCCCCTTTGAAAACTACAAGAACAGTGAAAGTATTAGCCACTCACTAGCAGAGAATCCTCTAGATTCCAGTGAGGAAGCCAGACTAACAACTGAATGCTGGACGCTACTTTTCGTTCCACCCACTAATTCATCAAATTTAAAAGAAAAAAATGGGAAAATTTCACAACTTAATAAGGGTAAGTTTATATGAATACCTTAAAACAATAGAAAATGAGGTAGTGACATGAGTATGTAGAAAATAAAAACTAAATGAAAAATATTCTTTAGCATTAGCTACTAAAGTATCTGTTACAACCAGCAGAACATTTTTTAACTAATTATAAAAAAATCAGTGGTGATGAAGATGACATAAGAGTACTTATAGTACTGTAAACTGGCTAATTGCTAAAGGGTAACTTAACAATAAGTAGTAAATATGTTCTCTTCTTTGAACCAGAAATTATATTCTATTTTATCCTATGGTTGTAGTAAAAAATACAGGTATTCATGTGTAAAACTACATGTTTAAAACTTAAAACATGTCAACAAAAAATAATTAAAACATTATATATCCAAAATGATAGATTATTAGGAAGCATTAAAATGTTTCAGAGAATCCCTAATGGTATGGAAAAACATTCTGGATATAATGTCAGTTGCAAAATAACCTGTTATGTATGGATACATATATGCATATAGATGGGAAAGGTCTACTACTAAAGTAGTAATGCATAGTAGTTAAAAGTATAGTCTATTTTGACAGATCATACCTAGGTTCCTGTGGCCATGGTGGCTGATGGCTTTGGACCATTTACTTAACCTGAGTTATTCAAAAAATAAAAAGGTACAAACAACATGAAAGGACAAGTGTATGATTTTATTTACATGATGAATACCTAGAATAGGCAAATTCATATAGACAGAAAGTAGACTAGAGGTTACCAGGGACTGGGAAAGAATGGGGTAAAGAGTGTTAGTGTTGGGTACAGAGTTTTTGTTAGACATGATGAAAAAGTTTTAAGTATAGATAGTGGTGATGGTTACACAATGTTGTGAATGTATTTAATGCCCTGAATTGAATGCTTAAAAATGATAACAATTTTCTGCTTATTTTACCACACAAATGTATCAACATAATTGGTCAAAAATTCTGTGTAAAGAGCAGTTGGGCCACCAACACCCTCCCCTCTATGGGTCATCCCTTAATCATGGGGAGCCATGACATCTGCAATCTCCTTTCCCGGTTTATGTCCAAAACACTATCAGGTAGGCTCACTCACTTCAAGGAATTGAGGGTCCTTCCCAGGAGAAAAGACAGACACTGGATATTTAGGGCCTTAAAGAAAAAGCTCAGCATTAAAGTCCCCCAGGTTAATATGCCCGAGGCTGTGGTAGTGATATATGCTTCTGATCAGCTTTTTAGTTCTTTCAAATACGAACATTCAAATATGAACACATTCGAATATGAACAGACATATCAGCATCAATAAACTTTTTAGGAAAGCCTCCAACGCAATAGAGATCCAAATGACCAGAACCAAAAACAAAAAACAAAACAAAAAAAAACTTAGAGGAGCTGAAGAATTCTGGTTTTAAAATTTTATCTGGCTCTGGGGGTTTCAGAGAAAGGGGATGTGGACCTGTAATAAACTTGGTCTTTCCTAATATGAAAGCATTTGCCAATCAGAAAATGCCCATCTGGGGCGCCTGGGTGACTCAGTCGTTAAGCGTCTGCCTTCGGCTCAGGGCGTGATCCCAGAGTCCTGGGATCGAGCCCCACATCGGGCTTCTCCGCTGGGAGCCTGCTTCTTCCTCTTCCACTCCCCCTGCTTGTGTTCCCTCTCTCACTGGCTGTCTTTCTCTCTGTCAAATAAATAAATAAAATCTTTTTTTTTTTTAATGCCCATCTTATTAGGTATTTTGTGTTTTCTTTCCTTCTGTAATTATTTATAAACTCAATTGCTTTTTTGACTAGATGTCTATTTTAAAACCGCCAATTATAATTTTTGGATAATCACAAAAATCAGTTATGGCCACATGTAATAGGACATATTGATATATGTCCCATATAATTAAATATTAATTCATGTCTTTATATTTCATAAGTGTGTATATATGTGGTATACAACAATACCATGAAATAGGCATTAAAATGTTTAAATAGTAAAACCTTGGCTACCATATCTGGAGAAGTACCTGAAAGCTTTACATAGAAGAATATACCAGAGGAGTGTGCCTGGCTGGCTCAGTTGGTAGAACATGCAACTCTTGATCTCCGGATCATGAGTTCAAGCCCCACAATGGGCACAGAGTGTGCTTAAAAAATTTTTTTTAAAGAAGAATATACCACAGGTAGATCAGTAATTTAGACTCAATCCTTTCTGGAGTGAAAGCATGATTTTAAAATGAGAGGAAAGGGGTGCCTGGGTGGCTCAGTTGGTTAAACATCTGCCTTTGGCTCAGGTCATGATCCTGAAGTCCCAGGATTGAGTCCCACATCAGGTTTCTTGCTCAGTGGGGAGTCTCCTTTCCCTCTGACCCTCCCCCATCTCATGCTTTCTCTCTCTCAAATAAATAAAATCTTTTAAAAAATAAAATGAGAGGGGGCGCCTGGGTGGCACAGCGGTTAAGCGTCTGCCTTCGGCTCAGGGCGTGATCCCAGCATTATGGGATCGAGCCCCACATCAGGCTCCTCCGCTATGAGCCTGCTTCTTCCTCTCCCACTCCCCCTGCTTGTGTTCCCTCTCTCACTGGCTGTCTCTATCTCTGTCAAATAAATAAATAAAATCTTTTAAAAAAATAATAAAATAAAAGGAGAGGAAGGGTCATTGGATCACATAACTGAAATATCCAGCCTAAGAAATGGATGAAAGGGTTAAAAATTATTTCAGCTTAAGAAATGGATGAAAGGGTTAAAAATATAATTAGAAATCTATTTTCCTTTGTCTCTTACTACTGCTTTCCTCTGCACTACCTTTATTTTCCAACAAGCTTTCTTTATGTAATAGCAAAGATGACGACCAGTATCTCTAACGCTAGGAATCCTAATAATGAGAATCTTCTCCAATGGTTCCAGCAAAAGTCCCAAGAAAAGCTCTGATTGGCCAGACCTGGGTCACATGTGGTCCCCATTCCTGAAGATGAGAAGTAAAGTCGGTTCCACTCAATCCACATAGACTGAGAGTATTCCTACGCAATGTGGTATCTATTTTCAGTTTGGAATCAATGTGGAAATTACTTATTCTGTCAAAAGAATCTTAAGCTTTCCTTTCATCTCTGTCAAAGACAGAATACCGAAGCAGCTGAGCAGGATGCACAGAGGAAATAGAAATGCAGCAACAAACAAAAAGAAGCCATTTCCCGTAATAAGCAATTTTCACAGACTATTTGCAAAACATATGGAAAGAGGTTTAAGCCTCCTTGGAAAGCAGTTTGATAAGCACTGTTACTTAGAGTAACAATATAGGCAATTACAGTCAGAGACTGAACTCTTAAGTCCACAGAATACTTTCAGCCACAGTCAATTATTTTTGAAATTCCTTTTATAAGATTGAAATTTTAATATATTTAAGGATCCATATCTATTATAGATAGAACCAATTAAAAATTTCAGTTAAGATATGGTACCTAGAATAAGCAGACCAGAAAAAAACAGATTTTAAACAATGTAATCTTAGCTTTCTTTTCAGAAGTGTTGCGTTTTTCATTAGCACATCTTTCCAGATACATGGCTTTATGTGAAACCCATAGCCTTTTATAAGAAGATGGTATAGTTTGGGGGTGTCTGGGTGGCTCAACTGGTTAAGCATCTGCCTTCAGCTCAGGTCATGATCCTGTGATCCCGTGGTCCTGGGATCCAGCCCCAAGTCGTTGGGCGCCCTGATCAGCAGGGAGTCTGCTTCTCCCTCTCCCTTTGCCCCTCCCCCTTCTCATGCTCTCTCTCTTTTGCTCTCTCTCACACAAATAAATAAAATCTTTAAAAAAAAAGAAAATGGTATAGCTTGGGGCTTTATGAGTATACTCAAGTTAAACAAAACAGGCTTTTAGCAAATTATCTGAAAGACAATTGGTATCACATATTTAGCACATAGTCAGTAAGCACGACAAGGATTTAAATCCAGGCAAACTGGCTCTAGAATTTATACAGTAAACTACTATGCTATGATGCTTCTCTTGATAAGTACTAAAACTGTATTAGTGCCTTATCAATTAGGAGAAGGTGGATTAAATTCCCTATTATTAATAAGTGAATAACCTCAGAACTTTCCTCAGAACTTTCTTAACAATTTTTCTGAGATTGGAAATATTCTTTGGAAGAACCAGCAAATTTTAAAGTTAAAGCTTAAAAGATCAAATGTTTTATGCCCAAATGCCTCCTTTAAATTTTTAAAATAATCTTCACTTACAAGTCTCATAAGATCTCAAGCTTAACTGCCCCAAACTGAGCTCCTAATCTTCCAAATCAGCTACCTCTAAAGCAGTTCTTATTTCTATTACTGTTGACTCTATTCTTCAACTCGGGCCAAAACTCTTGGAATTACCCTTGGTACTTCTCTTTTTCTTATATCCCACTACCAGGTCATAAATTGTCAGCTGTATCTTTAACAGAATGATCCTATTGTCTGAAAATAGTGACAGTTTAACTTTTTTTTTTTTTAAGATTTTATTTATTTATTCGACAGAGATAGAGACAGCCAGCGAGAGAGGGAACACAAGCAGGGGGAGTGGGAGAGGAAGAAGCAGGCTCATAGTGGAGGAGCCTGATGTGGGGCTCGATCCCATAACGCCGGGATCACGCCCTGAGCCCAAGGCAGACACTTAACCGCTGTGCCATCCAGGTGCCCCGACAGTTTAACTTCTTTACCAACACCAATGCCTATTTCTTTTTCTTGTCTGACTGCTGTGGCAAGGACTTCAATACTATGTTGAATAAAAGTGGTGACAATGGACATCCTTGTCTTATTCCTGATCTTAGGGGAAAAGCTGTAAGTTTTTCAACATTGAGTATGATGTTAGTTGTGGATTTTTCATATATGGCCTTTATTATGTTGAGGTATGTTCCCTCTATCCCCATCTTGTTGAGAGTTTTTATCATGAATGGCTATCAAATCTTGCCAACTGCTTTTCTGCATCTGTTGAGATGATCATATGATTTTCATCCTTCGTTTTATTGATGTGGTGTATGACAACTGATTTGCAAATATTGACCCATCCTTGCATCCCAGAAAATAATTGCTCCTGATCATGGTGAATGCTCTTTCTAATGTACTGTTGTCAGCTGTTTACTAATATTTTGTTGAGGATTTTTGCATCAATGTTCATCAGGAATATTAGCCTGTAGTTTTCTTTTCTTGTGCTGTCTTTGTCTGCTTTTTGGTATCAGGGTAATGCTGGCCTGATAGAATGTATTCAGAAGCTTTCCTGCCTCTTCTATTTTTTGGAATAGGTTGAGAAGAACAGGTATTAACTCTTTTTTAAATGTTTGGTGGAATTCACCTGTGAAGTCATCTGGTCCTGGACTTGTTTTGCTTTGTTTTGTTTTGTTTTTTGATTACCAGTTTGATTTAATTACCTATTGTCAGTCTGTTCAGATTTTCTTTTTCTTCCTGGTTCGGTTTTGGAAGATTGTATGTCTTTAGGAATTTATTCATTTCTTATAGGTCGTCCTGTTTGTTGGAATATAAATTTTCATAGTATTCTCTTAATAATTCTTTGTATTTCTGTGGTATTTCATTCTTCTCTCATTTCTGATTTTATTTATTTCTGATTTTATTTATTATTTCTCTTTTGTTCTTGATGAGTCTAAGGGTGTCAGTTTTGTTTATCTTCAAAGAATCAGCTCGTTTCACTGATTTTTTTCTGCTTTTTGTTTGTTTGAGTCTCTATGTTGTCTCCTCTGATTTTTATTATTTCCTTTTTTCTACCCACCTTGAGTTTGTTTGTTCTTTTTCTATTTCCTCAGGTGTAAGGTTAGATTGTTTACTTGAGTTTATTCTTGTTTCTTCGGGAATGCCTGTATTGCTCTATACTTCCCTCTCAGAACTGCTTTCACTGTGTCCCAGAGATTTTGGGCCATTTTGTTTTCATTTTTATTTGTCTCCCTGTATCTTTTTATTTCTTCTTTAATTGCTTCATTAACCCATTGGTGGTTTAGTATCATGTTGTTTAGTCTCCAGGTATTTGTGTTTTTTCCAGTTTTTTTTTTTTAATGTGATTTATTTCTAATTTCACACCGTTGTGGCCAGAAAAAATGCTTGGCATGATTTCAATCTTCAATTTATTGAGGTTTGTTTTATGCCTTAATATGCGGTCTATTCTGGAGATGTTCCATGTGCGCTTGAAAAGAATGTGTGTCCTGTTGTTTTTAGAAAGAATGTTCTATATATATCTGTTATGTTCATCTGGTCCAATGTGTCATTATTGTCACACATTATGTGACATTATTTCCTACTAATTTTCTGTTTGGATAAACTACCCATTGATATAAGTGGAGTGTTAAAGTCCCCTACTATTATTGTATTAACATCAATTTACATTTTATGTCTGTTAATATTATGTATCTAGGTGCTCCATGGTTGGGTATGTAGATATTTACAATTGTTATATCATCTTATTGGATTGGTCCCTTTACCATTATGTAATGCCCTTCTTTGTGTCTTGTTACAGGCTTTGTCTTAAAGTCTATTTTGTTGGATATAATTATTGCTAACTTGGCTTTTTTTTTCTTCTTTCATTTAGCATGATGAATATTTTCCATCCCTTCACTTTCAGTCTGTATGCATTGTTAGGTCTCAGGTGAGTCTCTTGTAGGCAGCATATAGATGGGTCTTGTTTTTTTCTTCATTCCACCACTCTATGTCTTTTTTTTCCCCTCCATGTCTTTTGATTAGAGTATTTAGGCCATTTATATTTAAAGTGATTATTGATAGGTATGTAGGTACTGGCAGTTTTAAAATCTGTTTTCTGGTTATTTTGTTGTTCTTTGTTCCTTTGTTCTTCTCTTGCTCTCTTTCTTTGTGATCAGCAAGTACCTATAGTGTTTTGTTTGGCTTTATTTTTTTTGTATCTATCATACGGGTTTGTGATTACCATGAGGTTCATATATAACATCCTAAGTAAATAGCAGTTTGCAGACAAAATGATGCTATACATAGAAAATCCTAGACTCCACCAAAAAACTACTAGAAGTAATAAATGAATTCAGCAAAGTGGCAGGATACAAAATCAGAAATCAGGGGTGTTTCTATACATTAGCAATGAGATTGCCAAGGGAGAAACTTAAAAAACACTATTTACAATTGCACCAAAAATAATAAAATACTTAGGAATAAACTTAACCCAGGCAGTGAAAGACCTATACTCTGAAAATTATAAAACATTCCTGAAAGAAACTGAAGATGACACAAACAAATGGAAAAATGTCCCATATTCACAGATTAGAAGAATAATGATAAAATGTCCTTATTACCCAAAGCAATCTACAGGTTCAATGCAATCCCTATCAAAATGGCATTTTTCATAGAACTAGAACAAATAATCCTAAAAGTTGCATGGACCACAAAAGATCCTGAGTAGCCAAAGCAATTGTGGAAAAAAAGAACGAAGCTGGAGGTATCACAACTCCAGATTTCAAGGTATACTACAAAGCTATAGTAATTAAAACAATATGGGGGTGCCCGGGTGGCTCAGTCATTAAGCGTCTGCCTTCAGCTCAGGGCATGAACCCAGCGTTCTGGTATCAAGCCCCACATCAGGCTCCTCTGCTGGGAGCCTGCTTCTTCCTCTCCCACTCCCCCTGCTTGTGTTCCCTCTCTCGCTGTCTCTCTCTGTCAAATAAATAAATAAATCTTCAAAAAAAAAACAAAACACAAAACAAAAAACAATATGGTACTGGCACAAAAACAGACACATAGATCAATGGAACAGGTTAGAAATAAACTCACATTTATATGGCAAATTAAACTATGACAAAGGAGGTGAGAATATACAATGAGGAAAAGACTGGTTTGTTTGTTTTTCAAAAAATGGTGCTGGGAAAACTGGACAGCTACATGTAAAAGAATGAAACTGAACCACTTTCTTACACCATACACAAAAATAAATTCCAAATGGATTTAAGAACAAAATGTGAGACCTGCAACCATAAAAATCCTAGAAGAGAGCACTGCTGGTAATTTCTCTGACATTGACCATAACAACATTTTTCTAGATATGTCTCCTAAGGCAAGGGAGACAAAAGCAAAAATAAACTAGTGGGACTACATCAAAACAAAAAGATTTTTGCATGGTGAAGGAAATCATTAACAAAACAAAAAGACACCTACTGAATGGGAGAAGATATTTGCAAATGATATATCTAATAAGGAGTTAATATCCAAAATATATAAAGAACACTGTAAAAACAAACAATACAATTAAAAAATGAATGGAGGGCCTGAATAGACATTTCTCCAAAGAAGACATCTGGATGGCCAACAGACACATGAAAAGATGCTCAACATCACTCATCATCAGGGAAGTGCAAATCAAAACCACAATGAGAGATCACCTCACAGCTGTTAGAATGGCTAAAATCAACAACACAAGAAACAATAAGTGTTGACAAGAATATGGAGAAAAAAGGAACCCTTGTGTATGTTAGTGGGAATGTAAATTGTTACAGCCACTGTGGAAAACAGTATGGAGGTTCCTCAAAAAATTAAAAATAGATACCACGGGGCACCTGGCTAGCTCAGTCAGTAGAGCATGCAACTCTTGATCTCAGGGTCACAATTTCAAGCCCCATGTTGGGGGAAGAGTTTACTTTAAAAAATTGAAAATAAATTAAAAATAAAATACAAATACCATATGATCCAATAACTCCACTATTGGGTATTTACCCAGGGAAAACAAAAACACTAACTTGAAAAGTGTTTATTGGAAAATTATTACAATAGCCAAGACAAGGAAGCAACGTAAGGGCCCATCTATAGACAAATGGTTAAGGAGAGTGTGGTATATGTATACAATGGAATATTACACAGTCATAAAAATGAGTGAGAGTGTGCCTTCTGAGACAACATGGATGGACCTAGAGGGTATTATGCTAAGTGAAATTAATCAGACTGAGGAAGACAAATACTGTATGACCCCACTCATAAATGAAATCTAAAAAATAAGCAAACAAAAAGCAGAATCAGAACTATAAATACAGAGAACTGATGGCTGCCAAGGGAGTTGGGAGGATGTGGGGTTGGGCAAAATGAGTGAAGGGGAGAGGGAGATACAGGCCTCCAGTTATGAAATGAATCTCATGGGAATAAAAAGCAAAGCATAAGGAATACAGTCAATGATACTGTAATAGTTATATAATAGGACAGATGGCAGCTATACCTGTGGTGAACATGGCATAATGTATCAACTTGTAAATCATTAAGTTGTACACCTGAAACTAATGTAACATTGTGTGTCAACTATGATCAAAAAAGCAAAAACACAAAATACGGAATGATCCTTTTAAAACTAAGTTAGATATAACCCTCCAATCAAAAGTGTCCCCTGTCTTTTTATCTTCCACAAAACAAAAGCTAAAATTCCTGCAATAACCTATATAAGAGACCTCAAAAAAGGGCTATCTCGGGCACTTCATTACTGACAATTCACATCCTAGGTTACTCTACTGTTGCCATACTGGTCTTCTTACCTTCTCTCAAACTCACCAGGCAGGCAGGCAGGCAGCCACTTTGGGACCTTTGCAAATAGCTGCTCTGTCAGCTTGACCATTCTTTCTCCTGTTTTAGGACATATTCCCACCTCTCTTCCAAGATTTCATTTAAATGTCACCTTGTGATTTTTAAATTGCATCACACACACACACACACACACACACACACACAAGCATTTTTATTTCTCCAAGTAATTTATCGCCTTCTAAAAACCTTTATAATTTACTTATTTATCTATCTCCCCTATTAGAATGTAAACTGATGAGGGCATGGATTTCTTTCTTACTCACTGCTGAATCCCCAAAGCCTAGGACAGGGCTAGGTGTGTTTACCAAGTAGGAATGTAATAAACTCTTCTTAATTAAATGAATAAATATTACCAATAGAGGAAGCTTAATAACATAGCTTAAAAACACAAACCAAATTCCTTCGGTTTAACATCCAGTTGGTGACTTAGTTGTGTGACCTTAGTCAAATTACATACCAGAACTGAACCTCAGGTTTTTAATCTGTAAAACGAGAGAACCGATAATTACCCAACTCATAGGATTACTGTAAGTATTAAATTATGTAATCCATGTAGCAATATGCCTGGCACATTGTACATTCTTAATAAATATTAGCTAGTTTAGAGGTTGTAATAGTAAGTCAGATAAAGTTGTAAATAGGTTTTTGTGGCAAATGAAAATTCTTCAATAATAAACAAAATTTATAAATAGAGAGACAAACCCATTGTTCTGGGATAGGATCTAATAAGTTATTGATACTTACCCTTAGTGCATTATATAATGTTTCTTATTGACACTTCTAGCCCTTGTGGTTTGCCCTTTGCAGCCAATCAAGTTGGTTTCCTGCCCACATTCATTTCTCCACTTCCCCTTTTGGTTTTAATACCTGAGTTATTGATAGTATTGAAGTATTTTTCCTTTGTGGATTTGATTTACTAAAAAGTGCCAGAGAAATACCTTTTTCAACACTTACACAAACTTCAGACAGCCAGAAGCTCTAGGGAAAAGTAACCCTATCCTTGGTCCTAGAAGGCAGATCCCAGTGGGGCTGAGCCAATCATAAAAATATCATTCTTTTTGCCAGTAATTGGTTAAGAATGTACAAATTAAACAGTTCTAGCCAATACTAAGTGAAGGAAATGTGTTGGAAACTTCTGGGAAATTTTTCTTCGAACAGTGGTGGTTTTTCTTCTTTTTCTAAGTGCTATTTCTCTGGATGTGATGTATGGAACTGTTGAAACCATATTATAAACTTGGAGGTTGCCAGCTATTAGTTGAAGCTGATAGTCAATTTTGTACTCATTAAATATTTAGCTCACTAAGAATCTATGCATCCTAGGCATATGGTAGGACTGTGATTCCTGGCCCACTTGTGAATAGGTGCGAAAAGTGACCAGTACTCATCAGTGACTTGTGAGCAGAAATGATGTGTGTTACTTCTGAACCAGAGCATTAAATTGTTGGTGCAAGATACTCTAAAGTTCCCATTTTTCTTCTGGCTCAGCATTAGCAATGTTCAAGATGTTGCCCTGAGTCCTTAAGTAACAACTATAATGAAGAAAGCCCCACAGCTACCCTGGATATATCTATTTTCAACACAGCATTTGAAAAATAGCAATAAAGTATCTAACATTTTGCTGTTAAAGTCAAGGATTTGAAGTCAAACAGAAAGATCTCTGAGTCCCAAATCTACCCTTCTCTGAGCTTCAGTGTCCCCATTTAGAAGCGATAATTATACATACATACCGTTCTAGTTTCATAGACAAATAATACAAAGAACTTAACAAAGACTCTAACACATAATTGGCACTCCGTAAATTACAGCAATTATTAAAATGTTATACTTTTGCTATGCTCAAGGTTGTATACTTATTACAATAAGAATAACTTCACAGTTTTAAGTTTATAATGAATATTAAAATGAAATTTCTCTGTGTGAAGAAATTGTTCAAATACATCTAAACCTATCACTTAAATTTTTATCAAGATGATTTTTAAATCATTAAATTCTTCAATCCTTTAAATCGTTAAATACTTTTACATGATTTTTAAATCATTAATCATTTAAAAATTAGTTGTGGAGTCTTGATTCCAGAAATCCTATTACCGATAAACACCAAACCAAACCAAACAAAACAAAAAACCTAAAATGCTACTGTGGAAAAAAACAACAGTGTTTATTAAATGTTTCTGGACATAACTGTAGTCACCAACTAGTAATATCCCTGAAGCACTTGACAAAAGCAAGCGGTAACTGGCTCTAGGTAAACATGCCTTCAACTTAGCTGCACAGGATCCTCAAAGATAAAAGTACACTGAAGATGAGCTCACAAATATATAATTCCAAAACATGCAAACAAACAGTACACATGTGCAAGAGTCAATGGGCAAAATTAATAGCAGGATTAAGCTTCCAGAAACACAGATAAAAATGTTATTAGATATACTAAATAAAGATAGCTAAAATTATTAAAGACAAATAGACAAACAGGTATATGTAACAAAAGACCAAGACTATTAGAAAAGAAAAAACTGAACTAAAATAAATAAGCACAGCAGTGCCTGGGTGGTGCAGTTGGTTGGGTGACCTACTCTTGGTTTCAGCTCAAGTGTGATCTTGGGGCCATGGAATGGAGCCCTCGCATAGGGCTCCACACTCAGCACAGAGTCCGCTGGAGATTTTCTCTCCCTCTCCCTCTGCCCCTCCCACCTGTGCTCGCTCTCTCTCTCTCTCAAATAAATAAAGGAATCTTCAAAAAAATAAGCACAACTTATAGATATAAAAGTATATAGTCATTAAAATATTTGTAAAAATAAATGGACTCCAGGGGAAGCAAATACCACCATGCTGAAGAGGCCAAATGCAGATGCTCTGTCAACACTAGCTTAGCTTTCGATTGATAGCTAGCAATCAGCCAACTTCATATGTGTGAACCATCTTGAATATCAGTACAGACAGCCTTCAGAAGACTTCAGCCACAGTTGACATCTGACTGTAATCACATGAGATAACAAAAGCAGATACTGCTCATTTAAGCCCTTCCTAAATTTCTCACCCACAAAATTACGAGCAAAATGAAATCATTATCGTTAAGGACATGGAGAAATATGAACATTCATACACTGCTGATAAGAGTGTAAAATGATGCAGCAGCCACTTTGAAAAATAGTCTGGTAGTTCTTTAAACAATTAAACGTAGAGTTACTATGTGACATAGCAATTCCACTCCTAAATATATACCCAAAAGAAATCAAAGCATCTGTGCACACAGAAATTTGTACATCAGTGTGAGAACATAGGTTGCAACCTCTTTGACATCAGCCACAGCAACTTTTCCCATGACACCTCAAAGGCAAGAGAAACAAAAGATAAAATGAACTTGTGGGACTTCATCAAGATGAAAAGCTTCTGCACAGCCAAGGAAACAGTCAAAAACACTAAGAGGCAGTCCACAGAATGGGAGAAGATATTTGCAAATGACACTACAGATAAAAGACTGGTTTCCAAGATCTACAAAGAACTTCTCAAACTCAATACATGAGAAACAAATAATCAAATCAAAAAATGGGTAGAAGATATGAACAGACACTTTTCCAATGAAGACATACAAATGGCTAACAGGCACATGAAAAAATGTTCAAAATCATTAGCCATCAGGGAAATTCAAATCAAAACCACATTGAGATACCACCTTACTCCAGTTAGAATGGCAAAAATTGACAAGGCAGGAAACAACAAATGTTGGAGAGGATGTGGAGAAAGGGGATCCCTCTTACACTGTTGGTGGGAATGCAAGCTGGTACAGCCACTTTGGAAAACAATGTGGAGGTCCCTTAAAAAGTTAAAAATAGAGCTATCCTATGTTCCAGCAATTGCACTACTGGGTATTTACCCCAAAGATACAGACGTAGTGAAGAGAAGGGCCATATGCACCCCTATGTTCATAGCAGCATTGTCCACAATAGCTAAATTGTGGAAGGAGCTGAGATGCCCTTCAACAGATGACTGGATTAAGAAGATGTGGTCCATATATACAATGGAATATCACTCAGCCATCAGAAAGAACAATTACCCAACATTTGCAGCAACATGGACGGGACTGGAGGGGATTATGCTAAGTGAAATAAGTCAAGCAGAGAAAGACAATTATCATATTGTTTCACTCATTTATGGAACATAAGAAATAGCAGGAAGATCGGTAGGAGAAGGAAGGGAAGAATGAATGGGTAGGTAAACAGAAGGGTGAATGAACCACGAGAGACTATGGACTCTGGGAAACAAACTGAGGGCTTCAAAGGGGAGGGGGGTGGGGAATTGGGATAGGCTGGTGATGGGTATTAAGGAGGGCACATATTGCATGGAGCACTGGGTGTTATACGCAAATAATGAATCATGGAACACTACATCAAAAACTAAGGATGTACTGTATGGTGACTAACATAACATAATAAAAAATTATTATTAAAAAAAAACAAAACAACAAAAAAACCAAACCAAATCCAATAATACATTAAAGAAAAAAACATTCACCACTATCAAGTGGGATTTTTTCCTGGGTTGCAAGCATTGTTCAATATTCACAAATCAATCAATGAGATACATCACATCAACAAAAGAAAGGATAAAAACCATATGATCATTTCAATAGATGCAGAAAAAGCATTTGATAAAGTACAACATCCATTCATAATAAAGACCCTCAACAAAGTAGGTTTAGAGGTAACACACTTCAACATAATAAAGACCATATATGAAAAACCTATAGCTAATACATACTCAATGGTAAAAACTGAAAGCTTTTCCCGTAAGATCAGGAACAAGACAAGGATGTCCACTGTCACCACTTTTATTCAACGTAGTACTGAAAATCCTAGCCACAACAGTCAGATAAGAAAAAGAAATAAAAGTCATCCAAATCAGTAAGGAAGAAGTAAAACTTTCCACTTATTTGCAGATGACATGAAAAACTCTAAAGACTCCACCAAAAAATTACTAGAACAAAAAATTACTAGAATTTGGTAAGGTCACAGGTTACAAAATCAATCACAGAAATCTGTTCCACTTCGATACACTAATAATGAAGTAGCAGAAAGAGAGTTAACAAAATCCCACTTATAATTGCATCAAAAATAATAAAATACCTAGGAATAAACATAGGTGAGAAACTTGTATTATGAAAACTATAAAACACTGATGAAAGAGATTGAAGATAACACAAGGAAACGGAAAGATATTCCCTCCTCATGCTTGGAAGAACAACTATTGTTACAATTACCATGCTACCCAAAGAAATCTACAGATTCAAGGCAAATCCTGTCAAAATATCGACAGCAGTTTTCACAGAACTAGAACAAATAATCCTAAAATTTGTATGGAACCACAAAAGACCCCGAATAGATAAAACAATCTGAAAAAGAAGAACAAAACTGGAGATATCACAATCCCAGATTTTAAGGTATACTACAAGCAGTAGTAATCAAAACAGTATGGTCTTGGTACAAAAATAGACATATAGATCAATAGAACAAAATAAAGAGTCCAGAAATAATTCTACAATTAAATTGTCAATTAATCTACGACAAAGGAGGCAAGAACATGCAATGGGAAAAAGAGTTTTTTCAACAAATAGTATTGGGAAAACTGGACCACTACATGCAAAAGAATAAAACTAGACCACTTTCTTACACCATACACACAAAAAAAATTCAAAATGGATTAAAGAACTAAATGTGAGACTTGAAACCATAAAAATACTAGGAGAGACCATAGGCAGTAATCTCTCTGATACTGGCCATAGCAATATTTCTCTAGATATGACTCCTGTAAGAGAAACAAAAGCAAAAATAAATTATTGAGACTACATCAAAATAAAAAGGTTCTGCAGAGCAAAGATAATAATAAACAAAACAAAAAGACAACCTAGTGAACAGAAGGTATTTTCTTTTTTTTAAGATGTATTTATTTATTTGAGAGAGAGAGAGAGAGAGCTGGGGAAGGAGCAGAGGGACAGGGAGGGAATCCACAGGAAGGCTCCAAACTTAAGTGTAGAGCCTTATGTGGAGACCAGTGTGGGGCTCCATCCCAGGATCCTGAGATCACAACCCCAGCTGTAATCAAGAGTTGGATGCTTAACTGATTGAACCACCCAGGTGCCCTGAGGAGAAGGTATTTTCAAATGGAATACCCAATGAAGAGTTAGTGTCCAAAATATATAAAGAATTTATATAACTCAACACCAAAAAAACCCAAGTAATCCAATTAAAAAATGGGCAGAAGACATAAACAGACATTTTCCCAAAGAAGACATACTGATGGCCAACACACAAACGAAAAGATGTTCAACATCACTCATCATCAGGGAAATGCAAATCAAAACTATAATGAGAATGTTAGAATGGCTAAAATCAAGAAGACAAGAAACAACAGGTGTTGGTGAGGATGTGGACAAAAGGAACCCTCTTGCAGTGTTGGTAGGATGTAAACTGGTGCGGCCACTGTAGAAAAGAGCATGAGGTTCCTCAAAAAACTAAAAATTGAACTACCCTATGATCTGGTAATCCTGCTACTGGTAATCCTATCTTCCCAAAGAATACGAAAACACTAATTCAAAGGGATACATGCACCCCTATGTTTACTGCAGCATTAATTATAATAGCCAAATTATGGAAGCAACCCAAGTGGCTATCCATAGATGAATGGATAAAGAAGAGGTGGCATATATACACAATAGAATATTACTCAGCCATAAAAAAGAATGAAATCTTGCCATTTGCAACAACAACATGGATGGATCTAGCAATTATAATGCTAAGTGAAATAAATCAGTCAAAGTAAGATAATTACCATATGATTTCACTCATATGTGGAATTTAAGACAAAACAAACAAGCAAACAAACAAATAAAAAAGAGAGAGAGAGACAAACAAAAAACCAGACTTTTAAATATAGAGAACAAACTAGGAGTTACCAGAGGCAAAGTGGGGTATTGGTGAAATAGGTGAAGGGGATTAAGAGTACACTTATCATGATGAGCACTGAGTAATGTATAAAATTGTTGAATCACTATATTGTATACCCAAAACTAATATAACAGTGTACATTAATTATACTGGAATTTTAAAATTTTTTAAAAATTTTACACCACGACCAAATGTGATTTATGCCAGTATATGTTGGTTAACATACAAAATTAATTAATATATCATTTTACTAGAATAAGGGGCAGAAACTACATAATCATCTTAATGCACACATAAAAATATTTATTTTAACAATATCCAGTATCCATTCATGATAAAAAAAACTCTCAGCAAACTTGGAATAAAAGGTAACTTCCTTGGGGCGCCTGGGTGGCACAGCAGTTAAGCCTTCGGCTCAGGGCATGATCCCGGTGTTATGGGATCGAGCCCCACATCAGGCTCCTCCACTAGGAGCCTGCTTCTTCCTCTCCCACTCCCCCTGCTTGTGTTCCCTCTCTCGCTGGCTATCTCTATCTCTGTCGAATAAAATAAAAATTTTAAAAAATCTTAAAAAAAAAAAGGTAACTTCCTTAATCTGATTAAGGGCATCTATAAAAAATGTTCAAGTAACATTATACTTAATGGTGAAATACTGAAGGTTTTACCTTTAATACCAGGAATAAGGCAAAGATCTCTTCTTTTATGTCTTCAACATTGTATTAGATATTCTAGCCAGTGCAAACTGGCAAGAAAAAGAAATAAAAAGCCTCCAAATCAGAAAAGAAGTAAAGTTGTTTTTAGTTGTACAGAACATGATCATATATATAGAAGTCCTAAGAGACTCACAAAAAATTATTAAAACTAATAAATGAGTTCAGCGAAATCGCAGGGATTCAAGGACAAAAATTACCTGCATTCCTCTAGCAAGAAACAATATGCAAATGAAAATAAGAAAACCATTCTATTCACAATATCATCAGAAAGAACAAAATTCTTAGGAATAAATTCACCAAAAGAAGTGCAAGATTTTGTACATTGAAAAGTACAAAACATTACAGAGAGAAACTTAAAAGATTTAAATAAGTGGGAAGATATCGCACGTTCATACATTCATGGATTCAATATTATTAAGATGGCAATGTTACCTAAATTGACGATAAATTCAATGCAATTCTTATCAATATTCTAATAGGCTTATTTATGAAATTAACAAGCTGATCCTAAAATATGTATGAAAATACAAAGAACCTAGAATAGCCAATATGACCTTGAAAACAAGATCAAAAAACTTATACCACCTGAGTTCAAAAATTAATACAAAACTAGAATAATTAAAAAAGAGTATGCTTCTGGCATAAGGATAGGCATGGAAAAAACAGAACAGAATTTTGACTCCAGAAATAAACTATTCCAGTTATGGTCAATTGATGTTTTTTAAAGATTTATTTATTTTATTTATTTATTTTGGATTTATTATTTATTTATTTTGGAGAGAGTAGGGGAGAGAGAGAGAGCAAGAGAGCAGGGGGGAGGGGCAGAGGGAAAGAGGGAATCTCAAGCAGACTTCTCACTGAGCATGGAGCCCAATACAGGGCTTGATCCCACAACACTGAGATCATGACCTGAGCCGAAATCAAGAGCTGAATGCCCAACCTAATGAGCCACCCAGGTGCCCCATGGTCAACTGATTTTCAACAAAGGTCCCATGGCACTCAAACAGGGGAAAGGATAGTCTTTTCCACAAATGATGCTGGGGCAATTGGATGTCCACATACCAAATGATTTAGATCCTTAACTGACACCCTGTATGTTACAGGAGCTTAGTGAACACCTTGAGCTCTTTGCTGAAACCCTAGAAGGGCCATCAATGCCTTCTGCATGAAGACCAAGTTCCTGGAAAATAATATGTTCTAGGACAAAACCTAAATAGATTCACACTAAACAAGCCTATAATCAAGACTCTAGGAGATAAGGATGATTCTCCAGTAATAAAAGTGGCTGTTAGAACAAAGCTCAGCATTCTTCAGAGGAAGATATCAGAACTCAGTCTCCTCAATTTATCATCCATGAGGTCTGTATATAATTAAAAATTACTAGATACGTGATGAAACAGAATAAATTTACTACACCCATCTTTTTATTACTGAATTGAACTAAACTGATGAGAAAACAGTGAGCAAAACTGCTAATGCTAGTCACAAGCCCTTTAGTTTCTTTGTCACCAAAAACAAGCCAGTATTAATTTTTGGATGTTAAACATAAAAAGCAAAACAAAGAATAAACTCCTTAAGCTAGCTGGATAAAAAATATTGTTCAGATTTCATAGGGTCTTTTGTTGTTTGGTTCTGGATGCACTTACCAAAATGGATGCTAACACAATTTTTACTTTTTTTTTTAAACTGGAAAGAATAGGAAACTGTGTTTAGTAACCTTGTACAACACCACTGTAAAATAATAGTACTTCAGCAGTGCCTGACTGGCTCAGTCAGTGGAGCATGTGATGATCTCGGATTTGTGAGTTCGAGCCCCACATTGGGCATGGAGCGTACTTAAAAAAAAAAAAAATTAAAAATAGTAGTATCTTCAAGAAGCTATCAGAGCATAGCTGTTATCTATTAATATTGCTTTGATTTCTGTAAGCTCAAAAAAGTTCTAAATTAACATAAGACCATTAGGATGACCATAGTTTTCTAACAGTAAAATGTAAATAATCTTTCCATTGTTAGATCATGCCTTTGTTCTGGGTGGGAGTGGGAAACCATCGTTATATCAGTAGGGCTGTGTATAACCAAAAAGATCCATTCTGTTTCATTTGGACTCATTCAGTTTTTCTACATGATCATTGTACTTTCATAGGAACTAAATATAAACACCTCCCGCCACCACTCTGGTCACCACCTCTTTAGTTACATTACTCACATTTAACATGATATGATGCTACCTCAAATAGAATCAATTAGCTAAATCAACTAAAGTAGCCTTTTCAGCTTAGTTCGTACCCAACCTCCCTCTCATTTCCCAAGAAAGAAATGGAAAATACTATGCTAAATGCTGTTCATAGTGCCAAATAATTCAGAGTATGTAGGCAGAAATGAGATCAGGGTATGTAGCGGAGTAGCATGATCACAATTCTGTATTCAGGTAGGAGTTACAGGAAGAAGTATGCATTCAAAGTCTCCCCACAGAAGAGAAGATACAGTCAGAAGCAGAGTATTAACTTCACAAGCAGAAGCTGGGGACTGGGAATCGAGCCAAGTGCAAAGAAAGAGTTCATACCCAAATAGAAAACTTCTCTGGATTCAAAGCAGAGAGATGAGGTCAAACACAGTAGTATAAACCTGGACTAAAACATCTGCCCACTGTTCCCTCTGTGGCTTAATGGATCGAACAGATGAGTCCCAACGAGTGTGAATTACTCCTTGCAGCAAAATGTGATTCAGGAAGTTATGGCTGATATGTATGCATGTATTTTTAAAAGAAGAGATAGGATTCTTTTTTAAAAAATTAACCTCTAAATCTCTTTATCTCTAATAATACTGTAAATAAGAATCCAAAAATTTCTTGTAAATTATAGTTTTCTATATGTAAAAACTATTTACCAGGTGACTACAAGATGACTCAGAAACACACACACACACACACACACACAATTACCATATGACCCAGCAATTCCACTCCTGGGCCCCACTGGGGCCTCCCATATGCAGAGCCAATAAGGAGCCAGCTGCTAAAAGACAGTGGGTTTGCAGAGTCCCAGAACCAGCATCGCAAAGCAGATTTCAAACTCAAAGTCAATAGCTTAATAACCAACATACTTTCTAATTCTTATACCTTATATTGCTTTTTCTTGCCTTACTGCCCCAGCTAGAGCCTCTACTACAACTCTGATAGAAGTGGTAATAGCAGACATTATTGTCACATTCCTGACATCAAAAGGAAAGTTTTCACAACTGCATCATTAAGTATGATGTGTTCTGTCACTTTTGGGCATAATCTGCCAAATTCCTTTCTAGTCCTAGTTTTCTAAGATATGTTAAATTTTATCAACGAATGGCTATTGAATCAGATCAGATGCTATTTTCCTGCATTTATTGATTTATTAAAGGATCCTATATTTTTCTCTTTTATTTTGACAATTTGTGAATTACATTGCATTCCTTGAATAAATCCCACTTGATCATGGGGTACAAGTTTGTGTACCCTCAAGATTCGGATGATAAAGTCCTTACCCACAATGTGGCTATATTTGGAGATGGGGCTCTAAGGAGATAATTAAGGTTAACTGAGGTCATAAGGGAGAGGCCCTGATCCCACAGAATTAGTGTCCTTGTAAGAAAAGATACCAGGGAGCGCATGCTCTTTCTCTGTGGGCACTCAGAAAAAAGGCCATATGAGGACACAGTGGCTGTCTACAAGCCAGGAGATCTCTCACTAGAAACTGAACCCTGCTGGAACCTCCATCTTGGACATTCCAGCCTCCAGAATTGTTAAGAAAATAAGGTTCTGTTGTTTAAGCCACTCAGTCTGTGGTATTTTGAGATGGGAGCTTAAGCAGACTAATATGAAGTATAATGTTGTTTATCTACTGATGTATTTGGTTTGAGAATATTTTGTTTAGGATTTCTTCATCTATATTCTGAGGGGTTTTAATGTCTCAAAACATTCTTGTAATGTTCATTTCTTGATAACCTTGTAGGGTTTTGGTATCAAGGTTATGTTGGCCTTATATATACATTTTTTAAATTGTCATTATTTCTTAACTGTTGCATGAAAGTAGACAGTGAAGCCATCTGGGCTTGAAGGTGTTTTTTGTGGCTATTTGTTTAATGGCTGTAAGACAATTTTAATTCTCTAGTTTTCCTGTATCATAATAGATAAGTTGTATTTTTCTCGGGATTTCAGCACTTTTTCTAAAATTGGTATAAAGTTGATCATAATAGCCTCTATTAAAATTTAAAGCTATTTTTAAATAGCTTAGAACAAATGGTTATTTGTGCCTTCTCCCCATTTTTATCAGTCTCACCAAAGAAGTATCAATCTAATTTTAGCTCTGTTGATCTTCTCAACTGTATGTTTGTTATTTCTTTTATTAATTTCTACCTTTGTCTTTATTATTTTCTACTTTGACCTTTTGAAGTTTATTTTGTTGTACTTTTTCTAACTTCCTGAAATGAATGTTTAGATCACTGATATTCAGCTTTTCTCATTTCCTTATATATACATTTTTAGTCTAGAAATTAACCTCTAAGCACTATTTAGCTACACCACACAAATTTTAAGAAGCTGTATTTTTATCATTCAGTTCAAAATCTTATCTAATATCTACCGTGATTTAATCTTTGATCCATGAGTTATTTGGTAATGTATTTGTAAATTTCCAAATGTATATTTTCTTTTATATTAAGTTTCTAGCTTAATTTTATTTTGATCAGAAAACATACTATATAACGTTTCAATCCCTTGAAATGTGTTTAGACTCTATTGTACAAAAAATAATTTTTACAAATGTTCTTTTAATCTTTGAAAAATAAGGATTCTGCAGTTGCTGCTGCAATAAAATCAAGTTCATAAATTATTTTGTTCAAATCTATGACCTGATTTTCTTATTTTCTTTTCTACTTGTTCTATTAAATACTGACACAGGAGAGTTAAAATCTCCCACTATGATTATGGGTTTATCTATTTATTCTTATAGTTCTATACACATTTTTTGAGGCTGTTAATTAGTCACCACAGAAATTTGGAATTTTTTTATACCTTCCTGTGAATTAAATCTTTTATCTTTGTGAAGTGCTCCTCTTTATCTGTGGTAATTATTTTTGCCTTAATAACCATGTCAGCTTTTCTTTGGTCAGTCATTTTGTAGCACATATTTTTCCATATTTTTACTTTCAATTTTTCTGTACCTTTATGTTTTAGCTATGCCTCTTATATGCAAAATATATTTGTTCATTTTTTCTTTAAATCTGAAAATGTTTGTCTTTTAATTAGAGCACTTAGTACATGTATAGGTCCACTTAAGAGAGAGAAACCACATGGTAATTTGTAGGGAAAATGTAATATAAATTACATTATTAATTATAATAATGGGTAATGAGGAATTACCTAGTAAAAAGCAAAGAGAATTATAATGACTATAACCACTACTCTACAGATGAGATAGAGTATTAAAGGAAAAGTACACCTCTCACCCTCACCACCTCTGGGCTGAGAGATCAGGAATTCGCTGTGGTGCCACATGGGTGGGACTTTCTGGAAATCTGCTCTATGGAACTTACCAGAAATCTTCACTCTAGGGTCCTGGGGAAAGCTGCTCCTGGGCTGGCATCTCCCATGAGGCATTCGGCTACAAAGCCACCCAAGGAACGGAAAGTTGCTGGTTCCTGACTGCTGCTGGCCACTGTGCACTGCAGGAACCTTGTACTGGAGAAAGGGCAAATGTCTGAGGCTGGGAAAGCCATATGCTCTGCAGCAGCTGGACGCTGGGAAGCTGCCCATGCTGCAAGAGCCTGAAGACTGAGCACACTGAAACCAGGAAGTAAAAAATATTTTTCCTGTGATGTCTCCCTAGCGCCCTCTACTGACAGAGCTTCAGGGCCGTCTGGCAAAGGAAAAGTATTTAAAAGGCCCAGAACCATTTTCACAGAACAAAAACAAGGGTGAATTTGGAGATGATAAACAGCAAAGAGTTCATTTGTATTTTAATGTTACTATTTATATATCTGAGTTTACATCTACCATCTTATAATGTGTTTATATTTGTCCCATTTATGTTCCTCTTTGTCCCCTTTCTTGGCTTTTTTTAGTTAAGTATTTTTATTAGTCTATTTCCCTCCTCTTTTAGTTTGGAAAATATGCATTATTTTGCTACTGTTTTAGAGCTTATTCTCTGATTACAATATATGTTCTTTTACTTAAAATTTTTAATAGCTTTATTGAGATAATTTATATACCATAATTTCAAATGTACACTTAAACTACTTTTTAATAATTCTACAGAGTTGTGATACCATTATCACAGTTTAATTTTAGGACATTTCAATCACCCAAGAAGAAGTCTTGTGGCCAATTTGCAGCTACTCCCTTTCCCATGCCTTGTTCCAGGCAACCACTGACCTGCTTTCTCTATATACAATTGGTTTTTTTCTAGAGATTTCATATAAATGGATCATACAGAACGTGGTCTCTTGTGTCTGGCTTCTTTCACTCAGCATAATGTTTTCGAAGTTCATCCATATTGTAATGAGCATATTAGTACTTCATTCCTTTTTATTCCAAACAGTAGTCAATTTTGTGTCTGCATTACATTTAGTTTATCTATGTACCATATGACGGACATTTGAATTCTTTCCACTTTTTTAGCTATTATGAATAATGCTTCTATGACCATTTGTGTACAAGTCTTTATGTTGACATATATTTTGTTTTCTTTTTTAAAAAAAGATTTTATTTATTTGAGAGAAAGAAAGGGGGTGGGAGTAGGGAGAGGGAAAGAGAGAGAATCTCAAGCTGACTCCCTGCTGAGCGCATGAGATCACAACCCATGAGATCATGACCTGAGCAGAAATCAAGAGCCGGGCACTCAACTGACTGAGTCATCTAGGCATCCATATGTTGACATATATTTTCAATGTTGGTGGGTAAATACCTAAGAGAAGAATTGCTGAGTTATTGGGTATATTTAACATTTTAAGAAACTGCCAAACCGTTTTCCAAAGCTGTTGCACCATTTTACATTCCTGCTAGCAATATATGAGGGTTCTAGTTTCCATATATCCCCATCAACACTTGCTTTGTCTTTTTTATTATAACCATTTTTGTGAGTGTGAAGTGTTATTGCATTATGATATTAATTTGCATTTTCTTTTTTTTTTAAGATTTTATTTATTTATTCGACAGAGACAGAGACAGCCAGCGAGAGAGGGAACACAAGCAGGGGGAGTGGGAGAGGAAGAAGCAGGCTCATAGCAGAGGAGCCTGATGTGGGGCTCGATCCCACAACGCCAGGATCACGCCCTGAGCCGAAGGCAGACGCTTAACTGCTGTGCCACCCAGGCGCCCCCTAATTTGCATTTTCTTAATAACTAATGATATTGAGCATCTTTTCTGTACTTATTAACCATTCATATGCCTTTTTTGGTTGAAATGTCTATTAAAATCTTTCCCCATTATTTGCCTTGTTATTGAGTTGTTATGGGTACAATCCCTTACTAAATATGTGATTTAAAATTTTTTCCACGGCGCTTGGGTGGCTCAGTCAGTTAAGTGTCTGCCTTTGGCTCAGGTCATGATCCCAGGGTCCTGGGATCAAGCCCCATGTTGGGCTTCCTGCTTAGTGGGGAGTCTGCTTCTACCTCTGCCCTCAGCCCCTCCACTTGTGCTCTCTCTCTGGTTCTCTATCAAATAAATAAATAAAATCTTTAAAAAAATTTTTTTTTAATTTCTGGCTTGTCTTTTCACTGTCTTACTATGTCTTTTGAAGGGCAAAAATTTTTAATTTTGGTGAAGTCCAATTTATTAATTTTTTTCTTCTATCATTTATGCTTTGGATGTCCTATCTAGGAAATCTTTGCCTAACCCAAGACCATGAAGATTTACTCCTATGTTTTCTTTTTTTTAAGTAATTCCCACATCCAACGTGAGGCTCGAACTCACAACCCTGAGATCAAGAGTCACATGCTCCAACAACTGAGCCAGCCAGGTGTGTGTACTCTTATGTTTTCTTATAGGATTTTCATAGTTCTAGCTCTTACATTTATTTCTATGATCCATTTTGAGTTTGTTTTTGTGTATGGTATGAGACAAAAGTCTAAATTCATCATTTTGTAGGTAGATATCGAATTGTTCCAGCACTATTTGTTTAAAAAAATATATATGTGTGTGTGTGTATGCATATATATACACACACACACATATATATTTATCCTTTCCCTCTTTGAATTGCCTTGTCACCTTGGTTGAAAACCAATATACAATAAATATAAGGGTTTATACCTGTTTTATATCTGAACTCCAAATACATTAATGACTTATCAAATTATAATAATAATTAGTACTTTACTTTCTCTCCAGAATACCTTAACTCTATTTAACTTCCTCTATTGGTTTATATGCTAGTGTTACCATGTATTTCAATTTCTATATATTTTGAACCTCCAAAAAACTATTTTTATTATTTTATACAATCCATCTATTGATTCAGATTTACCTATACATTTACTATTTTTGTGCTCTTCACTCCTCCTTGCATCTGGGAACTCCTATATAAGACCATTTTCTTTTTTTTTTTTTGCCTGGAGAACACCCTTTAGTATTTCCTTTAATATGGGCCTGCTGGTGATGGATTATGCTCATTTTTGTTTGAGTGAAACATTTCTTTCTTTTTTTTTTTTCAGATTTATTTACTTATTTGAGAGAGAGAGAGAGACAGAATGTGTGTGTGAGCAGGGGGAGGGGCAAAGGGAAAGCTGACTCCCTGCTAATTGGGGAGCCTGAAGCCTGTCTCCATCCCAGGACCCTGAGATCATGACCTGAGCAGAAACCAAGAGTCAGATGCTTAACGAACTGAGCCACCCAGGCACCCTGAGTGAAACATTTTTGAAGAATATTTTCACTAGATACAGAATTTTAAGTTGGTACTTGTTTTCTTTGAGCTTCTTGAAAAAAATTATCCTATTATCTTCATGGTTTCTAGTGTCTTTTTAAAGTATCTTTTCTATTTTTGGATTTTATATTCTGGTTATTCGCTATGCCATTCTCTTTTCCAGATCACTGTTGTTGTTTTTTTAAACTTGTCCAAATTTCTGTGAAATCCATGTACTGAGTTCTTGATTTTGTTCATAATGATTTTCATTTTTAGAATTGTTTTTTCAAATTTGTGGTTCATTAAGGGTTGCCACAAAGTCTGTTATACTTCCTATGAGAAATGGAGTCTATTTCCTCTCTCCAAATCTGAGATAACTTTGGTGATTTGCTTGGCCAATAGAATGCATTGGAAATAATGTTGGGGGATTTCCGAGGCTAGATCATAAGAAGTTTTGTGGCTTCCTTCTGGGCCTTTTGAAATGTTTGCTCTGGGGACACTCAGCTCTCAAGATGCTCCATTGGGATCATAGCCATCATGTAAAAAACGAGCCACATGGAGAATGTGTAGGCACTCATCAAAAGCTTTAGCTGAACTCCCAGCAGATAACCAGCATCAACTTGTCTGCTGATATTCATACAAGTAAGTTGTCTTGGATATCCAAACCACTTAAGTCTTCTGATAACTGTAGCCCCAAAGACAATCCCCATGTCTAGAGTCAGACATAGGAACAGATTAGGATCAGCACTAGATTAGACTCATTGCTTCTCTTCCAACTCTCTTTTTCATGCCACCCTTCTCCC
This sequence comes from Ursus americanus, assembly GCF_024610735.1. Taxonomy (NCBI): domain Eukaryota; kingdom Metazoa; phylum Chordata; class Mammalia; order Carnivora; family Ursidae; genus Ursus; species Ursus americanus. Next base: position 34,849,465 of record NC_142151.1, on the reverse strand, counting down.
ACCTTTTTCTTATTAATCCCCAGAGTTTTTGGAAACTCCATTTTTCTGTCCCTTTTCCTACCACTCTTTTATTCTTTCTTGGACATAAAAGCATGCATTTTAGGCTACAAAGAGGAGATGAAAAATGGGGCTGAATGTATATTAATACAGTTGGAATTGTGAGAAAACAATGTACATTAAATGTGCAGAAGATTGAAAATAGTGGTCTTATTTTTTAAGATCAAATTTTATGACATTATCCTATAGAGTTAATGATTAATCATTTTGAATTTATACAAATCTAGAAAAACAATTATGCCAGTTATACTGCCATAGTATGTTGAAAATTTCTTGCCTTATTAAACACAAATATATAAAACCCTGGTGTTGGTGAGAAAAATTTCACGCTTTTTTTAGTCTAATACTACGTTTGTTTTTCAGAAAATCATTATTTGATCCATAGTTTGAACAAAGAATAAATTAATGAGATGTTGTTTTATGACAAGATATAATTTTCAGTGGAAATAATCCGACACAAGTATATAAATCTAGGTACTAACAAAACTAGGTAATAACAAAACTAGGTAATAACTGTGTTATAATGGAGTTTTATCATATTAAAAATCTACAATGGAAGGTTTTCTAGGGAACCTCTGAATTTGGGGAAAAAGTTTTAAACAATAAAATATTTGATGGTAATAAGCACTATTTTATGTATTACGTATAACATTTTAAGTAGTTTTGCATCCTATGCTTAACAGACAGCGATTCTGTGATGTATTACTGAATGCTCACAAAATATTAATTGTGCATTGGGTATTTTTCAGAATTTTTTATTGATTAGGAAATTTAAAATGTATTCTCCAGATTTTAGGCAGATAAATTCTAAATCAATATGCTCTTTATTTATTCTTATGTAACTACATATTAAGACGTCATGTGAAACTACTGTTACTGATAATATATATCCTATGCTGAATGCTTATGACATGCTAAGTACTATTCTAAGCACTTTAAATGTATTTTCTAATTTAATCCTCCTAAGAATTGAAGGAAATATGACCATTTTATAGACGAAGAAATCAAGTCACAGAGAAGTTAAGTAATCTGCATGTTTTATGGCTGTAATATTAGAAGATGCTTAAATTTATTTATGCATAGTCTAAATAACACATCTTAAATTATATGATTTGGTTGGGCTTTGTATTTTTTTACTTTTTGCACTTTTTTAAAATCTTTATCTTTTTCTCCTCTTTTTTTCTAATACCTTTTCCAAAAATAACTATTAAGGGCACTACAATGAACTTTAGTAGAATTCCAGATGCCATTACCTAGAGGTTATGATAATGTTAAAGATTAAAGATTAAATTGGGTTATTGTGAAAGCTTAGCCAACCACAAATTCCAGTGCAAATGAAAAAAATACCAAGTTCCCTGATACAATCTTATTGGACTAGTTTTTTAAAATGCACATTTTTATCTCCATAGTAAATGTCAGGAATTCTGAGGTTGGACTTGAACGTTTTATCACGGCAGTATTAGGTGATGATCTCGGTATGAGCTCTTCCAACATTCTGCGTTGGTCTTAATACTGTCAAAAATGATGATAACTGCGTTTTAAAATCCTTAGTCACGAAGATATCTGTGATTCCAGGGTGCCTGGGTGGCTCAGTCAGTTAAGCATCTGCCTTCGGCTCAGGTCATTATCCCAGGGTCCTGGGATTGGGTCCTGGGATTGGGTCCTGGGATTGAGTCCCGCATTAGGTTTCCTGCTCCACAGGGAGTCGGCTTCCCGCTCTGCCTCTCCTCCCATTCGTTCTCTCAATCTCTCTCTCTCTCTTTCTCTCAAATAATAAATAAATCAACTCTTTTTTAAAAAAGATATCTGTAATTCTATGTTCTATGTTTTCTAAATAATGGTCTGGCCTTGAAAACGTCAAGTCTCTTTTTACATAGAACTTCTCTTCCTTTTAAATAGGAGACAAACAACAAAACACATGTTTTTGCATTCCTTCACTTAGTTCTTATCTGATAAACCCAAACATGTAGCTTTAGATAATGTATGCCCTTGTTTGCTGTATTCTTTGAAATTAAAGAATCAAATTGCAGAAACACATATACATCAAATTATGAACTGCATTTGACTCTAAAATATCCTTTGAAAAAAATTTTTTACTTGAATAGGCTAGAGAGATGATGATTCATGTCATAATTTTGTCTTGTGAATCTATAACAAATCTCTTTTGGCTAACATCCCAGCCGAACTCTAAATATGATTTAAATCTAGATGGAACATAGCTGTCAGATTCTGTACTCATTTTAAGTTTCTCAAATCTATACCCAAGTATTGTAATTGACCACTCGTAGCCACCAAATTACAGAGAATACTGAAAACAAAATAACTCTTAAGATTTCAAGTCCTAGGGATACCTGCATAGCTCAGTTGGTTAAGCGTCTGCCTTTGGCTCAGGTCATGATCCCAGGGTCCTGGGATTCAGTCCTGCATCAGTCTCCTGGCTCAGCAGGGAGCATGCTTCTCCCTCTGCCTGCCGCTCCTTCCCCTGCTCATGCTCTCTCTCTCATTCTGACAAATGAATAAATAAAATCTTTTTAAAAATAAAAAAATAAAAAGATTTTAGGTCCTAAATAGTCAATCATTTTTTGCTACAGTTCTGGGAGATGTAATTATGATATCAAGCACTATGTAATTTTTACTTTTTAATTCATTTTTCTGTATTTCTATATCTAGCATAGAGGATTTTCTTTAGTAATAATAACAGCAAAATAAAGAAAAGTAGCTATAATTTGAGGGCCTACTATGAGCCACGTACATTACATACCTAACTGCCAATCATCTTCACAACACTGGAAGATAGCTGTTGCCCACAAGCAAAGGTAATACGCCTTGTTTCAATCCTTTTTCCTCTGATTTGGTCCTTAAAGGGAATTTCTATGGTTTAATTCAGTTTGGTTTGGTTTAAGGAACACTGCAGTGGCCCAGGCTAGTGGTTTGGTGCCTGGCCACTATCAAATGCCCAGCAAGACTGCGATAGCTACATAAGTGAAGAGTTAGTGCCAAAGGTTCAAAACTGAACCAGCTCTTTCTCTTCTTTTCAGTTTGTACCCATGAGGTTATGGAACCAGGCTTAAAACTTGATAGAAACTTAAACCACCTTCCCTTCCTCTGTTCTCCATTTCTCTCTCTTTTTCCCAGGTGACACAGTCCCATCCAGTGTATTGTTCTGGCATGAGAAAGTCTGGGGTATATAGCTCTATGCTCAGAGAACAATTTTTTCCCCTCTTACTATTTGTCTCTTCTAGCTCTGACAGTCATCATTTTTATATCATTGGAATGGCAAATTTCAAAGCTAGGGTGTGACTAAGGGCAAAGGTAGGAGGCAGAGAAAACACTTGCCCTTTGGCTTGCTTTGGCCATTGGTTTTTGTGCCCTCCAGCCTAAAGTGGAATTTTACTGTTCTTCTGGTTATGTTAGGGTTTGAAGCCAAAGATCTAGCTAACGATGAAGTATTACTTTGTCTTGTTTTGCCCCTATAATGCAGATAGGCTCCCTCAACACTATTACAGAGAGAAGAGTCACAGGTCCAAGACCATATTCAGATATCCCTGGCTAAATACCATCCAGCATGATCTTGATACTCATCCACTACTATAATTTTTAAAAGTTATACTAGCAAATGTCTATGCTATGTGCTAGGTTTTGTTCCAAATTGTTTAATCCGCACAGCAAACACATTGCCTCTGAAAAGAAATAATCCATTAGGGGCGCCTGGGTGGCACCACGGTTAAGCGTCTGCCTTCGGCTCAGGGCGTGATCCTGGCGTTATGGGATCGAGCCCCACATCAGGCTCCTCCGCTAGGAGCCTGCTTCTTCCTCTCCCACTCCCCCTGCTTGTGTTCCCTTTCTCGCTGGCTGTCTCTATCTCTGTCGAATAAATAAATAAAATCTTTAAAAAAAAAAAAAAAGAAATAATCCATTAAGAGTTGAAAATTCTATATTCTGAATATTGGCAGTAATGAAAGAGTTAAAATATTTGAAATGGCAACTTGTAGGGGTGCAAGCCTCCTTGGTGATAGTATGAATAGTCTCACCTCTTAGCTGAGATTCAGTCTGAAAATATTACAAATCACTTAGATTAATGTATGGTGTTAATTAGTCAAGGTAAAAAATATTGAGTTTTTCTTTCCTAGATTTCTCTCTATTAATTAATGGGGCTATTATTCTGTGTCCATTTAGGGGAATAATAACTCCAAATGATTTCTAAAAGGTAAATGAAGCACTTTCTCCCATGGATACTCAGCATTCATGTTATAAATACAAAAGATGAGAACGGAGTGAAAAATGTTAATTTCTATTCATCCCATTCACAAGATTTTTATTTATAGGTCATAATCCAATGCTGTCAGCCAGCTTCAACTAAAAAGCATACAAATAAAATCATTTTAGAATATGGAAAATCATAGGGTCTGATAAGCCAGTATACACTGTTCCAAAGTAGCTCTCCATATCTTGTGTTGCATGATGGGTCAAAGTCTCTACAGACTGTTAGGGGAGAGCTAAAACAAAAGCAGCCAAAAGTTTAAACCAGATACAGAGGAGGACACAAGCAGGTTGAGGAGACCTAGTAAAATAAAGCAAATGCAGAATCAGATATTGGTCAAGGACAGAAACTGAGTTGCCCAAATGACAAATACTAGTAGAGATAAACAGAAAAAGCAGAGACCTAAAAGATACTTAGGATTTAGATCTGCTTGGACTAAAAAAAACAAATCAAGGGAGAGGTTAAAAAAAAGAAAAGTTTCTGTGGAATCCAGCAAAAACATGCTGTGAGACCCTCTATTTTGGAACACAAAGCTTTATAGATGTTCCCGTATTGTCTTTGAAGACGCAGTGCTCTCAATCTGGTATTTGACAGATGCAAAGGTCATACTTCCATGGGTCAGGTAGCTTGGTTTTGTTCCCTAAATATTAATGTCACCCCACGTCTCTTAAGTGCATGCAGGTGGTTGCAAAGGCACTGAGCCAGAAAGCAGGAGAATTGGTGTAATCTATCTCTGCTAATAAGAAACAAGTCAAGGCACATGACCCACCAGCATTAACTCAGCAGAGCCTTATTTGTATCATGTTACTGAGAGCAGGAATTGGCCTATTTGTAAAGGTTCTGCCAATTGGCTCTTTCTAAATGTGGAAAAACATTTATCACCATTCTTGGGATCATTGGGATTATTGGCTTGGACTTCAGATAAGTAGGATAAACAAACAATTCAAATGGAAGCTTCTTCTGTTGCATTCCTCCACACCAGGCTCTCACAGCTAATTCTAACTGAGAACTTCTAATGGATTATCCATATTTGCTCATTTGCCTTTCTCATGTGTCTGTATCTTCACATATACCTGTTCTAATGGACAGCTCTTAAGAGTATTGTCATTTAAGATGTCTCCTAATGACTAAATATTTGCCCTATTTTGGCAGTGCTAATCAGTTCACTTGCAGATAGTGTGTTGTCTAGTGGATTTAATTTTTGCTTTTGTTTTGGGCAAGGGGTCAAATAATTTATGATGGGCCCTTTCTAAAAGCATCAAAGCATTAATATTCCACTTAAGTTACCTTATATGGGGATGGGAGGGATAAAGTATGCCAGTGGATAGTGATTTCATGTGATCTGTGCACTAAAAATTATGACATAGAAAATGAAAAACATTAAGATTTTTCTAGACTTCTCTTTTGTGGTATATACATTGCACTACACCTACCATTCTGTGTTTGGGATTGTAATAAGAGAAAAATAGGATAAGAAAGGAGTGGGGATAAAGTGCAAGAAATCAAAAAGAGTAAGAGAGCCACATATAATTTGTTCAGATTTAAATACTGGATTATTGATTTGCAAATACTCTGGTTCCCCTACCTGGAAAATACATGCAGAGCATCAACATATAAGTTTTAAGTTTTTAACTGGTATACGTATATCATCAATTGCAGACCCCAACAGGAAGAGCTATACTTCCAAGTGGATACTACTTTAGTTACCACCTTACTACCCCAGCAAGAGCCCATGCCTGCAACAGCCCAGCCAATGAGAGATTGTCACAACTCAGTCAAGGAAAAGCCACTATACTTTGAACTTCCTGTTTACTCCAATGCGCTTTTAGTTTATAACAGCCCTCCCAACTCCCCCCCCCCTTCCTCTGTAAAAGAGCATTCCTTTCCTTGTTCTCCTGACTTGCCTATGGTTTTTGCCATGGATTTCTTGTCCTAAGTTGTAATTTCTCAACTAAACCCATTTTTGCTTGTAAGGTAACTGACAGTTTTATTTTTAAGGTTAACAGAAGCTGTAGGCGAAGATGAGAGTACTGTATGCAGAGCAAGAAGACAAGGTACAGGAAATTAAGAAACATCTACATTTAAATTATGCATAGATGAAGAGGAGCTAGAAAGGGTATCGAAAAGGCTTTGGTTCAAAGAATAGGGATATAATCGAGAGACAGTGGTGTTATGAAAGCTAAGTAAAAGGTCAGGAAAGGTGAGTAGTGAGAAGTGATTTCTGGTTTTGACAATTAGGGCATCTTTAGTAAGAGTGAAAGTGAGAACCAAAAACCTAAAGGTTCAAAAAGTGAATGAAAGTTGACGGAATGGGGAAAGCAAGTGTAAACTTTTCAAGAGGCTTGGCTGTGAAGGTACGGTAGACAGCTTCTAAAATGACCACTTGGTATTCATGCCTTTGTGCAGTCCCCTCCCCTTGAGTGTAGGCTGGACTAAGTGACTTGCTTCTAATGAACAGAATACAGCAAAAGTGATAGAATGCCACTTCCCAGATTGGGTTACAAAAAGACTGGATTCTGTCTTGCTCGCCCTTTCTTACTTTCTCTGCGAACTCTGATGGAAGCCAGTTGCCATGTTGTGAGACTCTCTATTGAGAAGCCCACATGCCAAAGCACTGATGGAGGATTCCAGTCAGTAGCCAATAAGAAACTGAGGCCCTCGGTTCAACAATGCACAAGGAACTAATCCTACCATTAGCAGATAAATGAGCTTAGAAATGGATCCTCCCCTAGACAAGCTTTGAGGTGACTGTAACCCCAGATAATATCTTGATTGCAGCCAGAGGACCTAGCTACACCATGCCTGGGTTTTTGAGCCCCCAGAAATTGTTATTTTCAACTGCTAAACTTTAGGATAATTCGTTATGTGACAATAGATAACATACAGAATGTTAGGTATGAGATAGAGTGATGCCTTAAGAAGAAAAGGTTTTGGAAAGGTACTCTTAAGATCAGAGAAATTCAAGCATTTTATATGCTGAAAAGTCAGTAGGGAGAGTGTGAAAATAAAGCTAGCTGAATAATTGGTAGAGCAAAAGGAGATGAGAGGATATCGAACAACAGCATTGCTACTCAAAGTGTGGTCTGTGGACCAGCAGTATCAGCATCGCCTGGAAAGTTCTTAGAAATACACAACCTCAGGCCCACCCAGACCTGCTGAATCAGAGTCTGCATTTTAACAAGATCCTCTGGTTACTGACATGCACTGACCCGGGACACAGGTAAACAAAATAGATTCAGCCAATGGGAAGATAATCTATACCTGAGACTAGAGGGACTAGGAAGGAGATGGAAATACAAGTTTTTAGATGGAGTTGAGAAGGTGAGAATTTGTTCACAAAACTTTTTCGGTATTTTCTTTTTTTTTTTTTTTAAGATTTTATTTATTTATGTGACAGAGAGACAGCCAGCGAGAGAGGGAACACAGCAGGGGAGTGGGAGAGGAAGAAGCAGGCTCCCAGCGGAAGAGCCCGATGCAGGACTCGATCCCGGAATGGCGTGATCACGCCCTGAGCCGAAGGCAGACGCCCAACGACTGCGCTACCCAGGCGCCCCTCAGTATTTTCTATGAAATATGAATTTATTTAGGCAAATGAGTGGCCAAAAAAAAAAAATAGCTACTAAAGTGGGTGGAAAAGGTCAGTTCAACTCAAGAAAATATATAAATGTTTTGCAAAGAAGTATAGGAGTCCAACTGAGTTTGGAGAGTAGGAATTTGCTGGGCATGGGGTTAAGTGATTTCTTCAGTATTGCTCAGTAGCCTGTGTCTAGAACTAGAAAAGGCAGGTCAGCAGGGTCAGTGCAAGGATGAGGTACAACAGCAAGTTACGTTCTGGAAGCAGAATAGCAGATTGAAGTAATGCACTGGAATGTCTTGGCTGGAAAGGAAAGGAAGTTGAGTCCAAGCTGGAGAAACACAGAAAATTTAATGGACTGGTGGCTAGAAGTACATATGAAGAAACAGTAAGAATACGGGGAAAATAGGCAGTTATTTTCAGAAACCAAAATAAAAGATTTCAGAGGTGAATCGATTGGATTATGAAAACACTTCAGCCTCTCCCTCCACTTTAAATCCCTAGAAATAACAGAACAGATACAAAAGTTGTAATCATATCATTTAACAAGCCCAACCTAAGGTTTGCAATTGATGAAGTAATTTTATGTGGTTGACTACTATCCCTTTAAACTTTTAAGTGAGGGAAGTGGTTCTACTGCCCCCTTGAGACCTCCAGCAGGCCCCCATTACTCTTTTGGTGTCTCTTAGGAAATAGACACTCTTGTGTTCCCTTTAAGTCACAAAACACCCTCTGAATATGGAAATTAGCATGACCAATTCTTTATAAGAATCATAATCCTAAAATTGATTTAGAATGAAATCCTCCCCTCTCCTACAGTTAGGGCCAGCTTCAGGCAGGCTTCCTGATACTTGGAAGAGATGTCATAAGTTTCTTTTCTCTCTTGTTTCTCCTCCCTCAGTGTGCTATTCACAGCTTGTGGCCCCTGGCAGGTTGGGACATAAAGGCAGAAGAAAGGGAAAGGGACACAGAAAGCTCTCATCAGACTGTTTTAAATGATGTCACACACTTTAGGCCTTGCAGGTGTTTAAAGCAGGCTCTCTTACATGTGTTATTTAGGTTCTTTGGTTGTGTTTATCCAACTGCATGTGCTGTGATGATTTCATTTTCCTAGTGGCCCCTGCTGCTTCCCTTCTAGAGTCTCCCAGTCCACTCACACAGCCCTTTTCCTTTTGCGGAGGCGCTGGAAACACTTTTTAAACGACCTTTGGCCAATTTTCCTCCCCAGAGCTCTACACCTCATCCCTGATGGCCACCTTTGGCTTGTGTCAGAGAGGAATGTAGTTACTGCTCAAAGCGAAGCATCACTCGGTATCTCTGCCATAGGTTCTTATCTTTCAATGCCTCAGGCTTCTGTCAGGCGTCAGAACAACACAATTCCCAAGCTCCAGGGAACACATATCAAGTCCTCCAGTGGTCCCCTGAAGTCTGCTCTGGCTAGCCTTGAGGGGAAGGAGGAGGGGGAGCATTGTAGGACAGGAGTGGAATTATCATTATGGTAGTAGCTCTCTCCAAAGAAATCTCTCCACAAATTTTCTTCCTCCTCCACTTTCTTAACCTGTTTCTATCCTCATGATAGGTAGGTTTTCTAACTGATTCTCAGACATTTGCTTTGGAGACCTGCATGTCTATGATTTTACTCTGGGATCTGATGTTGTCTACTGTCTTATGGTCAGAACTTCTAATCTCAGGACCAGTTACACTATAAATAAATTCATAGCCATGTTGAAAAACAAGTATAGGTGCTGTTTGTGGCCAGAAATTATGAAATATTCCTGAAGGTAAAAAGCAGATAAGCTCAGTTTGAGGGAGAACCCAAACCCAAAAGTGAAAAAGGAAGAGGACTGACTGTTAAAAATATGGGAGTTGTTTTAAGGGTGCTGAAGTTTCAGAAGGATTGTATAAGGGGTGAGAAAGAGCCCAGCGGAACTGTCAGGATTATTGGTTGGAGCACATGTAGCCAGAGAGTTTAGCTCTCCCCACCTTTTCTGGTTTATGCCAAGCAGTGGGTAGCAACAGCACATACTTCTCATATGACCTAGCCATTCAATTTCTAGATATTTACCCAAGAGAACTGAAAACATATGTCTACACAAAGACCTGTATATGAACATTCATAGCAACAGTATTCACAAAAACCAACTATTAGAAACAATCTAAATGTCCATCAACTCATTAATGAATGGATAAACAAAAAATGGCATATCTGTGCAATGAATACTACCCAGCAATAAACAGGAATGAATAAACTGATATAGGCAACAATATGGATAAACCTCAAATTATTATGCTAAGAAGCCAGACATAAAAGTCTGCATATTGTATGATTGCATTTATATGACATTTTCAGAAAAGGCAAAACTATAGAGATAGTAAAAAAATCAATGTGTGCCTGAAGCTGAGCAGGGGAGGGGATGGACTGTAAATGACATAATGAAATTTTAGAGGATGATGAGAGAGTTCTAAAACTGAGTTGTAGTGATGGTTGCATAATAGTACAAATTTACTAAATATTACTGAAAAATCATCCACTTTCAATGGGTACATTGTATGGCATATAAATCTTACCTCAATAAAACTGTAAAACAAGCCTTATTGATTATTACTAAAATAGAAATAAATACATAACCCCGAAACAGTTAAAATAAAAATGAAATTAATAAAACCTGATTACCTTAGCAAAAAACAAAATGGGTATAAAATGAAACAACAGGAAAACACGGTACATGGTAACTACAAAATAAGATGGTAAAATTTGTCCAAATTTATCATAGCCATGAAAATTGTAAATGGATTAATTTGCTAATTAAGAGATAGTCTTTTTAAAAATTATGTATACACTGAAGTCTTATGAGATATCTTTATTAAAAAAAAAAAAAACCCAGAGAAGAGCTCAAAGAGATAACATGTTCCTGAATGAGGCTTTGGGTATGAGCTGTTGGAGTGGTTGAGGAAGTCAAGAAACTTCAAGATTAAGATGTTGAATATCAATATTGAGATTGTCTAGAATATTTATAGAGTTTTGGGTAGACAATAAGATTGAGGGGACTTTTTTAGGAGATCAGATAATGATAACAGTGAGATCTGAAATGTGGAATCAGTAGAGTAAACCTTAAAGAAGTTCAAGAGTGGAAAAATAAGGGTTAAAATAGATTTTTGTTAAAAAAAGGAGAATGATGATACCTCCTCTCAGGCCTTTGCTTCTTTTGGTGTGAGAGGATGAACAGTCTGCGGTTATAGTCAAAATAGTATGTTAAGAAGGCAGCTACTGAAGGCAAGGGCCAGGGGAGGTATATGGGGGGGGGGGGGACTAAAGTATAGACTTTGTAAGAGTTACGTTTGCATTTGAAAGTATGTAACAGGATCTCAACCTAGATTAACTAAATAGGAAATTTATTGATCTAATGAAATACAAAGTCTAAGAATAAGCATTTCAGGTTTGGTATTGTGGCTTCATGAGACCATCAGGGAAGGATCTTGCTTGCTTCCTGTGACACTATTCTTAGCATGTGGCTTTTGACCTCGTAGTACCAAGATGGCTTCTGTAATGCAAAGCATCATGTTCTAGTTATAGACAAGAAGAAGAGAAAGAGAAGGGCAAAGTGTGTGCCAGCTCCAAGTTTCCCCCTGTTAATAGTAGAAATAGAAAACAATAGTTGTTCTGGAAACTCTGGAGTAGACTTCCATTTACATCTCACTGGCTAAAACCCTGTCAACTGACCATTCCTGGCTTTAAGGGAGCCTAAAAAGTCAAAATTGTTTGATCTGGAACATACTATGTTCCAAGTAAAACTGATATGCTGTTAGTAAAGGAGAGAAAATAGATTTTGGATAGGTAATAAGTAAACACTAGAGTATTATTTATTTATTATACTCTCATGGCAGTATTTATTTATTATAATCTCATGTTATTCTAAAGGGTATTTAAGGAGGGGGCTTAGTTGGTTAAGCATCCAACTCCGTCTCAGCTCAGGTCTTGATTTCAGGGTCATGAGTTCAAGCCCCATATTGAGCTCTGCACTGGGTATGGAGCCTACTTAAAAATAAATAGGTAAAGAAATAAATATATACATAAATAAATAAAGGGTACTTAAGGAGGTTTTACAAAGATGTTAACAACAAGGCAAAGTTTAAAAAGGTATTAGAGATAAAGCAAAAGAGAAATAAGAATAAGATGATAAAATGAACTCGACTTCCATTTCCATTCACAAAATTGGCTCTAAGCTTTCTAGCAGCCAATTCAAAGAGGAAAAGAAAATCAATGCCCTTGAGAAAAGGGTTTGTTTGTTTGGTTGGTTGGTTGTTGGGAAGAGTACTCCAAAAGGCACAATAAAAAATAAGGTGGGCAGGAAACCACCAGTGGGAGAGAAACCACCAGTGGGGAGAAAGTACAGAGCAGTAACATGACAACAATACTTTAAAATAGGGTATAAATGTTGGTAAAGGAATGAGATCGTGATTTGCAGTTTTGAGAGTGACTGAGGATGATGGAGGTAAGTACTTCAGGATTAACTGGCTTTATGGCTCAAAAGTGGCCCCAGGCTAAGACTGCAACTGGAGTCAGATGAGATGAGGCTACAGTCTATGCCTCTGTCAACAGTCTTTAGCCTTTGCTTGTATTCTAAATAAATAGTACGTGATGTATGTAGTGAGCTCCTGAAAACAGATCTGGCTAGATGAGTGACATGGTTTTTAAAATGTTCTTTTACTGAGTGACTGAGAGGGAAGGAGACAGGAAGAAGTGTCAATTCTAAGGATCTCACCTCTCTATGTAGTTTGGGGCCCAAGGTAACTTGAAGGCTAGTTTCCAATTAAGGAAATTTGAAACTCTCTTCAGTGTGCAAATACTACCCACATCCTTAAAACAGTCTTTGCACAAACAAAAGTTTTTGGATACTTTGCACCACTTCCATATGTGGTAATAATATAAGCATTGTTCCATCTAAGACATAATTATTTTTTTCAATTGACTTAGCAGTGTCTCTCCCTCTCTCTCTGTATATATCCGTAGTAGATTCTGAGTGAATAATGTCTTGTTTTCAAAATTTCTAGCATCTAGCACAATGACTGACACATACTAGCAGCTTAATAAATGAAAAACTGAATTATTTGTAGTGTTTGTACTTGCTTCTCATAGAATTTTAAAAAGGGTTGTGATAAATTCTGGATAAAGCAAAAAAAATGGCTTATTGAAAGAATTATTAATTTTTTAAAAACCTGGTGCAAAGCTGTTTCCAGAGCTAAGGAATTTGGAATGTCAGATTTTCCTTTTGCATAGAAATAAATTTTAAAAATGTAAGTCCATACTCTGAATCTATCTCCAACATTAGAATTTTAGAAAGCTATTAATGATGTGTGAATGTGATGTACTGCAGTTTTAGCACTAATGTAAGTACAAGGAGATGGTAGAAATTATTTGCTGAAATACATTTTCTCTTACTGGGTTCTTCCTGACTCTCCCTACTAGCCACACTATTGTCCATTAATATGTACAATTCAATTTGTTTCTTAAATATTTCCCATAAATTTGGCAATAACATATAAAAAGCAATGTTAAACAAGTAAATCATTCGTTTAAGACTTTAGCTGAATAGTATGGTGGTTTCTCAAAAAAAATTAAACATAGAATACCATCCAGCAATTCCATTTGTGGGATATACGCAAAAGAATTGAAAGGAGGGACTCAGACAGATATTTGTACATCCATAGTCATACCTGCATTATTCACAACAGCCAAAAGGTGGAGGCAATCCAAGTGTCCATCAGTGGATGAATAGATAAAAAAATATGGTATATACATACAATGGAATATTATTCAGTCTTAAAAGGAAGGAAATTCTGACACATGCTACAATACAGATGAGCCTTGAAGACAGTATGGTAAGTGAAATAAGCCAGTCACAAAAGGTCAAATACTGTATGATTCCACTTATAGAATGAACTTAGAGTACTCAAATTCATAGAGAGAAAAAGTGCAGTGGTAGTTCCTAGAGGCTAGGGGATGGGGGGCGGGGGGCATGGGGAGTCATTACATAATCATTTAAATAATAGCTTCCATTTGAGAAGATGAAAAAAGCTCTGGAGATGAATGGCGGTAAAGATTGCTCAACAATGCGAATGTAATTGATGCCACTAAACTATACACTTAAAATGATTAAAATGGTAAATTTTATGTTTATGTATATTTTGTCACAATCAACTAATCAATAAACAAAGACTTTAGCTCATATAAAGATCTAAATAGTTCCAAAATCAAAGAAAAATCATCAGCCTTTTAATAATAATAGTATATTTAAAATAATAAATAAAAATGACCATAGCTTTGTGTTACTAAAACTTCATAGTGGGTAATAATCTATTACAACATAAAATCACCTGGAAACAACTCAATTGATACAGAAAAAACTTCATTTTAAATATCTGTATTAGGTTAGCTAAGACAATATCATACTATATTTAGAAGTGAAGGATTTGTTGCAGAAATTTAGAATCAGATAGTTGCATCTAAAAATAATCACAAATGTTAAGATGTCAATTCTCACCAAGTTGATCTATAGATTCACCCCAATCCCAATCAAAATCCCAGCAATTTCTTGTAGATATTGGAGCACCTGGGTGGCTAGGTCAGTTAAGCATCTGACTCTCGATTTCAGCTCAGGTCATGATCTCAGGGTTGTGAGATCAAGCCCTGAGCGGGGTTCCGCGTCGGGCCTGGAGCCTGATTAAAATTCTCTCTCCCTCTGGCCCCCACCCCACCTGCTCACATGGGCATGCACTCTCTCTCTTAAAAAAAAATTTTTTTTTTCTTGTAGATATCAACAAACTGTTCCTAGAATTTATATGTAAAGACAGAGGACTAGGATAGCCAAAACAAGAAAAAGAAGTTGGATGACTCATACTATCTAATTTCAAGACTTCCTATAGATCTACAATAATCATGACAATGTGGTTTTGGCAACACAGTTCAACAGAACATAATATAGTCCAGAATTAAACCCTCAAAAATATGGTAAGTTGATTTTTGACAATGATGCAAATGATGCAAAAAAAAAAAAATTGATGGAGAAAGGTCTTTTCAAAAAATTGTGTTGGAACAACTGGATCATGCAAAACATAAATGATTTATACCTGACACTTTTTATAACGACTTTCTCAAAATGGATCACAGACCTAAATATAAAATGTCAAAATATTAGAAAAATGCACAGGAGGAAATCTTTGTGACACTAGGTTAGGAAATGAGTTCTTAGACATGAACATCAAAATCATAGTTCTTAAAAGGAAAAATTCACACCAGACTTCATCGAAGTTAATTTTTTTTTCCTCTTTGAAAAACCTCACAGAAAATGAAAAGAGAAGCAACAAACCAGGAGAAAATATTTGCCAATTATATATATGATATAAATAAACTTATAAACAGAACACAGATAGAACTCAGTAATTAGATACAATGGAATATTATTCAGCCATAAAAAGGAATGAAATTTTGACATATGGTACAACATGAATGGACCTGCAAACATTACAAATTATGCTTATAATTATTTATATTTATAAACAAATAAATTATGTTTAGGGAAATAAGCTAGACACAAAAAGACAAATATTGTAAGATTCCACTTACATGAGGCACCTAGGATAGAAAAATTAATAGAGATAGAAAGTAGAGAAATTACTAGGAACTAGGGGAGGAAGGGGGAAGAAAGTACTAGTGTCTAATAGGTACAGAGTTTTTGTTGTGAACGATGATTTTTGGGTATAGATAGTAATGATGCTTACACAACATTGTACATGTATTTAATATCAATGAATTAGATACTTACGAATGGTTGAAAGTTAAATATTACATTATTTATGTGTACTATAATTTTAAAAATATTAGTAATAAGAAAACCAAATTTATTTGATATTTATTTATTTTTTTAAAGATTTATTTATTTTAGAGAGAGAGGGAGAGTGTGCAAGCAGAGGGAGGGGCAGAGGGAGAGGAAGAGAGAAACCTTAAGTAGACTCCCTGCTGAGTGCAGAGCCCAACCCAGGGCTCAATTCCAGGATCCTGAGATCATGACCTGAGCTGAAATCAAGAGCTGGCCACTAAACTGACTGAGCCACCCAGGCTCCCCCACAATTTTTTTTTTAAATGGCAAGAGTTTTGAACAGACTTCACCAAAGAAGACGTATGGTCAAGAGGTATAAACTTCCAGTTATAAAATAAGTAAATCATGGGGATGTAAGGTAAAACAGGGTGACTATCGTCAATAATATTGTATTGCATATGTGAAATTGTAAGAGAGTAAATCCTAAAAGTTCTCATCACAAAAACAATGTGTAATTTTGTATGGTAATGGATGGTAACTAGACTTTTTGTGGTGATCATTTTGCAGTGTATACAAATACCAAATCATTATGCTGCAAATCTAAAACTAATATAATGTTATATATTAATTATACTGTAATTTAAAAATGCATTTTTGAAGTTAAAAAAAGAAGACATACAAATGGGTAAAAAGCTCATGAAAAAATTGTTTGTTATAAAGGAAACACAAATTGAAACCACAAACAGATGTTGCTATATACTCACAAGAATAGCTATAAAAAAAAAAAAAAAAAAAAGACCACATGTTGATGAGTATTTGGAGCACCTAGAACTCTCATACACAGTTGGTGAAAATGCAAAATGGTACAGTGACTTTGGGAAGAAGTTTGGCAGTTTCTTACAAATTTAAACATAAAATACCATCAACCCATCAATCCCAGTCCTAAGTATTTACACAAGATAAATTAACACTTATATTCACACAAAACCTGCATGAAATGTTGACAGCAGCTTTATCGATAACCATGAAAACTTGGAAACAACACTTAAGTGCTTATACTGGGGGAATGGACAATCAAATTGAAATATGATATATCCATGATAGATATGGAAGTCTACTCAGCAACAAAAAGAAACAAACTATTGACACAAGCAACAGCATTGATGAATCTCAAACACATCATTCTTTTTTTTTTTTTTTAAAGATTTTTCGTTCATTTATTTGAGAGAGAGAGAGAACGTGCATGAGCAGGAGAGGGGCAGAGGAAGAAGCAGGCTCCCCGCTGATCAGGGAGCCTGATGCAAGACTCAATTCCAGGGCCTCGAGATCATGACCTGAGCTGAAGGCAGACACTTAACCAACTGAGCGACCCAGGTGCCCCTCAAACACATTATTCTAAGTGAAAGAAGCCAGATCCAAAAGGCTACATACATCCATCTGTACGATTCTATTTATATGACGTTTGGGAAAAGGTTACTGTATGGGTAGAGAACAGATCTGTTGTTGCCAGAGGTTAGAGATTGGAGGGTTGACTGCAAAGGGGCTGCAAGAGGGAAGTTTTGGGTTATGGAACTGCTCTACATCTTGACCGTTGGTGTGGTTATGTGATTATGCATTAGTCAAAACTCATAGAAAAGTTAATTTTACTGTATTAAATTGAAATATAAAATTTTAAAAACAATTACATATATGATCATGAAAAGCCTAGTTAATAATAATCCTGGAGATCTATTGAGGTGATTAGTGAAACAATGAATATATGATCAAGAAACATATTTTAAAAAAGCATATCTAGATGGATGCTGTAGAGTATGTGGAGAGATGTGCTAATGTGGTAAACATCATGCCAGGCATGAAAATGTGGTTTTGCACTACTTTGCACCAAAACTTGTCCTTCAAATATCTGTTGGTAAACGGATCACTATATTACTACAAAGATAAACCTAAGCCATATTTTAAAGAATACTGTAGAATTAACCACATTAGATATACCAAGGGCCACAATAATGGATGAACAAATTTTTCCAACAGATTATTCTATTATGTGATAAAAATAAAAAGCAGTAGGAAAAATGCCTTGCTATTAAAAATATCATAGAAATTTTTCTGGAGGCAGAGGGGAATAAAAAAGTATGTGCCTCTGGCAGAGGAGCTGAAAGTAAATATGGAAACTCACAACCATCAAAGTAAAGCTGCTTATCCTCCTAGCAACTGGTATGACTTCATATACATGAAATCTTACTTGGACATCTTATCATGTAGAAATGCTTTGATGTCAGTTTAGAATCAAGGACTTCTACATGCTTGCTAAATAATCAGAGGTTTCCATCTCTACGACTTGTTATAAAGTTCTTCGGTTAAAATAAGTTAAGACCAGATTGATTTTATACACGATCACATCTTGCATTTGTAAAATGTACTAACTGTGTGAAGAACTTTTACAAATATATATTTCCTCATATAAACTTAAAATTTATGCTTGGATTTGTAAGGATTTCAGAAGCTTTCAAACCTATAAAATTCTGTTATTTAAAAGTAGCTCAGGAGTTCTATAGCAGTTTAGTCAGAGAAATACATATCATTGTAAATATTCCAATTTACTTTGGTTGTTTTTCTCCATAATAACAAGAAATTACAGCATTTGTAGAGATCCACAGTTTAGGCAGCTGCTACCAACAGTAAGTGGTATTTGAGCTATGGACTTGATTCAAATAGCAACTAAGATCCTATCTCTCTCTCAGACCACACCACCCCCAAATGCCATCTATCATGTGGGTAGAATGCTAGAGTTTCAGAATTTTACACCCAGAAGAGACATGAGGGATTTCTGAGTGCAATCCCTTGATTTTACAAGTGAGAAAATTGAGGATCAGAGAAGCTAAGTGAAACTTCGATAAGTATTCAGACACAAAAGATATTTAGATAAAAACCAATTCCAGAGTAGGAGAACCAGAGCCAACTCAAATATGTTACAACCTTCACGTGATTCTGTATCTCTCTCCTTGTTTCAATCTAAAATGTAAATAATTAACTGTAATTAATTATGTATTAATTCTAGTTGCCTGGAAGGACATGAAGAATCTTGCTGGAGGAATCCAAGAGGAATTACCTCATAGTGGTATTTAGTGGGTCAGGGGAGGATGGCTACCTAAAAATTCCACTAAGCTCTTAGGGCTTTCAAGCTTCACTGGCATTCAGGGTAAGCAAGGGCTGCTGGTAAAAGCATACATTTGTATAGATCTTACTGTGTACCAGCCACAATACTTTATGTGTATCAACCCACAATGATTTTATGAGGCAAGTATTATTATTCTCATTTTATAGGTAAGGAAACTGAGGTATGAAAAGGTTAAATATTGTCATGGAGATAACAAGCTATAAAGCTGATATTAGAAACTATGAGTCTGGCTCTAGTCATTCTGTTGAGCAACCTCAGAAAAACAGCAAGATCTTTGATATTACTTATAAGTGCCAAGCGTTGTCTCTAAGGGCTTTTCATATATTGTTTGACCCTCATAATAATGCCATAAGTACATACATTATTAGACTGATGTCATAGGTGGGAAAGTTCAGGCACAGGTTAAGTAATTTGCCTAAGATAACACAGCTAGTAAGTTTCAGAGCCAGAATGTGAATCCAGGCATTCTGGCTATAGATAATGCACTTAACCATTGGTTAAGCAAATATTTTTGTTTTGCGTAATGCCAAAATTACCCATATTGTAATTTAAAAATATATTTAATCCGAGAAATGTCGAGTAATATAGAACATGTAAAATATTTTACTTAAGTATATTACTAACATAAGATATATTTGCTTGTAGACTATACTAATGAAATGTATTATTTAAATGGTAACGTGTTTGCTGTGAGAAATCCCTGTAGGAATTCCTGGAGATTTATTTATATTACTGCAAGATACGATGCTTGTTTGATCAGTTTTTAATGAAGATATATATGGTAACAGATTGGAATTTCTCCTTAAGCACCTGTCTCCAAGATTGTATCTCAGGAAAATAGTATTTTCGCTGCTGAGAAATTTGACATTGCAGCTGTGTTTATGCTGTTGGCAGAAAGACTTTGGGTACTTAAAATTTTTTCAGATATGTTATAGATTTTTCTTGGTTAAACATATTAATATAAAAATGTTTAAAATATACTTGACTTTATTAGATGTCCTAAGTGTGACTACAGTATTTATATTTTATACTAGAAGCTTATAAAATTACTTAACATATGATTGAGGATGAAATCTTTACAGGTATGGAGTTTAATAACATGTTCCTTTTTATAATAAATATAATACCATTTACTTACTTGGCCATAGATAAAACAGAGTTGCTTTCCTTGCACTCCCCTAATATCTAAAGATGCAGATTTGTAAGGGTATTCAATAGATCTGGTAGTGACACAGAATGACTGTAAAGAACACAAAATTTTTCATTTTGGGACCCTCTGATTTCCAGCAATATTAATCGTACAATTTTGATCTTCTCAATTGCTAATCCAACTATACACTATATTAAATATTCTTATATAGTGTGCAAGTTTTCCCATTGGAATCCAATAAGCTCTATAAGGATAAATATAAAAATCTTGTCCCACGGGTATGTGTTTAAAACTTAAAACGGCACTAATAAGAACTACTAGAAATAAAATAGAATTAAAAGAAAATACAGAGATAAAAGTGGATATGAGAAGGAAGTATAGAAAATCTAAGAAGTGTCTCAAATAGAAAACTAAAAGAGGAAAACTTGGAAACAATCAATACAAAGGGCAGCATCTGTAGAAAACAAAAGAAGGAAAATGTAAGAAATAAAGCACAATAGGAAAGCTCTGGATAGAGACTGAATGTCTAACCATGGGACATCAAGTGACAATATTAACTGAGCTTCTCTTTATGAAATGAGTGCAGTCTGGACCACCAAATAAGTCATAAGGTTGGGTGTGCAGGGCAGCAATCTATCATCAAGTAGAAATGATATATACCAGATTTGAGCCACAAGAAATTGCATGAAAATTCCTAATTTTTTAAAAGATTTTATTTATTCATTTGAAAGAGAGAGAGACAGAGCACAAGCAGGGGGAGAGGCAGAAGGTGAAGCAGACTCCCTGCTGAGATGGGAGCCCAACATGGGGCTCGATCCCAGGACCTGGAGATCATGACCTGAGCTGAAGGCTCACCATCTGAGCCACCGAGGTATCCCTGAAGATTATTTTAACAGTAACTCTTCCTTTCACTCCACATCTATGGCCTTATAAGGAGTTTCTTACAACTGTTCGATGGAGCAGGAAAAACAAGAACTGGTTTACAAATGGCTCTGCATGATATACTGGCACCAAAAAGAGAGGGATGGTTGCATCATTACAGTCCCAATGAGTGGCCCTGAAGAGGCATTAGTTTAATTTATATATAATTTAGAGCAACACATCTGATTACCTTGTCTGACTGAAACATGATCAGAAGTATGAATCTGCAGTGATTCATGGATTGGATGGTCAAGGACTTGGAGAGGACAAGATTGGAAGACTGATATGAGAAGGTCTGGGGAAAAAGGTATGTAGAGGGACCTCTCAGAATGGGAAACAGTGTGAAGATATCTGTGTTCCATGCAAATACTCACTAAAAGGCATCATCTGAAGAGGAGTCTTTCAATAACCAGGTAGACAAAATGACACTCTCTTGATGTCCATCAACCTCCATCCTAGTGCTTTCTAAATGGACCCATGTGCAAAATAGCCATGTTGTTTGGAGTGGAGCCTGCTGCTCTGCTATTGCTGAGTGCCTAAATAGCTGAGAGCACAGACTAACACTGGGTCTCCTATTTGGCACCCTTCCTTGAAGGAATAAGCCAGCCACCTGGTGGTAGGTTGGTCATATTGGACCACTTCCCTCATGGAAAGAGACAGACATGTTTTTATTGGGATAAACACATAACTTGGATATGGATTGGCCTTCCCTGTCTATAATGCTTCTTCTTGCACCATCATCTGTGGACTCATAAAGTGCCTTATCCATTCTTATTATATTCTGTACAACACTGTTTCTGTTAAGGAACTCACTTCACAGCAAAAGAAGTACGGCAACGGACTCGAGCCCATGAAATTTGCTGGTCATATCACATACTTTGTCTCCTAGAAGCATATGACCTAACAGAACAGTGGAATGGCTTACTCAAGACTCAGTCCATTTAGAGACCATATCCTGAAAAAATGTGGTGCTTAAAGATACAGTATATGCTTTGAATCAGAGAACAATATGTGTTGCTATATTTTTCATAGCCAGAATAAATTCAGGAATCAAGAGATGGAATTAGGAGTGGCTTCTCT
Organism: Ursus americanus; assembly: GCF_024610735.1. Classification (NCBI taxonomy): domain Eukaryota; kingdom Metazoa; phylum Chordata; class Mammalia; order Carnivora; family Ursidae; genus Ursus; species Ursus americanus. Next base: position 34,827,427 of record NC_142151.1, on the reverse strand, counting down.
TACTAGAATACCTAAAAACATGCCTGCAGAATTTTTGCTTTCTATCCCTGTAACATCAAACTCTGCTGATCTAGAGCTCTTGACTCCCGGAGTACGAATGCTTCCTCGAGGGCCACGATAATGGTTCTTTTATTGAATTAGAAGATTAAACTGCCAGTTGGACATTTAACGTTCCTCATGCCACTGAACCATCAAATAAATAGGGGAGTTCCTTTATTGGATGGAGAGACTGATCCTGATTGAAAGGGGAATACTGAGACATAGTACTGCTGAGACATATTACTCAACCCAGGATACTCATGAGAGCATCTCTTAGTACTTCAATGTCCAACAGCAAAAGTTAATGGAAATTTCAACAACTAAACAAAGGCAGGACCACTGAGCATTCAGGAATGAAGGTTTGGGTCACCTCACCAGGTACAGAATTTAGATTGGCTAAGTGCCTGACTGAGGAAAAAGGAAATATAGAATATAAGATGGTTAGTGGAAAAAAGTTGTAAATACCAACTATGGCCCCATGACCACTTACAGAAATGAGGATTACAGCAACTATATATACTTTCTTTATTGATTGTTACACGTGTGCTTGTATGTATGTATATGTATTTGTAAATACAAAATATTTTCTTTTTCTTTCTCCTTATATTAAGTTAATACAAGTTTTGTTGGAGGTTAACTTTGAAATTTAGTCTTTAGGTAACATAAAATCAGGTAAGACTATGACTGAATTTAAGGAGTAACTAAAATAGCATGGAGATAGATGACGTCATTGACTCCCAGAAATGGGCACCATGACTGTTGGGGTACTGTGTCTCTTCATTTTTAGGCAAGGGTGAGAATGTATTTGTACACAGGGTAGTTGCATCTAGGGGGAAAGAGAGAGGATTGCTATTGAACAGATGCTCAAACATGTGTAGAAGCATTTGTGTGGAGGCTGAGTCATCAGAGGGGTCACTGTGGCAGTTATTCAGTCATTGTCACCCCAAACCCACACTCTATACTTGCTTTGTGATGCTGGAGCTGGTACTGTGTGGTGGGACCACGTTGCAGCTTCATTAGCTGGCTGCGTCAGTAGGGGGTGCCAGGAGGAGACCGAAAGGCAGAAGGAAAAAGGGACTTGTTTCTCAGCTTCTTGTTGCTTTTTGTTGTCTTCTAGTTTGCTCCCTGCCCCGCTGAGGGCTGCTCCCAGCCACAGCAATTCCTTTCTTTGGTGAAAGCTGAATCCAATTGGCAGTTTTTACAACGTTTGCAGAACCAGCTTCACATGACTCCATCAGAGACACCAACACTAGTGGGCGAATAGACCCTCTTTACAGGTGTGAGTTAAAGCCTATAAACAACTTCAATTTCATTTCAGCACAGGATGACCCTTTGTCTATAATTAGCTCCTGGCCTTTTGTATCCTCATTAACTCTCTCCCTTCCTATATGCTACTCCTTTTGAATGGTTCCCTATTTAATCCCAAGGTCTGGCTTTAACCAATGGCCCCACCAATCAGGGCTCTATTCCTCCTGTATTTGCTCTTTACTCCAAACCAGCCCAGCACTAGCCTCAAGGTAGCCTCCCATTTCTACATGTTGGTTCTCATCCATTTTCCCCAAATCCAGGAAGTAGTAATGATAGGACACAGAATGCATTAATGGTGGATGACCTTGAACAGGAAGTTTTATATGTTGGAAAATGATTGCCAAAATAAGTCTAGTTAACATCTGTCACCACACAGAATTACCGAATTCTTTCTTATGATGAGAACTTTAAAGATCTTACTCTTAACAACTTTCAAATGTTCAATACAGTATTACTAACTATAGTCACCATGCTACATATTACAGCCCAGGACTTACTTATTTTATAACTGTAAGTTCGTACCTTTTGATTCCTTTCACCTGTTTGGCCTACCCACCAAGCCCCTGCATCTGACAACTATCACTCTGTTCTCTGTATCTAAGAGCTTGGTGTTTGTTTTGTAAGTTTCCTCATATAAGTAAGATTATATGGTATTTGTCTTTCCCTGACTTATTTCACTTAGCATAATACCCTGAAAGTCCATCCACGTTGTCACAAGACAAGATTTCATTCTTTGTTATGGCTGAATAATATTCCATTGTGGTGCGTGCGTGTGTGTGTGTGTGTGTGTGTGTGTGTGTAGGTATAAAATATTCCTTTATGTGGGTGTATGCAATTGTGTGTGTATATGTGTGCATGTATATACCTCACATTTTCTTTATCAATTGATATGTTAATGGATATTTAGGCTGCTTCCATATCTTGGCTACTGTAAATAATGCTGCAATGAACACAGGGGTACAGATATCTTTACAAGTTAGTGTTTTCATTTTCTTCAATTAAATACCCAGAAGTAGAATTGCTGGATCATGTGGTAGTTCTACTTTTAACTTTTTGAGGAAATTCCATGCTGTTTTCTATAGTGGCTGCATCAATTTACATTCCTACTATCAGTACACAATGGTTCCCTTTTCTACATATTCTCACCAACACATCTTCTCCCTCTCTCCCCCCCTTTTTTTTTTTAAGATTTTATTATTTGTCAGAGAGACAGAGCACAAGTGGGGTGAACAGCAGGCAGAGGGAGAAGCACGCTCCCCACTGATCAAGGAGCCTGATGAGGAACTCAATCTCAGGACCCTGGGATCATGACCTGAGCCGAAGGCAGATGCTTAACCAACTGAGCAACACAATCATCCCACGTCTTGTCTTTTTGGTAACAGCCATTCTAACAGGTGTGGGGTGATATCTCACTGTGGTTCTGATTTGTGTTTCCATGATGATTAGTGATGTTGAACATCTTTCTATGTACCTTTAGGCTATCTGCTTATCTTCTTTGGAAAAATGTCTATTCACATCCTCAACATAGTGGTTAACAACTGCTTAAAATCCAGTTCTTTGGTTAGACTATAATTTATTTGACTATTCCTCTTCTGATGGGCATTCAGATTATTTTCAATGTTTATTAAAATAACTGCAATGACTGTCTCCATGTAAAAGCTTTTTATGCACTTCAGGTTGTATCCTTAGGATTTATTTCCCAAAGTGGAATTGCTGTATCAAAGAGTGTGGATGTTTTCTGAAAACAATAAAACGCTGATGAAAGAAATTCAAGACAACAAGAAGAAATGGAAAAACACTCCATGTTCATGAGTTGGAAGAATAAATACTGTTAAAATGTCTATACTGCCCAAAGCAATCTACAGATTTAATGCAATCCTTATCAAAATACTAACAGCAGTTTTCACAGAATTAGAACAAACAATCCTAAAATTTGTATGGAACCACAAGAGACCTCGAATAGCCAAAGCAATCTTGAAGAAGAAAAACAAAACTGGAGGTATCACAATTCCAGATTTAAAGTTACTTTACAAAGTGGCAGTAATCAAAACGGTATGGTTCTGGCATAAAAATAGACACACAGATCACTAGAACAGAAGACCCAGAAATAAACCCACAATTACATGGTCAATTAATCTTTGACAAAGTAGGAATCAATATACAATGGGAAAAAGTCTCTTCAACAAAAGGTGTTAGGAAAACTGGACAGCAACACGCAGAAGAATGAAACTGGGCCACTTTCTTTCACTATACACAAAATTAAACTCAAAATGGACTAAGAACCTAAAAGTGAAATGTGAAACCATAAAAATCCTTGAAGATCAAAAAGTTAAAAACAGAACTGCTCTACAATCCAGCAATTGCACTACTATCCTTTATCTAAAGGATACAAAAGTACAGATTCGAAGGGGTACCTGCACCCTGATCACTATAGCAGTATTATCAACAGCAGCCGAACTAGGGAGAGAGTCCAAACATCCATCGACTGATGAACGGATAAAGATGTGGTATATTTTATATATACACACACACACACATATATATATAAAATGGAATAGTAGCCATCAAAAAGAATGAAATGTTGCCATTTGCAACAATGTGGATAGAGCTAGAGTATATTATGCTGAGTGAAATACTTCAGTCAGAGAAAGACAAACACCGTATGATCTCATATGTGGAATTTAAGAAAGAAAACAGATGAACAAATGGGAAGGGGGAAAGAAAAAAAGGGGAGAGGGAAACAAGGCATAAGAGACTCTTTTTTAAAAAAATTTTTAAAAGATTTTATCTATTCATTTGAGAGAGAGAGAGAGAGGGAGTGAGAGAAAGCACAAGCAGGGGGAGGGGGAGAGGGAGAAGCAGACTCCCACCGAGCTGGGAGCCCGAGATGCAGGGCTTGATGAGGGGCTCGATCCCAGGACCTTGAGATTATGACCTGAGCTTAAGGCAGATGCCCAACTGTCTGAGCCACCCAGGTGCCCCCATAAGAGACTCTTAATGATAGAGAACAAACTGAGGGTTGATGGAGGGAGGTGGGTGGGTGATGGGCTAGATGGGTGACGGGTTTTATTTATTTATTTTTAAAATATTTTATTTATTTATTTGAGAGAGAGAGCACAAGCACAAGCTGGGGGAGGCAGAGGGAGAAGCAGGCTCTCCATTGAGCAGGAAGCTTGATGCGGGGCTCCATCCCAGGGTGCTCGATCCCAGGACCCTGGGATCATGACCTGAGCTGAAGGCAGACGCTTAACTGACAGAGCCACAGAGGCGCCCCAGGTGATGGGTTTTAAAGAGGGCATTTGTTATGATAAACACTGGGTGTTGTATGTATGTGATGAATCACTGAATTCTACTCCAGAAACCAATCTTGCACTGTTTGTAAAATACCTAAAATTTAAATCAAATTGAATAAAAAGATAAAAATAAAAATCCTTGAAGACAGTACAGGAAGTAATCTGTCTGACATCAGCCATAGCAACATTTTTCTAGATAGGATCCCTGAGGCAAGAGAAATAAAAGCAAAAATAAACTATTGAGACTACAGTAAAATAAAAACCTTCTGCACAGTGAATGAAGTGACCAAAAAAATTAAATGCAACCTACTGAATGGGAGAAGATATTTGCAAGTGACATATCTGATAAATGGTTAGTATCCAAAATAAATCAAGAACTGATAAAACTCAACACCAAAAAGCAAATAATCCAATTTAAAAATGAACGTGAACAGACATTTCCCCAAAGAAGACATATACATGGCTAACAGACACATGAAAAGACGCTCAACAGCGCTCATCATCAGGGAAATGCAAATTGAAACTACAACGAGGTATCACCTCACACCTGTCAGAATGGCTAAAATAAAAAACACAAGAAACAACAGGTGTTGGTAACGTTGTGGAGAAAAAGGGACCTTGTGCACTGCTGGTGGGAGTGCAAACTTGTGCAGCCACTCTGGAAAACAGTATGGAGTTTCCTCAAAAAAGTAAAACAAGAACTACCCCACAATCTATGAAGCGTACTACTGGGTATTTGCCCCCCAAACTCAAAAACACTAATTCATAGGGATACACGCACCCCTATGTTTATTGCAGCATTATTTACAGTAGCCAAACTATAGAAGCAGCCCAAGTGTTCATTAATAGATGAATGGATAAAGAGGTGGAATGTTTATACAATGGAATATCATTCAGCCATAAAAAAGAATGAAATCTTGCCATTTGCAACGACATGAATGGAGCTACAGTGTATTATGCTAAGTGAAATAAGTCGATCAGAGAAAGACAAATACCATATGATCTCACTCATGTGTGGAATTTATGAAACAAAACAAATGAGCAAAGAAAAAAAAAAGAGAGAGAGAGATAAACCAAGACAGAGACTCTTAACTATAGAGAACAAACTGATGGTTACCAAAGGGGAGGTGAATGGGGGAGTTGGGGGAATAGAGGATAGGGATTGAAGAGTATACTCACCAAAAAAAAAAGTAAAGGAAAAGAAAAGAAAAAAAGTGTGGACATTTTTAATCTTTATCTTTTCAATTTTATTTTGTCCTCAAGTTCTTACAAATGCACAATCCTTTTTCCATACACCTGTAATCCAAAAAGCACTGAAAACTGAAAACATTTTCATATTTTACCTGATCTGTAATCATTCAGCAGTACAACATGAGTAGCACTGAGGTGAGATGATTTATGGACTTTATTTTCCCACATGGTGTATTTATATATTTTGCAGAAATATTAATGCATTTGATTATGGGGCACTATTTGAGAACCCACTTGGAGGGCTATGTAATTATGTAGTATTTGTACCATAATGCCTTTTGAAAATCCCAAAATGTCTTACTAATGAAACATATCCAGCCTTCAGGCTTTCAGATGAGGATTGTGAACCTGTACTACTAATGTTATAAGAATACACTGGAAATGATAATTTAAAAAATCTTTGCTGACCTCTTTATGCTGGTGTTAAGAGCTTAATTGTGCCAGTCCCCCCTGCAAATTCATGTCGAAGTCCTAATCGCCCAGTTTCTCAGTATGTGACTCTGTTTGGATATAGGACCTTCAAAGAGGTAATTAAGATAAAATTAGGTCATTAGGGGAGGCCCTAACCTAATATGACTAGGGTCCTTATAAAATATGACTGGTATCCTTATAAGAAGAGATTAGGACACAGACACAAACACAGAGATGGTGGGCATCTACAAGCCAATGAGAGAGGCCTCAGAAGAAACCAACCCTGCTGACATCTTGATTTCACAGGGTAGCTTCCAGGATTGTGAGAAAATACATTTCTTTTGTTAAAACCACCCAGTCCGTGGTATTTTATTTTGGTAGCTAGAAACTAATAAAGTGGTAACATATAACTTTTATATTGAACAAAATCAGGAAAGGTATCTCTGCTTTACAAAAACAAAACACCAACTAACTAAACAAAAACCAAAAAATCAATCTTTTAAAATGTGATTGTTTTTACAATTGCAGTTAATTATTGTTATCCTTAATTCTGAGTTCTGTCAGGGAAGATTTGTCGCTCATTTCTCCCTCAGTTATACCATTTCCCTCACATTCCAGTCTTACTTCAGGTATTAGCTCCTATTATCAAATAACTATATAGAAAAGTTTAATACAAAGTTTTTATTGTTGTGTTTGCCCTCTTGTTAGAAACTCAGGGCTAATCAGAACCACCTGGGGTCTCTGGGATCCCACAGTTAGTTTCTTTTTCTTTTTTTTTTTTTAATGATTTTTTATTATATTATGTTAGTCACCATACAGTACATCCCCGGTTTCCGATGTAAGGCTCGATGATTCATTAGTTGCGTATAACACCCAGTGCACCATGCAATACGTGCCCTCCTTACTACCCATCACCGGTCTATCCCATTCCCCCACCCCCACAGTTGGTTTCTTGATCTAAGACAGGCTCTCAATCTCTTCATCCACCTCAACAGAGGGAGATGATTGATCTAAGACAGGCTCTCAATCTCTTCATCCATCTCAACAGAGGGTAGATCCTGTACACAGGATCCCATGCACAGTTTCAGTAACTTTTTCAGTCTCTGTCATTCTAGGAAGCATATCAGAATGAAAGTGAATATTATTATATAAATGACCTAGGGATTATTTTAATTTTTCAAAGGTAAATCATTAGAAAATTTCAACACTTTCTTGTTAAATTGTTGAAACTATTGTTACAGTGCTTGTGTCATTTTACAAGTGCCCCTAGTGAACTGCATGTCTAAAGTATTAAACTGTTAATGTATTGACAAGACACCTGAAAGGGTAAGAATCTGGGTCACTCTAGTGACAAGGATCTTTATCTTCTCCATTGGCCACTATGCCAGATTAGCAGGAAACACTATAGGAAAAAGGTACGATTTTTGGGTAAGTAGGAGGAGTAGCTCCTGTATTGCTCTCTCCATGGAAGCGTGTTACAGGAAGGGGTTTTTCTAAAAGAAGCATCAATAAATGGGAGTGCAAGGGCACAAGCTTTTGTACTCTACCGAAACTGGGTTCCTAGTTCTTCTAAAAGGGCTACTACCATACTTTGCAGAGTTGTAAAGGTCAGTTGGAAGGGATGTTGTCATTTCAGCATCGATTGGCCATCCTCTGCACACAATACGCCTAACAGGCTGTAAATCCTGGTATTAAAACATATCTCATTAAAGAATTGGAACATAAGTGAATGTATTCATTCTCAGAATATTTATTGACTACCAATTATGTGTCATACTATTCTAGGGGCTGGACATGCAGTGATGAAGACAAAAAATAAAAGTTCCTGCCCTTCTTGATTATATGATTCAGAAGTGGAGTTTATTTTCCAGTGGTGGAGGTTGTATCCTAGTGAAATGGTGATGTGCAGCACGGTAGAGTTTTACAGTGTCTGATTTGATTTTCTTTTGGCTTAAAAATACATTGTTGCCATCACTTTTGCAAGTAGACCAGTTTTTGCCAGTCTCCCTAATGATCCATCTCCTTGATGAATTTTAAAAACATCATAATGCCTTAGACTTGGAAGGGACCTTAGTTAAAGTAATAGTTTTAACTCTTTTATTTTACAGGTGGAAAATTGGAAGTGACTTACCTAAGTGTATCCATTGTATTACTGTAAGAGTGAAGACTAGGCCTTAGATCTCCTCTTGTTTGCTTTTTTCAATCATATTCCTCATGGTTTCCAATTTGAGGTCGGAGTCTGCATTAAGTGACACTTTCAGAAAGTACAGATGGTGCAGTGAGTTCAGGGACCGCTGTAAATTGGGGTGATTTGGTTAATCAGAAACCATGGTTTAGTAAAAGACGAATAAGATATCTGAGCTCTAATCCTGGCCTTTTCATAAAGAAAAACCATTTAACCTAGGCCCTAAATTCCTTGTCTTTCAAATGAAGGGACAGGCTAGTTGATGAGAATATTTGCACAATACTTTGAGTCCTTTAAAAATAGTATGTGAAAAGATTTACAAAGCACCTAAACAATGTTATTAGCCATTTTATTATTAATCATACAACTTCATAATAATTATAGATACCATTTTGCAGATGAAGAAGTTGAGAATTACAGAACTTAAGCACAACTTCCAAGGTCCCTCAGCGAAGGGAGAACCTGGGAATTCTGACTTTACTAGTTCCTTCATAGTACATTAAGATTCTTTCAGTTATTAAGGGAATTCTGACTTTACTAGTTCCTTCATAGTACATTAAGATTCTTTCAGTTATTAAGGTTACTCTCCTACAGGAATTCAGACTTGCTGTGGAACTAGAAAGATGGAAAGACAGAAACAGTACAAGCTGAGAGAAGAGGAAAATATTTTATGTAGAAGCCAGCCATGTGGGTGAAGGAAGAGTTTTGGAAAAGGAATACATGAGTTTCATCTGCTGTCTGCCAGGAGGCAGCTTTTCCGATGGGGAGTCGGAGAGGGAGGTGGGGAGAAAGTGGAAATCCTTGAATGCCAAGCTATGGAGTCTGAGAGCCTTAGCAAAGTAGTGGATCAGAGTGGTAGCCTAATGTTGTCAGTATTTTATTTTTAATCTGGTTGCAGATTACCGAAAGGTTGGGGAAATGGGGGGTGGAGGGGGCTGGAGCTTCCGAGACCAGTTAGATGGTTGTTGCTAGAGTCTAGTATGAGATGAGGGCATCTGGTATGTTGAGGTAATGAGACTTGGGAGAAAGGTGTTCCTTTCTTAGTCAACAGACAGCATTCAGGGAATATGTTAACTTGTTATTTAAAAAAAAAAAGAAAAGGGCTTATGACTTTTTGTTTGTTTTTTTTTTAAAAACAGATACTGTAGCGTACTGGGGGGCCGAAAGAGCGCATTTGGAATTAAAACCAAGGTTAAATTCTTGGCTTTGTCATCTTCTAATTATATAATACAGAGGAAGTCACCTAACCTCTTGAGCCTCGGTTTCGTTTCCTCTAAATTAAGGGCGACAATACCTTCTTCGTAGAGATTTGCGTACAGAAAATCAGTATTTTAAGGCACCTAGCAATGGCGCTCAATATTGGTTCCCGCCTTCCCCCAGGTTATCCCTCGGGTTGAGTCTGAGGAACCAAGGACCGCCGAGGCCGGGAAAGCGGTCCTACCTGAAGACCGCGGCCGGGCACTCCTCCCGAGCTGGGCTGACCTCCGAACGCCGGCCCCACCTGGGAGCACACTTCCCGCGGGATGACTGAGCATCCTCCGCCAGAGGGGCTTGGGAGCCCAGGGCTACCCCCACTACCCCGGGATGCGGTGGGGAAGCGCGGAGAACCCGGCGGAGGGGCGACGGCGGCAGCGCCCGGGCTGCAGCGGCCACCCCCACGCCGCCCGCCAGCGAACTCGCCGCGGGTGCTGGGCCGCGCTGGCCGCGTTTGAAGTCTCCGGCGCCGCCGCTGGTTGGCCGGCGCGGGTCACGTGCGCCCAGGCAGGAGTTTCCCCGACAGCTGGAGGCTGCGTGGGATCCGGCGGCGGCTCCCGAGCTCAGCGGTGCGGCCTTCCCCGCCCCCTCCTCCCTCCTCTCCCGCCCGCTTCCGCCCGGCTTATTATCCTCCTTATTGACAAACAGAGCGGCCGCGGCGGCGACTCTCAGCGTGCGTTTGTAGCCAAGCCATGGGAGACAAGAAGAGCCCCACCAGGTAACAGCGCCCGGGCCCCCGGGCCCGGACTGTGCAGGCAGCGGGGCCCTCGCGCCGGGCTTCGGGCGGCCGTCTCGCTCGCCGCCCGGGCAGCGGGGCCAGAACGGGGGCGGCGCCGCTGCTGCGCGAGCGCTGCCGCGTGAGGGGCCGGCGCCGGCCGCCCCACAATGGAGCCGCGATGGCGGCGGCCGGAGCGGCAACCCCGGGTGTCAGAGCGGCGGCGACTGCGGCCGCACCCGCGCCCTCCCCCTTCCTGACTTCCCTCCCACTCCGAGCCAGAGCGCAGCGCGCCGGGGGCCCGCGGGGCTGGGGTCTCGGAATTGGGGCGGGGGGCGGGGCGGGGGCGGCCGCGGGGCCCGGGCGCCGGGCGCGGCCTGCTGGTGACCCCGCGCCGCGTCGTGTCCGGATTGTGTCCTGCAGGCCGAAGCGGCAGCCGAAGCCGTCCTCGGATGAGGGTTACTGGGACTGTAGCGTCTGCACCTTCCGGAACAGCGCCGAGGCCTTCAAGTGCATGATGTGCGATGTGCGGAAGGGCACCTCCACCCGGTGAGTCCTGGGCCTGCCCCGCGCGCCGTCGGCCGCCCGGGTCGTGGCGCAGAGGACGCCCCTGCGGCTGCCGCCCCCTCCCGTGACACTCGCAGACCCGGCGGGAGGAGGCGAGTCTGAGGTGGTGGCCGCGATAGGAATTGGGTCAGATTGATCGCGATCCAGGCGATGGTTTGCGGTGAAGGGTAATTGAAGAGGCCGTAACGTTATTTGCTGCCAAGAGAGGATAAATTATTTAAGGGAGGCATTAGCTACTGCGATTTAATTCGTATTGCTGAGTGTAATGCTCCCCCCCCCATTCCGGGTATAATAATATTGGCTGCATTGTTGTGTTAGTGTGTAGGAATCAAAGAAAAACCGTGAAATCCTCTGTAGAAGCAAAAGATGTAATTTAATTTCGTTCCTCAAAAAAAAAGTATCTGACTAGAGAATACACAATGGGTTAAACTTCCTTTTTTTATATGTAGACGTTTAGAAGGGTCAGATCAAGGTTTTGGTTAGTATTTTTATTCTTATTCTCTAAGATTTTATAAATAGTTGGAAGTGAGCCCAGTCACAGGGACACATTTTTACTGAAAGTATCTGAATATTTTTAGTTTGATTAAATGGCACTCTATTAGACTATACAAATGAGAATGAAATGATCTCTGCTTGTTTTCCGTCTTTATTTTATTGTAGGCTTACAGTATAATAGCTCAGTCTTTTAAAAAAACCACTTAAGTGAATTAAGTGGATAAAGAAAATCATTCTGGATATTCAAAGTCTGACATTCTTGATCTGCCAACACTTGGTTATGGAGTTCCCTTCACCTTTATAGGAAAGTAGCCTTTGAATTTATTATAATCATGTGATTTATAGCTTAATATTTAGCTATCATGTATTTTGATATTAGAAAGTGTTAGAAACTATGCTATCGCAACAGTATACTCATACTGATGTGATATACTGTTGCTTTAAAAAAGGCCTACTCGAAATTGACATTGGATTTATATATTCAGTAGAAGTTAGATTTCTAAAAGTGAGATATCCAGATTCTTAAACATCATTTACAACAATTTATTAAATTTTTAAAATGTAGAGACAAATGGTTGGCAATAACTTAAATTTTAAGATTTGCTTAGTGAAGCTAGCTGCTTTTGACATACCTGTCTTTTTGTGGATCATAATATGCTTTTTGTATATTAGTTTTCATTTACATTGGATAAAATGTATTAAGCATTTTTCATGGTATCCTTTAAGAAGCAAATTTTAAAACATATTCTAAATTTAAGAGAATAGACCATTCTAAAAAGAAAAAAGCACCTATTTGCTAAAGTGAACGTGGCAACTATTTTTGGACCCGTGATTTAAGTGTTTTGAAAAGTAGAGTATATCTTTATATGAGGTTGGATTTGGTTTAGAATATATTTGTCTATCTATGTTAGTACTTTGTACTTCTTAAAACACTCAAGTAATTTTCACAAAATGGTTTTTGGAGGCAGGAACTTTAAAGTGGAGACAATTATTATAACCTTAATTTCTGGTACGATGTTGTTGCTTTTTGTTGTTCCCTCTCTATTTTCTTGTAGCCATTAGAAAAAATACTGAAACTAGAAGAGCCTATATGTTTATTTGCAGGGACAGCAAGGAAGGGGGGAAGCTGTTGTCCTACTCCACAGCCAGTCTTGGGGTTAGAGGAACCCTAAGAAATAGAGTAGGTGGTGGCAGCTCAGAAGAGAAGAAACAGGCTGAATACCTGGCACCTGGAAGAAGAAGGAATATAGTGCGCAGGGGAGTTGGCCCAGGACAGAGAAGTGGGCCTAGTTTAAAAGAGGCTTGAGGCCCACATGGGGGCCCCTGATATTTTTTACCAGTACATCTGAGCTCTTGTAGATCCAATTTTTAGTGGTGGAAACATTACTTGAGGAGGACTCAGAGAAGCATTGTCATTTGGATTGAAACTGAAGAGGCTCTGGGCAACTCACCAAAAGTCTAAGGGACACTCTGTTCCTAAAAGTAAGTGTTCTACACTACGACCCTCTCAGCTTCTTCCTTCCTCTCTCTGAATTGTCTCTTCTCTTTTGATTTTGGCCCTAAGTTAAACCTAAGAGCTCTAATTTCTGTGTTATCTGTTATTTTCCTGCCACTGTTTCTGCAATTCAGAGTGGAATCCATGTTTGGAAGGGCATTGTTAACAGGGCAGATATTGACTGCACCACAAAATATTTCCTTCTCTGGTAATGTTAGAAAAACAGGATTGCAGAACACTAGTGAGAAGCAAGTTTCAGGAGCTGGAAGAAATAATTTTGTACAACTGACATGTTAATTAGCAGTTAGGTTAATTTCATGGGTAAGGTTGGCGATTATCAAAGCAGGGACTGGGTAGCGGCAGAGCAGAAGATACAGTTTGCTAATGACTTGTTTGCGTGACTGACCTACGGGACTTGAATTGCTCGGGTCAAACTGACCTTTGAACTGATTCTGTCTGGAAGTTGCCAAATGTGAGGCCAAGTCTCAGCCATCCCAGACATTTGAAAAGTCTTTTCTTTTTAAACCTCCAGAGAAGATGGAGCCCATAGTCTCCCTCCAGAGTCTTTACTGACAATTTTGTCTTTAAGGAATATCGAGTTCAGATCCTTTATATTTCAACGGAAGACCCTTTTTTTTTTGGCTGTATTCTTGGTAGGTCACGATTTTCTGCAGAATATATGCAATGAAATGAGGTCATATTCATAGTAGTACTTTAAAATGAAACATGGTTTGAAGTAGCTTCAATTCATAAATTGATCAGTTATATTCTTTAAATTTATGCCATTTCTATGATTGAATTTCAGTTTTGTGCTTGCTGGCCTTAATTAGTTTAAATTTAATTAATCTCTTTTTTTATCCAGAATCTAAATAACTAGATAGTTCAAGTACCTGAAGTTTTCTACATTGTGCTCTTGTGAGAGAAGCAATGATAAATGTCATACTGACAGGAAACATTTAAAAAAGAAAAAGCTACGGTGACAAATTACTATCAAAGGTACTATACAGTCTCCTTAATCTTTATATCTCAAGTTTTTATAAGACAATGAATGTCTCAAATATAAACCTCAGAAACTTTAGGAAATTAAGAACTGTTCTGAATCAAAAGAAAATTTAGTGTAGTGTATATAAGGGGTAGTACAATCAATGTATGATGGTTGAGTTAAAATAGTATCTTATTGCCACTTCATATAGGAATGGAAATTACTGCTTGACTCAGATGGCAGATATTTAAAAATGGGAATGATGAAGCTATTTGTTTTAATTTTGAAATGTGATCTAAATGAGAACATATAGAACACCTAGTCTGTAGCAGACTTTCAGGTGCAATTTAAAGTATAACAAGAAATGTTATATTTTCTCAGGATAAGTTGTAGTAGTTCCCTTAGGTTTTTTAGAGATGTTGTTCTAGAGAACAGTGAAAAAGATTTCACACGGAAGAAAGAGCACTAGTTGTACTAGGTGTCTGACGACCGACCTGTGTTCTTAACCGTTTCAGCTACTTCGGAACCGTTTCAGCTACTTCAGTGTTCCGCAGTGTTTACTGAACATGTTGTTTTATACAAGGGTTGAGCTAGGTATTAGACATACAATGGTGAGCAAATAGATGTTTCTTTGCTTCCTTTGTAAAATTTTATGATTTTGTGGTCAAATCAGAAACATTTTGGATTATATCAAATTCTATACATGCAGTAGTATTAGTAAATCTTTTACGTGTACATCAAAGAGGTTGAAATTTTCTCATTTAAAAAAGGTAGTGTTGGGGTATCTGGGTGGCTCAGTCGGCTGGGCGTCTGCCTTTGGTTCTGATCATGATCCCAGGGTCCTGGGATTGAGTCCTTTATCGGGCTCCCTGCTGAGCAGGAAGCCTGCTTCTCCCTCTCCCCCTCCCCCTGCTTGTGCTCACTCACTGTCTCTGTCATATAAATAAATAAAATCTTTAAAAAAAATACATTAAAAATTTTTTTAAAAATAGTGTTTACAACTGAACACAGTAATATGGTCAGGCTCTGACTGTTGGTTAAAAGATAAATTATTTCAGCTTCTATAAAATGGAAGTAAATTATTTAAGATTTCCGTTTTGAAGAATTCGAAAAAACCCCAATACTCTGATAAAAATCTTTTCAGTATTACTGTTATCATATTTGCTTTCCATCTTCTAATTTGAGGTTTGTCACAGATTCTCCTACTCTTGATGTAGGAATGGGAGAAAAAATTGAGGGCCATCTAAGTCAGCTTGTTTTTCAGAAATGCAGAGTTCCTCAGCTTCCCTTACCTGTCTGAGGAGCCTTTCCAGCTACCACTCAGCTGTTGTTGTTCAGAGACTCCTTATTCTAGGAAGTTGGTTGGTTGGTTGGTTTTCCTCTTTATATCTTGGGTTAGAGTAGTCACAGGAATTCATTGTTTACAGAGATATTCCTGAAGTGATTAGTGGTTGGATTAGTGGTTTTCAAAGTGTGATCTGAGGAACCCTGGGGGTCCCTGAGACCCTTTTAGGGAGTCTGTAAGGTCTAAACTATTTTCATAATCATATTAAGATGTTATTTGCTTTTTTTGCTGTATTGACACTGCAGTGGTGACAAGGGTGGGTAAAACTGCTGGCCCCTTAGCATGAATCAAAGCAGCGGTACCAAATCCCTATCTATATTCATCATAATCTTCACTACTATGCATGTGAAGTAAAAATAACACCAGTTTCACTTAAGAATGTATTCCCTTGATGAAGCAGTAGAAGTTACTAATTTTAGGAAATCTCGTGTCTTTTTTAATATTGTCTGATGAACTGGGAAGTACAAGTAAAGCACTTCTGCTGCATACCAGAATACAGTGGTTGGTTCAAGGGAAAGCATTTGTGTAGTTGTTTGAGCTGCAAGCAGAACTAGCTGCTTTTTTCATAGAACATCACTTTTACTTGAAAGACTGCCTGGCAAACTATGGCTATTCAGACTTGGATACGTAGCACATATTTTCTTGAAAATGAACTCAGTGAGTCTGTCACGTCAAGGAAAACAATTGGTAGTACTTGTTGCCAATGATAAAAATTGAGCTTTCAAGTGAAAACTGGATTTTTGAAAATGTGTAATCACTATAGTTCCTAGTACTTTAAAGATGAAATCAGGTGGTGATATCAATGAACGTAATTTCTGATATTTTATTATGAAATTTGTTGATATTTGGAAGATCTGCATAACTCAGTGAACCAGTATTTTATAATAACCAATGTATGATGTTACAAAACCATGTGTCGATAATCCATTTAAAGTACAAAATAAACCAATAGATTTTAAGGGACTACTGTGAAAACTTTGTTAATGTGGTTTCAGCTTTCACATTGCAACTAACTTTTGAGAAATGACTACTTGTGTGTTTTCAGATAATTATGGATATAATTATGGATATAATTATCTGAAAAGGCTATTAAAATATTCTTCCCTATTTAACTACATACTTGTAGGAGTCCAGATTTTCTTCATATTTTTGAACTGAACCAACATATTGGAACAACTTGAATGCAGAAGTAGACACGACAGTCCAGATGTCGTCTGTTAAGCCAGATATTAGAAGTTTGCAAAAGTATGCATGTGCTACTCTTCACACAGAATTATTTTTGTTTTGGAAAATATAGGGTTTTTTAAAATAAAAATATTTATATTAAAATGTGCTCTTTATTTTTTTAATGAACTAATATGTATTTAAATTTTAGCTATTTTTATTTCTAATACAGTAATTTATTTTTTGCTAGATAAGACTTACATAAACAAAAGCTCTTTTAACTTTGAGAGTGTACAGAGGGCCTGAGACCAAAAAGTTTATGAAATTATGATGTAGGGTTTTACTAGCTTGGGTTTCTACATCCAACAGATTTACTTCAACAGGCATTCTTTTCCTTTCATTTATCCTTTGTTGAGTAAGATCTCCCTGATAACCTAGTGACCTACTTGTTAAGCTCAGTGGCCTAATCTCACTTTTCTTTCCATGTCACCTCCATACTATTTGATGTTGGTAGCCTTTTTTTTTTTAATTGAAATTCTCTCTTTTTGATTTCTCTAACACAATTTATTCCTAATTTTTCCTGTATATCTCTGAAATCAATTTCTGCCCACTGAAACCTCCCTCTTCTCTATATACTTCACTTTGTACATGGCATAAACTTTCAATCTAAGCCAGGAACTGTCATTGTCTCAACTTCGATTCTAACTCATCGTCATCCCTTATGTCCCATCTTTGGATTGTCTCTCAAATCTGTTCCTTTTCCAGTTTATGTTGCTGTAGTTTAGAAGCCCATGTCATTTCTGTTATGAATTTTGACAAATTGGTCTTTTCTCCACAATGCTGCTAACATTATCTTCAGTATGTTTTTTGAAACTATGTGGTTATGTTGGTCCCTTTATTTAAAAAAAAAAAAAAAAGATCTCTCCAGTGAATAAAGACCTCTTTATTGAATAAAGGTTGAGCTCCTGAGTGTGGTATTCAAGGCTGTATTACTTATCTCTGAACTGCCTTCCTAACTTCGTTTCCTGCTGCATAGCCCAGCCAATCTAATGCTGCATCATCACTGAAGTATTTTCATCAAATGGCCCTTCTTAAATCCTTCTAGGATTCTAACCTCCCCACCCCAACTGTTTCATTGATTCAAACTATATAAATATATATGTAATTATTCCTTGAGGATCACCATGTTGTGGTAATACTGTCTAGATGTTTATCTGCCCTTCTGGGCAGTCTTACCCTTTTTAGTATCCCCAGAAGCTTGATAGGCATTTAAACTTTTTCAGCTAACGTTCCTTTAAATTTTACTATTGCTATTTGACACCTAGCATTGCTTTTCCAATAACTTTTTTTTAAAGTTTATTAGTTTATTTTGAGTAATCTCTACACCCAACATGAGGCTTGAACTCACGACCCTGAGAATAAGAATCACATGCTTTTCCAACTGAGCCAGGCAGGCACCCCCCAATAACTTTTAAGACTGCAAAAATGTTACCAGACTATTTCATCCATAATTTGTAGGTATATATTTTAGCATTACTTTTTAAAAATTTTTCACAATTTTGTTTTGTATTTTGATGCTATTATTTGATTCAAAGCAAGTGTTTACAATTAGACTAGTAACTGAGATGAGTGACCCTGAGTCTTCATATCTCTGTCTTTAAACATGGAAATAGTATTTTTATAACACAATAATGTTATAACACAACATGGTTATTTTGAAGATTAAGAATGTAAAGAACTTAGTGCATCTCTTTTACTTATTTTTTTCTATTACTATATTCTTGTCATATACTTAAAAAACATGTATGTGTGCAAGTAAAAATTATAATTTGCCTCTCAATTATGAAACATTTTTAACTTTACCATTTTTTTTTTAAGATTTTATTTATTTGACAGAGACAGCCAGCGAGACAGGGAACACAGGCAGGGGGAGTGGGAGAGGAAGAAGCAGGCTCCTAGCGGAGGAGCCTGATGTGGGGCTCGATCCCAGAACACCAGGATCACTCCCTGAGCCAAAGGCAGACGCTTAACGACTGCGCTACCCAGGCGCCCCTAACTTTACCATTTTTAATTTGACATATAACAGTATATTAGTTTCATATTTCAAGGATGATAATGTGCATGAATACCTTAGCATTTTTATGGTATAATTTTAGAAAGTTGTTTTTTATTTTTATTATCTTACAACAGTTATATAGGTCTTGGTATTCTGATTATTAAAATTTGCGTAGCATGGCTAAAAATGAGAAGTATTTCTTGGCTAAAGTAAACTGAAGTCATGAAAGAGTACCGTATATTATGAAATATATTTTATTCCTCTACTTAATTTTATGTTTTCTGTTGAGTGATTTTTAAAGTTAGATAGTTGATATCGAGGGCTTGTCAAAAACTAGAATATACCAAACATAGATTTGTGATATTTGAGATTGTTTAATTGAAAGATAGTTTAGAATTCAGATTTTGCATTTGTTTGAATTTACAGAGTTTAAAGTTAATGGAACAAATTAAATTTAATTATAATTAAAATGGAACTAGTTTTTACCTTATGGTTGAGATAATCTTTTACCTATGAACTTTTTACTTTTAAAGATAAATCAGTTATATAAATTAGCAGATACCTATACGACTGTAGAAATTAGGCAGACATTAAAGACATAATGGAATTTTCCCTTATCTTGTCCAGAGTCAGACTAACAGGATTAGTTGTTGATATTTTTCTATGGTTTTGTTATCGTTCTGCCTACCTAGTTAACTGCTTATTCTTCAAAATGTAGTTCATGTCTCCATTCTCCTTGACCCATCCAAAGCATGCCTTCCTTTGTCTTTTGTGCATCCCTCTGATTGTGATCTTCATCAAGCTTTAGCATTTCCTCGTAAATTCAGGCTTGATTTGTGTCTTTTTCATGAAGCTGAGTATTGTAAGAGGACGAATTATCCAGAGGGAGGAGGGTGGCTCTTTGGTTAAAGTTGTGAGAGTAGCTGTATTCTCATTTTCGAATCTGAATAGTCCCTCAGTTTGTGATGCTTATCTTCATTGTATCATTTAGCTTATTATAGTTGTGCTACATGTATGCATTTACTCTCTTGTTATGCTGTGAGTTTTAGTAAGGGAAATATGAGCTTTTCGTTACCTTTTTCAAAGATGCTCGACAAAGTGCCTGGGAAATAATAGGTGTTCAAGAAAAGTTTCTTGAAAGAGGAATATACGTATTAGAAAGGAACAGTTATTGGATTTTGTTTTTGGTTTTTTTTTTTTTTAATATATAAGCTTTGAAGAAGTTGGAATTCTGATACAGGTTGTGTAAGTCATTTGGAAAAGAACCCTCATGTATACACGTGAGAATTATCAGAAGTAAATGGTAGTGAACAAACTTCTAGAATTCTGCATATGCTTAATGAAAACGTACCATATGCCAGGAATTATGCTAGGACTGTAGAATTGTGGATGAGACCCAGCCTCTGAGAGTTTGAATTCTAGGAGCAATAGATAAATGGTATTTGCTAATGAGTACAAAGAAGAAGGAATTTAGAGTTAATTTTCCAACATAGTCCTAGTTTTTGGAGAAGTCCTGTGCTCAAGTTAAGAATGAAATCAGTTATTGGTGTAGTCATTATGAGTCAAGCCCTTTGGTAAAGTGTGTTCTAACATCATGGCCAATTTCCAGTTTGATCAATGAGCTTTCTCTTAAGAAATTTAAGCACATGAAACTGCCACATCACTACTAGGTAAAACCCTCTTTTTTTCTCCTTGTATAGGTCTATGTGTGTATAGATATGTATATTTTAAAAAGGAACTGCTGCTTTTAAGATGATAATTGTTACATAATTGAAGTAAGATTTCAGAGAACTAAAATTATTTGCCTGTGACAAGTTTACATAGGATGGTATAGATTGTTGAATGTATGTATATATATATATGTATATATATACATGTATATATATATATACATATATATATTTAATATTTAATTATCCCTGAAACCATCTTTTTTGAGAATAAAATAATTTTATAATGGGACTATATTACTGAATTTAACATTTGTTTCTTTCTCAGCTATCTCACTGATTATATTGGCAGTGATTTTCAGTTTACTACTCAGGTTTTTTTTTTTTTTTTAAAGCATTGTTGAGAAAATTGAATGAGTTAATTTCTGTAAAGCCTTAATTACAGTGGCTCACTAAATGGTAGCCATTACTATTAAGGTATATATCTGAAAGAATATTTATAACATATTGCTACAAAATCATTTTTGTTATTATTGGTGGTTTCTGAGGGGTAGGAATTCAGTAAAAGCAGTATCTTTAAATTATTTATCATTCATGTGGTGATTTTCTGTGTTCAGAATGCTTTCCTATGTAGAGGCTCTCTTAAAAAAAAAAAAAAAAGAATGCTTTCATATATATCCTTCCATTTACTCATCAAACCACCTTACATGGAGGAGAGGAAGATGGTCATCCAATCACAGATTAGTGTTAGAGCCTAGATTGAAATGCAGGTTGACTACTAGTTGATCTTTTCATCCTTTGTCTCCTATAAAGAGGTTTATAAAACTCTCCTATTTGAGTGGAAGGTTTCTTTGTTTATTTCTCTTTTCTTTAAGGCATTAGAGGGCCAGCATATTTTGGTAGAAAGATTAGCATTTTGTGGGGTATCAAGTTTTCATTCAAGGATTTAATGAAACAGTCTTTTTTTTAAGACACATTTTCCTTAAATAATTGCCTTTTATAGCTTGTAATTTTAGCATTGTTGCAAGTATGTAAAATATGTCATTGTGATTTTAAAAATAAATTATTTAACATATTTACTGAATAGTGGCAGTGTTTTGTTTATTGGCTTTCATGGTTGTTAAAATCTCTACCTTTTGTTACATGATCTGTGATAATCATCTGTTTTAGAAGATTCAGTAGGCACTTCATTTTGCAATATTGTTAATTATGGGAAATTACAGAATTACTCAGAATTTTAGAACTGGAAGAAACCTTTCAAGAGCTTCCATGGTGTTTAGTCATTTCCTGAGACAGACTAGTTTTTATAACTTGAAAGCTTAATAGTAGAGGGATAAGATTGTCTTCAGAGAAAAAGATCTTGAGGGGTTTGGAGTAAAAATGCTGGTATTAAAACTTTTGAAATAGGTTGAGGCCACCATTGTTTGCAAATCCTTCTTGATTGGGATTTTTCAGCTCATTTTAGAGGATTTCTTGTTGTTGTACTGAGAAGTGCCAGGTAAAGCATAGCTGTTTGCTGGGTGAGGTCTTTTCTGTTTGTTGAAACTCAGCCTCTATCCTAGTATCCTTCTCCCAGGTAAGAGAAAAGGCCTAGGAAGATTGTAACTTTGTTTAAAAGTCAATAGCTTGTTAATGTCAGATTCAGCTTTTGGTTTTCCAGTCCTTTTTATCACCTTGCTGTGGTAACATTTAATTTTGCTAGCAAGTAACTTCTTAAGGATTCCTTCTTGTAAATCTCATATACCTAGATCTAGCGCTGTACATCTTGATAATTTCTAACATTAAATCTACTATTTATAACTAATAAAAGAATTTATGGTAAAACTGGGCTAGCAGTATCAGGAATGAAGAACAAAATGACAGGCCCCAAAATAACTAATATTTTTCAAGTACAAATATTAACAAACTTCATTTTGATGTTTTTTTATAGTAACATTTATTGTGCTGTATATCCTGACTTCTTTGATATCATAGTATTTCTTAGAGGAAAAATCCTTGTAAATACTATTTTTCTCTTTTATGGTGATACAATAAGAGTCATTAGTAGTATAATTAATAACCAATTTGACTATATGTGTGTATATGAATATGTGTGAATGATAAAAAGTTTGTGCAGCCCACTGACAATTTTTAGACATGAGTTAAACCACTTCATTTTTACACGTTTTATAGTCTGATCAGGATTCTTCACACTGTCATACTTTATAGGATGTACTAGGGACGATCAACCTGTAACAGCAGCAAGTAGGTAGTATTTGATGCCAGCAAGGTGATTGCTCAAGAAGTATAGCTCTAGGTACATTTGCGGAGAAGGCAAAATTGTTTTGGTCTTCTTTCATCTTTTTCCATCCTTTTTTGCTGTTTATCTTTGGTCTCCCCAAGGCCCAGAGTCTCCTCACTAATATTCATTTCTAGGTTGCCTTTTTTTTTTTCCTAGCTTGCTTGAATTCTAAGATGTTTTGATTCCTTTATTTTCTTCACTCCACCAGCAGTTCTTCCTTTACTAGAAAATCTTTTTTGTTTTATCTGTTCTGTAAATCTGAATAAAGTAATTGTTTCAAATGTGAATATAAATAACCTGAGCGTGGGGGATAGAGTTATTTTTTTCTTAAGGAAGAAACTCTCATTCTGATGATAAAAGATGTGTTTGCCAGTTAGAATCAGGTAACAGGGGTAGAAATGAGCTAGCCTTCCCTCAGAGGAACCCAGAAGTTTTTGATTGTGTTGATCGGAGCCCTGAAGTCTTATGAAATTGTCTCAGTGCCTGTCAATAGGAGCAAGCAAGTGGGGCTCCATGCTCCCACACTCCACTTCAGCCACATCATCTGCGCTCAGTATTGCAGAGTTCCCTGCAGTTATGTACTATAGTGGTGAAGACGTGGGACTCTGGAGCTTGATTGTTTGGGTTTAAATATTGGTCTCACCCACCACTTACTGGCTGTGTGACCGTTCGGAGGTTAATCAACTTTTTTTTTTTTTTAAAGATTTTATTTATTTATTTGACAGAGAGACAGCCAGTGAGAGAGGGAACACAGCAGGGGAGTGTGAGAGGAAGAAGCAGGCTCCCAGCAGAGGAGCCTGATGTGGGGCTCGATCTCGCAACGCCGGGATCACGCCCTGAGCCGAAGGCAGACGCTCAACGACTGCGCCACCCAGGCGCCCCCGGAGGTTAATCAACTTTTTGAGCCTCAATTTTTTTGTTTATACAGTGGACTTGATAATAGCACCTACCTCATAGAGTTGTGAGGCTTAAATGAGATAATTCTTGTAAAGTACTTGACACAGTGCCTGGCATACATTAAGTCCTCAATAAATGATAGCTTAAACAATCAAATACATGAGTGGTGATATAATTTAGGGGTATAACAGTCCCTTTTGTCAAGCATGTGGGTTCAAGTATGCTCTAACAAAACCAGAGCATAAAAACAAGTGTTTTCTACTAAAAGATAACATTTCCAGAAATTGCTTCAGGAATAATTTCACCTACCCACCCTCTTCCCCTACCTCCCTCTTCTCTTTCCTACCCTGTTTGCGCCTGCAGGTAGGGAGGTGTGTGTGTGTGTGTGTGTGTGTGTGTGTGTGTCCTAGTAACCTGATATGGCTTGTCACATAAACATTTGGGGCTTACCAGTAAAAGTTTTAACATCTAAAAAGCACTTTAGTAGTACAATAGTGATAAGCAGCGTATATAGACTTAAGAGTTGAACAGTTAAAAACACCATTTTTTACTGTTTGCCATAGTTGAAGAGTAAGTCTGTTTCCAGGGTTGGATTGTCAGAAAGCATGGTCATGGTCTTTTTTAGGCCACTTTTGTCATCTGGTATATTATGCTGTTTGTTCTACCTCACACTCTCCAGTCCTCCACAGTTTCTTTCTTAGTTTTTATGAGTGCTCAGGTATCATCTCTCAAGAAATATTTCTTTATCTCTAAGCCAGAATGAATGTCCTTTCAATTACTCTTGAAGCATTCTATGATGGTTTTAATTATATAGTGTATTGAAATTATTTTGTTTCTGTTTCTTTCTCCCTCCCAGGACTGTAATCTCTTGGAGAGCAGTACCATTTGTCCTGGAATCACGTTTCAGCTTAAATCCCCACCTTCCCATTTATAGCCATATAACCATATGGCTTTATGGTGATGATTCAATGTGATAAATGATGTAAGGAACATAGCATAGTTCTTAGTTAATGATAATAATTGTAAGTAATATTAATAAAAATTCCCAATGCCTGTCACCATGTCTTGCATAGGTATTGATAATGCTTAAATGCAAAGAAAGGCTCTTTATCGTTTATCTGATTGCCGTTTTAAGCTGTTTTCCACTTCTTGTTTTTTATGGAACATTTATATAATATCATTTTATTTCATGAGCCTATGAGTTGGATAGAGTATGTTTTATTACGCGCACTTTACTTGACAAAAGAACTTGTATTAACCAAAGTTACCTTCTTACTCACCAGGAGTTTAAAAAATGTTTTCTTGTGCCATCAGTATAATGTATAGTTTAAACCACAACCAATAGCATTTTATTCCATCTTATGTCATGCTTACTTGTTTGTTGAATCTGAACTAGAGGCAGAGAAACCATTTAGTGGAAGCCATTACAATAGTCTATGCAGGAGATGGTAGTGGCCTGAACAAGGATAATGCCAGTGGGAGACAGAAATGAATAGATTTTAGATAGATTTAGAGGAAAATTTACAGGATTTGATGGGTGGCTGGATATGGTTCTGGGAGGTAGGAAGTTGGGTTGTAGAGAGGGAAGAATCAAGGATGACTCCCAGGATTTTGGCTCAGGTAAGCAGCTTGGTAAATGTGCTTTTCATTGACATAGGAAATAGGAGGATAGACAGTTTTGGGGAAAGGTAGTATTTCACTTTTAGATTTGTTGAATTTCAGGTATCTGAGGGAAATCTGAGGGGGAAGATCTGTGAGACAGTTTGGGTATGTGGGGCTTAAGTTTATGAAGGAAAACAGGGCTATAAATAAATACTTGGTAGTAGTCATCAGCATGCATGATCGAGTTGAAGCTATGGGAGTAGGCAAGACAGATCAAGGAGAGAATAGACTGCATAGCATGAGAAAAGAGAACCCAGGAGAGAAACTTGAGAAAAATCACGACGTTTTTGTGATGGTAGAGGAAGAGCGTCCCACCAAGGTGAAGAAAGAATTGGAGGAGAAAGAGAAATAGGGAGAAAGAAACCCAGGATAGTGTAATGTTACAGAAACAGGGAAGAGATTTTCAAAAGGAGAGGATATGGTGAGCCATGTCAAATGGCCTCTCGTCAGATAGAATCTTAATTTTTCCTTTGCATTCTGTTTAATATTTATTTAAGCAGGTGTTAAAATTTATATTTTAAGTTATAACAAGATAATAATCCTGCATAGTGCTTGTACTAAGCTTTTCATGAAAGTTATAATAGTTCTATCTATAGGTTAAATAAAGGAAGTTAATATTGGTAGGTCAGGAGATGAGTAAAATTATGTTAGTGATCTATCTCAAGGAAGAATGCTCTAATTATCTAGTAAAATCTGTCGTTAAGCCTGTACTTTTACAGGTGGCTCCTGATTGTAGATACAAAAATTAATAGACTTAATTTAAAAAATTGGGTCCGTCTTGGTATCAAGAATATTTTAAGTGCTAAATAAATGTAATTGCATACTTGTGCGGGGGAGCATGTATGGTTTAAAGAAGCTCTTCTGTTTTTAGAAGGAATGAATCATAGCACTCTATTGATCAGCTAACCAAGCAAATCACAGCACTTTTCATAAAACTGTGTTTGGTTAGTAAAGTAATAGTTATTTGTGGAGTATATTGGATTTGATGTGATTCATGATTCAGATTTTATGAGTGCTGAATAACCAAGTTATTTAGAATATAGGCAGTAGTTTGAAAACTATCTCTGTTGACTTCAGACTATATTGGAATTTATGTTAGAAAAATTTGCCATTGTTTTGTAAATCAGTTTTATACAGAAAATGTGCACTTATACATTTTAGAGATGGTTATTAAGAATTGCTTTGAAAACTAATACAGACCTCACGATCTGGTCAGATTAATTTTAATATCAAAAGTTGAAAAAGCACATAATTACAGAGTAAAGAAAGGTTAGACTTCATTTTCATGCTGGCATAGTTGTTGGCACTGAGAGTACCATTAGCTTTTATTTTTGTGTGTTAATTTGGGTACTAACTATAGTTGGTATATAAAGGATTACATATAATGCTCCTGACATTTTGGACTAGGATCAGGAAAATGTTTCCTCGGACTAGAAGCTATAAAGAATAGATGATATTAACTGTTTATGGAAGTATACCATTTTAAGATATGGTTTGTAAAATGTGCTTAATTAAGGGACCTGGGGTATCTGTTAAATTAGGAAGGTCAAAATGTTATTGAAGATCAATTAATGTGATTAAGGTATCCTTAGGAAGAATGAGTAGAACATAAAATGATGTAAAAGAAAAATCACACAGCATTATAGCACTGGACAATTGGTTAGTATTTAGCATAGTACAAGAGGTGGTAGGAAGTGAGAGATGCTTTTGATGGTCACTAGAGTGATGCTTTTTTCTGGGGTCGTGGTAAATTAGTCTTCTTTATATTAACTAGTTCTTAACATCATTCAAGTAAAAAGAAGTAGTTTGTAGACACAGCAACCAGTTTCAAGGCTGCTACCGTACACTTAGTCTGTGCAGTATGCAGTCTTTTAATGCTTTGGCCCTGTCCGAATATGTTGATACTGGGAAAGAAATGCCCTGGTTATCAGTTTGGTGAAATTGGTTGATAGAATTCTGTCATTGATTGTATCTGCTTTAGTTTTAGTTTGAATCTTTGGAATTAAAAACGAAGAACCAGATCAAAATTGGGACCCCATCCATCAACTCATAGGTATTATTTTTCTATGAGTTCTCATTTAGATAGCTAATTGGCATTTGATTTATCACTTTTGGTTTAATACTAATTACTTTGTAAAGCTTTCTGTATTAGTTAGCTGTTAGTGTATTTGTGCAACAAATACCCCAAAATTAAGTGGCTGAAAATAATAAACATTTATTATCTTATCCTTTTTTTTTTGAGTCGAGAATCGGAAGCAGCCTATCTGGTGATTCTGATTCAGGGTCTCAAGCGAACTGAGGGAGGCTCATTTCCAAGCTTACTCATGTGGTTGTCAGCAGGCCTTAGAACACCTGTTTCCAAGTTACTCACGTGGCTGTCGGCAGGCCTCAGGACTCTGGCTGTTAGCCAGAGACATCAATTTCTTGGCCACATGGGCTTCTCCATGGGGCTGCTCACAATATGGCAACTTGTTTACTCCAAAGCAAGGTATCTGAGTGAGAGCCCCCAAAACAGAAGCCAGTCTTTTTATAACCTAATTTTGGGAGTGATATCCTGTTACTCTGCTAAATTCTGTTCCTTAGAAGTGAGTCACTAAATCCAGCCCATACTCAAGGGGAGGAGATTAGAGAAGGGCTTGCATACCAGGAAGAGGTGGGATCATTGTGGGCCATCCTAGAGGTTGCCCACCACACTATCCTTTAAAGTTGAAAACTTTTTGTTGTTGCAGAATTCCTTCTTGGAAGGAAAGCTTATGGGGGAAACTCAAAATATAAAATAGATAAATAAAAAGTTCTGTCCGGGGCACCTGGATGGCTCAGCTGGTTAAGCGTCTGCCTTTGGTTCAGGTCATGATCCTGGGGTCCTGGGAGAGAGCCCATGTCAGGCTCCCTGCTCAGCAGGGAGTCTGCTTCTCCCACTCGCTCTGCTACTCCCCCTGCTTGTGCATGTGCGTGCTCTCTCTCTCTCTTTCTCTGTCAAATAAATACATAAAATCTAAAAAAAAAAAAAAAGAAATTCTTCTGTCCAAAACAGGGGTTCTAGGGAGGTGGGTCTTAGCTGCTATCATCCTTCCCCTTTAGCTTCCAAACAATTTGAATATTAGTATCTTTACCATCAAATGTCAGTCAAGAACATGAATACTGTTTTTCTCATATTTTCATTTTAGAATTTGTCAACAGTTGAAAAATTCTAGCTTATAAAAATCCGGTATTGCGACATGGAAAACAGTTTGTATTAATGTTTCTGGCAACTTTTGAAGTAGAGTAACTTCCTTTAGTAATCTAGTGTAATGCCTGGTTTTGTAGTATTAGCAGATGTAATTTATATATTATAATGTTAGCAGTTTTGTAGTATTAGCAGATATAATTTATATATTGGTGTGATAATGATAGTGATTTACTTACGAACCGCTGCCTGAAATGTTTTACTACCTATTCCAAGTTATGTGTATTTCTAAAAGTCCACAAATATATAGTGGTATTTGGAATTCAATTTTAATATTAAAATGTTCTTATCACTTTTATGCTATAAATTGTGATTCCTGATCAATAACATAAATTACTTATTTTCCTTATCTTGCAGTATAAAGAATATAGTTTCACAATAATAATACCAAAATTAATAACAAACAATAAATCTGTAAGTTTAAAATTTCTTTATGTAGTTCTTTTAGTCATTAGACTATGTCCCTCTAAAGGTGTATAAAATCATTTGAAAACCATTTCTGGGTCGTTATGTCAACAGTTTGATATATAGTTGGATTCTGGGCATTGTTTCCAAATGCTTTATTTACATTAACTTAATTCCTTCTACTGCCCTGCAAACTAGGTTCTGTTATTATCCTTATTTTACTGATGAATATAGTTTTTGCCATCTTGATTTTAAGTTGATTTATGTTAACAAGAAAATAGTACTGGCTTTGTTTGTTTCTCTATGGATTGCTGCGGTGGGAAGTAGTGGATAAAACTGAGGGAAAGAAAAATTTTAATTAGGAAATGAGATGGTATTTATAATTTAGGGACCTCGAGGGTAGTATACCCTGGGACTGAAAGTGCAATAGGTCATAATGGACTCAATTCAATTCAAATATAAACACACATCACTCCCATGTTTGTTTACATATGAGCCATCAATAATGTCACTTAAATACGTGTGAATATGTGTATAATATAAAATTTTATTATGCTGTTACAGGATTCCAAGTCCAGGATTTACCATGAACAACGTTCTACAACCATAATACCTTACATTAGGATTTTAAATTTTAATTAAAAATTAGAAAATAAAGTGCCTGAAATCATCACAACCAGTTGTAATTTAAATTGCTTCTAGCCAAAATATAATGTCCAAACCAGTGAGTAGTATTGGAAGTGAATGTTAGCTACCACAGTTTTTTCTGCGCAGTTTTTTCACAAGTTCAGATTGATTTTATGGAGTAGATTTTCATTACTGAAATGCTTGATTTTGGTTCTTAATTACTAGGAGTACCTTTTTGTGGATGAGTGTTGTAATTATTAGAGCTTACACAAGATAGTTTTGAATAGAGCATCCTAATTTCTGGAATTTCTTTTCTAAATTATTCTTATAAAATTCATGTTAGTTGAGCTTATAGCATGATAACAACAAGCAGCTTTCAAAGCTGGTCTCTAAGTGACCCTTTTGGTTACTTCAAAATGTTTTCAAGGTATTTTAATTCTCTTGAGTTACCTTAAAAATGCAGTTGATTCTATTTTAAATTCATAAGATGAATCTAAATGGAGACTGCATTTGCTGTAAGTAAAAATTGGAAATTTTTAGTTCTTAGCGACATCTGTTATTCTAGCTTATACCAAAAGGATAAAATATCTGGGCTATTGCACCTGTATCTATTTTATTAATTGAAAAATGTAGAACCTTTGTGCCAGGTACTTGTTCACTCTCAGGTAATAGAAGTTAACTAGGAATCTAGAAGAGTTAACTCTAGAGGACACTTTTGGTATTTATTTCTGTATTACAGTTACAAATGAAAGTCTGTATAGTGCCCCTGTTTGTATGAATGGGTCATTTAAAAACAAGTGCAGTAATTACTCCAGATTTATTTTTAAAAAGCATATGATTTTTCCAAGACAAGTTATATCTTTAAATTAAGTAGGAATCTAGCAAATATCTTAACATGTGCTGTCAACCTTTACCAAATACAAGCACGTCATAACGAGTGAAATGTAAGATTTTCAATAGAATTACATTTTCAACTTGTTTTTGTTGAATGATAAGTTTATACACCATTTTATTCTGTTTATTTAGTATTTTTAAAAAATTAACATATAATGTATTATTTCTTTCAAGGATACAGGTCTGTATCCTGTTTACTTTTAAAACAAAGGAAAAGCTGGTGCGCCTGGGTGGTTAAGCGTTGGACTCTTAGTTTCAGCTCAAGTCCTGATCTCAGGGTTGTGAGATCAAGCCCCATGGCGGGCTCTGCGCTCAACACAGGGTCTGCTTAAGACTTTCTGTCCCTCTTCCTTTGACCACTCGTGCTGTGCTCGCTCTCATGTACCTGATTAATATGTATTGAGTTAAAGGTAATAGAATGTTTTCATGTGAGCTTGAAGATGAAATTCTTCTGAGGAGACCTTTTTTTTCTCTTTTGTTAGAAGTCAGGGTTTTGGGGTGCCTGGGTGGTTTAGATGGTTAAGCGTCTGCCTTTGGCTCAGGTCATGATCCCAGGTTCCTGGGATGGAGCCCGCATCGGGCTCCCTGCTCAGTGGAGAGCCTGCTTCTCCCTCTTCCTCTGCTGCTCCCCCTGCTTGTGCTCTCTTGCTTTGTCAAATGAATAAATAAAATCTTAAAAAAAAAAAAAAAAGAAGTCAGGGTTTTTTTTGTTTTTTTTAATGACTGGGCCATTTTTAGGCAGTTATTTAAAATGCATAACAGTTAATCAAAACTATGGCTCTGCTACTTTGTAGAAGTATTTAAATTAAAATCAGCATTATTATTTATCAGTGGCCTGGCATACATTTATATATGTGTGTGTGCTTGGTTTCTTATAGGTGACAAACGGCTATTTAAAGACTTCTTGAGCGATAAAAGGGAATAGTATTGATGTTTTTTATCTGAAGTCTTACAGATTGTTAGTTCACTGTGGCCTCTACACCAAAATATGGTGAATGTTAATGACAGTGGCTAGTTAAGAAATGGCCGATTTTGATCAACAAACTATCCTTGTACTGATATTAAAAAGTGATGATGGTATTTCAGTATAATGGAATAGTCTAATTGCTGATATTTTTTGTATATTAAATATAGCTGCCATTATAATGGGAATTTAAAAATGAAACCATTCAAATCATATTTTCTTTTCCTTCTCTTTCTGATAGTGCCGGAAGTTTCTGTTGGCATTGTAGTTAGCAAATTGTTTCTGTGTTTACTTTGGGGCATGCATATGCAGTTATCTGGTGAATTTACACCCCTTTCCCCTGTAGTTCTACGTGTATTAATGATCTCAAATAAAATTAATCTTCTTATTCTGCTAGAGAAGAAAAAGCTGGATCACTTACCAGTAACTGGAGTTCTCCTATTGGGTAATCTCCACAGATCCACATTCTTTGAAGTTATTGTGAATGCCTCGAGGACCAAGGAACCGTTGAAATTTCCAATTTCAGGAAGGTAAGCAAGTGCACTGAAGCATGTCTCTAGCATCTCCCAAATCCCCTCCCCCCAACTTTCTTACATATACGTCTGTACTGCATGCCCCCTCAGTTCCAGTGGATGCCCATCATGAAGATTCTCATGCTGGACAGAAGGGCAAGAGAGGTGGATCTGTGAGGGAAAAGACCCAATAGGATAACTCAAGTTACTGGTGAGTAATCTAGTTTTCACAAACTCGAGATTTTTTTCTCACATTTCTTCTCTTTAGAATGAGTTTGTTTAATTACAAAGAAGAAAGTTGTATGCAATAGCTTCATTTTATAAATTTGATGTAGATTATGGAATTTATTGTATGGATGATAAATACCTAGTTCTTAATGGGTGTATGAATAAGTGTGACATTAATTTTAAAGAGTATCACTTACATAATAGCTGTTCATAAAAATTATGTGTCTATTACCTTTTGGTAAATAGTGTAATACTTCTAAAGCAATTTAAGGAAGCTATGTGTTGAATTATTTTGTAAATTCCTTCATTTGTGATGTTGCTTTTATATGAAGTAAATACTTCATATTATGTTAAGTTTATATGGTAAAACTTATGTCAAATTTGGCCAAATTCTTTTGGCATAGTACTGAAAAACAAAAAATAATTTTATATTAATTGACTAGCACTTCTTACTGATATAGTTTTCAGTGTACCTTTTAACTCATTGTAGGTATATTTGGAAAATAATTCAGGGTGTGTTACAGTTCTATTTACCACTTCCTTGTTCATAATAGATGGACTTATTAATGTGATGGGTGGCACAATTGGTTCATTGTGAGTCTCTGCTTCCACAAGTACCAGAAAATTTACTGAACTGGCGTGTAAATGTTAGAATTGGACAGAATTCCTTGCTTCTAATTTCTCTGTCATTTATTCTGCTTTGTTACCAGGTTATCCTTTCTAAAAGGGCCTGTAGTGGTGCTCTGTTCAAGTTGTTTTATAAAATTTTCATCCATTTGCTGGGTACTTAAGGCCTCTCATAATCCAATCCCATCCTATTTATCCAGCCTTAATTTCTTCACTTTGAAACTTTTGGTCTTACTTGTTTACTTGTTATATTTATACTTTGGGGCTTGTGCTTTGCCATTTTTTAAAAATGACTTTCTTTTTATTCTGCTTTTCTATACTCTAAGGTTGAGATCAGGTCCTGTCCCTTACACAATTTCTTTTATGCTAGCATCTGTCTGTGACCTCCATTTCCTCAGTGGAAAAATGAGACTGCTATGGGGATTGAATTAATTTGTAAACACTCTTGTTAACTATTATTTGATTGTAGATGGAACATTTCTGTGATTATGGATATAATTTTCATCTGTATGACGGTTTAGCCTTTAAGTATTGGCTGTGGGTGATATTGCTATTTCTTTGATATGAAACTCTTAAGCTGATTTGTATGATCATGGAGAAAAAGGATAGGATTTTATTGTTTTAAATTTTATTTAGTTCCTAACATCAGTGACTGGGATTAAATTATACCCATTAAAAAGTAGTTTTACACGTAGTTGGTAGAAAAAACTTAGTTTTTCATGAATATATTTACCAGTTTCCTCATTTATAAAACAGGGTCATTTGGCTTATCAATCTTGTTTGTATTGTCAGTTTTTCTTAAGAACAACAGTTTTTTCCCTTTGAAACTGGAATAGTGACATTATAATTGTTTAGTGCAATATAAATTTCTTCTATGGGACATTAAAATAGAATGTACAGTTTTGAGAGAGTTAACTAGTTTGGCTTCACTTTAAAACTTTGTGTAGTGTTAGAAAACAAACTGGAAATTCAGTGTACTTGATTTTTGAGGTTTAAATATCTTAGAAGACTATTGCTTGATTTTCAGAAATGTTTGGATTTAAGAATACCTGTCTGAAGAAGCAGTAGTTGAAATCTAATTTCTGGTTGCTTAAGGAAGGGAATGACAGATTGTCACTTTTAAATAGTCACCAGAGAACCAATTCAGGTCCAATTAGACAAACCAAAGAAAACATTTAAATGACTTAAGCGCTTGTTTTGAATTTCCTTCTGCACATCCAGTTTCATCATTTCTTTGGTATGATAGTGCTATGGTATATTAAGAATATCCTTATTCTTTATTCTTTAGAAGTACATGCTGAGAAATTTAGAAGGAAATATGATAGGTTCAGAAAAAAAGTGTGGGTATTTGGGTGTGGTGTGTATGTGTGTCTGTAGAGAGAGATAAAAGAAGAGATAAAGCAAATGTGGCAAATGTTAACAATTTTGAATCTAGGTGAAGGGTATATAGGGTATACATTATACTTTCAAGTTTTCTGTGGTTTTGATATTTTTCAAAAAAAAAAGTTGAAAGTGTTTTAAAAAGAACTGTATTGTGCTTCAATTTCTCTAATTCTAAAATGGGAATAATAGAACTTGTTCTTTCTGTGCCTTGATACAGGTAGGCCCAGTGGGGGATACATTTGGTAGACTAGCAGTCAAGAGAACTTTAAGAAGTAGGTGTTTTTTTTTTTTTTTTTTGACATTAAAGAAGAGTTTTATAGCAGACAACTTTTAAAGTACATTTCACGTAAAAGCATATTAGCTTAAAATATATCCCTTTTTCTTATTCAGAGCATATTACATTATAATTGAACAAGAGCAGTGAAGAAGCAATAAATATGTAGAAATATATGAAGTAACTAATTGAAATACAAAAATATAGCTAGTTCTAAAATAACTCTGTAAATGGGCAAAAAAGAAGATTAGACCTAGCTGAAGAGAGAAGTTGTTAATTTCGAGATAAAACTGATAACTCTTCCAGGACGCGTATAGCAAAATAAAGAGATAAAAAGAATGAAAGAAAAGCTAAGTCACCTTAGAAGTAGGTTGAAAAGCTCCAGTGTAAGTCTGATTGGAGTTCCAGAGCAGAGAATACAGAGAATGGTGGAGAAGCAGTATTGAAGAAAAAATGACTAAACATTTTCAAGAATTTTTTTTTTAAAGATTTTATTTATTTATGTGACAGAGAGCCAGCAAGAGAGGGAACACAGCAGGGGAGTGGGAGAGGAAGAAGTAGGCTCCCAGCGGAGGAGCCCGATGTCAGACTCGATCCCGGAACGCTGGGATCACCAAGAATTTTTTTAAAAAGTAAAAAGTGTTGAATAATTAGAACTGAATCATAACAAAAGCATTGTATCAGAACTTGAAGGATATAGGAAAAGTGGTGCTTAGGGGTGATTTTATAACCTTAAATGCATGTATTAAGTTCAAAGAAAATAAATGAGCCAGATAGTCAACTCAAAAACTAAAAAAAAGAAAAAGAAAAAGAAAGTAAAAGCTAAGAAAGAAGGGAGGAAATAAAAATAAAAATAGAATTTGGTGAAATAGAAAAGAATCAACAATAAAAACAATAGCAATGTTTATTCAAATCAGAGCTAGTTCTTTTTAGTTGATTAAGTTCTGGACATACTCCTCAAAAAACAGATGGTGCAACTAATAAAATTTAAAATGAGATATAACTACAAACACAATTATAGATTTAAAAATCACAAGAAATCACAATTATATATATATGTTTTAATATATATTACATTATATATTATATATGTATATATAATATATATATATATTTTAAAAACCAGGTAAACTGGATTGTTTTCTAGGGGAAAAAATCATTCCAAAATTGTAAAGAAAATATCTAAAGAAATTTAAAAACCATTAAAAAAATTAAAGTTGTAGGAAACTTCCCTAAGAGGAATAGGTTTTTATTTTTTAAATTAAAAAAAAAATTTTTATAATAATTTTTTATTATGTTATGTCACCATACAGTACATCCTTAGTTTTTGATGAAATGTTCCATGATTCATTACTTGCGTATAACACCCAGTGCACCATCCAATACATGCCCTCCTTAATTTAAAAATAACAATTTAGGGGTGCGTGGGTGGCTCAGTCAGTTAAGCATCCAACTCTTGATCTGAGCTCAAGTCTTGATCTCTGAGTCGTGAGTTTAGGCCCTACGTTGGGCTCTACACAGAGTGTGGAGCCTATTTAAAAAAATAAAAATAAAAATGGAAACTTTATTGAGCTATAATTTGCAAATCCTGTCATTTATCCATTTAAAATGTACAAATCAGTGGCTTTTAGTATTTTTAGAGTTGTGCAGCCTTTACTCTGATGTTTTAGAATATTTTCTCACCCCAAAAAGAAACTGTTGTACCTGTTAGCAGTCAGTCCCAATTCTCCTCAAATCCTCCAGACTTAGGCAACCACTGATTTACTCTGTTTCTATAGATTTGCCTATTCCAGACATTTCATATAAATGGAATCATCCAATATGTGGCCTTTTGGGACTCACTTCTTTCACTTACCGTAATATTTTTCAGGTCCATGTCATACCATATATCAGTGCACTTTCTTCCTTTCATGGCCAAATAATAGTTCATTGTGTGTGTGTATATATATACACACACACACACACACACGCACACCACATTTTGGTTTTCCTTTCATCAGTTGAGGGCTATTTGGATTATTCTGCATTTTTTGCCTATTATGAATAGCTGCTATCAGCATTTATGTACAGATTTTTGTGTGGATATACATTTTCATTTCTCTTGGATATATACCTAGGAATGAAATTACTAGGTCATATGTAACTATGTTAAACCTTTTGAGGAACTGCCAGACTGTTTTCCAAAGTGGCTGTGCCATTTTACTTTCCCACCACAGTATATGAGGGTTCTAATTTTCCACACCCTCACCAACACTTTCATTATCTGTCCTTTTTATTTTACCCATCCTCACTGTGTGAAGTGGTATCAGAGAAATAGTTTTAATTGTGATATTTATAATCCTTTTTCAGATATACTTTTGGTGAACAGAGAATTCTACTTTTATACAAAATGACCCAGGTAATAGAAAAAGAGGGAAAGCTATCCTGCCATTTATCAGACAAGTGTAGTTTGGAAACCTAGACTGGAAAGAATATACAAGGGAAAAAATATATATATATATATATTTTTTTAAAGATTTTATTTATTTATTAGAGAGAGACAGCCAGCGAGAGAGGGAACACAAGCAGGGGGAGTGGGAGAGGAAGAAGCAGGCTCATAGTGGAAGAGCCTGACGTGGGGCTCGATCCCATAACGCCGGGATCACGCCCTGAGCCGAAGGCAGATGCTTAACCGCTGTGCCACCCAGGCGCCCCCAAGGGAAGATATATTATATTCAATCTTACATATGAACAGAGACGTGAAAATTTTAATTAGGATAAAATGTAAGGATAGGTCGGGGAGTTAAGGTGGCGGAGGAGTAGGGGACTTTTCAGCCAGTCCCCTGAGTCGAGCTGGATAGATACCAGACCAGCCTGAACATCCGCGAAATCAGCCTGAGACGCAGGAAGATATATCTGGATCTCTACAAATGAACATCTCCAGCGCTGAGTATTGAGGTACGAAGCGGAGAGCCGTGAAACTGCGCACAGATATCGGAAGATAAACGGAAGGGGGAGGGAGCCGCCGTGTTCGGGCGCCGGGAAGCGGTAGCCACCTGCACGGGGGGGCAGGCGGGGGAGTGGACTCACGGACCGGCACCCGCGAGAGAGCAGACTGAGACCGTGAGCTGGGGAACGCGTGACCAGACTGAAAACCGGAGCTCCGGTGAGCTCACTGGAACCAGACTGAGACTGAGAGCTCTGGAACGCGCGGGGGCGGCTGGCCGCTGGCAGTGTTAAAAACACAAAGGACAGAGACGCGCCCGCCCTGGAAGTGAGGGCTGGGACGCCGGGTGTGGGGCGCACATCCCGGGACGCTGCAGGGTTCAGCAGCACCAACAGAAACAGAGTTAAAGTGGCCAGAACATCCGTGGAGAACGGTCTGCAATCCCTCTGTTCTGAGATAGAGACTGAGATTCGGCCACTGCTGCTCTGACTCTCAGAAGAGGCACAGCAAACCGCCAGGGAAAGCCGCCAGAGAACAAAAGCCTGGAAATACCAGCTCACAGTGTGCCCATTCCCATCCCCCCTCGCAGGGGACACGGAGACTCTACCCAAACAGGGTTGCCTGAGTATTGGCGCGGCAGGCCCCTCCCCCAGAAGGCAGGCTGAAAAATCAAGAAGCCCACATCCCTAAGATCCCTATAAAACAAGGGCACACAGCCTGGGTCCCAGTCAATAATTTGGGCTCTGGACAGCCCCGCAACCTCTCCTCATCAGAATGAAGAGAAGGAGAAATCCCCCCCAGCAAAGAAAAGAAAATGAGTCTGTGGCCTCTGCCACAGAACTAATGGATATGGATATAACCAAATTATCAGAAATGGAATTCAGAGTAACAATGGTCAAGATGATGTGTAGACTTGAAAAAAGTATTAATGAAAATGTTAATGAGAATATAGAATCTCTAAGAGCAGAAATGAGAGTGAATCTGGCAGAAATTAAAAATTCTATGAGCCAAATGCAGTCAAACCTAGAGGCTCTGATGGCCATGGTGAATGAGGCAGAAGAACGTATCAGCGAATTGGAGGATGGGTTAGTAGAAGACAAAGCTAAAATAGAATCTGGACTTAAAAAAATCCACGCTCAAGAATGTAGGTTACGGGAGATCACTGACTCAATGAAACGTTCCAGTGTCAGAATCATCGGCATCCCCAAGGGGGTGGAGAAAAACAGAGATCTAGAAGAGGTATTTGAACAAATTGTAGCTGAAAACTTCCCTAATCCAGCAAGGGAAACAAACATTCGTGTCCAAGAGGCAGAGAGGACCCCTCCCAAGCTCAACCACGACAAACCTATGCCACGTCACGTCATAGTGCAATTCGCAAATATTAGATCCAAGGATACACTATTGAAAGCGGCCAGGACAAAGAAATGTCTCACATACCAAGGCAGAGGTATCAGAATTATGTCAGACCTGTCTACACAGACCTGGAATGAGAGAGGGTGGGGGGGGGGGGCATTTTTAAAGCTCTTTCAGAGAAAAACATCCAGCCAGGGATCCTTTATCCAGCAAGGCTGTCATTCAGAATTGATGGAGAAATAAAGACCTTCCAGAATCGCCAGTCATTGACCAATTTTGTAACCACGAAACCAGCCCTACAGGAGATATTAAGGGGGGCTCTATGAAAGTAAAAAGGCCCCAAGAGTGATACAGAACAGAAAGTCACAATCTATAGAAACAAGACTGTACTGGCAACATGGCATCATTAAAATCATATCTCTCAATATTCAGTCTCAATGTAAATGGCCTAAGTGCTCCCATAATGCCACAGGGTTGCAGATTGGATAAAAAGGCATGACCCATCCATTTGCTGTCTACAAGAGACTCATTTTCAACGTAAAGATACATTCAGACTGAAAGTAAAGGGATGGAATACCATCTTTCACACCAGTGGACCTCAAAAGAAAGCTGGGGTAGCAATTGTCATATCAGACAGATTGGATTTTAAAGACTATAGTTAGAGACACAGAAGGGCACTATATTATTCTTAAAGGATGTATCCAACAAGTGGATATGACAATCATAAATATCTATGTCCCCAACAGGGGAGCACCAAGATACACAAGCCAACTCTTAACCAGAATAAAGAGACATATAGATAAAAATACGTTAATAGTAGGGGACCTCAACACTCCACTATCAGAAATAGACAGAACACCCATGCAAAGAATCGACAAAGAAACAAGGGCTTTGAATGCCATACTCGACGAGTTGGACCTCTCTACACCCCAGAACCAAAGAATACTCATTCTATGCTAATGCCCATGGAACATTCTCAAGAATAGACCATGTTCTGGGACACAAAACAGGCCTCAACCCATACCAAAAGACTGAAATTATTCCCTGCATATTCTCAGACCACAACACTTTGAAATTGGAACTCAACCACAAGGAAAAATTTGGAAGAAACTCAAACACTTGGAGACTAAGAACCATCTTGCTCAGGAATGATTCGATAAACCAGGAAATCAAAAATCAACTTAATTTATGGAGACCAACGAGAATGAAAACACAACGGTCAAAATCTATGGGATACTGCAAAGGCGGTCCTAAGGGGGAAATACATAGCCATCCAAGCCTCACTCAAAAGAATAGAAAAATCTAAAATGCAGTTTTTATATTCTCACCTCAAGAAGCTGGAACAGCAACAGAGGAACAGGCCTAATCCATGCACGAGGAAGCAGTTGACCAAGATTAGAGCAGAAATCAATGAATTAGAAACCAGGAGTACAGTAGAGCAGATCAACAGAACTAGAAGCTGGTTCTTTGAGAGAATTAATTAAATTGACAGACCACTGGCAAGACTTATCCAAAAGAATAGAGAAAGGACCCAAATTAATAAAATTATGAATGAAAAAGGAGAGGTCACGACCAACACCAATGAAATTGGAAGGATTATTAGAAACTTTTATCAACAGCTTTATGCCAATAAATTAAGCAATCTGGAAGAGATGGAGGCCTTCCTGGAAACCTATAAACTACCAAGACTGAAACAGGAAGAAACGTGATTTTTTTTTTTAAGATTTTATTTATTTATTCGACAGAGATAGAGACAGCCAGCGAGAGAAGGAACACAAGCAGGGGGAGTGGGAGAGGAAGAAGCAGGCTCATGTGGGGCTCGATCCCATAACGCCGGGATCACGCCCTGAGCCGAAGGCAGACGCTCAACTGCTGTGCCACCCTGGCGCCCCAGAAATTGATTTTTTAAACAGGCCAATTGATTATGAAGAGATTGAGTAAGTGATAAACAACCTTCCAAAAAACAAAACTCCAGGCCCGGATGGTTTTCCTGGGGAATTCTACCAAACATTCAAAGAAGAAATAATACCTATTCTCCTAAAGCTATTTCAAAAAAATAGAAACAGAAGGAAAGCTACCAAACTCATTCTATGAGGCCAATATTACCTTGATCCCCAAACTAGGCAAAGACCCCATCAAAAAAGAGAATTACAGATCCATTTCCCTAATGAATATGGACGCCAAAATCCTCAACAAGATCCTGGCTAGTAGAATCCAACAGTACATTAAAAGGATTATCCATCATGACCAAGTGGGATTCATCCCTGGGATGCAAGGGTGGTTCAACATTCACAAATCTATTAGTGTCTTAGATTTTATCTAGAAAGAAAAATTCAGAAATCATATGATTCTCTCAATAGATGCAGAAAAAGCATTTGACAAAACACAGCATCCTTTCCTGATTAAAACCCTTCAGAGTGTAGGGATAGAGGGTACATTCCTCAACCTCATAAAAACCATCTATGAAAAGCCTACAGCAAATATCATTCTCAATGGGGAAAAGCTGGAAGCCTTTCCCTTAAGATCAGGAACACGACAAGTATGCCCACTCTCGCCACTATTATTCAACATAGTACTAGAAGTCCTTGCAACAGCAATCAGACAACAAAAAGGGATAAAAGGTATCCAGATCGGCAAAGAAGAAGTCAAACTCTCTCTCTTTGCAGATGACATGATACTCTATATGGAAAACCCAAAAGAATCCACTCCCAAACTATTAGAAGATATAGAGCAATTCAGTAATGTGGCGGGATACAAAATCAATGCTCAGAAATTAGTTGCATTTC
Organism: Ursus americanus; assembly: GCF_024610735.1. NCBI lineage: Eukaryota > Metazoa > Chordata > Mammalia > Carnivora > Ursidae > Ursus > Ursus americanus. Next base: position 34,786,152 of record NC_142151.1, on the reverse strand, counting down.
TATACAGGAATAATGAGACTGAAGAAAGAGAAATGAGGGAATCCATCCCATTTACAATAGCACCAAAAACCATACGTTACCTTGGAATTAACCAGAGACATAAAGGATCTATATTCTAGAAACTATAAATCACTCTTGAAAGACATTGAGGAAGACACAAAAAGATGGAAAAATATTCCATGCTTATGGATCGGAAGAATTAACATAGTTAAAATGTCCATGCTACCCAGAGCAATCTACACTTTCAGTGCTATCCCGATCAAAATACCGAGGACATTTTTCAAAGAACTGGAACAAATAGTCCTTAAATTTGTATGGAACCAAAAAAGGCCCCGAATCTCCAAGGAACTGTTGAAAAGGAAAAACAAAGCTGGGGGCATCACGATGCCGGATTTCGAGCTGTACTACAAAGCTGTGATCACAAAGACAGCATGGTACTGGCACAAAAACAGACACATAGACCAATGGAACAGAATAGAGAACCCAGAAATGTACCCTCGGCTCTTTGGGCAACTCATCTTTGACAAAGCAGGAAAAAACATCTGGTGAAAAAAAGACCGTCTCCTCAATAAATGGTGCTGGGAAAATTGGACAGCTACATGCAAAAAAATGAAACTTGACTACTCTCTCACACCATACACAAAGATAAACTCCAAATGGATGAAAGACCTCGATGTGAGACAGGAATCCATCAAAATCCTAGAGGAGAACATAGGCAGCAACCTCTACGACATCGGCCAAAGCAACCTTTTTCATGACACATCTCCAAAGGCAAGAGAAACAAAAGATAAAATGAACTTGTGGGACTTCATCAAGATAAAAAGCTTCTGCACGCCCAAGGAAACAGCCAAAAAAACTAAGAGGCAGCCCACGGAATGGGAGAATATATTTGCAAATGACGCTACAGATAAAAAACTGGTATCCAAGATCTACAAAGAACTTCTCAAACTCAATACACGAGAAACAAAGAAACAAATCATAAAATGGGCAGAAGATGTGAACAGACACTTTTCCAATGATGACATACAAATGGCTAACAGGCACATGAAAAAATGTTCAAAATCATTAGCCATCAGGGATATTAAAATCAAAACCACACTAAGATACCACCTTATGCCAGTTAGAATGGCAAAAATAGACAAGGCAAGAAACAATTGCTGGAGAGGATGTGAAGAAAGGGGATCCCTCCTACATTGTTGGTGGGAATGCAAGTTGGTTCTGCCACTCTGGAAAACAGTGTGGAGGTCCCTTAGAAAGTAAAAAATAGAGCTACCCTATGACCCAGCCATTGCACTACTGGGTATTTACCCCAAAGATACAGACGTAGTGAAGAGAAGGGCCATATGCACCCCAGTGTTCATAGCAGCATTGTCCACAATAGCTAAATCGTGGAAGGAACTGAGATGCCCTTCAACAGATGACTGGATTAAGAAGTTGTGGTCCATATATACAATGGAATATTACTCAGCTATCAGAAAGAACGAGTTCTCAACATTTGCTGCAACATGGACGGCACTGGAGGAGATAATGCTAAGTGAAATAAGTCAAGCAGAGAAAGACAATTATCATATGATTTCTCTCATCTATGGAACATAATTACTAGGAAGATCGGTAGGGGAAGAAAGGGGGGGTAATCAGAAGGGGGAATGAAGCATGAGAGACTATGGACTCTGAGAAACAAACTGAGAGCTTCAGAGGGGAGGGGTTGGGGGAATGGGATAGAATGGTGATGGGTAGTAAGGAGGGCACGTATTGCATCGTGCACTGGGTGTTATACGCAACTAATGAATCATCGAACTTTACATCAGAAACCAGGGATGTACTGTATGATGACTAACATAATATAATAAAAAAACATTTAAAAACATCTAAGGATAGTTCAATATTTGAAAATTGTATCAATGTAACTTACAAGATTTAGGTAACAATTTTTTTTAAGATTTTATTTATTTTTTTGACACAGAGGGAGAGAGAACAAGCAGGGGGAGCAGCAGGCAGAGGGAAAAGCAGACTCTCCACCGAGCAGGGAGTCCGACATTGGGCCCAATTCCAGGACCCTGAGATCATGACCTGAAGCTGAAGGCAGAGGCTTAATCGACTGAGGCACCCACGTGCCCCTAGGGGAACAATCTTGAAAGACTTAGTGAAAGTTTATGATAAAACTCAATGCCCATCAATGTTTTGAAAAAAAAAAAAAAACAAAACACCTTCAAACCATGACTAGTGAACTTTTTTCTTTCCTTAAAGAAAACTATCTTCAGACAGCAACATTATGCTTAACAGTGAAACCTTAGAAACATTCCCATTGAAGTCAAGAATGTTTACTAATAAGAAAAAAGAACTAAAATCCAAAAGAGTTGGAAAAGAGGAAAAATGAACATATCCCTAGAAAAAATTTTTAAAAATCAACACTGTATTAATAAAAGAATTCAGTGTCATTAGATATAAATCAAGATTCAAAGCGACAGTAGCCAATTAGAAAATAAAAAAGTTCTCCTATACAGCAAATTCTATAAACTACCCAAAGTGTTATTGAAGGATATAAAATTAGACATGAGTAAAAGGCAGAATATACTATATTTCTGGTAAGAATAAATATTGCTTAAAAATTACTTTTCTGTGATTTATTATACATATAATTTCAGACAAAAATCCCATTAGGATTTTTTTTTTGTACAAAATGAACTTCATATGCAAAAGTAAAGCTACAAGAATAACCAAGACACTTCTAAAGAACAGTGAGGAGGGGCTTGCACCATCGTTTAGCAAGACTAATTTGAAATTTAAGGGATTTAGAATGGAGTACTATTATGTAGCAGTGAAAAAGAATAAACTGCTACACACAACATGGCATGAATCTCCCATGCTTAATGTTGAGGAAAAGAAATGAGAAACAAAATATTACATGTTGTATGATTTCATTTACAGGAAGTTCAAAAACAGGTAGAACTAATCTGTGGTGTTAGAGATCAGAATAGCGGTTGTCTTGGAAACATGGTTCTGATTGGGAGGGAGCATTCTGGAACATGAGAAATGTTAATATCTTGATCTGGGTTGGGGCACATCGGGGTATACATTATTTAAAAAGCAAACTGTACACTTTATGTAAATTACACCTCAATTAAAAAAAAGTAAAATATAAATTTATGGTAGTTAAAGTAGTATAGTCTCGATACAGGGAAAGACAGATTAATATAATAGAGAGTTCAGAAATGGATCCGTACATATTTGAGAAGGTGGTAAGAGCTACAGATGACGTTTTCTGTCAGCAGGGAAAGAAAGAGTGGACTGTTGAATTGGTTTTCTGTATGGGGGGAAAACTAGGTCTCTACTTCAAACTGTATGCAGAAGTCAGTTCCATTTGAACTTTAAGCATGAACAGCTGTTTGATAAAGAGGAAAGTATAGAAGAATATATGTCTTTAGGATGTGTGAGGCATTCTTTAACGAATCAAGAAAGGAAGAATGGACCATCGAAGATAAAGACATCAAGGATAAAGGATTTGACTACCTCAGAAAGAAAATCTTAGGTTTAATAAAATACATCATAAACCAAACTAAAATGTGAGTGGCACGACTGAGAGATAGGTATAATGTCTGTAATATCCAGTGGATTCGTGTCCAGAATATATAGAGGAAAATAATAAGATAGATGATACAAATGCAAATAAAATGAACAATGAATATTAAGGCAGTTCACAACAGAGGAAAGGAAATTGGAATGGCTAATGAACTGAAAACATGCTTAGTCTCATTTGCAGGGAAATGCAATTAAAAACTTATGAGCCATCAATTTTCACCCATTAGCTCAGGATCAGGTGTTACACAGTTGGAAGGTGCATATCCTAGTATCCAGAAATTACTATTCAAGGTATTATTAATCTAGAGAAATCTGCACATTTGCCCAGGGAGATTTGTACAGGGATATTCATTTGGAAGAAATTCTAAATGTCTGTCAATAGGAGGCATGGATAAATAAGATACAAAGTAGTTACATAACAGAGAATTACCAAGTCTGTGTTTAGATTTTTATCATTGGTGACTATTTTTGTACTTTAAGAAAAAAATTATATTGTTTATGCCCAGGAATTGTTTTAAGCATTTATAAACAGTTATTTTAATCCTCATAAGAACTCAGAAATAGGTATAATTATTATCTCCATTTTATATGTGGGAATACTGAAGCATACAGAGGCAAAAACTTACCTACTTTCAAAGGTGGTAAATGGCAGAGTGGAGATTGAAAGTTAGGATTTGAATCTCAATTGCCTGGCTCCAGAGTCCATTATGCCATTCTGCCTTTCGATGTGTTTAAATAGGGAGAGAGCTCAGAAATACAAGGTAAAGTCAAAGCAGAATGATGTGTACAATGTGATCTCATTTACACCAAATTCATGACGTTGGTTACCTCTGGATGGGGTTGGTAAGGGAGGGAGATCTAGTGATAATGGTTAAAGGAAGCTTTATGGAGCTACGTGTTTTTCCTTAAAGAACATGTGTATTATTTTATATAGCTTTTAAACACCTACAGTTAATGTACATCTAAGCTTATTTTTACAAAAAGAAAAACTGGAAGGATTGATCTAATTGTTTTAATCTGCATTTATTCTTTTTTTTTAAAGATTTTATTTTTATTTATTTATTTTTTTTAAGATTTTATTTATTTATTCGACAGAGATAGAGACAGCCAGCGAGAGAGGGAACACAAGCAGGGGGAGTGGGAGAGAAGGAAGCAGGCTCATAGCGGAAGAGCCTGATGTGGGGCTTGATCCCGTAAAGCCGGGATCACGCCCTGAGCCGAAGGCGGACGCTTAACCGCTGTGCCACGCAGGCACCCCTTAAAGATTTTTTTTATCTATTTGACAGAGACAGCCAGCAAGAGAGGGAACACAAGCAGGGGGAGTGGGAGAGGAAGAAGCAGGCTCCTAGTAGAGGAGCCTGATGTGGGGCTGGATTCCAGAACGGTGGGATCACGCCCTGAGCCGAAGGCAGACGCTCAAGGACTGCGCCACCCTGGCGCCCCTAATCTGCATTTATTCTTGATTTTGGTTTATAGTAGAAAAAGAAAGCAGTGGCCCTAGCACAGTGACTGTGATTTAGTTTAGTTCTAAGATAGCAGCAAATGAGCACCAGTCACTGGGTAGGTGCTAGGAATAGGGAGGTGGTGAGTAGGTTTCATCTTCTCTCTTTAAGGAGTTTAAAGTTGTATAGGGAAAGAAATAAATAATTCAATATGTTATATATAGATCTGTTTTCTTCTTTGTTTCTCTATCCTCCTTCCCTGTTCTTTCCTCCAAATACAAATAGGGGAAGGGGGAAACATTCTCATTTGGGAAACAGACAGTGAAGTGCAGTGGCAATCCTACTTTCTGTTCTTTTACAAAACTACCAGAAAGTAAACTAATAGTCAGAGATTATAGCTTGTTCTCCATTGTATCTCCAAAACTTAGTTTAATTCTTGTGGTTAATTGAATAACTGGTGAATAACTGGTATACTTCCCTCTCAAATTAACTAGCTCTTGAACCTAAATTTCTCCCTAGCCATCTGGGATGTCTTCCATTGGTTGTTTCTTCCATTGGTTACCAAAGTCTATGGTAGTTTGACTAAGAATAGTGCATGATGCCTTAAATTGTTCTGTGCCAAAGAACTTTGACTTGAGAAATATTTTAATCTGTAAGAAATTTGGTATCTCTAAAATCCAATTTTATTTTTATTATGCTAAGTCCAATACATTTTTTTAAAACTAGTAGTCTTCTAATATTGAGATAGTACAATGTTTTCCTGTATTCTCTGTCTTTGGGGCAGTGCTGTCTTATATAAGTGTTTATGTCCTATTTCTTATTTGTGAAATTCTTCATTTCCTAAAAGCACATTCTCTTCAAGTTTCCAGATGGACCATGGACTCTTTCCAGATGAGATTAGTGTTTATGTTATGAGAATCCTAGTGTCTTTTAAAATCTCTCATAGTATCTCATAAAAAAATAGTTACTGTTTCCTTTCACCGTAATGAGAGAGGTGTATTTTCCTTGGTAGCAAATTAGAGTCAGTGTTAGGTGAGAATCTTTCCCAAAGGGGCAAATGTGAATACTTAAAAAATTGCTGAGAATGGGTAAATTTGAATAAATCATAGTGAAAGATGTTTATTTTACTTTGTAAATTTAACACTTGGATTATAATTGAGAAAATCCTAAAACAAGGCATGTTATTATGCTGGATGGATTTAGTTAAACTATTGGTCAAATCCTGTTCCATGTGTGCATAGTGCTGCTTTCTTACTATATAACCCTTTTGCCAGAGATAACACGAAGAGAGCCTGGTTACCATTTGGTGGAACAAGCCTGCTGGCTCAAGCCTCTGCCCAGAAATTTGATTCAATCTCTTTTCTGGACAGTCTGGTAAGCTGTCATTGTTGTTCACGTTAAAATCATCTTATTCAGGATGTACGCAAGAGGAATTTAATACTAAAGGAGGAAACAGTATTAAATTCAATGAAAATGTTGAAATAGTTACATTAACTGAAGGCTTCACCTTAAACATGACTAATTTTTAATAGCACTGTCCAAAAGAAATATAATGCAAGCCACAAAAGGGAGCTATATATGTGATTTAAGAATTTCTTGTGGCCAAATTAAAAATGTAACAGGTGAAATTAATTTTAATACTGTATTTTATTTAACCCAATATATCTACAGAAATTATCCTTTCAAATCATTCGTGATATATTTTACAATCTTTTTCATACTGAGTCTTTGAACTCTGGTCTATATTTTATATTTATAGCACATCTCAATTTGGGCTAGCACATTTCAGGTGCTTAGTACCCTCATGTGGCTTCTGTATTATATAGCACAGACTTAGAGCATCTGAAAAAACATTTGGTTTTGTATAATTCTCCTGTTACTTGTCATTAAAGGTGCTTTGAGTTTCTTTTTTTCTTTTATTACTTCACCTGTTTGTGGGTGCTCAGCTTTACTGTTGATCATTGGTAACCTGAAACCTACTATTCATTCCTACATTTGACATAATATTTAGGTCTTTCTGTAGTATTCCCTGATACCTAGGTTTACTTAATTTCTTTATATATATATTTTTAAGATTTTATTTATTTGAGAGAGGGAGGGAGGGAGCAAGAGCAAGTGGGGGGGAGGGAGAAAAAGGGGGAAAGAATCTCAGGCAGACTCCATGCTGAGCATGGATCGTGACTTGGGGCTTAATCCCATGACTCTGAGATCATAACCTGAGCCAAAACCAAGACTTGGATGCCTAACCAACTGACTGAGCCATCTAGGCACCCTATCCTTCCTATAAGCTTCCTATAAAAAGTTCCTGCTTTTTATCAGAATATCAGTCTCAGACTTTCTACATAGGCTACTCTAGGTAGGATTATATATTATTGACATGTCATCTCCCCCACCCCAGCAGGGTAACCAACCTCTCCTTTCTTGGTTAAAGTCATTGCTCTGAACCAGAAGTATTCTTTATATGATGACTTTTTTTTGTAAGGTGGAAGTCCAACATCTTACTTTATGGGGATTGGTTGTCCATTCTCTAAGATCCTAATTGCTCAAAGATTTCCAAATCAATCAATTTTTCTCTACTTCTTCCGTAGTAGATATTATGAGGCTGAACATATTGCAAAATAAAGGCATATCTATGGTACAACACATATGACTTGACATTTTGATATCCTCTTGGTTTCACCTTTCCTAGATGAGGGACATCTATGAAGATTATTCTTAATAAATGAATTTATGACCTCTAATACTGGTTATCTCTATGTCCCAATAGAGCAAAAGAATCTTCTATATTTTATTTCAAACAGTGCTCTTGTAATGAGATTACTTGAATTCTGAATATATAAATGCCCCGATTTTGGGCTACCTGCTTTCTGATCTTAATTATTACTTAACTTTCATATCTCTTTTGAATTTCCAGTCTTTCTCAGCCTACCTCTTTGTTACTCTACCTCCTTTCTAGCAGAATCTTGATCCCATTCTGTTTCCTTCCCAGCCCTACTATCTAGGCATACCCATCGTTGGTAGGTATTGCCAAGCACGGTGAACACAGCATTTGTTAAGGTAGAGTTTTAGCAACAGTGTGGTAGGGTATGGTGTAGAATTAGCATTGGAGGGCCTGATCTGGTGTTGAAGTGAAGCATAGAATATTCTTATTCTCCCATCCACCATGACCGTTCATCCTATTTAATTTCATTGCCTCTACCTAGGTGAACGCTGATAGTTGCTAATTGTGGTCACTGGTATGTTGGCCAAATTTCTGAGTTAGAGGCCGTTATAGCCAGTGAACACTCGGCAGCGTATGGTAGCAGCTGACTGTGAGCAGAACTAAAGACTGGCAGAAGAGGGTTCTAGGATTAGAGCAAAGGAGCACAGGATTTGTTTTCTTCTTTTCTGTTCTATGATTGGATAGTTTGTCCTATCTACTGCCATGGCACTGATGTTCAAGAGTTGCCAGTGTAGCTTCATCTCTGAGTATTTACTGAGACCAGTGAAATGCAGGTACTTTCTCAGCAGTGACCAAGGTGGACACTGTGCCTTCTCAAGCAGTGGTTACTTGTCATTCCTCTTTAAACGTCTGGGAGCTCTCCATTGCCTTCAGGTCCAAGTCAGAGGCTTCAGCTTAGTTTTTGAGTTTCTGTAGTGGAGACTAGAATCAGATGACCAGTGTTATCAGTTTGACTCTTAGTTTTGTTTTATTTGGTCCCCTCAGTGTTGGTCTACATCATATTTCAAAGAAATTGAATTGCCACTATTAAAAATTCAGGAAATTTTTCTTGAAATTTTTAATTTCCAGCTTTTTTTTTTAATTGGAAGGTCTAGCAACCCCGAGCCTTGTTGTTCATTGCAACAGTTTGACCCATTTAGAGGGGACTTTGGCTCTCCACAGTTCTCATCACTCCCTGGATGTTTGTTTTACCTGGCCCACCTCACTCATCTTTTTTTTTTTTTTTTTTGCATAAATTACATAATTTATTTTTACACACATTATTACATTTCAGCTCAATGGGTAGCCCATGAGGAAACAAATGAAGCATTAAAATTATTTTAGTGATTTGAATTATAGCTGTTTTGTTTTCTTATATAGTGGTTTCTAGGTTCTTATTTTCTTTTCCTAAGTATAGTTATTATTTTTTTTCTTTCCTTTTTTAAAATTAACATACAATGTATTATTTGTTTCAGGGGTGCAGGTCTGTGACTCATCAGTCTTACACAATTCACAGAACTCACCATAGCACATACCCTCCCCAATGTCCATCACCCGGCTACCCCATCCCTCCCACCCCCCTCCACTCCAACCCTCCTTACTCATTTTTATTAATTATCTAATCTCTGTAGATAATTGAGTTTGTAACTCCTGTTCTAGATAATCTGATATCTCACTACTCTAAACTTTATTTCTTTTCTTTGATATGAACTTTTTAATACAGCCAAGAGACATCCTTAGGTAAAAGTTTATACTCCTTAACATAGCTTACAAATCTTTCTGTGGCTTGGTTCATGTTTATTTCTTTAGCCCTAGCTCTTGCTGTTCACCCCAGTAATGTTATGCCTCCTCCATATCCACCATCCCCCTGCTAGTGATGTGCTCTATTGTTTCTATCCTTTGCACACACACTAAACTTGAATGTTATTTTGCCTTTCCTCTCATCTTCTGTCCCCACTGCTTCCCACCTCCCACCCCAAGTTTGGTTAATTCCTGTTAATTTCATGTCCTAGTTTAGATGTCACATCCTTCAGAAAGCCTTCCCTGTTCAAATAGGATCTGCCTGGGTATTCATCCTATATATTTCCATAGCTGCCTGCATTTAACCCAGTCTTAGCACTTGCCAACTGTTTTTGGTAGTCTGCTTTCCAAACCTGCTCTAGGCTTTCTAAGAGGGTGTCTTCATAGCTTTTGATTCCCAGGGCCTGTCATAAAATAGGTGTATAGTAAATATTTCTTGAATGGAATGGCTTCTTTCTCTAAGTTCTTTTAACAATTTCTTTTTCTGAGTCTTTGTTTATGGAATTTCTGTTTTATAGAATATTCTTTTTACTCTTCCAACTCTTGTTCATCCTCTAAGCTTCAACTGGGGGGGGGGGGACTATCCTAAGCGATTTTTTTTTTTTTTTTTTTTTGGCTAATTTCAGTACCTATACCTTCCACTTCTTTAGATTCTGGGAATACTTTTTAGAAATGTCTCATTTTAGCACTTGACATGGTTTCATGTACATTACTTTAAGTTATATTTAATATACAGTATCATTCTTAAGGCATTTTTGCCAGTAACTTGTGCTTATTAGTAGATTGCTAGCTAAAATAATTTATCCAGTGATTATATTTAATTTATGAGTCAAGGCTCTACTATCCTAAATATTCTCTCTTATTTATTGAGAACTCTGACATCCAGCCAGCAGTTTTATATTGCTACCTTAATTTCTTCTTCCATTTTGGACTTTACCCATAATAACAGAGAATATATTTTAATTGCTTGGTTATTTTTTCTGTTTCTCACACGAAACTGTAAACTAAAAGTTGAAACCCTGTCTGCCTTGTTATAACTACTTGTTGGTATATCTTAACTGATATTGGAGTTTAGAAGATTTTGATATTCACCATATGCGTGTTTAAGACGTGACCGTGAAACAGTGATTTCAATAAGTTAGGCATGATTTCTCATTTCTCATCTCATTTCTTTGCATGATAATTATTAGGCAATTATTTAGGTAACTCCACTTTGTCTTCTAGGAATTTCAAACTTCCTATGTACAAAATTGAACTTAGAGTTCTCTCCCCAAATTCCCCCTCTCTTGATGACATGCACTCTCTCTCTTCTCACTCTCTGTCTTACCTTCTGCTTCCTGCTATTTATCTACAAATCTTACATGCTGTACCTCCAAAATATGTTTAGAATTCCACCTCTTTCACCCTCAACTGTTGCCATCCTATTATAGGCCACCATCATCTCCTGCTTGCCTATTATAATAAGTTCCTAATTGGTTGCTGTGACTATAGTCAGCTTTCCTACCCTCTTGTCTAAATAGAAGCCAGGTAGTTTTTGTTTATTTGGGTTTTTTTTAGTTTCCAAAGCTCATTTAAATTTAATCCTCGTAAACCTCTTTGTAGAATCACTATTATTATTGTAATTATTATTATTGTAATTATTTTACCAAGAAAGCAGAGTCCATGCAGGTTCAGTGGCTTACATGAGAACAGAAGCCATTCACTAGTAGAGCCAAAATTTAATTATAGATCTTCATGTCTTAAAGCTTTGCCTTGTGGACCACAAATTCTAAATGTGATGACTTGAGAATTCATAAGAAGGATATTACCTTAAAGACCCCCCGAAGCAGTTTTCCAAAGGAATATGTCATTGATACTATTTATGGTCACTTTTTTTTTTTTTTTTAAGATTTTTTTTTTTGAGAGAGCACAAGTGGGGGAGGTAGGGTAGAGGGAGCCCGATGCACGGGGCTCAATCCTGGGACCCTGGAATCATGACCCAAGCTGAAGGCAGATGCTTAACCAACTGAGTCACCCAGGTGCCCCTATAGTCACTTCTTAAGAGCAGCTTTAAGTTCACAGTTAAATTGAACAGAAGGTACAAAGATTTACCATACACCTCTTGCCTCCACACTTGCAAGGTACCCCCCCATTATCATCATTCCCCACCAGAGTGGTACATTTGTTACAACTGATAAACCTTTATTGATACATCATTATCTTCCAAAGTCCATTGTCTATATTTGGGTTCACTCTCGGTGTTGTTCATTCTGTGAATTTAGACAAATATATGATGACATGTATCCATTTCTGTGTCATACAGGATAGTTTTACTGTCCTAAAAATCTTTGATGCTCTGCCTGTTCATCTCTCGCTCACCCCAACCCCTGGCAACCCCTGATCTTTTTACTGTCTGTAGTTTTGTCTTTTCCAGAATATCCTATAGTTGGAATTACTTAGTATGTAACCTTTTCAGACTGGCTTCTTTCACTTTAGTAATATCCATTTAAAGTTTATCCATGTCTTTTGATGGCTTGATAGCTTATTTCTTTTTAGTACTGAATAATATTCCATTGTCTGAATGTACCACATTTTATGTGTCCATTCACCTTTTAAAAGACATCTAGGTTGCTTCCAAGTTTTGATAATTGTGAATAAAGCTGCTATAAACATCCATATACAGGTTTTTATGTGGACATTTCAGCTCTTTTCTTTTTTTTTTTTTTTTAAGATTTTATTTATTTATTTGACAGAGATAGAGACAGCCAGCGAGAGAGGGAACACAAGCAGGGGGAGTGGGAGAGGAAGAAGCAGGCTCATAGCGGAGGAGCCTGATGTGGGGCTCGATCCCACAACGCCGGGATCACGCCCTGAGCCCAAGGCAGACGCTTAACCGCTGTGCCACCCAGGCGCCCCTGACATTTCAGCTCTTTGAGTAAATACGAAGGAGTATGATTGCTGGATTATATGGCAGTATATGTTTAGTTTTGCAGGAAGCTGCCAAACTCTCTTCCAAAGTGGCTATTCTTTTTTGCATTCCTGCCAGCAATGAATGCGTTTTCTGTTGCTCTACATCTTCTCAGCATTTGGTATTGACAGTGTTCTGGAATTTGACTATTCTAAAAGGGCAGCCAGGTAATTTTTATTTTAACTTTAGTGAGATCGTGTTATTCTCTTTTTCAGAACTGTCCCATTCTACTTAGTTTCCCATTCTACTTAGAATAATATTACATTGTTTGAAACTTGGAAGGCCTTACATGATCTGGTCCTTGGGACCCCTTCAGACTAATTTTACCATTTCCTCTCTGATTTATTGCAGTTGAGACATTTTGGTCATCTTAGTGTTCTTCGAACATGCCAGCCTTCTGCCACAGGGCCTTTGTAATTGGTCTTGCCTTTCCTGGAATTTTTCGTATCTAGATACCTCCATGGCTTACTCCATCACTTCATTTAGGACTCTGCTTAAGTAACCTTATTGGAGGTGCTAATCTGATTTCCCTGTAGAAAAATAGCATTTCTGTGTAGTTCTCTTTTCCCATACCCTGCTTAATTTTCTTCTACTATTAATAATATTTCATGTGTATGTGTGTGTATGTGCATATATTTGTGTATAAGTGTGTGTGTGTAAGATGTTTATGTTTGCCCATCTTTACTAGAATGTATATATGCTCCACGAGGGAATATTTCTGTACATTTGTTGCAAAGGACATGGTACATAGATGGGGTTTAGTAAATGTTGAGTGAATGATTGTATTACACCAAAAAATGTTTCAGCATTACTGATTGAGAGTACTGTGGTAGGACACAATCATATACATAAGGAAGGCTTAGTTTTATTTTATCTCACAACTTGTAAGCTTTGTAAGCCTAAGGATTTCCTTCTTTGCTATATTCTCATGTTAGAATGTTGCCTGGTGGCAATATATATTTAATAAATATTTACTGAATCAATGAGTTTATATAAAGGAACAGGGATGTCTCTACTATAAAATAACCAAATTGTACTGTATGTGAAAGTAATCTTGAATAGAACTAAAAGTAGACTAAATAATGCCAAAGTTGGGGGAAAGGGGAGGAGGAAGAGTGATAGTACTACCTTGATTAAAATCTTTTGGATCCATTCATCTCCATCATTTGCCAACTACTCCAAGCCACCATCATCTCTTGTCTGGGCTACTGTAGTAGTGTACTGCTTGATCTCTCCAATTACAAATATGTCATGCTTTAGTTCATTCTCATACAACAGTTTTAAAATGGAAATATGATGGAAATTGCTTCTCTCCTGAAAACTATTTCTCTACTGTTTGTAGAATAAAAATCGGATTCTTTAACTTGGCCCATTTATAGACCTGGTGTGGCCTGCCTACCTCTTGATGTCATGCAGTTCTTCCCCCAATGTTACAAACTTTCAGTTTCTATAATGCATCAGGTTCCTTGCTGCCTTTGTACACTCGATGCTTACTTTCTGCCAGATATAATCTTTCTCCCAGTCTTTCATTGGGGTAACCCCTTTGTATTATTTAAATCTGAGTATGTCAGATCTTGTGAGCAGTCTTCCTTGAAAGTCTTATCTACAATCACTCCTGTTAGAGTTGCTCATGGTGTTGGAGTGGTCAGGGAAGAACAAAACTACAGTTTGTAATTATATATGTAGCTAACTTTTTTGTTTGCCATTGTATTCCTAACCCTAAGCATGGTGTGTGGCACATTGTAGGTGCTCAGTAAACATTTGTTTAATACGTTAAATTAACTGTATAACAAAAGATGGAAAACAAAAAAAATGAGCATGGAAAGAAAAAAAAAAAACCAGAAAACATAAAAAGAAGACCACATGTGCTTATTAAAACAGAAATGCCCATGACATAAGCCCAGCTATTAAGCAAGACTCAGATTAGGTGAAATACAAAACCCAACTATACAGTGGGTGTTAGAAACACATCTAGAACAAAATTAAGAAGGTTGGAAGTAAACAGATAGTAAAAAGAAGATACTAAGGAAACACAAACAAAAAATTAATTAGTGGATGATGGTATTGCTGGACAGAGTTGAATTAAAAAGCAGTAAACATCAGGGATGCCTGGGTGGCTCAGTTGATTGAGCAACTGCCTTTGGCTCAGGTCATGATCCCAGGGTCCTGTGATTGAGCTCCAAGGCAGGCTCCCTGCTCAGTGGGGTGTCTGCTTCTCCCTCTTCCCCCAGCCCCCGCACTCATGCCCCCCCAAATAAACAAACAAATAAATAAAATCTTTTTTAAAAAAAGCAGTGTGAGAAAGAAGAGAGGTACTTTGTAATCTTCAAGGATATAGTTACTAATATAAAGAGAACCATAAATCTTTATTTTTTAAAGATGAAACATCAAAGTATGTAAAGTGAAAACTAAATCTGAGGAGGAAGAGAAAGAAATACAGCAGTAATGGGAGACTTTCAGTCCTTGCCACATCAAAGAGATAAAAAATAAGATGTAGACAGTCTGAATCATATAATCAGTAAATCTGATACAGTAAACATACTCTTATTGTAAAAAGAAAGAACACCTTTTCAATTTCCCATGCAACATTTAAAAAAATAAGTTACTAGAAAGAAAACTGGAAAATAAAAGTAAAAATATTATCAACCACATACTCTACAATGAAATTAAGAAAAATTTTTAAAAGATTTTATTTATTTATTTGACACAGAGAGCACAAGCAGGGGGAGCAGCAGGCAGAGTGAGGGAGAAGCAGGCTCCCCACCTAAGCCAGAGCCTAACCCTGGGATCATGACCTGAGCCAAGGGCAGAGGCTTAACTGACTGAGCCACCATCACGCTCCCTACAGTGAAATTTTGAGTCAGTAACAAAAGCAGGACCCAGAAACCAACCCACGAAACCTTCTCAGACTTCAAAACAAAAACCTCAAACACTTGATTTAAAAAAAGGCAAAAATATTCTCCTAAAAATATCTTAGGTCAAAGGTCTAAAAGATACTGCAAACTGGCAAATGTAATCTATCTAGAAAATAATTACAATGAAAATTAAATACATAAATAATATATGGGACACAGGAAAAGTTCTTTCTAAAAATTTCGTTACTAAAATATTGAGTTAAAATAATGAGTTAACATTCAACAAAATTTAATAAAAGAACAAAATAAATATAAGGAAAGCTGGAAAAAGTAATCTAAAAAGGTAAAGATAACAAGTAATATATTAGAAGGTAGTTAAGACAAAACCAAGAGCTGGTTTTTTGATAAAAAGAAAAATAAGACTAGCTAACATAACTTTCTTTTTAACAAAGGGAGAAAGTACAAAAATCAAATTAGGATTATGAAAAATAAAGCAACTATAGATATAAATAATATTAAAATAATTATAAGAGAATGGTTGGCACAGTTAATAAATTAGAACATACTGGAAAAATACATTGTTTTCTAGGAAAATGTGGATAATCAAAATTGATCCAAGAAGAGACTGAAAACCTAAACCTACCAGGCTCAGATGGTTTTACAAATGACTTCTTTAAAACCTTTATGGAACAGGTGATTTCACTGATATTAAACTGACCTTGAGGAAATAGAAGGAATTGAGGTTTCCCATTGTTTTTAAAATAAGAGAACCTACCACAACCTGAAATTGCTAAGAAGACTAAACAGGTTAATGCAAAAACAATTCTCAGAACAATGCCTGACATATAGAAAGCACTTAATAAATGTTAGTGTCACAAAAATAGAGCGATAGAACAGACATGAAATGAATAACACCTGATTGAGATAATCATAATAAAATAAAACTACAGATCAGTTTTATCGAAGAATATTGATGCAGAAATCCAATAGTACATATAAAATGTACTATATAATGATTAAGTAGAATTTATTCCAGGACTGCAAAGATATATCAGAATGCTCTTAATATAATTCAGCATATTAGTTGATAAAGGAGAAAAAACTATATGATCATCTCAGTAGATCTTGAAATGCACTTAATAAAATTGTACATTTATTCCTGAAAAGTCTTCAGTAAAACCTTTGCAATTAAAATATTCACTTCAAAACCATAGTCAAGAAAGTAGTTCATGGAGATAAATTAGAAATAAAGTGAAATTAATAGAAACAAGGCAAAAACATTCTCTTATCACTATCATTTAACTTTGTTCTAGATGTGCTAAAAGTTATAGAAATTAGAGAAGCACGATATAGAAGTAATCCCCTAACCCTTTGGATAACATCCAGTGCTTTGTTCTGGGCGCTTAGTTACTGTGTGTTCGCTGACTATTTTGCTTTATTGAATTTTCACCTATTTTCCAGTAACGTCTATCCAACACAGTCTTAAAGTGTTTTGGGTTAGCTTATTTTAGTAGTTTTCACATTTGAAAAAAAATCTCAAGGAATTTTGTTTGGAACTCTAATTAGTAAAGCAAAAAACAGAGCTGCTTTGGTTGCAGAGGGTTTAGGGAAACTCTTCCTGATTTGTTCTGGGAGTACTATATGCAGCTTTAAAAATGACAACTCTCAGGGCATCTGGCTGGCTCAGTTGATTGAGCATATGGCTCTTGATCTCAGGGTTGTGAGTTCAAGCCCCATGTTGAGCATGGAGCCTACTTTAAAAAAAAAAAAGGTTAAAAAATAAATAAAAATTACAACTCTATTCTGTTTTATGCAGTTTTCTATGTTGCAGTCCTTTACAGTGTTATAAAACAATCGTTTTAGAAAATGTGGTCACCAGTTTGATAAGATCTTATTCTTGGCAACTTTTGATTCTTCTTTGGTTATGGTAGATATTAAATTAGAAGCAGTTTGGGATTGGGAGTTGTTAATGTGATCACTTAAGGTTGCCAAAAGTAAATATATCAAGAAGTGAAACTGATAATGAGACAGGAAACCAAAGAATTACCAACTAGAATGACAGAACATTCTGGAACTGCCCTTTCAGATAAGGGGAGATGGCCATAACATCTTAATGGCTATGTTGATGAGAGTTGTTGTGTGTGATGGTTTCTGAAAGGTCAAATACTGCATGATCTCATGTATGTGGAATCTAAAGAAGTTGAACTCCTAGCACTCTATTCGAATGGTGGCTGCTGAGGAGTGGGAGAACTGGGAAATGTTGGTCAAAAGGCACAGTTTAAGTTATGCAGGATACATAAGTTCTAGGGAATATAATGTCCAGCATGGTGACTATAGTTAATATTGTATACTTGAAATTTGCTAAAAGAGTAAATCTTTAATGTTCTCACTACCACCACAACAAAAGTTGATGGATATGTTAATTAGCTTGATTATAACCATTTTACAGTGTATTCATATATGAAAACATAACGTTTTACACCTTAATTATATACAATTTTTGTTTGTCAAATGCACCTTAATAAGGCTGGGAAAAAAATGAAAGAATGAACTTTGGAATCAGGCAGACTGGGAGTTGAATATGACTTAGAATGTGATCATGGCAGGTTACTTAAACATTTTGAGCTTTAGTTTCCTCATCGTGTGAAAAGAGATTTGAAATGAAATGAATTAGTGAATGTAAAGCTTAGTTTGATTCTTGGTACACATAAGACACCTTTCATAGCTTTTATATGTTACACTGTTTACTAAGACAGTGAAGCATGTAACAAATTTTAGGAATAGAATTTAAAGATTCGGGTTTTTTAAATGAATGCTTTAGTTAGCTAGAAAATCAATTTTATTTAAACACTTCATTCTCAGTTACTCATAACCAAAATCTTGCTACATTTCTTTTTTTTTTTTTTTTAATATTTTATTTATTTATTTGACAGAGATAGAGACAGCCAGCGAGAGAGGGAACACAAGCAGGGGGAGTGGGAGAGGAAGAAGCAGGCTCATAATGGAGGAGCCTGATGTGGGGCTCGATCCCAGAACGCCGGGATCACGCCCTGAGCCCAAGGCAGACGCTTAACCGCTGTGCCACCCAGGCGCCCCTACATTTCATTTTTTAACTGAAGTATAATTAACATGCAATAAAATGCATAGGTCTCATATTTTCCATTTGACTGCGTCTAACTTTGAATATTAGTGTGATAGTATCTTTCATTTGCATTGAACTACTACTAGTAATTGCTAAATGTAGGTGAGAATTGTGATAACTTAGTAACTTAGTAAATTCTATGTTAAGAAAACTCTTTCATGGGGATGCCCTGGTGGCTTAGTCAGTTAAGTGGCTGCCTTCCACTCAGGTCATGATCCCAGGGTCCTGGGACTGAGTCTTGCATCTGGCTCCCTGCTCAGCGGGGAGTCAGCTTCTCCCTCTACCTGCTTCCCCTACTTGTGCACTTTCTCTCTCTCTCTCTCTGACAAATAAATAAATAAATAAAAATCTTAAAAAAAAAAAAAAAGAAAACTCTTATGGACACTTCAAGTTATTTTAAAAAACTGAGTTAATTTGTAGTTATTGTTGGTATATATTAACTCAGTGGCACTGTTTTTTCATAGATTGTGTTTATTCGTGGCCTGTCCAACAAAAATTTCTGCACATAGGTTCCATTTGTTAGTACATATTCTGTGTGAGATTATAAAGGTGGTCTTCTCATATTTCTTTTTTATTTATCTCATTTGGGAAGCCTAATATATTTCTGTTCTTTTTTTTCTTTTTCTTGAGGTATGTTTGGCATGAAGTATTACATTAGTTTCAGGTGTATAACATAGCGATTCCACAAATCTATACTTTATGCTGTGCTTACCACAGGTGTAGCTACCGTCGATCACCACACAACCCTATGACAATACCATTGACTATATTCCCAGTGCTGTACCTTTTATCTCTGTGATTTATTCATTCCACTACTGGAAGCCTATACCTCCCATCCCCTTTCACCCACTTTGCCAGAGGAGCTGCGAGTTCACTTGTGTTTGAGAAATACTGAGAATAGAGGGACATTTGTCTTTCCTAAATTGGGACTCTGTTCATCAACAGAAATTCATCCCTTCTGTAGTCTTTTCCTCTCTTCTTTGGTAAGCCTCTTTTTGTTGCATGTTTCTTTATATTCCCTTATTGTTAAACCTTAACTTCCCCTTTTCAGTTATTTTGGAATATGTCTTTATGACGTGTTCATTCTAAAGTAATTTAGTTCTGGGGCGCCTGTGTGGCTCAGTCAGTTAAGCATCTGCCTTTGGCTCGGGTCATGATCCAAGGGATCCCGGGATTGAGCCCTGCATCCATCTGGCTCCCAGGGAGCCTTCCTCTCCTTCCCCTCTTCCCCTCTCCACTCATGCTTTCTCTCCTTCTGTCTCTCTCAAATAAAGAAATAAAATCTTTTTTAAAAATAAAGTAATTTAGTTCACTTCTCTACAAACCAAAGTTGTTCACTTACTGTTTTGTGATATAACTTAACTGGTTAGAGCTAAATCTGTCTTAGTAAACATACAAATGTTTATTCAGAATGCTGTTTTTATTCTAAGAAATATGGTATTATGTCATAAACTTCATATATAGCCATTGATCCAAATTTTAGAGAACTTTATGAAGACTGAATTAAATCTTCTGTTAGTAGATAAGGGATAATAACCATTTGTTGATTTATGACTGTTAATTGTGACAAGTGTAATAATATGTAATATGTATATTACATACATACAAAATGTAATATGTAGAATAATCAAAAGGAAGTAGACTAGCAGTGATTGGTATTATTAGGCTTAATTTTTAAAAATTATTCTAATTAGAGCTGTCTCTAAAAGAACATTTTTTTTTTTTTAAAGATTTTATTTATTTATTTGACAGAGATAGAGACAGCCAGCGAGAGAGGGAACACAAGCAGGGGGAGTGGGAGAGGAAGAAGCAGGCTCATAGTGGAGGAGCCTGACGTGGGGCTCGATCCCGTAACGCCAGGATCACGCCCTGAGCCGAAGGCAGACGCTTAACCGCTGTGCCACCCAGGCGCCCCTAAAAGAACATTTTTAAAATTAGAATGAGGGTGCCTGGGTGGCTCAGTCAGTTAAGCATCTGCCTTCAGCTCAGGTCGTGATCCTGGGGTCCTGGGGTTGAGTCCCACATTGGGCTCCCTGCTCTGTGGGGAGCCTGGTTCTCCCTCTGCCTCTCTCTCTCTCTGTGTCTCTCATGAATGAATAAAATAAAATCTTTAAAAAAAATAAAATTAGAATGAAATCTGTGATTATAGGCATCTTGAATTAAGTAGAAAAAAATCTAAAGAAAATGACAAAAGTAAATTGTATGACATTGTATAATGTATTAAAACAGGCTGTTTTGATCAAGATTTGTGTTCTGACATTTACAAAATTAAACGTAGCTTGTGGCACCTGGCTGGCACAGTTGGTTAAGTGTCCAACTCTTGGTTTTGACTTAGGTTGTGATCTTAGGGCCCTGATCTCAGGGTTGTGAGGTCGAGCCCAATGTCAGACACTGTGCTGAGCTGGACCCTGGGCTGAGCATGGGGTCTGCTTAAGTTCCTCTGTCCTTCTGCCCCTCCCCCCTCATGCACATGCACATGCATGCTCTCTCTCTCTCTCAAATAAATTAAAAAAATGTTTTTGTTTTGTTTTTAAAGAGTTTATTTATTTATATGCCAGAGAGAGAGGGGGCACAAACAGGGGGAGTGTAAGGCAGAGGGAGAAGCAGGCTCCCCGCTGAGCATGGAGCCCGATGTGGGGCTGGATCCCAGGACCCTGGGATCATGACCTGAGCCACCTAGGCGTCCCTAAAAAAATGTTTTAAAAAATTAAATGTAGCTGCTTTTTTACTATTTAGAAAGAATGTGCTGTTGTAATATACACGTTATTAATTCTTTTGTTGGTCTTGAACTGATTATTTGTATATGAATTATCAACCAAAGGTGCTTATACTAGGTTAATTTTCCTCTGATACATAATGCGGGTCCAGCTGTAGCATACCATCAATTAATATTTATGAAATTCCATTTAATATTAATATTACCCTAAGAAACATAACCAGGAAAGTATTTCTAAGAATCTTATATCTGCTACAAATATGTTATATGTTATGTCTAATTTTATAATATGTGTATAACATTTCAGTATCAGATTATAGATAATAGGCATATGTGTACATATGCGCACAATATACACACTCACATATATACATACACAAGGCCACATAGCAAACTTGAAATACGTTTCTGCTATTGTGGCATCAACATGCTTTTAGGCATCCAGCCTAAGCCTTGAAGTCATTGTTTACTCTCCTTCCTTGTCTCCACAGCTCCAAGTCCAATAAGACTTGTATTTTTCTTCACATTCTTTCACATAGCCCATTAAACCCCTAAAGCCCTACTTTAGACCCTTAGCACTTCCTTCTCAACTATTGTAATAATTTCTTAATGGTTGTCCTTGCATGGGGCACCTGGGTGGCTCAGCCGGTTGAGCGTCTGCCTTCAGCTCAGGTTGTGATCCCGGGGTCCTGGGATTGAGGCCCTGTCGGGCTCCCTACTCAGTGGAGAGCCTGCCTCTCCATCTGCCTGCCACTCCGCTTGCTTGTGCTGTCTGTGAAATAAATAAATAAAATTAAAAAAAAAAAAAAAGTTGTCCTTGCTTCAAGTCTGACCCTGGTGCCCTTTCATTTTCAACAGTAAGGATTCAAAAATGGATTCTTTTTTAAATTTTTCATTAAATAACATTTCAAATGTATGCAAAAATAGAATAGCCTATAGATTGAACTTGTGATAGATAGCTCCCTATTCCTTCAAGATGAAATCCGGACTTCAGACCACTTAATATATAAATCAGAACTTTCCATAGCCTGGTTCCAACTTACTTTTCCAGCTTTGTTTCCTATTACAATCTCAGTATTCCAGCTATACTGGATTACTTACTAATTATGGGTTTTCTGAAAATGCTTTGGAAATTCCGTGCATCCTTTTGACATCGTGACTGCTCACAGTGCTCCCTCTGCCTAAATTGCCCTTCTTTTCGATCCCATCTGTTGAAATTCTGCAACCTAAGACTCAGTTTAGGTATGAGCTCCTCAGGAAGGCTTCTCTGACATTTTTCTTTTCCACTCTGACTTGCCCAGTTGTAAGTGTGCTCTTTTAGTGTTTCCTGCCTCTCATATTTGTTCAACAAATATTTACTGAGAATATACTGTGTTCTAGGCCATTATTGGATTTCTCATCTCTGTTTCTCCTACTAAATTTGAGGCTCCATGATGTTAGGATAATCGTGTTGTCTTCCTTTTTTAGTCCCTTATTGCATTTAGCACAGTGTCTTGCATATAGGTAAGGCTTTGATGTGAGTAGTCATCTCAACAGTTGACCTTTAGTTATTTTCAAGTAGATTATTATATACTAAAACCATACAGTGAGTACTTTAGTTTTTAAAATTGATAAGTATATTTCTGATTTTTATTTCAAGAAGTGAAACATTTTTGTTAAAAGTATAGAAAATATAGGGGCGCCTGGGTGGCTCAGTCGTTAGGCGTCTGCCTTCGGCTCAGGGCGTGATCCCAGCGTTCCGGGATTGAGCCCCACATCAGGCTCCTCTGCTAGGAGCCTGCTTCTTCCTCTTCCACTCCCCCTGCTTGTGCTCCCTCTCTCACTGCTGTCTCTGTCAAATAAAAATAATATCTTTAAAAAAAAAAGTATAGAAAATATAGATAAGGACAAAGAAGAAAAGTTAAATCATCTTAGAAACCTGGAAATAATGGTAGCCTAAAACATTTTTGAACATTTTGCATTGATATATTCTATTAGCTTTTTAATTTGGCTCTATTCCCATTCTGCTCCCTCTTTGTCTCATCTGTGTTCCTCTTTCCCATACCAGAAACAACTCTTTTCACATGGATTTTTGGCAAACAGATTTATTATATATTTCTGTTTAACAAACTATCTCAAAACATTTTCTCACAGTTTCTGTGAGTCAAGAATTTGGGAGCAGCGTAGCTGATAGTTCTGGCTCAGAGTTTATCATGAGGTTGCAATTAAGATGTCAGCTGAGGCCTGCAGGACTTGACTCAGCTACAGCATCTGCTTCCAAGATGGCGTAGCCACACTGGCTGTTGTTGGCAGGAGGCCTCCGTTCCTTGCTATGTGTACTTCCCCATAGGTCTGCTTCAGTGTCCTCATGACATAGCGGTTGGCTTCCCCTACATTGAGTGTTCCAAGAGGTGGAAATCACTGTGAATTTTATGACCTAGCCTCAAAAGTCCCACTTAGTCATTTCTGCAGTATCCTGTGTTTACGCGGTCAGCACTGTTCAGTGTGGGAGGAGACTATACAAGGATATCATTGCCAAGAGAGGTAAGGCTCATCAGGACCATCTTCGAGGCTAGTGCCAGTTGTCTGACTCTGGTCTGGAACTGAGCAACACAGAGGTGAAATAAAAAAGCCAAATAGCCTTTAGTTTTTTCCAAATTGGGACTTTAGAGTGTAGCATTGCCATTTTGTTTGAAAATGACGAAGTATGAAAGACTTAAACTCTTATAAGGATGCATTCCTAAATCAGATTTTAGTGGTATTTTCACATATTAGCTTTCAGATTTTTCATACACTCAATTATCTGAATAACCTCAAAAATAAATAATAGTTAATTATTAATCTTTAATAATACTGTGTGTAAGATAGTGTGTTAAGGTGTTTTCATGTTCACAACTTTTACTCCTCACAATATTGCTGCTTGTAATTATTGGCTTATATGATAAATGAGACTTTAAGTGTCAGAGTAGGATTAGACTCCAGGCAATCTTATTTCAGAGCCACGTTCTTAAACATGCCATTGAATCTCAGTCTTTCAGTATCCTTGGAACACAGAGGATATATAAGCATACCACAAATTTTTGTAAATTAATCCTAAAGTAATAAAAATAGTATTTTAAAAAATAATAGTTATTATTTATAAGTTATATCTGCCAAAGATGTTGTTTCCTAGGTTTTCTTCTACCTTATGTATGTTTTTTTTTTCCCTGCCCTGATTCTGCTAACTTAAAATGATATATTGCTGACATGGTAACAAACAGTGGTTTGCTCAGATAATTCTGGATATTCAGATTGAATATGACCCCCAAATCATGGGTAATTTCTTAGACTGTTTCTTGTGTTCGCAGACTCCTGATGAGCCTCATCTCACTAAAATGCTAAGAATTTGAGTATTTCAGATTGAGGCAATGACAACTGTATTATTAAGTAGTTTCCTGGTTATTCTTAGTAGGAAAGTCAGTCTCTTGGTGATCAACCCTACCCCCACTATTTATTTAGCTTTTTCTTCAACTAAAAATTGAATTTATTGTATTGCACCCTTAATCAACATATTCACGCTCTTCAAGACTCTAAACATATTGCTCAGAAATGCATACCACTTGAACAAGTCTTAGAAATCACAGAAACATTAGGGGCGTCTGGGTGGCTCAGTTGGTTGAGCATCTGCCTTCAGCTCAGGTCATGATTTCAGGGTCCTGGGATCAAGCCCCACATTGGACTCTCTGCTCAGTGGTGAGTCTGCTTCTCCCTCTCCCTCTGTGATCTCTCTAGCTCTCACTCTCTCTCAAATAAATAAAATCTTAAAAAAAAATCACAGGAACATTCATTTCAGATGTTATTAATGTCTTGAAGAAATGTAAACACTTTACTGCAACAGTTTATGTTAAGATAGAAAACTCAATATATTAAATAATATTTTCTTTGTATAAAAAAGATATTATGACCATTCTGATAACTGAATCAGAATTGGGAGGTGTATTTTTGATTGCCAGTTATGCGTTGAGGACTACAGCAACGTATAGATTAGGCAATCAATTATAACCTCTTTTATAAAAGCTTCATACCTACACAAATAGCTGACATTCAATCAGTACTGATCCCAGCCTGTCTTTTGCAGCTGACATTGTAGTTCACAGTTTTTAATATAGTTTCACTCTACTGGCAGTAACTTTTCTGTAGCTTGGAGCGTCAGTGATAAATCAGTCATTGATCACTTTTCTCTCAAATAGGTTGTCTATAATGATATAACAAGAACTGATATTTTTTCACATTTGTGGTTCTAACTGTAACGCAAAAAATCTGCTAGCATGGAAGTGTAATAGTATTAACTCTTCTACATTGTATGCTATTAATATTATACATTACCCAGCTATACCATATATTAAAAGAATTTTGTGCTTTCTGCTTTCTTTTCAAACATGTCATTAACTTTGTGGGGTTTTTTTAAAAGCTTCTTTTTATAATGTTTTTGCTGTTGTGAGTACAACTATGAATGATGCCTTTGTGGTTTTAGACCCCTCCCTGTTTTGGGTGACATAATTAATCAATTTTACACTGAAGCCCATATTTTGCCCTTGTTTTGTAAAAACTTACTTGGTTTGCCAATAATTTTGGAAGTTATTCAACAGCTTTGATGCTTCATGCCATTGTTTGACAAAGGATTATATTGTGGTCAGCAGAGGTAAAAGAATGCCAGTTTGTTAAAACAGTTTTTAGATATTTGTCAGTACGCTTCTCATTCACACTTTTCTTTCCAGGTACTTGAGCATCCACAGCACCACTTACAGATTCACTTACCCCAGTCATTCTAATTGACGTTCTATATTCTATTGAAGTCGTGCTCAGTGTTTATATCGTTATTCTGAATTTTGGCATTTCTGGAATTATTTTCATCTCTACTT
Source organism: Ursus americanus (assembly GCF_024610735.1). Taxonomy (NCBI): domain Eukaryota; kingdom Metazoa; phylum Chordata; class Mammalia; order Carnivora; family Ursidae; genus Ursus; species Ursus americanus. The sequence continues at coordinate 34,760,090 of NC_142151.1, read as the reverse complement.
TTATGAGTTAAAACAATTTTTATCAGTTTGGATTGTTACAAAATAACAGGATTTCAGTGAAGAATCATTGATCTTACCTTTTAAACATATGATTATATCAGGTTGCCTCTACTTGATTGATAGGGTCCACTAATGGTACACAGACCATGCTTTGGGAGTGTTATGCTAAGCCGTTCTGGAAGCACAGGAAGTAACAGGTCTGGGTGTTACAAGTGAAGGAGAGGTAAAATGAAAGAAGCAATGCTACTGCCTGGTGATGACTGAAAATCAGTGTCTTACCCACACTGGACCAAGCAAGCAGAGGAAAGGCAGTAGAACAAAGGAATAAGGAGAGACAACACATAGTAAACTGTAACAGGAATAACTGTGACAGCACATAAACTACAAAGGAGTGAAGAAACACCAACTAGAATAGCTGTATGAGGACAGTAAGTGCAGGACAAATCAAGTATTTACTTCAGTAACTTAAAGCAAAGGACAGCTTGTCCCACACTGCAGGTGCTATAATCTGTGGGTTGATTTGTTGTGGTTGGTGGTGAGCTAAGTCAGTACCATAACTTCTGCGTGATACGTAAAGATTCAGTGATATATCAAAGAAGCCATCCTCCAGTATGGGTACTAGATTTCTTGTAACAAAGAATGGCATCTCATTACTTGGAATGTTAGTAGATGTTAGTACATATATTAGTTACCTGTTGCCACATAACAAACACCTCAAACTTAGCTGCTTAAAACAACAAGCATGAATTACCTCACAATTTCTGCCAGTTAGGAATCTGGGTGCAACTCAGGTGGGTGCTCCGATTTCAGGGTCTCTGACAGACTGCAGTCATCTCAAGGCACCAGTGGGGGAGGAATTACTTCCAGTCTTACTCAGGTGGCTGGTGACAGGCCTCAGTTCCTCACTGATCTGTTGACCAAAGGCTTCCCCCTATTCTTTGTCATGTGAGCCACTCTATACGGAGTTCATGACAAGGCAAGAGAGTGTGGGCAAGATGGAAGCTAGAGTCTTTTAGTAACCTAATTTTAGCAGTAGCATCAGTTAATTTTGCTGTTTTCTGTTTGTATTTTACTAGGTCCAGCCCACTCACAGGGAGGGGATTAGACAAGAGCGTGAATACCAGGAGGCAGGGATTATTGGTGACCAACTCAGAAGACCATGTGACACAATAATTGCCTGCCATTTTCATGAATGAGTAAATGAATGAAGGAAAGAAGAAAAACTTAGGAAAAATAGCTTATACTAATAAGTCCTCCATAAATAAAGATTGCAAGAATGGAAAGTAAACCATAAAAGAGAAAATTAATCTCCAGATAAGACTTGTTTTTAGCTAAAAATAGACATATTTTGATCAGTAGGTATACTATACATATCATATAGACATATAAGTTCATCCATATCATAAAAGAAAGGCTTGGAAAATATGAGTGCTGTTTTCAGCAGATGCTAAATCAAATATCATCTTTTAATACTGCCAGTCTCTATATTTAGAAAAAGTAGAGTCTCCAAATTTGATGTTTTTCAGTCATTGGTTCTCAGCTTTCCCTGCATGTTGGAATTACCTTGGAAACTGAAAAAAAAAAAAAAAAAAAAAAAAAAAACCAAAAAAAAACCAAAAACAAAACAACACAAACCCCCAAAAAAACCCACCAAGCCAAAAAGGGGTACCTGGGCTCTAACCCAGGCTAAATAAATCAGAGCCCCTGAAGGTGGGGCCTGTGGACAAGGGTATATTGCTTTAAAAGCTTGTGAGGAGATTGCCATGTGTGGTCGGGGTTATGAACACTGCTGATTTTTTTTAATTTAATTGAAATGTAATTGACATTAGTTTCAGGTGTATAACATAGTGATTTAACAATTATATACATTAGGAAAGGCTTGCCACCATTAAGTGTAGTTACCATCTGTCACCACACAAAGTTATTACAATATTATTGACACTATTGTCTATGCTGTACTTTTCATCCCTGTGACTAATTCATTTTATAACTGTGATAATTTAAGTGGTTCTTAGTGGAAGGATTCAAGTATGCACCCTTTCTCTGGTTTCGTACAAATGGAAAAGAAGATAATTTTATGCAGAAGCTTTCTTCATTCAACATGTATTTATTCAGTGTCCAGTATATGCATAGCACTTGTGGGGGGTAAAAAAGTAAGTAGTTTAAAAATAGGAGTAAGCTATACTTTATTGTTATGTATGTATTATGATTATCTGACACAGTCTACATGGGCTACTTGGGTTTCAGGGAGGGGAGAGGTGACTGTAGAGTAGAGTAGATAAAGAATGCTATTTGAAAAAGATGGGATCCAGGGTGCATTAGGAAAGTACAAGGCGAAATGCAGTAACTTGCTTTACTTGACAGATCCATATCCTGGAGTCTGATTTGGAGAGATCTGACATTTAGCCAGCACTTTGCTCTTATTCTGTAGGCCAGTGACTGTACGAAAGGAGCAATTGAGAAGCTTTGAAAAATACCAGGTTTCACTCCTGAAAATGTTCATTTGGTTGGTCTGGGTGGGGCCCAAGCATTGTAATTTTTATAAGACTCCGTGTGATGCTAATATGTAGCCAGGGTTAGAAAAACTGCTATGGGATCACTTAAGGTCCCTGGAAATTTTTGAGTAGGAGGGCTTAACATTCACCTATCCATTAAAAACACATTAGGTATTTTTTTTTATTCTGCAGGTGCAGGGCAAATGGCAGTAAACCAGATGAAACAAGAAAATGTCCCTGTTTACAATTATGGAGGTGGTAGTGAGCTTATATTCTTTTTTGGTAGGGGAAGACAGGCAATAAACTAATCATATATAATGTGGTAAGTAGAAACAAGTGCTTTGAAGAAAAGAAAGCATAGTGAGAAGGACAGAATAATGGACAGAGTGGGCGGTGGAGTTGGAGAGGAGAGTGCCATTCAGTGTCAGGTTAGGAAAGATTTAACTGGCATTTGACAAAGACCTGGAAGAAGTGAGGGAGTGAGTAGATAGAGAGGATAGCAGCGGGGAAATCCCCAGGCAGGAGTAGAAGGCCAGTGAGGTTGGATATTAGGAATAAATTGTGCTCCATCCCCCCAAATTTGTTGAATTGCATTGAAGCCCTAGTCCCCGGTGCGACTGTACTTGGAGATAGGGCTTTTAGGAGGTTATTCAGGTTAAATGAGGTCATAAGGATTGGTGAAAGTATGATAGAATTAGTGGCCTTATAAGAAGCAGAAAAGAGCTGATCTCTCGCTATCATGTGAGCACACAGTGAGAAAGAGGCTCTCTGCAAGCCAGGAGGAGAGCACTCCCAGAAGCCATACCCTGCTGGACCTTGATCTTGAACTTTCTAGCTTCCAGAATTATGAGAAAATAAATTTCTGTTGTTTAAGCCACCCAGTCTACAGCATTTGTTGTGGCAGCTCAAACTAAGACACAGCAACAGAGGATTCCAGAAGGGAGAGTATAGAAGATGAAGGGGAAGAGAGACTAAATCAAGTCAAGACTAAATCAAGACTAGAACAAGAATTCTGGATTTTATTTTCAATTGCCATATATTCTGGTTGCCAGAGTGTAACAAGTGAAGGGATTTGGGGGGGAGGAGGAACCCAATAAATGGTTTTAAGCAGGAGAGTGATATAATTTGATTTACATCTAGAAAAATCACCTGGCTGCTTTGTGGGAGAATAGTCTATAGCAAAGCTGTTGAGGAATCAGGGGCAGGACGTTACAAGGGTGGCCTCAGTGGGGTTGGTGAGAAATCTAATTCTCGATATATTTTGAAGGTAGAGTGGAAAGGATTTGCTGATAAATTAGATGTGTGTGAGAGAGAAAGTGGAGAATGAATACTGCTTCCATGTGTTTGGTCTGAGCAACTGGAAAAATGGAGTCTATTTACTCAGGAAGACTGTAGGAGACTGGAAGATCAGGAAAAGGGAGGGATCAGAAGTATTGTTGAACAAGCTAAGTTTTCAGTTGCTACTAGACCTTGAAATTAAGATGTAAATAGGCAGTTGGTTATGTAAACCTAGAGTTAGTAGGGGAGATACTGGGGTTGGTGATACAAATTTTGGAGTATTGTATAGATCAATTATTCTCAACCTTGGATGCATTGATTTATTTTGGGAGTGGGACTGAGGCATTTTTTAATTTGATTAGTGGTTAGGTTAAACATTTTTAAGAAAGCTTTTATTGAGGTATCGCTGACATACAGTATACTGCACACAAAGTGTACAATTTGAAAAGTTTTGACATATGAATACACCTGAAACCATCACCACAATTAAGGTAGTGAACATATCCATCATCACCAGAAATTTCTTTGTACTCCTTTTCAATTCTTCCCTCCAGTGCCTACCTCTCTCCCATCCTCAGTTGCTGGGCAACTACTGATCTGCTTTCTCTATAGATTAGTTTGCATTTTCTAGAATTTTATAAATGGGATCACATAGTATATAGTCTTCTGTGGCTTCTTTAAGCATTATTGTTTTAATATTCATCTGTGTTGCATGTGCCAGTAATTCATTCCTTTGTAGCTGAGCAGTATTCCATGTTCTGAGCATAGGATGATGTCTTTATTCATCTCTTGGTGGACATTTGGTTTGTTTTTAGTTTTTGGCTATTACAAATAAGGCTGCTATGAACATTCATGTAGAAGTCTTTTTATGGATATATATTTCCTTCTCTGGGTAAATATCTTGGAGTGGAATCGATCACATTTTTTTCATGTTTCAACGTGAGGGGTTTTGTCTGTGTGTGCACGTGTGTGTGTGTGTGTGTGTGTGTGTCCATGAGGAAAACTCTTATGCCCAGAAAAGATTATTCAGGGACTACTTTCATTATTAAAATTAATGTTCAATTTAGTAGTTTCATTTTAAAAATCTAGTTTTTTCTTAAGTGTTCATTTTTACAAATCTTACTCTATTTACAAAATTTAACAAAATTTAACATTTTTTCTCCTAGGCATAGTTATTTCTATTTTCATTATTTTTAGTCTTTTAAAGATTTATTTATTTACTTTAGAGAGAAAGTGTGTGCAAAGGCAGGGAGGGGGCAGAGGGAGAGGGAGAGAGAGAATCTCTAGCAGACTCCCTGCTGAGTGTGGAGCCTGATGTGGGGCTTGGTCTTACTATCCTGAGATCATGACCTGAGCTGAAATCAAGAGTCAGACGCTTAACTAACTGAGCCACCCAGGCACCCCTGTAGGCAGAGTTATTTTTAAGAAGTATTGGTGGTTAATTCTAATGTTTAGCCTGGACTGAGAACTGTTGTACAGATGGTATTTAAAGCAAGGACTGAATGAGGTCATCTTGAATAGCATTTCTCAGGTTTTGTGTGCATAGAAAATACCCATAGTTCTTAGGCTAGGTCTGAGAATTTGCATTTGTACTAGCCTCCCCGGTGCTGATGCCTCGGTTTGCTTAGTGGACCACCCTTTGTCTAGCACTGTCCGAGAGGGTTAGTGTAGATAAAAGAGATGTGTGAAGACTGAGACCTAATGCATTCTGAAGTTTAGAAATTGTGGATGAAGGAAAGAACCAATAATTGAGACTGGGGAAGAATAGCTGGTGAGGCAGGAGAAAAATTGTGTGGTGTTCTAGAGACTTGTTTTGCCCAAAGTGAAGGGTTTGCCCGAAGTGAAGGAGTGGTAAACTAACTTAAATGCTGCTTGTAAAGAATGCATAAGATGAGAGCTGTAGTTGACCAGTGCAAATGGTAAAGTGATTGTTGGTGACCTTGAAAGTGATAGTGTTAGTAGCATGGTAGGGACAAGAGCCTGATAGAGATGAGCCTGTGAAAGAATGGAAGAAAGAGTTGAGGAAAGTAAGTACAGATAAATCATTTGATGCTTGTAGTAGAAAAGAGAACAGAGAAATGGGGCAGTGGCTAGAAAGGGATGTGGACTTAGGGAATAATTTTTTCTTTTCCTTTTTTAAGGTAAGAGCAATTATGTGTTTGTATGTTGACAGGAATTACCTATTTACAGAAGGAAGTATCGCTGAAGCCGAGGGAAAGGAGGTCAGTAGCCTGGAGAAGGGCAAATAGAGACATGGCCATAATTGGGAATATGGATAGGGAAGTTAGAGGATATGGGCAAAGATGGAAGCTTGTGGAAATTTTCATCAAACAGCTTCTATGTTCTCTGTGAAATAAGAATCAAGGTCACCCAATGATAAAATAGCGCACAGTAAAAGTAAGTTAGTGTTCTATCCCCAGTGCTTGGAACAGTGACTTGAACACTGAGTGTTTAATAAATATTTGTTAAATGAATGTAAGGAAGAGTAATCTTGGATTGGAGGGGCGAAGACAAGAAGTCAATCAAGTAGATAATGTAGAAGGGTGCTGTTGGGTTGGGCGAGAGTGGTAGTCATGGGAATCATTCCAATAACGTGAAAGAAAAATTGAAAGGACTTGATATTTGTTTGGCTAAGGGGAAATAAAAGTTGAGGAGGATCTGTTTGTAGCTCTGGAGAGTGTCCTTAGTCTTTCAGATTAAGTGAGCTGATATTGTTTAATGATTTGAGGGGTTTGTCAGAGATTTAATTACTGAACACTCTAACCTAGTTTTTCTAAAGCTGATGTGTAGTCATCTATTTTGTCTGTGCTTACCAAGGACTTTCTTAGGAGCTGCCAAAGAATCAAGTCTCCCCTGCTGCCACTTCCCAGGAGTTCAGGGAAAAATGTGTTCTAGGCTTTTGCAGAAGTGTTTGATGTTGAAAATTAGACCTCAGAGTAAAAAGTCTTTAAAATACTCAGATTCTTGAAATGATGAAGGGTATTGTTCCTTGCATTCTGTAAGCACAGTCAGGCAAGTGACAAGAAGAAAGAATACATTGAACCCGAGATGTAAATTTAATTGGTATAGTGTAAATACTTAGACCAGTGGTTTTGAATTGTATTTCTCACAGCCACACCTCATGGATAATTGGGAGGTTCAAGGATGAGCACTGAGCAGATGGGGGTTCAGGAGTCTCCATATCAACTTCATATAGAAGTTAGGTTTTTTTAGTTTAACGTATTGAGATTCCTTGTAAAATTTTGTTAGCATGATGATTCTGCTGCAAAAACAATAACAAAAAATTTGAATATCATTACTATAATATTTGAATTTTGTTGGTAAGTCAGATAGTGCCAATATTAGCAGAGTAGATTATTTTTTGGAGGTAGAGAAAATTGTTTCGTAAGAACTCTTTTATCTTTCTATTTAGTAATAAATTTTTATAGAAGGCAGACATGTACATTAAACCCTTCATTGCATTTTCATGAAAAAGAAGTAAATGGCTCAAAAGAAGATATCAGCAATTTTTTTCAAGAAAATGAATTCTTGAAAGTTGGCACCTAGTCAAATCAATCACACAATTAATAGTTGTATTTATGCATCATATCTGTTATTTTTAATGACCATTAATATCGAGAGATGTTCATTGAGCATCTATACACGTAAGATCTTTTAGGTGCTGGGAATACAAAACTAAGTGAGATATGGATCTCTTCTCATGTAGGGATTAGAGTACAGTCAGTGGGGAGATAGAACACAACTATATAAGGATCAACAGCATTACAGAGGAACGTAGAAGACCATGTTTCTTCAGAGGTGCTGCAGGGGCTCCACAAATATTTGATGCATATTTCTTTTAAAAATATTTTAATCATTAAAATCCAAAATAACATGCTATGTAAATGTGTTCTATGTACCAAATAGAACATGCACAGAAGACCACTAATTAATGTATTTTGCAGATTAGCTCATTCTTTCTTTTTTAAATTTCAAAATAAAGTAGCAAATCCTTTATTTATATTTCTTGAACACTGTGAAAAAAGAGAGCCCTAGGAACATTTTTTTAGTCATCATTTTCCCTGTTTTACCCCTGTCCTCACATAATAGTTTTGCTCCCAAGCTACAGTTCTCGAAACCTCTCTCATCAGTGTCTTACTTATTTCTTTCTCACTCTTTATCACAAAATCTCAGAAACTGATTTGTTAAAAAAAAAAGAAAAAAATCTACCTCAGCCTGGGAGGGGAAGAGTCATTGAACACACTGCAGAATGCTCCCCAGACTGTAGGGCTGGTGGAGAAATCCAGGGAATTCACACTGAGTAATTTACATGCCTTTTTGCTTGTTAACCCTTTGTAGACGGCATGGTGCTAGAGCTCTCTGATGTGTCCTCAAATGATAATTTCCTAGATGAGTTTTTTGCAAATTCAAGAAACATTACATGAGCATTATATTTTTAAGGACAGAAAGGAAATGTGGTTTCTCACATGAGTAGTCGTTCAACAGAAGGGATTTTATCATGCAATATTTTGCAACAATGAACCTGAACCATCTTGTTTTGCCATAGAACATGTGATGTAAAAAAAAAAAAGAACATGTGATGTTATTCTTTCATCTTTTATGACATTTGGCGTCGATATTTATGTGCTGTGATTCGTAAGTAGATGGATGCGGTAGGATAGGTATGTATACCTAATCTAAAAATGAAAATGGTAATTTTGGAGGACGGAAAATGGTAGTCCTCTCTTCAAAAAAACTATGAGCCATCAAGGTTTTTGAAGTAAAATGTTTTGATAATGCCAGTGCAAGAAGAAATGGAAATGAAGATAAGCCAAAATCTACTAGAGGTGTGTTTGAAATCATGAAATCAGTATTTCAAGGTAGATGTGTTCCTAAGATTAGGCCTAATAGCTGATGAGGAGATAGTCAAAAAAACTTTGTCTATTTCAGGTCTTATATACCTTCAAAACCAAATTATTACAGAATAAAAGTTTGGGTTAAGTATGTTTTAAATGCTTAGTAAAAATGTTAATGTTGGTTGAAATTTATTACTTTATTTCTTTCTTCTGTAAATTATTCATAAAATGACTTAAAGTATTTTTTAAAAGGGCCCGTGGTGATGGCTCTTTTTCCTGGTGTACTGACAGTTTAAACATGAATTAAAAGTTTTTTCTACCTTGTCTATAATAAGTTCTCATTCTATTTTCTCTATTACAGTACTCGGGTTTTTTTTCTTCTTAGTGTTTTTGACAAAACTTACTTTTTTAGTTTACTTTTGCATGGTTTTTATCTCATTTGATAAGCAAATTCTGTGAGGTCACAGACTATGTTTGTCTTACCCATGGTAAATCTCCAGCGTCTTACCTATACCGACTCATGTAAGTGTGCAATAAATTTGTTAAACAAAACAAGGTCGCCACTTATAAAATCTACCTTGGTTAGATTTTTGGGTTTTTGTTAGCAGTTTATTAAAAGACTCATAACAGGGGCGCCTGGGTGGCTCAGTCGTTAAGTGTCTGCCTTTGGCTCAGGGCGTGATCCCATCATTCTGGGATCGAGCCCCGCATCGGGCTCCTCCGCTGGGAGCCTGCTTCTTCCTCTCCCACTCCCCCTGCTCATGTTCCCCTCTTGCTGGCTGTCTCTCTCTGTCAAATAAATAAATAAAACTCTTAAAAAAAAAAAAAAAAGACTCCTAACAAGTTTAGGTTTAGTTCAGTTATTTTTACTCATGAGATTTATTGTATTGCTTCACTTTACCATATAATTTAGTGTTATAAAGAGGATTATTTCTTTCTGAGCTATGAGTAATGCTGCCTCTTTTAGAAAAGAACCAATAAATATTTATATCTTACTCGTTTGTTTTGCTTGTCCAGCTCGACAAAGGTAAATTGTGATGAGGTTGATCAAGCTTGAGACATTTTTCTTAAAATATTTAGCTTATAGAATTTCTGTTGTGGGGTGGTGGGGATAGAAGGCAGACATGTAGTTAGAAATGGCATATACCAAGTCAACATGTACCACCAGTCTTCTACCCGCATGGAAAGTTAAGCAGCTCCTAAAAATATTTTGTTCTGATGAATAGTAGATAGCCATTACGTTTTTGTTGAAATTTCACTTTTTTCTTATGTTACAGTAAATCAGCAGACCTTCAAAATTTTACACAGTATATCTGGGCTGTTTATGAAGGATACATACAGACATATGAAGATCCCCCAAGTTTTGAATACCATATTTCACAAATAATAGCTTAGTCATGACATATGTAAATAGGAAGAGGACAATAGAATGTAGTTGGGATATGGTAATTACTAACTAGATGACCTTTTGTCCTCCATATTACAGAACCTTTGGCATTACAGGTGTATTGTCAAAACCATGAATAAGAAATCACCAAACATAAAAGGCATATCTTAAAAATGACACCCTGCCCCTTATTGAGTTAACAGCCTCCCACCTCTAAAATTTCCTACTGTCTTCCAGATTTTTCTCATTAAGGAGAAGAGGGATCATAGTTAATCTTCTTAAGATCCCTAGAGATTCGAGGGCTTTCTTTTCAGTTGGTCATGGTACTGAGTCACTTTATGATATGTTAAAAAGGTAAACTATATCCCCTACCTCAGTGAAGCATCTTTAAAGCACATTCAGCCTCTAGGGAGCAGCAGAGACCTTCATTTCAGTAATTAGTCTCTCTCTCTCTCTCTCTCTCTCTCTCTATACACACATGTGTATATACACACATGCACACACTTCTGTATTTATATTTTGTGCTTCTTTTTTTTCCCAAAGTTGAATCAGATCAAATAATCCTAGAGCAGTGGAGCACAATCATAATCTTTAAGTGAAAATCAACTGTCATTAAAATGAGAATAAAGGAATGGAATAAAAAGATATCACTACTCAAGAACAGAAATAAATAATATTTTTCTTAAGGGAAAAGAGAACCACTACAAAAGATTTGTTGGTGACTGAAAAATAACAAAATCAGTAACTACACTAGGTTACACTAATAATACATGGTTGCTTATTAGACCACTTGTCTCATATTTACACTTGCTCAAAGGACAGCTTTGCTTATATTTTATTAAATCTATAAATCCAACATAATTACCACCAAGTTTATCAGTCCCTCTGATTTCAAGTAGACCTGTTCTTGGCTTTCCTTTAACTTCCTTAGTCCATTTGAGCTGCTATAACAAAAATGCCATAAATGGGGTGGCTTATTAATAATAAATATTTATTTCTCACAGTTCTGGAGGCTGCAAGTCTGAGATCCTGGCACCCGCAGATTAGCTGTCTGATAAGGACCCACTTCCACACTGACAGCTATTTTCTCACATGGCAGAAGGGTCAAGGGATCTCTCTGGAGTACTACTCATGATGGCCATACCCACATAAGCTAATTACCTCTCAAAGGCCCCACCTCCTAATACTATCGCCTTGGAGGGGTAGGATTTCAACAAATGAATTTTGCAGGGAACACAAACATTGAGTTCACAGCACTGTCCTAAATCCCCCCATTTCTTTCAGTTTTATTCCCATTTGGGGGAGAGTTCTTTATCCCTCTTATTCAGGTACACATCTGATTATATCATCCTTCTGAAACGTCCTCACATTCAGTGCTTCAGTGCCATTCTCCTGACTAGAATAGACTCTTACTACCATTACTTCATTTCCAGTTTGATGTGGTAGTCTTCTAGCTTGTCTTCAGAGTCCAGCCTCTCACCTGACCAGTTGAACTAATTGTTCTTTCTGTGTTGGTTTTAGCTTGGATGGTGTGCATTTATTGAATAGATTGTTCTTACCACTGAGAGAATAACACTTAGGAGAATTTTAGATTCATAACTCATTTTAAAATATAAATATATTTTACTCAACCTCATGGTTTTATGAAGCAAATCATGCTCTAATATTTTCAGATTGATGGGCCATACAAAAAGGGAAAATGATTCTAGGAAGATTCTAGAGAGATAACATTTGTTAAATATGAAAAACACTTGGTAACAGTTGTAGGAGACCTGAAGTTGGGGAATTAGGATTCTATTTCTCACATATAAACGGAAGTGGGATGTTGAGGAACAGTGTTACATAGTACCCACTTGGAGACAAGTGCTGGAGGGGTGAGGGAGTGATTGGTCATATTATAAAGATATTCTGTACCTAACCACAGCACAAAGGGTTACATTCCTGAAAATCTTGATCAGAAAACCCATGATTGAGCTAGATGTTACAGGAAAAACAGCATTAGGTCATTAATGAATACAGAAAAACCTTGAAAAACATGCAATTTTACTTGAAGGCAGCACTAAATAAAGGTAATATAAATCAATCATATATCTTAAGTTAGTAATAATGACTACTCAGTAACTAATGTCGATTTATTGATTGCTAGAAAAATCAGGATTTCTTCTCTAGGTTCAAAAGCATGTAAATTTATCTTAATGTTTATAATTTTATTTTAATTCAATTTAATCATTAATTTTGTTAATTTACTTTGCATTAAATTTTAGGATGGAGGGAGTGACACAGTACAAAATATAATAAAGGAAGTTGTCAAACCTTCATTTGTTATGGAAGGAAGACATTCAGAGATCCATATTACCTTGGGAGACCAAATGATGACTACACCTCAATTGCATTTTATATCTTGGAGTGACTCTCAATTTTAGGTGACTCACTGTTCACTAGGCACTAGTTTAAACAACTCTTCTCAACCCTGCCACACCTTTGAGCTTTCTTTTCTCTTTCCATTTTCCAGCATAATTGAAAGATAAATTCTTGTTGCTCTTACTTTTTTACTACTTGTTTACTTTTGTGTAGTGAGTGGTTGATCCTGGCCAATGACTAATCTTAGAGACACTGCTCCTTAAAAAACATCTTTCTTCCTTGTTAAACCTGATTTTATTATTCTACAGCAAATACTAAGTAGCTAGTATTTTTTCAGTTACTATGCTAAGTGCTAGTTATACAGTGGTGCATAAAGCTGATGCCATCCCTTTTCTTTGTGGAGTTTTATATCCTAGAAGAGGAAACAGACAATAAAATTAAAATTGCAACTTCTCCATTACTCCCTATGTTCCTTATTTTTTTCCATAGCATTTATCAACATTAAGACCCTGTATACATTTTTTGTTTGATTCCATCCACATGATGTTGGCTCCATGAGGGCAAGGATTTCTCTGTTTTTCTAGAGGAATATTCATTGGTTAAGAAGTGAGAAAGGTGTAAATAATTAGTTACCTTGCCCCTTTGATTCTGCTTCTTCAGCCTGTCCTAACTAACCCCCTTGCTGCTTCCTTAGTTCAAGCCCTTTTTATTTCTGCCTAATCTATTAAAGTAGCTTGCCTAACAGTTTCTCTGCCACTGTAGTACCTTTCCCCTTCAGACTGCTGCCAGTAACCTTTGTAAAATTCAACTCTGAATTTCTTCTGTGATCTCCCATCCTTTAAGGGTAAGTCAGATTCCTTAGCTTTTCATAATCGGATTTCTTCCCATCTGTTTAGCCTTGTTTTTTTAATTTTTTTATTTCCTTGCCACTCCCTGCTCTCCATCTCAAACTCTGTATGGCACTAGTACCAATATTTGCACTTCAGGCTTCTTTGTGAAGTGCGGGCTAGATCAGAGGTATCAGCTAACTCAGAAACCAGTTAGAAATGCACGTTATTCAGGGCCTACTGAATTGGAGACCATGGGAGTAGGCTAAGCAAGCGATAAACAGACCTTCCAGGTGATCCCGATGTACCTTAAATTCAGGAACCATTGCTTTAATCCATTAAAAAAGATTATCTCCTTACCAAGCTCAGCCATTAACTATGTTTTCAATATCACTTTCATTTGTGTAACTCTTACTCCACATCATTAACCCTGATATCTATGTCAACCCTACTTCTTAAATTGTGTTGAACATCTTTCTTGGGTATCTGTTCTGTACTTCAGACTGTGTAGGCTCTAAATAAAACGCATTATTCATCTACTGAAACCTGTTTTATATACTGTGTTTCCTATTTACTCCTTCAAAAGATTCCTCCTTATCAGTTTTGAATGGTAGATAGTGCATTAGTTTCTCATTGGTTTCTGTTTTGTCTTGTTCTAGAGGAACAACAACAAAAAGATTCTTTGATAATTCTGACCAAAATAGCGTCAGGACTTTCCAAGCAATATAATTACTATGTTTTGTAGACCGTCTGTTAAAATGTATGTTTATCTTTCTCTCCCTTAATTTTTCACTCCTTCCCCTTCTCCTCCGCAGTCTCCTTTCTGTCTCTGAGTTTAAGAACTTGGAGATTGTTTACTTTTAATCTTGACCTCAGTTGCCCAAGTTCTACCATAAAGCTGGAGGGATCCTTGACCCTGGGGTCAGTAGAGTCATAACTTGTACTGGCACCAAAGGGGGAAGCCAAGCAACATTTCAGATATCATGGTGCGATTTCTGCAATAGGTTCTCAGTATTTTATTAAATGAATAAGTGAGTGAGTAGGCAAGTCTCAAAGACTGGGAAAATTGCCAAGGTCAAAAAGCATGGTGAGATTGTGACTAGAGATATAAGGAACCTCAAGGATTTTTGCAATAAAGTGAGAAATTTTAATATTCAAATATTTATTAAATGAATAAATGAAAGATTTTAGAGGAAAGAACCAATAGCCGTTGTCACAGATGGTTAGATATTTCTCCTTCTATGAGAGCTAAGGGATAAATTTAAACATTATTCCAGTATAAATTTTCAAGTTTAATTTTTAGGACTCATGTTTATTTATATGTGTGCTTCCCTGTGAGCATTCAGTTTGATATGCTTTTTTAATAATTTTCATGTTGATTCATGTAATGGTTATATTCTAATGGTTGGCCATATATTTTGGGCTATAACTTTTACTGTTATTATAGTTCTGCTTTTGTTGGATAGGAAAGACAATAATTTGTGTGTGTGTGCGTGTGTGTGTATAAAATCTATTAAACTGCAGCTTAAATTATCTCACATGAGGAATTTTTATACTTGAAAATCATGTCATATACCTATTCTTATAATTTGAGCTATTCTTATAAGGAATATATATTCTTAAGTTATAATTTAAAAAAACCTTTCTTTTTAACATGCACACAGGAAACCTCGACCTGTCTCCCAGTTGGTTGCCCAGCAGGTTACTCAGCAGTTTGTGCCCCCTACACAGTCAAAGAAAGAGAAAAAAGATAAAGTAGAAAAAGAAAAAAGTGAAAAGGAAACAACTAGCAAAAAGAACAGTCATAAGAAAACCAGGTAAATTTGAAGAGTGTTTTATGGCACTTGTGAAATAATAAAATGAACCATTTAATATTCTCTTTTAACATTGATATGAGATACAAAGTGGAAATAAAAGATTTCATATCCTTTATTATAAAATATCATGAAAGTGTTTTTCTGGGTTTGAGAGGTATATTAGAAATTAAACACAGGCCACCAATATAAGCTTAAATGTAAGGATGCTTTCTTTTCTTTCCTTCTTTCATTTTTTCTTTCTTTCTCTCTTTGCTTACTAGATACAGAGACATTTGTGTTTGAGCTGATTCTTTTTTGGTCATAAGGCCAGGAGTGGTATTCACAATACTGAACAGATATTTGCATGGGCTTTAACCCGTTAATATCTTCATGGGTACAGGCAGAACAGATAATCATGATGCCCTTATCAGTGCACATCTCTGGAGTAACAGCCTTGCATATAACTCAGCCTTAACGATTATCAACTTATTCTGTGATCCAACTATGTCATTGCCTTTCTAAAACATTTATTTTAGTAAAATTGATAAACTATCTGCAAAATTATGTTAAAGCTACAAAAGCACAATTAAGAGACCATTGCTTCCAGAGTATAGTTTGTCATGTTGAAGATTCATCAGTGATTGGTTTGATTAATGTTAATGATTTGAAACATTTAATTATATTTTTGTGGCTAGTTATACATGAATCTAGAGCTTTAAATATAGATGTATTCATTTTGTTATTTTTACCTAATTTATTGATTATACATTCAGAAAGTTGGTAGAGAGAAAAGCTAGTTTAAAATTTTATCATCTTTTGTATTTAGGCCAAGATTGAAAAATGTGGATCGGAGTAGTGCTCAGCATTTGGAAGTTACCGTTGGAGATCTGACAGTCATTATTACAGACTTTAAGGAGAAAACGAAGTCACCGCCTGCATCTAGTGCTGCTTCTGCAGATCAACACAGTCAGAGTGGCTCTAGCTCTGATAACACAGAGAGGGGAATGTCCAGGTCATCTTCACCCAGAGGAGAAGCCTCATCATTGAATGGAGAATCTCATTAAAGTTTATTTTCTCCAATTTCTTAGTCACTTCTGTCATAACATGCAAATACACAGATTATGCCAAGAAGTACCACATTTTCATGACAAACATTCATGCACAATCCATAATTTGCGTTTTACACAAAATAGAAATTTGTTAGAATTTGTTAGACTTTATTGCAGTCTATGCCTACCAAACATTTTCAGACTTGACATTTTGGTCTCCACAGTTCAAGGTGCCATGAAAATGTGGTTGAATTATTCATTATGCAGTGTTATTGGTAAGTCTATTTTCACTTTTAGTTTAGTGAATTCTAACACATAATTCTTGAATTCTCTACTATTGGCATGTAACGAATTTAAATTTTTATAACATAGTGCAAGCTGCCTAAATATGTATTATTTGAGAATTGTGAAACAAATAGTTATATGTATACAAGTCAAAGATCAACTTAATCAACTATTGCTGCAACAGGATTTTCTTAATGGTTATCCTCTTAAATACACCTGCTGGTACTTGGTGTGGTTAAATAGGAAAAATTGTTATTAAATAAAGAATTTGTATGAACCGTTGCCAATGTTTTTGACACATTTTACTAAATTATTGTTCCTGAATTATGTTTCTGGTTTTATCTTTGTTTTTGTTTTTGTTTATCTTTTAAAACATTCATTATTGTAATGTTTACTAGCAGAGTAGTAAACAATAAAACATTGATTATTTAGCTTTATAATTCAGGTTTAGTGCTCTTGTCATTGAACACTGGTATTTTTCTGTATAATATAAAACATTGAAGTTCAAGTAATTATAAGCATTTGGCAAAAAAAGAAAAGAAACCTGACATATTTTAAAGGCTGCAATTTTGGAAAAGCTTTAACTTAATAATAGTTTATCACTGTTGTCTTGCCCCAAACTTGTGCAGGGTCATAGAAATATGAATCTAATTAATACAGAAATGGGAACTGTTGCACAGAACTGGGAAATAACTAATCTTAAATCAGTTTAATTGGCCTCTTATAATGATTCTTATGAAAGTTATAGTGCCCTATTTTCAGACACAAACTGCCAGTTTATGCATTTATCAATATCCTGAAATAAAAAAAGTATTTACAGCCCCACTTACTATTATGTAAAATTACCAATAAAATATTTTTCTGACTACAGATTTTGCATTTTTGTTCACAATAATGTGTTTCATGTTGTATTTAAAAATCCAACCTAGAAACCACACAGTACTTCTTAAATTTTTCTAGGGTCTCCTGCTTCTTTTAGCCATTTGCTTAATATATAGCCACTTCTAGGAGACTTCTGAAATATAAATTAAAAACATAACCTGGATACAGAATATCACTTAAAAACACTATGATCACATTTGAAGAAGAGAAAAAACAAAACTGTAGACCCTGACAGTTGTGATATTTGGTGGTTTCTCGTGGTAATGTAATTTTCTGTTTAATTGCAGTACTTTTTCCAGGCACAATGGGACTGTCTTTTTTGTAAGATGCTAGTTGTGAAATACAGTTAATTGCATACAGTAAAAGTCTGTGATTAAAACATTTATATACCTCATTCTTTAGTGTTGTTAAATGGAAAATTAAAGTTTGTTTTTATTATAAGATACTTTCAATGGAACCCCAGCTAACTGGTTATGTTCTTTTAAAACATGAAAAATTTTTGCCATGTTTTATTGTTTTTCACGTTTCAAATGTTTTAAATTTTAGACATAGTAAAAATTACAAGTAATAATTGTAATAGGGAAAATCTTCTAATTTTTAAGTCAAAACTGTGCTTTGGAGGTACTAGGTCTTCTGATGATGATCAAATTCTTTCAGGATGTATTTTAAATGGATTGTGGGAGTGAAAAATCGGACAGAGATGGGATTTTACCTGAATGGAACATAGTCATCTTTTTATACGGGGGGTGGGCAGATAGAATAGCGTGGAAATTTAGAGTGCTAACTGGTGTCTGATGCTTAGAATCCCTGTTATAGAACCTAAGTGAGCTTGAGTAAATTACTCAAGGTCACATCCCATCTATTAAACAGGGATAATGGTAATCAAATCTAGCTGATCAGGTTGTTGGGAGGATTAAATGTCAATCCACATAAAATTCTTAGTAATTACGTGGCACGCAACACTGGCTGCTCAGTAAATGAGCCTTTACTATCTTTATAGGTAAAATCCCATTATGAAAATATTCTTTGTAACAAAAATCATTTCCACACCCTCTTTGATGACCAAAAGGGATTGCGTTCTGTAGGTTACACTGAATTTTCTACATCAGATGTTTGCTCTGATCCCAGACCAGCCTACTTCCTGTAATTAAAGAACCTGATGGTATGCACTATGAGACAGGACAAATGAACTGAGCTGGCTGGTTTGAAATTTTGTTTTCCTGTCATTAATCACAATTCACTTGCTTTCATTTCACCCTACCTCAAATATACTTCCAAACTAGGAAACAGGCCCAAATCGCATAAATACACTTAATGTTAAAATATGCAAATAGATTCAGAGCCTGGGCTTAGGGTACATTTATAGCTCTGTTTCATCAATTTACACTGTGGTTTTAGCAGTGGGTTCTTTTAACTAAATTTCATACAAAAAGAATTTGAATGTTTTTCAGAGTTTATTACCTTATTTTGATACAATTAAGAGCAAAGATATAATTTGAGGCATACCAGAATACATATTCTTAAAACTTTTTGTATTACACAGTAGAAATAGTTAACTTAAAGGTTTTATTTTTGTTAAATGCTTTCCTAAAATTATAGTGCTAGTAGACAAAGTGAAAACATTAAGAAAGGAAGAGACTCTCAGCTTTTCTAAGTTGATAGCACATTTATTACCTTTCTTTTAGACAAAAATCCTTATTGCCTAAAAAGAATGTAGTTTCTGCATGTTTATGCATTAATGCTAAATGGTCTAGAAGTTTTAGTTTCCACTGAGTCCCTTATTTTACTTATTTTCTTGATCTGCACATTACCGCTTTCTGGAATCTTTTAAAGACCTGATATAGGAACTGGACCATTGATAGGAATTTCTATACTATACTTTGAACATTAATTGAAAACAGAAAAGGGAGTGTATGAGGAAAAGGATAACCATAAAATAATATTTTGACTTATTGGCACTGCTGTCTCCGCCACCCTTCAACCACAGGCACCTTCAGTTGCCTGGAATAATGAACGTAGAAAAATTGAAGTGCAGAAAAGTCAGTGATCAGAATCAAGAGACACTGAAGGTTACCGAATACAGGATGTGACTAATCATTTTGTGAAAGCAGAAGGAAAAGAAAGCTCTCACTGGCTATTGAGGGTGATAGAAAATAAGCCCCAGTAATATCAAAGGCAAGGAGGGATAAGAATGGAGAAAAAAATGAGGGAAGGGATAGGAGAAAAAGCAAAGATAGCAGAAATTGGGAAATGGGGTATGGGAACACAATCTGGGTCATCATAGAGAAGAATCACTAGGAAGGCAGAGAAATTATAGTATGTCTGGCTCTGAGAAAGTTTAAAAAACGTGCTATAGTACATCCTCCTAATGACTCAATCATTAAAATTTTAGCTATGGTTGCTAGGGCAGCAATATGTGTAATAACTTCAGAACAATTTTCTTCAAAACCAGTTCATTTTGAGAAGCTGTCATAGGGAAGTTTTACCTTGAATTATAATGAACGCTACTTTCCTGAATGCAGATCCCTGCTCTCCCAGATAATTTGAATGTTTTTAATGTGGTGTTTGTATTTAGCCAGTGTAGATATTCCTGTCTTTATGGAATGGGTCAGTTCTGGAGCATATGAAATGCCACAGTAAGACTAGGTACTTCTATGGAAAAATCAAGTAAAGCTCTGAAAAGTTTCAGGGCTCTGGGACATGTTTCATGTTCTGAATCATTTTTTAGTGTGTGTGTGTGTGTGTTTTCTGTGTGTTTTCATCAGTAGGAATTGTAGACGTAGCTATTTTACTAATATAACACTTCCAATATTTTCCTGATCTAGGTTGTCTTTATATCAGTACTCAATTCAGTGAACATTTATTGAGTATATTTTGTGTGCTTGGCACTGAGCTAGGGGTTGGAGTCCACATGTTCAAGGGAGAGATCTGTAAATAAGTAATTACAATGCCATCACTGCAACAATAAAAACGTGTAAGATAACGGAAGTAGTAGGTAACAGGGTGCTTGCCACACCCTCCCCCTTTTTTTCTAGGAAACTCAGCTTGGCCTAAGTATCCACTGCCAAGTCCTCACTGAAAATGTTAGGATCTCATCTTAATAGTTGCAGCTGATAATGTTTGGTGTCAGTAGTAATTTTACTAGCTCTCATTTCATGACTTCTGCTTGAATTTTCAAAGTTTAGGACTTTAAGCCATGTGAGATTATAATTTACTAATTTTAAAAAATCAATAATCAGCTGAATGATGTCTGCTATTCCTTTTTGTGAAGATAATGAAGAAACATTACCCAGAATCCAAATGAGAAATTTTATTCAGACCTATTTCAGGAAAAGCTTTAAATCATGTGAGAAAATTTGCCTTTTTCTTACAGACAATGCAGATAATTTATTGATTGCCCTCCATTTCTGAGAGAAATCTCAAATAAAAATTAGGCTTACTTTTAATAATTATGTAGGACTTAATTGCCTGCCATGTCTGTATTCTTATTCTTGATCTATATTTTTTCTAGATTCTGATCTTAATGTTTTTCCTTGTGTTCTTATAAAGTTCCTCAAATCTCTTCTGTAAAGCTAAATAGTAATACTATGTAGTAATACTATTTTAGTATTATAAAGTATTAATAGTATTATAAAGTATTATCATACTTTAGTAATACTAACTTTATAAAAATAAGTTAGAAAATTTCTTCATTTCAATGTGTGAGGCTAAGCCCCAATGAGAACTTTTTGGGACAAGGTTCTAGTGAAATGGGTGCCTCCCTAACTAGAATTCCTGAGTGGCAAGTCTTGAGCTGATGTCTAGGTTTAGATCTGCTGGCCTACCTGGAAGTAGGTAGTTTGGATGAAAGCTACCATCTCATCTTTATATTTCCATGAACTCTTTTAAGATAATTCAGAAACTAAGCTGGGTACCAAGAATCATTAATTTAGAGTTTTTTATGTGTATTATTTTCACTATCCTCTTAATTTATAATAATAGCAACAATGAAATGAGCCTGTGTTTACTTTTAGAATCAGCAAAATTGAGGTTGGGATACTGTGAAAACCAGTTTGGGAGAAGACTCCTAAGGGACAAAATGGCAGTGAAAGCATTTTTATAAAAGGGAAAGTAGGCTGAGTTCTCAGAAGAGCAAAATGATCTTGGCCCAAGAGGTAGTTTCTTAATAAAAGAAGATAAAAATGCCAATGTTTCCAGTACAGGATAAGATAAATAAGGAACAGTTTGACTCAGAGGAAAAAATAATTTTTTTAACTTTATTAAAAATACAGAAAAGTAAAAAGAAATCAAACAGAACATGGGGTTGCCTAGTGATGTAATTTCTTTATAGAAAGGAATATGGGTAACAATAAGAATTCTGATTTTATTTTTCAACCAAGGACTGGACTTCTGAAGGTGATGGTATCAGAATTCTTAATTATTTTCAGCCTTCAGCTTCTGGGGACCTGGGTCAGGAAAAAGATCTGTTACTTTTGTAATAATGACCTCAATTGATGGCAGGTTTTAGAGAACTTGTGCATATGTGTTTTAATTCTAATTTTCCTCATAACTAAATTTCCCTACAAATCTAACTTTTACTTTACTGACAGTATTTTATTAAAAAAAAAAAGGATTAAAATCTATTATATTAATGGGAATGGAAGTTTCCTGAAGACTGAATGGGGGATAAGTACAGGGATGGTCCATAGGATATTCCTTATTTACCTCCCTACTCAACCCTCTCCATATTCTCCCTTCCTTGTGGATGGAAATGCCAGCTAAATTCAGGGATCATACAGAAGCTAAGGTGTCCCCATTCATTGGTCTTACACTGCCACTTTTTCAAATCACGTGGCCTATACTGAGTTTTTTTGAGAATGAAGAGAATCGCTTTTCTCTTTCATCCTCCCCTGACTCTACTTTCCCCCACGTTTACTGGTCTGAATGAATACCTAAACTGAAATACTTTTTGTTCAAACTGACAGCATTCTTTTCCAACCTCTTCCTCCAGTCCAACAAGGTTTCTAGGAGGTAGGCTGTGGGAAATGAAGAGATTTCACTAGAAGTCAACCAGAAGAGAGAATGATTTTCACTTTTAGTCTGAGTTTCTGGTTCTTTGTGCTCTTCAACTAATCGGACTTGTACTTCTCTGAGTGTAAATTTTGTTTTAATCCCAAGACCAGTCTAAGAGATTTTCACATAACATAGGTTTTTTCCTTTTTGCTTTTTAATTTGCATCACTCAGTTTAGCATTTATTTGTTCAGAGATAGCATGGTAAAATGGAAAAAATATGTGTTGGATCCTCAAAGATTTCCATTTGAATTATGGATCTTCATTATTAGTGATGGGGTTAACAAACTTCTGAGTTTCAGGTTCCTTGTTTTTTAAAAGAAAATAACATCAACTTCATATATGTGTTACAAGGATTGAGTCAGATTATGAATAGACCTTTATAAAGTGAAATTATATTAAAAAAAAGTTTTGAACTTTACTCTGAACAAAGAATTATCTTTTCCCCCAGAGGATTTCTTCTTCTTTTTTTTTAAAAAAGAAGTCTTAAAAGGTAAATGGGAGTGGGAAGGAAATGCTGAGCAGAACCCTAAATTTGTTATAGAGTGACTTAGAGAAGATTTATGAAAAAATAAAAACATTAACAGAATGTCTGTTATATATTCAAAATGTACTAGGAGCTATAAGAATAATCAAGATTAATCTTTTGAATATAAGATTCTCGAAATTTGGATTATCCTGAATCTGAGAGTTTTCTAGATCATGGAGGAAGTCTCTATCTCTATAATTTAAACAACAAATATTACTACTTTTAAATTTCTTTTTGTCCATCTAGACTAACCTTTTTGACAGAATGACAGGCAGATCAACATTGATTAAAAATTTGTATATAGCCAGCCTGTCATTAGAGGGTGGTCTGGAGATGAAAAAGTAGACTTAGGAGTCCATATGTACACACACAGTAAATGAAAGAAATACCTATTATGATATCAAAAATATTTAAATCATTTTCAAAAATTTAAAATTAATTTTAAGAATATAAAAATGTTCAGGGGCATCTGGCTGGCTCAGTCAGAAGAGCATCTGACTTTTAATCTTGGGGTCATGAGTTTGAGTCCCATGTTGGGTGCAGAAATTATTAAATCTATAAAACTTAGAAAAAAAAACCTACTAAAAAAGAATATAAAAATGTGGGAATCCTGGAAATGATCATAAGGGCATGCACATGGCTCCTTTTACTCCAAGATAACCAGTTAACACTGTGGGTAATACAAAAATCATTTCTAATTTTGGAATGCCTTATATACTTTTTCAACAATTTTCTTTTTAATTACAGGATTAAAAGGAACCTAAAGGGATGTGATATGGTCCAGAACCCTGATGTCAAGTAAATGAATGATTATTCTTCTGGATGTGCTCATCCCATAAATTGTTGCAGAATGAAAACTGCCATTCCAGTATTTTAACAACCTGTGGGGTATTAAATTATTCTTTATTTTTACTACATTTAGTTTCTTTGTTGAAATAGAGAACAATTGTGGTAGGCATCTCTTTAAACATCTTTGATCTAATGAGTACTAGCTCTTACTCCAGTTTCTTGGTACCATATCCTTTTTCTCTCTCAAAATCTATTTTCCATTCTTATAAATGCTTTTGCTGTCCATCTTTGTACCTCATTAAGTTTATCTTTATTTCTCTAAGAATTGTAAGGTGTAGTAGAAGGATTAATTTAATATTGTCATTTTTACTTGCCTGTCTTCCCTTTGAGGGCAGTACCCTCTAGCCCTTTGTCTGGCATGTAGAAAATAATCAATAAATGTTTATTGAATGAATAAGTGTATGTTTTCATTATACTTACACATCTTGATAGCATGCTAGTTTTCATTTTTTGTCTGGTAAGTCAAGAAATGTAATCCTTATAGAGGAAACTGAGGCTTAAATTTATTTAGTAACTTTCCCATGGTTACCGAGCCAGCGGTTTTTGGTGTAGGGGTTCCAAATGGAGAACTGCTAAATTACAAAGCATTTCCCCACTTTGTTTCTCATGGTCAGACTCTTCAAAGCTCCAAATGCAGGGCGCCTGGGTGGTTCAGTCATTTGGGTGTCTGCCTTCTGCTCAGATCATGATCTAGGGGTCCCAGGATCTAGCCCCGCATCAATCCTTGCTCAGCAAGGAGCCTGCTTCTCCCTCTCCTTCTGCAGCTCCTCCTGCTTGTGCTCTCTCTCGCCTCTAGCTCTCTCTTAAATAAACGAAATCTCAAAAAAAAAAAAAAAAAAAAGCTCCAAATGCAATTTGAATAGTTTCACGGCATGATTTTTCTTCGTGAAGATGGTGTGTGTGTGTGTGTGTGTGTTTAAAGCCTTCTTTCCCTCACTTTGTGGCACTGTAACTGCTTTCTGGTTCCAATCTTAATCTTTGTCTCAGCCTCCATAGTGGGGCCAGAACCTGCTCTCTAAAAGGCATATGTGATCATGTTACTTCCTAATTTAAAAGCCCTTCAATGGTCACCATTGTCTGCTAGATTAAGTTCAAACTCCTTGGTATACTAAACAAGGCACTCAAATATCTGTCCCCTTCAACTTCTAGTCTTATCACTTATCATACCCTCCCCTGCGTTCACGTAGCTGGTGGTATCAAACTTCTCACAGTTCCCCCAATACAAGAACCTGTTTCATTGATCCCTCAGCCTGCAATTCCTTCCCTTACCCTACCCAAGACTCTGGTGCCTCTTTTACTAAGAAGTGTCTCTTGACCATGACCTCAGTAGAACTGATCACTTCTTTTTGTGTTTGCCCACACCTTTACAGGCTTATATCCTAATGTCTGTATCATGGTATTGCACGTGTTACAAGTCCCACTTACTTACTTATTGTCCTTCATTTACTTATTTACGCTTATTGATAAGTCCCATTTATTTATGTACTTATTTACTGCCCACCCCATGCCCAACTAGGTGTCTTTATACCCCAAAGTACTCACATAGTTCTTGGCACTTGGTGGTGCTTTATAAATGTTCAATAAATGAATGGAGTGGAAATATGGCTGATGAAGAGGGAGAAGAAATGGAAAGCTAAAGAGAAAGCCCTTTAGGGAGACTATTACTGTTATGGACATGCAAATGATGTGTTGTAGAGAAGGTCAAAAAGATGGAATAGGGAGGACCTCAGCTGAACATGCCCTTAACATGCTCGTTGGGAGGCAAGATATGCATACTCAACAGCATTACGAGGTAATTAAATATCTGGATGAAAATGGCTCGTACAGTATTATAGAAACTTAGAGGCTGGGGAAGTCCCTGCTGAGGAGGATAGAACTGAAAAATGGCTTAATCAAATGCCTTCCAGGTGCAAGGTGTTTTTCGTGAGTTAAGCAACTTAATCTTTGCAACCACCCTATGATGAGGATATTACCTCCGTGTTAGAGATGAAGAAACCTGCTCAGGGAATTTAGGCTGCTCAACGTCACAAACTACCATGTGGAAGAACCATAATTTGAATTGGGTCAGCTGTCTCCAACGCCGCGTTCATTTCGCCACACCCCTCCTCTGCACTGCGGAGCCACTGGAGTTACCTGCCCCGAGTTCCTTTGGCGTTCCCCTCAGACCCCCCGCACGCCGATTCTCTCGCGCTCCCTGCGCCTGCGCCTCCAGCAGCTGCCCGCACTCCGGGGAGGGGCCCACGGCGGCGGAGGCGGTGTCAGGGCCCCGGGCGGGTAGTCGGCTAGCCTGCGAAGGTGGTTGGGCGGGGCGAGGAGAGGAGGGGAGGGAGGGAGGGAGGGAGGGGGTGAGGAGGAAGGAGGGGCGGGCTCAAGGCCGCCGCGGAGGAGGAACTTGTTGCGGCCGCGGCTGCGCTGTGCCGCTCCCTACGCTCCAGTTCGCCGGGCGGGCGCGGCACGGTGGTGGCGGCGGCGGCGGCAGCGGCTGACGCGCGGGGCAGGGGCGATGCGGCGCTACCTGCGCGTCGTGGTGCTGTGCCTGGCCTGCGGCTTCTGCTCGCTCCTCTACGCCTTCAGCCAGCTCGCCGTGTCCCTGGAGGAAGGAGCGGGCGGCGGTGGCGGGAAGCCGCAGGCCGCGGCGGCTTCCTGGCTCGCGGGCGGCGGACGCGGCGGCGCCAGAGGGGTGGGCAGCGCGGGCCCCGCAGCGCATCCCGGCCGGTCGGACAGGTACGCGCCGTTCCCTGTCAGGGGGCCGGGGCCGGGGCGAGTGGCGCGGCGGGCGTGGGGGCGCGGGGCTCGCCCTGGCCCGGGCGGCTCGCGGGTCTGTCCCGCGCCTCCCGCCGCCGGGCCCGCGCCTCCCGCTTCTTTGCCGCCGTCTCTGACCCCTTCTCTCATTTCCCTCCTTCCCCTCCGTGCGGGGGTGAGCCTAGTCCGAGAGCACCCCATGCTCTTTGTATTTGTCTTCTGACCCATTCCTTATGCGTTTTTTAAAGCGGATAGAAATTAATTTTCAACTTTTAATTGACAGTTGCTTTTTCTCTCCTTACAGAATTCATTGAAAGTAAAAGGTGCCCCACAAAAGCCTTCTTGCTGTCTGGCTAGTGGGAATTCCCTCTTGTTTCCATGGAGTTCGAGTTGAGATATTTAAACATCAGGCTGGCGCCCTAGTTCAATTCCCCCCCCCCTCTCCTGAATGGGGCGTCTAATTTTTGTGTGTTAACGCTTGAATTTTCAGTATCAGTCTGTTAGCTAAATCTAGACAGAGCTTTTATGCGTATTTTGAATTTTTCTTTAGGAAGCATCGGTCTGTTGTGAAACTTACAGCAAATTAAGAAAAATGAGCGATACTTAACATGCTCACGTGTTTTGTGGGATGGGATATCTTTCTTTAAAAATCGGCGTTTGAAAAGCAACATAATGACTTACGTGTATTTACACAAATCACTGCCAGAGTTGGAATCTACTGAGATTTTAAAAAGAATGCGGCGCATTATGAACGCTTAACAAAATCAGAGCGTTTCCACTTCCTTGAAAAATCGGCTCCTTTATCTGTGGGCACCTGTCTGGAAACGACTGGGAGTGCTCCCTTAGTAAGAGGCAGTCTGCTTTGGTGTCAGAAACTATGGGGTTGGTAAGAGGAGGGAGGGCAGGTCAGCTGCAGGCTCTTTAACATTCTTCTGAGAGTTGATGGTCGTTTTCAAAATGAAAGGGGCAGGACGTTTGGGCATAGGAGCAGCTTGGGAAAGCTGGACTGTCATGTTTTTACCCCAGGATTTGATTACAGTCAGGCAAATCCCTGACTCTATTCATAAAAGCAGAACTACTTCCAGTCAGGTTTGTCAACTCTTCTAAGTTATCAGCCCTGGGAGAGGCGGTGACTGAAGACCTGAATGAGCTCCTGAGTAATGAGGCTCGCGAAAAGCTGTTCATGGTCTTTTATGTGATTGTGAAGCATTTAAAGTTATGGAAAAGAAAATTGTTTTTGTAGTGAGTAGAATTGTAAGGAAGCAACATTTTAAAACGTTGGATGAAATTGGACTATGATTATCATTAGATTTCAATTTGGTAGAGTGACTTTCATTTTTAGTGCTTTGTCTCAGATACTTATACTTTATATTGTGACAGATTTTTGTAAATTGTATTTGTTTGGCTAGCCGATTTGAACAAAATTACTTTATTTGAACTTCAGAATAAGCACCTCAGTATTTTTTTTTAAGATTTTTTTCAAAGTAATCTCTATGTCCAGCGTGGGGCTGGAACGCATCACCCCAAAATCAAGAGTCGTGTGTCTACTGACTGAGCCAGCCAGGTGCCCCAGCACTTCATTTTAATAAATGTTTTATAGAGCTATTACTGAAATTTTAAGTTTGATGTGTCCAAGTCAACTAAAAAGCCGTATATTTACAGGTCCTTTGAGCAGCGTTAAGTTCTCATTTTAAATGAGGCATAACTCTAACTTAAAACTAAAAGTGTTTTAGTCTTTTGGTAAAAATGTGGTAAAGTGCATTTCACCACATGTGCTTGTATAACAACTTTGGGCGAAGAAACAGCATGAAAAAATGTGATTGTTATATTTTTACTCTACAATTTGATTAAGGTCAGGAGAATTCTTAACACATCAGGAGTCTTAATTTTAGATACTACTTATAACATTTTTTAAGATTTCTCATAGAAATTTCTCAACTTTTTTGGCTACCGCAGGATGTGGAGTAGATACCTATCTTTAACGTCTCTTCCTTTGTATAAATCATTTGACCAGGATCCAGAAGACATCAGTAATTGGACCAGGATTGTATCCTTTGATTCTTTAGGGCTCTTCTGTAAAGTTTCTGTGATGAGTCTAGTTTACATAGTGTTACATCCGTGAAAAATGGGGTATGAGGCAAGCAACATCTTCCTTTTTTTGGTAGGACTTGATTTTCGTTGCATTCTTACCTTTTTTGAAGCAGCCTTACCTGAAAAACTTTATTATTTCTCTCATTCATTTAAAATATGGAATCTAGGTTATACCCAGTATGTTTTATTGGTCAAATCTTATCGAAATTGTTTGTTGCATGGAATTCCATGACAATAAATTACTTGGAAAGGTCGTTCCAAGTTCTCAAAGTAAAATTTCTAAAATGATAGGAACAGTTTTTCAGTGAAATCTATTAATTGGTGTATCCTGTTTGAATCCATTATATTTTGATAATTAGAAAATGTGCAGGTCATAGAGTAGACAAACCTGTTCTCTTCCTGTCTCTGCTGTGAAACCTTGACCACCTCTACTTCAGTTTTCTTACCTATAAAATGTAGGTAATACTTAGTCAGTTTGTAAATAGAATCCTTAGTTGTCAGTGATTAAATCCGATACAACTGATTTAAGCAAAACATATTTATAGGTTTATATGCATTGCTGGCAGGAATAAAATTGAAAGGAAAATTCCCCTGGCAGCTCCAGGGACTGTAAGGACTAGGACTCTCTTATTCTCTTCCACTGTAGACAGGCTTTGTTCATGGGCTCTTTGCAGTGTTTGTTCTTTAATCTCAAATAAAAATTTCTAGGAAAAGGTTCTCATTGGACTTGTTTGCATCACATGTCCACCCATGAACTAGTTAGTGTTGTCAAGAACGGTGACCTCTGATTCTCTGGCTCTGTGTCACTTGCACATCCTTGTGGTAGACAGGATAACATGATTGGTGTTGGAGATGAGTGGTGTCTTAAAGAGGGGAATGCTGGCTAGGCAATGGTCCTTCCACATAGAGAAACTCTCTTAAGCTGTTCGACATGGACAGACTGTTAAGTTATTCAGTATAAATATAGGACTTCTGTAGAAGGAGTTAGACTGTTTTGTGACTTTACTCAGAATGATTAAATTCTAACATTTCACTGATGAATCTTGATGGTGATTATCAGGATTTCGTCCTATTATAGCTGTATGGTGGTGTGAAGTGGGGAATCAAGAAATTACTAAGCATTTCAGTGATAACCATTTCTGGACGCATCATGCTGTTTGTGTGTCAAGTCACCTCACTGGTGAGGCCATTGAATTCTCATTTCTCCTGGACCTTGTGAACACTAGTAGGATGTACTGAACATCTTTAGGGCTTTGGAGACAGACTTCAGCTTTACCATATGTTTGGCTGTGTGAACCTTGAATACATTTCCTCATAAGTTAGATTAGCGGTAGGAGTATGATATGGGGTTATGTGTGAGAACTGAAATGAAGTATTTTGAATGGATGACTGAAAATGGTGTCTAGCACAGTAACACTGTAGTTAATGTGGTGGTGGTTTCAATCATTTATATAAAAAATTAAGATTTACTTATTTAGGATACCTGGGTGGCTCAGTCAGTTAAGCATCTGCCTTTGGCTCAGGTCATGATCCCAGGGTCCTCGCTTAGCAGGCAGTCTGGGGAGTCTGATGAAGGATTCTCTTCCTCCCTCTGTCCCTCCCCCGGCTTGTGCTCTCTTTCTCTCTCTCAAATAAATTTTTAAAAAATCTTAAAAAATGATTTATTTATTTATTTGAGCGAGAGAAAAAGAGAGTGAGTGTGCAAGTGGGGGAAGGGGCAGAGGGAATATCCAAGCAGACTCCCTGCTGAGTGCAGCTCCAGGGACGCAGGGCTCCATCTCACTGAGATCAGGACGCATGCTGAATCCCAGAGTCTGGTGCTTAACCAGCTGAGCCACCCGGGGTCCCCTCAGTCATTTAAATTTGAATTAAAAAAATTTTTTTTCCCTCAATTTCTGACCTCTGGGAAAAATCCTGTCCTTAGGCCCCAGTTCAAACCTGCTTAAACCAGGTGCCTGTTAGTGGGGTCTGGGAATCTATATTTTAGATATGTGCCCCAGGTTATTGTTATAGAACCACAGATTGAGAATCACTAATGTAGCTGAGAAAGATTTCACCACTGTTTTCACACTGCTGTTTTTAGTGGAGAAATTTCTTTCGCTCTTCCCTGAAGTCATTTTTGAAGAGAGAAGAATAGTGAAACAAATTACTTACTAAAGCTACCTTCATTTCTGCTTTGTTCATGCAGAGCCATCTTACGTAAAACCAATACCCTACACTTGTATTTTAGTTCATTGAGGATCATACTTCACATGGTTGTAGAGTGCTTAGCACAAATCTGACTAGTAATTACTTAATTAAAATTATTTTGTTCTATGTTGTTGGAGGGGAAACTGATTAGGCTAATAAAAAAGGCATGTGTACTTTTGATTTAGACATCCTCTTTTAACACATTAAAGTTATTATCTGTGCCATACCTGCTGAAAATACTTGCCCCCCTCATGTTAACTTACCTGTGTGTTTACCATATGAAGTTTAAAATGTTTATGTATTCAGATTGGCAGTTTTTTCCTTTGCCATTTTTATCTTTGTCATGCATAGGAAAACTTTCTACCAGAGGGTTTTTCCCCCCCTACTTTTTTTTTTAACATTTAAATCTTTAATACAGGTGTTTTTTTTTTTTTTCTTTTTCCTGGAGGAGGGAGTTGGGTACTATATGTGATGCTTAGTTTTGAAATAGATAAACAATTGTTCATTGCCTTTTGTATATAAGCAGTCCTTTTTGCCCTAAGTATTCATTAAATTAGAGATTTAAGAAAAAGAAGTGAAAACCTGACAGAGCTAGAAATTAAGTTGTCTGGAGACAATTTTTAGTTGAAAATAAGTGACCCAGGTACTGATCTTCAAATAATGCTGATTTGTCAGTATCATGGAAATGGTCTTCCTTTAATGTGGTTGAGAGCGTCTCTGTTTTTCTTGCCGCAGTCACCGTGTAGGTATCTGTGCCTTGAGGTTGCACTGGTGGCTCGCAGCACTTCATTCAGACTTCCACATTCTTTTGCTGGATGTGCCTAAACTTATCCCTGACTGTAAGTTGTGTATGGTTTTCACTAAAGCCTCATGACTATGGTAGATGTTTTGAACTGACAAGTACATTTTCCAGGCTAATTTAAAAGTACAAAATACCTTCTGTTACCAGATTTAAGTAAACTTCAACTTTAAGAACTGTTATTTTCAAGAGTTTATATAGTTAAATGCTCTGCTTAATCCTGAGCATGTGAAATATCTCAATTCTTCAAGTACTGGAATTTTTGGGAATTTTTTGATAATTTTTTTAACTTTTAAAATAAATATAAATTCACAGGAAGTTTCAGAGATACCCTTGTATCACTCACCATTTCCTCCAATAGTAGGATTTTATATGAGCAAAGTACAATACTACTACAATTAGAATATATATAGCAATTTAGTACAGTATTATAACCCCAGAAATTGACATTTTTCCGAGGACTGTATTCAGATATCACCAGTTTTACATGCGTTCGTATGTGTATGTGTAGTTTCATGCAGTTTTATTACATATGTAAATTCATGCAACCACCCCCACAAACACAGCTGTTATCACCACAACATCCCTTGTGCTACCCCTTGATCACTTTGTAGACAAGCCACCTAGAACTAGAAGCATTATGCCATATGAAATTTGAGGATGAGTCATAGTAAAGTTTTATTTCAATTTATTCCACAGTGAAGAAGATTTGCATTTATGGACTTCATTGATTTTGGGTGTCACTGTTTACTGAAGAGACCCACTAAGCTCAACTTCGAGTTTTGCCCCATTAAATTATTTGATAGAATTACCTCTTTGAATGTAGTACTATATTTCTGATATTCCATTTTCAGTAGTTTTTTTTTTTTTTTTTTCGTTTTAAAGATTTTATTTATTTGAGAGAGAGAGGGAGCACAGGGTGGGGTAGGAGGAGGGAGGGGCAGGGGGAGAGGGAGAAGCAGACTCCCAGCTGAGTAGGGAGGCTGAGCAGGGAGCCTGATGCGGGGCTCCATCCCAGGACTTGGCTGTCATGGCCTGAACTGAAGGCAGACGCTTAACCAACTGAGCCACACCGTAGCCCCTCCAACAGTTTTAATGAATAAAAACAAAAGCAACTTGGATAATGCCCAGAACTTGGATAACTACCTTTACTTTCCCAATATTTTTTAACTTTATTTTTTTCTGGCCTGAAAGTACAGTTGCTATCTGTCTCCAGATTAGTTGTTTTTTTTCTAATCTTTGCTTGTAATAACAGTTACTGGTACGTAATGAGTTTCCACTCTCAATCTTCAAAACCATTTTTTAAATAAGAGAATGTAAGTTTGGGAAATAAACATTAAATTATGCTACCTCTTGCCAGCAGCACATCAGTATTTTATGATTTTTTTTAATAGTGGTATGTGTACTCACTAGTGCACATGTTTTATATTTCCATTAAAGAAAGACATAAAGAAAAACATCCCTTCTAAAAAAAAACTTGTGTTTTGACATTGAGTTATGGTTATGAAACTTACCTAAAACTTTTTTTTTCCCCTGCAGTTTCGTCTGCATTAATAACTTTATAGTTTCTAGCATTCCACTTGTAGGTATATATGCAAGAGAATTGAAAACATATATTTGGAGAAAAATTGTAAATGAATGTTCATAGCAGCATTATTTATAATAGCCAAAAGGTGGAAAACAACCCACATGCCTATCAACTGATGAATGACTAAACAAAATGTGGTATATCCATCCATTATTTGGGCATAAAGAGAAATGAAGTGTACTGGTAAGGAATGAAGTGTACCGAAGTATACTAGAGTAGATGAACCTTGAAAATATATTCCAGGGTTCAGCCTGAAGGGAGTCAGACTCAAGAGACCACATATTGTATGATTTCACTTATGTGAAGTATTTGTAACAGGCAAATCTAGAGACAGAAGATAGATTTGTGGGGCACCTGGGTGACTCAGTTGGTTAAACGACTGCCTTCAGATCAGGTCATGATCCCAGAGTCCCAGGATCCAGTCCCACATCCCGCTCCCTGCTCAGCGGGGAGTCTGCTTCTCCCTCTGACTCTCTCTCCTGTTTGTGCTTTCTCTCCCTCTCAAATAAATAAAATCTTAAAAAAAAAAAAAGATGTTCTCTCACCAAAAAAAAAAAAAAAGAAGAAGAAGAAGATAGGATCGCCTGGGAAGCGCAGTCGTTAAGCGTCTGCCTTTGGCTCAGGGTGTGATCCCGTCGTTTCGGGATTGAGTCCCACATCGGGCTCCTCTGCTAGGAGCCTGCTTCTTCCTCTCCCACTCCCCTGCTGTGTTCCCTCTCTCGCTGGCTGTCTCTCTGTCACATTAATAAATAAAATCTTTAAAAAAAAAACAAAAAAGAAGATAGATTTGTGTTTGCCTAGGTGTGGGAGATTGAAGAGTGCAAGTTGAGGCAGAAAACTGTATTACTATATAATTTCAATGGATAATTTTTATGGAAGAATTTAATTAGGGAGTCATTTTCTTGAGGCTTCATTTTCCATTTCCATTTTCTACTGCTGTAAGGTTTGATAGCAGGAGATGGAATAACCAGATTAGTTATGCCCTTCTTGGAACAAAGGTGCACTGTAGGTGTTGAGTATAAATAAATTGTGGATTTGTTGAAAGAAAGCTGTGATAACCTCTGTATCTAAAAGATGGAGATCTCTGTATGAGCAGATTTGTTGTGATGCTTAATTGAATGTGAAAGCTCTTGAATCTGAAAAGGACTCTGTGTTAGCTGTTACCACCACCACTGAGCCTATCTCTCGTATGGAAATGCAAGACTTAAAAAATACATAACCATGCCTGGTAGGGGATAAAGACTTCCGATTGAGTCCTGGATTTTACTGGTCTGCATACATTTTTTTTTCTCTGCTTTATCAACCATTTAAATTAAGATATACTGGGCTTGGGGGCGCCTAGGGTGGAACAGTTCGTTAAGCGACTGCCTTCGGCTCGGGGTGTGATCCCAGGGTTCTGGAATTAAGCCCCTGCTCGGCAGGGAGCCTGCTTCTCCCTCTCCCTCTGCCTGCCTCTCCCCCTGCTTGTGCTCTCTCTCTGTCAGATAAATAAATAAAATCTTAAGAAAAAAAAAAAAAAAGATATACTGGGCTTGAAAATGGTGTCCAGGGGCGCCTGGGTGGCTGGCACAGCGGTTAAGCGTCTGCCTTCGGCTCAGGGCGTGATCCTGGTGTTATGGGATCGAGCCCCACATCAGGCTCCTCCACTATGAGCCTGCTTCTTCCTCTCCCACTCCCCCTGCTTGTGTTCCCTCTCTCGCTGGCTGTCTCTATCTCTGTCGAATAAATAAATAAAATCTCAAAAAAAAAAAAAAAAAAAGAAAATGGTGTCCATGTGAAGGTACACCAAATTATAATACAACTTTTTCTATTGATTTTAAAATTCTGACTTTGCAGGTTTTTAAGATTTCTTTTTTTTTTTTTTTTTTTTTATTCGACAGAGAGAGACAGCCAGCGAGAGAGGGAACACAAGCAGGGGGAGTGGGAGAGGAAGAAGCAGGCTCATAGCGGAAGAGCCTGATGTGGGGCTCGATCCCGTAATGCCAGGATCACGCAACGCCGGGATCACGCCCTGAGCCGAAGGCAGATGCTTAACCGCTTTGCCACCCAGGCGCCCCTGACTTTGCAGGTTTTTATGCAGTAGTATACAGAATTATTTAGGCAGCATCTTATTTATTTATTTTTTAAAGATTTTGTTTATTTGAGAGACAGAGTGAGCACAAGCACAAGCAGGGGGAGAGGCAGAGGGAGAAGCACCCTCCACTGATCAGGGAGCCTGATGCAGGGCTTGATCCTAGGCCCCTGGGATCATGACCTGAGCTGTAGGCAGACGCTGAACTGACTGAGCCACCCAGGGTCCTTAGGCAGCATTTAAAAAACCGTCTGTGTCCCACCCTGTTCTCAGATTCTTATTTAATAGTTCTTGTATGGGGCTCTCTGGGTGATTTTGCTCTGTAGCCTGGGTTTGAGATCCTCTGCCCAGGACTGTTGGCATTTGTGAAAGATATGATTAGAAATCTTTTTTTTTTTTTTTTAAGATTTTATTTATTTGAGAGAGA
Organism: Ursus americanus; assembly: GCF_024610735.1. Taxonomy (NCBI): domain Eukaryota; kingdom Metazoa; phylum Chordata; class Mammalia; order Carnivora; family Ursidae; genus Ursus; species Ursus americanus. The sequence goes on along the minus strand of NC_142151.1, from coordinate 34,724,559 downwards.
GAGAGAGCAAGAGTGAGAGCACAAGCAGAAGGAGTAGTGGAGGGAGAGGGAGAAGTAGACTCCCCGCTGAGCAGGGAGCCCCATGTGGGGCTTGATCCCAGGACTCCGGGATCATGACCTGAGCCAAAGGCAGATGTTTAACCAACTGAGCCACCCAGGTGCCCCCAGAAGTCTTTGCAAGTATGAAATTTCATAGACCTTTTGCTGTAAGAACAGTAACATAATTGAATTTATAGCAAGAAAAAGCGAGGGGACGTGAGGTGACCTGGTTTAGTGACTCACCCTGATTTCATACATACTTGCTTTAGTATCCAGGCCTCACTGCAGTGAATTTCAAACTAAACTATTGTTTTGAAAAGTACTAACAATGAAAAACGTACTTTTTGTAAGGTGAGGTGTTATGGCTGTTGTTATGAGCTCTGACCTGCAATCTAAGAGGAAAGACTACACTTAATCTTCCATTTTAGCTTGTGTAATATAGCAGAATGAAGAAGCGAAGATAATGTACATAATGAAACTGAGCCATGGATATCAGCGTGTTTTCTTATCTTTTCACCATACAACTAGCTTGGATTGAAGATTGATTTAAAAGCCTTCAAAGACCCTCTCTTCCTTTTCTGTCAGCATTTGTGGCATTTTAATTTTGCTCTAGGATAAGCAAATATTTTGTTTGGCTGAAATGGATTTTATTTTAGGGGGATATGTGTAGTACACAAAGGAAAATTTCAGAAGTATTCCCATATTTTCTGTGTCATCTGAGGAGGGAATTTTAATATGTTTGGAGAGTTCCTGACTAGGAAATGGTTTTTCAGTCTGTACTATATTCTACCTAGCGGTTTTAAAGTTCTATTTAAAATAATGGTACCTTGAATAAGGGAGAAATTTCCAAAACTCCTCAAGTTACCTTAGCCAGATTGAATTCGCAGAATTGGATTTGCAGTTTTGTTGCTATAAAATAGAACAGTAAGTTATTATGTTATTAAGTAAATTCCTTGTTAGTTTTAAACCGAAATACTCACATAGGACTCTTTATTTCTGTCTTACTCTGTTAGGTGTAAAGATTTCTCTCTGTGTTACTGGAATCCCTATTGGATGCTGCCCTCTGATGTTTGTGGAATGAACTGCTTTTGGGAAGCGGCTTTTAGGTAGGCACCTAAATTCAATTGGTAGATCAGTGTAGGTAAGATTAGATAGTACATAGTAAATTTTTGACTGTAATAGGACACAAAAATGTTTCTTTTCGTGTAATTTAATATTGTCTTAGAAGCAAATGAATCATTTTCTGATTGGGTTTTCTGTTTATCCTATTTTATAGTTGTTATAACTAATTTTTAGTATATACTGTGTATAAAATGCTCTAACTTGTTTTTAGGTGTTATTAAGGTAAACTATTGTTCTTAGGAGCAATTATGATATAATTTTAGGTAACTGGGTGATAAAGTATTAAACAGGTGATAAAGATAGACTTCCCTTGACATTTACAAACATATATGGCATTTAAAGCTGCTGAAAAAAACATTTTGTAGGTTAATGGGGACAATTGGGGCAGGATTATGTTGATTATTATCAGAGAAATTGAATATTGAGGAATGAGAAGATAAAAATAAGTGTTTAAGTGTTTAATGAAGGAGCTAGTATTGACATGACATTGTTTATTGAGCTTGTGTGTTGCTCAGTAGTTGGGCTTTGTGCATGGCTCTGGATAATGAAGGCCTTGGATTCTGCTCTTACCTTCAGTGAAAGAAGTGTTGATAGGAATGGGCTATCAGACCGTCTCCGTGACATAGTGGTAGGGGATACTGAGGCAGTAGCCTGAAATCCCTTCCTAAGAGTAAAATTTCTTTGAGAGCCACCTATTTTTACTGTCTTTATGATTAATTTAAATTTTAATTCTACTTATTCTATTTGCTGGGCAAAGGGCCACGTGCTTAGAACCCGACTCTGAGTCTAGTTAATGTGGCTCCATCCTTCTGGGGCTTGTAAACCTGAGATAAAGAGAGAGGGTGACAAGTTATAGCTGTGATGATGGGAAAAACAAGCGAGTCATCTTAAGGTGGGATCATCTTAAGGCATCAGGAAAGGCTTCCTGGTGGGAGTGACTGCATGAAGAACATGGAAATTAGGCTCAAGAACAGGAGGTAAAGCATTTTAGGTGGGAAGAACTACATTCTTTATATATATTAGTAGTATATATTTTTATGTTCTTGTATTCATGATACATTATACATTCCATGAACAACTGGGAAGGAATAACTGAAATCCATTATTATATCTAATTGCTATGGAAAAAATTGGGTGATTGAAATTTTAATATGAGCTAGTTAAATCAGATTATTCAAACTTCTAAAAAATAAGTTTTTGAGGATAATGTTATCCTTCAGCTTGTTCTTAAATTTGGACAATTGGAGCTCTGTATTTTTCATTCTTATGAAAGTTTGCTAATGAATAGAGTATTAACAGCCACCACTTTGCTATTTCCAGCCTTGTGACATAAATCTACTCACTCTGAAAGCTGGGTAAGCTTGAAAACTGTATACCCTGATTTATACAACTCCGGTCCTTTTGTAAGTTACAACATGAGTAATAATCTTCCCTCCCCCTCTACTGAGTGCAAGCATACCCCAGGGAAGTTGATCTAATCTGAATCCTGGAGCCCCTGCTTATTATTTCTCTTGTTTTGGCTTCTCCAACTCATTATTTTCCTAATGTTTCCAAGTATTCCTTGGAAAGAATTACATGTGGATGGATGGATACATAATGTTGTAAACCCTGTGCTAGTTACTTTTCAAAATTTGAGATTTTAAAAGTTAAACTTTCCTTTTACACTCTCTACTTGTAATGTTAAATCCACAGTATATATCTATAACCATTTTGTTAAATGTATCAAATCATTATGTAAAATCTCTCACGTTTAGTTTCTTTCTTAGAACTTAGGATCCCTCACATTTACTCTGGTGGAACATGGAGACAAGCCAGGATGCCGTACAATTGCCATATCATTCTCACCCTACCTTACAGTATTAACTCTAAGTAGCACCTCAGTTTTGCTTAACTGTAAGAGCTTGTCTGCCCACCTGGTAAAGCTTCTTTGAAATTCCCAATTACTAACAACCTGAAGTCCACATTTTGCCAGGCACCAAGTGGGCCCTTAGCTGGCACTGTTTTCCTCCCAGGCCTGCCCCAGCTTTCCCAGTTGGAATTCTTTATACCGTGTGACTTTTATTTTGATCAAAGCTTATCTGGGGGATTATTTCCTCCCAATTAATTTACACAGTGAACATAAAATAACAGAAAAGAAAAACTGCTTTTGATGTGCATCAGCTTTTAGTAATTTGTATCTGCATTTACTAAGTCATTTCCTGACCAATCTTTGCATCCCAGCAGCTTGTCAGAATCCTCACACCTCTCCTCTTTTTTCTGTTCTTGAAACAAAACCAAACACAAAATTTCTACTCAACCCTTTTTTCCTTCAAGCATTCTTTGTTTACTCTGTTTCTCTTTACCAGCAAGACTTCTAAGAGTATCTACTGACTTTAGGCCCTTAAACAACAACAACCCTCCTCAATCTGCCTGAGCAGCACTGGCTCTCTGACTAACCCCCCTCTCCTACTGTGAAGTCACCTCTGACCTCTGAATTGTTCTTTTGGGGCCCAATCTCACTTTTTTTGGTCCCTTTGACACTGGTTACCACTTCCTCTTTCTTTCAACTCTGTCAGTCTCTGGCTCTTAAGACCAGGGTCTCAGCTACTTGATCTCTCTGCTTCTGGACCACTCTCCCTGTCCTGACTCCTGGATATTAATGTTCCTTAGGACCCTGTTCTTTTCTCTCCGCACTCCCTGGATAGTCACAGGATGATCTTTTTTCCATTCATTCATTCATTCATTCATTTTGTTTTTGTTTTTTTTTTAAGATTTTACTTATTTGAGAGAGAGGGAAAGAACGGGCACAAGCAGGGGGAGTGGCAGAGGGAGAGGGAGAAGCAGGTTTCCTGCACAGCAGGGAGCCCGACACAGGACTCAGTCCCAGGACCCTGGGATCGTGACTTAAGCCAAAGGCAGACGCTTAACTGACTGAACCACCCAGGTGCTCCCGGGATAATCTTTTTAACTGATACCTCTATTCCAGAGCTCTTTTCTGAGCTCTAGAACTGTTTCCAGCTGCATTTTGGTCATTTTTGATTTAGATGCTGTAGATTCTCTTGTTTAAACTTGAGTTCATGATGTGGCTTCTCACACCTTCCCTCATCTGTGTTTTGTATCCTGGTTTATGACTGACTTTCTTCGCGTCAGTCCGCAGCGACTCTTCTACCCAGCTCCTATTATACTGTTGCTTCTGATAGCCTCTTGCTTCCTATTCCCTTAGTTATTGTGCTCGTCACTTCTTATCCAGTGATTTCCCTTCCTTACCCACTGCTTCTCCCTTCTCGGTATCCTCTTTGTCACTGTATTACTCGTCTATTGTGGCTGTGAATCTTCCAGACTGTTAGCTTTGCAGATAGATAACCATGTGTTGTTCATCATTCAAGCCCCTTGCTGAGCAAGGTGTTTGGCAACCAGTAAATCACTAATGATTTTCCCCAGCACTTCCAGACTCCTTTTGATGTTTGTATAGTGAGCTTCCTTAACAATCTTTTTTTTCTACTGAAGTGGTTACCATGCTTTCCCATTAAATCTTTTAAAATCCCGTCTTTTTGCAATTGGCTGTAAATTGTATGCGGTCAGGATTGTGGCTTTCTTGCTTATCCCCAGTGTGTAGCATATGAAAGAAGTTCAAATATTTATTAAAGAGAATGAATTGTATTACTAAGTTGAGTTCTAAAAATGATACGGATTAAAGTCTGCACCAGCATTGTGTGAATGTACAGGTGTTACAATGACCTTAGCATTGTTGGGAATTATAATTTTACCATTTGTTAGAGTAAAATGGTAGAGTACTACTGATTTATAGTTTGTTGATTATTTGCTGAACGTATTTCTACATTTCTTGAGCTTCTTAGTCTTTTGTTCTATATATTTTCTGTATTGATATTTACCTCTTGAGGTTTTAATGCTTATTTTATGATCTTAATATAATATATTCTGTTTTTGCCATTGATTACAGGTATCTTCCTAGTTTCATTTTTTGTTTTCCTTATTAAGCAATCTCTTGCTGTTGTTTTTTTTTTTTTTTAAATAAGCTCTAGGCCCAGCATGGGGCTTGAACTCACAACCCCAAGATCAAGAGTTGCATGCTCTACTGACTGAACCAACCAGGTGCCTCTAAGCAATCTCTTAATTTTAGTATTATTATTTAAAAATTCTCTTTTGTACTAATTTTTTGCAGCTTGAGGTTTTAAAATATTTAATCTTTATGATGGGAATTGATTTTCGGTTTATGGCATCTGTAGTTATAGGTGAATTTAATGTTATGTGTATTACTTTGAGTGGCCCCTGCTAGTTTTTAGAGCTATATTTCTACAGATTATTTAAAAATATTTTTTAGCATTTAGTACTTACATTCTGTGTTAAGTTTTTAGATTTTCTTTTTTATGCTATATGTAAGAACCTGAAGATTTTGGGTCTTTTAGAAAATATTTGGTCTTTGGACTTTTTGGAAAATATTTCTTTAAATCCATTGGGACTTTTCTCTTATTCATGCTGTGATTAAAATATAGCACATTTTTTACGGACAAGATTATATCATTCAAGATTTATATAACATTTTGGGACCAAAATTACTTGAATGGCTGCTTCCCTATATCTTATTAGAAGGTTTTAGTTATTCCTTCCTCTAGTGGTGGAAGTATTGTGTGTTGTTTCAGAAGTGATTATATACAACTATTTATTTCTTTATTTTTGTTTTTTAAAGATTTTATTCATTCATTTGACAGAGAGTACAAGCAGGGGCAGTGGCAGGGAGAGGGAGAAGCAGGCTCCCGCTGATTAGAGAGCCCAACTCGAGGCTCGATACCAGGATCCTGGGATCATGACCTGAGCGGAAGGCAGACTCCCAACTGACTGAGCCACTCAGGTGCCCATATACAACTCTTTGCAGTAGTTTTTTTTTTTTTTTTTTTTTTTACCTAGTATGATAATTCAACACTTTTTTTTAAATAGAAGTAAAACATTTTGTTTTTAAGCTATACAGTAAGGAAATTGCTATTAATGTTTCTGAACATAGTTTTCCATTTTGTTTAACTGCAAGTTTTTAAAGATGGTTCATAGCAGTTACTTTTTAGTTGAGGTGATTGTTATCAGAAATTTAATGTGGTTTGACTTTGCATACTTCATTATAATGCTAATTCTTGGCCTAAATATTATTAAACATTGTTTTCTTTTATAGAGAGAACACTAGGCTGAAAGAACACCCTGAAAGCTTTTTGTGCTGTCTAAATAGAAAAAGAAGACACATTATTATGATTCCTTCATAGCAGAAATGTTACTTAAGTCTATTCCTAAGTTTTAGAAATCTGTTAACAGTGTTTGTATTAGAATTTATCGTCTAAAATACTCTAAGTTTTTTTTTTTTCTGATTTCGCTTCTGAACTTTTTGCTTTGGTAAGTTTCAAATCTGCAGAGGTTACAAGACTAGGATAGTGAGCACACTCACTACCTGCTGTTCACTAGATATTGACCTATTTGCCACTTTCTCTTTTTGGCTGAATCATCTGAGAGATAGCTGCAGTCATTATGATATACGTCTAAATATTCAGCATGTATCACTTCACAACAGAAACATTCTCCAATATAATAATAAAACTGTCACAGTTATTTAACACTGGCAGAATATATATTCGTATTTCCTTAGTTTTCTTTTAATGAACTTTACATTACCCCCCTCCCCCTTCAGGACCCAGTCAGGGATCATGCAATACATTCAGCTGTGAGATCTACTTAGTCTCCTTCCCTGTAGAGCAGTTCCTCAGACTTTTTTTGGGGGGGTTGTGGGGTGGTCGTGGTATCTTTCATGACATGATATTTTTGTTTTGTTTTTGCAGAATGTTCCTTTGTTTGGATTTGCCTGTCTTTGCATTATTAGACTCTGGATTTTGGGCAGGAATACTGCATAGGTGATGCTTTGGGCATGCTCTCAGGAAGGCTCTGTCATACGTTTAACATTGATTAACTTTGATCACGTGGTTAAGGTAGTGATATCACATTTCTGTATATAACACTACCTTTATCCCCTTTGTAATGTGTGGGGATGACACCTTGATACTCTGTGGTTGTAACATTCGTTATTCTTGTTCAAATCAACGGTTACAGTGGTGATTGCAAAATAGCGATTTTTGTAATTCTGTCTTTCCTTCTACATTATTGGCTAATATTTGTTTTTAAAGAAGGGGTTTCCCCTTTCCCCCAACCCCTTTATTTAGTATCTTTTTAGACTTATGGATTCATTTTCTTTTATACGTTAGCATTCATTACTGTCATAATTCCTGTTGATCTCAGGTTATGCCATATTTAGCCATGGAAGCACTCAGGTATTACCTTTGAATTATCTGTAGAATGCCTTCTAGTCATATATCTGTAGAAAAATAGGTTTGACTTAAAAATGACTTTTTGGAAAATATTTCTTTTAAATCCATTGGGACTTTCCTCTTATTGACGCTGTGATTAAAATATAGCACATTTTTACGGACAAGATTATATCATTCAAGATTTATATCATTTTGGGACCAAAATTACTTGAATGGCTGCTTCCCTATATCTTATTAGAAGGTTTTAGTTATTCCTTCCTCTAGTGGTGGAAGATTACTTTAGATTTTTTTGAGTTGTAATTATTTCCTGTTCTTGAGGTCTAGGGATAGGGTGGTAGGCAGTGACATCTTTAAAGTATGGTTTGTTTTATCATTTCAGGTGTTAGAGTCTGTACTGTATATAATGCTTTTGCTAAAAAGGGACATATAACCAAAAGCAAATGCAATGTAGTTGACAATACTCCTTCCATAGAAATTGGTAGAAGGAGTGCTGGCAGTGTGACTAAAACAAGTCTTGCTGAAATGCCTGGGAGGAGTCAGACCTGGTACTGATTTTAGAGGGTTTTTTTTTTTTTAAACTCTGAAGAACATTTCACTTATTTCTTAAGAAGGTTTTATGATACTTGTCTTTGTGTGTAGAGAATTCTGTGCAAAACAGCACATTGTGGCTTACTTTTTAAATCTCTGGGCTTTTAGCTTCAAGGCAGGATCTAGTTAAGCAATCCAGGCCTATTGCCAATTCTAAAGTCTTGGTGTGGAGGCATTTACCTGAAAGATGAGATAATTTAGAGCTCTGTGAAGTTGTGTGTCTTGATTGCCTGTCTTTCTTTTATCACTGTGGCTTCCACTCCTTTGAGATGAACCAAGTGCATATCACCTTGCTCTAGGTATAGAGGGCGTAGATAGCCTCCCCTCAGATGGGGTTTCAGTGTTATAAACTGAGGGGCTCAACAGAAAAGAGGGGAACAGATAGAGGGTGCTGCCAAGGGAGGAGGTACTACTTCTTTTTAATTGCTGTCAGTGGTAAAGAACAGAGCTTTAAAAAGACTTAAGCTATTGCTAACACCATCTATGTGAAGGAAGTGGCACAGCAGGTGGGTGGGGAAAGGATAAACTGTGTTAACTCTGAAACAAATGATGTTTGCACAGTTGGATAGCCTTGTGCAAAATTAGGCAATTGTTCCCTACTTCAAACTATTCATAAAATTTAATTCCTGGGAAATTAATATAAATTTTAAAGACAAAGTATTGTATCTTAATGATAACCTTGATGAAGAATGAGATATCACCACCATTTTTTTTTATAAAGATTTTTTATTTATTTATGTGACAGAGAGACAGCCAGCGAGAGAGGGAACACAAGCAGGGGAAGTGGGAGAGGAAGAAACAGGCTCAGAGCAGAGGAGCCCGATGTGGGACTCGATCCCGGCACGCCGGGATCACGCCCTGAGCTGAAGGCAGACGCTTAACGACTGCACTACCCAGGCGCCCCACCACCATTTCTGATATAGTAAATAATGCTTCTTGCAAGAATAGCACTTTATATGTGACTTCTTCATTTAATACCATTAACAAAGAGGTGTAATAATATTTAACTTTATGAATTATCTGGGGGAGGTTTCTTTTTCTTAAAAACAGTTTGATTGTTTCAAAGAACCTCATTTATAGAATCATTGGCCCATTAGCCTGAAGAAAGGGTTAGTTACCAGGGTATTGAATTTAAGTTTCATCCTCCCAGTAGAGGGATCAGGGAGGAAATGACCCTTGTGTTTTCTAGAAGATAAGCATTTAGGCTCAGGGGCTTTTTAGCTCCCCTGCTGAAGGCTGACAGTTACCAGTACTCACATAAGTGAGAAATGTCGCATGTTCAAGAAGTGAACCTGTTTTCAGGCCTTAGGAACCCAGTCAGACCAGAAAAGCATCAGTTTCAGACAGCTATCTTAATATTATCTCCAGGCTCATAGCAAAACAGACTCGTTAATAGGAAGGGATAGATCCACAATAAAAGCGGGAGCACATTATATATATTCAGACTTGATTTTTTTATCCTATTAATATAAAATAATTACACGTTTAATGTTAAAACATTAAGATGTATGAATTTGGCATTCAGGTATGTTTTATATAGTCAATTGTTTGTATTTAATGTTATTCCTTAGTATAATTCTATTTTCTGATATCCTGGTTAGTTGAGGGACTACCCATGAGCAAGAACAAGATTTTCCCCAGGAAATAGTTTCAGTTTCACTTTAACCCATGGACGCGTGAATACTCAAGATTCCAAAGTCCTATGTTAAGGAATATAACTACAGTTGATTTTAACTTGCAAATATAAGGAAAATGATTAATTACTCATTTCCACTATTGCAAATCTTAGTAATGTATACATACAACTGTTAATGTTAAATAATATAATTTCTAACCATTATACATTTTACAGAAAGGATCTCTGTAAGCAAGAATTGAGTTAAAGTCAAATTTTATGTTTTCAGTTTAGAATGTTTGTACTTTATAATACCTTAACGTGTTATTAGTTTTGTTTTATGTTGTCTTCCATTCTTCTATTCCTTTAGCTGTCAGTTCCAAAACGATTATTTTATGCCATAATTACAGGTGAGATCGGAATTTAATATTATAAGTAGGTTATTTTGTTTAATAACAATGTAGTCACACATAATTAATTCTGTTCTTTATATGCTAATGAATTATTATTAGTTCACTATTAAGATGCAAGAGTTTTGAAAGGTTCCTTAGGCCCAGTGCTATGCACTGCTACTCTGTATTAGAAGTAGGGTCTGACATAGTCTAAGCCAATAACTTGGGTTTCTTGGGTTTAGGGAATCTTCCCTTCCAAAATCCCATACTGATGTTTAACTAGTATGTTTTAGACCACCTCAGAAATTTTTTACTTTTCACTGATTACTTGGTGAATGGAACTGAATGTTTATCAGTGAAAAAAGTTATGTGAAGGAAATTTTTTCCTATAATTAGTATGGTTGAAGAATGGGTATAATACTGAAATATTTATGGATGGATTTGTGTCTGGGTTTGCTTCATAATGATCTGGTGGTTAGTGAAGGGGATGTAGAGAGGGTTTTTAGATGAAATAATACCTTTGAATGGATGGTTATAGCAGTTAGGAGATGGGTACACGGGGATTTATTGTATTTTCTCTACTTCAATTTGTTTTTGAGATTTTTTTAAATAAAAAAGCTAAAAAATAATTGAATGGAAGACCTTCAATCAGTGTTGCTCCCTTTGTTATTTGGGGAGTTCCTGGAGAGAAGCCCTAATGTATCCAGTCTGAGTAATGAATTAGCTTTTTTCCTGTGCAGAATGGTGCTACTTACGTGCTATTCTTGGGAGAATTGAGAAAGTCGTAATTTTTCTTGGTTCCTAGTGAGGAACATTGGCTGAGAAAATCTGATCGAGGATATAGAAATATATACTTGATTCAACATTGTACTGTTTTGTAATTTGATATTTCTTTGCTTTGAACTTCAGTTTTTGAACGTGGCCAAAATACCATGTTGTTAACATGTTACCCTGTACTAAAACTATTGGAAAATGTGGTTTTCTTTTCTATTAGGTATAGTCTGAATGTGCAGCCCATTCAGAGAATGCACCTCGCTGTGGTTGCCTGTGGTGAAAGACTGGAAGAAACTGTAACCATGTTGAAGTCAGCTATCATTTTCAGCATCAGACCTCTTCAGTTCCATATTTTTGCTGAAGATCAATTACACGACAGTTTTAAAGGCATAGTAAGTATTTGAGACTTTCTTAAGACTGTAGAGGTGAATATTTAATGGTATAGTCATAGAATGTTGTTTTATTCCTTCATTGAACAAAAATATTTACTCAGTAACTGCCCACCTAGAGTTGGGCTGCCACTCCATCTAAGAGTCGAGATCTAGGGTGTAAGAGGAAGGTTTGGTTTTGAAAAGAAGTAGGTTGCTTAAAGTCCTTTGCCAAGCATGGAGGTTTTATTTCACTGGCTATAGCTCCAGGATGATTTGACCTGAAAGTCCTATGACTTAATTTTATTCCCATCCTTGGCTTGGGAGTGCCTCAAACAAAGTGTGCACAAAGATTTTATTTCTGTTTTCAGGGGTGGGAGCTCTTGACTGACAATATGGAAGGAAGTGGCTTTTTGTTTTGATAAGAAAGTTCTTTATTTTGGCTTTGTATTAGTTACAGTCAGTTTGGCTATATTGGCAGTGGCTTAAACAAGATAGAAGTTTATTTCTCTCTTACATGAGAGTAGGCAGTCTGTGGTAAATGGTGGCTCCATGTCTTCAGGGACTCTGGTTTCTGTCTTGTGGCTGAGCCATTTTAACATAAGACTTCTCATTCATGGTCCAAGATGGCTACTCTTCAGCCCTCACACTCATATTTTAACCAACACAAGGAGAAAAGAGTGAAGGCCAATCCCTTCCTACCCACTATGAATATTTTTCAGAAATTGCATATGACATTCTTGCCAATATCTCATTGGCCTGGGAACTTAGTCATGTAACCATAGTGTTACAGCTGTTTGTGAGGGTTAAAAATACACTCTTTAATCAGGACAGCCATATAACCTCCTTAACAATAAAAAAAAATATTACTATGCAAGAAGAGTAGAACAGATGGATACGGGGGAAGAACGTATAAGAAAAAGAAAATTCACCTGAAATCTCACTACCTTGTGTTCTGAGACAGTGATAAAGATGATAATTGTGATTATTCTCCTCCCCACTATCTCTGTTTATCTCTCTATGTACTAAATTAAGTTTTCAAACTGATTTGGATTTTATGCTTGGCTTTTATGTAGGAAACATGTAGAACATAGTCCCTATGTAGAAAAACATGTATTTGATGTTTTCTCACGTTAAAGTAGTTCAAAATATTGAGTGAAAAATCCTACTTGTGACCTCAAGTCTTTTAGTTTTCTAACAAAATCTTTGATTCCAAGTGGTATAAAGCTTTACTTACTGTTCTAAGATATTTCTAGCATCTCTATTTTTTTTTTTTTAAGGTTTTACTTTTAAGTAATCTCTATACCCAACGTGGGGCTCAAACGTAAACCCTGAGATCAAGAGTCGCATGCTGTACCAACTAAGCCAGCCAGGTGCTCTGGTGTCTGTATTTTTGATATGTGTTATTGTGATCTTGATCTCTTTGTCTGGATTGTTTTCTAAAATATTAACCAAGGAATTGCTCTTGTCTTAATAGTTCAGAGAATAGCAACAGATTGCTATGGAACTGTGGAAACCTTTTGAAGTGTAATTAAAAAATGAAATAATTGTTTCATCTTATATGCAGCCTCAGTGTTTTGTTCAAATCTGGCTGAGGGATTGCTTGTGTAATATATACTGTATTTTTAAAAAAGATCTATTTATTTAGTTATTTGAGTGGGGTGGGGCAGAGAGAATCCTCAAGCAGACTCCCCACTGAGTGCGGAGCCTGTTGAGGGGCTCAGTCCCACAACCCATGAGATCACGACCGAAGCTGAAACCAAGAGTCAGATGCCCAACTGACTGAGCCACCCAGGTGCCCCAATATATACTGTATTTTTAAACTTCGTTTTTAACTATTACAGTCAATTCTGAGAATGTTTGGTTTTGTTTTTGATGAAAGTATCAAATACTAGTAGAACATGCTTTTACTGCAAAAAAGATGACTAAATATTAGAATGTTAAGGAAAAAATGACTAAGCTTTCCTTTTGAAGTTGATATTGAAAGTATCTTTAAGTGATTTATAAGTTGTGCAGGGAAAATAAAATGCTAGTGTTTTAAACCAATTTACAGACACATCAAAGCAGAATGGTGGAGTTGAAAATATTCCCTTAAACTATGTTGGAAGGCATTAATGTTTTTAAAAATTACATGAACACAGTCATAATTAAAAAAGAGCATCTTCAGCCTATTACATAAACTACTTAGTTTTTCTCCCCTATGTATTGTTTTTTAAAAATAGTTTATTATTTTTAAATTTTTATATTACTAATTTACTTTTAATTTTTATTTTATTTATTTATTTAGAGAGTGATTGCAAACTGGTGGGGAGGGGCAAAGGGAGAGTAAGAGAGAGAATCTAAAGCAAGCTCTATATGTAGCACAGAGCCCAACGTGGGGCTTGATCTCATTACCCTGAGATCATGACCTGAGCCAAAATTAAGAGTCGGACGCTTAACTGAGTGAGCCACCCAGGTGCCCCATCCCCCTGTATATTGTGAATGCTCTGTAGGAAACTAGAATCGACAGTTCTGTTGAGAGAGAATATTTAAACTGAATTTGAAAGAATTTAGTGTCTTGAAATGTATGAAAACTAAACATGTTCATTATAGATTTTCAGATCTTTTTGCTTTTTATAATGATTTTTTTCAAAAATTGGCATTGATTTGTGTTTATCAGTGTATTTTATTATCAGGAATATCCACGCGTATTAAAAATACATAGACAAATATTTTCTGACCAGTTTCATATTGGTCTGACTTTAAGTGTATAATAGATACTATTATACATACTTTGGTAATGAAACTAGGGCTTAATTTTTTTGAGTTTAATCTGTTTAGGAATTCATAGGATTTCTACATCAGGTAACGATGAGGTAGATGAACAACGTGCAAGGCTGTCAGCTTTCTGATTTTTTGGTGGTGAACTTTCATTGTGCCTCTGATCTTTATGGTGGAGTCTTTCTAGAATATTACTATGATTTTAAGATTTTGAATGAAAACAAATGGTGGGAAAGAAGAATCTGAGTTTCTCTTAACTGTACAGCATAATATATCTTTAATTTTTAGCTTTTTAAAATAATCTATTGGTTTATGATTTTACAGAGAAAATGGAAAGTGAAATAATCTAAACTAAGACTTTTTTAAATATTTTTTTTAGCTTGATGGCTGGTCATTTCTGCAGACATTTAATTATTCATTATACCCAATAACTTTTCCAAGTGAAAATGCAGCGGAGTGGAAAAAGCTTTTTAAACCATGTGCTTCCCAGAGATTATTCTTGCCAGTAAGTTTTTTCTTGAGTTTTGGTTTTTTTCCTAATTTTGCTTTTACACACGAGTTAATGAAGAGTTACATATAAATGAGTTAAATAAATATACACATGTAGATTTTCCCTTGGAACATTAGTAAAAAACTTCCAATGGAACAAATAAAAGCTACAAAGAAAACATTTGTTAAAAATGAAAAATATAAGTAATTTCTGTGGAAATATTATTTCTTACATTTTAATTTATTCAGGTGCTGTAAACTGTTTTATTTCTGAGAAGGAATAGAGGTCATCAGATCTTATTGGAGCCAGGCCTGTTGCCCACAGAAGTGCAATGGCAATATCACCTTCTCGTTGCTCACTGCATTTATAATTTGGGAAGTGAAGTAGATTGTATCATTAAATAGCCATTTCTGTCTTATACCAAGCCATGTTACCCTTTCCAGATTATATTTTAACACAGACACAAATTTAAAGCATGTGAACTCAAAGGGAAATGGGAACCATTTATTCGGTGGAGCTATTTTTTGGTGGTGTTCTCTGGTGATAAACGGCGATCATTTTTTTTTTTTTAATATTTATTTGACAGAGAGCACAAGCAGGGGGAGCTACAGGCAGAGGGAGAGGGAGAAGCAGGCTCCCCCCCTGAACAGGGTGCCGGATGTGGGGCTTGATCCCAGGACCCTGGGATCCTGACCTAAACCGAAGGCAAATGCTTAACTGACTGAGCCACCCAGGCGCCCCAGATAATTTTTTTTTTAAATCTAAAAATATTCAGAAGCAAGGTTACCTCTTCATTTTGAGTTGATTTCATCCACATCTATGGTAGTAGAATTACTGAATTTAAGAAGCTCACAAGTTTGTGGAAAGTGTATGAATTATGGGGGAAGAAACTTTAGTTATGTATTATTCTTAAGTGGAGTAAGGCAATTCTTAGCATATTAAGATATAATTTACTGAATCCAGGTCATCAGTAAGATTTAAAGTTATAATTTTGATCACCAAGCCTGCCTAACCAGTAACTTTGTTGCCATGCGTAAAAAATTTGGATCCTAGGATCTTTCTCAGTCTCTGCTTCCATTGTAAGAGGCACAAAAATAAGGGATTAAGATAGAAAAAAAAAAAAAAAAAAAGCCCAACAAGTTTTAGGTATTTCATGTAGACTTTTAAGTTTAAAACAAAATTTTTATGTTGAATCAGCTCCAGAATCTGTACAGAAGTTCTATATAGGAAGGAATGGAACAGATGTGTTTCTTGTTTTCATGGAGCTTATTGTCTGATGTGGGAGACGGATTAAACAAGTACAATATGACATTCAATAAACAAGTATATTACTGAAAAAACAATACATGATAGAAGCCTAAGGTTACAGTCATTTTTCTTTCATTTTGTTCTGCATTATTAACCAGTATAATTGTTGGTGTTGTGATAGGAAATTTTCCAGATCATTTAATGATATAATCTGGTTAAATTTCTAAATGGAATTCAAAACACTAAAATAAAATACTTGAAACCTGTCAGATTGTCCTATTTCACTGTTTGTTCTGCATCTTTTCAACCAGATTTAAGTAAATTGATGCTTTATTTTTCTAAGTGTTTTTTTTTTTTAACTGAGTTTCTGTTCTTTGAAATAGATTGATGAAAACAACTACTGTAAGCTCTACCAACTCCTTCCGCCAAAAGGGACCATAGAAAGAATGCTGCCATGGTTATTATTTAACATTATGTCTGATCTCCAGTTGACAGTGGCTCCCAACAGTGAACAGTGTTTTCCAAGTCAGCTAACAATATAGTAACCTCTAAACACACATTGTTTCATGGTACAGAAACAGCATGTTGATAAAAAAAACAATCCCCTGTACTCTTCTTCTCCCAAAAGAGAGATAGACATACAGATGTATACAAATACCCTTTCACTGGGGTCTTTGAACAAGTCGGTCTTCCCTACTCAGGCTCTAGTCAAACCACACTTTTTTCCCCAACTTGTTATTAAATCAGCTGATGGGGAGAATGGACAATTGCAGCCTTGTATCTGCTCATTAAGGTGATGGCTTAACCTTAGCAGAAGGAGGAGGCAACAGTTTTGAAAAGGAACAGAACAAGGACCAAACTCTGCTCTTTATATTCTTACCTAAAAAGATTTAGGTTAATCTAATAGTTGAGTTCTACTAATACGCTGATACATGTAGTAAATTTAAATTTGCAGGAGTTTGATTCTAAATTTTGTGGGTAAGACACAAAAAGTTTTCCTTGAAAAATCCCTGTAGAAGACACATTTAGCATCTCTCAGAAAGTAATAATGTAGCCAGTCCTTCTTTCAAGACACCTCGCTAAGTATGTGCACATTTACTTTGATTTGTTGGAAGACAGCACAAAAATAAAACAGCATGAGTTCCAGAGCCAGGTGGTCTTGGTTCCAGTTTTGGAATTACTCAATTACTAGTTGAGACCAAAATGGTAAAAAAAGGTGCCCATCATTAGTGTTATAGGCCAAAGGACCTAATTCAGAAGATCTTCATTTGTATTGGTTTATTTCTGTATTTGTTTTAGGAAATTGAAATTCAGGATATAAATTTAGCTAAGTTAATGTTATTTTCCATTATGAAAGGCATTCTCTCCCTAATCTTTGAGAATACTGCTTTTATTTTATTTTATTTTATTTATTTCTCCAGTTGTTAGTAGCTAACTTTTTATTCTGATGTGTTTTTATAGCTTTTGTTCTCTGAAAGTTAATATAAAGATTAGCATAGCATCTCTATACTATTATAAAAAATGACAGATTTAGGAAAGATCGCTTTAAAAAATTAATGTAAATTAGCTTGTCTCATAGGTATTTCTTTTATAACTAAAGCTCTTTTATGTTTTATATTAAATAAATAGAATTATAATTAATGTTTCAAATATCTCTTCTCATAGTTAATCCTGAAAGAAGTTGACTCATTATTGTACGTCGACACTGACATCCTTTTTTTACGGCCTGTTGATGATATTTGGTCTTTACTAAAGAAATTTAATTCCACACAAATTGCTGCAATGGCGCCAGAACATGAAGAGCCTCGAATAGGCTGGTATAATCGCTTTGCCAGACATCCATATTATGGAAAAACTGGAGTAAACTCTGGAGTTATGTTGATGAACATGACTAGAATGAGAAGGAAGTATTTCAAGGTAAGTCACTGACACAGGTAGTTGGTTAACGGTTTTCTATTTTCCTTCCACAGATTGGTTTCCAACTTAGTTTTGTTTTATTAAGAACTAGCTTAAACTCAGAATTTTCCCACTTAGTTAGAATAATTGAAGGAAAGTGTGTCCTTAGTATTCTGTTTATTGGAGCATTATAGTAGATTAAGCCAGATGTCCTTACAGTGAAGTAAAATAACAGTGCATTAAGTAGTGAATGTCATCTTTCTAGATTGTTACTCTAGGTAATAGTTGTCATTTTGTAGTTGTGCAACTGTAGAACATCTTGGGGGGGCCACAGAGACATGAAGAGCTTAAGACTCTGGAGGCCAGGTTTAAAACTCTAGGACCTTGAGTGAGTTTTGAACATCTCTGGGCTTCAGTTTTTTCATCTGTGAGATGAGGATGGTAGATAACATTCCTTACACCATAGGACTTTTGTAAGGATTGAAGTAGAACAGTGGCTTACACATTATAAATGTGAGCTGTTTGGGGCTATTGGAAGTTAATTTAAAAAAAAAAAAATTCTTGGGGCGCCTGGGTGGCTCAGTCGGTTAAGCATCTGCCTTCAGCTCAGGTCATGATCTTGGGGTCTTGGGATCTAGCCCTGTGTTGGGTTCCCTGCTCAGCAGGGAGCCTGCTTCTCCCTTTCCCTCCGCCCCTCCCTCCCACTGTGTGCTCCCTCCCCCTCTCCCTCTCTCAAATAGATAAATAAAATCTTTAAAAAAATTCTTGCATGTTTCTTATCTCTCAAATTGTGGGGTCAGTGGAAGAATTAGGCTATTTAGATTCTCTGTGCATTCTGAATACAGGAGTATGTTGTATGGTTTACCAATTTTATGTTGATGAGCTTTATGTCATTGTAGTTTGTGGGCACTGGAGTCAAACTGTCTTTATGTTTAACCTTGACACCTGTGCATTTATTTAACCACTAGCTGGTTAACTTTAAATGTCAATTTTCTCAACTGAAAAATAGATAATAAATGGACTTATGTAGGTTGTCAGTTTAGAGGAGATCCTTTTGAAATACTTAGTACATTTCTTCAACAAATGGTGCTGGGAAAGCTGGACCACTTTCTCACACTATATACAAAAATAAACTCAAAATGGATTAAAGATCTAAATGGGAGACCTGAAACCATAAAAATCCTAGAAGAGAGCACAGGCAGTAATTTCTGACATCAGCCGTAGCAACATTTTTCTGGATAAGTCTCCTGAAGTAAGGAAGACAAAAGCAAAAATAAACTATTGGGACTACATCAAAATAAAAAGCTTCTGCACACAAAGGAAACCAACAACAAAACTAAAAGACAGCCTACTGAATGGGAGAAGATATTTGCAAAAGACATATATAATAAAGGGTTAGTATCCAAAATACACAGATACATACATACATAAAGGGTTAGTATCCAAAATACATAAAAAGCTTATACAACTCAACCCCCAAAAAACAAATTAATACAAATAAAAAATGGGCAGAAGACATAAACAGATATTACTCCAAAGAAGACATCCAGATGGCCAACAGACACATGAGAAGATGCTCAGCATCACTCGTTATCAGGGAAATGCAAATCAAAACTACAGCGATACCACTTCATACCTGTCAGAATGGCTAAAATCAAAAACACAAGGAACAAGTGTTGGTGAGGATGTGGAGAAAAAGGAACCCTTGTCCAGTGTTGGTGGGAATGCAAACTGGTGCAGCCACTATGGAAAACAGTATGATGTTCCTCAAAAAAATTAAAAATAGAATTACAGTGTGATACAGTGATTCCACTATTGAATATTTCCCAAAGAATACAAAAACACTAATTCAAAAAGATAGATGAACTCCTATATTTATTGCAGCATTATTTACAATAGCCATAAAACTATGGAAGCAAGCAACCCAAGTGTCCATTGATAAATGAATGGACAAAGAAGATGTGGTGTATATACACACATATACACCTACACACAGTGGAATATTACCCAACCATAAAAAGGAATGACATCTTGCCATTTGCAATAACATGGGTGGATCTAGAGAGTATAATGCTAAGTGAAATAAGTCAGAGAAAGACAAATACCATATGATTTCACTCATATATGGAATTTAAGAAATGAAACAAATGAACAAAAAAACCAAGAAACAGACTCTTGACTAGAGAACAAACTGATGATTACTAGAGGGGAGGTGGGTGGGGAGATGCATGGAATAGGTGATGGGGATTAAAGAGCACACTTATGATGAGCGCTGAGTAATGTATAGAATTGCTGAATCACTGTATTGAATACTTGAAACTAATATAACATTGTATGATAATTATACTGGAATTAAAATGAAAAATGAAAATGCTTAGTGCAGAGCATGGCACATAGTAAGCACTTAAATGTTAGCTAAATATAGTGACTTCTGAAATACCCATACAGACTTGCAGTTTATCCCTTTACATCTGGTTGGGCTATGTTAAACATTAAGGAATATTATGTCTTTTATGATATGAGAAAGTATGTATGTATATGTATGCATATATATTTGTCAGATATTTTTCTTATGGATTCTGGTAGACCAGACTTTACACCATTATTTATTACTCCTTTTTGTGTGTCTTATTTAAATCTTGGCCTCATTTAGAGTTTTTCCTTGATTCATCTTTGGTGTAGGCAACACAACTGCTTGCAATCATGCCCGCACCTCAACATTTCAGTCTTAGGACTGTTTGTAGCCATCATTCTTATTTTCTGTAGATCTAGTAAACCTGGTTTGGTTTGTTTGTTTGTTTGTTTGTTTTGTTGTTGTTCTTAGCCTTCTCATTTTCTGAACCTTTTTGAAATCTTGATTTCATTTCAGTTTTGTCTCCCACAGTGAATGCTTTAACGGGGTTAGTGTAACCTGTGCTCTTGCTTAACGGTGAACATTTCTTCAACTACCCAATTTGTTAATATAGCTTGAGTTTTAAAATTTCATGTACCATAAAGTTGAACTAAATAAAGCAGGCATAATACCATGAGATCCTCCTGTTCTGTTGGCCTATGCACAGTAATATTATACCAGAAGATGGTGCTGTAAGATTACCTGCTAAGGAATAATATGGCTTCTCAGTAACTCTTCATTTGAAATTCATAGAATTCTGAGAAGTTTACTATTGCAAAGAACCTTAGAGATAATTTAGTATAACACCATTTTTTAAACATTTCAAAATTACAACTCTCTAGTTCAAATCTATGATTGTCTTTTACTTATTTAAATGTCACTCCTCTAAATACTTCATTTTCTTTCTCCTTTTTTTGGGGGGGGGGGTCATGGCATGTTCTAAAATCAACTAGAGCTGTAGATATGGGAGTTGAAATCATTTGTAAACTTTCAAACTTTGTTTTCATCTGTGTATAATAGACTTAATGAAGAAGACTGTGAGAGGCATGATTATACATTAATTCAATAGGTGCAATATACTTCACACTTACTATCCCTGTGTTCCAGACAATCCTGTTCTTGCCCAGTGGGATCAACACAGATTTGCTTTGTTTTCAAATATTACTGTATTTATGATTGCTAAGATGTTTCTGTAAAATTTATTTTTGATTCCTTTTTTCATATGTTTTTCTCTGTTTCTCCGGATTGTTTTCCAGACTGTATCTGTAGCAAACATTGCCTTGTTTTTTCCTACTAATTCTACAGTTTCTGGCTCTAGTGATATAACTGATTATTTATAGTAACTTTCTAAACTGTTGCCTACACATCTGTGAATGTTGCCCCATGGTTCTTATTGCATGAAAAGCTATCAGACTACCCATTTAAGATAATGGCCGTATTTTAAATTCTTAATTTGCTTTGCTGTTACCTGGTCCCTACCATTCATGACTGTTTATTTCCAAACTGATGTATTATGGTTATATACGTTAAAAATTAAGTAAAAATTCTACTTTTTTGTTGTTTCTCATTATGCTTTGTAGATATTGATAGAATAGTAGTTAAGGTATTGCTTTGTATTTTGTGTTATGATTATATTTGCAGTATTGAATCCCTATTAGGATATTTCTTAACCTTTTCCTACTTATTAGGGAAAACCAAAGAATATAAATAAGGCACTTAAAAATTTTTTTTTGGTTTTTATTTACTTTTTAAGTACACTCAACATGGGGCTCAAACCCACAATCCTGAGATCAAGAGTCACATGCTCTACTGACTAAGCCAGCCAGGCACCCCAAATAAGGCATCTTGAGAATCCTTTTCTTGTATATTTGCTGTACTCTGTTCACATCCTGCCATATATTACTTTGTAAAGTAATCTTTGTTTTCTCCACCTACTGAGGGCAGAATGTGTGTTTTGTACAACTCTGTATTGGGAATATTTAGAATGGGGCATGACATAAAGTAGCAACTTAATAATTACTGGCAGAGGATAGATGAAAGTTTTAGAAACTGGGCTATTAGTGAGTTATTAAAAAATGTTGGAAGAGAACATTTCCATGTCCGTGAAGTAGACATGATGGTTATTTTTACATTTTCAAAATGTATGTGCAGGACTTTTATTCTATTACATACATAGCTTATGAGAACAGAGTATCAATGAACATCTTACTAACAAGGGTAGAACTTTTCAGAGATTAGTGCAGTAACTGATCTTTGGGAATTGATGA
Source organism: Ursus americanus (assembly GCF_024610735.1). Classification (NCBI taxonomy): domain Eukaryota; kingdom Metazoa; phylum Chordata; class Mammalia; order Carnivora; family Ursidae; genus Ursus; species Ursus americanus. Next base: position 34,702,309 of record NC_142151.1, on the reverse strand, counting down.
GTTCCCAGTTTCTAGCACTGTTGGAACATGCTATGAATAGCCATCTATCAGTTTTCTATTTATATATAAGATAGACTCATAATGATAATAAATATTTTCAAAAGCATACATTATTCTAAAATAAAATTAATATGTGCACATTGTGGTAGTAGGTCTGCTGAAATTAGTAAATTAGAACTACATTTTTCTTTTTAAAAATTACAAAATAAGGGGCACCTGGCTGACTCAGAGGAGCATGTGACTCTTGATATTGGGGTTGTGAGTTCAAGCTCCACGTTGGGATTACTTAAATAAATGAATAAACTTGAAAAACATTTCAAAGATTGTAAAACAAACTCATGCTTATAAAAATTTAAATAATTCATTGTATGTAGAATAAAAAGAAAAGTCTCCCCTTATATACCACTCTTCCCAGTTTCCTTTCTTTGCACAAATAATATAAACTTTGCTATATATTTTTCAGACCATTAAAAAATGTGTTTTGAAACAGATATCCATGTACATAAGCACTTATAAAATCCTTTTATACATCTTCAGTTTGCCTTTTTATTTAGTAAATATATAATTGACTGATTTTTATGTCAGTACATAGTCTGTCACATTTTTAATGCTCATTTGAGGTAGCAGAGAATGGATGATTTGGTTTTATTGTTCTTGTGTACTAGTATGAGCATGTAGTTATATGGCTAGAAGTAACTCATATTTTAACTTATACTTTCCCGACTTATACTACCAGTGTGAAAATCTATATTTTCATTTAATTTCTGGCCATTTGTTTTCTCCTTTGTGAATGGCTGTTTTTCCCTACCCTGTGACCATTTCTGTATTTTAAACATTTTTTTTCTATAACCTGAACTCCTTTTATATGTAATGCTTCCTTTTTTTAGCAAAATTTTTTATTTAAATTGAATTTAGTTAACATATAGTGTATTATTAGTTTCCGGGGTAGAATTTAGTGATTCATCAGTTGCATATAACACCTAGTGCTCATTGCATCAAGTGCCCTCCTAAATGCCCATCACCCAGTTACTCCATCCCTCCATCCCTCTCCCCTCCAGCAACCCTCAGTTTATTCCCTATGGTTAAGAGCCTCTTATGGTTTGTCTCCCTCTCTTTTTCCCCCCTCCCATATGTTCATCTGTTTTGTTTCTTAATTTTCACATATGACTGAAATCATATGGTATTTGTCTTTCTCTGACTTACTTCACTAGCATAATACCCTCTAGTTCTATCCAAGTCGTCGCAAATGGCAAGATTTCATTCTTTTTTTTTTTTTTTTTTTTTAAAGATTTTATTTATTTATGTGACAGAGAGACAGCCAGCGAGAGAGGGAACACAGCAGGGGGAGTGGGAGAGGAAGAAGCAGGCCCACAGCGGAGGAGCCTGATGTGGGACTCGATCCCGGAATGCCGGGATCACGCCCTGAGCCGAAGGCAGACGCTTTAACGACTGCGCTACCCAGGCGCCCCAAGATTTCATTCTTTTTGATGGCTGAGTAATATTCCTCTGTGTGTGTGTGTGTGTGTGTGTACCACATCTTCTTTATCCATTCATCTGTCGATGGATATCTGGGCTCTTTCCATAGTTTGGCTATTGTGGCCATTGCTGCTGTAAACATTGGGGGTATGTGCCCCTTTGAATCACTTTTTGTATCCTTTGCGTAAATACCTAATAGTGCAGTTGCTGGATCGTAGGGTAGTTCTATTTTTAACTTTTTGAGGAATCTCCATGCTGTTTTCCAGAGTGGCTGTACCAGTGTGCATTGCCAACACCTGTTGTTTCCTGAGTTGTTAATTTTAGCCATTCTGACAGGTGTGAGGTGCTGTCTCATTGTGGTTTTGATTTGTATTTGCCTGATGTCAAGTGATGTTGAACATCTTTTCATGTGTCTGTTGGGCTTTTGGATGTCTTCTTTGGAGAAATGTCTGTTCATGTCTTCTGCCCATTTCTTGACTGGCTTATTTGTTTTTTGGGTGTTGAGTTTGATAAGTTCTTTATACATTTTGGATACTAGCCCTTTATCTCATATGTCATTTGTGAGTATCTTCTCCCATTCTGTAGGTTGCCTTTTAAAGGTTTTCTTGATTGTTTTCTTCAGGGTGCAGAAGCTTTTTATCCTGATGTAGTCCCAATGGTTCATTTTGGCTTTTGTTTCCCTTGCCGCTGGAGGCATGCCTAGCAAGAAGTTGTGGCAGCTGAGGTCAAAGAGGTTGCTGCCTATGTTCTCCTCTAGAATTTTGATGGATTCCTGTCTCACATTTAGGTCTTTTATCCATTTTGAATTTATTTTTCTGTATGGTGTAAGAAAGTGGTCGGTTTCATTCTTCTGCATGTGGCTGTCCAGCATTCCCACCATCATTTGTTGAAGGGACTCTCTGTTTCCATTGGATGTTCTTTCCTGCTCTGTCAAAGATTAGTTGACTGTAGAATTGAGGGTCCATTTCTGGGTTCTCTCTTCTGTTCCATTGATCTAGGTGTCTGTTACCTGTGCCAGTACCCTACTGTCTTGATGACTAGAGCTTTGTCGTATAGCTTGAAGTCTGGCATTGTGATGCCTCCAGCTTTGATTTTCTTTTTCAACATTTGGCTGTTTGGGGTCTTTTGTGGTTCGATACAAATTTTAGGATTGTTTGTTCTAGCTCTGAAAAATGCTGGTGGCATTTTGATAGGGATTGCTTTAAATGATTGCTTTGGGTAGTATAGACGTTTTTAACAATGCTTGTTCTTTCCAGTCCATGAGCTTGGAATGTGTTTCCATTTCTTTGTGTCTTCCGCAGTTTCTTTCATCAGAGTCCCGTAGTTTTCAGAGTACAGATCTTTTATCTCTTTGGTTAGGTTTATTTCTAGGTGTCTTATGGGTTTTGATGCAATTGTAAATGAGATTCATTCCTTGATTTTTCTCTCTGCTGCTTCATTGTTTGTATATAGAAATGCAACAGACTTCTGTGCACTGATATTATATCCTGCAACTTTGCTGAATTCCTCTGTCAGTTCTAGCAGTTTTTTGGTGGAATCTTTCGGGGTTTCTACATGGAGTATCGTGTTGTCTGTTACGAGTGGAAGTTTGACTTCTTTTGTAATGCCTCTTTTCTGAACTCATTTCTTACCCCTTTTCATTGGTTGTCTTGGATATTCTAGGTTTTATAATTAGCATTTAATGCTAGTGTTATTGCTTCTTGTCCAATATTTTTGTAGTAGGGCTTTTTCTTTAATATAAGGGTTATTTTCCCCTTTTGAATTTTGTTCCTAAGACTGCACTAGAACTTGTAATTTGATTTTTCATTGATTTTTTTTTCTTTGAATAGGTATATTTCTTTATTTAAATATTTATATTCATTATATTCTAATGGAAAGAATCCAGTGAAGATTCTAACATGGCATGGTACACCGGGTCCACCAACCCTGTCTATTGAATGTGTTGCTAATATTTGTCCTTGTACAATTCAGAGTTCCCTTTTCAGATGCTAAGAATATTTAGTTAACATGCTTGCTAAATGACTTATTTCGGAGTCGTCTTTTCAATAAAGTATTTTCTTATTATTTCCTTAAGTAACACTTCTTTCATTTTCCAGATTGTTTTGGGGGAATCTCTGATTATTTTATAATTACTGTGTTTACTGTGTTCTGAGAAACTTCACACAAGGGTAATACAGTTATAGCAGATAATATTTAGTTTAAATATATAGCTTTTTCCCTTGGGAATTCTGGCTTTTCTTTCTCTTTCTTAATGGATAGATTGTTTATACCCCCATTGTGTTTATTATATATCCTAGAATAGCCTTATAACAATGTCTTTCAAACTGTGTATGGAGGATCAATTTTGTTTTTTAAATTTACAATTTTTCATGAGCCAGTACTTCTGTAAAAATGATATTAAGTTACTAGAAAAATGTTAGATTAAATAGACAAATTGCTGTAAGGGTTTCTAAATGTTACTCTTAATTTCTGTACTTAATATTGTGAAGGATTTTAAAAATTCACTGTTGTGCACACTGAAAACTATACTTTGAGGAATATTGGGTTAAGTCTGAAGAATTTAAGAGTCAGATAAGTTGAAAAGTCTTAGTATTCAGCTCCACCGCTCTCACCCACATTCACAAGATCCAGAGCCCTCTTTCAACTCTGTTGTTTCCTTGGGTATTTGACTTTGTGTTTTAAAAATAATGAGCTATGAGCAACTTCATAGAGGCTGAAAAGGCACCTGATGAAATTTGCTATCTGCTTTTGAAATCAAAAACATTTCAAATTGATCAGTTCAAAATGTCAGTTATAAAAGATTAGCACATTAGTCTAAGAATGATAGTGATTCTGGTAACAATAGCTAACACTGAGCTGTGTCATGTGCCAAGTACTCTCCAAGTACTTTTTGTTAACAGGTTGAACCCACAATAACTGTGATATAAACCTAGGTACTATGTCTAGACATATGATACTAAAACTATAGGTACTAAAACTATCTGGATTTTAGGATGAGGTCACAGTCATAGTACTTTAAACTACCACCTACTTTCTCTTTCTCAATCTTTCCTGACTTTCATTAGTTTTATCACTTCTACCTGCAACCTCAGATACCTTCTTTTATTATCTTTCCGACTCTGAAAAGGACAGCCCTACTCACATTTAGTTTTACATTAGAGTCACTTGGTTTTATGACAGAAGAAGTTTGCATTTCTTCTTGCTGAGCTGTGATGCTAAGGGAAGAATGGGGAACCGTCATTGTGCTGCCATATGAAACATGAAAGCCTGAGGATCTTCTTAATGTATTTACCAACAGAATGACATGACAACTGTACGGCTGCGATGGGGAGATATACTTATGCCATTGCTTAAAAAATACAAACTTAACATCACATGGGGGGATCAAGATCTGTTGAATATCATCTTTTTTCATAATCCAGGTAATCATTTAAATTTCTTTTATTCTTTGCATTTATTAAAAAATCATAGATAATATTTAGTCAAAAACGAAGAAATGTGTTTATTTGATTTGGCTTATATTAATGATTATCACTATGTTTAAGACAGAGTAAAATTTTTTTTTAAACTTTTCTTAATATTGTTTTTCTGGGGAAGGATCTAAATGCCAAACATATTTTTCACTATTTTAAATCTTCTCCTGTAAGAGCTGTGTTTTTAAACTAAAATTTTTGCAGAATGTTAATTCTGTGGAATTAGGGTTATTTGCTTCATTGTTTTATTTTTCTTCACATAGAAAGCCTTTTTGTTTTTCCGTGTCAATGGAATTATCGACCAGATCATTGTATATATGGAAGCAATTGCCAGGAAGCAGAAGAAGAAGGAATCTTTATTCTTCATGGGAACAGAGGTGTTTACCATGATGATAAGCAACCAGCATTTAGAGCCATTTATGAAGCACTGAGAAATGTAAGAATCTGATTTTTTGTTTTTTTTTTTAACTTTCTATGTTGAAATTCTTACAAACTTAGAGAATTTACAAGAATCTAAAAGGATTTCCATATCCTTTACTCATGTTCATTGGTTACTAACATTTTACCTCATTTGCTTTATCATTGATTCTCCTTCATTATAGACATGTTTTGTTCTGAACCATCTGAATGTAAGTTGCACACATCATGCTCTTTTACTCCTTAAAGGTTTTAAGGTGTTTTCACTAAGAACAGGGACTTTCTCTTATTAACCACAGTACAGGTATCAAGTTCAGGAAATTTCATATTGATACGGTACTTTCATGTGTATTCTCTTCCAATATAGAGCAGTTTCTCAATTGTCTTTTGTGACATTGACATTTTTGGAGAATAGAGCCTCTTTACCTTTTTTCTTATTAGAATGTTCTTCATATTGGTTTGTCTGATGTTTCCTTCTGCTTAGGTTCAGAGTATGCCCTCCTGGTCAAAATACTGTGTAAACAGTGTGAGCTTCTCAGGGTATCACAGTCACAGTCACCTTTGTCTACCTGGCTTTCATTGGTGATGCTGCTTTTGATCACTCACTCAAAATGTTCATTTTCTCCACTGTGTCGTCGTCTTTCCTCTTGTAAGCAGTCTATGGGGAGACTCTTTAAAATCATGTAAATACCCTCCTCATCAAAATTTCTGTGTACATTTAGCATCCATTGTTGGTTCTTGTTTAAATCAGTCTTTACTATGGCAGTTGGAAATTGATGATTGTCCAGCCCTAGTTGTCCTTCTCCATACAACTTTGGCAGTCAGCATTCTCCTGTAAGGAAGAGCCAACCCCTTTTGCTGATTGATTTATCAATACATTATTAGTAAGAAATCATAGGTATTTTTTCCCCATGATTTATAATGGATTATTTGTGTTGAAGCCTAAGTTTCCAGTTTGGCCATTGGAGTCCCTTTTGCCAAACTCGTGTGCCCATCTGACCTAGTCCCTTCATTATTTTGGATACCTCCTCATTATCTTTTTCAACAAAAAATGCTAGGCTGAACTTATTTTACCTTCCCTCTCCTACCCCTGAAATTAGCTATCTGTCAGAGGAGCTCTGGTTTCTTTTAGAGGGCTCTGGGTGCTAGGCATGCTTATTGCTACGAGGGTGTCTTCACTTCTGAGCCCTTTCAGTGGCAGTGCTAGGAAATACAAATACACAGTACACACTCAACATATACACACAATCACGTACTCAAACTGATGCCTCCAGTTCCTTTCCCCCACGGCTCTTCCTGCTTTCTCCTACTCTGTTTTCATGTTTTATCTCCTTCCATAGTTAGAATCCTGGCTCATAACATGAAACACTTCCTCATTTGCATAATCCTGCAGTACATTTAAAATAATTTTGGAAATGCTCTAGTCTTTGCTAAAGACCAGCCTACTAAGAAAAGTTAAGGATTTGTTCCCACTATCTACCTGCTCCCCGCCCCCCATCATGAGGGTAATATTGTGTTCAGCAGTTCCTTGGATTAGTTTTTTTATCCTGCCTCTCAGTGTGGTGGTTTTATTCATTTGAAATACAGTTGGGTTTATTTGCTTCGGTATACTTTCAATTTTAAGGTTTTGTTCCCCTCCATCTTTATTGATCAACTTTAATTTGATATGCTAAATGTTAATATACTTCAAAAAGTGAAAACTAAATAAGGGTTTACTCAGAGGTATCACTTTTTCCTCACGCTTTCCACCCCAAGTACCCCATCCCATAGGTGACCAATTTCATTGTTTTCTAGTTTTTCCTTCCTGTATAGAAGATATATATATTTTGTAATCCACCTTTTCTTACACAAAGGTAGCATACTGTTTATATTATTTACTCTGTTTTTTTTTTTTTGTTTTCACTCAAAATAGTCCAGATATTCATGCATTTAAAATCACTTCCTCTTTTAAATTTTTATTTTAATTCCAGTGTAGTTAACAGACAGTGTTATATTCGTTTCTGGTTACAATATAGTGATTCAACAATTCTGTACATCACCCAGTGCTCATCATGACAAGTGCATTCCTTAATCCCCATTGCTTGCTTCATCCAGCCCCCACCCAGCTTTTTTTCCTTTTTTTTTTAAACAGCTGTATCCTACTCTATTTTCTGTAGATACCAGAGTTTATTCAAGCAGTCTCTTACATTTGACATTTTGGTATTTTCCAAAATTGTGAATTCAAAATCAGCAGTGCATAACCTTGCCATATGTGTATTTGTATTGATGGGATGTATCTTCAGGGTAAGTTGCTGCAAGTGGGATTAGGGATTGAAGATGCTGCCGATTTCCCCTACAGACGGATTGTTTGAATTCCTGCCCACATTTTATGAGGAGGCCTTTTCCCCAACAACCTCATCGATGGAGTGTATTTTCAAGCTTTTAAAATTTAGCCATTCTAATGACTGAGAAATGGAATCTTAGTTTTTTGTTTGTTTTTTTAGTTTAGTTTTAATTTGCCTTTCTCTTATGAGTGAGGTGAACATCTTTTTATATATTTAAGGGACGTTTTTATATCTTTTTTTTTTGGGGGGTGAATTTTCTTTCAAATCTTGTACCTTTCCTGTATGTTTTAAAAAATGATTTTATTGATAAATAATTTACAATATGACAAAGTTCACTCATTTAAAGTGTATAATTTAGTGGGTTTTAGCATATTTTCAGAGTTGTGCAACCATCACATTTCGGTCTTTACTTCCCCCCTTCCTGCCAATTGTTGCAAGTTCTTTGTATATTGGGGATATTAGTTATCTGTGATAGCTGCTGGAAATACTTTCTCCTAGTTCTACTTTATTTATGGCATTTTTTGATATTAGGAATTTGGTTTTGGGGACGCCTGGGTGGCTCAGTCAGTTAAGCGTGTGCCTTCAGCTCAGGTCATGATCCCAGGTTCCTGGGATCAAGTCCCACATTGGGCTCCCTGCTCAGGGGGAAGCCTGCTTCTCCCTCACCTTCTGCCCCTGCTTGTGCTCTTTCTTTCTCTCTGTGTCTTGAGAAAATAAATAAAATAATAAATAAATAAAATCTTTTAAAAAATTTGGTTTTAAAAAATTTTATGTAATCAAGTTTTTTAAAAAGCTTTAAGGAAAAAAAACAGAATTAGAAAGCCTTTTTCTTCCTACATTCAGGATATGGTAACATTCATCTACATACTGTGTGATCTGTTACATGTAGCCTTCTGATCAATTTGGAATTTACTCTTTTGTATTGGGTGAGAAAGGGGTCTTTTTCCAAATGGCTGTCTTGTCCCAACACTCATCTGTCCATTTGTTTGTTTGTCCTACTCCTTTTTTCTTTTCACATCTTTTAAATTCTAGTTAACATACAATGCAATACTGGTTTCAAGAATAGTTTGGTGATTCATCACTTACATACAACACCCTGTGCTCATAACAAGTGCCCTCCTAATACCTATCACCCATCTAGTCCATCCCTCACCCACCTCCCTCCATCAGCCCTCAGTTTGTTCTCTGTCTTTAAGAGTCTCTTATGGTTTGTTTCCCTCTCTTTTTTTCTTTTTTCCCCCCTCCCATATATTCATCTGTTTTTTAATTTGACATATGAGTGAAATCTTATGGTATTTGTCTTTCTCTGACTTATTTTGCTTAGCAGAATACACTAGCTTCATCGATGTCATTGCAAATAGCAAAATTTCATTATTTTTGATGGCTGAGTAATAGTACATTGTAGATATATACCACATCTTCTTTATTCATTCATCTGTCAGTGGACATCTGGGCTCTTTCCATAGTTTGGCTATTGTAGCCATTGCTGCTGTAAACATTGGGGGGTATGTGCCCCTTCGAATCACTTTTTGTATCCTTTGGGTAAATACCTAATAGTGCAGTTGCTGGATCGTAGGGTAGTTCTATTTTTAACTTTTTGAGGAACCTCCATGCTGTTTTCCAGAGTGGCTGTACCAGCGTGCATTCCCACCAACAGTGTGGGAGGGCTTTCCCTTTCTTCACATCCTTGCCAACACCTGTTGTTTCCTGATTTGTTAATTTTAGCCATTCTGACAGGTGTGAGGTGCTGTCTCATTGTGGTTTTGATTTGTATTTGCCTGATGTCAAGTGATGTTGAACATCTTTTCATGTGTCTGTTGGGCTTTTGGATGTCTTTGGAGAAATGTCTGTTCATGTCCTCTGCCCATTTCTTGACTGGCTTATTTGTTTTTTGGGTGTTGAGTTTGATAAGTTCTTTATACATTTTGGATACTAGCCCTTTATCTAATATGTCATTTGTGAGTATCTTCTCCCATTCCGTAGTTTGCCTTTTAAAGGTTTTCTTGATTGTTTCCTTCAGGGTGCAGAAGCTTTTTATCCTGATGTAGTCCCAATGGTTCATTTTGGCTTTTGTTTCCCTTGCCGCTGGAGACATGCCTAGCAAGAAGTTGTGGCAGCTGAGGTCAAAGAGGTTGCTGCCTATGTTCTCCTCTAGAATTTTGATGGATTCCTGTCTCACATTTAGGTCTTTTATCCATTTTGAATTTATTTTTCTGTATGGTGTAAGAAAGTGGTCGGTTTCATTCTTCTGCATGTGGCTGTCCAGCGTTCCCACCATCATTTGTTGAAGGGACTCTCTGTTTCCATTGGATGTTCTTTCCTGCTCTGTCAAAGATTAGTTGACTGTAGAATTGAGGGTCCATTTCTGGGTTCTCTCTTCTGTTCCATTGATCTAGGTGTCTGTTACCTGTGCCAGTACCCTACTGTCTTGATGACTAGAGCTTTGTCGTATAGCTTGAAGTCTGGCATTGTGATGCCTCCAGCTTTGATTTTCTTTTTCAACATTTGGCTGTTTGGGGTCTTTTGTGGTTCGATACAAATTTTAGGATTGTTTGTTCTAGCTCTGAAAAATGCTGGTGGCATTTTGATAGGGATTGCTTTAAATGATTGCTTTGGGTAGTATAGACGTTTTTAACAATGCTTGTTCTTTCCAGTCCATGAGCTTGGAATGTGTTTCCATTTCTTTGTGTCTTCCGCAGTTTCTTTCATCAGAGTCCCGTAGTTTTCAGAGTACAGATCTTTTATCTCTTTGGTTAGGTTTATTTCTAGGTGTCTTATGGGTTTTGATGCAATTGTAAATGAGATTCATTCCTTGATTTTTCTCTCTGCTGCTTCATTGTTTGTATATAGAAATGCAACAGACTTCTGTGCACTGATATTATATCCTGCAACTTTGCTGAATTCCTCTGTCAGTTCTAGCAGTTTTTTGGTGGAGTCTTTTGGGGTTTCTATATAGATTATCATGTCATCCGCAAATAAAAAGTTTGACTTCTTCCTTGCTGACTTGGATGCCTTTTATTTCTTTTTGTTGTCTGATTGCTGAGGCTAAGACTTCCAGTACTATGTTAAATAGTAATGGTGAAAGTGGGCATCCCTGTCTTGTTCTTTACAATAGAGGGAAAGCTCTGTTTTTCCCCGTTAAAGATGATATTAGCTTGTATAATGGTATATAGTCGTTATGATGTTGAGGTATGTTCCATCTGTCCCTACTTTGTTGAGGGTTTTTGTTTATTTTTTTGGTTTTTAAAGAGTTTGCTTGTTTATTTATTTATTTTAGAGTTACAAAGCAGGGAGAGGAGCCGGGGGAGAGGGACAAGTGGACTCCATGCCCGACACAGGGCTGAGATCATGACCTGAGCTGAAATTGAGTTGGACACCCATCTAACTGAGCCAGGTGCTCTGAGGGTTTTTATCAAGAATGGATGCTGTCTTTGTCAAATACTTTTTCTGTATCTGTTAAGAGGATGATATGGTTCTTATCCTTTCTTTTATTAATGTGGTGTATCACAATGATTTGATTTGCTAATACTGAATGACCCTTTATAGCCCAGGAATAAATCCCACTTGATCGTGGTGAATGATTTTTTTTTTTTTTAAGATTTTATTTATTTGAGAGAGAGAAAGAACACGAGCACGGGGAGAGGGAGAGGGACAAGCAGACTCCCCAATGAGCAGGAAGCCTGACGCAGGACTTGATCCGAGCCTGGGGTCATGGCCTGAGCTGAAGGCAACTACCGACTGAGCCACCCAGATGCCCAAATGATTCTTTTAATGTACTGTTGGATTTTATTTGCTATATCTTGTTGAGAATTTTTGCATCCATGTTCATCAGGGATATTGGCCTGTAATTCTCCCTTTTGGTGGGGTCTTTGTCTGGTTTTGCAATCAAGGTAATGCTAGCCTTTTAGAAGGAGTTTGGAAGTTTTCCTTCCATTTCTGTTTTTTTGGAACAACTTGAGAAGAATAAGTATCAATTCTTCTTTAAATGTTTGGTAGAATTGGGAAGCCATCTGGCCCTGAACTTTTGTTTGTTTGGAGATTTTTGGTAACTGATTCACTTTCTTCACTGGTTATGGGTTTCTTCAAATTTTCTATTTCTTTCTGTTTCAGTTTTGGTAATTTGTGTGTTTCTAGGAATTTATCCATTTCTTCCAGATTGCCCAGTTTGTTGGCATAAAATTTTTTGTAATATTTTCTTATTGTTTGTATTTCTGTGGGCTTGGTTGTGATCTCTCCTCTTTCATTCATGATTTTATTTACTTGGGTCGTTTCTCTTTTTGATAAGTCTGGCTAGGCTTTATCAGTTTTATTAATTCTTTCCAAGAGCTAGCTCTTAGTTTTGTTGATCTGTTTTACTGTTTTTTGTTGTTGTTGTTGTTTCTGTATTGTTTATTTTTGCTCTGATCTTTATGATTTCCCTTCTTCTGCTGGCATTTGGCATTATTTGTTGTTCCTTTTATAGCTCCTATAGGTGTAAGGTTAGGTTGTATATTTGAGACTTCTTGCTTCTTGATTTAGGCCTATATTGCAGTATCTTTCCCTCTTAGGACTGCTTTTGCTGCATCCTAAAGGTTTTGGACTGTTGTGTTTTCATTTTCATTTGCTTCCATGTATTTTTTTATTTCTTCTTTAATTTCTTGCTTAACCTAGTCATTCTTTGGTGGGATATTCTTTAACCTCCATGTATTTGTGGTCCTCCTAAATATTTCCTTGTGGTCGACTTCAAGTTTCATGCATTGTGGTCTGAAAATATGCATGGAATGATCTCAGTCTTTTTATACTTGTTGAGGGCCAATTCGTGACCCAGTACGTGATCTATTCTGGAGAATGTTCAACGTGCACTCAAAATGAACACACATTTGTTTAAAAGCCTATCTTTAACCCAAAGATTTGAGATACTTTATCATATACTGAAGTTCCATTTTGTAATTTCTGAATTTTCTCTTTTGTTCCCCTGGTTTGTCTAAAGATTTTATTTATTTATTCGACAGAGATAGAGACAGCCAGAGAGAGAGAGAGGGAACACAGTCAGGGGGAGTGGGACAGGAAGAAGCAGGCTCATAGCTCATAGCGGAGGAGCCTGATGTGGGGCTCGATCCCATAACGCCAGGATCACGCCCTGAGCCGAAGGCAGACGCTTAACCGCTGTGCCACCCAGGCGCCCCTCCCCTGGTTTGTCTAATTGTGCATTAATGCCACACTATTTTAGTTATAAAGGCGTTGTACTATGTTTTAATATATGGTGGATTACTCCCTCCTCAGAGCCTGTTCTCAAGTGTTTTCCTAGCTATTGCATATTTATTTTTCCACAAATATTAACTCATTTAACTTAAAAAACAAATATTAACCCATTAACTCAAAAAACTGTATTTTTATTGGGAGTGAATCAGTTTCTTATATTAACTTAGGAGCCGCTGACGTTTTGATGGTATTGGGACATCTTAAGAACAAGGGCTGTCTTTCCATTTGTTCTTTCAGGAATGTTTGATAGATTTCTTCATTCAGATTTTGAACATCTTTTAAATTTATGCTTAGGTATTTTATCTTCTTTGTTGCCTTTGTAAGTGGGGTTTCCTCTTTTAAGCATCTGCTTTATATTGAGTTTGAGAAAATTATACTGCCTCTTTCCCACCCTTGCTCCAGATATCTGTTCTTTTTTTTTTTTTTTCTCCTTATTCTTGCAATCTTCTTTTATGTGATTAAGGTGGGTTGACAGGGACAGGTGACTATATTTTACATACCTCTAGTTTGTTGCATGAACCAGGTTTCCATGAATATGTTGGGGACCAAAACTTGGGGCAAGTCCAAATGAAGATTGGATTATGATTTTGCTTAACGGGCTATATCCTCACTGTCTATGCAGTGAATTACGTGGGGAGAAGTATACCTGGGGAGAAATATATGTGACCACTTATCTCTCATGCAGATGTACTCTTTGTTCTGCTAGACTGTGCCTAATCTTATGTGGACGTGAAGACAGAACATAAGTAAATAACAGAAGTGCTAGTTTGATTTAAGTGTGGGGATCAGGAGAAGAGCTGATTGCCTCTGTTTTTCAGATTCTTATTCTTTTTATTGCTAATGACTGGTCTAGTACAGCCTCATTAATAGGAATGAGGATGAAAATATTTAACTGTAATCCATTGTGACAGAAACTGTACTGGAACTGTAAGAGAGTATAAGAGCTTTGTTTGCCTTGAAGGGCCAGGGAAAGCTTGTGCCTCACTCAAAGGAGGCCTTTGAAGTGGGCCTTGAATGAGGAAGAGTTTTCCAAGAGCAGGGTCTGTCTGGTCAGAGTACTGCCTGAGAAAAAGGCTCAGGGGTTTTCAATACAAAAAACACTTTTTTCATGAAAAGTCCATGGAGAGGTCAGGTGTGGAGCTGTTCAGCTGGAGTGGAGTGCGGGGTGAAGGTAGGCAGTGGCTGGGCTGGGATCAGTGTGGTGATGATATGCCGCGTCAAGGTGGTGATCTGCAATGATAAGGAATTGAAATTCTTTCCTGGAGATCAGTGTTTCTCAAACTTGGTGGTAGGCAAAGTGCTAATGACATTGTAGGCTACCACTTTGTGTATTATTTCTTCTGTAAACTTGGCAGATAAAGTTTCTGTATAATCAGTTTATCATGATATAGCTACACTCACTGAAGAATTCTAAAATTTAGTGTTGATGTTCATTTTAATGTAGCAGACCTTATATGCCCCCAGAAATCAATTTTGTATATTAATGCTTTATCATGGGTTGTCAAATGGTGATAAAAATGAAGAAAAGTACTTTTGTGGTTCTGAGACTGCAGAATAGAAAAGAAATGCATTCCTATAAAAACATGATTTCTTTGTTTCCTTTGAGCATTAAGAAAATCCATTATTAAGGAATTAAATTTCACTAGTTTTATTTGGTCTTTTCTTTGAGCTTTGGTAAATATATACCTTTAAAAACCCGAGTAATGGTTTTAAGCTGACTAATTACACTTCATTTAAAAAAAAATAAATCTTTTAAAATGATTTCAAATAATTGATTATTTGTGTTTGTTTTGTATCTGTATTAACTATAGCTGTGTCTTTCCATTTTTCACTTTAATGAAGTTAATCAGTCTTTTATGGTGCTCTTGGTTAGTGTTTTTATCTTCCCTTATCTATAATTCAATGAGAAGTGTAATTTTTAAAAGCAATGTATTCAGACAAGGGTATTTATGCAAGTTTCAGACAGAAGCTTAGTCATAGCCATTGAATGCAATGAACAATATGAGTTATAAAGGATATGAACCATCTTTAAAATGTAAATGCATGGCTGTGTCTTCCAGCAAATCAGGTTTTACAGTCCATACATATTTGTTAAATATTAGTTGTTGAGTGAATAAAAATATTAAGATTAAAAATTGCAAATGCAAAATGGGAACAAAACATTTTATTGCTCTATAAGGTATTTTCTGCTTCATGTATTTCATTCTGAATTACATTTCTTGGTGGTTCTGTGTTAACTTTGATTTACTTCACATCCTGCTTATATTTGCATAACTATCTCTGCAAGGGAGTCGTCCCGAGTGTTTCCCTTCTGTGCTATGGTCGTCCCGTACCTTGTCCATGGAGGATATGTTCCAAGCCCCCCAGTGGATGTCTGAAACTAAAGATAGTACTGAACCCTATATATACTATGTTTTTTTTCCTATACATACATATCTCTGATAGAGTTTAATTTATAAATTAAACACATAAGAGACTTGAGAACAGTAATAATGAAGTAGAACAGTTATAAAACAATACATTGTAATAAAAGTTACATGAATGTGATCTCTCAAAACAGTTTATTGCCCTATACGCATCCTTTTCTTGTGATGATGTGAGATGATAAGATGCCTTTGTGATGAGATGAAGTGAGGTGAATGATGTAGGCTTTGTCATGTAGCGTTAAGCTACTGTTGACCTGCGACAGTATGTCAGGAGGAGGATCACCTGCTTCCAGACTGCCGTTCGCCGCAGGGAAAGTGAAATTGTGGTTTAGGGTGTACTGTTGTACCTTCTTGTATGTATTTGGCTCTCAGCATTTGTTGGATTGAAATGCCATTCTGCCATATTTTTAAAACATGTTTTATTCTTTGAAAATGCCTCAGGTTATCTAATTGTGGTCATCTTAGCCTCAATAGTTATTTGCTGTCTTTCATCTGACAGTCTTATATGTAAAGCATGACCTTCTTAAAAGTGTGTGCACTGCATACTGTGCCAATGAAGGAGTGATTAACTGTATCAGGAAAGGCTTCTCAGAAGTGCTGATATTTGAACTGAGCTAGAAGGATGAGTACCAGGCATAGAAGGAAAAGTGAAAATGAGTGAGGCAGAGCATACTGTGCAGAAAAAGGCCTACAGTCAGGTAAGGCCACATGTGGCCTCTGGGAAGGGGAACACCTAGATGCAAGTTATGTCCCGCACAACTCTGTAGTGCTGCAGATTATGTGAATGGCAGAATGTGCCATGACTTCAGGCTATATTTATATGGGTGGCAATTTTGGTAATTTATCATCTTTTCCCTGAAAGGTCAAATTAGTTGTGTTATATGGTGGACTAAAAGAGCTCTAATTCATGAGTCACTGTTTTTATTTTAGAAAAATCTTCAAAATACTTAGGGAAGAAAAAAACTTTTTTTAATTCTTTATTTACTTAAGTAATCTCTACACCCAACACAGGGCTCGAACTCATGACCCCAAGATCAAGAGTCACATGCTTCTCCTACTGAGCCAGCTAGGCACCCCATGAAAAAAAATTTTTTTAACCACAAACACTGGGCTTCAAATAACATGAAAATGAATAAACTGAATCTCAAGTACTTCATATTTTTGGGAATTAACTTTTAAACACCTTTGTAATGTTGTCATTTTCTTTTTAAAAATTTTTAAAAATTTTTCATTATGTTCAGTTAGCCAACATATAGTAGTACATCATAATTGTTGTAGTGTTCAGTGATTCATTAGTTGCATATAATACCCAGTGCTCACCCCAACAGGTGCCCTCCTTAAAACTCATCACCTGGTCACCCCATGTTGTCATTTTATTTTCATTGTTTAGTAAGAAAAAGATCACAGTTTGGGCTTCCCATTGTCATTGGCCTCTCAACCACAGTGGTCCAGGGATGTTTTTGGTACACAATGAGATGTTACTTGACAGTGTTACTTGATAAAGGTGATAAGCCTTGATAAAGGCTGCCTTTTTCAACATGGCTGCTGCTTTTAACCCCAAATAAATTTTAGGTGTATCTATATACAGCACTTAAAAAAATAACTAAATAAACCAATCCAGCTTTTATAAGTTTCTCCCAGATACCTACATGCCAGTTTCATTACATTCTTCCTAGTTAAGCATCCTCTCCTCTTTTTGTTTTTAATCTTCTAAACAATGTTTATCTTCAGTGTATGTGATTGGGTTTAAAAATCACCCTAAGGAAAAAAAAAAACACCCTAAGAGTGATGGTTTCATGCAGTTAATGCTCATAGTTTTCTTTCTGAAGCGATACTGAGGGTCAGTATCTCTTTACATCTCTACACTGATAAAAGCCATGTTACTAAGTTCATCCTGTTCTCCAGAGATTGGCTACAGCTTCCCATGGACTCACTAATTGTGATTCAAGTGGCACTTTCCTCTCCCTCAGTGTCATGCTAGTGAGTCTTGGGGATCACCTTAGGTCATTTGAGCTCTCCGAGATTTCAGGTTCTGCATTTCCTTCAGGAGCTTGCATTTTTCACTGACTCTAAACTTTCACATAAAATGCTCCATTTTTTAAGCCCTATCTATCTTTCTAATGCCTAGTTGCAAACGCCAAATAAAAAATATAGCTGGTTGAAAACACTAAAATCACAAGTTATTTCCACTTAATAACTGCTACTATAGTATTTTTCAAAATCTATTCCTTGGGATATTATATATATTTTACAGTAAAAAAAGGACTGTGGTCAAAATGTATTTTGGAACCAGTAGGCCAAACAACAGTCCACACATGTATTTTTCATTTTCCTGTTTACAGCTTTTCATGTGCCGGCGTGAGTTCCCACGAAGAGTGCATGATGTGGAGCAGCTCCCAAATGCATTTACCCATGGGGCCACTTTGTATAGTTAGGGCTCTTTGCAAAACCCTGAACTATGCTGTCATTTTGCATTCATTCCTCCCACTCCATGCCTCTCTCTCAATTCTTTGTAGTCCAGCCTCAACACTATTATCGGAGTGAGTTTTGGCTTTCCTTAGTGTCTCTCAGATACATACCTTCAGAGCTTTTGGTCATCATCTCACACTAGCCAGTGTCTCTGGGCCTTCTCCGCTCTTGCACATGTTCTTCCCTTGGCTTGTAATGCCCTGCCTCCATTACCTCTTCTCTGAAAAACTTTCCCTGATGCCCTCAGTGATTTACTGTGACTTTCTCCCTCCTCTAATGTGAGGTCATACTTCCATTTAATTCCTTGAAAATATCTGTTGAGCATGTGTACTTTTTTGTGAGACTAAGTGGAAGTTAACAATATTAAATTGAAGAAGTTTGGAGAATAACCGAATTTATATATATGTATATATCTTTGTCTTTTTATTTTTTTTTTCTCTAGTGTTCTTTTAAAGATGACAACATCCGTTCCTTATTAAAACCTTTAGAACTGGAACTACAAAAGACAGTCCATACGTACTGTGGAAAAATTTACAAAATATTTATCAAACAGCTAACAAAAAGCATACAAGATCGTTATGATAGACCACCAAAGGAAAGGTGATCCTTGGTGACCATTAAATCAAATGAGTTAAAACAACAAAATATCAGAGGACATGTGTGAAGGAATGGTCTTTGATGAAGTATTCAGGAAGGAATTATTCATCTTCAGAATAATTGTTTCTCCTGAAGAAGTTAAATGAGCATATATTCAAGCAATGAAGAATAAGTTAAAGTCTTGGACTCCAACAAGAAGACATTTTTGATCTCTGGTGTTTTGTAATGTTATTTGCTGTCAGTCCAGTATTGATGAAAATATTGAATGGTTTGTAGTCTACAGACTTTGGTTGACTCTTCTCAAGTGAGTAGGAACAGTAGGGGTGTATGGATGGACAAAATGTACCTCAGACACAGTGAAAACACTCAAACTGTGAGTATAGCAATAATTTTATGTCAGCACTAACCTCACTTTAAATGTGTGACAGAAAGTTTACAGGAACAGAACATGTTCTGTTTCTAAAGCAATGCGATGGAACCGTTGTAACCATTGACAATCGATGTGTGCCTTTATACATTTCATCTCCGTTTGAGAATCCTCCTGTGACAATCATGTTTAAAATTAGATTATAAGTAAGCTGCATGTTAAAATTGAGCTATCTAAGAAAGTGGGAAAACCATAAAAATGTTGGAGTTTTAGTCTGTGTTTGTGAAATGTAGTATTTTGATTTGTATATGTTAACCTGTTGCCAAAACTCAGATCTGAGATTGTTAAACAGATATTTTTGAAAATTTTCATCACTTTAAATGAAAATTTTCAGCTTTACTGGGCATTCTGGAAGCAAAACATATGCTGATCATAAAGTGAGAATTAACTAGTATACTTACGTGATTGTGGAAAATGTGATGGACCAAAAGGCATAAGCTATATACTTCCTGTGAACAGTAATTTTAGTTACAATGAAGCAGAAAAAAGTGGTCCACTTAAACTTTTTTCTTCTACCTCAGAATGGCTTTGCAAGATACTTTTGAAGAAGCAAATGTAGAGAGCCTTACCTTAAGTCAGTCAGACAACTTTCGTGGGTGATTTGGATTCAGAAGATTGTTATATCCGAGTATAGAAAAAGTAGTTTGATTGGGTTAATGTGCGTATCTTCCTTTTTTGAACATCACTTAAGACATTTTTTTTAATCTTGACAATAAGAAAAATATTACTTCTCTTAGTGTTCTTGACTGCTCTCTAACATAACTGTAGATTCTGAGTACTTAGCATGTATTGTGCTGTGGCATATATCTCATTTTATTAAGTGCTATATGGTTATTCGTTTTCCTCTATGGTATCTTAATGCTTAAATAGAGAAGGAAAAATCATGAAGAAAAAAAACCACTTATGTGAAAAAAGTGGTGATCAGCTTTATAAAGATAGAGTGTCCTCTGTGGAGACATGGCATATGCAGAAAGACATGGTCAGTACAGTTGTCCCCTGTCTTTTGCAGTTCAGTCAGGGCAAATTGAGAGAGGAAGGTGTAAAAAAGGCAAATTAGAAGTTGATAACCAGCCCAGCACTCTTTGAACAGATGCGTTTAGAGAACACAATCTGCATGTCCTTGGCAGAATGCCATGGTGAATGTAAGCACTTGTGAACTGTGCGGAAATTGAGTTTACTGAGTAGAAAATGAGAATCCTGGAATTTTGGACTTTGGAAGGTATATATAAGATCATTTCTAATGGTCCCCGAAAGAGAACTCTGCCTGTCTGGATTAGACCCTCATGGGGAATTTGTTGAGCGTGGATCCCCGGGGCTCCCCTTAGACTTCTTGGACACTGTGTCTAGGACAGGGGCTGCCAATGTTTTTTTAATGAAGAGATTTTTAAAACTACATAGAAGTAGAGAGAATAGTACAGTGGTACTCATCGCCCAGATCAAACACTTAAATATGTTACCATATTTGTGTCATCTGTTCCTTTTCCTTTCACTGAAGTGTCTTAAAGAAAATGCCTGCTAGCCTGTCATTTTACTGCTGTGAGTACTTCGGTAACTACAATGACATCATACCTCCTTTGGCTTCAGTTACTATCCATTCCTAAGCAAATTTCCTTAAATGTCTCCAGTGTTAGATTAGGGTGCAAAAATAAGTCATCTTATGATTCTATTTTTAGTAAGCATCTCAGATGATTTTGATGTCAGCTAGTTTGGGAACTACTGGGAATCATTTTGCCAAGTTGAAGGTTGAAGTTAGGATACCATAATTCTTGGCACAGTTAGTAGATTATAAATGTGATTCTGAAATATTAGAGGAATTGGGGTTATTGGCAAGATTTGAATTTATATTATTTGTAAGTTTCTTAGGTTTAATTTCCTCAGTGAACACAGACTCTCAGCCCCATGGGCTCTAATAAAGTGAGTTGGGGCTATGTAGAGTGTTGTCCTGATTTAATCCAACTGGACTATGTATCTCTGGTCTCATGTTATGGCTTATTTACACTGTTAAACACTCCACATTGTGGGTCAATTAGAAGGTTTTTCGTCTGGTTTTATTCAGACCTGACCTAATTGGGCATTTCACCATAAATTGGGATATGGTGAAAACTTAGGGATTATATTTACCTAAAATCTAGGGTATCACAGAAAGTCCATAATAGTAAAATGAGTTTTCCGAATTTTTCTTTAGATAAGGTAAATTTTTCTTTGAGAATTCTTAAGAAACGCAGTTCTCAGCATTAATGAGGTTAAATTTATAGAACAAGTTAGAGAACATATTATATTTCTTTTCATAAAAGTGTATCTATGCATTTTATATAAATTACATTATGTATTCTTTGAGTCTTTGTGTTAGAACAATTCCGACCTCAGAACTATCTCTGGGCTACAGTATTACCAAAGTGGAATGACTTTAAAATGTAGTCAAACTTCATTTGTATGAAGTAGCCATCTTAAAAGAACTTGGAAACCTTTAGAAAATATATATTGTGAAAGCAATACATAATTTTTTTCCCCCGTGTGAAGAATAGTTCATAATGTATAAGGTAACCCAGTTATCTTTTGGACACTTGAGAACCTGAAATAATATTACCGCTTACTCATTGCTCTTTCATCTTGCCTCCTGTCAGATGTTACTGGTATAATGGCAAGAAACCCAGTCTGTGTGTTGTATCTGGATTCTTTTCTTGGTTTGGGACCTCAGGCATATCCTTTCACCTTCTCTGTGCCTTAGGTTTGTAAACAATTGATAATGCTCTTCCAAACTCATGAGTCTCAGAAGTCGTAAGTCAGAAAGTTACGTGACTCAGCAGAGAGAATGGATTTGAATGCATTCTACATGGCTAATGCATGCCGCACACGAGCACTAGTGTTGGAGTTCTGTTTTGCCTCCTGTACAGACCATTCTGTTTCCTTAGTGTGAATGTTTTCCGACATGTATTGTATCTCCAGTAAGAATTTGCTTCTATTATGTAAGGAGGAGTTTTTAAGGAAGAGAAAGCAGAGAAGAAAGGAGTGGTCATGAATGAATGAAAAACAAAAGGGAAGGAAAAGAGAGAAAGTGAGAAAAGTGAGGAAAGAGAAGGGAATAAAAGTGAGAATGGCAAAAGGCAGAGTAAGAGAAAAGATGGAATGAGAGTGGGAAAATCGAGAAGTGGAGGTAGAAACGCTGTGGAAACTGTCACTTTTTGAGTCGTAGGCTCCCCACCCTGTGCCACTGTCTGCCTGCCTTCTGTGTTCAGTTTGTGAGGCCCTCTGGGGTCAGGAAGGGTGCTGGTTTTCATGGAGGCGGGCAGCACAGATGCTCTGGTTTGATTCGTCAATACTGCAGTCCTGTTCCAGTCACTGCACTCACTGATCAGAATTTAATGGTAATCATTCAACATTGTATTTCTTTACTGGATTCCAGTTTGTGAGCTGAGACCTATGGAAACATGATGACAAATACCCTCCTTTTTAACGTCGTCCTTTTAGTCCTGCCAGTTGTTAGATTATGCAGGACTAACCACATGGATTCACAGGGGAGGCTAGGGTGGGGAGGATGGCTGGTTAGGCTTGAAGGGGCCCCAGGAATCTATTACAGCAGGTTTCCAGATGATACTGATAGGAAGCCAGATTTGGGAATCACTGCCCTGCCTTGAATGGCAGCTTACACAGTAAATCACATTTATTGATTCCTCAGTGGGCATACTTTCAGTCGAACCATTATAAATGGATTCAAGAGAATAGGAGACAGGAGAAACACACTGAAGGGAAAAGCCTGAAAAGATACTATTCAGTGTCTTTCAGAAGTTTGTATTGTAAGTAGTAAATACCGTAATGGTAATCAGAACCTCTTCGAAGTGTGTTAGAAAGATCATGGATCTGTTGTTACTATTTTTTTTAAGTAACTTTTTTTGGTTCCTTAGAGTAAATAGAGAAGGAGAGTAGTGGTGCAATATGTCAGGTATGGGGCCAGTTATCCATTTATTAAATATACTTTCAAGTGTCTTAAAACAACAGTTGCCTTATTGCATTTTAATATTTAATAAAAGTAGATTAATGATTTGTACTGTAACAGTTATCCTTTTTACATTGCCAAAGCAACCCTTTTTCGCCTCTTAAAGTCTGGCTAAGTTGTTCCGGTGTTTGCTGTTTCCTAATTCACTGAACAGGAAACCAGATTTCTAAAACTAAGTTATATAACCTTAAGTCTAAGAGGTGGTACAGGAATGTTGTTTTCTTTTTTTATCTAAAAATGAATATGTTGTTAATTCAAATGTCTAGGAATTAGAGAACCATGAGAAGAATGTGAAATAGCATGTTGGACTAGGCAATTTAAAATTAATGTCAAATTTACTTTTAAATGGAAAACAACCTATTTTCACCTCATCAGTACCAATAATTTCCAATGTCTAATGGGATTATTTCTTTAGAATTTCCTGTAAACTCAGTTTTTTAAACAAAAGAGTGCCTTTGAAAAAATAGGGGGAAAAATGAAATTTCTCTTACTACCAGTATTGTGAATGTTATTTGAAGGGTCTGTGGTCAGGCATTTTAATATCAAACTTAAGAACTGATGTGGAGCCTTTGCTTATGTTTGATTTATATATACAATCTGAATTTGCAAACATACTCAAACACATAATACCATAGCGACTCCTTGTAAAACACGAGAACGTAGCAGTGTTATATTCCATTTAAAAAGTAAATTGACTTTGACTATAATAGCAAATAGCTGTTTTCAACTTTGTATAAAATCTCTTCAGGGAATATTGGAATGTTATGCAAAAGTAATTCCGGGCTTGTTGTATACCTATGGAATATGTCATCCATTCAAGACTTAGCGGAACCCACATGCATAATATGCACTGTCATCCGTATTTGAGAGCCGGACCAATGGTTTTTGATGGATGTTATAACAAGATCTTGAAGGAGATCATGGTTTGCACCTGTTCCTGAAATAAAAAACTGGAAAGGTTGCAGGTGTTTCAATTTTTCACAGGCATTTTGCATAAATATATTAATATTTTGAGTAGTAATGGTTCTAAAGCTTCAGGAAGGCCTGTTGGTGTACTGTGATATGTAGAAACTACTACCTTTAAACTGCTTTTTACCTTAAAATATTATGATTTTAGGATAATTTGGATATCTTCCTCCAAGTATTTTGTGTATTTTAAAATTTATTAAAGGGAAGTAAGATTATAGATTCGGGTGTGACCTGAGAATAATGGAAAATTGCTTTGTTCTGTATTGGAGTTCAAGTCATCTTTTTCTTGAAAAACTGTATTGCTGTTGCTAAATAAACATGTACTCCATAAATGTTTAATATCTTCAAATGGTGTATCTGAATTATTCTATCAATCAAAAACAATTTTGGAATCTTTAGGGTTGGGATGCTTGATAACCAGGAGCATAGGCAGTGGGCAGTTTCTGGACTGGGTATTTCTGCAGCTGAACAATGTCATCAGGAAGTAAAGTACTGTCTGTTTTTCCATTACCATTCTCACCATGTGAGCTTGGTCTCACCACATGGACACAGAGTGACAGCTAACATCCAGATGGCAATGACAACCAGAGGCAGAAATATGTCTTTTTTGTAAGAGGAAGGTTCTGCTTGCATAGCCATAATCATATCTGTGCCTAAAACAGTCACTTTGCAAAGGCAATAAAACCAACAATTGGCTCAGACCATGAAGATCTGCCCCAAACTTAAAGATGGTTTCCCCTTAAAGAATGGCTGCTCTGAGGAAAGGGAACACATCAGGGTTCTCTTAGAAGTTGGTGGGGTAGAAGGATTGGGAGCTTGGGAGATAGCTACTGGGTAGGTGACAGACCATATATTATTTTACTAGCCCAAGTATTTCTTAAAATTTCCAGGGGGATCGCATTTCAGATTAGATTCTGTGCCAGGATGTAATTTTGCTTTGAAAGTTCTCTGTATTGTTATGATCTCACAGTTTGTGGTTTTACATATTTTATTATTTATACAATGGGTTTTTCTAGTCACAATATAAAGGGTTTTAAAAGATTATTGAGGGGCGCCTGGGTGGCACAGCGGTTAAGCGTCTGCCTTCAGCTCAGGGCGTGATCCCGGCGATCCGGGATCGAGCCCCACATCAGGCTCTTCCGCTATGAGCCTGCTTCTTCCTCGCCCACTCCCCCTGCTTGTGTTCCCTCTCTCGCTGGCTGTCTCTATCTCTGTTGAATAAATAAATAAAATCTTTAAAATAAAATAAAATAAAAGATTATTGAGATGATGACTGCTTCTAAGAAGCAGTTCTTTGAAATTCATGATGAAAAATGTATTAATAAATACTTATTAGCAATCCTTGTATTTTCAACTAAATCTTTTATAAGTTACAAAATGTCCCCATTGAAACAAATTCAGATAATACAGAAGAAAAAAGTATGTGAAGTAATGCAATCCCTATCAAAATACCAAAAGCAATTTCACAGAACTAGAACAAATAATCCTAAAATTTCTATGGAACCACAAAAGACCCCAAATACTCCAAGCAATCTTGAGAAAGAAGAACAAAGTTGGAGGTACCACAATCCCAGACTTCCCCTAAGATACACGACAAAGTTGTAGTAATCAAAACAGTATGGTGCTGGCACAGAAATAGACAATGGATCCACAGGACAAAATAGAGAGCCGAGAAATAAACCCACATTTATATGGTCAATTAATTTATGACAGGAGGCAAGAATATATAATAGGGAAAAGACAAGCCTCTTCAACAAATGGTGTTGGGAAAACTGGAAGCTACATGCAAAAGAGTGAAACTGGACCACTTTCTTACACCATACACAAAAATAAAATGGATTAAAGACCTAAATGCAAGGCATAAAACTATAAAACTCTGAGAAGAAAATACAGACAGTAATCTCTTTGACATCAGCTGTAGAAACATTTTTCTAGATATGTCTCCTCAGGCAAGGGAAACAAAAGCAAAATAAAACTGGGACTATACCAAAATAAAAAGCTTTTGCACAGTGAAGGGAACCATCACAAAACAAAAAGACAAACCGATGAAGAAGATAATTTGCAAGTGAGATCTGATAAGGAGTTAATGTCCAGAATATAAAAAGAACTTAAGTAACTCAACACCAAAGAATCAACTAATCCAGTTAAATAATAGAGGAGAGGACAGACATTTTTCCAAAGACCTACAGATAAAAACAGACACATGAAAAGATGCTCAACATCACTAATCATGGAAATGGAAGTTAAGACTATAATGAAATGTCACCCCACACCTGTTAGAATGGCTAAAATAAAAAACACAAGAAATAAGACTTGGTGAGGATGTGGAGAAAAAGGAACCCTTGTGTACTGTTCATGGGAATGCAAACTGTTGCAGCCACTGTGGAAAATAGTGTGGAGGTGCCTCAAAAATTTAAAAATAGAATTACCATATGATTCAGTAATCCCACGACTTGGGTGTTTGCCCAAAAAAGATGAAAATACTAATTTGAAAAGATATATGCACCCTTATATTTACTGCAGCATTATTTACAATAGCCAAGATATGAAAGCAACCCAGCACATCCATCTATAGAAATGGATAAAGAAGATGTGGTATATAGAGATACATAGATTATAGATATACAGAATAAATATATATACATACGTACACACTACGGAATATTGCTCAGCTGCAAAAAAGAATGAGATCTTGCCATTTGCAGCAACATGGTTAGAACCAGAGGTTATAGGGGCGCCTGGGTGGCACAGCGGTTAAGCGTCTGCCTTCGGCTCAGGGCGTGATCCCAGGGTCCTGGAATCGAGCCCCACGTCAGGCTCCTCCGCTGTGAGCCTGCTTCTTCCTCTCCCACTCCCCCTGCTTGTGTTCCCTCTCTCGCTGGCTGTCTCTATCTCTTTCAAATAAATAAATAAAATCTTAAAAAAAAAAAAAAAGAACCAGAGGTTATAATACTACGTGAAATAAGAGAAACAAAAATACCACACGATTTCACTCATATGTGGAATTTAAGAAATAACAAATGAACAAAGAAGAGAAAAAATAAACCCAAACTCTTAAATACAGATAATAAACTGGTGGTTGCCAGAGGGGAGATGGTGGGGGAATGGGTGAAATTGATAAAGGGAAGTAAAAGTACACATACTGTGATGAGCACTGAGTAATGTATACAATTGTAAAATCACTATATTGTATACCTGAAACTAATATAACACTACATTAATTATACTTCAAGTATACAAAGTCTTTTGCTGTGCACGTGTATCTGTAAGACCCACAACGAAGGTATGGTTGGGCCCTACTTTGCACACTTCTACAACTTGCCTTTTTTCCACATAATGTGATTTTTTCCTTGTTAATACATTAGATCCACCTCATTCTTTATAACTGCATATTTCATAATAACGTACTTATGTAGAGATTAGCACACAGACTTCTGAAATATAAATGTGTTAAGTAATGAGTTTTAACTTCATAGTAAATAATCACTCTGCCCATTTTGCAAGTGAAGTGTGATTTAATTTAAGGGACATTAAATTGTGGACAGAGAGCTAGTGTACCTCAGGTAAATGTCAGATTGTTATTTTTTTACTAGGATCTTTGAATTTTATTTAGATTATGAAATCATCAAGATAACCTCTATATCATTTTACAGACAAAATATAGTCTTGAAAAACAATAGCTATTTTCTTTCTTTCTTTTTTTTTTCATCTATCCCTATCCCTTATTTCCCCCAGCCTCCTCCCTCCCTCCCTCTGGTAGCCATCAGTTTGTTCTCTATAATATTATGTTGCTTGGTTTGTCTCTTTTTTTCCTTTGCTCATTTGTTTTGTTTCTTAAATTCCATATATGAGTGAGATCATATGGTACTTGTCTACCCTGAGTTATTTCGCTCACCATTATACTTTCTAGCTCTATCCACGTTATTGCAAAATACAATTTTATTTTTTAATTAAAAGGATGAAAATTTTTGTATAGTTTAAGACATTTTAGTAAAATAAGTAAGACTATTTTTTTGTGAGACTGGCATGTCTGAATATTGTTACTTTAGGATGGTTCTTCTACCTTTACATTCTTTATTTTTTTAAAAAAATATTTTGAGTAGGGCACCTGTGTGGTTCAGTCGGTTAAGCGTCTGCCTTTGGCTCAGGTGGTGATCGCAGGGTCCTGGGATCAAGTCCTGCATCAGGCTCCTTGCTCAGCGGGGAGCCTGCTTCTCCCTCTGCCTGCCCCTCTCCCTGCTTGTACTCTATCTGTCAAATAAATAAAATCTTAAAAAAATATATTTTGAGTAGTTAAGTTCAAAAAATTTTTTTTGTGAAAATTAGCAAAAACTGACCTGTGTTTTGCCTGTACTTTAGCACTTAAAATCTATTAATAGGGCCACTTAACTGGTTACAGTTTTTTTAATCTTTTAGAACAGTGCAAAGAGAAATATAATGGAATCACATATATAATTTTAAGTTTTCTAGTAACCACAAAAGCAGTAAAAAGCACCTGAAAATAACTTAATTTTTAAAATTATTTTATTTTTTAAAGATTTTAAGTGATCTCTACACCCAATGTGGGGCTTGAGCTCACAACCCTGAGATCAAGAGTTACGTGCTCTACTGACTAAGCCAGCCATTTAATAATATGTTTTACTCAACCCAATATATCCAAAATATTATCATCTGGACATGTAGTCAATATGAAAATGTTAGTGAGATAAACATTCTTTTTCATACTAAGTAGCATGTATTTTTCACATACAGCACATCTCCATTTGAACTTGCTACATTTCAAGTGTTCAATGGCCACTAGTGGCTAGTGGCTACCATGTTGGGTAGTACAATTCTAGAATGTAAACTCTGGAGGCAAAAACCATTTCTGTTATTATTGTGGTATCTCTGTCACCTAGTATTGTGACTGATCATGGTAGACACTCAAATTTGGTGAATGAATATTGAGAGATGTTTTATAAAACTGGAATTTTTGTTTTTGTTTTTTTGTAAATTTGTAAAAGAGTGTGAACTCTGGCCATATTATTTATAAAGATATTAAATAAAATTATATTCCAAAAAAAGGTACATCCTCATTGATAGTGAAAATCAAACCAGAAGGGGTGCATTTTTTTTTTTTTAGATGTAATCCAAGTGTTTTTGGTAGGTTTTGTTTTTTTTTTAAGAATTTATTTATTTATTTGACAGAGAGACAGCCAGCGAGAGAGGGAACACAAGCAGGGGGAGTGGGAGAGGAAGAAGCAGGCTCCCAGCAGAGCATGGAGCCCAATGTGGGGCTCGATCCCAGACTCCAGGATCACTCCCTGAGCCGAAGGCAGACGGTTAACGACTGAGCCACCCAGGTGCCCCTGTTTTGTTTTTAAATGAGAGGAAACTCAGTGCTGGCAAGATTATAGTGAATGTACACAAAACTACAGATGATAGTATAAGGTCATATGATTCACATACCCTGTTAGTTCACTTTTTGGCACCATTAATGAATCATGCACAAACATTAATTTCAAATGTATGATAAACCTGCGTCGGCTTCCGTGGATTCTGGCTTCTCCGTGTTACTACAGCTTCTATCTAAAGCCAGGTCCTTCATCTTGCACTAGATCCTACACCCTCTTGTGTAACTCAAGGACATTGTTCTATCAATTCTTTCCTCTTTACAATTTTTCCTCACTGTACTGGACCATTTCCAGCAAAATTCTTTGAAAGAGTTGTCTGTATTCTGTTTCCAATTACTCTTTCATCAAGGTTAACTTGTGTGACTTGTGTGTTCTTAATTCCAATGTCCAATTGCTAATCATCATCTTATTTAACCTATCAGCAGCATTTGGCAGACTTTGAAGTACCATTTTCTTTTTCTTTCTTTCTTTCTTTCTTTCTTTCTTTCTTTCTTTCTTTCTTTCTTTCTTTCTTTCTTTCTTTCTTCTTTTCTTTCTTTCTTTCTTTCTTTCTTTCTTTCTTTCTTTCTTTCTTCTTTCTTTTTTTTCTTTCTTTCTTTCTTCTTTTTTTTTTTTAAGATTTCATGTACTTATGTGACAGAGAGAGAGCACAAGCAGGGGGAGCAGCAGGCAGAGGGAGAGGGTGAAACAGACTCCCCGCTGAGCAGAGAGCCCAATGCGGGACTCAATCCCAAGACCCTGGATCATGACCTGAGTCAAAGACAGACGCTTAACCCACTGAGCCACCCAGGTGCCCCAGATGTACCATTTTCATTGAAACACTTTCTTCAGTTGGCCTCCATTTCATCATATTCTGTGTTCCTCTTTCCTCGTTCAACACTTTTCAGTTTCCTTTCTGGCACTCCATTTTCTTCCCACTCTCTTAATATATCTAGAATACATCAGACCTTCTCAGTGATTTCATTCAGTTGATGTCTTTAAAAACATCAACTATCTCCCCAATTTGTATCATCAATCAAGATGTCTCTCAAATTCCGGACTGTTTTCTACTGCACATTCCTACTTGATATCTCTGCTAAAATATCTAGTATCCATTCCAAACTTAACATAGCCAAAACAGAATAGAATCCTTGATTTCACTCTTGAACCTGCCCTATTTAGAATCTTTACTTAGATACTGATAAATCTGTCCTTCCAGTTGCTCAGGCTAAAATCTTGGGAGCCATTCATTACTTCTCTCATGTTCATCCACAGTCCACACACAAGCCATTAAAAATACTAGTGTATCAACCTTCAAATTAAATCCAGAATCCAACCACCGCTTACTACCTTGCTTTCTCCTCTGCTTGTGTGGGCCATCACTTTCTGTTGCTTAAATTAGTGTAACAGACTCCTAAGTGGAGACCCTGATCCCAACAATGTCCAGCTACAGTTTATTTTCAGCATAGCAGCTAGACTGCTCCTTTTAAAAGGTGAAATCAGGGGCGCCTGGGTGGTTCAGTCGTTGGGCGTCTGCCTTTGGCTCAGGGCATGATCCTCAAGCCCCGCATCAGGCTCCTCTGCTGGGAGCCTGCTTCTTCCTCTCCCATTCTTCCTGCTTGTGTTCCCTCTCTCGCTGGCTGTCTCTCTCACTCTCAAATAAATAAAATCTTTAAAAAAAAATACAATAAAAGGTGAAATCATACCATGTCATATCTCTGTTCAATCCTCAGTGACACACCACTTATAGTAAAAGCCAAAGTCCTTAAACGTCTACAAGACCTTAGAGGTTCTGCCAGTAACCTGTCCTCTCCCATTATTTCTCTAATTTTTTTTAATACTCTTTCCTTGCTCATTCTTCTTCAGCCATATTTGCATGCCTGACACACTCTTGCCTAGGAGATTTTGCACTATATTTTCCTTTCTCTGCAAATCTCCCCAACATTTGCCTGGACAACTCCCTCATCTCTTTCAAGTCTTTGGTTAAATGTCAATTCCCAGTGAAGCCTATTAGATGAATGAGAGATGGCTGCAAATTTTCTGACACTCCTCCTATTGAGGAGAGTATTTCCCATCCTCTTGAATCAAGGATGGTCTATGGCTGCTTAGACCAGTAGAGTATGCAGCCTTAGCTTTGGAACTAGCAACTTCATGGGCTCTTAGAAACCTGAGATTCCTTGTAAGAAGTCTGACTACCCTGCTGTAGAAACCCTCGAGACATCCTGAGACTCCATGGGGAAGGCGAGTGTCCCAGCTGAGACCAAGTGTCCAGTCACCTCCTCCAAGTCCAGGCAGGTGATTGATGTCATCTTAAACCCCTTGGACCAGTGAAACCATATTGGATTCTCCAGCCCAACCCTGCCAACAGTTGAAAAACACTGAGTGACTGTAGTTGACACCAGGTAGAACAGAAGCCCTGCCCAAATTTCTGATCTACAAAATCCTGTGATATAATAAAATGGTTGTCACTTAAAGCCACTTAAGTTTTGGGATAGTTTGTCATACAACAATAGACAACCAGAACACCTACACTGACTATCTACCTATATAAAGTTGTGATTCGTGCCTGTCTCTAACTTAGTACTTTCGAGTCTTTTTACTTTGCTCTGTTTTTTTCCCTCCATAGTGCTTACCACCTTCTAACATGTAATGTAATATATTTACTATGTTTATTACTTATTATCATTCTTACTCAACAATCTGTCTCCCTATTTACCAGAATATAAACAGGGATTTTTTTTTTTCTTTCTGTTTTACTCATTGATAAAGGCTTGGGGTGTAGAAGTGCTCAATAAATTCTTATTGACTGAATAAGAAGTAATCCACACTTTATCACAGTATGTAGAGGATCTCAACGGAGCTGTCCAAGAATGAGCCTGCTATTTAACAAATGGCGTGATAACTATGTGGTCATACTACAGAAGAAAAAAAAATCCAGCCTAGAAGAAACTATATCCTAAGGAACACATTTCACTCAAGTGCTTCACACTATGCAACAACTTATTAAGGTCATGAATTCATTAAGGTAAATCTCAAAAATGAAATGATACAACAGTTGAATGAGGTTAAAAAAGAGGCCTAATTTGGGTGCCTGGGTGGCTCAGTCAGTTAAGCCTCTGACTCTTGATTTTGGTTCAAGTCATGATCTCAGGGTTTTGAGATCAAGCCCTGTGTCAAGTCCTGTGTTGGGCGCCATGCTGGGTGTGAAGCCTGCTTATGATTCTCTCTCTCCCTCTCCTTCTGCCCCTATCCACACCCTTTCACTCCCTCTCTCTCTTAAAAAAAAAAAAAAAAAAAAGGAAAAAAAGGCTTAAAGAACAAGTTGAGGATCAAAAGGATACCATTAAAAATCAAATAAATAAGAAAGGAACAGAAGACAGTTGAGAAGTAACTTGCTGACATAAAGGAAAGTTGTAGCACAGTGAGTCAAATGTCACTGAAAAAAAATAATCACAATTAGAAAAATGCCAATAGCACCACAGACTAGAAATTTTGCATGAACACATGGAACAGGAAAAAAAAAGTATTTAAAGATACAAGAAAATTTCCTTGGAATGAAAACTGTAGTAAAATAATCAGCAGATTGAAAGAGCACATCTTATTCCAGAAAATTTTGTTTCTGAATACTAACAACTAGATATATTCTGGTTAAGTTGTTAAATTGCAAAAATAAAGACAGAGTTCTTCATGTGATGTCAGGAAGAGCAGATCATGCTCACAGGGGAAAAAAAAGCTATTTTTAGACTTCTATACAGCAACATTCAAAGGACTGAGAGAATGTCTATAAATGAATGAAAAAAAAAAGTAACCCAAACATTTTATAACCAGATCTCATTCAAATATAAAGGCAGACATGCATGAACCAAAAAAATTGTAAACCCTTGAGCTGTTCTTGAAAAATCTAATATAAATGAAGGCAGTCAATTAACTAATGAATCAACATAAAGACCTCCATAGTGGAGACACAATGATTAAAAGAATTTATGATGAACAGTGAATCCATTCAATATAAAACTAATGGGAAATGTGGGGATAGTGTGATTACATACCAGAATCCAAAATAATACACTTTGACAAAATAACGTAATCTGCAAAAATTGGGAGATGGAAACCAAGGAGGTTGTAGGGAGTGTTAGCAGCCTTTACTAATAAGGAGTTTAAAATGTATCGTGATACCAATCTCATTTTAAATTATTTAAAAGTTTTAGTCAAAGAATTAGGTTAATCTTAATCCTTCATGCAAGGTGTCACTCTAAGTTTTTGTCCATTTGTAGTCTTTCATTCATTTCTTCATAACATGCATAGTATAACCCTATTTTATATATTTCTACCTATCCTTCTACCTGTATGTATGTAGAGAAAAATCTGTGAAAATGATGTTCTTTTGATGTTAATCATAGTTATTTCGGAGGGGTGGAATTTGAGATGATGGTAACTTTAACTTATTTTTGCTGAGAAGCATAAGAGAAGCTAAGGAGCGAGGGGTGGGGGGGACTGAAATAGCTCTGCCTCCCAATAACTAATTTTGAGCGAGTTACTTAGTAACTATTTTTCAATTTCCTCTTCTGTAAAATGGGTGCAGTAATAGTTCTATGTTGTAAAGCCATTGTGAGAATTAAATGAGTTAATGTCCACAAAATACTTAAAATAATGTTTGGCATATAGCGAGATCTCAATAAATGCTAACTTCTTTGTCTCCTTTTTTCTCCCCACTCCTACTAGTCTTTGTCATGCTAGGCATTCTTTTAAGTAAACATGTAGCATTTTTATATAAACAAAGTGATTTAAAAAACAACACAATCCCTGTGTTTGGTTTTAAAAAACTTGTTTGCTTCCGGTGCTCTGGTGACTTTCACAACAAAATGATGATGCAATCAGTGCAAAGCGAGCCCATGTCAGTAGAGGATGTAAGGTTTCTTTATGGAAAAGGATATTGAAACTTACGGATTTGATTACACAAAGCACAAGACAGCACAGTAAGCTGCCTGGTGGTGGTATGGACTTTTCAGTCCCTAGTGATTTCCGTGTGGACTCAAGAGTTTGGATATGATTGGCTGTACTGAGGAAGGATTCTGCAGAACTTACCTTGCCTTTCCACAGGATTTTCACCTCCTTCTCTTCCCCACCTCTTTCTGTGCCCTCCCATCTTCACTGTTCTATAGGCTCAAGCTGTGTGTCTGCCCACGCATCAGCCATAAAACCATCCCAACGTATTTCTGAATGCTTATCAAGAGAATGGGTGAAGCTAAGGGCAATTTCCTGGGCAGGCCTAGCATCCCTCAAAATAACTCACCTTCAGAACTCTCTGAGGTTAATCCTACAAACACCTAGGGAAAATGACAAAGGAAGAAGGAAAATAAAGGAATGGGAAAAGACAAAGAATAAAAATAAAAGAAATCAAATATAATATTATCAGAAATAGTAAAATCAAGACTCAAAGTTTAAAATGGGATAAAATAATTTTAAAAAATAATTTTGTATAGTAATCTACCAAAATATACAATAATTGTTAGTAGCAAACATCATAGAAGGTGTTTACATATAGCAAAATCTCCCAGAAATAAAAGAAATTGATAAAGCCACTAACACAGGGTTGATCTTTAATAGACAATTTGCACACCAAGACCAAAAATAAACAGAGGTATTCAGAGGATTTTAATAATGTAATAAATAAACACCATGTTATATATCCATATTATATCCATATTTATAGAACTTAACACTGAAAAGAAAACCTTTATAAACTTGTGTATTAGGTAGGATTACCTGAGATGAGATTTGGCAATAAGTGAACACAAACCCAAAATAATGGTGACTTCAAGTTAGAAGCTTATTTCTTTCTCACATAAATGTGGGATGTCCACTATCAATCTCCTTCTTGCCTACCCCTTTGTCATTCCCTGTAAATGGCTTCTACCAGTGGTACAAGAATGTCATTCTGGTTCCATCTAGCATGTCTGCTTTCCAGCTAGCAGGGAGGAAGAAATGGAAGGGAAAGTGACTGCTCCCAGCTTTTAATAACAACTTTTGGAGAGTATTACAAATTATGTCTGCTTACATTCCTTCGGCCCAGAACCTAGTCATACAGACATACCTAGCTGCAAAGGAAGTTGGGATATTTTTACATAGTCTTCATATAGACCCAGATAAAAATTGTCATATCTATTATAGAAAAAGGGGGGGAGGAAGAGGAGGAGGAGGAGGAGGGAGAAGAAGGAGAAGAAGAAAAAGGAGGAGGAGGAGAAAAAGGAGGAGGAGGAAAAAGAGGAGGAAAAGGACGAGAAGAAGAGGAAGGGGAAGAAGAAGAGGGGGAAGGGGAAGAAAAAAAGGAAGAAGAAGAAAAAGAGGAGAAGGGGAGAATAGATAATGAGGAAAAACAATCACTAAGACACCTTACACATCTGAGAATGTGTTTTTTCTATACTTCCTTTGTTGGATAATTTGGCTGGGAATAGAATTCTAATTTGGACAACAATTTACCTTTCAAATTTGCAAGACATTATTGTCTTTTAATTTTCAATATTGTTTGTATTAGAGTTCTCCAGAGACACAGAATGTGTATGTATGTGTGTGTGTGTGTATATATATAATTTATTATTAGAGTTCTCCAGAGACAAGGAACATATATATCTTATTTTATATGTATATAAATATGTTTCTTAAAGGAGATTTTATGTATTTTAGAGAGAGAGCGTGCTCACATGAGCTGAGGGAGGGGCAGAGGGAGAGGGAGAGGGGGGATCTCAAGCAGACTCCGGCTGAGCGTGGAGCGTGATGCAGGGCTCAATCTCATGACCTTGACATTGTGACCTGAGCTGAAATCAAGAGTTGGACACTTAACCAACTGAGCCACCCAGGCACCCCATAAATATATATATATTCTATACATGTATAAATTAGGGATTGGCTTATACAATATTGAGCCTGAGAAGTCCCACGATCAGCTGCCTATAAGCTGAGACCTAGGAAAGCTGGTGATGTAATTCAGGCCAAGTACAAAGGTTGAGAACCATGGGAGCTGATGCTGTAAATCCTAGTCTGAAATGGAATCAGAATCTCAAAGAGATATTTGCATTCCCATGTTCGTTGCAGTATTATTCACAATAGTCAAGCTATGGAAACAACAGAAGTGTTCATAGATGGATGAATAAAGAAAGTGCTATATTATATATGTGTATGTGTATATATATATTCCATTAATCTATCCAATAAAATTCCATATATATATAAAATGGAATATTACTCAGTCTTATAAAAGGATATCCTGACATTTGTGACTGCATGGATGACTCTGGAGGATTGTATGTAAGTGAAATGAGCCAGACACGGGAAGACAAATACTGCATGATCTCACTTACATGTAGAATCTGAAAAAGTTGTACTAATAGAAGCAGAGAATAGAATGGTGGTTACCAGAGGCTGCAGGGTGGAGGACATGGAGAGGTGTTGATCAGAGAGTACAAAGTTTCAGTTATAAAATGAGTTTTGGGGATCTAAGGGACGGCATGGTGATACCATAGTGAATAATACTGTATTGTATACTTGAAATTTGCTGAGAGAGTAGATCTGAAGTGTTTTCATCACATACACACACTAATTGGTAACTATGCGAGGTGATGAATATACTAATTGGCTTGATTGTGGCAATCATTTCACAATGTAAACATATATTAAAAAAACATATTGCACACCTTAAATATAGAATTTGTCTTTGTCAACTATACCTCCATAAATCTGGGGAAAAGAATCCCAGTCCATGAACAGAAGATGAGTTGTCCCAGCTCAGGTAGTGAGGCAGGAAAAAAGGGAGAAAATTCCTTCTTCTTCTGCCTTTAGTTCCATTCAGGAGCTCAATAGATCGGGTGACAGCCACTGACACTGGGGAGGGCAATCTGCTTTACTGAGTCCACCAATTCAAAGGCTAATCTCATCAGAAGCACCCTCACAGACACCCCCAGAAAAAATGTTTAATCTGGGGACCTGTTGGCTCAGTCAAGTTGATATATAAAGTTAACAATCACATTGTTATTGAAATGTCCGATGGAGCTCTAATTCTTGAGCTCGTGTATGTGGCCTGATTTTCTTTCTTGAAATTGTTAGGATCTCTTTTACGAAGATCATTTTTCTTTCATTCTGCTTGGCTATTTTCCTTGGAGTTCTGAAGTT
This sequence comes from Ursus americanus, assembly GCF_024610735.1. NCBI lineage: Eukaryota > Metazoa > Chordata > Mammalia > Carnivora > Ursidae > Ursus > Ursus americanus. The sequence continues at coordinate 34,664,958 of NC_142151.1, read as the reverse complement.
TCACGATGATGCACCTTGGTGTTCACACACGTTCTCTCTTCAAAGTGCAGGTTACTTAGTAATATTTTGATTTGGACATTTGGTCCTTCATTTCTTGAAGGAAATTGTCTTGAATACTTTCTTTGTGCCTTCTATCTCTCATATTTTTAATTTCCAAGAATAGTTTCTTGCTCTTTGAATGTTCCTTTTAATAGCACCTTGTTCTTGTTTCATAGATACGCTCTTTTTTTTTTTTTAAAGACTTTATTTATTTGAGAGCAAGAGAGAGAGTGAGAGAGCAGAGCAAGAGAGAGAGCATGACCAGGGGTTGAGGAGCAGAGGCAGAGGGAGAAGCAGGCTCCTCACTGAGAAGGGAGCCCATCGTGGGGCTTGTCATGACCTGAGCAGAAGGCAGACGCTTAACGGACTGAGCCACCCAGGCATCCCTAAAGATACACTCTTTTACCTCCACAAGGACATTCATGATTTTGCATTATCTCAGTCACAAAGTTTCTCTTTATTCTTTGTTTTGGTCTTTCATGTTAGATCGAATCTGTCTAATGTCTGGTGATCTTTGACCATCTTCCCATATTTAGTATTGAGGTACCTAAAAGTTGAGTGGAAGCTCTGTGTTGTTTTTTGAGAACTGATTCTCTGGGTATCTGTAGGTCTTTTTCTGAGGCTGGTCAGATTCCTGCTGAAAGAATCTTCATTTATATGGTTAGAGCCTTACTGCAACATTGTGACATCTAAGTCAGAGAAGGGGGCTATTTTCACTTAGTTTACACCCCCCCCCACCTTTAAAGTACCCCTCATTGTCAGCTGAGGCTGATGTATCCAAATTCAGTCTTTTTTGCACAAACTATCTACCAGGTAAACTCCAAGCTCCTGCCATCAGGGAGGGATAACGTTGTGCGGAGGCACAGGGTTGAGGATGGGGTGGGGTGTCAGGGTCTAAGGGCTTCAGCTAATTCTCTTTTGTTGAATCAGTTCCTACTTTTCAGTTGCACCTTGTACTCCAGTTCCTGGTATCTCCCCAGGATTCTTTCATTCAAGTCACTTATTTCTGGGCTTTCCCCACTGCATGCTTAGGTATCAGCTTCTTGGTCAGTAACTCCTTGTTCATTTGCTTTCCAGCTCTCAACTTTTTGTTGCCACTTTCAACTCCTTTCCTGTTCTCTTTGTCATGTGGGTTTATGCCTTTCTTGTTTTTACTATCATTTTAGTGAAGAAGCAAAAGTAAATATGTGAATTCAAATCACTATGTTTAATTCAGTAATTTATGGTTTTTAACATGAAGGAGTTTTAATTCTCTTTTCTATCAATGCTTATTGCTTTACTCTGTACATTTTTAGTGGCCCTAAATATATGCAAAAGACTTATTCAGCTAAACTCTGGCTGTTTTAAGCTCTATCTGCTTCCCGGAAGCTCCTTCCCCTACCCCACCCGTCTGAGTTTATTAAAGGAGCTAAACTTTTCTAATAATTTGTACTCAGTTGAGCACTAAGTAGGATGTTTTCATTTTATATTTATTATTTCATAAAATCTTTTCAACAGTTCTAGGAGTTAGATAGTATGATCTGCAGATCCCCACTTGATAGATGAGGAAACAGAGGTAGACACAGTATGATACTTGTCTAAGGCAAAGAAATTTACAAGTGGCAAAACCAAACGTCAGTGCTCTTATTCTTAACCTCAAAGCAACAAATATACATCCTGTTACTTTATTGTTGTTCTTTTTCTATTACTTTATTGTCTTTTTGGAGAAATTGTAGTTAATTACTGAATGATTCATTTAATTTTTATTTCTGAAGGAGCCTTCTCTTGGTTTTTATATTAATGCCATTTCAGGTCATTTTAGATGGACAGTCTATTGGGGTGCTACACCATGCTTTCACTATGCTCATGCTCCAGGAGGTCAACTTGTCTCATACTTTAACTTTGAATAGCTGAGCATTATATCCGCAGCTCTGTAACTCTGTGTGGCACACAACAATTTCTTTTTTTTTTTTTAAGATTTTTTATTTTATTATTTATTTGACAGAGAGACAGCCAGTGAGAGAGAGAACACAGCAGGGGGAGTGTGAGAGGAAGAAGCAGACTCTTAGCGGAGGAGCCTGATGTGGGGCTCGATCCCAGAACGCTGGGATCACGCCCTGAGCCGAAGGCAGACGCTTAACGACTGCGCCACCCAGGCGCCCCAACACAACAGTTTCATTTGATAAAATGTTTATTTTTAAAGAATTCTCAAGTCTGCTGATCACTTGCCAACTTTTTTATAACACAATATCATCTGTAAAATTAATTTATAATATTTTTATACCTTATTCCAAACATGTGCCCATGTTGCTTACAGAATAATCAACCTACCCTGTAAAAAGCAAACAAAAAACCCCTGATAACTACCTCCCCACACAAGACTGACCAAAGATATACAGAATCTGTTCATGTTCACAAGTATCCTTCTTCAGAATGGTTTTAGAAAAACATTAAAAATCGGGGCACCTGGGTGGCGCAGTCGTTAAGCGTCTGCCTTCGGCTCAGGGCATGATCCCAGAATTGTGAGATCGAGCCCCACATCAGGCTCCTCTGCTAAGAGTCTGCTTCTTCCTCTCCCACTCCCCCTGCTTGTGTTCCCTCTTTTGCTGGCTGTCTCTATCTCTGTCAAATAAATAAATAAAAATCTTAAAAAAAAAAAAAGAAAAACATTAAAAATAAAATTTTTATTATGAATTCTTTAATTGACTTTCACTGCCCTGTGTGTCAGTCTCTACCTGTGTAAAATTAAGATTTATATATCTATTTTGCCAGGGTGAGGAAAGAATCAATGAAGAATTGTGAAGGTGGTCAAATGTCTGAAAATTTGTAATTTTCTTTCTTCTTTAAAAAAAAGAGCCATTAATATTTCAGAAATGCCTTAATGGACCCACAGAACAAAGTGCGTACTTCTGGCTGAATATGTTGTTTCTCATTGATACCAGCCAGCCAACTTCCCACTCATTCCTACTAGGGATCCTGCTGAACAAATGAATAAGAATGGCTTGTTACTCAGTTTTTGTCATGTAAATATCTTTTCCTCAATCATTTGAACTTAGTTAACCCATGGTGGTGGTGGTGGTGGTTATTATTATTATTAAAGATTTTATTTATTTATCTGTCAGAGAGAGAGAGTACAAGCAGAGGGAGCAGCAGAGGTAGAGGGAGAAGCAGGTGCCCCGCTGAGCAGGGAGCCCAACTAGGCGCTTGATCCCAGGACCCTGAGATCATGACCTGAGCTGAAGGCAGACACTCAACCAACTGAGCCACCCAGGCGCCCCAAACCCATGGTCATTATTAAAAAAAAAAAAAAAAAAAAAAAAAAATTAGGAAACACAAGTAAAATGAAAAACAAACCTCATATGCTTACCATGTAGAGATATACAGGAGTTCCTTTTGGAATGTATCTTTTCAGACTTTTTTTTACACGTACATACATTGTATCAGTCAGAGTTCAGTCACAAAAGCAGAGCTGCCACAAATGTTGTGGAATGAGGGCTTGATGATAGGATTGGACCTTACTCTGTTGTGTGGGGAGCTGGGGAAGTGAAAATCTGGAACGGGGGCACTGGAGGATAAAGAGCGAGCCACCGACCCGCTCTCCTGAAGCACTGGTGTGGGTGGACAAGGTGCAGCTTGCAGGCAGTCTGAAGGCCCCGCCACGTCCCACTACAAAGTGGGGGCTTGTGGCGGGGTCTGTGGGAAGCCGCTGCATCTATGGCGCTGCCTCCTCTGGGGGTGAGGGCTGGGGGAGGGGCCGCTACAGCAGCAGCAGAAGAGCTGGGTGTGGTTAAGAAGAGTGAGGACAAGCTAGAACCTGCCAGGCTAGTGTGTGTCTGTCTGGCACAGTATCTGACTGAGAATTCCCTCACAGTGTGGCTGCTGAATAGTGGTTCCCAGGTTAACAAATTGACAATAGCAAGTGTGGTTTTTATACACACACCCACCCACACACACACATGTGTGTCCGTTTATGTGTATAAATGCATGCATGTATGAGCATATATGAGCATATACATATATATCATGTATATATGTGTGGGTGTGTATATCACAAATTCATACTCTACAAGGTATTTTGTAATCTGTTCTCGTCACTTCCAACGCTGCGTGTGGGGAGTCCAAGATGGCGGAGGAGCAGGAGACCTAAAGTTCGTCTGGTCCCAGGAATTCAGCTAGAGAGCTACCAAACCATTCTGAACACCTATGAATGCAACTGGAGAACGAAGAAAAGAGTAGCAGAAACTCCATGAACAGAAAAGCAACCACTTGCTGCAAGGTAGGAGGTGCGGAGATGTGAATCTGAGGCGATATACGGGAAGATAGACGGTGGGGGAGGGAAACTGTCAGCGGGCTACGGGCAAATTATAGAGCAGAGGAGCACAAAATCGGAACTTCTAGAAGTCTGTTCTGGTCAGGGTCGTCGGTCTGGTGGCTAAGCGGGGGATGGGACCCTCACTGGGACAGTGTGGTCTCACGACTCTCAGGGTCACAGAAAGATTGGGGGTGCCTGAGTGCGGCTGAGCTCCCAGGCATCGGAGCGGGGAAGCCGGCTGCGGGGTGAGCCGAGGCGTGGGCCCTCAGCTCGGGGTGGCCATCAAGCAGGATCCGCGGCACAGTCGGGCCACTGCTCTTTTATCCAGGGCCCAACAAGAGGCAGGTCCAGGGAGACTCACCTTCTTCCCCGGGGAGGAGTGGCGCAGGAGCCCGCTCTAGGAATCTGCTGGGTTTGGAGACTCCCAACGGAGCCAGGTGCCAGAGATAGAAACGCTCGGTCACAGTCCAGCTGAGCATGGAGTGAGGCAGGAGACCCGGGAGACAGGAGTGAGTGACTGCTTTTCCCTGAGGGCTCACCGAGGAGTGGGGCCCGAGCTCTCGGCTCCAGGGCCAGAGAATGGGAGGCCGCCATTTTCATTCTCATCCTCTAAAGCAGTGCGGAAAGCCTTCAGGGAACAAATCTACCCCCAGCAAACCTGAGCAGAGGACTTAGCCTGGCCCCTGGCAAGGGCGGTGCAACTCTGCCCGGGGCAAAGACATCTGAGAATTACTGCAACAGGCCCCTCCTCCAGCAGATCAGCAAGAACATCCACCAGAGACCAAGTTTACCATCAATGAGAACTGCAAAACTCGAACACTAGGGGAGTACTGCACAGGGAATTCATGACTTTTCCTATGATTCTTTAGTCTTTCAACTTTAGTTTTTAAAATTTTCTTTCTTTCTTTTTCTTTCTTTCTTTCTTTCTTTCTTTCTTTCTTTCTTTTTGAATTATTCTTCTTTCCTTTTCAACCAACTTCTTATCAATTCCCTTTTAAAAATCTTTTTTAATTTTCATTTTTACAGTCATATTCCATCCCTTCATGGTATTTAACCTTATCTTTGTATATATATAAGTTTTTCTTTCTTTAAAATTTTGGAATGTAGTTTCAGATCAAAATACACCCAAAATCTAGTGTATAACTCAGCCTGATCATATTCTTTTTCTTTTACTTTTTTCTTTTCTGTCTGGTTTTGGATCTCTTCAGATTTGTTTAGTGTATATTTCTCTGTTACCCTTGTAGCATTGTTACCCTTTTAGCATTTTGTTCTCTCATTCATATGTTATTCTCTCGACAAAATGGCAAAATGGAAAAACTCACCTCAAAAAAGAGAACAAGAGGGGGCGCCAGGGTGGCACAGCGGTTAAGTGTCTGCCTTCGGCTCAGGGTGTGATCCTGGCGTTATGGGATCGAGCCCCACATCAGGCTCCTCTGCTATGAGCCTGCTTCTTCCTCTCCCACTGCCCCTGCTTGTGTTCCCTCTCTCGCTGGCTGTCTCTATCTCTGTCAAATAAATAAATAAAATCTTTAAAAAAAAAAAAAAAGAGAGAACAAGAGGCGGTACCAACTGCCAGGGACCTAATCAATACGGACATTAGTAAGATGTCAGAACTAGAGTTCAGAATAATGATTATAAAGATACTATCTGGACTTGAAAAAAGCATAGGAGACGCTAGAGAATCCCTTTCTGGAGAAATAAAATCTAACCAAGTCAAAATCAGAAAGGCTATTAATGAGGTGCAATAAAAAATGGAGGTTCTAACTGCTAGGATAAATGAGGCAGAAGAGAGAATTAGTGATATAGAAGACCAAATGATGGAGAATAAAGAAGCTGAGAAAAAGAGAGATGAACAACTACTGGATCACAAGGGGAGAATTCGAGAGATAAGTGATACCATAAAGCAAAACAGTATTAGAGTAACTGGGATCCCAGAAGAAGAAGAAAGAGAGAGAGGGGCAGAAGGTATATTGGAGCAAATTATAGCAGAGAACTTCCCTAATTTGGGGAAGGAAACAAGCATCAAAATCCAGGAGGCTCAGAGAACACCCCTCAAAATCAATAAAAATAGGTCAACACCCTGACATCTAATAGTAAAACTCACAAATCTCAGAGACAAAGAGAAAATCCTGAAAGCAGCTCGGGACAAGAGGTCTGTAAGCTATAACAGTAGAAACATTAGATTGGTGGCAGACCTATCCACAGAGACCTGGCAGGCCAGAAACGACTGGCATGATATATTCAGGGCCCTAAACGAGAAAAAAATGCAACCAAGAATATTTTATCCAGTTAAGCTGTCATTGAAAATAGAAGGAGAGAGAAAAAGCTTCCAAGACAAACAGAAACTAAAAGAATTTGCAATCACCAAACCAGTCCTACAAAAAAATATTGAAAGGGGTCCTCTAAGCAAAGAGAGAGCCCAAAAGTAGCCATAGACCAGGGACAATATACTTAACAGTCACCTTACAGGCAATACAGTGACACTAAATTCGTAACTTTCAGTAGTTACCCTGAATGTAAATGGGCTAAATGCCCCAATCAAAAGACAAAGGGTATCAGATTGGATAAAAAAGCAAGACCCATTGATGTGCTGTCTGCAAGAGACTCATTTTAGACCCAAAGACACTTCCAGCTTTAAAGTGAGGGGATGGAAAACCATTGATCATGCTAAGGGAATCAAAAGAAAGCTGGCGTGGCAATCCTTATATCAAACAAGTTAGATTTTAAGCCAAAGACTATAATAAGAGATGAGGAAGGACACTATATCATACTTAAAGGATCTATCCAGCAAGAAGATCTAACAATTACAAATATTTATGCCCCTAACATGGGAGCAGCCAGTTATATAAGCCAATTAATAATAAAACCAAAGAAACACATCAACAATAATACAATAATAGTAGGGGACTTTAACACCCCCCTCACAGATCATCTAAGCAAAAGATCAACAAGGAAACAAGGGCTTTGAATGACACACTGGACCAGATGGACTTCACAGATATATTCAGAACATTCCATCCCAAAGCTACAGAATACACATTCTTCTCTAGTTCACATGGAACATTCTCCAGAATAAATCACATCCTGGGTCACAAATTAGGTCTCAACAGGTACCAAAAGATTGGGATCATTCCCTGTAGATTTTCAGACCACAATGCTTTGAAACTCAAACTCAGTCATGAGAGGAAAGTTGGAAAGAAATACATGGAGGCTAAAGAGCATCCTACTAATGAATGAATGGGTCAACCAGGAAATTAAAGAAGAATTTAAAAAATTCATGGAAACAAATGAAAATGAAAACACAGCTGTTCAAAATCTTTGGGATGCCGCAGAGGCGGTCCTAAGAGGGAAGTATATAGCAATACAAGCCTTTCTCAAGAAACAAGAAAGGTCTCAAATATGCAACCTAACCCTACACCTAAGGGAACTGGAGAAAGAACAGCAAATAAAGCCTAAACCAAGCAAGAGATAAGAAATAATAAGTATTAGAGCAGAAATCAATGAAATAGAAACCAAAAGAACAGTAGAACAGATCAATGAAACTAGGAGCTGATTCTTTGAAAGAATTAATAAGATTGATAAACCCCTGGCCAGACTTATCAAAAAGAAAAGAGAAAGGACCCAAATAAATAAAATCATGAGTGAAAGAGGAGAGATCACAACCACCACCAAAGAAATACAAACAATTATAAGAACATATAATGAGCCATATAATATGCCAACAAATTAGACAATCTGGAAGAAATGGATGCATTCCTAGAGATCTATAAACTACCAAAACTGAACCAGGAAGAAATAGAAAACCTGAACTGACCCATAACCAGCAAAGAAATTGAAGCAGTAATCAAAAATCTCCCAACAAACAAGAGCTCAGGGCCAGACGGCTTCTCAGGGGAGTTTTACCAAACATTTAAAGAAGAATTAGTACCTGTTCTCCTGAAACTGTTCCAAAAAATAGAAATGGAAGGAAAACTTTCAAACTCATTTTATGAGGCCAGCATTACCTTGATCCCAAAACCAAAGACCCCACCAAAAAGACCAATATCCCTGATGAACATGGATGCAAAAATTCTTACCAAATACTAGCCAGTAGGATCCAACAGTACATAAAAGGATTATTCACGACGACCAAGTGGGATTTATTCCTGGGCTGCAAGGTTGGTTCAACATCCGCAAATCAATCAGTGTGATACACTACATTAATAAAAGAAAGGACAAGAACCATATAGATGCAGAAAAAGATGCAGAGAAAGCATTTGACAAAGTACAGCATCCTTTCTTGATTAAAACTCTTCACAGTGTAGGGATAGAGGGTACATACCTCAATATCATAAAAGCCATCTATGATAAACCCACAGCAAATATCATTCTCACCTAAGGTCAGCAACATGACAGGGATGTCCACTATCACCAGTGCTGTTCAACACAGTACCAGAAGTCCTAGTCAGCAATCAGACAACAAAAATAAATAAAAGGCATCTGTATCGGCAAAGAAGTCAAACTCTCACTCTTTACAGATGATACGATACTTCATGTGGAAAACCCAAAAGACTCCACCCCCAAACTGCTAGAACTCATACAGGCAATTACACTACTAGGTATTTACCCTGAAGATACAAATGTATTGATCCAAAGGGGCACCTGCACCCAAATGTTTATAGCAGCAATGTCCACAATAGCCAAACTATGGAAAAAAGCCCAGATGTCCATTGACAGATGAATGGATAAAGAAGATGTGACACACACACACACACACACACACACACACACACACACACACACACTGGAATATTGTGCAGCCATTAAAAAAATGAAATCTTACCATTTGCAACGGCCTGGATGGAACTGGAGGGCATTATGCTAAGCAAAATAAGTCAGTCAGAGAAAGACAATTATATGATCTCACTGATACGTGGAATTTGAGAAACAAGGCATAGGATCATAGGGGAAGAGAGGAAAAAATGAAACAAGAAGAAACAAGAGAGGGAGACAAACCATTAGAGACTCTTTAATCTCAGGAAACAAACAGGGTTGCTGGAGTGGAGGGCAGTGGGAGGGTTGGGGTGGCTGGGGGATGGATACTGGGGAGGGTATGTGTTATGGTGAGTGCTGTATATTGTGTAAGACTGAAGAATCACAGACCTGTACCTCTGAAATAAATAATACATTATATATTTAAAAAAAAAACCAAAAACCCATTGCATGTGAACATTATCAGTATTCATATAGATCTTTAGCATAATTTTAATGGCTGCATACTCCCATTATTTAGAGGATTTATTTGATCTTTTTGTTAATCTTCCTGACTGTTTAACCCTGAAGGTTTAGTTCGGGGTACTTCTGGTGATGGACTGAAGCAGTGAGTTAGTCAGGTGAAGGACACCAGCCCAGGGCAGAGTGGTAGTTGTTAAATTATAACCTGCCATTATTCCAGGACTTTTAGTGAATTCTCATTAAAATTGACTACATTTTCTCTGATGTACTATTATGAAATTAAGAGGGAAGCCCATTCCTCTGTGGAAGAAGTAATGGCCACAGTGACGAGGCTCAGTGGCATGGTGATCTTACAGATGTCATTGTCAATCAGAGACAGTGGCACGTGGACATAAGGGGGCCCAAGCGGAAGGTACCAAGACCCTGCTCCTAGGCACCCATGCGGTGGCCCTGGACTGCTTAGATAGAGCTGGAGGACACCTAGAGGAAGTAATTTCCACATTGTAAGACGAGGGGAGGAAGTTCTGAGTGAAGGTGCTTTAGTAGTTCGAATGATGACAGGGTATCACAGTCTATTTTATTTAACAGTATTCACTGACATTTTGGTTTTGGATTGTGAACACTTAGAAAGCATGGCCCATGCCTCAGCCATCTTCGTATTAGTGATGTCTAGAATATCAAACTAAAGTGTGGTGGCACTGACATTAGAGGAAGTAGAGGGGCATGCCCAGCAGGGCATGGAGGACAGGAGAAATTATGGAGGCCAAGCGCCTGGCCAGCAGCAGTGCCAGTCCCTTGGTGGAAGGAGCCAGTAGAATTAAGCCACTTCAAAATGATGCAGCAATTCACTGACATCAGCAGCTGAAGAAGAGCATACATTGACTTGTGTACTGAAAGGAAACGAATTTAGGAGTGGGGAAGCAGAAACATTATAAACCTTGGGTATTTGAAATTCAGATTTATCTAGAAATTATACCTAAAGTTAGATTTCAACAGGTTGTTTAATAAGAAGTTTTTAAAGAATGGGAATGTGTCAGTCAGGGTCACAGGAGCATCCTGAGAGCACGTTCAGGTTGGGTAACTGAGGAGCAGTTATTGAAGAAACAATCTACAAATGTGTCATCAAGGTTTAAGGAGAACAACACCTAAGTGCTGGAATACTCCAGGATGTCTAACAGTGGGGAGCTATGATCACTTCTAAGCCTGCAGGGGTAGGAGAGGGAGGTGGAAGTTATTAGAAGCCCTGAGAGCCTCTCCCACTGGGCAAGTCCAGTTGAAGACCAGGGGGCATGGAGCCTGTTGGTAGAGTCCTTAGAGATTAGCCTCCCGGAGATCAAACCTGGGTGAAGGGGGTGGTGTGGAGTAGGTCTACAGGGCAGGTGAGAGATGCCCTGCACAAGGTGTTGTTAGACACACGTGTTTTTGAGAAGATAGGCACTGAGCTAGCCAGTACATGTGTTTATATCTGTTATCATGAATTTAAGGTAATTGTTCATTCTAATATAATTTCAAACTGGAAAAGTTACGAAATAGGAACTCCTGTATATCCTCTATTCTACATTTTGCCTCATTTGTTTTATCATTCTCTCTCTCTCTCTCCCCCCTTCTCTCTTCTCCCTATCGCTCTCCCTATCTCTCTCTTCTAGGTTTTTTTCCTCAACCCTTTCAAAATAAGTTGGATATATTGTGCCTCCTTTACCCTAAATACTTCAATGTGTTTTTCCGAGTCCTAAGAATATTCTCTTACATAACCATGGTACAATAATCAAACTCAAGAAGTTTAGTGATGACACAGTTGTATTATTTTCTACACAGCTCAGATCCAAATTTTATCAGTTGTTTCAGTTATGTCCTTTGTAGCTTTTTTTTTTTCTCCTGGTGCAAGATCTAATAAACGCTCATACATTGCATTGTCTCTTAAGTCTCCTTTAATTGCAAACATTTCCTCAGTTTCTCTTTTTCTTGATCTTGACCTTTTTTTTGCTGTTACTATGGTATTTAGGCTAAATCTATACTTTTGTATTCATGTCATCATAGAATCAATTCCCCTTCTTTCTTTCCTTTTTCCTTCCCTCCTTCCTTCTTTCCTTTTGTTTTTGCTAAAGGTAAGAAGCTTTCTTGTAATAATAAATATTGTATTTTAATAGTTACAAGGATTCCTGACTTGTTTCCTTGAGACTAGAATATGCTAAAAGAAACTACATTTATAGGAATATTTATTGTAGGAGGCTAGTCAGTTAAACTAAAGTTTAAGCTGTGTTAGAAGCAGGCATGTGATTTTTGCCATAAACCTCAGTGGTAATTCATTCCTAAACACATCATTGATCTAGATATAACGAACTCACCCAGTATAAAAAGATAGTGTAGGGGCGCCTGGGTGGCACAGCGGTTAAGCGTCTGCCTTCAGCTCAGGGCGTGATCCCGGCGTTATGGGATCAAGCCCCACATCAGGCTCTTCCGCTATGAGCCTGCTTCTTCCTCTCCCACTCCCCCTGCTTGTGTTCCCTCTCTCGCTGGCTGTCTCTCTCTCTCTGTCGAATAAATAAATAAAATCTTAAAAAAAAAAAGATAGTGTAAATACTCAAAAAATTAGAAACATAATTGAAGAAAGTTTGTTTTTGTGAATTACATTTATAAAGAATAAAGTGAGAGATTAATTTTAAGCACAATGAAGAATCTCAATGTCTTTGACAGGTAGTTGGGGAATCGTGACAGTCCTGTAACAATACTGGATGTTGGGGCCTGGGACCTAAATCCTTTTAGGATTGATGTGTAAGTCGGAATTCCTCTAGTGTGGCCCAGGAATACTGAAAATATGAGTTATATATACATCAAGGGATATGTATTTTCTTCTTTTTGCTGATCTAGTGTCTATTACTAGAGCACAACTGATTACTGTTAACTAAACATCTACTGTATGCTTCATAATCACCTAACTTAATCTTCACAATAATCCCACAAAGGTTGATGTTATTTAACGTATTGCACAGATGTGGAAACTAAGGCCCAGAGAGAGGATAAGTAACTGGATGTGGTTTATAAGTAGCGACGTTGGTCCTACAATCTACAGCTTTGTGAATTCAAAAATTTGTGTTCTTAACCATTATGTTAAGAGGTCCATAGTAAAATAGTTTGGAAGTGCTGTTTTAGACAAAACTACATTGATTTCTTCATTGTAAGACTTGTCAGAACTTTTATTATGCAAATGACCATAGGAAATTTCCAAGAGGGGAAAAGAGTAGGCAGCACTCCCTGAACTTGTACAGTAGCTCCCCCCTTATCTGTGGGGGTTGCATTCCAAGTCCTCCGTGGCTGCCTGAAACTGCCGATAGGACTGAACCTATATGTACTATGTTTTCCTGTAAGTATATTCCTATGATCAAATTTAATTCTTAAATTAGGCACAGTAAGAGACTAGCAACAACAGTAATCAAATAGAAAAATTATAACAATGTATTGTAGTAAAGCTCTGTGAATGTGGTCTCTCTCAAAGCATCTTCTCCTGTCCTCACCCTTCTTGTGATGATGTGAGCTGATCAAATGCCTACGGGATGAGATGAAGGAAGATGAAGGATGTGGGCCGTATGATGTAGCGTTAGGCTGCTGGTCACCTTCTGACCACATGTCAGCAGGAGGACCATCTCTAGGCTCGGGCTGACAGTGAGTGACTGAAACAGCAGGACGGGAGAGCTTGGATAAGGAGGACTACTGTAGAGTCACAGAAGCCTTTCCCCACCTCTTATCTCTCATAATATTTCCTCTATGCGGTGTTATTTGTAAACATTGAGCTAGAAGGTGGCCTACCTGTGGCTTAAAGAGGGTGGGAGCACAGAGCTGTGATGGAAGAGGAAGGCAGAGAACTACAGAGATGCTGGGGGTAGAGGAGGGGAAAGAAGGGGGTTTGTTGTCTGAGGGGCACAGAGTTTCAGTGTCTCAACATGAAAAGAATTTTGGAGAGTAATTGCACAATAGTGTGGACGTAGTAAACACTCCTGAACTGTACCCTTGGTTAAGATAAATTTTATGTTATGGGTATTTTAACATAAATTTTTAAGAAGTCCATAGGGATCAACACATCTTCAGCTTCTCATTCCAGACTCCAGCTTGAGTAGATGATTTCTCCTGTCTCTGTGTCACCACCTCATTAGGCAGCGTGATACGTCTCAACAAAACACCCTAAAACCAGCTTGGGTGGAAATTGCCATCAGTGGAAAAAGACAAAAATGCCAAGGCCAAGCTTTGCTTTCAAAGCTACTTTTACTTTTAAAGTTACTTTTAAAGGCAAAGTGTTACTTGCTTTTCATGTTCATTATATTAATTTACAGCTTAGTTTTAAAAAATTAAATCATTAAGGGGTCAGTTGAGCAAAACATCTTAGACATGTTTTCAGTTCTGTTCAGCTATTACTTGTGATGGAACCGTGTTTACTGTAATTTCGAAGAATAGAAGAAACTTGCTTTACGTGAGGGAGAAAAATCCAAGAAAAATATAATTTTATCTGGAGCATTTTGAGAGCCTCTTTACGCCGAAGTTCAAAACATCCACAATCTATCCTTCTCTCTTCTCCTCCTCCCTCCACCACCAACTCTCACTGCTCAGTGCAGGTTTGCACCTGTACTCACAGACACAACTCTGACAGGAGGAGCTGTGTGTGTATTTGGCAGACGGCCCCGTGTCTGTTACACCGGTATAAAGAGTGACAACATCGACGGCAGGATCAGGATAACAGAGAAAGTCTCAGTCAACATTTCTGTGTCACCAGCGAAGACCTGAGAAGGTCTGAATTTTGCATCTTTGAATAACATATATGGAAATAATTCTGTTTTAGCAGTCATGGTATGGAGAAGTATCATACATCTTTATTCTTCCTGTAACGTTTCTGAGTCACAGAAAGGCCATTAGGTAATAAAGACCAAACACACACAGTCAGGATTTTAGAAAATATTTCCTTCCATCAGCATGAAAGCAGAGGGAGCAGTAATAATGGGAGTGTCTTCATGTCTGCATCAGTGTGGTACAACTGAGGCGTATTTATAACTTCACATCACTCCTGCCGTGGCCAGTTTCAGAAGGTAATAACGTCATTGCATGTTCCAGGTTCAAGGGGGAAAACCCCACGATGTAATAAAGTGAGAGGTGAATCATATGTTTTGGAATTAGCAATAAAGGAGGCAGATGCTCTGACAATAACGTTGATATATCCAGGGAGGCATCAAGGATCTTGCGGGATGACTCTTCCTTAGATTAGCACTGCCTAATTAAGAATAATTGAATTATGGGCGCTGTTCGCGAGGCTTGTATCGTTTGTCTTGTTGATGGTAACTCCAAAATACACCCACACTTGAATTAATTCGCTGATAGTTATTGAAGGAGAAGCAGAATGGCTCAGCAGGCTAATTAGAAGGGCTGGACAAGTGAGTCTGAAAGATGGGCTGTCAATTGCGTAGAGTGACCTACTGCGTTGCAGGAATATCATGGAATTGAACAGGTCAGTGGACCCCTCTGCCTCAGTTTCTTCATTGGTGAAGCTGGAAAACACATGCAGTTCATACCTACATAGCCTTCTGCTCATATCACTGGGTGTTATATGCAACTAATGAATCATCGAACTTTACATCAAAAACCAGGGATGTACTGTATGGTGACTAACATAATATAATAAAAAAATATTATAAAACGTTAAAAAAAATAAAACAAATGAAAAAAAAAAAAAAGAACCCATACTAAACACCATGGCACCAAATTCCACTTAGATGACTTGGAAGCAAAAAGGGACACTTTGCCCTGCTTCCAGGATGATTAAGCACTTCATATAGGACGGTCCAATAAGACCTGTAACTCTGACATAAACCCAAAATAACAAGATCACCCTGACAGGGCTTTGATCCTTACACAGAGAAACCTTGAATATTTCCTGTAAACCACTTTATACCTGATATTTTCCAGGTTGGTATCTGAAGATACATCATGACCGTTTGAATATAAATAATCATGCAAGAAAGCAACCGTTTTTCCTTTATGAATAGACTAATGTAAACTTGGTTACCTGGGTAATTTTGCAGTTTTAAATGTAATGCTTTGGCCGGCCAGTTCTTCTGAAGCCTGACTCTCTGCCCTTTTGGAAAACAAATGTTCTCTTTTCTAAATGCTTCTTTCTGTCTTCCTTTGACAATCACCTCCAAAGCCTTTGTACAAAACTGCTTATCGTTTCTCCTCATTTATCCAGTCAAATGCAAATGCCTTTGGCTGATATGTCACAGCTTCTGAAACCCAACCTTGAACTCTCTCTCCCCGTTTATGTCGATCGTTCCCTCACCTGAAACCTACCGGTGATGCCTGGATTTTCACCTCTGCACCTTTGCTCACACTACACTTTCCAACTGCAAGATTTTCCACACATCTCTTTATCCATGCCAGTTATATCCATCCCTGCAGGCACAGCTTAGGCCCTGCGTTACCCACGAGACCTCCCTGGGTAGCTCACAGTACTTTTCCTTCTCTCAACTCATCGTCTGTGCCACTTAGGACTTCATCATTTGTCGCCAGAAGTGTTTGCATTAACAGTTTATGCCTGCATACCCCATCTCTTTAGATAGATGGTAAACTTCAATCCTTAGGTAAAATAGGCTTTTCTAATGCAGGTCTGATACTCAAGCTGGGGCTTGAAAGCAGTACTGTACTGTTTTCTCTGCTTTTCACATAATTGCGATTGCATTATTGAGATGTGGAGTAAATTGGGCGTGTAAACTGCTTTTAAGAATGCTATGCCAAACCCCACTTTCCAACCTTCTACCAACACCTTGTGCAGATCCCATAATTTTCTAGTCACTTTCTGTTATGAAAACAGTCTATTCCATAAGTTATAGGCTTCAATTGCGTATCTGATTCAAAACTATCCCCCAGGGTCAGGCACGTTTGTTATTGTCTGTCTTCTATCTAGAGGATGGGGAAAGGGATCAGGGAGAAGGACACTTCTCTTCTCTGAGGGATTGCAGTCTCCTCCTTCCTACTTTTCTGGGATGCTGATGGCAGATGATGCCCTCCTAGCAGAGTGTAAATGCTGGTTTTCTGGTGGGACTCCCCACTGTTGAGTTCCCTGGTGGGATCTCTGGTTTCAAACCAGCCTCTTCCCTTGACCTCCTTTTGCTACTGGAGATGGCTCCCTTGGGTGCTGTCTGGTCTGATGACTCCAGCCCAGGTACTTTCTGTGCAGCCGGATGCACAGAAAAGTCTTGCTCTTCATACCAGGCAGGGTAAGTGCTGACCCCATCCTTGCCCTTCTGTCAGCCCTGCTTATTTCCTCACTCGGTCACATTCCCCTGCTCAGGCCACTGGGGAGCAGATATGCAAGACCACTTTCTAAGCAGCTGTTAAGCAGAGAATGAAATGGCAGTGCCCCTTATTTATACACACTTGCATTTTTAAAAAATCTTGGGACGCCCTGCCACCCACCCTTGACTTACATATACAGTGAACAACAAGATACCAATTTTGTAAAGCTGCTTTTCTAAGAGAGGCTCTTTGTAAAAGTTAGTCTTGATCAAAATTTAAAATGAATAGCTGCTTCATTTCCAAATAAGATAATTCTAATGAAAACCTAAGATCTTCTCAGGCATCTTATTATATTATAAAAGCACAGGATTCTTCATTATACTGAAGGAGAGACTAATCCAACAGTCTATTTTCTGTCCTGAACCTTTCTAAAATTTATGATATATACATTTCATTCTAATAGAGACAGTTTGGGACATCTGGTTAAATTCCAGACATCCTTCAGACAATCCCATTATATTTTATAGACACCCATTCCCCCATAGTTTTTTCAGTTTAATTTTTCTTTTCAACTAATTTTTCTACGTGTGTTCTCCTCCATCATCAGTGTAATTTTTTTTTTCCAGATTTTTAGTTTTGGCTCACCACATGCTTCTTTTGTGCATTCTAATTTTGTATTCTTTATCTGATATTTCTAATTGCTGAAGTCCTGGAGGACCTAATTTCTTGTTTTTGCTGACTTTTTCTCATGGTTGTTTGTTTTCTGGTGTGTTTTGTAATTTTGGATCGTGAGGTCATGTTTTCCTGAACTTTGCATGTTAATTTATTGTTTTGGTGCTTCTCAAACTAACCAGAGACTGAATTTTAATCCCAAAATGCATGAGGGTAGACCAGTAGTCATAAATTTCAGAGGATATTTTTATTTTTAAACGCCCTGAATCTATGCCAAGACAGATGAGTCTCCTTGGGTTTTCTCTTTGCTGGTGGACAGCCAGCCTTCTTTTTCACTAAGAATAAGTACTTTATGTGGGGCTTCAGTTCTAAACCCCTACCTTTTTGCAAGCCCAAGACCTTATTTCCCATCCCCAGGTAGCTGTTAAAACCCAAGCCTGTAGGTAATGGGAACTGGCCATCACCTTAGGGCAACCATTACAGTGTCAGTCTATGATGGTAAGTCACAGCTTGTTTTGTAGTCTTGGTCCTTGGGAATTTCCCTTAGTTTCCTCCCCACTCTCCCCTGCAACATGAAGCTTGAACTTACAGTCCCGAGATCAAGAGTCCTATGGTCTACTGATGGAGCCAGTCAGGTGCCCACCTTACTTTTTTTTTTTTAATGGACTTGGTTATGCATTAGAAAGAATGTTATATTTGATCTAGTTTTTCTGGTATCTTGTAGGAGAATTTTTGTAGGAGGAATTGTAGGAATTGTAGGAATCTTGTAGGAGGATTGCTACCCTACTATTCTTTTAAATTTCAAATCCTACCTACCTACCTACTTATATTACAGAATTCTCTTCCTATCTTGTGCTGAAGCAGTATAAGAATAAAACCTACTCTTTATTAAATGGCTTTTATGTGCCAACTGCTTTATATCTGTGATCGCCATTTTGTAGTCATCTTTACTATAGCGTGGACCACTCTATATAAATAGAAACCTGTTACTCTCTGTGTCTACCTCCTGTGCGTATTCTGTATAGTGATGTGATACTGTGATTTATAACAAGAAATATATATTTAGTCTCCATCCTGTTGAGCTCCTAAAACTCTTAGAATTTCCTAAATGATGAGGACATTAAAGGTGTCTCTTACTACATTATTGAGGTGACTTTTGACCCCCACCAAAAGGATGAGTGAGAGCTGATTGCCAGAGAACAAACCATATAATTAGGGGGTGGAAATTCTATTCCTGATTCCCTTACCTCCTGGAAGGGGAGAAGGACTAGAGGTGGAATCATTCATTAATGGCCGATGATTTAGTCAGTCAGGCCTATGAAATGAAGCCACTATGAAAACCCTAAAGAGCTCCTGGGTTGGTGACCATGTGGAGATCCAGGAAGAGCAGCATGCCTGGAGTGAGCATGGAAGCTCCTCACCCTTTCCCCATACCTTGCCCTGTGCATCTGTTCTAACTGGCTATTCCTGAGTTATATTCATTTATAAGAAACCAATAATCCAGTAAGTGAAAAGTTTTTCTGTGTTCTGTGAGCCACTTTAGGAAGTTAATCAAGCATAAGGTGGGGGTCTCTGGAACTCCCATAGCTGGTAACAGCACAGGTGACAACTTGGACTTGTGATTTGTGTTAGATGGGAGGGTGGTGAGTCTTGTAGGATTGAAGGAGTCTTTAACCCATGGAATCTGATGCTATCTCTGGGTAAATCATGCCAGAATTGAATTGAATTATGGGACTCCCAGCTGGTGTTGGAATTCTCCCCCCCCCCATTGGAATTGGGTGCAGAATCTTAACTGGTGATCAGAAGTGGGATTAGAGTCAGAATATTAGATGTGGTCATCATGATATGTAACTATTTTACCTGTCTGCTTTCTTAGCTTCCTGTTCCACTATAATATAAGGATAGGGGACCATGCCTATCTTGTTCTTAAATGAATTTCTCATATCTATGTGACTAGCTCCTAGTGAGTACTTGATAAATATTTGCTATATAGATGAATATAATCTATGCTGTAGGTGGTATTGTGCCTGTTTTCAGATGAGGGCCTGGGCCCACTGAAGTGAAGTGACTTGTCTAAGGTTACAGAGGTAATAAGTGATGTGTGGTAAAAGATCAGATGCTAAAGTCCATTCCCCCTGCCATTTGGGAAGCTATTTCTTTCATTAGTTTCTGGAAAGCCAAGGTGAAGAGCTAAATTATGTAAGTGGTTTGATTAAATGATAACTGAAATAAATTCTTCACATCATTAATTTCAAATTACACTTAATTTTAATACTGTTCAGTGATTTATATTATATAGAATTAAGGCAATTTCATAGAGTCAGCATGTCAAAGTAAAATTTCCAAGCCCCGTTGATTGTACTTGGTGCCTATTTTTGTTGTATTTCTGAAAAGTAGATAGCATTTATTCGGGAAAGTATGTTTTGAGTTCTCATCCCATTTAAGAGAAATATTAAAAATTATTGTGCTTTCTTTCCTCCCTTCTCAGTTTTTCTTATTCCTTGATATAAATGAGAAGTTTGGCAAATTATTGTTTTTACTGAATCCATTATAAAAATCAGTTTATTATTATTTTTAGAAAATAACACAAAAATTAGGAAGTTCAAAATGCCCTAATCTTCAAAGTCTCTAAAGATTCTAAATTAGGCAAAAATTGCTTTGCTTTGACTATCTATTACATTTTTCATTAAGACTATATTTTTAAACTGGAGAATATTTCCTGTGGCAGAGGCTAAACTATTAAATTGGTGATCAGAGTCAAGTGAGTATCACAAATAATAGCCATAACCTGGAGAAGGTATGTGTCAAAGATGAGATTCTCACAAAAGAACAGTAGATGTTATATGCTGAGTAGAAAGGCCATTCTGGGGGCACCTGGGTGGCATAGCGGTTAAGCGTCTGCCTTTGGCTCAGGGCGTGATCCTGGCGTTATGGGATCGAGCCCCACATTGGGCTCCTCCACTGGGAGCCTGCTTCTTCCTCTCGCACTCCCCCTGCTTGTGTTCCCTCTCTCGCTGGCTGTCTCTATCTCTGTCAAATAAATAAAATCTTAAAAAAAAAGAAAAAAAAGAAAGGCCATTCTGGGGGTGCCTGGGTGGTGCAGTCAGTTAAGCACCTTTAACTTGGTTTTCATTCAGGTCGTGATCTCAGGGTTGTGAGATTCAGCCCGATCTAGGGCAGCGTGGAGTCCCCTTGAGACTCCCTCTCCCTCTGCCCCACCCCTTGCATGCACATGTGCACGTGCACCCTCTCCTTCTCTAAATAAATAAATAAATCTTAAAAAAGAGAGAGACAGAGAAGCCATCCTGGATCTTTTCAGGATAAATCTGTCTATAAGAAAATGTAGGTCACCAATACTGTGGTTCATTCACAGCAGTGAACGTCTGAGTATAAAGACTTTGACCTATGGTGCCTTTTTCAGTTTGGTGCTATGAAAAAAGCAACTCCCATTGTCTAGAAAATGTTCTTACATTTTTAATAGTAAATTTTAAAATGTTGTCAACAGGAGTTTATATTGTACAACTGGAGGCAAAATCCGAGTCCATTTCCTAGAAAGCATGGAGCCTTGATTACTAGATGGGTTCCCATGGTGGCATGCACAGACAACAGCTCTCCACTCTTTAGAGTAAGAGTATGGGTTTGCTTATGTTAAATTGTAAATCAGTGCTATTTTTTTCTATCTGAAAAACTGGAATAAAAATATTTTCGTGATACAGTTTTTTTCTTTTTTTAATACACAAAGAATTGTAAAAGCTAGTATTTAGGAGAAAGAACCTTTAAAAAATAGGACAATTTGGAATGAAAGTATAATTTGAATAAGCCTGTTAATTTCTACACACCTATGAATATAGATCATGATACTGTCGTGAGTGCCTAGAAGGTAGGGACATCTCTTTTTCATTTTTATCCTCCCCCTCCTACCACACCTAGTCAACGCTGGCCGGTCTTTGGAGACGTTCACCCAAATGATCATGGTCAAGCCTCTGCGTGAACATGTTTCAACGCAGTAAATCCCCAAGCCCCACCATGACAGTCAGCCCATTCGGGTTTGGAGGTTTAGGCAGAAACTTGTTCTTCTTTTGAGTGAACATGAACTTCCCTAACCCTCCCTTAAGGGAGTCTAGAGAAGGGGAATGAAACTTGGTTAAGTTCATGTATGTTAAGCAGTTCCTTGCTTATTTTTCATAACACCGCAAAGTAGATGTTATTAATCCTGTCTTATTTGAGGAAATGAAGTCAGGAAGCAAGGACGGGCCAGGATTGGGATTGGAATTCAGTTAGGTGTGGTTCTAAAGCAGAGAACCCCTGGGGGAATCTGATTGAAGCCACAGCCCCCTTCCCAGCAGATGCAGACAAGCCACCGTCCGCTGGAATTCTTGTTATAAGCTACAGCAGTGAATCGGATTTTGAAATAGGAAGGCTTCATGTTTTGAAGATATTGGTAGCTCATGGAATCACTGGGACCGCTGTAGAATCAGAAATGAGGTTTAGACAGCCAGGAAGAAATGCCCAAATCCACCCTATGAAGTGTCTGCGGAGGAATCCACTGTTACCAATTATACTAAATGCTAGAAGCTACAGTTTTCACTGCTGTTTCTGGAATTCAGTGCCGTTGGAACCACTGCTGCCACCACATCCCCCCCCCCCTTTTTGGACTGAGTAAAGTGTGTTTATTTTCTTCTGTGTGTGTAAGGAAAGGGAGACAAATTGCGCTCCCTTCCAGCGCCCAATAGCCGCTGGGCTTGGAGGGGGCGGAGCCAGCCCCCGCCCCCTCGCCCAATAAAAGGTGTAGCAGTAGCGGGCCAGGGCCCTGGCGGTGTAGTCTGTGCGGAGGAGGCGCCCTAGGCGCCCCGGGTGCCTTTCCTCTAGGCCGGCCCCGCCCAGGGCGGATCCGTGCTATCCCTTCATCGAGGTGAAGCTGCGGACCGAGTTCTGAGCCTGGCTCTTTCAGTGCTGGTCATCGCCAAAAGGACACTGTCCTTCCACAGCTCGCAGCTCTTCCACCCCGAGCTCGCAGGCAGGTGGGCGAGGCCAGTGTCCCCTGGGAACACCAGGTCAGTCTCAAGCAACAGGCCATGACGCGTCTGTCCAGCATCTTCCAGCCTTCTAGAAGAGATAACTGGAAAGGGGAATTCCTTGCTGAGCGCCTTCTGCAATTTTACAGCAAAACCCAGCAACCTGCATTTATCAAATACAGGTGGGTGAGGAGTCTTAGTCCATCGGGCACTGGGAAGTAGTTGAACCATGTGCGATGTAGGCGTTGTCATGAGGAGTTGCCTGTAGGCTGTCAGTGGAGTCAAACACAAAGGCCCCACAAACTTGGTTCTGTAGCAACGAGCATCCATAGCTGTTGACATCACAGACACGGACCCATGGCAGCCACCATTAGCGCCATGTGGACACGGCACCAAGACCTAACTCAGAGGCCTGTAACTTACTATCTTTAGAGTTGATTATCTAGTCATTGGAGTGCTGGGAAGAGCACGTGGACGGAGTAGAGGAGATCCTGTGATACTAGTAATTAAAAGGATATGCTTATTCGTGTAAATGAAACTTTTTAATTGTCTAGGAATTGAATTTTACTTCTGTCATTGACAATTGAAACCTGTGACTGAAATTCCAAAATAGCAATGTCATATCTAAAAGTTTTGTGGGATATTTAAAAATATGGCATTTGAATTTATACATGAACTGAAAAATGAAGCAAGTCCTGTCATAATTTGACAGGGATAATCACTCATCCTGTAATGCAAATAGTAACCTAATAGCGAGATGCTAATAGTGCCTTGGTGCAGGTGTTGCTAATTAGCTATTGGATTAGGCTGAATCGTATTCTCTTCTTTTACCTATGTATGATGTTTGTGCAAAATGCAAATGTGAGCGGTAAGCTGAAATGTTTAAGTGTCAATGATAGCTCACGGATTGACCTTGAAACAATGAGAATTTTGAATTGGGCAATGATCAAAGCTTAATTGTAGCTAAGAGCTCAGGTTCCTGGCTTCTCTCCTGATGGTCAAGGTTTGCCCTCAAACAAGAAGTTAATTTGAGTTCTGACCAGGTGACTAGGTGAGAAGACAGAAGTCATTTCATAGTTGCTCTTCCTATCCATTTCTAGCAGTTGGACTGTTCTGGGAAAAATGGTAGCAATTACTGGTATAATTAGGGATCATTCATTTGTTTATTCAGCAAATATTTATTGAATGCCTACCATGTACGTGCACTCAGCATGTGGTAGGAATAATATAAATATTTGTTGGATGAAAAATAATCATTTGAAAGTTTGAAAAGCCTTCCATAATTGATTTGCAAACGTTGGTCTTATTCGTAGTGAGGAAATTATTTCTGTTTGTGTGATTGAAGTATGGAAGAGATAGTCAGTTTATTTTACTCTCCTACGTTTTTCAGCCTCTTTTCAGTGGGGAGGGAGAAAATACTAGTTCTGGCTAGTGAGCTATGAAGTCTTCCAGGCTGATGTCGTGGAAAGCCCAGAGGTGGAGGATGGAGGCAGTATGTTCTGGATGATGCAGAGGAGGGAGAACTGTACGGAGCAGAAGCTTTTGCTGACACCTGCAGGACCTATCACATCAGCGAGAAAGACACTCTTGTTGTGCTAAGAGAATTGGAGAGCTTTTTCTTACTTTAGTAAATGGTTGGAGGGTTGTATTTTAACACCATATTGCCTAATGCGTCCCAACTAATGCAAGCACTATTGTGTACTTTCTATTCTAGAGGATTTTGTTGTTGTTGTGGCGTTGTCTGTTGTAACCACGGACTGTAGATAATTGGTAACAGATAGCTTGGATACATTTTACTATCGCATATCACAGCATGTCAGGCGGCCTTTTATAAGAATGTGCTAATAAGGAATTAACTCTAAGATGTTGTTATGAGAAGAAAGGAAGGTACAGAAGAGTGTTCACAGCTTCAGTTAGTATCTCTCTGTCTCTATTCATGTATCTGCACACACAAATTAACATATGTGGTCTTTTTATATACACAACATAAAATCTAACCATTTTAAGTGTACAGTCGGGTGGTATTACCTATATTCGCATGATTGTGCAACCATCCCCACCATGCATTTCCAGGACTTTTTCATCTTCTCAAATGGAAACGGTATATCATCGAATAATAACTCCCCGTTTTGCCATTGTCCCACCCCTGGCACCCACCATTCCACATTCTGTCTCTGTGAGTTTGACTCCTATACGTACCTCATATATGTGGAGTCACATAGTATTTGTTCTTTTGCTGTTGGCTTATTTCACTTGGCATCATGTCCTCAAGCTTCATCCATGTTGCAGGTGTCAGAATTTCCTTCCTTTCTAAGGCTGAATAAAACTTTCATTGTACATATATGTGACATTTTGTTTATCCATTCAGCTATTGATGAATACTGAGGTTGCTTCCAGCTTTTGGCTATTGTGAATAATGCTGCTCTGAACACAGGAGTACAGATATCTGTTCAGGTCCCTGCTTTAGTTTTTTGGGGTATATACTCAGAAGTGCAATTGCTGGATTATATGGTAATTCTATGTTCAATTTCTTAAAAAAGCTCCATGCTGTTTTCTACAGCAGCTGCACCATTTTACATTCCCAGCGGGGCACAAGGGTTCCAGTTTTTCCACATCATCACCAACACTTGTTCTTTCTGTTTCTTTGATGATAGCCATCCTAATGGGTGTAACGTAGCATCTCATCCTGGTTCTGATTTGTGTTTCTCTAGATTATAAGTCTAGAGGATTTAAAAGTTATCAATGATTGGGGTGCCTGGGTGGCACAGCGGTTAAGCGTCTGCCTTCGGCTCAGGGCGTGATCCTGGTGTTATGGGATCGAGCCCCACATCAGGCTCCTATGCTATGGGCCTGCTTCTTCCTCTCCCACTCCCCCTGCTTGTGTTCCCTCTCTCGCTGGCTGTCTCTATCTCTGCCAAATAAAAAAAAAAAAGTTATCAATGATGATAGGAAATCTTCCCTGAGTATTTTATTAAGCTCTGGGATAACTTAATTTTTTAATTGTCTAAGTTATTTTTCTGAAGATAAACTGGACTAAGTACTTACAGTTTAAAAAAGTAGCTTTCCTTTTTCACCTTCTTCAGCTGCAGAGTAAATGGCTAGTATTTGAATAATTTTCATTTGCAGTTTTGACCAACTAGCATCTCACATTTCCCCTAGCATTTTAGTGGTACTATTGTGTAGTAGTTCAAAGTATAATTTCTAGAGCCAGGCTATTTGAGTTCAGAGCCTAACTGTGCCACTTACTAGCTGTATGATTTTCGACAAGCTATTTAACCCTCCCATGTTTCAGTTTCTGCTTCTGTAAAATGGGGTTAATATTGGTACATAACTCAGAGGGGTGTCGTGAATATTAAACAAACAAACAAATAAAGAAATGTAAATCATTTGGAACAATTGCTGGGATATAGT
This sequence comes from Ursus americanus, assembly GCF_024610735.1. Classification (NCBI taxonomy): domain Eukaryota; kingdom Metazoa; phylum Chordata; class Mammalia; order Carnivora; family Ursidae; genus Ursus; species Ursus americanus. The sequence continues at coordinate 34,639,044 of NC_142151.1, read as the reverse complement.
AAATACTAAATATATTAGTTATAATTATAGTTAAAATTCCATGAATCATTTGGTAATAGTACAGCATATGTTTGTGTGTGTTTGGAAAATACATTGACAGTTATTTAGATCTCAAGCAAGGGATTCATGATGGCTTCTGGAGAAGAGTCTGTGGCTTTGAATAGAAGGATTTATCTGGTCTGCGTTAGTCAATGAAAAGTAGTTGAAAGTCACCTTTAGTACTTCTCTTAAAAGTAACTAATCTTTTGACACCATGGGGCCTTGAATCAATGGTTGCAGATCAATATTTTCTATATACAGTTATTGTTTCCTTTCACCTTACACACTGTGGGCTGAAAATCAACACACTGTAGGCTGAGAAAATCAATGGGGTACATTTGTGGTTTAGGGAACACTGGATAGGAGACATATGTCCTTTTGGGAAACACATACAAAGGAAATTATGTAAGCACTTTCTCAGAGGACTCCTAAAGTAATTACTGGATGAATTTGTGATCCAACAGGTTTCTCCTCAATTACTGAGAGAGCACACCAATTCATTTACCTTGCGATAAACAGGCTATCCCGATTGTCCAAATAAAGACACCAAGATTGTCCCTGTTAAAGTAATTGGCTCTGGTGGGCCCAAACTCAGAATTTACAAACTGCCTCTCATTTCTGGCCCATTTGGCCTTGATTTGCAGAGACGATTACTACTTGACTGCTTTGAAAGAAATCTTATTTTCAGCAGTCTCAAGGAAACGCGTCTGAACGGTTTTGAGGTTTCTGTTAGTGGAACCAGATGAGTTACTATCAAAAGCTAATTCACACTGTGAATTACATCTTTTCAACAACATGCACTCCCTCTCAGGGAATTAACAAAGCATTTCCTTGGTTTTAAAGTCAGGACCTCAAGAGTGTTGGTTGGCCTTTGTATTGGGAGTTAGCCCTGCAATAGCAGCTTTCAAGAAATAGACACGTTTGTGTGGTTTGGATGGGGAGTAGAATTTAATGCTGTGCCTTCTGAATCCCCAAATGCTGTTTACTGGATGAAGTCTGTGGCAAGACGCTGTGAGGTTGTCTCAAATGGATTACCACTTCTTTCAACTAGGAGAAAGTCGAAGACAAAGAATTAGTATTTGCATTTTTGGAAAGTACTAAATATTCAAGATGGGCTGCTTATATTGTTATTTGCAAATTAGATTCACACAATTAGATAGAAACTCATCCCCCCTTCATTGTGTTGTTATTTCAAGCTTTGTCACATTCTAGCTAAGACATTGGGCAACTCATTCATTCAATCATTTATTCATTGAGCAAATGCACTGCGTGCTGACAGGCAACTAGGCAGTGGAGATACAGTAGTGAATAAAGCAAAATTTGATCCCTCGTGGGTCTTGTAATTTAGTCGGGGAGAGTGGATTGTTCTAATCTACTCAGGCTGCCATTGCAAAATACCGCAGACTGGGTGGGTTAAAAAACAGATTTATTTTCTCACATTTCTGGAGGTTGGGAAGTTCAAGACCAAAGTATGGGCAGATTCGGTTCCTGGTGAGGGCCCTCTTTCTGGCTTGCTAATGGCCACTTTTCAGCTATGTCCTCACATGGTGGAGAGAGAAAGAGAGGAAGCAAGCTGTCTGGTATCTTATAAAAGCATTAGTCCCATCATGAGGCCCCACTGTTATAATCTCGTCTAACCCTGATTACCTCCCAAAGACCCTGTCTCCAGGTATCATCATATAGGGTTAGGGCTTCAACATATGAACCTTGGAGAGACATAATTAAGTCCATAGCAGGGATATAGAATACTGGATCAATACATGCTAGGTCGGATGGTGTTATACACAAAGGAGAGTCCTGATGGGGTTTCATATGAGGTGGTCAGGACAGGTCTTTGTGATAACCTGGCATTATAAACTCTTGACTTCATTCTGAGCAAAATGGAACCATTGTAAAATTCTCAGCAGAGGAGAGCTGTGATCTAACATATGTTTTAGGTGGGTCTCTCTGTCTCTGTTGTATTAGGAATAGACTTGGGGTGCGTTAGGAGACTGTTGCAGAAATCCAGGTAGGAGCTTGCACAGAGTTACACAGGTGGAGATGATGACAGATTCTTGATCTACTTTGAGCATGGAGCTGGTAGGATTTGTTGATGTACTGGATTTGCCAAGAGAGGAAGAGAAAGGATGACTTTGTTGATATCAGCGACTGAAAAAATAGAGTCGTTATTGAGATGGGGAAGCTGAAAAAAATTTTTCTTGGGGGGAATTAGGAGTTTGCTTTGGGCTATTTGACATGAAAGCAGAGGAGTCAAGAGGGTACTTGATTACATAAGTCAAGAGTTTAGGGGCAGGCTCTGAGCTGGGATCTGTATTTGGGAATCATCAATTCAGAGATGTTATTTGAAGTCATGAGACAAGAATCAACAAGTAGGTCCCAGGACTGATACCTGGGAGATGAAGATAAAGCGTTATTTAACTGAGACTGAGAAGGAAAAAATAGGTAAAAGGTGATCCAAGAGAAAGTGGTATTTCAAAATCCAAGGGAAGAAAGTTATTTTGAAAAGAAGGAAATAGCCAACTGTGTCAAATGCTTAAGGTTTTAGCGGAGGAGAAATAGTGAAGTTCTGTGTACTTGTCTGTTGCCAAGTTGGCACCACGTAAAGCTGGAACTACATTTCTCAGAATCTTCTTCCCTGTATGGTGAGAATTGGGCGAGATCGAGATTTGGAAGGCGGAAGCAAAAGCCGTTACTCACAGGAGTCTTGGTGGCGGCAAATGGTGGCTTTGCAGGTTTCTCTAGAGCGCCCCCTGGCAGTTTTGATGGCCAGGTGCAGCAGTTTCTTCGGCTTCTCTGTGAGCTCCAGAGGCTTGCCTCTCCTCTACTGCTTTAGTTTAAGCCAAGGTTGTTGGTGACTGTTTTTCTTCTCTGCGAACTTTAATTCCTATGTTAAACTCCTGATTTCTTTTTTTTTTTTAAGTTTGTTTGTTTATTTATTTATTTTTAAGTGCTTTCTACACCCAACGTGGGGCTCGAACTCACAACCCCAAGATCAAGAGTTGCAGGCCCTTCCGACTGAGCCAGCCAGGTGCCCCTAAACTTCTGATTTCTTAATACTTGCAGTGACTCTGTTCTTTGACCAAATCCAGACTGGTATATCCTGCTTGGATCTTTATGGAGTCACTTCAAAGATCTCAGATACTTCTTAGGACTAATTAAAAAGGCAGTGAAGCCCCAGAAGTCCTTTTATAAATTCCCCTTTTATGTTTCTCCCCAAATTCTGGAATGGGTCAAGGAATTATTAAGTAAGCCTGAAGGCTATGTATACAACAAATTCTGGTAGAGGTAGAGGTCTCTATACCCTGGGAAATTCACTCATTTCCCTTTTCTCTAGTGCACCGGACATATATTATCAGTAATGCGGTATGCCCCAGATTTCACTGTGAGCATCCCCTCACTGTCAAGTAAACCCGTTGATTTCACAGAAGAGTTTCTCTTCTCATTAACATTGTATTTTTCCCTATCAAAAAGTTAAAGCATACCCAACTTAGAAAATCTTCCTTCTGTTGTTCCGACAAAGTGCAAAATGTGGATTTTTCCTTCCTCTTGTCTCTATAACAAAATTAAAGTCCCACACTATCTCCTTCCTTTCATATTATTTTGTTCAGTCACAGCCAGAGAATTTTACTCAAAGACCTGGAAGGAGGTTGGTTACCTCTAGGAACTACGGGGTTCTCAGTCTTACCCTAGATCTCTGCTTCAGAACTCCAAAAGGGAATCTTTTCATACGCTACAGTTTTCTAAAGACTCAAAGGTCATGAACACATAAAAACTTTGCATCATCCCCACATCCACAGAATTGAAAAAATACAAACAAATCTGTAGACCAAACAAACTCAAGGTAACAGCTTATAATTTAAGCATCTAGTTTCTTACTGGATCTCAAACAAAAGAAATGATCCAAGGATCTAATCATATTATATTCTAGACTCACATTCATCTTGTCAACCACAGACCATGATAGAAACTTAATATTTTGTGGGGAAGGAGGAAAACAGAAGAAATGGTAAAGAAACAATGAGGAAAGTATTTTGGCCTCAGCATGGCCATGGTGCCAGTTAAACTGTGCCAACTGGCCAGGATACAGAGCCTGTGAACTTAAAATTCAACTGGAAGAGAGATCCACACAAATGGTCACCTGCTGTACATGGTATTCTGTATCTTGCTTTTTTAAAACTATAATTTGGAGGAGCGCCCGGGTGGCTCAGTTGATTAAGCATCTGCTTTCAGCTCAGGTCATGATCCCAGGGTCTTGGGATCGAGTCCCATGTTGGGCTCCCTGCTCAGTGGGGAGTCTGTTTCTCCCTCTGCACCCCCTTTGCTTGTGCTCTCTTGTTCTTTTTCTCTCAAATAAATAAAATCTTTAAAAAAATAAAACTGTAACTTGGAGATTATTTGTATTAGTACATATAGAGATGCATTATTCTTTTGACAGCTGTATAGTATTCTGTTATTTATGTGTACCATCATTTATTTAACCAGTCCCTTACAGAGTGGCACTTAGATTATTTTAAAATCTTTTTCTGTGATACAGTGCATGGCCTGTGTATCGTCTAAGGTTCATTAAAAAAAAAACCCAAACAACAATCCAGAATTTATTCTGTATTTCAAAGGGAATTCAATATAGGAAACTGGTTAGAAAGGTCTTAGAAGGGTTGGAAGAGCAAAAAGAAGAAGATTTAGAGGGGCCTGGAAAAAAAAAAGGAAAATGGCATGATAATCTGAGATCGGAAGCTGTAATCCCTGGAGCAGGGATCTGCAGGGGCTGCTGCACCATTGGAGATACTGTTGCTGCCAGTTGTTTCTGGACTTGCCCAAGGTGGGCACCTAGACCAGCACAGAGAGCTGAGCAGGTGCTGTCTACGGTACTGACTTCAGAATTCTGCCACCACTGCAGAACTTGCTAGCCACCAGCAGCATCTGCCACACAGCCAGAGCCAGCAGCAGAATGTTGGTTTTTTTTCCCCAACCTTCTAATTACCCCCCAGAATCTCTTACTGGCAGAACCAAACAGGAAGCCCCCTAGCAAGGGAGGCTGGAAAATGGAGTTTGCACATTCCCAGTCTCAGGAGTACAGAGCATAGTGGGGAAGGGGGTGGTATGGGAAGGAGGATGACTGGCAGAGTGTATGCCTTAGAGTACTCACTACCCATAGTTGCCCAGCCAGTGGATACCCATCTTTGAGAGTTTGAAGCATATAATCAAATTGCTATCTCTAGAATAATATTTGAGAGTGCCTGTTTTTCTATACTCTTGCCAAATCTGTGTATCTGCCCGTTTGGTAGAACTAGTCCATCTCTAAATCTGTATCAGTTATGCTCCAAAGCCTTTGTTCTCAGCAAACAGCATACTTATCACCCCTAAAAAATAATTCTTTTTAAAATTTTTTATTTATTTGAGAGTGAGAGTGAGCATGTTCTTGCATAAGCGAGCAGAGGAAGAGGCAGAGGGAGAGGGAGAGGGAGAGGGAGAAAGAGAATCCTTGACTAGATTCCCCAGTGAGTGCAGAGCCCGACATGGGGCTCCACCCCAGGACCTGAGATCATGACCTGAGCTGAAATCACGAGCCAAAATCAAAAGCTGGCCACTCAACTGACTGAACCCCCTGGGCACCCCCCTAAAAAAATCATTCTTAAAGATACTTAATTAGAGACTCATGGTTATAATATTAAATATACACCTGGAAGGGTTAAGGTTGTCTATCATTCATCCACATAGCCCTATAAATTCCTTCAGCAGCTTGCTGTCATAGAGGGAGGTGGGAAGATTTCAAAAGTATTCATAAACATTGTTAAAAGGTCAGAACCTTTCCATTGTGCGAGTGTGGGAGGCAGCAGTTCTCACACTAATAAGCAATTTTCCAGCACTGCTGAGTGTCCTACAGCTCTGCTCAATTCTGACACTACCTACTCCCCGCAACTTTTTCAGAGCCGGATAGGAGGCCGGAGGTCATCTAATCAAAACCCTTTATTGTGTTGATGAGGAAAGAGGCCTGGGGAGGTGGTCAGAGACAAAGCAGAAGTGGGAGCAGAACAGACTAGAGAGGACTGGGCTCCCTGTAGGTAGACAGAGCATGCGCTGTGCTTTGGGAACCAGCGTATCATATGTTGGGGGGAATGAAATATGTAACAAAAGATATTTATTACTCATTATGGGATAATAAGGACTCTGTTGGATTTAGGCTATGACTTAGTATTGTTTTAATTTTTAATTACATACTGGTAAGGGGGTACCATTCATTATTTCTGGCCTCTGTAGGTCCTGTTTCAGCCTGAAATATAGGTCTCTTGAGTCCTAGTTTCTTCTCCTCCTCAACATGCTCTCTCTGTTTGAGCACTGCTGGACGTTATCTACACCAGAAACAATGATGTTTCCTGTACTTCGGTGTTTATTTTGATTATAAGTGAAATGAAACTGAAATGCATGTATCATCTAGAACTTATTTGAAAGAAAATGTCAGAATTCTTAAAAGAAAATTCAGCAGGACTAAACACTTCATACAAGTCAAATATAAAAATTACAAACCTAGAAAACCTCAAGGAAAATATAAAATTATGAAAATAAATAGGCATACATTATAAACTATTATTAACAGGTGAAATATATAAAATCATGCTTTACCGAAATGGTCTCTTTACAAGACAAAAAAATTTAAATTAGTTCCAACGTGTGAAATCAAAAAGCTGATATAATTTATATTTCTTTTAAGAGGTACCAACTTGGGGGTTCTTGGGTAGCTCACTCGGTGAAGGGTCCGACTCTTGATTTCAGCTCACGTCATGATCTCAGGGTCTTGGGCTGTAGCTCCGTGTTGGGCTCCACGCTCAGCAGGGAGCCTGCTTGACATTCTCTCTCTCCCTCTCTCTGCCTCTTCCCCTGCTTGCACTGTCTCTCGCTCAAATAAATAAATAAATAAATAAATAAATAAATCTGTAAAAAAAAAAAATACCAACTTAAAAAAAAATGAAGTCAGTGGTATCACCATTCAGTTGCAATCATATTTTCATACAGCTTTTTCCAGCTGCTGACAAAAGTCTGATTCTATACATGTCAGGAAGTGGAGAAGCAAGCCAAATACCAACTCTGGACGTTGATTTCTTCACATAGCCTCATGCCTTAAAGGAGTAGTTTTTGAAAATTTTTGTACTTCTTTTTTTTAACAGTGACAATTTTCTCATCATGGTAAGCTGTACTAATTTGTTTTGAAGAAAGCATTTCGGGTATGTCTTTGACTTTCTTAGTTTCATCACGTAGAAAGTGATAGTGAGGGATCTTTGCCAATTTCAATACGGACATACTCATATTTCACTTGTTCTGAAAGTCTTTGAATTTCAATTAAGACTTATCCTCTCAGTGGATACTTTGCCATTGCTTTTTGTGAACTTCATGAGCGTGGCTTTGCCTAGACATAAGAAAAAGGAGCACAGATTCGTTTTGTGGTATAAATGAAACAATGCAGTCATTGATTTTTGAATACATAAAGAATTCAGAGTTCATATTCTTTCAAATACTAAAACAACAGTATCATCCAGAACTAACTATATATTTCAGTACTTAAAAGAAACATAGTATCCCAGAATACTGGAAATGGTGTCACAATCCAGAATTTTAGGGATGGCTGTATGGTAGGCAAGGGTTCGGACACATTTGGGGCTGCCTTTGACATCCTGTTTACCACTTGCTTTCTGGTCATAACACACAAGCCCCAAATCATCCAAGTGAGAAAGCCAATATCTAGTCCTGAATGGGCTTATTCATTCATAGTTCAAAGAATCCCAGTGCCCCACTGTCGGCTCTGAAAATAGGCTTTATTAAAATAGAATGACATGCGGACACCAGTTTGGAAAGATCAGTAAGTTTGGTGCAAAGTTTAAACATTTTTAGGAAAGCAAGACTACTTTTGAATCAGTTTCCTTAAATTCTAATATGTGGCTTTAAAGATACTTATTTTCACCACTCAAAAAGTGCTGTTTCTTTTATAACATTGTTTGAATAGATTTCCCTCTTTAATAGTTTCCTTTATATTTGTATAAGTATCAGCTGTGTGTATGGCATTCATCTTACGATACTTAAAGTGAATACAAAGGGAAGTATTGTAATTAAGGTCGGGTGCTTTATTAAAAACTGCATGTTCTGTGAAGTGCATAAATTAAAATATTATAAACTAGGTTTTAAACTTCAATTTTCATTTTTGTCTGAGACCCACATCTAGAATACCAGACAAAAATAAAAGATAATAAAACCCATACTACAACAAACGCATTTCCTGTATTCCTTTATATGAAAGAAAATTGCGTTAAAAAATGTAGTTGGAGTCCCTTTGGAAGGAGCCCCGGCAGAACCCAGTAGCAATTCCTCTGCAGCTCCGACTCTGCCCCGGAAGGACAGCAGATGGCGCTGCGCTTCCCCTTTTGTCCGCCTTCAGTGGTGGGACGGGAACCCAATTTTGGCAGAACTGAGCTGAAGATTGTAAACAATATATTCACAATGGGGTGAGCAATTGAAACCACGCATTCAGCACCATAATTTACCTCGTTTCATACCGATCTGTGCTCTGAAGGTCATAGTTTTTGTTGTCCTCGATCTGGGGGTTCTCACGTACTGGATTAACGGTGCTCATTACCGCTAAGGGAAGGTGCTGCCTGTCTGGAGAAAAGGACTGGATTGTGCTGCGGCCCGTTGGTTGAAAGACTGTTATCAGCAGAATCCATCAAACACCAAGAAAAGGACGTTCTTTTCTTCCTCATGACCCCTTTTGTACTTATTAAGAGTCCCTTGGGGCTCAGTGGGGGACTGCAACAAAAATTTGTGACTTATAACTTGTAAATTTGTGATGAAGAAGGTGAACCACAGATACTCAGCCAAAACGACGTTCTGCCCATTGATACTAAACAACACAGTTTCATTTTGCTGCGCTCCTGCACAACTGTGAAATTGCATTCAGTGCTTACCAGCAATCTCTCTTTAGTCTTTGGGTGTCTGTTTTCTTCTTCCTGGTCTGTTACTTTAGCTGAATTTGCACTTGCTGACCTTGGCAAAACAGATCTATTTAGCTTTATTGCCTTAAATAATTTAATAACATGCTTTTTGTGGGGAAGTGATGACAGTTCAGTATATTAATCATGTAATTTTCAGCTAGATGAGCTCTTAGAGTTTATTTAATCCAGCTGGTTAAATAACACGGTGAGAAAGTGACACCTGGAAGTGTGCAGTGACTCTCCCAAGTTCACAGAGATGCAGAGTAAGAGTTCTGACCTGGGTTTCTTGAGGAGTCATCTCATAACCCTCTTTATGTTATGCTCTCTTGCATTTTAAAGCAGGTTCAGATCAGAAATGTCGAGCTTAATATATGTCACTGACATGCTGATCATGGATGGATTTTGGCTGGTCTCATTCATCATACACAGCCACACATGCAAGGCCTTCCCCAGCTTTCCTGCCAGAATCAATGGCCCAGTACTCCTCGCTCCTGTTCCCCTCTGTTCACGGCTCTGCTGGGCACTTGGCCCATTGTACTGGAGTTTGTTGTCTTCTCTAGACTCTAAAGATGTTGGGAACAGGCATTTCATCTCACTCATGTTTGTATCCCCTGTGCCTTGCATAGTGCCTGACACCTCAGAAGGATTCAAAAATGTCAACTGAATGCATAAATGAAATTTTATGGAGATTACTCTGAATATGGAAAGCTGAGGTGCCATGGGAAGCTCTCCTTGGGTTCTGAACATATAGACATGCTGGATTAAGTATCAAACCTTTAGATGGATAGCTGAGCTTGAAAGCAAGACAAGAAATTCTGAGGTGCTGAAAAGCCAGCAAAAGCCCAGATTCAAAGTTCTGCCAAGTGAGAGCAGGACAGGACATATGGGGGTGGCTGGAAAAGAGACATTTTCAACTAGGTGAATATCAAGTGAGTTTATATTCACGGACTCTACCATGATAAGGAAACATTCACAGAGCTACCTTTTATATTCTGATGAAAGGCCCTGGCACCAGGGTACAAAAACTTGTTTAATGATTATGTGTCCTGGGAACCCCTTCTTTGGTGTGTCTCCAAGGAGCCACACAAGCTGCTTTGGCATCACATGCTTAGGAAGGTCAATGTCATTAGAGACAATCAAGTCAGTCAGTAAAGAATGAGAGCACCCTGAAGTCACTTTAAACAATTGAGGTCCATATAGGAAACAAAGGGAGAACCACAAATTAGCCTACAGTCTGCCTAATATACCAAATGTCTCATTCCAAACGAAGGTTGATCTTATACCTCAAATATGTGTTTTAATGGATGTCTGGCATCTTAATTTTTCCTCATTCATGTAGTGGGCAGAAATTTGCAGTCACAAAATAAGGTCTGTAAGAAATTTCACATTTCTTCATTTAAGAAAAAGTCAACACAAAATTTGGAAGCAGCCAAGATGTCCTTTGGTGAGTGAATGGATCAGTCTACTGTGGTACAGCCAGACAATGGAATATTATCCAGAACTGAGAAGAAATGGGCTATCAAGCCATGACAAGACTTGGAAGGAACTTAGATGCATATACTAAGTGAGAGAAGACAACCTGAGAAGGCTACATACTGTATGATTCCAAATATATGGCATTCTGGAAAAGGACAAAACTATGGTGGCAGTAAAAAGATCAGTGGTTGCCGGGGGGTGGGGGAGGCATGAGTAGGTGAAGCACAGAGGATCTTTAGGGCAGTAAAATTCATGTTATTATACATTTGTCGAAACCCAAGCATGTACAACACCAAGAATGAACCCTAAGGTAAACTATGGGCTTGGGTGATGATGGTGTGTCAGCACAGATCCGTCAGTTGTAACAAATGTGGCACTCTGGTGTGGGATGCTGATAATGCGGGAGACTGTGGATGTGGAGGGGCAGGGGTTATATGAGAAATTTCTGTGTCTTTTTCATAATTCAGTGAACTTTAAGACGCTCCAAAAATTGTCTTAGTAAAAAAAAAAAAAAAAAGCAAAGAAAAGTTAACATACACGTGACTGTGAGTGCTCTTTGCCCAGGGTGAGCAAGAAATTTATTTACAGTCATCTTTGGGGCTCCTTCCAACTCCCTTGGGTTGTACAAGAACCGAGGGAACTCAGTCACGCCTCATTTTATGGGGAGCACTGTCCAACCTTTAGTCCAGCATGGTTACAGGAGGCATCTACACTGCCTAAGCCTTTAGCCTTGGAGGTAGGCAGCTCCAAGGACCTTGCCTGGCTCTGAAAGCCCCACTCTCAGGGGACTGATCTTCATGAGTCTGCTTCTATCTCCTCCTTCCCTGTAGCATAAATGCAGAGAGAAAAAAACGTAATGTATTCAGCATATTATCTTGCCCCGTCTGTAGGATGGGGACAACCACACCTCTCCTGTCTCCCCCTTTCTCAGGGATGTTGGCAGGTTTGGATAAGGTGGGGTCTGTGAAAGCATTTTCTCAACTACATGATGCTGGACAGTGGAGGTGCCACAGCTTTGAGGAAGGTAGTATGTGGGAGCCTGACATTGTACCTCACTTGGATTTTTCTTCCAACATCTAATATATGGTCATTTCCTTGGGTTGAGTACCAGATGAACTAGTTGTGTTCATGTGCATTTAGGGGTTGTGTTGTCCCAAAGTGCAAGCATTTATTTATTTATTTATTTGTTTAGAGAGGAAGGAGAGGGCAGAGAGAGACTCTTCAGCAGGCTCCATGCCCAGCGTGGAGCCTGACACGGGGCTCGATCTCATAACCCTGAGATCATGACCTGAACCGAAATCTAGAGTCAGACACTTACTTAACTCTCGAAGCCACCTAGGGAAAGCCTTTCAATCTTAAACTCTCTAAGCCACCCAGGGCAAGCCATTCAATCTTTTTTTTTTTTTTTAAAGATTTTTTTTTTTTTTTTTATTTATTAGACAGAGATAGAGACAGCCAGCGAGAGAGGGAACACAAGCAGGGGGAGTGGGAGAGGAAGAAGCAGGCTCACAGCAGAGGAGCCTGATGTGGGGCTCGATCCCATAACGCCGGGATCACGCCCTGAGCTGAAGGCAGACGCTTAACCGCTGTGCCACCCAGGCGCCCCTTAATCTTAGACTGACATTCAGTGAGTGAGATGCTCTTATTACGAAAGTATATGAGAACGGAGTCAAACTGAGTGAATAGTGTGGCCCTGTTTCAAATCATTTGCTCATTGCGTGGTATGCTTGCCTTAAAAGGGTGGGTCAGGGATGTTGCCTGCACTACTCAATTGGTTCCCCCCTGACTTTTCCTTCTCTCTGTACTTTTCTCTTTTCTTTTTTCCTGCATAATTGAATTCAAATTTCATATGAGTGTGCTGTGACCGATGGTATTGGAGAGAATCACATGATTTGAAGTCAAAAGCCTCGGATCCAGGTTCCAGGTCTGCCCCTTACATGGCGTGTGATCTTGGCAAATCACTGAACGTTCTGCAGTGTCTTTTTTTCTCCCTTGTAAACTTTGGGCTAACACTGCGGATCTCACGTGGCTGCTGAAAGACAGAAGTGAGGTCATATGTCTGGAACTACACTGCAAATATAAATTGCTTGTCAGGAATTAGTTATTGTGGCTGATTGTGGTTTTTGTGATTTTTTTTTTTTTGACTTGTATCTTTGATGTCCTGTGACCACTGTACAACCACCAGTTTGTTAGATATTCTTGTCCCTTACCCAAGAATGTTATGGTCACTGAAAACATATTAGCTTTCAAGTCCATGAGAAAAGGCTTTTTCTAATGTGAAAGTTCACATTTTTAGTGTTCTGTGCTGGTTGGAGACCTTGTGAGGAGCAGGGTTTAGAGACCTGTTTAAAGAGGCGTGGGCTCCCCCATCTGAGGAGGAAAGGCTTCCGTGGAGGACTGCAAGGCTCAAGGGCGGGGCTTTCCAAATGGAGTGGGCCAGCAGTGTCTCTGGAGCTTCTCCTACTCCCTGATTGCTTCCTTTCCCTGTTTGCCCATGAGGCTGGGATCATAGGACAGTCTTGAGCTGCTTCCAACTACGTGCAAGTGACTTGAAGGGACTCCTGCCCTCCAAAAGCCTGGGGTATGGATAACCACAGAATGTATCATCCACACCTGGGTGTGCTGAGGGAGGGTGTCTTATTAGCGATTATGCCAGGATTGCCGCCAGCAAAACGAGGCTGGGGGTCACCCTCCCTAGGAGTGTGGTTTAGGGAAGGTGCTGTCTTCTTTGATATCCTTTGTCTCTACATCTTCTTTCCAAGGAATGGAGAAACTTTTAAGAGCTAAGAACAGAGGATGGACCCAGGGGAAGAGGCCACGAAAGTTTCTCAGCCAGAGTTTTTGGGTCAGGGGTAGCAAGCCTTCATTTAAGGCTTGCAGCAAGTACATAGATCAATTGATTAATTGATTAATTAAGCAACGAACACTTGACTGGCCTTGACTTCTGTCTTTCTCAGGGGCCCAGCTGGAGGCTGGCTGTGGTAGAATGGATGTAAGAGGTACTCATTTCCATTTCGCTTATCACAAGTTGGACTGGGGACCTAAAATGAGTAATGATTTCTATGTGGTAACATTTATCGAACACTTACCAGCTACGTCTGCTAAGCATTTTACATGGATTATCTCAATTCAGATGGCTGTTCCTCCAGAGAAGTTACTGTTGTGTCCATTTTGCGAATGAGGAAGCTGAGGCTTAGACAGTAAGTTGCCAGTCTTACATACCCTTACATAACCAGTAAGTGGCAGATCTGGATTTGCATTTGGGGTCTGCCTCTAGAACAAGCTCTTACCCACAATACCACCAATCCCTCACACCACCTTGAAGGAGTTTACCGCCCCAGAGAGACGGTGAGCCATTCTGGACACTCTGCTGTAAAAAGCTGTGTGATATAGACATATGTTGGAACAGGAGCACAGGACAGGGAGCAAGTCCCCTTGCTCAGAGGAGCTGAGAGACCTGCAGAGACGTGACATTTGTAACGTCCTCTCCTTCTCTATATTGACTTCTAACTGGCTTCCCAAGAAGCTGGCTTTCTCTCGCTTTCTACTTCAGCCTGACATTGTAATTTGGCTTCTCTGTGACTCCATTCACCTCTCCTTAAAGGTGGGAACTGCTCCTGACTTGGTGTGTCTTCTTCTGCTGCGAGGTGCCTGAAAAGACATAGAGCCTGACGGAATTAAAAAGCCAAGCAAAGGGAGACATTTAGAAAGGCTGTTGGGGATTCTGAGTGAAAATACCTTTACAGCCTTGGCTAGAGGTGCCCCCAACTAATTTCCACTTAAACTCAGGACTGGAAATATGTTTTAACTGTTTGACCATTCTCCTAGTCTTTTTAAAAAAATTATTATTTAAAAAATATAAATATTTATTTATTTTTAAAATAATTTTTATTATGTTATGTTAGTCACCATACAGTACCTCCTTAGTTTTTGATGTAGTGTTCCACGATTCATTACATTCTCCTAGTCTTAAATTAAAAAAATAGACACTTGCTGCAGAAATGGGTCAACTTACAAAAATTTTCTGATAGCAAACATTTACATTGTTTTTTTGTTGTTTTATTTTTAAAGCAAGAGACGGGTCTGATCTGTGGAAGACAACTGATACTTTAAATCAACACACATCATCTAGGGTACTTGTTAAAAATGTAGGTACCTGCAAATAATCCAGGAGCTATAAAATAAGAATTGAGGGGGGTGTGGTACTCCAGAAATCCATATTTTAAGAAGATTTTAGGTGATTAAAAAAAAATGCCAACTAAAGTTTGAGAGCCACTGTTTTAAATTAATTACTCCAGCAATTTGATATTTAATAAACCCGTGATCTGCTATTCATTGCATGGGTTATAAGGATGTGGCCCCTCTGTTTTAAGCATTTCTATTTCCTCTAGAGACATGTAGGGAGGGTGCATGGAGAAGACAAGCTGTTTAACCACTCTGGAGTTCTGGAATCTCATGGTTGACCCTGGAGGTAGGAGGCTCTATAAGGAGGACCTAGTAAATAAGCTCCCTGGAAGAAACGCTGGAGAGGAGTGGCTGTGCCTGTCAGCTTCTGGAACTTTGGAAGCATACTTTCAGAGCATCATCAAAAGTGAATTTTGAGTGAATGAGCAGGGTAGCCAGGGAATTCAACGAGGGAGCCTAGACGGCTCTCCCGGGCCCTGGGTTAGGTTGGTCGGATTGATATTTGGTGCTGCCTAGCAAGTGTCTCCTAGTTCAGTGCCAGATGCCAGAGGAACTTCAAAATACCTCAGAGAGCCAGGGTCTCCCTCTTGTGGAATTGGGGCTGGGTGAGACCCTTACCTCGCTGTGGCAAGAGAGAAGCAGCTACCACAGTGGCAGTTAGGAAGCCACGGAAGGCCTTTGATTTGCATGTGTCCACAGGCATCGGTTCAGTTCAATGAGCTGATAAAATTGATTTTCTCACTGCATTGACTGGTTGTCATACTGAATCGCTGAGGGATTGACTGGTTCAGCATCTTGCAGATATAGCCACAAACTCCAATGACTCGATCACATTCAAAAAAATGAATTTTAGAAATGCTATGTTTTCCCTTTACCAGTTTCAGCCAATTTAAGAAAGTTATGAGTTTGCTAAGGAATAGGTAGGGGTGCCTGGCTGGCTCAGTCAGTAGAGCATGTGACTCTTGATCTCAGGGTCATGAGTTCAAGCCCCACGTTGGGCATCGGAGCCTCTTAAAAAAATAAAATACTGTTAAAGAAAAAGAAATAGGTAAAAATCTCTTATTCAGTGGCATTGGTGAGCAGTCGGTATTGGATAACAGTTAACTCAGCTGAACTTTACTCCAGTTTGACTTTGAGAATAGGTTGAGCAAAAACTAAAGCAATTAGATATAGTCTACTTTGCATTTGGTAGGTTAGCAGATTGCCATTTTTTCTATCTGCTGTAACTACCTTCAAATGTTGTGAGTCATCAGGCTGTTAATTAAAGGTTGTCACCAAATTGTGAAGGGCCCTCAAAGCTAATCAAGAGGATAGCATTTCCACAAGGCATCATTTTTGCCTGAATTTCTAGACACCATTTGCGGTTTTCAAAGTCTGTGTAGAAAACAAATATACTCTGCTTTCAAGTAGGATATGCATGGTGAGAACCCTCAAATGATATTAGTACCACTCATATAGCATTAGTGAAATCCCCGTCATTAGGAAATGTTATTTTATATAAAAAAGTTGATAATAGGATACAAAGATGCTAATATGATTAGGTGATGAGCTGATAATGGGGATTTTTTCATATCAGTGATTCTCATTCGTCACCAGCAAAGCTGATCTCCCTAATATGATATGATATTATAATAAAACCCAGGCAGAGAGTCAGCAGTGAAATTTATGATGCAAAAGAAAAGTCAATAGCATTATAAATCTTAGAAACTGATTATATTTCAGCTGTCAATGTTCTTGGCTGGAAAATATCCTTTAATTCCCATGTCTTAGTCCTATTTACTTTGGTGATACCAAGCAAGGAAATGAAATAGATTTAAATCTTTATCTTAAGGATAACTTTAATGAGTGACAGTCAATTCCACATGGCCTGGTGGCCGCAGATCTGCCCCCTTTGCCTGGCTAACCTCCCATCCAATTAAGTACACGTTTAAATGCAAGTAGTTGTCAGGGTGTCGTCAGCAGAATTTAATTCTATGAGAGATAAACCTAGTTTTCCCTGATATCGTGGTTTAGGTAACGAATGGCTGCCTGAAGGTGTGAGACGATCATTTGAATATCATCAAAGGATTACTGGCAGACTTGTATCACCGATTACAGAAGGTAGGCCCCCTTCTATTCAATGGACATAGAGTCTGTCCAATGAGATTTTTTGGAAAAGGGCAAAAAGCTCTGAAATTCATTTGAGCTGCCCAATCATCCAACTACAATCTCTTGAGTTTAAACAAAAACATATAAGCAGTTCCCATCAACATCGGGACTAGATGGCTGCTGAGGCTTTCAGGGAACTGGGGAGATACTCTAGGGACTCGGCGGTCCTAGAAAGCGGTTTCTTGCTGGGTGGCACTAACAAGAATGTGAAATGCATCACCAGGAATGTTGGATGATGGCAGTATCTTCTAGCTTAGAATTAAGAAAGGGTAAGCATATAAAAGTTGCTTTCAACAGTACCACAAACATTGTAATATGTTGTGAAAATCTTAGAGGGAGTCTAAGGGGTCCTAATATATAACCACATCTACTATGGCATGGAATGCAGAGGTAGGAAGATCTTTCTATCAGCCTTTTGTAAAAGTGTTATACTGGGGACACCAGGGGAGCTTTGTTAGAACCTTATTTTACCCATGACATGCCAGGGCTATGCCACCTAGGGTCCTGCCCATTGAACTTTCAGGAATATCTTTGCCCTCAGAGTCTCCTAAACGCTTTATAGAGCAGATCCCCTGGCTCATCTCATGTACATAACTCTTGTTGGCTTGCAGTTCTGGGAGAGAAGCCTCATGCATTATGTTTGCCTCACTTCTTCATGAGATAGTCACTGGTATAGTTTAGAGCTAGACAGCTCCCTTTCTTGCTTCCTGGAAAATATTTAAATGTAGCAAAATTTCCACTTCAAAATCTGTGTTGAGCTCTCAGTTTACCATGAACTTGCCGGACTACACTTGGATTTGATTGGACTAAGCGTGAGTCAGAAGCTGTACTGTGCAGTTTTCTACTCCAGGTGGGGAACAATGGCTTAGAACAGGCTGTAAGGAAAATGGCCCCAAGGAACCCGGCACAGTTCTTTTTGTGAACTTCCAGTACTTCTGGGATTTGACCTTTGGCTTGCACTCAGTTTGTTTCCTGCCTTCCCTTTATGTAAACTACCCTTGTTAAAATAACTGCATAGGCTGGATTCAGGAGTTCTTTTGGTTTCCGGTTATCTGCCTGGTATTGGCCTGCAGCCCTTCCTGCTCTTGCTTTCTTTGGCTTGGCAGTGCATCTCCCACTATGCACACAGTTACTGCTTTTAACTCATTGTGCACTAGAGCCCACTCTGCCTCTTGGTTAGTTTTGTCCCAAGAAATGTGATAAGTGGACCAGAACCAACCTTCCATGTATGATTCATAGGCAGGAGTTGGCTTTCAGCTTGTCAGGTGGTAGGCTTTTGAGAATTAAAAAAAATTTTTTGATTATAATAATGGCACTTTTTCACTTTCTCTTTTTCTTCCATCGACATCTTGCCCTTTAAGTTATATTTGACATTCATGCACTTTTTGCATAAACCAGTATTAGGATACATCTTTCCAGTGAGTTTCTAGCTATAGACACTTTCAGCCACAGCACACATGTAAGGCGTTGTAGCAATCACCCATTCAAATATAATATGGGATGAAGTGAGGGAAGGGATGGGGGCCGGGGCTGGGGGTCAGAGGAGACAGAGTTAGCTAGAGCAGTGCTTCCTGGCATTACAGTAACTACAGAGCGAACTGTTTCTGAGCACGAGACTGCATTTTCTTGTGCAAGCCTTGGAGCTACGTGGTGTAGTCTCACCCATTTAGAGGTAGAGAAATTGAGGCTTCATGATTTTCTCAAGGGTCCACAACCACTAGATGGAGGGATTTAAATTCCACCCCGTCTGACTGCAGAGCTTGAATTCTTAATCATCTTGATAGTGCCTACATTTTTATGAGTTTATTGGAAAGATACTTAATGGCTACAATTTACCAATAATTCAATATGCCTTCAATTAATTTGTATTTTATCAATTACACATTGAAAGACACTTGAAAAATTGCAGGATTCCCATGAAGAAGTAAAGTCTAATTGCCTTGCCCTTAAATCAGCCTAGCCATGGGAGTGGTTGGGCCAAATAGAATGAGGTGGAGATGACACTGTGTGGTTTCCAAGGCAAGGCCATTAGAAGCCTTGCTGTTTCCATCCGGTTCTTTGTCGTGCTCCCTTTCTGGGGGTGCTACCTTTTGCAGCCCAACCACCAAACTGTAAGAAGCTCAGTCTACATGTGGAGTCTACATGTGGGTGTTTTCGTTGGTAGCCCGAGCTGAGCTCCTGGCCAAGACCCATTAACAGGCAGTCCTGTAAGTGAACCCCCTGGGATGCTCCAGCCCATTCAAGTCCCCAGACGACTGCAGCCATCCTGCACTCTAGCTGACGCCATGCAGAGCAGTGGAACCACCAGTCAACACACAGAGTTATGGTAGAGAATGCATTTTGTTTTAAGCTCTGACATTTTGAGGTGGTTGGCACACAGTGAAAGAGAACTGAAACACACATTCTTTGTGATGATATGCTTTCTGGATTCTGCATGCTGTGACTGATGGTGCTCATCCTGGTCCAAGGATCCCTGGCGTCAACTCTGTAGCTCCGTGAGGTCTTAGGCCCACTATTTGGGACCATAGAAGAGGTTTGTGGGAAGATTCCTACAATGACATACCCCATGCATGTTGGCTACCTCCATATCCATCCTAGTCTCAGATGGTATTCTTAACTGTCTCATAAGGGAAGAAAAATACCTATCAAGTGTCATGGAAAGTTGAGTTAAAATGCAGGCATGCATCTGTGCGTGCACATTCACAAACACACTATTTAGATGATCTCAAATGAACACTATATATCTGGGTGATATTTGAAAGAAGCAGCCATTTGGGTCTCTCTCTTCCAAAGACTAGCTGCAGGCTAAATGATGCGTCAGTAAGTGCCTTCTGCAGGCATTCTTAATAGCCCCGCTTTATATGCCTATGATTCTCACATGGGATTTCAGAATGCAATAAACAAAGAACAAAGTACAACCATTTTATGGTATTATTAAAATAGTGCATATAATTGTTGGCTGGTAATCAGAATATTTTAAAAGATACTTGATTATAATGAGTGCTGTGGTTTAAATGTTTCTCTTCTCTCAGCATTGGTTCACTGATATAGAAAGTTTTAAAGTTATTCTTTTAAAAACATGACCTAAACCTTTAGGCTTTGGTTATAATATCATTATGGTTATAACGATAGCTCCTGTTTGTTGAGCGCCAGTGTGCCCTACGTCATGGTGAATCCTTATTCAACCTTGCGAGGTAATTATTACCTCCCCTTTATAGATGGGAAGACTGAGGCTTAGAGCATGTAAATCACTTGCCCAAGGTGACTCAGTTAACGTATGCAGAGCTGGGGTTTGAACCGCGCCTGCCTGATTCCAAATCCGTCTACTCATGCTGCCTTGTGATGACCGCATCTCCCGCTGCCCTTCTGAAAAGCGTATGATTCAAAAGGCAATTTGTAATAAAGAGCAAAACTGGAACTGAGGTTTTAAAAGCACAGCCTGCCCTTTCAGGTATAAAACATTTTGTTAGAAGCAATAACAGCATAATTATAGCAAATGTCTCCACCTTCCCTGTCGCCACTGCACATGGGTCTAGGTTACAAGTTTGAAATTTCACTGATTATTGGCGCATAATTGGCTTCATGTAGGTGATAAATGTATTACTGATTGATTATCATGACTTGGTCATATTTGAAATGTCAAAGTAGAAAATTGAATTGTCATATTATCGCATGTTCTCATTCAAGCACCAGATAAATATTACAAATGATGATTTTCCACTGAGTACTATATAAAGAATTTATGGAATATTAATAATACTGTTATCCACAACCTTCATGCTTGGTGGATGACCCCAAACTGAAATCATGTTTGACTTTTGAGAAATAAACCGTAAGGATGATCTGCTTTACCCACTTTTCTGCTGCCTACAGTTTTATAGTGTAACTATTCCTAAGGACAGTGCTTGCCTCCCTTACAGAGAACTGGACGTTTATGACCTGCCTGAGAGTGCTTTTGTTTTTTTTTTTTTTCTTTCATCCTTTTACTACCCTCCATGCTGCATGGCAGTCAGGCTATCCTCTGAGGTGAAATCAGATCTTCAGACAGAATGAAAGAGCTGTTCTGGGATGATCTAGGCTCAGTCCCCAATTCTGAACACTGTGAAGACCTTGACAACTTTCAAAAATGTAAACCATCTGCAGAAGCCAGAGTTTGCTGGAAGCCTTCCCATTTCCTAACAGTTGTGACCTCCCTGCTTTTACTGGGGCACTAGGGACCCCTTTTCAAAGAGCAGTTAAGGAGAGAAGTCTGGGAGGACATCCTTTGAGATAATAGGTGGGGGCAACAGATCTCATCCTGTGGAACTCAGACCCCTCCTGTGGGCCCTTGAGATCCCCTTATTACGGAGATCTTCAAATGTCCCAGTGCACCAAGTATTGTCTGTAGACTGAATAAACCATTTGATTTAGCTCCTTTTAGATATATGAATGTAGATACTGCTGTGCTTAATAAAATAGAAGCTAATGTTAAGATAATACTGAATTTATGGTATCTTTCAATAATATGCACTTTCTTAATAGATACTAAAACAATAATGGAATAGAAGATGCATTTTTTTTTCCCCGAAATTATCTGGAGTCATTGACTGGGCCAAGGAATCATTTGTTCAACCATAGTTGCTCAGGGGAGATAGAAGGGCAGCTAGAAGACCATTGCTGCTCAAGGAATCCTGCTAGTTGATGAGGCAGTTAGGAAAATTTGTGTTATAGTTCTTTTAATTTTTATTTATTTTTATTTTTTTATGATCCCTTTGGTCAGACTGAATGTAGGAGCTTCCTAAATGCTCCAGGTCTGCTCAGGACTCAGCTTAATCATTCTTTCAGATACTGAAATTTGTAGATCTCCATGGCATAGGGCTTCGGTATTTTTCAAATCTTTATTTCACTTTACATAGTAGGTGTTCAATAAATGTTCATTAATATTGATGAAGAAGTTGCTTTAC
The DNA here is from genome assembly GCF_024610735.1 of Ursus americanus. Classification (NCBI taxonomy): domain Eukaryota; kingdom Metazoa; phylum Chordata; class Mammalia; order Carnivora; family Ursidae; genus Ursus; species Ursus americanus. Next base: position 34,617,275 of record NC_142151.1, on the reverse strand, counting down.
TGTCAGTGCTCCAAATCATCATTGTTAATCACGTTCGTATTCAGGGTTGTATCTCTGAAGTGAATGGAGTATGTCTAGGTTAGGAAGAAAGGAAATCAGTGCTTCATAAATGTTATTGAAAATGTGTTTTTTTGGTTCCTCCTTCTTAATCAGGAAAAAAACAAAATGTATTCTAATTTGAATTAGCCACCTGGCTTTTAGAAGTGGCTTCTTATAGACCTTGATTTAAATCTCTGATACCCATTTTCCTTTCTTATACATCTGTGTGTTTGGAGTGCAAATGCCAAAAGGGTATGGGTACTCTTTGACTCATAAATATGCAGTAAACATGAGCCCTGGGAAATAAGCATCTTGCAAACCACCATGTTTTCTCTTTGTGTTCTGTACTCAATGTTTCTTCAGTTATTAGTACCATAGTTCAACTCGTTCCAGAGTTGAGCCACATTATGGATAAACCAGCTTTGGTTAGCGAACTAAAGAGCCCAATGGACGTTTATGTCTTGCTTTATGAGAAATGTCAGAAACCTGGCTTTGTAACCAAATCTGCTAGGTGCTGGTGCAACTCTTGCCCAACTCCAAATGCCCTCTGGGTCAGCCTGTAATTAGTACCCAAATTTCATGCAGGATAGTTCAAGGCAATGTCCTCAAACATTAGTGAGCTTCAGAATCCCCGAGTGTAGAGTCAAACCCCACTTTCCTCAATTATAATTATAATTAGGGGTGGGGCCCAGGAGCCTACATGCTAACCAGCCACCCTGGGTGATTGTGATGCCCGTGTTCTGGTGTAAAGAGCTGTGGCAAGGAACTTGGAAACGGATGCTTTGGACCATGATTAGGATTTGGAGAGAAGGTAAGGCATCCAAGAGTGGGGTGATAATGTGAGTAGAAGTATGGAGAAGAACATTGGAGGTCATAGAGCACGGAGTTAGGAGGGTGGGCACTGAGGCCGGACAGCTCCACCCCTGGCAGCCCTTTAGACTTGCATGAGTTACTTCATCTGTCTCACCCTCAGTCTCCTCATCTCTCATGGAATCTATCTCTAAGGGTTGGAGCGAGGATGGAGTGAGAAAATGCGGTTAATGTGCTTGACATAGATTAGGGTCTTAATTGATATTAGCTTTTATTATGCATCCATAAAAATATTGTATTTAAATTTTCTTTTTCACTCTGTAGTCACAAAATTTGTATTTCGAGAATTTCTTTTTGTTTTGTCAGTTAGCAAGTCTGAGAGGTTTTTTTGTTCACGATAGTCACATGGAGAAGTAGGAAGTACCTGAGTCTGGTGAAAGTCAACAGAATTCTTTGGGAAGGTTGTAAAGTATGTATTCTCCTGAAAAAAATAAGATAAAACTCCTGAAAGTTTTCAGTTTTAGCATATTTTGAAAAGATCCAGGGCTGAGCTGGAGAAGGACCTGGGGCCACCGTCAGGAAGGACTGACTCCAAGTTTCGGCTTTCCCACTTGCCTGCCATATATATATATATATATATATATGGAATAAAATACTCTAGGTAACTTAGTCAGGACCCCTCTCTGTGCCTCAGTGTCCTCATTAATAAGTTGAGAGGATGCTAAGAGCTTGTTCATGTGGAGCACTGGACGTGCTTTTGAGTGGAGTGTGGGTACGCATGCGTGTAGCGTGCGTACACATGCGTGTATGTGTAGTGGCTCTGGGACCGAATTGTCTGTGCTCGAATCCCCCCTGTGTTACCAGCTGCAACTGTGGGCTGCTTGTGCCACTTTTTCTTTTTTTTTCTTCCTTCCTTCCTTTCCTTTTTTTTTTTTTTTTTAAGATTTTATTCATTTATTTGACAGAGAGAGAGGCAGCCAGTGAGAGAGGGAACACAAGCAGGGGGAGTGGGAGAGGAAGAAGCAGGCTCCCAGTGGAGCAGGGAGCCCAATGTGGGGCTCGATCCCAGGACCCTGGGATCACGCCCTGAGCCGAAGGCAGATGCTTAATGACTGAGCCACCCAGGTGCCCCTGTGCCACTTTTTCTGACCTCAGTTTCTTCATCTATAAAGTAGGGATAATTCATATCAGGCCTACCTCTGTGGATGTTATGGGTGTATAAACAATTCATACTTGTGAACTGTTTAAAATAGCACCTGGCACTCCTGAGTGCTTGGCATATGTTAGCTATTACTGTGCTGATATATTGCCAATTTGAAGCAAAATATTCATTTTGGGGAAAATCTTTCTTATTGGGATGATTTCGGTTAGTTTTCAGTCCTCACTGAAGACATCCCTTATCTTTTATTATTTCTCTGCCTGAATCTTTTTTTTTTTCCTGAGTGAGGCTCTCCTCACTGTCCCCCATATTCCGATGACGCTTACTGAGAGATTAATTTGTGCCAGCAAATTGCTCCTCTAGCACTGTCACAGTGACCCTTCACCACAACCCCACAAAATGTGTGTTAGCAGCTCTACTTGAAGATAACCTGCAGAAGGTCACATATGTAGGAAGTGGCAGTGACTGCCCCAAAGCACATAGCCTTTGCTTCTGTGTGTTACTGTCTCCTAAACCTTCACTCTCTGTACTGTTGTTCCTCTCTCTCCCACCCCACCCAACCTCAGTGCCTCCCCTTCTTTTTAAACCTTGATTCTTTCTGTGATCCATGCTGATCTGTCTTGACTTTGATCAGCTCAGGGTAGCCCTTATTTACTCTGTTAGACTCCTGTTAATATCTAATTGTCTTGTTTAGGTGTGTGTCTAAGACTCTGAGTTCCTTGACGAAAAGGTCTATGGCATCCGCAGCAGTATAGTTGTACGTCAGACGGAGTGGTAGTTACTTGTTAAGGTGAATGTAATATGCATGTGTATTAGCTTTAGTTTGCTACAGCTGCCACAAAGCAAAGTACAGACCGGGTGGCTTAAAAAACGCACATTTGTTTGGTCAGAGTTTGGAGGCCAGAAGTCCAAGATCAAGGTATTGACAAGTTTGGTTTCTTCTGAGGCCTCTCTCCTGGGCTTGCAGCTGCCACCTTCTCGCTGTGTCCTCATATGGACTCTCCTCTGTGTGTATGCATCCCTGATATTTCTCTGTATGTCCAAATTTTTCTCTTCTTATATGGACTCCAGTTATACTGGATGACCTAATGGCTTCATTTTTACTCAGTCACCTCTTTAGAAGGCCCTACCTCCAAATAGTCACAATCAGAGGTCCTGGGGGTCAGTGCTTGAACATTTGGGTTTTGGGGGGAACACAGTTCAGCCCATAATAGCATATATCTTTAAAATAACTCACAATCGTACTGAATGTGAAATGCTGATAAAAATTTAGAACTTGTATAAATATGTCGTATTATGTATGATATATCACATGAGATACATGTCTCTGTGTATGAGAGATACACTGAGGATATCTCATCTCTCAGGGAGATTTAATGAAAATTAATTTCAGAATTTACTAGGCTGATTACAATAATTTCCAGGTGTCCAACAGGTAAGCTGATGATAGCACTGTGGCCTGCCTAATCACAGCCCACTGGAGATTTTTAAATAACATTTATTTTATGTAATTAGCACATCTATTGTAGACCAATAAGGCCTAACCACCCACTCACATTGACTCCCTTCCTCCAGGTGTCACATCAGCAGGTGTGAATCAAATTAGTAATTTGTGATGGAAACAGAATGTAATCAATTACGCAATTTTGAGCTGTTCAAAATTAATTCCATTAAATTATATCACGAAACTGATCCATCATGAAGTAGTGAAAATAAGATGGAAAGAAGCATGAATAAGGGCCTTTCACTGGGAAATGCTGTGAAAGAGGTTATAAGAATGTGGTCTTTTGGTTTTTTCAGACCTGGGTATGAGTCCTAGTTCTGTCATGTAGTAGCTGTGGGCAAGTTTCTTAACCTGCTGAAGGCTCAGTTCCCTCACCTGTGAAGTGGGTCTAATGATCACTGCATGACTGTGTTGTGAGAATTAAATGGAATGATGAGAGGAAAAAGCATGAGAGGAGCAGCGTGAGAGCAAGGAAGGACTTTGTCTCTTTTCTTCGTTGTTATATCCCTGGTGTTTAGAACAAGGCTGGAAAATGGAGGCACTGTATTTTAATAAATAAATATTTAAATTAACACATGCAAATATATAAATAGTTAAATAAACAAACATCTATTTATTGAATGGGTGAATGAATAAATGAATTAATAAGAAAAAACAAAGCACCCACAGAGCAATAGTGATAATTCCACAGACAAGGGCAGTGGTTCTAAGTCCACTTAGAATCACTCGAGGAGCTTTTAGAAAATACTGGTGCTGGGGCACCATGACCACAGAACCCGATTTATTGGTTTGCTTTTAGCCTCTAGCACTGGGATTATTTTCCCATTGCATGTGCCATCTTCTAATATTCTATTATGCAGTCTTATGGCATTTTAATATACTAAATATAATAATATAATAAGTTTTACATGTATTATTTATAGAGCTTTGTGAGTCAGAGATCTTTTAATTTTTCAAAAAACTTTATCTAAAAAAAGTTTTAAAGACTTTTAAAATTTATTTTAGAGAGAGGGAGAGAGAGAGAGAGAGAGAGAGACTGAGCGTGAGTGAGGGGAGGGGCAAAGGGGAAAGGAGAGGGAGAGAATCCCAAGCAAGACTCCACCTAACACAGAGCCTGACACAGGGCTGGATCCCATGATTCTGAGATCATGACCTGAACTGAAACCAAGGGTCGGACCGTCAACCGACTGAGCCACCCAGGTGTTCCTGTAGAGATATTTTTAATGTTTTGTTCCTTGATGTATCCTAAGTGCTAAGGACATATTTGATACAATAGTAGATATTCAATGATAAACAAATTAATAAATGAATATATGAATGACCAACATATATTATCCAAATTATTTGAAGTATCTGAAATTTATTATTTTTTTAAATGATTTTCTTTATTTATTTTAGAGAAAAAGAGCGCTCAAGCTGGGGGAGGGGCAAAGGGATAGAATCCCAAGCACACTGTGTCCAGCACAGAACCTGAGGTGGAGCTTGATCTCACGACCCTAAAATCATGAGTTGAGCCAAAATCAAGAGTCAGACATTCAACCAACTGAGCCATCCAGGTGCACTGATGTTTATTTTTTAAAAGATAATATTGTAACTACTTTTACTGCTCAAAAAGAGACATAAGTTCAATCAGTTGGTGGTAGGAGGTCGATTGGAAGGTCTATAATCAGAGCTGGTGGGTGCTGGAGAAAGGATCCCATACCGCCTGGGATGAGTTCTTGGCAGAGGTTAGACAATGGAAAACCCAGATAAGTCTGGGGGAAATTCCAGAGCAGGGCACTTGTGCTTTGCTTTTGGGTGAAGCCCGAGAAAATAGAAAGCCTCTTAGACCCTCTGTACCAACTGAGTCCCAGTAGATTAAAAATGGTAAAGTGGTTTACTTAAATAGTGAAGAGTTGACAGCCCACAATCACCAAGTTTCCTCATCTCTGAAGTAGTGTGGAAGAGGAGAGAAAGTTTTCTGTGTCCTTAGGAGGGGTGCAGAAGTGGCTGAGAGTGGCCAGTAGACCTGAGGCACCTGACATCTAAGCAAGAAGGATGTAGGTGAACCAACATGGCCCCAATGTTCAGAGGGCAGGATGGAGCCTGCCTGGTTCATAGCAGCTGCAGTGTGGTTAGTGCCCCGAAGAGTAAAAACACCTGGCCAGATATATTAGTAGTAGACACAACGTATGGTCAAGGAAGATGGAGATGGGGACAAGATGCTGTCTACCAATAGTACATAATGGCTACTCAAGCCCCCATGATTGAAATAATCTCTGGGTAACAAAATTAAAAGGAGAAGGTAAGAACTCTGAATTGACTGAGTTTTCCTGGAAGTACTGGACAAAGTTTTCTGCTCTAGGTGAAATGGAGGTTTGAGAGCTGTAAGTTAGGTTGAATTATAGGGAAATAATTTTTAAAAAGTTCTGGTTTTGTACATCTGAATTTTTTTTTTACTATAAAATTCATGCTCACACAGCTATCTTATTACCTTTTATCGTTATTGTACACTTGATTCATGTCTGTGTTGTGTTCAGTGACTGCACATCAGGCAGTCTCCACAGCTTCATTATCACCAGTAGAACACACACATGGCTGAAATGCATGGATGGCTGATGATGTGGCCCAGCTCTGAGAACTCCTGCCAGTATCTGGCCATGTGAGCTTCTTGGGTCTTAGGCAGATCTTACCGTTGTATGTAGTAGCCTCCAGATAGCAGCTTGTTCGGTGGTCTCTGTGCTGTGTCTCAGTTTCTTAGTTCTGTGGCCAACCCTTCGTCAAAGTCCAGGATGGATTTGGAGGCTTTGGAGGCTTTGGAAGCTTTAGGGAACTGAAATAGAGCCCAAAAATAATTCCAGAAGGATGGTGAGCTGGTCTCTCATGCAATCACAGATCTGACCTGAAAATCTTTTGGTTGTTAGAAGGTTCAACTCTTTAGACTGACATTTAGAGATCTACACATGCTCCTGTCTAAACATTTCCTCAAATACACATGAAATTCTATTATTTTCTATGAGTACCAGACTCTTTCAGCTGCCTCAGCTATCTTTCATATCTGCTCCTTTGAGAGCCTGAAACTCCCTACTTCACCTTTCTACTTCTATTCACTATCAAGTCCCACATCCACCTCCTTTTTGAAAACTTTCCTAACTTCCCTGGGCAGTTATTTGCTTACTTTTTTGGACTCCAGCAGCAGTTGGTACACACTTTCTCTACAGCACTTCTCACATTGTTCTTTGTTTTTGTATCTTTTCCTCTGCTAGTCTGTGATTCAAGGGCAAGGTTGGCCATGTCTCTAATTTATTTTGAATTATTTCCGGTGTGCCCTGCATCTTTCTACACAAATGTGTGTGTGTGTGTGTGTGTGTGTGTGTATAGAATCTCCTGAGAATCATATAGCCCTGGAGTCTTTCTATGGAATATGATGTTATCAGGTCTGGTACATTTTGAATTATCCTGAGCACAACCCCATTCCCCGCTGGGTCTCATCAAGGAAACCTTGGTTCCTGATAACCAAGTTTTTCCTAAAGTGTGATTTCTAATCCAACTACATCAGCATCACCTGGGAACATGTTAGAAATGCAGAATCTAACCAATTTGGTATAGAAGAAATGTAACTCAATGTAATAAAGGCCATATATGACAAGTTCACAGCTAACATCATACCCAGTGGTGAAATACTGAAAGCTTTTCCACTAAGATTAGGAATAAGACAAGGGTGCTTACTCTCACCACTTCATGGTACTGGAAGTCCTAGCCAGAGAAATCAGACAAGAAAAGAAATAAAGGGCATGCAAATGACAAAGGAAAAAGTAAAATTGTTTCTTCAGATGACATGATCTTATATATAGAAAACCCTAAAGACTCCACCAAAAAACCGTTCGAACTAATAAATAAATTCAGTGAAGTTGCAGAAAGAATACAAAATCAATATACAAAAATTGGTTGAGTTTCTGTAACTAACAGCAAACTATCTGAAAAAGAAATAAAGAGGAGCACCTCGTTGGTTCAGAGAGTAGAGCATGAGACTCTTGATCTCAGGGTTGTGAGTTCAAGCCCCGTCTTGGGTGTGGAGCCTACTTAAAAAAAAATAGGGGCACCTGGGTGGCTCAGTCATTAAGCGTCTGCCTTCGGCTCAGGGTGTGATCCCAGGGTCCCAGGGTGTGATCCCAGGGTCCTGGGATCGAGCCCCACATCAGGCTCCTCTGCTAGGAGCCTGCTTCTTCCTCTCCCACTCCCCCTGCTTGTGTTCCCTCTCTTGCTGGCTGTCTCTCTCTGTCAAATAAATAGATAAAATCTTTAAAAAAAAATCCTGTTCACAATAGCATCCCAAACAATAAAATATTTAGGAATATAATTAAGGAGGTGAAAGATCTGTACCCTGAAAACTATAAGGCACCAATGAAAATTACTGAAGAAGACACAAATGCTTTCTGTGTTCATGTTTTCATGTTCATAGATTGAAAGAATTAATATTGTTAAAAAGTCCGTAATATCTAAAGCCATCTGCAGATTCAGTGTCACCCCTATCAAAACTCCAGTGACAGTTTTACAGAAATAAAAACAAATGTATTAAAATTGGAATGGAATCACAAAAGACCCCAGGTAGCCAATGCAATCTTGAGAAAGATGAATAAAGCCAGAGGTAATGCACTTTCTGATATCAAACTATATTCCTAAGCTATAACAGTCAAAACAGTATGGTACTGGCATAAAAATAGACCCATAGATCAATGGAACAGAATCTAGAGCCCAGAAATAAACCCATGCATCTATAGTCAACTAATATTTGAAAGGGAGCCAAGGAAAAGATAGTTCCTTTAATAAATGGTGTTGGAAAAACTGGATGTCCACATACAGAGGAATAAAACTGGGCCCCTATCTTATACCACTTAACAAAAATCAACTCAAAATAGGTTGAAGATTTAAGGGTAAGATTTAAAACCATAAAACTCCTAGGAGAAAGCTTAGAGACAAAGTGCCTTGACTTTGGTCTTTTAAATGATTTTTTGGATATCATGCCAAGAGCACCAGCAACAAAAGCAAAAATAAACAATGGGACTATATCAAACCAAAAAGCTTCTGCACAGCAAAAGAAACAATCAACTAAATGTAAAGGCAACCCAGAATGGGAGAAAATATTTATAAATCATATATCTGTTAAGAGATTAATACCCAAAACATATAAGGAACTCCAACAACTCAGTAGCAAAAAAACAAGTAATTGGATTTAAAAATGTGTAAAGGACCTGAATAGACATTTCCAAAGTAGACATAGAAATGGCCAGTAGGTACCTGAAAAGATGTTCGACATCACTCATCATCGGGGAAATGCAAATCAAAACCACAGTGAGATGTGCCCTCGTATGTGTTAGAATGGCTATCATCAGAGACAAGAGGTAACAAATGCTCTCGAGGACATGAAGGAAAGGGTACCCTGTGCGCTGTTGGGAGGAAAGTAAATTGGTGCAGCCATTATATAAAACAGTGTGGAGCTTCCTGAAGAACCTAAAATTAGAACTAACGTAGGATCCAGCAATTCTACTTCTAGATATATATTTGAAGGAAATGAAATCATTATCTCAAAAGATAACGCCTTGAGGGCATTATGCTAAACGAAATAAGTCAGACAGAGAAAAACAAATACTCTATGATCTCACTTTTATGTGGAATCTAAAGAAATAGAACTCATAGGAACAGAGAGTAGATGCCAGGGGTGGGGGATGGGGGAGGTTGGGAGAGATAGGTGAAGGTGGTCAGAGTATACACTTCCAGTTATAAGATTGATAGGTGCTGAAGATGTAACGTACAGTATGGTGGCTTAGTTAACAATACTGTACCGTATACTTGAAAGTTGCTGAGAGGGTAGGTCTTAAAAGTTCTCATCACGCACACACACAAATGGGCAGCTATGTGAGATAATGCATGTGTTAGCTAACCTTATTGCGGTAATTCTTTTGCAGTATATATGTACATCAAATCATCACGGCTAACACAACGTTATATGCCAATTGTATCATAAGGACGCTGGGGGAAAAGGAAATACAGATTCTCAGGCCCCACCACAGAACTCCTAAATTGGGAACTCTGGTGCAGGCCCTAGCAATGCATGTTTTCAGGGGATTCTGGGCAGGCCGACCACTGCCCTCTACCCACTCTAGGGATCTCCATGGTTGCCAAGAAGGGGAATTGGGGATTGGCAGCCAATGGGGGAAGGCTGAATTGGGAGGAGTGAACTTCACCCCACAGTGCCTTTCACGAAGACTGGGCCTGGAGCAAAATCCCTGTGGGATAAGGTGAGTCACTCCTCTGTCCCCCACCTGTTGCTGTCCTGACAGATTTTCACATCTGAGCCTTTCGTTAGAATTAAAGCCCTCGGAGGAGGAAATCAAGAGCTATCCCAACTTGCCATGGATAAAATCATCCTGCTCCTTTGATGGATAACGTGAGATCCACATTCCAGGAGAACTGGCAGGCTCCTGGGTGTTCTCCGTTGTCAAGGTAGTGCCCGTGGAAGACTCCGCGGGGGAGGTAGAGTGGCTTGCTACCCCAAGGAGATACGCTGTGGCACTCTTGACAGGCAGAAAGACAGGGAAGTGAATGTTTTAGTATTTTATAAATCATTTGGAGGAAATTATGTTTTATTTATGTTCATTTTTGAATGTATTTGAATTTTTATTACAGATATTTTTCAAAGATGCAGGCATTGGAGGCAATCCTGGGGGAACGGGTACCTCAAAAGGATGTGGCAGGGGCCGACCTGATTGGCTGAAGGGGAGAGAATTATTCATATTTTAAAGAGCAGTCTGAAGTTGGCTTTCAAAGGGACCAAATCTGAATGAAACTCAAAAGTTTTAAATCGTGACGATGAAGTACTTGGTTTTAAAAGGAAGATTTAGTGTGAGTGAGTCACAGTGCCACCTGAGTGGTGTGGAGAGGAACTCAGATGAAGAAAACAGAAGGAAAAATTAAGATGAGTCTCGATTAAATGGGTCACAGTGTGGACCACACGACCAGCTCCGTTTTCAGAGTTCTTCTCTGGAATAACTGAGACTGCAGATGTAACACTGAGCGTCCCTGGAACTCAGCTCCGTGGCACTGACTCTTTCCACTCCTTCGTTACCAGTGCTGGTCATCACGGCTACTTCCCCAGCGGGCTGATTCTGTGGCTCTTGGCACCAGCCAACGAAATGGGCCAGAGTGATGGTATTGCACCTGTTATAAGGAAGTACGTTGCGTGTGGAGGTGTGACGGGGGTTCCCCTCCTACTTGACCAGCAAAGGACTTGATGCTGTTGGAACTGAAATGAAAATGGGCATTCTAATTTAAAATTTTTCACCTGGTGATTTTATCTTTACAAACAGAGGTATACGCTCAGCTTTTCCAAGTGTTTAATTTAGGAACATATTTTTCTTTTCCCTGATGCTATGAAGTTAATCATGGGGAAAATATATTCTCAATAACGAAGAAGGGCAAATGGAAACAAAGAATAGTTCTTCTCAAATGTACCACTGACACAGGACATGTGACAAAATTTAGGGTAAAAAGATGCATGTGAGGATGGTAGTTTTCTTATATCTAATTTCATAGTTCTCCCTATTATATGATGTTGCGACAAAAACACTGGTCCTGGAAGGAAACAATGCCTTTAGGATGGGAAGGCGAGAGTCAAATAAGAACATTTTTGTTGATGAAAACTGTAAATGAAAAGGTTTTATAAAGACATTTGTAACAATATTAGCTGTCATTTATCGATGATCGCCATGCCCAGAACTTGGTGTTTATTCACTGGTTAAGGCCATGCATATTTATGGAGTTACTAATGTGTGCCAGGCCCGCGTGGGAGCTGCCGAGGAGCCGGACCTGTGCATACGATTGACACAGTTTGTCAAAGTCCCTGCTAACCGTAGGTCACAGCTGAGGAAACGAAAGCTCAGGGACCTGAAGCCAGAGGGTCTTAACTCTACTACTCTGGAATCATCGGGTTCTATGTCTAAAAAAATCCCGAGGTCTGGGCCCTACCCTAGCTCAGTTGAACTAGAATTACTAATGTGGGGTTGGGGGCTGATATTTTCTTTTATGTTCCTCTTGGGGGCTCTGACACATGGCCAGGGCTCAGGCATACTTCTGCAAGGTCACCCTGGACTGGCTAGGGACAGGAGTGTAAGCCATGAAGTCAGGTGAGCGTGGCATGTGAAGAACAAAATTAGGCCTGTCCAGGCCTCGGTGTGACATTTTTGACAGCCCGTTGTGATCGGCAGGAGTGCGCTCTGAGGGGTTCATTGTTTCTCGGCACCATCTCTGCTTCGGGCCTCTCCGTTTCTTGAAAAGTCCCGTCAAGTTTCCCAGTTTGAAGACAAATATGTGATCCTCTGAAGGCTCTTCACTTAATAGACTCCTACCCACCACGTAGCGTGTGTGCTTTGTAATTTCCCTTAAGAGCTTTGTTATACACAGTCTGGTAATAGGAGTGGCGGAGATGGCGGAGAGAGATGAGCCCGCCGCGGAAGGCGCCGTGGGTCCTCTCAGAGGACAGCAAGTCATCGCTTTGTTTTCAAATAATGCAGTTGGTAATAAGTTTTTGGATGTGTGTGAGCTGTAAATCGTTCTGAAAATTGAACTGAAGATACAATATCGTAAATCTCTTCCTTGGTGGTGGAATATTTATGGGGAGAGCAATATAATCAGTTATGTGGGTATGCTGGGTCTGACATCTGACGGGGCAGGACTCTGTACCGACGATCTGTCGCCTATTAGACAATTCCTCTAGGTGAGCACGTGGGTGTGTAAGTTGGAGGGCTATTTTAAATGGAAATAATCAGATGATGCCTTAATAAAATCAATGTGGAATGCATTAGTAGAGCAGGTCGGGAGGTTTGGCGCCGTGCAGTGCCGGGAAGGGCAAGGAGATGCAGGCTGTGCCTTCCCTTCCTGGGGCAGCCTTCTCTCCTGGTTGCTGTGTAATTTGGTTCCCTAAATCAATGCTTGTTTGTTCTAGGAACGCACAATCCTATAAAAATGCACATTTCATTAGGTTTGTTTTGAAACTCATTATCGTCACTATAAATACCTCTGTGTGGAAAGTAATGAAATAAAGCCAAAAGAATCGTGAAATCACGGCAGGCTGTGAGAAGTGAAGAATCGAAGCAGCAGTAGGCAACATTGTCATGATTTTTCTTTCAAATAATTATCACAATTATTCGAAAGAAAAAAATCCTAGAACCACTAATGGTTTTCAGACTTTTTTTTTTTTTCTTTTGGTTGATAGTGAAACACATTTTCAAGCAAAATCTGATTTGCAGACCCATTGTCTAACACAGATCAAAAGTTGAAGTTGGGGAAGTGATTCAAATCTTTGCCAAGCCCCTGAGGTACCTCCACCACCCCAGAGTGGTGTCCGTCACAGCTCTCTGTTGACCTGGTTGAATTGGAGAGTGACTAGTCCAATGCTCTCCATTCACAGAGGAAGAAACCAAGCCCAGGAAAAGTCACCTGGCAGAGAGAAGACAGGGACTCCATCCTTGGGTTGCTGCCGCCAAACCATGTGACCTCTGCTCTCTGTACTCCTTACAGTGTTCTCTATCTTCTTTCATAGTACTTATCCCCTACCTACCTACGATATCACTTGTATTATTTCTTTGTGTTTATTGTCTGACTCTGCTGCTGCTCCCAACCACCCACCCAACCACCCTCTACTAGAATCTCAACTTCATGAAAGCATGGATTTTTTTGTGGGGGGGGTTCTGTTTTATTCACTGATGTATCCCCAACGTCTAGAACAGTGCCTGGCAGGTAGTTGATACTCAACACATATTTGCTGAGTGAATACATTTTATGAAGACTGAATTACAGATTAATGAGATGGTCTCCATAAGCTATCCATGACCATCTCACTCATGACTGTGTATAAGCAGGTTTTACTGGCGAAAAGAAAAGGCTTAACACATCTGATTCACTCAGCCGTCCTCTCCCTCCAAGTGAAAGGTAATGGTCCTCTGAATCAACACTCCTCTAAGGAAGCTGTGTAATGTTTGCTTTCAGTAACGTCTGTCTACTGGGGAGATGAAAACAGGCAGAAAAGGACCAGGCAAGGGGTGCTTCATTCAGGTGTCCATGAACTTGGATGGGGAGAAGACTACATCCTTATTTTAATTAACCTCTAGCTGAAATGTAGCATATTCTTCAACAGAATATACAGATGACAAACCCCAAGAGACTTTGTCAGCAATGGAAATCACAGATTTTTTTCTTATCACATTATTGTTGCAGATATAGCAAAATAATGTTTTCACATATTACCATTTCAAAATTATGATAGTTATTACACCTATCTCTAGATTTTATTGTTTCATGCATTGATAAAGAATTACATAGATTACAATGTCACAAATTTATTGAAAAATATGTGGTAACTATTATTTCAATATACTTTGCTCCCTTTGTATTACCACGTATTTTACTTTATGCCTTCAAAAACACTCTAAAAAGTTCAGACTTCACCAGATTGCTAAGGATATCCGGGCCATTGTCTGTGCCAAGAAACAGTGCAGTGCCAAGGCTGCTGGGTGTATCCAGAGAACCAGTCAAGACCAGACTCAAAACAAAAAGAGCTGGAATCTTGCTCCCCTCTAGGGGGTATTCTGTAGGCACCAAGTCTGGTCTCTGCAAACTCAGTCCCACAAGGATGTGGGCAAACCCAATGCAATTCTCTGGTAATGAGGCTTTTCCAGACCACGAGAGATGGATCTTGAATCTCTCAGTTAAGTGAAGCCCTCCTTGACTACTCTATCTGAAATTTCAACAACTCTCCTTCCATACATACTTCCTAGCCCCGTGTCCTGTTTAATTTTTACCGCTCTTTGTCAGATTTGATTCTCTCTCTTCCCCACTAGAAGGTAGGCTCCAGGTGCAGGGGATTTTGTGTTTTATTCATGCTGTGTCTTCTGTGCCTAGAACGATGCATGGGACACAGATAGTAAGTAGACGTAGATTTAGTCAGTGGATGCATCTTGCTGCTCTTATCTTGGAACATGTTGTATGTGTCTGTGGGGGACTCCAGGTACCTCCTGGCCTTCTAATTGGCCTTTCTTCTTAATATCACCCTGCTGTATCCAACACATTGAATGATTAGGTAAGTGCTTTTTGTTTTTTCAGTGACCTCAATTTCCTTCATTGGACTGGACAATAGGCCTGAATCACAGGCCACTGGGCTGGAGCCTTAATTGTTAATTTCACTAGTTAAGACTGACAGATATGGGGCATCTGGATCACCCCTTCTGCACTCATGGCAGACATAACTAATTGACTAAGCGCTCTTCTTTTTGCTGGCCTCAGGCTTGGTGTTACAGTTGTTCCTACCCTACTGGTCAGGGAGCTATTATTCTTTTGGAGTTGCGTACAGGCGTCACACTTTGGTTGAGTCCTGAACAAATCCTACTTCTTGTACCCTCCAGCTGCTGTCTGGGACCCTGTTCCAATTTAAACTCAATCCTAGGATCTTGATGCCTCCAGGAACCACTTGCTACAGCCTCTGTCTCCCTCACCAGGTCCAGTTTGTTCATTCCACAATCTGCTCTAGGTAATTCGGTCTATCAGTGAACACTATGAAAAAATTTCCTGCCCTTGTGGTGTTTATATTTGTGTGTGGGAAAGGAGCATTAAATAACAGACATAACATAATTAAATTATGTAATGTTTTTGGACATGAGAAATGCTATGGAAAAAACCTAGAGCAGGGTTTAGAGTGAGAGTTAGGATTTTCATTGCCCCGAAGGGGGGCAATTTCATTCCATTGGCCCTGGTCCTGGTTGATCCTCTGTTTCTCTCCTGTCTTATTTGCCTTATTCTTCATCCTAGCCTGGTGCAGAGACAGGTTGGGGGGCACTATGCCATATATCATAGATGTTCCAAGGAGCGGCAGGGCAAAGCAGGTCAGGTCTGTGGGGAGCTCCGAAAGTAGCTTTTGATATGATATATATGTATAGGGAAAGAAAGTAGAAGTAAAGTTGGAAAGGTGTTAAAGACAAACTATATAGTTTCTCCTATGGCTAGGTCCAGCAAAATCTGTTTAAAAATGGAAAATCTAACAAACCTTCATTCTTTGCCATTTTCTCTGCTGAAATGAGCTTCCTACCTTGAGGCTGTCGAAATGAGAATTAATGAAAATTAAATAATATTAAAAGTTCATTTCCTCAGTCTCACTAGCCACATTTCAAGTGCTCAATAGCCCTTTGTGCTAGCGGTTACCACATTAGACAGTACAGATAAAGAACATGTACATCATCACGGAAAGCTCTGCTGGACAGCCTTGCCCTGGACTGTATGTGTGGGTCCAGAGCTGAGTAACAACACAAGTAGCTCAAAGGCTGAGGTTAACAAGAGTTGGGCTTAGAACCAGGATTGAGCTACAGGATGATAGGGAGGCAGGAGCCTAGAAGTGAGTCAGGTACCAAAGAGCCAAGAAACCAAATGAGGTCAACCAGGAGGGCTGTAGGAGTAACAAAAATGAGCACAACTAGAAATGAGCTGGAGTAGAATCCATCTGGCTGGAATCCAGGCGTGTCTGTACATGGTCTGTGGGGAGGACATGAGTGGACAGACACTTAGTGACTTCCTTGTTAGTACTCTTCTGTCCTAGGAACTTAAGCTTCTTGCATCTCCTCTATCCTCACCTTCCTCCTTTTTTTTTTTTTTTTTAAGATTTTATTTATTTATTTGACGGAGAGAGAGACAGCCAGCGAGAGAGGGAACACAAGCAGGGGGGGTGGGAGAGGAAGAAGCAGGCTCCCAGCTGAGGAGCCTGATGCGGGGCTCGATCCCAGAACACCGGGATCACGTCCTGAGCCGAAGGCAGACGCTTAACGACTGAGCCACCCAGGCGCCCCTCACCTTCCTCCTTCTAGGCGTCTAGCCATCCAGGCGAGACATCTTGGAATGTTCTTCGCCTCTTTCTGAGCTCTTCATCCCGCTTCTTACTTCCCACCTAATCCCTGGGCTTCCTTAGCAAGCCCTCCTGTTACTGCTACCTGAGTTCATTCTTTATTTTTCTCTCCCCTGGACTAGTATATAAACCACTTGGATTGTCTCACTAGCACTATTCTCTTTTCCAGTCTTTCTGATGAACCACAATAAAATCAGACTTCTTAAACCACAGCTTTGATCCTTATCTGCTGCAGCCCCAACTTCAGAGGCCCCTCCTGCCTCCAAAATCAGGTCTCCAGCCTTTCCCCTGTCATTTGAGACATTCTGTGACATGCCCCAATCTATCTTTCCAATGTTATCTCTCCTTACTTGCAAACTTGTGTCCTATTTTACAGTCAAATGGGATTAGTTATGTCTCTTAAACCTGTCTTGCCATTCCCTATCTTGATCTACTCATGCTATTCTTTCCACCTTGGATGCCTTCCTCTCCCCTTTCACCTTCACCTTGTGTCGAACCCAACTTTGCTTAAAGGCTTGTGTTACATTCCACTCCCACCCAATCTTTTCCTAATTTTCTGCTATGTTAAATGTTCTCCATTTACTTTTCCATCCTTCTCCACTCTGCTCTGTGCCTAGGAGGCTGGCTTGTGTGAATTATGTCATTTGCCCTCTGGCTTCCAATTGGGTTTGGCCAACTGGACAAGATCTGAGGGCAAGAGAGGGAAGTCAGGGTATTTATTCTCCTGGCTTCCTTCCTGCATGACTGCAGGGGTCAGACAGTGCCCTTCTTACAGAAGGCTGTGGCTGCAATCAGAGGCCCCTCTCTACAAGCTTACACCCTTTCAGGTCCTTTCGGGTCTAGGGGTGGTAGTGACGCTTTGCTATTTTTACCCTGTGGAGCTCCTCCGTTTGTCTCTCTTAATTTATCCCATACCTTTGTGAGTAGCTATTTCATGAAATGCTCCTTAATTATCCCTTTTGAATGTTTCTTCTGTTTCCTACCAATGTCCTGACTGGTATGCCCCACACTAGATACCATGACTCCTTCCTTTAAATCCCTTCTCTGTTAGGCACTTCCTGTAGTCTTGGATTTTCCCATTAGACTAAAAGCACCGATCGAGCACTTATCATCTATTGGTCATGATTCTGGATGCTGGGAATACAGTGATGGGCAATATAGATAAAGTCCTTGCCACCTTGAACTAATATACTAGAACTAGCATTTAATAAGTGTTGACTAAGTGGCAGATGCTTTTTAAAATTCTTTACATGCAGTAAGTCATTTAACCCACACAGCAACCTTGTGATATGTTTTACAAAGGAGGAAATAGAAACTGAGAGAGATTAAGTAATTTGCCTGAGGTCATACAACCAGAAAGTTGCAGAGCTGGGATTCTAATCCAGGTAGTCTGACTCCAAAGATCATACTCTTTTGTTTTTTAAAGATTTTATTTATTTATTTGAGAGAGAGAGAGAGAGAGAGAGCATGAGTAAGGGGGGGGTGGGGGAGGAGCAAAAGGAGAGGGAGGAGCAGACTCCCCGCTGAGCAGGGAGCCCTACTCAGGGCTCATCCCTTGGACCCTGAGATCACGCCCTGAGCCGAAGGCAGACGCTTAACCGCTGTGCCACTCAGATGCCCTTAAAGCTCATATTCTTAACTGCATCACTGTACCATCTGTTACTAGCTTCGTGTCTTTTGCAAAAACTAGCGTACAGGCGACGCTCCGCACATATTTGTTGGGCTGATTTTAGTAGACAATCCCTGTGGGAAAGGAAGACACCCATGGGATTATGCTTTCTGTAGGCTCAACAAAATTTTTATTTCAATAGCTTTCAAGAATAACTTGGTTTTGTTTTATTTTGTGTTATTTTCAAGTATTTATCTGCAGTAGCAGCTGGAAACAAATAGAGAGTCTCTTCCGCATTTAACTGAGCATGATATCTGGTTGCATGGCTGGATCTTCATCACAAACAGAATTGTGTACTCTAACCCTGGGCGGAAGACAGCCTCTCTCGTGACACAACAGTGCTCAATGGATAGTATGTGCAGCAAATGTTTAGTTACAACAGAATAGCACCCAACTTGTAATCATTAATAGAAACCCATGTAAGAGTTCACTGCAGCTGTGACTTCTGCTGGTGAATCATTCTGTTTTAAATATAATGTACTCAAAAAGCAGCAAAAACTGTAGTTAGAAATCACTGTAATGGCTTTCGTGAAAGCTATCGCTAATTTAGGGCCCAATTAAAACTAGAAATCCAATTATTGCTGAATAACATAATTGCAAGAAAGTAACTTGAATTGCACGTATGTCAGTAATTAAGGAGGAAGCTTTAATAACAGAATATGTCTGAACCATTCCAAGGAGGGGCCAAAAAGTTTGAAGATCTGTTTCGTTTCTCCTCTAGGGTGGGTCAGAGCAAGAAATGCCCCAGCCCTTAGGTGCTGGCAGTCAGCTCTGAAACTTGTAAACATGGTGTGCTTTTTATAGCCTAGCTCGGGAGGTCCCAGTGAGATAAATGCAGAATCTATGAGCAGGGTCAGGTTGATATCTGAGTCCCTGTCCTGTGAACATCAGATACATTGTTGGTCCTGAAAAATTAAATAGTAGGAGGTGCTGTTTGTTAAATACTACTCTGTAGAAAGCAGTTGGCGGTATAAATATCAAATGCTATACCTTTACAGTTCAAGCTCAGATTTTGACCTTGTGATTAATTTCATAGAATTAATTCTGTTGCTTGCTACGGAGTGCCCAGGCTGCAGAGCCGGGGGTAGGGCTGTGGGCTTGGAGAGCCACAGACTGGGCACACCCAGTGTGTTAGCTATGAAAGAGTGCTGCCCTGGGTGAGGAAGGGTGTAGCTCTCGTGAATTTCTCTCCATAGCCATGGTTTGCAGAGGGTGCTAGCAACATCTTTGAGAGGACCCCAGGCAGGCGATTTCATTTTATTGCAGAGGCTATTAGGTGGTGTGAACTTTCATTGAAATATATTGGGCCACAGTTCTCAAGTTGTGTGCATCCTAATTAAAGAGTTTGTTAAGATACCGATGCTAGGCCCCACCCAAGGTTTGGAGTCAGTAGGTCTGGGGTGGGGCTTGAGAAACTGCATTTCTAATAGGTTCCCAGGGGATGCTGATGTTGGTCTGGGGACCATACTTTGAGAACAACTGTCAAGAGAGAAGGGAGGGTGTTAGGACCTGGCAGGACCAGGGTGAGGAGGACTGAGCAAAGAAGGAATGGCCTCCATCCCTGGTCATGAGTTTTCAACCCTACCTGAACAGTAGAACGACACGGTGCCCGGCTCCTGGGGTTCTGACTTCATTCAAAGTGACAGTGAACTTGGGTCACTGTAATAACTTCATAGGTCAAATTGGGTGGGGTCTGGTGACAGTGGTGCAGCAATTGGGTAATAATTAACTCATGGTGGATAGCTAATTTGGGAGAGCAGCTTGGCTGGCAAGAGCCAGGAAGGGAAGAGAGGCATCACTTTGGGGTTCAGGGTAGGCTCCAGGCCCACTGGGCATCAGGCAGACGAACAAGACAGAGTGTAAGAGTAGGAGAATAATAGGCATCATTTATGGAGGTCCTACTCTACGCCAGGTGCTTTACTTGCTTTAATTCTTGAAATAGCTCTGTGCGGAAGGTGAGGAAGGTGATACCATCTCATTTTACTGAGAAAGAAATGAGAGCTCTGAGAATTTACCTAAGTGATCCAAGGTCAAAGGTGGTGAAGCTGCTGTTTGAACTCTGTCTGATCTGGAAGCCTGAACCCTCCCTGTGGATGAGCACTGATGGGCTTGCTTCTCTCCTTGGTTTTTGAGGCAGGTATCAGCCCAAGCGTTGGAGTGGGTCCTAGTGAGTGTTCACCATTCACAGAGGCACATGGGCAGGGTTCACGAGCATCTGTGAAACCCACACAGCATGTATTCTTACTTTACAGCTTATCACTATGTGGCTTTCTCCTCTCGTTGGCTCTTTAGCATCATTTCTGTGCCTCGGTCTCCCTCACCCCCAATCAGCAGCTATCTGCTAATGACTTTTATTCTTTGCTGTGTCTCTTTTATCTATCACCTCCTCCCCCTTTCTGCCTTTATTCTGCTTTGGCCTGGCACCGTCTTTTGCAAAAAGCACCTTAGCTGCTGCACGTCCAGGCTCTCCATCGGCTTTTCATCCCTCACACAGCCACCAGATTTATCTTCTTACACAGGAGTTTGGGAATGTCATCTGCTTGTTCAGAAAACTTTAGTGGATTTTTTTCCCCTCTAGAATAAAGAATTTAAAAAAACTTCAGGATGTAAATAACATGTAGTTAGGCTAATGGTAGCTATATTCACTAACTGAAAAAAAAAACAAAAGAAAACACAGCATTCAAACTTTCCTATTTTGTTTGGCCCTGCAGTGTCTAAAGCTACATGGATTAGAAACTCTCCACCTGGGGTGAAGTAGAGTTGTTGTCGACCTCCCACACGGGGTAGCCAAGGCTAATTATGAGAGTTTGCTTTTGTTAGTTTATGTCCTTCAGACCTGGCTGGTGAAGATTTCTATGAAATCATTTCATTTTGGGGAGGAAAGAAGAGTATTAATGAAACACTTGCTGTATGCATTATTCTTATTACTACTATCACTCTTGACAGTGAGAGTGTATAAGAAACTATTGCTCCTTTATCTTCAATGTAGAGGGAATGATTCATCCCTGTGACTTTTTTTTTTTAAAGATTTTATTTATTTATTTGAGAGAGGGAGGGAGAAAGAGAGGGAGAGCTTGAGCACATGAGCGGGGTGGGGGGTGCGGGGGGTGGGGAGAGGGACAAGCAGACTGTACACTGAGTGTGGAGCCCGACGTGGGTCTCAATCTCATGACCCGGAGATCATGATGCTGAGATCATGACCTGAGCCGAGATCATGAGTTGTTCACTCAACTGACTGAGCCATCCAGGTGCCCCCCTACCCCTTTGACTTTGATATACACATTTAAACTTACGTTTTCATAAGACTGGGCTTGAGCTAGAATTTACCTCTAATAAATGACGAAAGTCATTTGTTAAAGACCATGTTCAGGAAGTTTCATTAGCCTGGTCCTTTCTAGAACTTCCCAGTAGAGAAGTACCAAGTCAATTAGAGCTATCTTTGCTCAGACATTCCTGGGAGCAGGAATGCCCATGTGGATTTCAGTGGGCTTTCATGCTGGGCAAAAGCCTCTCCAGCAAGGAGAGAAAACAGCTGCTGTTAATATCCAAAAATGAAATCTCAGCTGATATTATGAAGCAGATATCAATACAAGCCATTTTGACTGTTCAGCCTACAGAGAACCCGCTTGGAAGCCTTGTCCCTCAGGTATGGTCAGTTCTAAGTCATAGGTGGGAGTTCCTGGGAGGAGGAAAGACCTTTGGATAGGGATGAGAAAACAGGAAGACAAATTCCTGAGTTGCTTTGCATTCAAAAGCAGTCGCTGGTAAAGGAACAGAATTTTCTGATGTTTTGTAGTCTGTTCTAGATTTTCTCCAGACTTTTCAATACCAGGGACTTTTTTTTTTTTAAGCTATTACCTCTTTCATGTACCTAATTTTTAAAATATTTTGTCTAAAAATGATGTATCCGGTAATGACTAATATATGTATGTTTTATTAATCAAACAACAACACGTGGTTGTGAATCAGAATGTCTCATAAACATGAGCGTTGATATAAACTTTTTGTTGTTGGCTCGTGCAGATGTATTATTTAACTTTCACTGGACCTTCAGAAACAGAAATATGTCAGGACCCCCACTTGCATCTTCCCAAATTGTAAGGAATCTAGGAAACCCTAGAATTTTTACTAGGTCATTTTATAATCTTTCTAGATAGGAAGTAACCATCCCAAGGCATTAAAAAAGGTTAAGTGTACGATTTTGGGTATTACAAATTTATACCATGGACTTCTGCTGAACGCCGGCCAGAGAGACACACCAAAGGTAACTGAATTATGAGCACTTAAAACTAATCTGTGCTGATCTGTCAGGAGAAATTTATGATTTCATTTCTAGAAATAGGATAAAGAAACGAAATAAAAAACTTAACAAGAGAAAAAAAAAAAACATGCTAAGTAAAATAAGCCAGACACAAAAGGACAAATATTGTATAATTTCACTTATATGAGGTACCTAGAATAGGTAAATTTATAGAGACAGAAAGTAGAATGGTGGTTACCATTGGTGAGGAGAAGAAGAAATGCCAATGACCATGCCCAAAATGGCTAAAATGGTAAATTTTATGTTATATATATTTTACCACAATAAAAAGTATTTTTTAAAAATGTACAGAAAATTTTTGTTTATTGAACCTAATAAAAAATCTAGTAAAAATCTAATAATAAAAAATAAAAAATTAAATAAAATAAATAAAGTTTCAAAAAAAAAAAAAAAAAAAAAGAAACGGAATAAAGCCTAATTCCAGTGTGTAAATTAGGGAAATCAACCTCTTCCCAGTGCGGTCCTGAATAAACCGCCTTCTATCTGACATGCTCAAGAGCATGGTCTTCCCTTTAACTCACATTGTGAAATAATTGCCCTGGTGGAAATCAGAAACATGCAATGTAATATATTAGTTTTACTCAATGATTCTTGAGAGGTGATACCTCAATTAACCAATCCTCAGGGAAAGAGGCGGCATCGAAAAAAATATGCTCCAATCTCATCTTCATAAACCCAGCCAGGCAGGACCGCCTCTAGGCACTGGCCAGACAAAAACACCTCTGAGCAGAGTGGCTCTCAGTCTTGCTCAGATGGAGACAAACAGGGCCACTCTTTCGCAAATTTATAAAATATTTCAAAGTTCTCTGATTCTCCACGTTCCATTTTCTGTCACCTCCTAACAGATTGCCCCCTCCTCTTTTTTTCCTTCTCCTCCATCAGAAACTGGTTTTGAGGCAATTATGTTTATCAATTAATACACGGAAT
Source organism: Ursus americanus (assembly GCF_024610735.1). Classification (NCBI taxonomy): domain Eukaryota; kingdom Metazoa; phylum Chordata; class Mammalia; order Carnivora; family Ursidae; genus Ursus; species Ursus americanus. Next base: position 34,593,924 of record NC_142151.1, on the reverse strand, counting down.
GTTAATTTAATGCAAATGAATTTTAATGACTGTGGCAAATCAACCAGGCCTTTGAATTCAAGCCTTTTACCAGCTTTGAGAATCCTGGGACTCAGAACATCTCACCGTGGTACCCCCAGCATCGAGCTCCATACCTGGCAGGCAAATAACAATCTGCTGTTGAATGAATAATGAAAGGCTTGGTTCTCTCTCCCTTGAAGGAATTCAAGCTGATGGGGTAAGAGCAGGGAAGGCTTGAGAGGGTCGGGCAAGTTAGGAGGCTTAGGGGCGTAGTTCCCCTCTGAGGGTGAACGGCCAGCTTTGGCACAGTGTCTGACAGGTATGTCAGGAACAGGTGGGTTTCTTCTCCCTCTTCCACACTCCAGTCCTTTGTCTCTGGGGAAAACAAGGAGGGACTGTGGCTCCTGGGTGCTGGTACTTCCTTTTATCATTATTTTGTTCCAGGTAGGACCAGCTACATTATTTGCTGAATCCAAGGTAGAATGAAAAGTAGGGACCTTTCATTCAAAATTTTTTAGGAATTTCATGCAAATCAGAGCAATAATGAAATACCACTCAACACTCACTAGGATGGCTATAATAAAAAACATGAACAATCAGAGTTGGCAAGAATGTGGAGAGATCAGAACCCTTGTACATTTCTGGTAGGAATGTAAAATGATTCTAACACTTTGCAAAACAATCTGGCATCTCCTCAAATGGTTACAGATAGAGTCACTATACGACCCAGCAATTCTACTCCCAGGTATATACTGAAGAGAATATGTCCACATAAAAACTTGTATGTGAATGTTCATAGCAGCATTATTTGTAATAGTCATCAAACAGTATCAACAACCCAAATGTCCGTCAACTGATAAATGGTTAAACAAAATGTGATATAGCCATATGACGAATATATTATATCTATTCAATGAAATATTATTCAGCAATAAAGAGTAAGGGTGTTCTGATACATGCTACAACACAGATGAACCTTGAAGGCAAGCTAAGTGGAAAAAGCAGACACAGAGGCCATATACTGTAGGATTCCATTTGTATGAAACGTTCAGAATAGGCAAATCCAGAGAGGAGGCAAGAAGTAGATTGGTGATTGTCAGGATCTAAAGGAAGGGAGGATAGGGAGTGAGTGCTAATGGGTATAGGGTTTCTATTTGGGGTGATGAAAATGTTCTGGAACTAGATTGTGTTGATGAATATACAACCTTGTGAATATACTAAAAGCACTGAATTGTACACTTTAAAAGGTGATTTTAGGGGATATGAATTATATCTCAATAAAAAAGATTATTAAGAATTTCAAGACAGCAACAGCAGTATACGAAACCAAGCAAGGAGCCCTTCTGAGTGCAGGGCCTGGGCGGCTGTACAGGTACATGCCCAGGAAGCTGACCCCCCTTCAGTCTCTTAAGCCCTCACCCTTTACCTCCTCCCTTCTTCTCCTCCTCCTCCTCCTCCTTCTCCTCCTCCTCCTCCTTCTTCTTCTTCTTCTTCTTCTTTTTTTTAAGACTTTATTTATGTATTTGAGAGAGAGAGAGTGCACAGGCAAGTATGAGTGGGGTGGGGGAGGGGAGTAGAGAGAGAGGGAGAAGCAGGATCCGTGTGGAGCAGGGAGCACGACGCAGGGCTCCATCCCAGGACCCCTGAGATCACGACCTGAGCTGAAGGCAGACACTTAACCCACTGAGCCATCCGGGCACCCTTACCTCCTCCTTTCTTAACCCATACAGCATATTTTCTCCCATATGTAATGCTATGTTAGGTGTGGTAAATAAAGCAGTTGAGGAGAGAGGGAACAACCATCCCAGTTTGCTGGGCACTGACGGGATTCCCAGGATGTGGAACTTTCAGTGCTAAAATGGGGCAAGTCCTGGACAAATTGAGATGAGCTGGTCACCTTAATGGCCAGTGAATAGTATTACACCATCATTTCTCCTCATTGAAATTCTGAAGCACAGCTTCAGGCCTTATTTCTGCCAGTGATGATGGCAGCATGGTGTGGAACATTGGTTCTGGGCCCTATAATCACCCAGGTGGTTGGTAGAAGTGCAGAATCGCAAGCCCCTTCCAGGGCTACTGAAGGAGAACCTGCGTGGAAACAAGATCCCCAGGTGACTTCCAGGCACGTTGAAGACGTGGAAGGCAGACGATGGCTGAGCGGATGGAAGATGTGGGCCCTGGTTTGGAATTTGTCGCTAGCTGGCTGCATAACCTTGGGTAAACTGCTTAACCTCTCTGGGCCTCCATGGCTTCGCTTGTGAAATTTGGGAATTGGAGTCCTAAAGCTAGTGGTCATTGGACATACAAATAATTGGTGAAATTTGCAGCATCTGGGTTTGAACAAACAACATTTATGTGAATCTAAAAACAGACAGCTCTGCTTTGGCCATCTACTAGCTTGTGAACTTTGGTAATTCGTCTTTCAGTTTTCTCATGGGGGACTGTCATGGAGAGCATGTGAGATAAATAGCATTTACAAAGTGCAGGGTAGAGCCTCATTACATGGTAGCTGTTATTTTTTGTATTATTAGAATCTAAGAGTCTGCCATGAGAATACATCCTCATTAATAGAGTTGGATCTGGTTGTCTTCTAGTAATTGCAAGAATCCTTGGGTCTGGTATTGAAGAACATGTAGAATCTTTGTGTCAGGTGGGGGGATGTATTTGGGCCCCGCTTTTTATTTAGACTGTTTCAGCTTGGAGGGTTCCTACAAATCCCGTCTACATCTACCTCATGCACAGCTCTTGTGTTTTAGGATAGAGTCATCAATTACAAAGATTAAAAAATCAGGAAAAGTGTCTACAAGCAGGATGCGTCGATATGGTTTCCATGGTGAAGCCAGCTAAGCTTTGATCTTGGAGAAAGAATGGTGACAGAAGTTCAGAGCTTGAGCTTTGCCATGCAGGCTGGATTTTACCAGTTGACAACGCTGTTTCCAAGGTCTTTGTTGGATATTTTTTGTTGTTCTTTGGTCCCAGCACTCCATCAGATTTACATGTTGGAGATATAATTAGCCATAGACTGATTGCAAAGAATCAGCCATAATTTAAAAATATGAATTAACATAAAATGGCAAGCATTAAAAGTTAATGTTAACTTGATGCTCATTTATTTTTGCATCCAAATGAGCCTTATTAAGTTACTTAGTCCATCTAAACATGAGGGTTTTTTCTCAGATGTTAAGTTGTGATAACAATTTCTTCTATGCTAAACTCTGATAACGATTTTGAAAGAAAGCAGGCTCAGGCTCAGTCTGCTGCTAATATTCAATTTTCAGTTTCTCCTGTGACCAGGTTTAAACCAGCACCGCTATTCGGTCTGGCATATTGAAGTTCAGAATCTCAATATGGACTTTATGTTTTCTGAAGGGCTTTCTAATGGAAATTATATTTTGACTGTCAGTGCTCTGTGGTTTCCTCCACTGTCAGCACAATCAATAACTTTGGGCAGGTGGATGGAGTGCAGATGGGGACGGAATGTATGGAAATGTAGCAAGCCTGTGAGATGTGGGCTTAAATAAGCAAATCAAGCCAATTGGCTTAGAATTATGATGGTTGGCTTTCTAATGCATATTCAGAGAGGGCTGAAAAAAATGTATGAAATTTAATTGTACCATAAAGCTGTCACAAGAAAATATATACTGAATATCAAGTAGGGTAACACTTCTTCTGGAGAGTTAATCTGTGAAAGTTAAAAAAAATTTAAAGAATATTACAGTTGAATAAATAACAGGAAGATATAGGTGGTGCTAGGAAACTGGTGAAGGAAAAGGATTGCACAAACTCAAATGTAATATGTAAAACATATTTGATATTTCATATATATTAGCAAGTTCTGCATTGACTATGTAAAACACATTTGGGAAAGAGTTTAAAAAGTGAGATTATGTTAACTTTTCCTAGCCCGCAGGTTTAAGAGAATATATCAACAATATTTAGAGAACCATTAATATTGTGATGCTATGTGCTAATGCCATGAATATTTTGCTCCTTTGTATTGAAAACCAAGTCTTTCTATAAATCAGACAGAAAATGTACTTGATACTTGGCTTAGCAGAGTTTGTGCCTCAAAGTTTAATGGGCAAAGTAATCACTGTGATGGGGAGGAGTCTTCTTAAAATGCAGATTTTAATTTTTCATTTTATTTTGAGGTAAAATTCACAAAACATAAAATTAGTCCTTAATGATTTTGAAGTGTATAATTTAGTGGTATTTATTTTTTAATTTTTTAAAATGTTAAAAATTATTTATTTGAAAATATTTTATTTAGTTATTTTAGAGAGAGAGAGAGACAGCATGAGCAGGAGGGGCAGAGGAAAAGGGAGAGAGAGAATCCCACACAGACTCCATACTGAGTGTGGAGCCCAACTCAGGGCTTGATCCCAGGACCCTGAGATCATGACCTGAGCTGAAAATAAGAGTTGATGCTCAACCAACTATGCTGCCCAGGTGCCTCTATTTGTTTAAATTTTTATTTAAAAAAATTTTTAAAGGTTTATTTATTTGAGAGAGAGGCAGAGAGTGCCATGTGCTGGTGAGTGGAGCAGGGGCAGAGGCAGAGGGAGAGAATCTTCATCAGACTCCCCTCCCTGACAAGCGCAGAGCCCACGAGGGGACTGGATCTCACCACCCATGAGATCATGACCTCAGCTGAAACCAGATGATGGATGCTTGACCCAGTGAGCCACCCAGGCACCCCCAATTCAGTGGCATTCAGTACATTGACAATATGGTGCAACCATCACCTCCATCTAATTCCAAGACATTTTCATCAAGGAATTCCCATACTCACGATGCAGTCACTTCCCATACCTCCTTCTCCCCTAGACCCTGGCAACTAATTTCCAATCTGCTCTCTGGGGATTACCTGGATTCTTTATGTTTCAAATAAATGGAGTCACACAACATGTGACTGTTGTGTTTGACTTCTTTCACTGAAATCTTGATTCAGAAGGTTTGGGAGCAGAGTCTGAGATTCTGCATTGCTAACATGCTTCCAGATGATGCCAAAGCTTTACACTCCAGATGGTGTAAAGATGGTGCTTGTGTGGGGCTGGGCTCCTAGGTGGAGGGGCTTCAGGTCTGAGCACTGACTCGTTGGCTTAACCTGGATATTGAACCACCAATGGAATCAAATGTTTGTACCGGCTTATTTATGCTCAGAGATACTGAGGATCTCTTGTAGATCTCTTCCACAGAGTGTGTAAGACTTCAGAACACGTGCACTGCCGTTTATGCTCTATTTTGTTAAATTACTTTTGCCATCTGCATCAGAGACTGGTAAAGTATGGCCTCAGGGCCAGGTTCAGGCCACTGCCTAATTTATACAGCCTGCAAGCTAAGAATGGCTCTCATTTTTTTAAATGGTTAAAGAATAATGTTTTGTGGCATGTGAAAGTTAAATGAAATGTAAATTTCAATGCACATAAATAAAGTTTTATTGAAACCTAGTCACACTCAATTGTTTACGTATTGTTGATACCTGTGATGACAGACGTCATAGGGCCTGCAAAGCCAAACATATTAACTGTCTGGCCCTTTACAGACAAAGTTTGCCAACCCCTGATCTATATGATCACTTCAGGCTGCAGGTTCAGAATACAGACATCAAGATAACCTATAAAGTCCTTATGAAAAGCGAGCCATGTGATAGTAGACAGACAAACCAGCAGTTAAACATTAAGAAAAATCAGCTCATAGACATGAGTTTTACAAAGTGCTGCTTTTAAAGAACTTCTAATTTTCTGGTCAACACAAAGAACTAAAAAATCAGACTTCTGTTCCTGACCAAGCATTAGAGTCCTTTTTCTTTCTTTCTTTCTTTCTTTCTTTCTTTCTTTCTTTCTTTCTTTCTTTCTTTCTTTCTTTCTTTCTTTCTTTCTTTCTCTCTCTCTCTCTCTCTCTCTCTCTCTCTCTCTCTCTTCTCTTCTTTCTTTCTTTCTTTCTTTCTTTCTTTCTTTCTTTCTTTCTTTCTTTCTTTCTTTCTTTCTTTCTCTCTTCGTCTTCTGTTTTTAAAGCCTTTCTTGGCCATTGCTTTTGAGCCTCCTCACATTTCCATGGCTGTAAAGCTGTATGTGAAAATGTCAAGTGCTTTTTAAGAATGGATTTTACACTTGCCATTTTCAAGTGTGGTGGATTTACACTTCAAAAAGTCAGGCGCGACTTCATAATTGAATTGCACCTGATCTTTTCAAGTGCTGGGCACTGGGACCTGGAGTCAAGGACAAGCTCCGAACGAGACTGAGTTTTTAGAGGTTGAATCTATCCTGAATTCAAGTCCTCAAAACCAGTAACAAATGACCTATGCAGGTGAAGTGTAAGCAAAGAGGAAACTCTTTTGAGTTCTAGCCCAAGTTGTTGATCGAGGTTCACAATGTTAATTTTCCTGGGTTGTTTTCCAATATTTAAAAAATGGGCAGTGACCTAGGATGTATGATATACCCACATTTGGCTGGGAGAGCCACTAAGACAATTTCTAAGGAAGTAATAAACTAAGCCTTAGGGATTTTTTCAAGTTTTCACACCTTAAAGATAAATGGGCTAAGAAGCTGCCATTACCAAAGGCCCAAGGTTGCCCCTAAAAAATGTTCAGTCGATTTTGTTGACTATCTAGGTGCTCAAACACTCAGAAATACATATATCTAAACTTGCACAAAGCCATAGTCTTTGTGGCTCTTTTGAAGAAAAAAAAAAAATAGAGTGTACCTAGGGGGCGCCTGGATGGTCAGTTGGTTAAGCATCTGCCTTTGGCTCAGGTCATGATCCCAGGGTTAGCAGGGAGCCTGCCCTCTTCCTCTGTTGCTCCCCTTGCTTGTGCTTTCTTGCTCTCTGCTGTCAAATAAATAAAATCTTTAAAAAATGGAATGTATTCAAACCCTGGTGTTCTAGAAAGCATTGTTCTTAAATGGAATTAATCAGAAAACTAAATGAAATTTGTTTTTCTGTGGCTCACTAGAAAGCAGTCGGGAAAATATTTTGGCAAAATTTGTACTCTTTGCATCAAGGAAGCACACTGATTTGAGTCTTTGAGTCCTTATTTGCTTCTCATAAATTAAAGAAGAAAAAGATTGTGCTTAAATCTTTCTAAGACAAAGTTACAACTAAAACATGAAAATAATATATATAAATGTGCCCTAAAGACATACCTTTTATGAGAACAGTTACGCATCCTTGTAAACTCTGAATGTACTGTGCAGTTATTCCTTCTGTGAAATCTGGTGAATGATGTTTGAGATTCAGAAGAAGTAGAGGGAGAAAGAGGCCCAGAGCATGTGGTCTCACCACAAATGGAGAGTTGAAGTTCCACTAACACATTGTCTTCTCTTCTTCCTTTGAATGCTCCCTACATGGAATTGGCCAGACTGCAAGATCTGAGGGAACAGTCCTCCATAGGACCGACCTCACTTTACCATTTGCAGGTTTGGGAGTTCTCAAAATCACTCACTGATTCCATAATTCACTAGAAAGACAAGAATTTACTGAAACCAACTATACTCATGGTCATGGTTATTACAGGGAAAGGACCCAGGAAATCAGCCAGAGGAAGAGATGCGTAGGGCGGAGTCTGGGAGCCATCCAAACATGAAGCTTCTGTTGTACTCAGGTCACATTGCCCTCCTGGTATCAATGCATGACAATACATGGAGACTGCCAGTGAAGGAAGTTCACCAGAGTTTTGCTGTGGTTTTTACTGAGGTTGCATTCATAAGAATGATTGATTCTGATAGCTCATGAAGCTGAACTTAGTTACCAGGTCAGCTGGTACCATGAGACCCCAAGCTCCCATCCCAAATCACATGGTTGGTCTTTCTGGTTTGGGCAGCCCCCTACCTGGGACTGTCAAGTATGGCCAGCCCCTACCCTAAACAAAGATACTCCTTTTTTTTTTTTTTAAAGATTTTATTTATTTATTTGATAGAGTGAGACACAGCGAGAGAGGGAACACAAGCAGGGGGAGTGGGAGAGGAAGAAGCAGGCTCCCAGCAGAGGAGCCTGATGTGGAGCTCGATCCCAGGACTCCAGGATCACGCCCTGAGCCGAAGGCAGACGCTTAACGACTGAGCCACCCAGGTGCCCCAGATACTCCTATCTTTGACAGAGATGACTTCCTGAGCTGAGGGCAAAGGCCAGACCTCTGTTTAGGGTAAAGCACTTTTACTACACACTTTCCTTTCAAAATAAAAATAAAAGGAATCCCCCCCCCCCAATCATCTGAAAGGATTGCCAGTCTTTGTGTTATTGCTCTTGTATACTTCCTTAAGTACTTTGTTTTAGGCCTGAGATTAGTGGGTGAATGCAGAAGAATTAAGGTTCTCCTGACTGTCGCTAAGTCCCTCATCCATATCCCAAAGACAAGGGTTTTTATTTGTTTGTTTATTTATTTAGAGAACAGTGAGACCTTTTTTCTAGGTAGACAGTTTCAAAGACAAAACAAATCACTTTAAAAAATGTACAGATCTTCCACTGTTCTAAATCCATTAGGATTTTGTGCTCAGTAGAAAATACGAATTAAACCTTTATCCTTTTCATTACTTACAGCTTTTTGGCGACTAGGTTTATTGTTTTTGAAATGCTAAAACATGCTTATTGTAAAAACTTCAAACAACAGAGGAGAGTAAAAAAGAATAAAGGAACACTCATTAGACATTTCACTACCTGCAGATGTTAATCATTGTCTTTGCTACTTATCAATTTTAGCAAACTGTAGCTGTTCTTATCACTTGCTTTCCTTTCTGTCTTCTCCACTAGACCGTGAGCTTTATGAAGGCAGGGACCAAGTCTCTTTTGTTTACCATCGAATCACTAGCTAATAACAGCATGGCCTCTGGCACAAATCCCCTAAGATTTGCTTAGTGAATGATTGGTGGACTTCCCTCGAACCATATTATTCATAAACAGATAGCTACAGAATGTAACATCCAAGGAGTCAGAACTTTTTGCATGTTTTCCTTCACTTATATATTCCAGTTGTCCAAAACTAACAGCGAGGAGCCAAAACCGTCCAGCAGCCTGTTTTTGTAAGTAAAGTTGTATTGGAGCACAGCCACACCTATTGCCTGTGGCTGCTTTCATTCACAATGGCAGACTTGAGCAGGGGCAGCAGGGGCAGCTGGGGCAGCTGGGGCAGCAGGGACCCAAGGGACCACAGGACCGGCAAAGACTAAAATATTTACTAAAACAAAGAGTTTGCCAACCTCTGCTATAGAATGAGCCTGTTACTTTGTAGGTGTTTGACAAATATTTATTGCACGAATACATTTTGCATGAATTCTATATACTGTACAGGATGTTTCTTATTAAACAGTATTTCAAATATCCTATTTTGAACAGTTGTGTTAAATTTTATTTACATGTTATAATATATTTGACTAGTTATGTTTTACTGGACATTCAGGATGTTTCCTTATTTATTTATTTATTTATTTGCTCTGTCAACAGCAATACAGAGAACATGCATCCTCTATGTGGGCAACTATATCAGGGTAAATTTATTGATGTGGGGTTTCTGCATCAAAGGATAGTCACACTTTCACATTTTGGATGTGTTTTGGCAGATTGCTTCTAGGAAGGTGGTAGCAATTTACTCTTAACAATAGTGCATTTTCCCAAAACTGTACCGACACTTGATATTAGAACCAGAATTTTTATTCAGGCAAGACATGAACATGAAAAAAAAAAAAGGTCAAATGGCAATCAGATTACCTCCAAGCTTCTTTTGGTAATGAAACTGACTTGTCCTGCCACAATGATGGGAAATATAAATGGTTTTTACTTGCCAAATTAAAAGCATGGTGGTGCCCTTGATTACATTTACATTTAGCACTAATTCCCTTAGCTCCTGAACACAGGAGGAAAAATCATTATGATAATGAAGACAGCTATTTTTAAACAAATGTATGCGTGTACATTTTAGAAATAGAAATGTTATGTTCTTCTTTAAAGAGGGAAAAATGCTTACATATCATTCACTTATTCAAGGCAAAACTTAATATCCACAATAAAATAAAATATTTTCTTTTTAAAAATAGAGTCTTCTTTCACCTTTAGAAAAGAAGGTTGAGAGAACAGTCCAGTTTTTGGGCACTTGGATGACAGGCTCTGGGTGTTTACTGACAGTGATGTATTTGGAAATCTCTTTGATTCAAGGGTTCACAAAGACAGGAACTGGGATGCCCAGTGCTGTCCTGCCTTTCACCACTGAGAGCTTGCTCCTAGAAGGGGTTGGAGGTATATAAACTGCCTAGCTCCAGGAGGGGGGTGGGGGGAGTGGAGCAGAGCCATTTTGTCCTCATCAGCTTTTTTAAAAAGCCAGCTGGAAACTTAAATGGAGCTCCTTTAGCAGAGCACCGTGAGGGCACGGCGAGTTAAGTTCCTAGACCTGAATGCTAAGCTTCTTATGTTCTAAATCTTCTGTCAAGAAGATTACTGACCTTCCCTTTGATGCAATGCAACAGTTAGCAGGTTGAGTAGTAAAATTTCAGACCTCTTAGTCACAGATGAAACTACTTATTTAGGAGGAAGAAAAGCCTATCCATGTGCTGAGCTGGAGAAATGGATAACTTCATTGTGCGGCAAAGGTGCTCTTTCCCTCCTGTTTAATGACTAGAGCTGCAGATGCAAATAGCGGAATGGCGTGTAATGGAATTTAGGTAGCTGTGAAGCAGGTGGGTTACTGTGATGAAGTCAAAGAAATCGGAAGCATAATGCCTCACTGCGTGGCCTCAGGACATGCTCTGGGGCACCGTGCTATTCCGTCCTCCGCTGGATTGATTTAGCACAAAATGAAATGGAGGGTTGGAAATTAGCTGTTGAATAAGGTGATGAAGAAATACAAATAAGGCTCTCCAGAGCCAGACATCTTTTTAGGCCATTGCCACAGTGCAAAAGCCCCCACGGATACCGGTGCTCCAGCTTCTGTGAGGTGAATGCCTGAAATATTTTGTAAGGGAGTTGATGTCTCCCTGGCAAGCTACAAATAATGCCCAGGAAAGACCATCTTCCTCGTTTGGACTTTTCTTAGTCTCGCTATGCAACTCATTTATTAAGGGAGGATCAGATAATGGTTTAAAAAAATAAAACTGACTACACCTCTATTGATGACCTTCTGAACTCAGGAGACAATTGTCATTACCTCCGCTTTACAGATAGGGCATCACAGAATGTCTTCATTTGGATTTTACTTGTGGCTGTCTGTGCAGTAGAACATGAGGAAGAATGTCAGCAATCATATGGAAATAGAAAATATTCTCAAACATATTTGACATGTGTGCGGCCGTATACAAACCCCAAATTAGCTGGATAATTGCCATCTTTGTTTCCGACTTCCTCCCAGTTTCTTTTACAAATTACAATTGACAACTAGAACTTAACCAGAAAAGAAAATCCATATGATTGCTGATTAGATCACTCAGGAATAGGGAATATTTATTTGTTAAGTGACTTCCAAAGGTTATTTATGGAGAGACAGCTGCTAAACTGGAACTCCTAAATCAGGACTATTGACTGCAACTCTAGGGTTCAGTTCATTAAAAACAAGTTAGCAAGGAAACTAGTGGATTATTATTTCAGTTGTTGAATAGATTTTGGATATACAAAAGTATCTCATTTTAATGAGATATAGGTCCTGGGAAATCATTTAGTTACTTTGTTGTTAATTTCTCCAATAGTTGATCATGGCGAGTATACCTGAAACTGACAGAGTAAAGTTAATTATTCTATAGGTGTTTTATTGTGATTGATTTTTTTGGTAACATCTGCCTTTTCCAGTTTCTGGTACTTCTAGGCTAAAATTGTGGTGACCCAGTCCTTCGAGTAGAATATTTTTACCTCAGTGCATGGATTTATGTAGTAGAGAAGATTTGAAATTAACCTTCAAAGGAGAATTTTGTGCCTGCCCCTAAATGCTCCCTTAGCTTACCACCAAGTGGAAGTGAAATTACCTTTCTGTGCTCGTCAGGCTTTTCAGTTTTCACCTAAGAATGTTAACTCTGTCCCTAGCTCAACTGTGTGCTCACGTATGAGGATCTGTACGGAATTGACAGCATAAAACAGAGGTACTTTGGCTGTTTTTTGAGTTAACATTGAATCACTGCCGTATGCCTCATCTCTCCAGAGCTCAGCAGTGATCAACAATATTCACCAATGCTTGTGTGAAGGCTATGCACTGTAAACATTCTTCCAAATGACCTAAGAATACCCCTGGATTGAGTCAGGCCAGCATAAACCCGTGTACCTGGATTGATTCATATTCTCCTTGCAGATTTTTTTTTTATTGACTTCATGTTAGAGTTGTATTATCACCAGGGTGACCAACTTCCCAGTGTGCCCCAGACCTTCCTGGTTTCAGAACTGAAAGTCCCATATCCCTGGAAATTTCCTAGTCCCAGACAAACCCGGACACTGGGGTCACCGTACCAGCCAATCAAACCCATCTCCACGAAATTCACCTATGCGTCAAATGTTAAGGTTGTGAAGATCTTTATATGAATGATCAGGAGGTATTTCTCTTCGGTCTTGGTTTTTCCTGAGCAACTGTGTATTTAACCAAACATCTTAAGGCTACTGTAAATTATAGAATTGATGAGTTTACTTCCTTTTGCATTGTCAAAAAATGGGCCAAATTCATGTCCCAGCTAAGGGGTTCATTTTTGTATTAGCCACATGTCTGGCTCCATTTCATGTCCTTTCCCTTGGATTTTTATTTTCTTTCTTTCTTTCTTTCTTTCTTTCTTTCTTTCTTTCTTTCTTTCTTTCTTTCTTTCTTTCTTTCTTTCTTTCTTTCTCTAATAGAAACTCAATCTTTTTTTTTGAGATTTTAAAAAAAATTTAAAATCAATTTAATTAATATATATGTATTATTAGTTTCAGAGGTAGAATTTAGTGATTCATCAGTTGCATATCACCCCCAGTTCTCATTACATCTAGTGGCTCCCTTAATGCCCATCACCCAGTTACCCCATCTCCCCACTCCCCTCCCCTCCAGAAATCCTCAGTTTGTTTCCTATAGTTAAGAGTCTCTTATGGTTTGCTTCCCTCTCTGATTTTGTCTTATTTTATTTTCCTTCCTTTCCCCTATGTTCATCTGTTTTTTTCTTAAATTCCACATATGAATGAAGTCAGGATATTTGTCTTTCTCTGACTTACTTTGCTTAGCATAATACCGTCTAGTTCTAGCCACGTTACTGCAAATGGCAGGATTTCATTCTTTTTGACGGCTGAGTAATATTCCACTCTGTGTGTATATATGTATCACATCTTTTTTATCCATTCATCTGTAGATGGACATCTGGACTCTTTCTGTATTTTGGCTATTGTGGACATTGCTGCTATAAACATTGGGGTGCACATGCCCCCTTTGAATCACTATGTTTGTATCCTTTGGATAAACACCTAGTAGTGCAATTGCTGGATCATAGGGTAGCTCTATTTTTAATTTTTTGAGGAATCTCTATACTGTTTTCCGGAGTGGCTGCACCAGTTTACATTCCCACCAACCGTGCAAGAGGGTTCCCCTTTCTCCACATCTTTGCCAACATCTGTTTTTTCCTGAGTTGTTAATTTTAGCCATTCTGACAGGTGTGAGGTGATCTCATTGCAGTTTTGATTTGTATTTCCCTGATGCCGAGTGATGTCGAACAGTTTTTCATGTGTCTGTTGGCCATTTGTATGTTTCCTTCTTCTTCTCCTCCTCCTCCTCTTCCTCCTCCTTCTTCTTCTTTTTGTATGTCTTCTTTGGAGAAATATCTGTTCATGTCTTCTGCCCATTTCTTGACTGGATTATTTATTATTTTGGTGTTGAGTTTGATAAGTTCTTTATAGATCCTGGATACTAGTCCTTTATCTGAGAAGACATTTGCAAATATCTTTTCCCATTCTGTAAGTTGTCTTTTAGTTTTGTTGACTGTTTCCTTTGCTGTGCAAAAGTATTTTTTATTTCTTTCTCCTTTCTCTGCCACCTCTAATATGTTAACTTGTATTTACATATTCATGAAACTGCCTTTGATACTTTTTTGTTAATGGGAAGGCATAAATAAAAATTGCTGTGTTTCATCACAAAACTCTAATGTTGTAGGTCAGGTTTTCTAAGAGGCTGATCCTGATAAGGAAATTTATACCACAGGTAGTTTATTAGGGAGTGCTCCCCTAATCCCTGTATTTCAGGGAAGGGAAGGAAGCAGGACAAACAGAGAAGTTGGGCTGCCTTGCAGCTCCCAGGGGAGCTCTGGAACTGGGATGGCTCTTGAGTGGTCCTGGTTTTGGGCAAGAAGCCTGGTCCTTTCACTCCCACCCCTTTAGAGGAGTTGTGGAATGTGGGCTGCCCTGGAAAGAGGTATGACCTTGGGTGAGGGTCTCTCTTCAGCTGAGGAAAAATCTCAGAGAAGTCCCAATGTGAGGCCTGTCGGGCAGCAGTAATCCCAGCAGCTAAGTGAATCCTCCAGCATCACTGTCCTCTACCAGTAGCATTTCTAGCTCTCCATAGCCACCCCCACCCCATTGCCTTGACCTTGTGGAGTAGCAGAAGGAGCAGGGAAGTCTCAGCTCTTTATCTGTAAAATAAGGATAATAGTACCTTCCTTGCAGAATTTTTGTGAAGCTTGATCTGATCACGTCTATATAAAGAACTTACCTCAGAGTGTGCCATGTAGTAGATACTCAATAAATGGTAATCGCCGTCGTTTCTCTCGCTCTTCCACATGGACCTAAAACATCAATGTGTGCCCGTAGATCATTTTACTTGATAATTGGTGCATGAAGGTAGTTATAGCAAAAGTTCAGGTTAAGAAAAGCAAAAACAAAACAAAAATAGTTTGGAACATGCCCAGCCTAATACTAGTACCTGTTATATTGTAACAGCATCTCTCTAACAAGTTAGGAGCAAAAGAAAATTGACTTACAATATTCTAGGTAGGTTATTTGAAAGTCTGTTTTGTGGGATTATTTGTGAGTCTCTTGAGTCTTTAGTATAAGGAATTAGGAGAAGCCAGAGGAGCAAGTGCAAAGGTGGCTGGGCAGCTCTGATACTTTTTCCTGGTTGTAACTGGATTCCTTTCATTTTGAGAGTTTGTATGACCCACTTTTGTGTCAGGCACTGTGAAAGCAAGAGACTAAAAATGGAAAAGCAGGGGCACCTGACTGGCTTAGTCAGTAGAGCATGTGAGTTTTGATCTTGGGGTCCTAAATATGAGCCCGTATTGGGTGTAGAGCCTACTTAAAAGAAATAAAATTAAAAAAATAAAAATAGAAAATCAGAAGGTGAGAACAGCAAAGAAAATGAAAAAACTTAAAGAAGGTGAGATAGTCTTAAAGGTAAAAAAATTTAAAAATAAGATAACTATCACTAGTGATACATCTTTAAATAAAATACTCTTAAAGAGCCAAGTGTAAAACGCTTAAAGGGCAATTAAACCTATGAGTTTAAAAACCAATAAAATAATGCTCAGTTAAAAATAAATAAGAAATGAAATTTAAAACAAGAAAAGTTAAAAATAGAGTGCAGAAATATTTGTAATTCATTTTAACAATAACTACAGAGGTAACATTGCATGAATATGTGATCAGAAGAGTTATTTTATAAATCTCAGGGCAAAGATATATAAATTAAGACCAAAAGTAATCCATTTAAATCTATGATCATGAAGAAGCAATTTAAATATATTTATCTTATTAAGTAATTTCAAATTGAATGTCTGGTCTTTAAGGAGTCATTTGATATCTGGAATGTGAATTTACCTAGAAAATGTGAATAAAGTCATTGAATATCGGCAGAACAACCTTATGTTCAATTCCCTTAAAAGACATTTGGGAACTGACAGGACACTTAGAAAATAGAATTCATTTCTACCACTGTCTCCGCAGCCCTCCCCCCCCCCCCTCAGATTCAGCAAAGTAGAAGTTTTTGGTCCTAAAGAAGTGTTTAAATATTATGTACAGGTTATTCATTAGTCATTTGGGGTGCTTGTTAAAGGCACTTATTCTTGGAGATTCCTCTCCAGTCTACTGAATCGTAATTGTGGAAGCTTGAGCCTGAGAATATGTATTTTAATAGATATGACCGATAATCCTGGTGTCCACCAAAGTTTGAGAACCACTGTTCCGGGTGACAGGACTAATGATCCCAGACTGGGGAGGTAAGAACTCCTGGTGACACACTGTGTCACACGGAGCAGCAGAGAGGCAGTGTGAATAGTCTTTAACACTTACGTTTGAGAAATTAGATGTCTCCAAGCTGAAATTGACATAGAAAAGAAAAAAATCGTATAAGAGATGCTTATCAAATCTGTAGACAACTCCATAGAAAGAAGGGTTAACATGATAGATGATAGCATTAAAACTCAAAAGGGTCTTGACAGGCTGTGAAATAGGATTGAAATTAAGACGTTGAAATGTAACAGGGATAAATGTAAAATCCTATATTTGGGTTGACAAAAAAAAATCTTCACTACACAAGGTCGAGATGGAAGAAAGCAACTTGATAGAATTCATAAATGAGGAGCTGGGAGATTTTGTTGACTATCACTATGATAGCAGTGAACAGAGTGACAAGGCTGCTGACAAAGCTAAGACATCACGAGGCTGGGGAGGTAGAGAGAGGCCGGGTAGAGAGAAACAGCCTTGACTTTCTCCATGCTGGTCAGCGTGTGTGCCTTCCCAAATGAAACGTTTCAAAGGGAACATTGATAAACTGGAGCTCAACCAGAGGAAGCAGCCAGGCTGAGAGCATCTCATAATTATGCTAAATGAGGGATGACTGAGATTTAACTCAGGAAAGGCAGGTGTTTCAAATGTACGAAGGTATCGAGCATTTACAATAGGGAAAAATCAAAGAACAGATGAGACAATGGTAAGATAATCTTCAGAAAGCTAATGGCTGGGGCATGGAAAGACCAGGGGGAACCAAATAGAGCAGAGAGTTCTAGGAGAATGAAGACCCAAAGAGAAAGATTTGGTTTAGTACAGGGAGAGTTCCGTTGAATGGTAGATGCAGAAGGTCAAGTGACAGGGACTAGAGAGAAGGTGGATGGTGACTACATGGAGGCCACGTTTGTAGACAAGTTCTAGAACTTTGGCAGAGAAGGGAGGGGGAGAAATTGGTTGAGTTGTTAGAAAAGGCATCAGTCCGAATTGTAGTTTTGTTTTACAGAAAGGGAAGTCCTGTGGCTATTTGATGGGGTGACCGGATGTAAGTTTACAGATTTACGTCTCTGTTGTCCCAGCATAGTATTAACATACAGTCCCCTTTCACTCTTGAAAGTATCCTGGTGTGGACAAGCAATATCAGGGTTTCACAGTATTTGAAGGCTGAGGAGGGTGAGCCAGTAGACAGAGCATGAGATTGAAGATTTGGTAGTGGACATGCATAATGAGGGAGCAAAACCTGCCAGGTCCTGGCTGGGCAGCAACAAGCCTGGGCTGGCCAGGGAGCTGGGCTGGGAATACAGTTGGACAGTGAAGCTCTGGCAGGTGCCACGGATCCAATGACTACACTCCAAGTCTGGAACTCGGCTGGAACCAGCAGGGCTCTGGCATTCTGTCTGGCACTGATGAAGACTTCTGCATTTTAATAGAGGATTCTCTAAAAGAGAAGGCTTCAGGACTCCAATGGATGTGAGTGAAGGAGATATTCTGGGACTTCTCTAACCAGACCATTCAAAGACCAGCTTCAAAGTCTGTTCGTTTTCAAAGGCATGCTGCCAGAAACTCTCATCTGCTGGAGTTTCCTTTCCTGAGTGGAATGGGAAAGATCTTGCTTCATTGGCAATAGGCAAAAAGTAGAAATCTATTAAATCAGACTGAGCTATGTAAGTCTAAACTTTGAAACCATCATAAATATACCATCAGTGAGGGCCGCAAACGTAGGACTTTTTTGTGACCCGTGGATTTGCATGTCTTGCAGAATCCCCACTTATAGCAAGCAGACAATGCCCTGGGCTTTTCAAATGCAAGGGAACCCTGAACTACTAGCCATCCCTTTATTCTTTTATTAGCCTCTTGGGGCTGAATTTTCTTCTTCAACATGAAGGATAGATGGAGATATTATAGTCTTGTCTGTGGTTAAGAGCACAGTCAGAGACGCCGGGTTGGAAGCTCATTTCCGTTAGTTACCGTTTGTTGCTTGCTTGCCTTTGGGCAAACGACTTTGCGTATCTGAGCCTTTGTTTTCTTATCTGTGGAATGGGGATCATGACAGTACTTCCTAAATTTGTCATGGGGATTAAATGAGGTAATGAATGTAAAGTGATTGGCACGTTTTGCCTGTTACATAGTTAGTGTTAACAAATAGTGCTTGTTGCTATTTTTCTTGTTCTTCTCATTATGCCTCAGGGTAAGATGTTTGAGGACAGCTCAAGTACAGTTAGGGACTGCTTCACTTTGGGTCTATTCATCACACATTTACTGAGCACTTCATATGTATGCAAAGGACTTAGCCGTTCAAGAAAGTTACTCATCAATAAAGAGCTTTGCCTTGTGTTAGTCTAGTGGGTATCGTCTGTGCATTTTGATGAATTGCAGTTGATTCCCTCCTGATGTGGGTGTAGATTTTTTGAATAATATGTAGTAATACTGATGATGGCGACAACAACAACAACGATACATAGCATCTTAAAGCTGTCAGAGTCCCAGGCCAGCCCACTAGTGACCTCTCTGCGTGTTACAACTCACACAGACCTGTGCTTTTTGATTAACCAGTGTCTTCAAACAAAAATGTGTGTGTGTGTGTGTGTGTGTGTGTGTGTATTTGTAAAGGTCATTTTCTCATCGTAGTAGCCACATGGCTGTGGGCAGGGCAGATATTGTTTCCCCCATAATTTTTGGTTGAACTCACTAGGTTTGTGTAACTGCTTTATGAGAATAGGCAAGATTATACCATGCTTTGTAATCCTTAGTGATTGTTTTGGAGAGAGTTATGAATTCAAATTTGGTAGCAAATTTAATCTATGCTGCTTGTCAGGACTATAGGTAAATTAAAAATGATTAAGCCCTTCAACACTGGAATTAACAAATTCCCACCATTTCTTTTCACTCTTCTTACGGTTAGAAGAGATGCATTCGAAAAGATCGTCTTTTCCTTTTTCATTTTTGTTTTTGTTTATTCATTTGAGAGAGAGAAAGAATATGAGCAGGGGAGAGGGAGAAGCAGAGTCCTCACTGAGCCAAGAGCCCAGTGTGGGGCTCGATTCCAGGACCCTGAGATCATGACCAGAGCTGAAGGCAGACACTTAACCATCTGAGCCACTCAGGCACCCCAAGGTAGCCTTTTCCCTCCCTCCCGCCTCCCCTCCCCTCCCCCTCCTCCCCCTTCCTTCCTCCCTCCCTCCCTTCCTTCCTTCCTTCCTTCCTTCCTTCCTTCCTTCCTTCCTTCCTTCCTTCCCCACAGATTTATTTGATGTTTATTGTATGCAGCTTAGGGTTGGAATATACTGATCAGGGTGCTTTTTAAATATACTTTAATTTAAAATGTTTCTGTGAAGAACCATGTATCTACCTTTCCAGCAAGCTTGATTTCTTTTTCTTCACGGGCTAGTTTGTGGGTCTGAAGCCAATTTGCATAACTGATTAAAACAAACCTAGATAGTTTGTGACCCATTTTTGTTAGAAGTTTTTCTCTCTCTTAACTACTACCGTGGCAGTTAAGATAGTTTATACTAGCCTGGCTAATGATTTTCAGATTTGAATCTCAAGGAACTGTAGGCATGAGGTTTTCAGAAATGCTTAGAATCACTCTCAGAGTTCTTTCATCTGCAAAATGATGGTATTAACATTTTACTGAAATATGTGAATTGTAATTCTTGTTTGATGGCTTTTTAAGGCCAAAACTTTAGCCTATGTAATTCTTAAAAGCGAAGTGTGACTAACTTGATAACAGAGTTCTAAGCCATTATTGACATTCCTTTATTAATAGCAGCGCTGGTAGTGATGCCAGTAGAAATAGAGGAAAAAAGACTCATAACTATAACAGCGTAGTAATTAACATGTCACTAGCAATCCTTTGGCATTACAGTCTGAGATAATAATGAAAATGTCATTTCAAGTTATTCTATCATTTATTAAGAAGTAAATGAAGTCCTCAAAATACAGGTTAAGATCAATAGATGTTCTCTGAGCCATTAGCCGCAGGGTCATCTTAACTTTAGTTTGGTGCAGAAAGCACCTTGTCACTATCTTCCCTTTTCCTGCCCCACACTGTTACATATGCACGTTGTGCTTTTTTTTTTTTCCCAAAGATTCTATTTATTTATGTGACAGAGAGACAGCCAGCGAGACAGGGAACACAGCAGGGGAGTGGGAGAGGAAGAAGCAGGCTCCCAGCGGAGGAGCCCGATGTGGGACTCAATCCTGGAACGCCGGGATCACGCCCTGAGCCGAAGGCAGACGCTTAACGACTGCGCTACCCAGGCGCCACGTTGTGCATTTTGCATGGTAGTGTGGCCTAGTACACCGAGCAGGGCTCTAGCCATCAGTCACATCGGGGGTCGAATCTAGGGTGGTTTACTTGTAAGTTGTGTGACATATTTAACTGTCACAAGTCTGCTTTCTAAAATGTAAAGATGAAAGTCATGGTACCTTTCTCAGTGTGGTTGTGAGGCTCACATGTGATAATGCACTGGAGTGCCTGGCACAAAGCATGGGTGACATTTATCCAGTGCCTACTTTATGCTGTTTATATATATTCTTTTTACTCCTCAATCAATTCTGCAAGATAGATGCTCTATTTCCATTTTATAGAGGAGGAATCAGAGAGGTTCAGTGACTTGTGAATGTTACAGAGTTGGTGAACGGCCGAGGTGGGTTTCAGATCTGGGTCTCTAACCTCTCTAAGCATGGGTCGCTATCTTAATGCTTCCTACGGGGCAAGTCTTCAACTAACCATAGCTCCTCTGCTCCTTCCATGAAGGGTTTTGACTGAGGCTCTGAAAGCAGTATTTTTTTCTTATTCAGTTTGTATGTATATGACTTTCAGTTAAAATAAAAATATACGACCTCTGCACTGGGACTCTGTGAATCCAAGTTAGGGGTTCTGGGTGTTATCAGTCACACAATCCTCATGGCAGAGCTCAGAACTGAAGGCCTGGCTACAGCCTTGGATTTTCCTTTCTTTTTTTAAAAAAACTTTTAAGTTTGGATTTAATTCAAGCAAATTTATATAGAATAGTACAAAGAAATTTCATATATGCTTTATCTGGATTCACCAATTCTGTGTGTATTTTGCTTCATTTGCTTTATGATTTTGTTCTGGCATATAGGTATGTGTGTGAAATATATATACAACTTACTTTTCTGAACTTCTTCAGAGTAAGTCGAAGACATCAGATACGTAGTTTTCCTTTACTACTGTATACTGTAACGTGTGTTCCCAATGCATAAGGACACTTCTTACATAAATGGAGTGTAATGATCAAACTCAAGAACTGTAATATTGATACAATCTAATCACTTCATACACAATCTATACTCAAATATTGTCAGTTCTCCAAAACCAGGCCAGAATTGCTCACTGTTTTTGGTTGTCGGATCTCTTTACTCTCCTTTAATCTGAAACAGATCTTCCACCTTTATTTTGTGTTTTGTAACTTTGAAATTTTGAATAGTACAGGCCAGTCATTTTGTAGAATATTCCTCAGTTTGGCTTGTCTGATATTTCTTCATGATTAGATTTGGATTATACATTTTTGGCAGGAAAACCACAGAAATGATACGTCTTACTAAGTACGTTGTGTCTGGTATAGTGCTTTCATTATTTATTTTGATGCTTAAATTGTCCCACATTTGATCTCTAGAAACATCTTAAACTGGCTCCTGTATCCCTTTGGCATGTTCCCATCATTCTTTGAGCACTTCCTTGCTTTCTGGCACAAGATGCTCCAGGCTTATCTTGTACTTCCCCTGCTGCAAACCTGGAATCAGTCTTTTCCCTAGCGCTTTGGTTCTTTTTAGTGGACAATGCTACATAGAGACCAAGATCTGGCACTCATTGATACCGATTTATTTACCTTTAGTGTAAACAGCTCTCAGTGTACAGAGCTAGGAAACACGCACGTTCCCATCTACACTTATTTCTCTTATATCTATCCATCTGTATATTCAAAGTCATGACTAACTTCTGATATCTCCAATTCCAACTCAGCACCACAGAGTTTTTATAATAGCCTTCCCCTTTCCATATTTATAATTCCCTTCTCCAACAATGAAGACTTGGGCTCCTATGATCCCAAAGTATTTATTTATTTACTCAGACTATACAGAAACTAGTTCTAGAGTTGTTAACCCACACTACTGCCAAAAGCAAATATATATTCTAGAATTCAATACTTACATACAGTTTTTTTGAGAATAAGAACTATATATAATGAAAAAAAGCAGTCCAGTTTGCCGAGTGTGGCAAATGCATACACCTGTGTAATCTACATTCCTATGAAGATATGCATGCTTTCCATTATTTCAGAAAGTTCCCTTGTGCCCCTTTCTAATCAGTCTCTCCCAGAATAAACCAATTTGCAGATTTGTCTTGCTTATAGTCCTATAAATAGATCTTGACAGGAAATAGATTCTATAAATAGAATCATCAAACATGTATTTTTTTTGCATTCTTGTTTAAATGTCTCTAGATTTTAAAATTATTTTAGCATTTTTTATTGTGTAGATCTACATGATTATTCCCAAATCTTACTGCTCACCTTCATATCTAAATGAAGCTTTACCCCTATAGAGCAGGACTGCTAAAGCAATTATAGTGAGACAGAGATTGTGGCTATAAACAAGTGGAAGCCTACTGAACTTAAACTAAAAACTCTTGAATGGCTTGAGATTAGCTGTTATGAGACCCAGAATAAAAGTGATTGTGTCATTTGGCTTGTAATGGTCCCATTGTACTATTGATCATCATTCAGTTTCCTCAAAATCCACATCAATTAATCAGCCATCCATTCACTTAGTCTGACATTCATTTACTCATTTAGAAATATTTTTTTGAGCACATCTCAGGCACTTTTCCAGGCCTTAGAGATCTAGCAGTGAACAAAATAGGTGATGTTCCTCTTCTAGCAGAGCTTCATATATTCCACTGACAGTGCTGTTTATTTGTGTGTGTGTGTGTAGATTCAAATTTCAGTCTGATATTGTTATAAATTGAATGTTTGTGTCTCCCAACAATTCATATTTTGAAGTTTTAATCCTCAGTGTGTTGGGATTTGGAGATGAGGTCTTCATGATCTGATTATCTCTCATATGAGAGAAATTGTATGAGAAATCATATGAGAGATAATCAGATCATGAAAGCAGGGCCCTGGTCTGATGAGATTAGTACCTCTATAAAAAGAGGTGCCAAAAGCTTGTTCTCCTTCTCTCTGCCATGTGAGGACACATCAAGAAGGTGGTCATTCACAAGCCAGGAAAAGAGCTCACTCCAGGACCTGACCATACTGCCACTCTGAACATGGACTTCTGTTGTCCAAAACTGTGAGAAAATAAATCTCTGTTGTTTAAGCCACCCAGTCTATGATATTTTGTTACGGTAGCCCAAGAAGACTAAGACAGATATCATATTCCTCCTGCTTGAAGAGCTTCCCTGAATATTTTTTTACAGAGTAAATATGCAAACAATGGCATTTCTCAGTTTTCACTTATCTGAGAGAGTCTTTTTTGTCCTTCATTTTTGAAAGATACTTTCGCTGGATATAGAATTCTCATTGGTGATTTTTGTCTTCCACACTTTAGACAAGTCACTCCCTTGTCTTCTGGTCTGCATAGGACCTGATGAGAAGTCTACTATAATTTCATCTTTTCTCCTTTATATGTAATGTGTCTCTCCTCTCTGGCTACCTTCAAGATTTGTTTCTTTTTCTTTTCTTTTCAGCAGTTTGAATATGATATCCCTATGAGTTGTACATAAGGGGAATAGAAGCCTTATATTCTTTATTTATGGCAAGACTGTTCCACTAAGAAGTTCCCCTGCTGTTTGACACCTGTTGGTTCTTTGCCTATGGTGCTTTTCCCAACCTCCAGTTGCCCCTCAAATCCTATTCAGGTATTTGGAACTAGCGCAAGTAAACATCTCCATGAGGCCTTCATGGCAGATAGGTAACATGACCTCCAAGCTCTTTCTCCTTTGGTCTAGACACATTTTAGATGAAACCTGTTGTTTCCCTATGAAATTATTTCAAAATGCTTTACCATTCACAACCTTCCTTTAGACACACTTTTTTTCTGAAAAGCATCCTATTGTTTAAGAAGGCTGCTTTTACTGGTTTTTTTGTGTGTGTGTGCATTGTCAAGAAAGTCTCTTCAGGCTTTTCTTCTATTAGTGTGATTCCTTTCTTCAACTCACATGATTAATTCAATTAGATTGCTGTCCTTTTTTAATGAGTGACTCTAAAAATGAGGGAAGAAAGGAGGTAAGGGCCACACTCAGAAGAAACCCATGCTTAATTTTGTGCTTCCCTGTTGATAATCTGGATTTTTTTTTTAAAGATTTTATTTATTTATTTGACAGAGAGAGAGAGAGAGAGCGTGCACAAGCAGGGGGAGTGGGAGAGGGAGAAGCAGGCTCCCCGCTGAGCAGGGAGCCCAATGTGGGGCTTGATCCCAGAACCCTGGGATCACGACCTGAGCTGAAGGCAGATGCTTAACCAACTGAGCCACACAGGTGCCCCACAATCTGGAATTCTTAATAATACTTGAACAAAGGGCCCCATACTTTCGTTTTATATTGGGTGGCCCTGAAAATTATGTAGCTGGGTCCTGCATTTGGGATTAACATCTCAGT
Organism: Ursus americanus; assembly: GCF_024610735.1. NCBI lineage: Eukaryota > Metazoa > Chordata > Mammalia > Carnivora > Ursidae > Ursus > Ursus americanus. The sequence goes on along the minus strand of NC_142151.1, from coordinate 34,569,164 downwards.
TGGGAATTTTAATAGCCAGAAGGTGGTATAAAGATATTAGGTGTCTTGGGGCACCCGGGTGGCTCAGTTGTTACGTGTCTGCCTTCGGCTCAGGGCATTATCCCGGCGTTCTGGGATCGAGTTCTACATCAGGCTCCTCCGCTGGGAGCCTGCTTCTTCCTCTCCCACTCCCCCTGCTTGTGTTCCCTCTCTCGCTGGCTGTCTCTATCTCTGTCAAATAAATAAATAAAATCTTAAAAAAAATAAAGATATTAGGTGTCTTGAGCAGACAGGAAAGGGAATACAAGGAGGTAAAGGCATCCCTGAGGCAGCTTTCCAAAATACTGTAATTCAGGGCGTTTCATGTATGGTTTATGTGTGAAAAGACGTTAGTAGTCAAATTTCAGAAAGGCTCGAAGGAGAGTTAGGTAACTTTCCTTAGGATAGAACTTCTCAGTCTTTAATTTGCAGCATTGTGCCTGACCCAAATGGGATGTCATCTGCAGCGTTTCTGAAACTCATTTAACTGTGGCTCCTGGCCTGGGGAAGCAAGTGGTCTTTGGGTTATGTTTTTGGGACATGGCTTGACAAATGGGGAAGATGGTTCCAGGCTTCCAGGGCAAGGAGGCCTGCTGCTACCAGTAGCTTTGGGAATGAGGCTTGTGCGTTGGTTAGTAAGAGGAATGGAGTCATTTTTCTTTACCAGTAGACCAAAGGCATTGGTCTGCAGTTGGTTTTATCCCCATTCCTACCACCAAATACATCCTGAGTCATGTCTTTTTTTCCTTTCCACTTTATGATTGCCCTTCAACTTACCTTTTAGTCAATTTTTACCTTGATGAAAGATGACTGTTAAATCATACATATGGATCTGTGCTGTGCATGACTCCATTGGAAACTATGGAGTGATATTCTCTAAGGGCCATGAAAAAAAAGGAGGAGACTTGGCCTCTGTGATGTAGATGCACAAAAATATTTATTGCTAAATGAATAAGAGCTGTGATCAGAGTCTGGGTCCTTTCCTCTTAGGGGATCCCTATGCACAGCGTGTTCTGCATATTGCCTTATACCGGCCCTGGCTGGGAGCCATAGAAATAGCACCATAAGTGATTCCATATTACTCTCTAATGTAACCATCAGCCTTACTCTATAAATCAGCTGGAAAATAAGCCTGCACTTAAGGAGGTTGTGCCTAGTACACAAGAGACCACTAAGAAGTGTGTTAGTGAAGAGAGGAGGAGAAATGGGGCACACATACTAGGCGCTGGTTGGAAGTTGGCACAGTTAGAGGGTTGATTGCCAGTGGGTGTTTATTATGTGTGTATTGCTTGCAAATCGTATTTAATATCCAGTAATGGTTTTGAGCCACAGTGCTCAAATATGGCTCAATCACATACGAAAATTTAAAAAATAATTAGATAAAAATTACCCTACCTTTCTGAGATTCTGATTCAGTTGGTATGGGTTGAGCCCAAGGATCTGAATTTTCAACATTTTCCAGTAATTCTGATCCAGGACGTCAAGAACTACAAACTGTTGGAAAACACTGATATGGGCAGTAAACTAAGCAAAAAGCATTGGAAACACACTTCAAAGTCACAGTGTCCAACCTGAGAAACAACAGATGTTAATATAATCAGTAGAACATCTTTGTAGTCCGATTTTCCTTACAGATCTTTTCCTTTTTAAGGAATATTTTTGGTGATAAAACAATCTATCACACTCCTTCGGGGATTAAGATCTTGTGCTAATATTCTTTTAATTATATTTTTATTTCGTGATCCCTGTAACTTAAAAAAAAACTATTTTATGTGTTTTTGGAGGAAGATAGTTATACAATAGACAATACTATAAGTGCTCTAAAAAGCTCCAGTTGTAATTTAAAAGACAATATGTATGTATGTCTGTGATTTTAAAAATTATGCTCTTCATGGAATGTCTTAAGCAATTAATGTGAAGTTTTTCCCACCAGTGAGTTTTAAAATTCAGTTTTGCATTATCCCAAATTTTCCGGTATTTTCTTATGAAAACAACTAATTTGAATAAAACGCCCATATACCCACTGCCTAGACTCTACTATTAACATTTTATTCTATTTGTTTTCACACATATCTATTTAATTGTTTGTCCTCTTCTCATCCTTTAGTCCATTTTAATTTTTGAGACATTCCAAATTAAACTGTAGATATTGGTAAACAGTCTGTAATGTTTGTTTATAGTTGTTTTTCTTTAGCTGTAAAATTTATATACCAAGAAATGCACAAATCTTAGTTGTATATTTATTGAATTTTGACAAATGCAAATCTAAATATAATTCAAACCCGTATCAAGATAGAGAACATAATCACCATCTCACACTGTTCCCTTGTGCCCTATCTTAGGCAATCCTCATCTTTTGCTTATTCCAGGATTTCACGTAAATAGACTCCTACAGTATATAGTGCTGTTCTTTCAATGAGAATAATGTTTTGAGACTCATCCATACTGTTGCATATATTAGTAATTGGTTCCTATTTATTGCTGAATTGTGTTCCACTGTATGAATATACTTCAGTTTGTTTAATCCCTTTTCTTATGGATGGGTATCTGGGCCATTTCCAGTTTTTGGCCATTATGAGTAAAAGTGCTACATGCATTCTTGTTCAAGTTTCCTGTAAACATATGCTTTGCTCCTCTTGGGTGAAAACTTCGGAGTGGAATTCCTGGCTCATAGAGTATGAAAGTTCTGTTTATTCCATATCCTTGGCAACATTTGATGTCAGTTTTTAAATTTTAACAGTTTGGGTGGGTGTGTAGATTATCATTTTAATTTGAATTTTTCTGATGACTAATGATGCACACTTATCCATGCATTTATTGACAATTCACATATCTTCCCTTTTGAAGGGTTTGTCTAAGTTTATTGCCCTTTTTTTAATTGGATCTCCTTTTTATTATTGAGCTTTAGGAGTTATTTACATATCTGACATATCAATACTTTGTCAAATGTACATTATGCAAACATTTTCTCCCAGTCTGTGGCTTATCTATTTCATGCAATTCTTAAAACTCACTTCTTAAATAAGAAAGTAAAAAAAGAGATAAGGTCAGATTCAATAAAAAGGTAAAAACATGATGATTGGTGGCTGGTGAGACATGAGGTTGACATTTGTAGGAAGAGGTAGTCACTGAAGCAGGTAGTAAGGAAGACTGTAGCTGGAAAACGGAGCTAAAATTTTAGAGAGCTTCCTGTGTATCACTTGACATATCTGATTTAAATTTCTCAGTATCTCTAGGAAGTAGGTCATATTCCTAAAATCAAAGTTCTGGAGAATTTTAGTAAGTTGTCCAATCTATTCAGGTTTAAGCTAAGTACTCTGACCCACAAGAGGGTCGGATCTGTCTGATTTTTCTGTTACTCTACCAATTTTTCCTCTAGTGAAGAAAACAGATTTTTACATAATTTAATGATTGCTTATGTTCTGTAGTAAGATTTATTTTGATAAAAATTTTTCACTATTATTTTATCACCAGATGAAGAAAGATGGGTATAATTAAAAAATTAATGTGCCTGAAATAAAGTACAGAGAAAAACATGTATATATCAAGCTTTGTTTTGAATGGAATCTTTCCTCTGGATACTTGATATAAAAATAATGTTTTATAACTTTTAAATCCATCATAGGAGTTGTAAACTGTGGACTTAAACTTAGACCTATGTATATTTAAATCAGTATCAATCCAAAAAATAATACAGATCCAATGACATAAAACCTCTCTTATGATGTTAATATAAAGATAATCAACAATTTTCTTGAGTTAAATTTCTTTTCCTTTCTCCAAATCGTCTGGTAAATTGTACTCCAGGAAGAAACCCCATGTTCATTTGCGCCATGACTGTGTGCCTTAGAGATATACATACCCTTGCGGGAAGAGCACAAGATGGAAAAGGATTCAGGATTGTGTTCATTATATTGAATTTTTTATTCAACAAATTCACTGTACTTTTGCTAGCAAATCACTACACTGTGCACTAATGATATAAATCATGAATATTTTATTGTATCTACTACATTTTATTTCTGATACTAAACACTTTTTACATTATCAACTCACTTTATCCTTCTGCAAACCTTATGCATCATCTCATTTTCACTCCGCCTTTTGGAAATGAGGTAACCGGCTAGAGGAAATGAAATAGCTTGTTCATGGTCACAAAGTTGGCAGGTGAAGGACAGAGGATTCCAACCCAGGCAGTGTGACTCTGTGCCTTCACTCTGGATTGCGATTAGGTGGATGACCAATCATCTCATCTCATTAGAACAAACATCATGGTGATACTTGTTGATTTAGGAGGAGTGAAAGCCAGGAATGAAAGCAAGTAACCTGAGTGTGGACAAAGGAAACACCTCATTTTATGATTTCCATTGCAGCCCTTTCCCCCCAAACCCCAAATTTTTCCTCCTCCATTCTTCATCATAAGACCAGTACAGGGTCAGACCAGCCTGTGTCTTCCTGGCTGTCCTGTGAGTTAGAGGGCTGAGCAGCCCAATGCCTAAGGGTAACTGATTTCTGTGGTATCCTATCTCATAGCTCACCATTGAGAAGAGCAGCCAAGAGCACAGATTCTAGGATTTATGACTTCAAGAGGGTGGTAAAGGCCTCCAAAAAAGGGTTGCTTGTTTTATTTCAAGGTCTTTCTTCCATTTAGATCTAACTGAAGATGCTCCTGTGAGAAATATTTTTTACTTGATAGTCAATATTTATTTGTTTAAATCATTTACAGCCATGTTTTAAAAGGCATTGCCAAGTAGAGGCAGATATCTACTTTGGTTAACATCAAGATTTATTCTTCTAAGAAGTTTCAGATGTATTGATTAGAATGAGGCTATGATACTTGATTCATCTTAATACTTTAAAAACGTCTGCTTACAAACCTGCAACAATTCCCTGTTGAATACTGCATTAGATTGATGCATCTCCATTTGACTTTGTAGAATTCTGGCGCTACTCTAGCTATCCAGCCCTCTGCATCCCTGACCATTACACGCCCAAATCAACTTTCTTGTAATGGAACCATCTCCTCACTCTCCTGTAATACGTCCATTCTTTTCCTTTGCTCATGTGGGTTCCCTAACCCATTCTCTCAGATTATTCAGAATAAGCCATTCCAGCTCAGTCTCATCTACTCTTTGAACAGTTTCCTGGTTAAGAAACAAACTCTGGATTTAGATACACTTACGTTTAAAACCTGGCTTAGCCATTGACTGGCAGTTTATTTTGCCTTTCTCAGTTTGTTTTTCACCTATAAAGTGAGAATAATAGTAGTGTAGTAGGTGGTCTTTTAAGGTGGCTCCCATCATTCCAGCTGTTGGTGTTTATACCCATGTGTAATTCCCTCCCTCTGAGTGTGGGCGGGGTCTGTGACTTGCTCTTAACCAATAGAGTATGACAAAGGTTACAGAATTTACAGGATTACATATACATGATTATGTTACATATGATTGGAACATCTGTCTCATTAGGAATCTCTCTTCCTTGCTGGCTTTGAAGAAGCAGGCTGCCATGTTGTGAGTTGCCATCTGGAGAGGGCCATGTGGCAAGGAATGGAGAGTGGCTGACAGCCAAGGAGAAACTGAAGGCTTCTGTCTGACAGCCTGCAAGGACAATGTTGCCAACAATCACATGATCTTGAAAGGCAATCCTTCCCCTGTCAAGCCTCAGATGAGAACCCAGTTGTGGCTCACACCTTGATTGTAGAGACCTAGTTAAGCTGTGCATGGACTCCTGACCCATAAAACTATGAGATAATACACATGTTGTTTTAGGCTGCTAAGTGTGTGGTAATACTGTCATAGGCCAATAGATAACTAATACAAATTAGTATCTACCTGTGACAAAGTAAAACATATATTTGATCTCTGTCCCTGCTTCCCACATATAGCTCCTAAAACTCCTGGAATCTCCAAAGTGAGAAGTGTCTTTTTGCATGCTGTCAAGATGACTGTTGACTAAGGGCTCTTGGATAGCCTTAGGATGGTTGTCAGAGGAACGAACCATTTGATGAGAAGGGTGGAGGTTGAGTCCATCAGCAGTGGCCAATGATTTTAGTCAGTCATGACCAAGTATAAAGCCTCCATAAAAATCTTGAACAATGGGGTTCAGAGAGCTTCCAGGTAGTGAACATATCTATGCTTTGGGAAGATGGTACCTCCTAATTCCACAAAAGCTCCTGCCCTTGGGACCCTTCTAGACTTCACCCTATGGTATACATAAGTAAGTGTTTCCCTAAATTCTGTGAGCCATGCTAGCAAATTATAGAACCCAAGGAGGGGGTCGTTGGAACCTCAATCTATAGTTGGCTGGTCAGAAGTTCAAGTGACAACCTGGGACTTGCCATTGGTATCCGAAGTCAAGGCAGTTTGTGGAACTGAGCCCTTAACCGGTGGGTTTTTTTTTTTTTTAAAGATTATATTTATTTATTTGAGAGAGAGAGACAGCCAGCAAGCGAGGGAACACAAGCAGGGGGAGTGGGAGAGGAAGAAGCAGGCTCTTAGTGGAGGAGCCTGATGTGGGGCTTGAGCCCAGAACGCTGGGATCACGCCCTGAGCCGAAGGCAGATACTTAACCACTGCACTACCCAGGCACCCGTAACTGGTGGGTTTTGATGCTAACTCCAGTTAGTGTCAAAACTGAGTAGAATTGGAGGACACCCGGCTGATGTCTGAGAACTGATCAGTGTGGAAAAATCCCCCATATATGTGGTGACGAGAAGTATGAGAGTTGTGTGTAGAGAGGAGGAAAAGGGTAGGTTTTCCCTTATAGTATCTTATATGATTACTGGGAGAATTAAATGACTCAATGCATGTAAAGGCTTAGTAGAACCTTTGGCACACAATAGATACTCATAAAGGTTTGTGCTCTGACTTCCCTCGAGCCTTCCCATTCTCACTGATCTAGCAATAGTTGAATCCCCATGGCATTTACCAGTGTTGGAAGAGTTATTTAAGTTTGCTCAGTCTCACCGTCTGGCTGGTATTTACATCTTCTACAAATTTCTTTTTTGTCTAGTCTTTGTGTAACTAGCTCCGGTGACAGGCAGCTCACTCCTGAGGTGTCTCCTTTCACAAGAGTCACAGCCCCAATCTTCTGTGCTAATTAATCCGGACACCATAAGATCAACAGGTCTACATCCTGGCTCTTTGAAACTTCAGTCTTCTCAAACACATCTGAGAGAGACATTAAGGAGAGGCAAACAGTGGCTTGGCTGCAGGTGTTCTGTTGCTCAAGAATCACCTTGTGGCGTACAGGAGTCTTTACCTCCTTCTGAAAGCACTTGTCTTTTTTTTTTTGGCATGATTTTTTTCCCTTAAAATTGATTTAATATGAACTGAGGTGCTATTTATTAAATCCTCAAACATCCCTGCCTGGCCATCATCTTACTGTTCACTGCAATGTCCCCCATGAGGTAAGAATAATAGGTAGGTTCAGATTTCTTTTAAGGCAGCTTGGCACATTTTATCTTGGAAAAACCTCAGAAACAAATAATGGTGGAACCAAACCAAACCAAAACACAAGAAAAAGCTGAAGTCAGTTCTCAGGTTAAGACTCCATATCAGTTTGCTCCTACACACGGTGGGATCATTGTTCTTTTTTTTCAGTCGCAGCCCCAACCCTGGAGGTATGACCCTCCCCTAAAGAGCATGTGGCTGAGGGGGGCTGCGAGAGGAGTTGCTAGAAATCCCCCCCACCTGCGTCCTTAGCAAACCACGTGAACTGAGAGTGGAATGTCCCATAACAGGAGTATCTAATGGATGAAGGGACTCTCTCTTTTCAAGCGAGCACGCTAACTAGGAACAAGTGCAGAACCCCCCCACCCCGACTCCTCTAAGGGATGGAATTCCTTTTCTTGCCGTTACTGTTAGCTTTCTAATTCTCTGATTTGCAAATGCCCCTGGTGCCCGATGTCACTGTTCCATTAGCATGTTTTGCACATTTTATTGCTAAGCAACAATTAGCAGTGTGAATCCTGCCTTCTGTGATTTCAATTTGGGCTTCACACATAGAATTTTGCTTTCATCTCTGCAACACAGCAACAGTGTGCAGTGTTCAGCTAAAGCTGCTTTTAGGAGAACATCAGAAAAAAAGATTGAGGTGCAAACAGCAGGTATTTGGCCATGCAGTAGTACAGTGTTGAAATGTTATTTATGAAAAAAAAAACACCTTCTCTAATTAGATACCCAGTAATTTGAAAGTAATGCTAAAGGTAGGAGATAAACTCAAAGCAATTCAATGGAGTTTTATATAAAAACCATGTGGTGGCCTTAAGGGGGAACTGATAACAGTAGCATAATTATGGAAATCCTGGAAGAGAGCAAACTTAAGGTCCACAGGGGAAAAAAAATCTTTTGTCAAAAAAATTTCTCACAATAATAATGAAAGGAAATGCTTTCCTTCTAACCTCAATACCTTGCAGGATTCTTTTCAGTGAGTTAATGGAATATTATGAAAATTTAATGGGAACAATAGATCTAGGAGAAGAAATAAGAAAAAGAGTAGAGCAAACAGGGGGGAAGCCTGATTCAATTACCTATAAACTGGTTCTTCTTTACCCATAAGAGAAGAAAAATGACCATGTTTCGCTTTTATGACAATGCAGTTTCTTGTGAAATACTCATGTTAGAAAAAATAAAATCACCAACAGTTAAGAATATGTAAGTAGACAAACATGTTTATTTTTTTTTAGAATGCTTATGTTTCTTAGAATAATGATTAAAAAATTCCACTGGGTAACTGTTCCTTGTCTTCCATGGAAGAAGAGAGGAAACTGTGGTTTAATCAGTTAAGGAAAATAGGATCTAGACGTTGTACTCTGTTCATAATGAGAGGTCTAACTTCTAGTCTCTTCTAGAATCTTGAAGAAAGACCCAGGAGGGATCAAAACAGAGAAGATGCATAACTGAAGGAGAGACTATTATGATTTTGATTTTCTTTTCCAGCTCTCTGAAAATCACAAAAAAATGTTTTAAGTGGAACAAGTGTTTATAGGGGGTTAAAATTTTGGAGTTAAGAGGTATTGGTCATGGAGAGCTAAATTCCCTTACCATGTAAGAAATTCCATGACTAAAAACTGACTTTAAAGATGATTCGTTCACAAGCATTTGGTTCTACTTAAATCTTTGAGTTTGGCTTTGTGGAACAAAATCCGCCTCTCTTTAACTTCACTTCCACTCAGTTTGACAAACACTGATTGAACTTAGTATGTAGCCTTCATGCATTTATCCAATACATAAAAGGCATCTGGTCCTCAAAGAACACACTACCTGACATATATGTAAATAGAGTCATGCATCATGTTTAAGTCAGGATGGAGAATTGCTCTGATGCTGTGACGGTACTGGAGAAGCTTCCTTAGCTTATGTTGAGGGCAGAAGCTCAAGGAAGGATTCCTGGAGGTCATGGCATTTGAACTCCTTGGTCTTTATATAAAACTGAAAATAATCTATGGATAGACACTAGGAGCTGTTAACAAGGATTACTTTGGAGGAGAGGAGTTGGGGGGAGAGAAGAGGGATGAACAGGGACTACTATGGTTTTTTCTATGTCCTCCTATCTTTTTAGAATATGTTACAGTGAGAATATATTCATACATAATAAGAAGTACACAAAGAGATTTTAAAAAGAGAATTTTCTGTCCCTTAGAATGGCTCTTCAAATATTGGGAGATGGTATCTTCTGCTCCAGGCTCAACTCTAGCTCCCAGAACTGAATGGCATAATATAAGTGAAATGCTCTGCAAAGTGCTATTGAATGAATGAATGAATGAATGAATGAATGAATGAATAAAATGTTTGCTTTGACCCTCTTTTGTTGGAAGGTTGGAAATCATCTTCTTGGTTGAAAGTGGTTAGCAGCCATGTATGGGTTCTAGTTAGAGAGATAGGAAAGGAGAGCAAGGGGAAAGCAGCCCCACTGTGGGATCAGAATTGGCACGTATCACCTTCCATTAGGTTCCTTTGCCCAGAAAGTCACATGACTACACCACTACAAGAGCAGCATGGCTACTCCTGTGAACCATGTCACTTGCTACAGTTCACTACAATGGAAGAAAGGAAGAATGGATTTTATCAGACAGCTGACAGTTTACGCCTATTAACAGAATCTCAAAATTGTAAAAAAAATCCCTCACGTTTCATTTATTAGCTCACATTGAGTTTATAATAATTAAGTTATCATTAAAGGTATATTTTTTTGGTCTTGCGTTTCTTTGGTATGGTTTATCCCCTCAAAAGTTATTATGCACTTAATTTTACATTAAAATATTACATTAATTTATATCATTTTTAGGTATCTTTCTTTCTCACTTAACATTATCTCATGTAAACATTTTCTTCTAATTTTACAGCTCATATAGTTGCCCTTAATGCCATATAATAGTACTCCATTATCTCTAGGGCTGCATATAGTCACCTACTAGGTTGTTCTGCTTTGTTTTATTTTCCCAGGTTTTTTCTTCCAATTTAAGCAAATAGCCTGCACTCCTCTTATTGCCCTAGGAGAGATATATGTCAGGGTGGAAAGTAAAAGCAGACTTCTGAATGTAGAATGTAGACTTGTAGAATGTAGAATGTAGACTTTGGACTTTTCAAAAGCCTAAGCTCATAGTGAAACTTAGAGTGTTTATTGAGGTGATGTAAGGGCCAAGGGATTTGCTCAGGAAAAAAAAGAAAGTACGTCTTGGGGTAGCATTTCTTAAGACCAAAAAGGCCAGAGGACAGGAGACAGTAGGAGAAAAAAAGTCTGTGGGTTCCTGAGTAGTGATGACGCAGTCCTACTTCTTGGCAGCAGAGCCAGGGAAGTGGAGAGCTGGGAGAGCTCAGACACGGGGTCCTCAGTCTTCACAAAGATCCTAGTGGCCAAAGTGTGCCACGCAGCAGCAGGACCCCTGGGTCTATACAGGCTGCGCAGATGGATGACGAGAGACAGGAGGGGCAACACAACTCCCCATGCCTTGACGTTGTAAAAAATTCCCAGACCTTCCTGGGGTAGTGAAGAATCTTCAAGAATGACTGAGATTAAATTTTCTGCCTGCTTGGCAGATTTAGGTCTCTAAATCACAAGTTAAACAGAGGACTAGAAAGTAAATAGATATTTCCTGCACATCTGTGTTTGGTGACTGACATTCATATCTGCTGCATAAGTGGGGTTGGCTTAATTATTCTTTGGCTGTGTACAGGATTTTTTTTCTCATAAGCTATTGAAAAAATGGGGCCCCCATTCTAAATTTATATTATTGAGTTTTAGAACTTAAATTCAGACTTTAGATTAAATCCTGCTAAGTTTAATCTTCCATCTATTGGAATAATTTCAAAGATTGGCTTTGTCATCTGAAATATTATCTGTCTCTCCCAGTTTAGTGCTATCTCCAGGAATGATGAACATGTTTTCTGTTTTCATTGAAATGGTTATTAGAAATGCTGAAAAGGCTAGAAGCAGGGACCTAACTCTGTGGCACACTGCTATGGTTCTCTCTTCAGTTTTCACATTTATTAATTACTTCTTTCTGGATTTTATTACTTATTCAGTTTTGATTCTACATATCTGTACTCTTATCCAGCCTAGAGTTCTTTTTCTTGATTTTAGATATTGGGAATGATGTTGTTTATTGCTTTGGTGATAAACATCTGCTTATCCATCATCTGTTCATATCGAGCAAAACATGAGTGCTTGTGGTGATAGGAGAGGTAATGTGAGTACGTGGTGTACCAACACCATGAGAATGCCCCGAGGGGAGAAGTTCTTATTCTTATGAAGTCTTAAAAGTCCATGGGATCAGCCACATACCTGATGTACTGCATGGCACTGCCCAGTGAAGTGTTGCTTTCTGAGGGGCAGTTAGAAAACTGCTGAGAGATGTTTTCTCTGGGAGGGGTGGTGGTAGGATTACGGACAACTTTTACATTGTAGAGTGTGTATTTCTGAAATTCTTGAATTACATTGATCTATTCATCCATTCATTTATTCATTAAAAAATATAGTGAAAGATCGTATGTGCTAGGCGCTAGGGATAGAGTGGTGAGCAAGGTCAGGCACAGCCCATTCCCTCATGGAACTTATACCAGACCACACATCCTAGCGGTTAAGAGTAAGAATTCTGGAATCAGAATGCTTGGATTCAAATTCTGGTCTGCCACTTATTAGCTGTGTAATCTTGATCAAGTTCCTTGACCACTTTATGCCTCAGTTTCTTCATTTGTAAAATGGGATAATCATTGTTCTTCCAAACCTTTATGCTTAACTGAATTATGGTAAGGATTAAATGAAAAAAATAAGCGTAAAATAATTAACATAATATATGGAACATAGTAATTTATTGTGTGTTAATCAGTGAGAGAGACAGACATTGCTTCTGTGCTCATGCAACAAACGTAAAATGGTGATTGAGATAGGTATTTCATGCAGAGGTGCATGGTACCGTTAGAAGGTATGGTTCCTCTTATGGGAATAAGGTGGGGGATCTTATCTGATCAAGGAGGTGTTCCTGAAGAAGTGATGATGAGTTAGCTGAGAAAAAATGTTAAGAAAAAGAATATTAAGATTCCTTCTAAAAAAATAGGTAGGGAGAAAGCCTATTGCCTCTTTGCTAGTATCTGCTGCTTGTCTGAGCTTTTATGCACAGTGGTCTTTGGTAAATACTATGAGGGATGGAGAAAGAGAACATAGACCAGAGAAAAAGTCAGAAGGCATAAAGTGAGAGGAGCAGGGCCCCCATCTGTTGGCTGTAGTAGGGCGGATTCATTTCCATTTGAGCAGGTTGATACCCATCGCCAGGTGATGGTTCTCCAGGGCCCTCGGTGCACTAATTATAGCATCAGGATATTAGATAAAGGCTCAGGAGCTGCAAATTATTTCTGCCGTGTGACTGGGGAGGAAACTTCTAATGTAACTCTTGCCAAAGCGGACTCCAAGATCACTAATTTTTTGGATTTAACAGGATTTTAAAGAAAGTTTTTCTAAAACATGGTAAATTTTAAACAAGTTTCTTTATTGTAGGCATTTTAAAAACTTCTAATACGTGAATAGCCATTATAAACCTTCTAAAGGGAGGCTCTCAAATGGTAAATCCTCAAGTCCTCTTGGTCATGGGAAGTCATGGATATCTTTCAGGGCTAGTTACAAGAAGCATATACATGGGAAAATACCCTAATATGATGTCAGGGCTGGCTCTTCGTGGTGGTCTATGGTCAAAGAGAGCTTTGGAAGGACCTGGTAAAAGGTGTAGGTTGGGGCCGACTAGAGCACTGGTGAGGCCAGAAAAGACCAGTAGAGGGAGACTGCAGAATGCTGTGAAGACGCAGAGGAGTAGGCGTCTGGGAAAAAAAGGGAGCTCCAGAAAAAAAAACCCCAAAAAACCCGTGAACTTAGGCCTTAACTCCCAGATGCCATCAGTTGTAAGGAGACTGCACTGGGGGGGCGCCTAGGTGGCACAGCGGTTAAGCTTCTGCCTTTGGCTCAGGGCGTGATCCCGGCATTATGGGATTGAGTCCCACATCAGGCTCTTCCACTATGAGCCTGCTTCTTCCTCTCCCACTCCCCCTGCTGTGTTCCCTGTCTCGCTGGCTGTCTCTATCTCTGCCGAATAAATTAAAAAAAAAAAAATCTTAAAAAAAAAAAAAGGAGACTGCGCTGGGACTCAAAGACCACAGTGCTGGAAACTGTGGGGCTCTGCATCTTGTCGCTACCAGGTTTGGGTAATGGTCAGGTTTGGGTAATGGTCATGAGCAGGAGGAAGCTCACATGGAGGGGAATGGTAGGCAGACTAAAGCAAAGCCTGTTCCTTTTCTGTCCCCTTTTCCAGGTTCTCAAAGCCATTAAGTCAAGAATTTCTCTGAGATATTGTGCCCAAGGGTTTAAGATTCCCATAATTTTGAAAACCAGAGCTTTCTGGCCTCTTACTGAATGTTTACGGTCCTCAGGTCTTGCCGATACTGATTCCCTCACTGCAAGTCCTGGGGCTGGGATCCTGGCCTTATTTAATACTGGCTTGAAGCAGCCTCAAGTGTCTTAGGCTCCTATTTTTGCATTTGTTTTTACTTTTCAATTTTTATTTTCTGATGATAAATGTAAAAAATGTTCATTGTCTGAAGGTTTATAAAAATACGGCAGAGAGAGAAAAAAGACCCCTCATCTTACCAATCACAGACAACCATCTGGTATTTTTTCTCTGATTTTATTTTTTCATAAATCAAGATTATTTGTGATTCAATTTTGTATCTTGCTTTCCCCCCCACTTAATCTTATGCCATGTTTTTTTTCCATGCCATTAAGAACTCTTCATAAACATAATTTTTAGTGGCTGCCTAATATGCGAAAGATGGAAGTACTGTAATTTACTTAGCTGTTCAATTTCCTGTTAACCGTATTTGTTCTTTTCCTAATCTGAATGTCTTTCTTTTTGCTGAACACAAAGGCTGCCGGATCTTGGGTTCTCTTCTTTCTCAGTCTTTTATTACTACTGTGCCGTCATTCTTAAGATGTGGGCTTATTCCTTCTTTTCTCATTGATTCATCAAACCTGGTTAACCTCTGTGTTGTCTTAGCATTTCCCCCTAAGCTTCAGTTTACTGTGCTATTTAACTTTCCCGTCCTAATCTTACAGATGCTACTCACTTGCCCTTTTTTCTGTCTTTGGTACATGCCCTTTCAAAACATCAATCTATCAGAAGTTTCCCTGCACATACGCTTTGGATGGTTCTAGTCAGTGTTGAGAAACATACTACCTTGTACAGTCCTGCCTAAAAAACTTTCAGCCACTTGCCATGTAACATTCTCTTTCCTCCATGAAAAGGATGGGCTTTTAGGCAAATCACCATGAGGAAAGCTTGGCTTTGCAGGGATTGGGTTGTTTTATTCCCTCAAGAAAATGTACACACATCTCAGCAAAAGGAGGTGTATTGGTCTGCTCGTTCTGCCATAACAGAATATCACAGACCGGGTGGCTTCAACAGCAGAAATTCTTCACAGTTCAGGAGGCAAGAATCCAAGGTCAAGGTGCCAAAAAATGTGGTTTCTGGTGAGACTTCTCATCCTGGCTTGAGGAGAGCCATTTTCTCTCTGTGTTGTCACATGGCCTTTTCTCTGTGTGCACAGAAAGAGAGTGAGCTCTCGTGTCCTCTCCTTAAAAGGAACCCATTCCTTCAGGAGGGGGGCCCCGCCCTAAGGCCTTCCCTTCCCTTTAATTGCCTCCTTAAAGGTTCTATCTCCAAATACAGTCTCATTGAGGGAACCTCAGCACAGGAATTTGGGAAAGGAGAGCACAATTCAGTCCACAAGGGATGACACAATCCTGTGATGTTCGGCAGTTCCTGTGTTTACTCTGTATCCTGAGAATGTTTGTTTGCTTGCTACTCAGAATATATATATTTTATCTCTCATTGCCCCCAAATAAAAGGATGATGTCGTCACTGATGTGAGCACTGCCAATCATCTGAAGAATAAAAGATCCAACCTTAACCATAATCCTGACAAGTCTAGACAGCTTGACCATGGATAAACCTTTTTCTTCACTCTTTCTGAGAATAGGGGTGGGGATGCTTGAATATATGAAACATTTCAAGGAAAAACATTGCTTGTAGAGGATGAAGAAACCAATGTGGGTTATCTTGAGTATTTACTGAACACATATTTTTGAAGTCCTACAATGTGACAGGCACTATTCCCGGCCCTCAGGAGACAGAGGTGAACAAATAAAATCCCTGGGCTTCAGTGGGCCAACCTTCAAGTAAGGAAGCAGATAATGAACAGATAAACCAATAAATATATAATATGTTGGTGAGTAAGTGCTAAAAATGTCAAATAAGGCAAGTGGTTAGACAGTTACTGGGTTGCCATACTAGACAAATAAAGTCCTTCCCAAGACGATGTCATTTGAGAAGGAGCCGGGTGAGGTGAGGGAGTGAGCCATGCAGATCTCTGGGGGACACGTGTTCTGGGGAGATGAATTTGCTGATAAACCGTTTCTGATGTTCCCCTCTTAGAAGTCTTTGCTGTTTGCTCATTGCATATAAATAGAATCTATTATAAATATAGGACATTCCTAGATCTTTGACCAAGAACTTTCTCCTAATAAGATCTTCTTTCAATTTTCTGATAAGGACACGTGCTTTGTATTTTCTCTTCTCGGGGCCCCGGCCTGTGATTTGTAAAGCACAAGCATCTTTAGGTACTTATAACAATTTAATTATTATCATTATTTTTTTATAGAATGATCCCTGAAAAAAACTTGTGCTTTTTCCTCACACTCTAAATAAGAGTTGTACCGGGTTTGAACTGTGAAACGCCTGTCTAGGGACGTGCTCCCCCAAAGGTCCTGTGATAAAATGGATTGGACTATATCCTCCTCTTGGTGGGCACAGTATACGTTAGCATAACAAAGGCTCTGAGAAGTCTTTTAGTAAAATGCTTAATGTTGCTTAACGTTTTTCAGACTTATTGACAAGGGGACCCTAAATACAGGGCCTGCATATTTAGAGTAGATTCTTTAGGGTTTAGAACTTCTTCTTTTTTTTTTTTAAAGATTTTATTTATTTATTTGACAGAGAGAGAGAGACAGCCGGCGAGAGAGGGAACACAAGCAGGAGGAGTGGGAGAGGAAGAAGCAGGCTCCTAGTGGAGGAGCCTGATATGAGGCTCGATCCCAGAACACTGGGATCACACCCTGAGCCGAAGGCAGATGCTTAACGACTGCGCCACCCAGGTGCCCCTAGGGTTTAGAACTTCTGCACCAAAGGGATAGAAAACTTAAAACTGTTCATATGAAATACAAATGTAACATCGCTTATAATGTTTTATTTCTAATTGGCAGCAAACAGTAGCATTTTCTAAGCAGCGTGTCAGGGCAAACACCCAGTCAGCGACATGAACACAACTCTTGTTAGAAGGACCTGTGCATTTGGGATGTTGCATACAGTCGAGTCCAGCTTTTCCTGGCAGTGTTTCTCACGGCCCTGACCACTCTTCTTTTCCCCACATAAGATTCCCCATGTAGCCTCTTGTTAGGCTTTATTTCATGCTTTCCTGGGCCCTCACACTTTCTCCTTTTCCCCTTTTCCTCTCCTTGGCTGAGGTCTCTTCAGCCGGATCTGTAGTACAATCCCTGTCTTCATTTCCAGCCTCCAATCTTGGGAGATGCTGGTACCAATGGTCGCTGCGGGATGTAGTAGCAAAATTGGGTCTGTTTGTTGCCTGAGCTTGCTTCCCCACCCTGCCACCTCCTTCACGCAGGGAAGCACACCAGGGCAGCGAATCCTTATAGAAATGGTGTGTGTGTGTGTGTGTGTGTGTGTGTGTGTGTGTGTGTGTACAGACTTTGAAATTCTTCTGCTGCCATTTGATAGAGTAGGTGTGAGGATTAAATGAATTATTTAGCCCGCTCCTCAAATGGTACTTTTAACATTCCCTCCTCTAAATCAGATTACAAGATTTTCTATTGTTAATGTTGAAAATCCTTTTAACTGATGAAACCCCTTTCTTTTTGCAGAGTTCCTTTACAACATATCCTTTTCTCTCCGTATTCAGTACTGTTTTCTCTTATTTCATCCTTGTCCTCTATTGTACCGTGAGATCCTGAGTAAGTAATTTGATATCATTTATCACTGAAGTTGTGGTAAGATGCAGTAGAAAAGAGAGTCCTGGGGAAAATTGTAAAGATGGTTAAGTGTTTGTCTTTTCCTTTCTCTTCCTTCTGGTTTTTCTCTTTTAAAGCTCCGGGGTCCTTTCCCCAGGCACGTAGGCCCTTCATGCAGTACGCCCCCGGCCTCACATCAGTGGCTGAGATGTCTCAACCGGTCTGGGGCTTTCCTTACCTCATCAGCTTCACTAATCGATGCTCTTTTCCCTCCCCACTCCGCTGATTTCAAGTGCAGTGTAGATAAACTAATGTGGGACAGCTTATCGGTGACTGATGACTGCTACACACAGCCTCTCGTTTGTCCCGAGTAGATATCCATTTAGTTGAGTCCTGGCTTACCGTCAAATTTTATCCTGTTTAAATTTAATCTTGCTTTCAAATACCACTTTTTTCCTATTATTCTTTCTTCCTTTCCTTTTTTCTCTCTCCCTTTCTTCCCTTCCTTCTTTCTTTCCCCCCTCCCTCCCTTTTTTGTGGGTCTTTGACCTACATGTTAAGAAATTCAGATTCTAAAGAGCATTTATGGTTAAAAAAAAACTTTTTCAAAATGGTTCTTTTTATAAGAGCTGGGAATACATTCATCTGTGAGCAACAAAGATCTGAAAAACAATGGCTCAAACCTGGATGCCTATAACAGAATCCTAGAAGTGGGTGATCCAGGACTTGGGAAGTGGCTCCACTGTGTCAGAGACCCAGCCTCTTTCTCTTCTGCTCTGCCGTGCATTGTTTCCATTCTTAGAAAAGTGTGCTTTGGGCACCTGGTGGCTCAGTTGGTTGGGTGTCTGCCTTCGGCTCAGGTCATGATCCAGGGTCCTGGGATTGAGTGCCACATTGGGCTCCCTGCTCAGCGGGGAACCTGCTTCTCCCTCTGCCTGCTGCTCCCCCTGCTTGTGCTCGCTCTCTCTCTCTGGCAAATAAATAAAATCTTAAAAAAGAAAAAAGAAAGAAAAGAAAAAGAAAAGTGTGCTCCCTCCTAGAAGTATTATACAATGTGTCTTGGTCAGAACTTAGTCACAAGGACACTCCAAGGTAATCAGAGGCTGTTTGAGGGCTCTGCTGTTTGGCCAGTAATAAGCCCACCTCAAATACTGGGGTTCTTTCATCAAGAAGGAAGGGGTGGCTGCATATGGAAGGCAACTGGCAGTCTCTGCCATGATTTCATTTTCCTAATTATGAAAGCAATATACACAAAATGTAGAAAAGTAAAAAGATGTAAGTACTCCCAGAATTATGTATACCTAACATGTGGTCTAGAACTCAGTCTCTCTCTTTCTCTTTTGTTCCTTCTATTTATTTATTTATTTATTTATTTATTTATTTATTTATTTATTTAAGATTTTATTTATTAAGATTTTATTCATTTGACAGAGAGAGACACAGCGCGAAAGGGAACACAAGCAGGGGGAGTGGGAGAGGGAGAAGCAGGCTTCCCACTGAGGAAGCAGCCTGATGTGGGGCTCAATCCCAGGACCCTGGGATCATGACCTGAGCTGAAGGTAGATGCTTAATGACTGAACCACCCAGACGCCCCAGTTCCTTCTTTTTTTAAAGTAAGCTCTATGCCCAACATGGGGCTTGAACTCATGACCCTGAGATCAAGAGTTGCACGCTCTACTGGCTAAGCCAGCCAGGCGCCCCTCTCTCTTTTTACACTGCTTGCATAACTTAATCTTTATTGACTTGTGAGAAAAGTTGAGTCATACATATGTGTTTTAAAAACACATATAACCAAAATAGGCTACTACTATGTAGTTGCTTCCTCGTAATTGAACTTTTGTAATATTTGCTCTAATATGTATCTTTATATTTGTCCTTCTTTCTGCCCATCCATCAATCCATCTTATTTTTGAAACACTTTAAAGTTGCAAATATTAATAACTTAAGCATAAACATTTTAACATGCATATCATAAGCTGGAGTTCAATATTTTTTATTGTTGTTCTTATTTATTTGAGGTAAAATTAAATACAGTGAAATGCACAAGCTCTAAATTCGATTAGTTTACATTAACAGTTTTAAACTTGCTTTTTCCAATAAGGAAATCCTTATTGTGATTAGTATGTGAGGTCTTTACGTGTTAATAATGTAGATTAAAATAATTATTTTAACGATTTGCATATACATTTGATTGATTCCTTATTTTGGACATTTGGTTATCTCTAAGGTTTTACTATTTTAAACAATACTGTGTTAAACACTATATGTATACACACACAACACTGTATAATATATATGTTAAATTAATATATATTTTACATTGTTATATACTATATATAAAAAAACACTGTATATAAAAATAGTATATATTTATTTCCTTAGTCTAAATTCCTAAATGTAGACTTTCTGGTTCAGAGGTATATGGAGACGTGTAGGGCAGTTGATCTGTATTGCCAGGTTGCATTCTACAATCACTGTGCTATTTTACTCTCCCACCCACTGAGTCTGTGATTGATTCCCTCTAATTCATTTTATCTAGAGCTTTGAGATTATACAGAGAATTTCATACAAGGGGCAATCTTATTATTATTTTTACCAGCCTTCCTGCTAGTGATTTCTAAAAAATTGCCCTGTATTGTATATTTTCATGGCTGATATTTATTTATTTATTTATTTATTTATTTATTTATTTATTTATTATTTAGCTAGACAATTTCTATTCTTTCTTCCCTGTCCATATTTTTAGGAATAAAGACTTAAGCTACTGGCAGATCTGTCTTCACTTACGTTTATCTGAAATGAAAGCCCGACTGTGTATGTAGTTGTTTTGTTAAATCAAATTGTCAATGGATAATTCAAAGATTACCATTTTTGCGTTTCTTTCTACTAAAGGGAATTTTATCATTCGGTACCAGTTCCTAAAACAAGGCTACGTGTTCTAAGAACTTTGTATCAAGTTTATTTTCAAATACAATAATGCCTTTCGTGGACTCTCTTTTTTGTTGCTGCTGCGTCAGTGGTAGTGAAGTTGTGACTTTTGCTTTAATCTTAAAGCATTTGTTCTGGTGGCATTTAAAACCCTAAATTGTTTTCACATTCAAAAAGATGTTTCCTTTCTTTCAGAGTAGCCTCTTTCTGGAATTCATCCTATGCTTTCTTTAGTATTGGCACACCATTGTGCTCTGACACTCCAATAGGGACGAAGGCCATGTGGTCCAACAGCTCATTCTAAAGAGGAGAAAACTAAAACCCAGAGAGGTTAGGGGTCTTGTTCGCATTAGTCTTGTTCAGGAAGTACTGAAAAAGACTAAAATCTGCTCAGATGATGAGTTGGTAATCCTTACACACACAAAAAAGCACAAAATTAATGTTTACTTGGTTAATTTTTCAACCTTCCAGAGAAAGGTATGTTTCCCAATATGGGATGTATTCCAACAATAGGACAAAAATTAATCAATAACCAGGTAATTTTTTTCTTTATAACATAGAAGAGAGAGAAAAAGAAGCTTTTTGTTTAATAATCCTTAAAAAAACAAAACATTTGCTCAACTTCAAGACACTTATGGATGGAATACAGTGGTGAACCCACTCTTAGCCTCTATTGTCATGGAGCTTATTTACAAGTGGGGAAATAAGTATTATTCAAATAATCACGCTAATAAAAGCATAATTGCAAACTAAGATATGTGCTTGGAGAGAGAGAGATAAAAACCCAGTTGTGGGTGGGAGCATCTTCCCAGGGGAAGGATGGGTGAGCCCAGAAGAGAGTAACGAGCACTCATATGGCATCTGAACTAGTGATATAATCTGTGGGCCCAAAGCAAAGTGAGAATACAGGGCCCTAATTAAAAAGCTATTGAGAATTTCAATATGTGACAACAGAATATTAACCAAACTCAGGGCCCTTATAAGTGTGGGACTCTGTATAGCTGCATGGGTTGTAGCCTTGAAGCCACCCTGTCTAGCATTTTCTTTGTGCCAAGCACTGTTTTAGGTGCTATCACAATAACCATGTGAGAAATTCAAGAAAAAATTATTCTGACACCTACTAGAAGTGTCAGACTTCACACAGGGGGACGACGACCCTGGGGCTTTGCAGTAAGGGAGAGAGGTTGGGCCCAACTCTGAATGCGGGGAGGTCACAGGGGGATGTACCATGGAGGCACAGGGTCGGGGGCAGAGGCTGGAAAACTTCAGAGGTAAGGGGGGATTCTGCTAAACCAACTTGACAGGATTTTGCTGAAGGCAGGCCTGGGTGATAAGATATTGACGGCGGGGATAAAGAATGGGATCAGACCTCAAAGGTGGGGGCATTTCACTAAACTGACTCAGAAGGATCCTTGCTAAAATGACTAAATGGGCCAAGTGCAGAACCCAAGCGTGAGGCCTGGTCAAAAAAAGGAATTCTCTCAAGTTTGGTCAGAGGAGAGACTCTTTATCACATAGGAGTATGGATGCCCCACTTTTTTTTTTTTTTAATTGTGGGTCACTTTGTGGTCCTGATTGTCTCATATTTTAAGAAATTATATACTGGCCATTGGGCATGAATGGGAGAGACTGATCATTTGCCCAGAAGTGCACTGACCCCTCTTTGGTCCCACTAGAATGAGAGGTGGTCTCTCCAGTGGACCCCAGAGTTGGCATGGGTAGGGCTGTAGTCAGTTTCAGCTCATCAGTGGGTTCCAGAGTCTTGTAGGTGGACTCTGGGTCCTTCCTCCAGCAGGCTGGAGATCTGAGCGCCCAGGAATTTGTGGACCTTGGCCTCACTGTCCAGCTCTGTCACCAGCTTCTTGTGCCTCTGGAGGGCTCTGTGTGGCCGGCTGCAGGTCCTCACTGTTCCACAGCCTTCTATCCTGTGAAAGCCCCATGGAGAAGAGATGGGCCATGTGTCTTTTGGGCTCCATCTTGTTGCAGGCAACATGCCAGCCAGTTCTTCATTTCTGTAACCAAGTCCCTGCCTACAGCAAGTAGTGCCTTTCCCTGCCCTCCTCCCAGATGTGAAAGCATTGACCTCCTCTTACCTGCAAATGGCCTATCCCTCTCTGTCTTTTGACCTTGTATAGCATTACTGAAGGCAGAGCTCTTTCCTCACTTCTTGATCCTCGTTTTTCACCACCTGGCCTTACACTTAATGCTCTAGTAATGGATCTTAGTTTGCTGTCTCCCCTTCCTCTCCTTTCACCCCCCTGCCTCAGTCCAGACCCCTCCTTCAGTGTTCTGATACCATCCAGGCTGCTTAACCCAATACACGGATATTATTACTTGTCTGTGCTCCTCAGTGGCACAGGCTGCTCCTTGAACAGTGCCTGACATATATATATAGTAGGTGCTTAATAAATATTTGTTAAACGGTGTAAGTTGCATATTACTTACTTTTTCATCATTCACTGATTCTTTTATTGTCAATTAATCAATTCACTCATTACTCAAACATTACAGAGCATCTACTGTCCCAGGAACTGGTGAGAAAAAACCAAGAAAAATGGTTCCTATCCCAAAGACAGGCTCCTGCTTTTAAGGGACTAGCTGTGTGTGTGTGTGTGTGTGTGTGTGTGTGTGTGTGTGTGTGTGAGAGAGAGAGAGAGAGAGAGAGAGAGAGAGAGAGAGAGAGAGAGTGATCTTTTCTACTCATAAGGCTCAGCAACAACTCTTCTAATGGAGGCCTCCGCACTCCAGGCCTTACCTGCTGCAATTCCGGGGCTCTGTTAGATGTGAGGGAGTGGGTGGATGGCCCCAAGGGATGGGTGGGAGGCAGCAAGGTGGGGAGGTGCTCAGTGTACTCCTGCGGACCAGGGAAAAGCAGCTTAGGAAGGAAAGGCCCTTTGGATCACGATAGGTCCCCATCTAAGCTGCCCATACTTTGACTTCTCTTCCCCCAGAAAAAAAAAAAAGCATTTTTAGTTTTTAGACAAATGAATTACAGATTATGACATCTGTAATTACAAATACAATTTAAACAAAGTAATGAAACAATAAAGGATGTGAAAAGAGGCATCCCCTTCCAAAACCTCTCCATGTGAATTTAAAAATCACTCCCAATTCTTTCTGTATATTGGATTTTTGCTTTATAGGCATATAGGGGCATCCCTCCCCCCTCCCCCCATCATACAGTGTTGAAAATATTCAGGATCCTTGGCAAGAAATAAAGCCATGCCAGACAAATTAACAATAGAGTTCTTCCTGCAAGAACTTGTCCTTCAAAAGCACGAAGATCCTGGGCAAGGTAAAGAGGGACAAAAGTAAACAGAATCCATGCACTTACTCGATGTTCAGGAGCATTTTAAATACCAGGAACGGGGCCAGGCGGGCCTGTTCTGGGCAAAGGTGAGGCGTGGGGGACGCCAGGTATGCCTGCTGTCAGCAAGGAGTCCGCAATGGTTGTAGTCAAATTGGGGAAGTGATGAAGGCTAATTAAAAAGCACTTAGGTTCGGGAAGCAGGAAGCAGAACGCCTCGGCGGGTGGCGAGCGCGCTGCCGGGCGCGGCGCCAACACGGAGGAGGCAGCCGAGAGGCGCGGACTCCTGGGGCGGTGCGCACCCGCCACCCTGCAGCTCCTGGGCGGGAGTGAGCCTCGGGGGGCCTGGGGCTGACGAGCACCCCGCCCCCCCGCCCCCCCAAGCCCGCAGCGTGCCACGTTCTTGTCGATTTCCTCCTCATTGCGGATTTCGTTAAAATGCTGCGCTCCCTGGGTTGATAAAGCTCCACGCCTCTTTGGCGAGCGGTGGGGGCAACGGTGTTTGAATGTTCGGCAGAGCTTTTCCCATTAACTTTAAAAATGGAACAAAAGGTTTTTGATGAGGTAGGATTAGGAATGAGGAAGTGCTGGTGGCGGCGGCTGTGGGGCGGAGGATTCCAGAAATTCTGACACCTCAATTCTGAGAGTTTGGTTAGTATGCTAACTTCTTTTTCAGAGACTGAGGGGGATTGCCACGAATTTCCAGATGCTGACATCTAGTTTCCAGTTGCCCTTAGGGAGTTGGAGTGCTGAGTATGAGTTAGTTGACTGGCGTGATGCTTTCTTCCTTGGTCACCTTGGAAACTCGTCTTCACATGATTGGGACACAATGAGGGGTCTTAACCACATCTCTCCTACCAGACTCAATTGAACTGACCATATCCTTATTTTTATGAATGCATTAGTGAGGTTTTAAAGGTAATATTGTCAAACCAAAAAGTTCTTGAGTACCAACTACATCTCTTTACTAAAAACTCTGAAGTTAAACATAAGCAACTCTTCTTTTTCCACCGGGAAAGCACGTTGGGTATTTAACATCCGCGTGCATACAGCATTGTGCTGGCCAATGCGATTTTAAACCCCAATCTGCCCTCAGAAGACCAATAATACCGAAAATACTGTAAAGATGATGCAGAGATGTTGGTTATAATCATTACATACACAAATTCAGAAAGTAAAAGTGTAACATTAAATTATTCAGTGAATTGTTAATAAGCATATATTCAAATACGCTACATGAGGGCAGGGGTTTTTCTTTGTCCATTATGTTCTGGCTGTATTCCTAGAGGGTCTGGGACAATGCCTGATGCACAGAACTTCAATAAACATTTGTTGACTGGTGGATGGAATATTAACTTGTCCCCAGAGGGGTTACTTAAGATGCAAAACACTTATTTCAATAACGCTGTCATTGCTCAAACTATTTTTTGGAAGGAACTTTTCTTTGGGAATTTCCTTTAAAATTAGTGCCATTCCTTTACAACCATACTTCAAGTTTTGTATCAAATCAATACACTCTGAATGAGTGAGTTTACTTATGTTATTTATCAGGCATAGATCCAAATAACTTTCTCAGTTCATTCTCAAAGGGTGAATTTACCATCCTTGAGGTTATTAAAAGAATGCCATGGGCCCTGAAAGCAATTCTCCAAGAGGCATGCCAAAATGTTTGCATTAATAAAAGCTTCATTGGAAAAAGTGTCTAACTTCCTGAGATGAATACCTTGAAGGGAATAGAACTCATCTGATTTATTCTTGTATGTTTGATAAAAAATCAATTCCATTACTCATATTTACATTATACTCCTGGAAAGAGCTTAAGTGCTTTTGATTGAGTAAAGAAAGAGGCCTATAAGAATTGTTTGTTCTTTACCACCATTCTTCCAAAGATTTTAAGCTGGCTGAGAATAGGACCTATTTTTCCTTATTGATTAAACTTCCATTCTCTATCATTTTATCTACTTTTATTCACTTCCAGAAATTGCAGAATCTTTCATTTCCCTATGTTTCATACGTAATGTTTTTAATCACAGAGTAATACAGGATTATTTTTAAAAAGCTCACATAGTATGGAATTATATTGGGTAAAATGCTATAGTCTATGGAGTATACAGATCAGATTCAACCCATAACCACAACCCAAATTCCACTGAGATGAAAACAAAGGGATTCCCCCCCAGCATTTCCATTTGGAAATATGCCTCACTTTTGAAAATACGCTTAAAACAAAATGTAGAAATTTAATGAATTGTTATAAAATAATGCCATGTAACTATCACCTAAATCAAGAAAGTGGGCATTGCCAGGACTTTAGAAGTTCCCCTGGGTGCCATTCCCTCCCTTTCCTTTCCCACTAAAGATAGCCAATATCCTTTTGTTTTTTTTTTTTTTTTTTTGTGGTAATCATTTCTTTGCTTTCTCTATGCTTTTCTGTCTATGTAGGCATCTATAATCTCCATGGACTAGTTTTGCCTATATTTAAATATTACAGAATTAGGCATAATGTATGTACAATCTCTTTCAGTCAACATTATAAGATTTATTCATGTCATTTATCTTAGCTGTGTAGAAATCCATTGTATGAATCTACCATGGGTCATCTATTCTGCTGCTGACGAACATCTGAGTCGTTTCCAGTTTTGTGTTATGATTAGTGCTGCTTTGAACATACTTGAACGTGCCTCCTGGTGCGCATGCTCATGTGTTCCTGTGCGTGGATAACTAGGAGTGGAAATATTGGGTTGGAGGGTTTGCAACGTACACTCCCAACACCGCTGGAGTTTCCGTTCTTCTCTATCCTTGTCAATGGTGGGTACTTTCAGTCTTTAAAATTTTCGTGTTCTGGTGAGTGTATAATCCTCTAACGTTTTTCTGCCTTTTCAAAGTTGCTGTTTTGGCTCTCCTAGGTCCTTTGCATTTGGTATATATTTTATAATCTGCTTGTCAGTGTCTACAAAAATATCCTGCTGGGATTTTGAACGAGAATGCATTGAATGTATAGATCAATTTGGGGGAGAATTAGCATCTATTATTGTCATGTATTTTTCTTTTATATGCGTAACAAATCCTACTACACATTGTTATTTGTATTTGATCAATTATTACAAATATTGATTTGTTTGTATTGATATAATTCACATACCATATAATCCACATTCACATACCATATAATTCACATAGCTTTTTAAGGTGTACAATTCAGTGGTTTTAGTATATTCGTAAGGATGTTCAATGCTCACCACTCTAATCTCGGAACATTATACTCACGGCAAAAAGAAACCCCATACCTATTAGGAGTCACCAATTGTCTTTTAAAGATATATAAATCACAAAATGTTGTATATTACTAATAGAGACATCTTTTTCAGTGCTCTTATTTGTATAGAAAACATTTGACTGTTATTTCTTCCATCTGGTATCATTTACCTCTGCCCGAAGCATATCCTTTAGCATTCCTTGTAAGGTGGGGCTGCTCATGATATATTATTCAGCTATTTATGTCTGTTATAGCTTATTTTTGCCTTAATTTTTGTAAGCTGTTTTCACTGGGTATAGCATTCTAGGTAAATTCTTTTCTTTTAGGACTTTCAAGACATTGCTCCGCTGTTTTCTTCTTTGCATGGTTTGAAATGAGAAATCTGCAGTCATCCTTTTCCTTGTCCTCTGTATGTAACAGGTCTTTTGAAATCTGGCTGCTTTTAAGATGTTCTCCATCACGGGTTTCAAGCGATTATAATGTGCCCTGGCATAGTTTTCTTCACGTTTCATGTGCTTGTGTTTCCTTGAGCTTCCTGGATCTGTGAGTGTATAATTTTCGTCCAATTTAGAAAACATTTGACTGCTATTTCTTCAATTACTTTCTCTCTCCCAGAATTTCCCCTCTTTTTATTTTCTCCTGGGACCCCAGTTACATATTTATTAGTCTGCTTAACCAGCACATGGATGTTCTTTTCTTTCTTTCTTTTTGGAGTTCTGTTTTCTGTCTGTGTTTCATTTGGGAATGTTTCTATTAGGATATATTTAAGTTAACTAGTCTTTTATCCTCTCTCATCTAAGTTGCTGTTGGTCCCATTTAGTGTCTGTTCCTTTGAGACATTGTAGTTTTCATCTCTAAAATTCAGTTTGGGTCTTTTTTTTTTAAGATTTATTTTTGTTTTGGAGATGGAGATTAGATAGATAGATAGACAGACAGACAGACAGATAGATAGATAGATGATAGAGAAAGAGAGAGAGAGAGAGAGAGAGAGCAGGGGCTGTTGGGAGGACAGAGGGAGAGGGAGAATCTCAAGCAGACTGCCTACTGAGTGTGGAGCCCAACCCTGGGATCATGACCTGAACTGAAATTGTGAGTCAGTTGCTTAACCAACTGAGCCACCCAGGTGCCCCTCAGGTTGGGTCTTTCAATAGGTTGCCTGTCTGTACTTATTTGTTTGAGCATGAGAAACAATTACAGGAACTGTTTTAATGTCCTTGACTGCTATTATCATCATGTGGTAATGCTGCATATATTTTGAACTCTAGAAGGCAGTATTATTATTCTTTTACAATAATTGTTTTTGCTATTATCTGTGTTCACTTAGATTTACACGTTTGTTTACTGTTTACCCCAGTTTTCTATTTATTTTTAGCCCTTTTTGTAGTATTTTTTTAATTCTATAAATACTTATTTTGTTACTTGGTTAAATCTATCAGGTGTTTACTTTAGGCCCCTAGGTCTTGCTTGGAAAGGCTTTCCCAAACTCAGGTTATAAAAATATTGTTGGATACTTTTACCTGTATTTTTATAAATTTGATTTAAACTCTCAATTCATCTGGATTTTTTGTTCTCTATTATGTGAAGGGAAGGATCTGGCTTAATTCTTTCTGTGTAATTAGGAAATTGACTCACCATTCTTTATTGAATATCTATCCACTTCCTCTGATTTGAAATATAACCTTGTTATACAATTTTTCCTTATAAACGTGGGTCTTCTATTTTCTTGCACCAGTGCCCCAATTTTTAAATTACTGTGATATGCAATAATTAATATGGAACTATAGTGTGACAAAAATACCACCTTGTATTTTATAATGATAGGCCATTGAATGCAACTTGATAGGAATCTAATGCTTTGGGTCTATTAATGATAAACATATAGCTCGATAGCGATAAGCAGCAGGGCTCTCTGGACAAAACTGTGATGTAGGTAAAAGAGGCGATCTTTTCTCCTTTCTTCTGAACAAACTTTCTAGATCTCTGGGGTTGCAGGGTCTTCATGAAATCCCAGGCTACGCAGGGCTCTCTCCCAGGCCTGCTTTCTTGGGGACAATATCTGTTTCTCTAAACCTACTTTTGAGTCATCTCCTCTGGATTCTGTTGTCAACTAGCCTATTGGAAAGACTCTGAGAAAATAGTGTACACTAAGAGATTGATGATTGACTGGTAAATATTTAATGTCATCATGGCACACGCATGGCTTAATATCAATATATGTCTTCACTACCCAACGTAAGCAGTCGTGGTGTACTTTTTTGCTGATTCTGGGCTTTCCCTGAGAACGTTGTGCAACACAGCACTCCAGGAGTCCCAGAACTCATCAGCATTGGCATGTGGGTTGGAATTAGTTTTCCACCCTGGAATATGTTTTCTTTTCCCATGTGAATCACACATTGAAGGAATGGAAGCATGATGGTGGCTGTATTAGTTTCCTAGGTCTGTTAGAACCAAAGACTCCATGGCTTAAAACAGAAGAACTTGAGGGGCACCTGGTGGTGCAGTTGGTTAAATGTCCAATTCTTGGTTTTGGCTCAGGTCATGATCTCAAGGTTGTGGGATAGAGTCCTGCATAGAGCTCTGTGCTCATCATGGAGTCTGCTTGAGATTCTCTCTCTCCCTCTTCCTCTGCCCCTTCTGCTCATGCTCTCTCTCTCTCTTTAAACTAAATTAAAAAATCTTAAAAAAAAACCAAAAAACCCAGAAGAACTTTATTGTCTCACAGTTATGGTGTCCACAAGTTGAAAATGAAGGTGTCAGCAGGGCTGTGTTCTCTCCAGCAATTCCAGGGGAGAATCCTTTCTTGACTTTTCCAGTTTCTGGGGTTTGCCAGCAATCCTTAGCATTTCTTGACTTGCAGATGTATCTCTCCAATTACATGGCCATTGTTCTCCCCGTGGGTCTTCACACTATCTTCCTTCTGTTTGCATCTGTATCTATGTATAGCCAAATATATGGAGATACCTACGTATGTTCAAATTTCCCCTTCTTACAAGGACACCAGCCGTATTGGAGTTCACCTTAATGAACCGATTTTAACCTGATGACCTCTGTAAAGGCCCTGTTTCCAAATAAATTCACATTTGGAGGTACTAGAGATTAGGACTTCAACCTATGAATTTGGGGGCAGGGAAGGGAACACGAATCAACTTTTCGCAGTGGCACTCACTAAAGTTGTGGGTGGAAAACTCTTTAGCATAAAAGCAGCCCTGTCAGGGTCAACCATTTCTGCCCTAAAAACAACATTGCCTGATAGCGGGAGGGCATTGAGAATCATTATTATTTGTGTGGTTAAAGAGATTCTGGGCTGAGAGTCACAATCCAGAATTAAACCCATCACAATTCCCAGAGGATTTAAGAGGATTATTTTATCTTTGCTCTTATTTAGCTCTATTTTAAAGGGATTTTGAGGCCCTGTGTAGTGCTCACTAAATTTTTCTCATGCCTCTTCGCTGTAGTTGCAGCAAAGCAAACAAGATCTAAGTATGACTGAATGTGCTGGCACATTTCTAGACCAGGTGTTTGTTCATTTGTTTGTTTTTAATGAACCTGCAAAGTTTTTGAGCTTGTGAAGGAAGAATCTAGTTCTGTTGTATTGACTTTTTGGCATCACAAATTATAGGTCAACTGAAATTTATGAGCACAGGCTCAACATGCTTCATGTGTGATTTGAGTTCATCTGTGGGAAATGAACAGAGACAGGAAGTAAATTATGAGGTAAGGAGAAGTATTCACGAGGCATTTGTGAGATTTCTTGGTCAGCAGATTAGTTGATTCATGGTTAAAAAAAAGAACTTATTAGACTGCTTTAGGAGGGATTAGCTTTTTATTGCTTATATGAAATAGGTATAATATAATTTTATTATTAGTGCAGAACAAATGTGCTAAGTCTTGAAAGGTATGCTCCTCCAGGAATGGATGAAAACTGTTCCTGAAGCCAAATTCATTTGCTGCTATTTGGGAAAATATTTCTGGAGATGAGTAGTCAGACACCTGGGTGATGCCACCCAGCGACTTGTAGTTTCTTTATTAGTTAAAAGTAAACTCAATAGTGGTTCTTTATTAAGGAGATCATGATGGGAAAGCACAGTCCCTTAAACACAACAAAACACCGATGCTGCTTATTTTGCAGGTGATTTGCTGTGGACAATGAATTTAAAAAGTTGTTCGGTGTGCAGCAGGAAGGGCGACTGGATGGCTTCGTGGGATGGGAGTGCATGTGTGCATTTTGGAATTAGTCCTCAGTTCACAGCTCAGTGTCCTCTCTGTGCTCCCTCAAGCACAATTCTTCATTTGAGCACCTCAGTTTCCTCACTTTTGAAACGTGGGCATTGATACCTTTCTTGTAGTATTGTGAGGATTAAATCAGATTATCACTGTAAAGTGTCTGGCCCAAAATTAATTTTGTAACAAAATTAGTTTCCTATACTTTCTCTCAAACCCCATTTTTGTTGTTGCTGTTACATGATTATGTGATTTTAAACTAAAACATAGCTCCGTCATCTTAAACTAAAACCTAGCTTCAGTTGGAGGAAAAGTTGGTTAGGTAATTCTGTTTTCCATCCCATGGCTCCATAGACAAGGGCACTGTCAACACTGTGTAGGTTCAGCATTTTAAACAAAACCACTGCTCTGTAGAAGAGACACTAGTTTAAAGTATGTTAGGAGAAAGGACATAAATATTCTAAAAGCATATGATCAGAAACATAGCTCTTGTTCGGGGGAGCTACTATAGGATTTTTGAGTAATTTGGAACGGTAGAAACTCTAATACTGTTTCCCTTCTTTTTTCACTTTAACCTGTGCCTAGTTCCAAAGGGTCATTCGTTGGCCTTTTTTGGCAACTCTCACACTATTAGAGAGAAATTAAGTTTGACTGTGTTTGCCAAACTTGGGACAGCCAGGACGCCAGGAAAAAGGAGCTCACTGGTTCTTGCTTGAATTTTATAAAACTTTGTAGTTTTGTTTGGACAATTAAATTGAAAATAGGAATTTTTTTTAAGGCTTAAATTCCCTATTGTTCAAAATCTTTATTGAAGCCATCTTTTTTTTTTTTAAGATTTTATTTATTTATTTGACAGAGAGAGACAGCGAGAGAGGGAACACAAGCAGGGGAGTGGGAGGGGGAAAAGCAGGCTTCCTGCTGATCAGGGAGCCTAATGCGGGGCTTGATCCCAGAACTCTGGGATCGTGACCTGAGCCGAAGGCAGATAGATGCTTAACGACTGAGCCACCCAGGCGCCCCTGAAGCCACTTATTTTGAAAAAAATTGTTCTTCTTATAATTAAGAGTGCCGGCTTGGGTACAACTTTTAAAGACAAACTGCATGGATTGCAATTTTTGTTTTAATGGCATCAAAATTAACAGATTGCCTAATATATGGCTACCATGTAGTATTCTGTGATTTTTTTTTTCCTTGCAGAGATGTTATTTATGCATGCTTACTGATTTCATTGTTTGACTCATAAATATCTATCTTTGGTTTCAAACTGTGTGTGTCAACATTGCTGGGTGGTGCTAACCGTCTTTAATGTTCTTCATTTCTCAATAAAGAAATGGTGTGAGATGGTCAAAAATTAATTGCTTAGCCACATAGGACTTTTAAACAAACTGCTGCTTTTCAGGATCAGGGGAGAAAAAAAACCTATCCATATGCCTGGTCAGTGATTGGGACAGAATTTTGCTACCCATAGCTCTTTTTAACAGCAATGGATGCCAGCAGGTTTATGACTCCATCTCTAGAGTTATTGCCCCAAGAAATAATATTTCAATTGTAGCTATCTCTGTGAGATATCTCTATAAAGATTCTCTTTTACTTTGTGCTTTGAAACATACACTGTCAACAGACCAGCCCTTCTTATGACCAATGCCGTTGATGATGTAGATAGCAGAGGTGTGTGTATCACTAAAGATTTTTTAAAAATTGAAATATTGAATAAAAACAGTGAAGTCTGCTGGAAACCACAGCAATCTCTAATGCTTGAGCATTTCCACAATGTATATATTGCTAGAAAATAAGAACTATTTGAGATAATCTAGAGTATCTTTGGGTTTAGTAGAGTGATTTTCCACCCCCAAACAGTAATACAATGACAAACCTTCTTGAAGTTGGCCTGATGATCTAAGCAAGTCTTAATTTGCACATATTGTACAAACAAGCACTCTCTTCTCAAATGTATATTGCTTGAGAAGTGTGTTTTAAGAAAAAGTGTGGTGCAAGCTGGCGCACTGGTATAAACGTGTGAAAATGATAAATGTAGCAGACAGCTAAAGCTTTACTCTGCTCAACACTTGAAATATAATTTCCAGTGAAGTTATCTTTAGTAATTACCCTCTGATGTTTCTTTAAAAGGTCTGCTAATCTGAATCTTTTTTTGGGTGCCTCGGAATTGTAGATGATTGTTTTAGACACTTGGAATTACTGCTGTTCTTTTGAGGCTTGTCTGAAGAGGGTCTGGTTTTCCTAATTCCTAATGCAGCAGCAATAAGAACAATATTTAGCACTTACGAGGCTCCACTTCTCAATTTCAAAGCACTTTACAAATATCAATTAATTGCTTTGAATGGGAGTTCTGCAGCTGCTGGAGAAAAAAAGGAGCACACAGTGATTGGCTCATTATCATTTACAGCTGTTGAAAAATGTTTTTCAAAGAAATAATTACAGATTTTCATATATATTTAAGGAAAAAAGGAGCAGGGGAAGGCTACTAAGGATCATTTTTTTTTTTTTAAACAAATGACTCTTGTCTTTTCATTCTGGTTTGAGAGCAGCAGCTTTATTGCAAACAATTACCCTTCCCTAGACAAAAAGAAGAGGAGCCATCCCCTTGCCAAGAAAATGCAAGACTGTAAATCCTCTTTTGGAAAATAATCTCAATCTCACCACTTTTCAGTTCTGGGGCTGTTGAGAATTTTTGTTTATCAGTCGTAGGGCCGCTGCTGGACTCTCCTTGAAGCAGCCTGATTTAATGTCTGATCCAGCGCTGGCTTTGTCCAGCTTTAATTATGCATGAAAGCAGAACAAGTAGACAATAATTGATAGTGCTTCTTGTATTGTTTTCAGCAGAGCTTTATCACCATAGGGGGCCATAGGAAACTATCCAAACTGTCTCTCTGTCACCAGGCAGCCCGAGCCATGGAAACAGATTTCTTCCTTTCTCTTTTCTTTTTTATTCTTTTTTCTTTCCTTTGCTTCTTTTTCATAATGTGAATCTCCTGGCAGGGCAGATAAGCTGCTAATTCTATTAATTTTCTTATCAAAATCGGCAAGGTAACTGAAGCTTCCAATTTAGTGATTTATTATCCTGAGCAAGCTGTGCGGAGTGCACCTTTCATATTCTGTAATTGGCACTAGAGGGGAAGAGACTTTCAAGGGAGATGCACTCAGCTAACCGTTTCCATTTCAATTGACTGTTGAGCAAACAAATGGAGTGTCCTTTCATTGGCTTAAATCATTTAAAATGATAAAGCTAGCAATTCTGCATTTGAATATATGCCAGTGGATATCTGTGTGCAAGATGCTGACCCCTAAGACATTAAAATATGAGCATAATAACATCCCACTATAGGATTTTGCCATCAATAAAACATCCAAGTGCGATATGTTAATTGACGTGCAAAAGGCCAAAATTGATCACACATGTAATCTGACCCTTATTATTACACCATCCCCCAAGCCTCTGGAAATAAACATCTTTCCTTCACATACTGACTGCTGGATTCTTTTGTATAGGAGAGGGGGAGGCATACAGTGGACGCTAGCTAAACACTGAAATAGAAACCAGGGTCAAAGGCAGGAACCTCACCGGTTGGGAAGGAGAGAAAGTGGTGAGGTGTTGGATGCCAAGGGTGAGTGGGACTGATTCAGATATAGATATAGAAGGGAGACTCGATTTCAGGTGGGAAAAGTAGCTGGTCCTTGTTTGGTGTCATTTGAAAAACTTGGGAAGTCTCCTCTGACCCCACTGTTACTCTCATTGAAATAGAAACTCCAGTTGTAGGCATCCGTCTCTTGGCTTATGACCACCACTTTGCCTTTGCCTTCACCGGTTGGGAAGGAGAGAAAGTGGTGAGGTGTTGGATGCCAAGGGTGAGTGGGACTGATTCAGATATAGATATAGAAGGGAGACTCGATTTCAGGTGGGAAAAGTAGCTGGTCCTTGTTTGGTGTCATTTGAAAAACTTGGGAAGTCTCCTCTGACCCCACTGTTACTCTCATTGAAATAGAAACTCCAGTTGTAGGCATCCGTCTCTTGGCTTATGACCACCACTTTGCCTTTGCAGAGTGAATTTTCTATAGTAGTTGCTATCAACTAGTTTAATGATAGCAAATGGCACCATATACATGGCACTATTTATGTCTAAGAGCAAAGTGTTAATTCCCGCATTTCACAGATGATGCTTAGGGGTTGGAGAGATTAAGGAGCTTGTTTGATTTCACTTGGTTAGAAAGTGCTCCATCTGGGATTCAAATTCAGAACCATGATTTTCAAAACACTGTTCTCTAATCACTGTTAATATTCTTCCTCTAGACTCGTATTTCTGGAAGAAATAACACCCCAGGTCCTCCAACTTCGGTATAAATCATATCTTGAATCACGCTGTACCCAAACCTTTGAATTAGTTTTGGGTACTTACAACTTCAAAGAAAGCTCATATTAAAAATGGAATCACTGTTTCTCATGAAATACACTTTTGACAATTTGGAACTTCCCCCCTAATTCTTTGGGATCTTTCTCCCTTACATTTCCAGGGACTGTTCTCCCTCGAAGGGGGCTGTCCATGGTGCTTGGGTCTGGGAGATGTACTGCAGTGTGTGCACAATGATTTAGACATTTGTTTGGGCTTTTAATCTTTTCTCATCTACACGCACCACCAAAATAAAAACCAGTGAAGTATGTACCCTATAAATCTGCTTGTTCTCTCACTCCTCAGAAATATTTCAGAAAGAACCTGACACTTGTAATCAGAACGGGGCTTAGATGCTGCCTCCTTTTGATTCAGCGATCCTGCACCCCTTCCTTTTCCGTTTTAAACAGCACTAAAGTAGTGGAGGCCAGAAGGGCACAGGCGGGAGCAGCACTGCCGTGGGAAGGATGAAAAACCTACTCCTGTGAGATGAATCTCCACCTGACTGCAAGTGTGTAGATTATTAAGAGAGGAACAAGTGTGGGTGTAGTTAGTAAATGCTGTCGCTCATACAGGTGGGGAGGAGCCCCCGGGGCTTCTCAGGGGGTGCAGCGAAAAGGCAGGTGTGTGACAACAGTGACGCAGCGCAAACGTTCTTCGAAAGTAGAATTGCAAAAGACCTTTGGAGGTTATTTAGGAACAGTAGAGGGTTGAAAATAATTAGTAAGATTTGGGTCTAAAGGCTATTTGGGACCTTGTTAAAAATAAAAGGAGGAGGTAAATAATACTTACCATGGGATAATAATTCTCTGGGTTGCTGGGAGATATATAAGACCAAATGGTCTCAAATTGGCAAGAGGAAATATGGAAACGTGGACCGAAAGAAGAGGGAAAGAGCTAAAACTGTGTTTGTGATAATTACTATTTAGGAAACACTGTGTCATGCAGTGGGCCAGGTGATTTGCCTGTATTATCTCATAAGATAGTTTTTCCCAGTTTATGGATGAAGAAATTGTCTCATCCTCATTCTATGCTCTAAATTATTTTGCAAGAACATTACCAGTGTGATAAATTTTAGAATTTTAGTATGTCTACTGTGAGTGGAATACTAGCTGTAAGACATGGATATTGTGAATTGAAAAGAAAAAAAAGTACATAGGAAACAAAATAATTTGAGAATAGTTGATTCAGGGGTTGGGATAATGCACGAAGATTACATAAACCCTGGTTACTATAATGGGTCAGGTCACAGAAATTCTCTATCTTCAGTGTGAGATGGCATGAAGTTTCTGCTGTTATCTATGAGAAATATTTTGAAAATAAAGCAGATATAGTAGGGAAAGCCTAATTTTGAAGAAAGGCATTAATAAGACAAATTATTTATGATTTTAAAATGACCATCGATGTGTTTTTTGAGGATGGACAAAGGCCCACCAGGCTAGCTAGGAAAAAACTAGAACTCTCTTCTCCGTTTGCTTCCAAGTTTTTATCTGTACCTTCTGTGTACAAAGGTGACTTTGACTTCAAAGGGCAATGAGAATTGGATCTGGTATGAAAATGGGACTAGGAAATATATGGTCTTTCAGGAAAAGGTCATTACGTACTGTACAGAAGCTCAACTTTTATTTTGATTAAATACTTTTTTCAGTGGGATTTACTAGCTAATTACTTCCCTGGCTTTGTGGCTTGGCAAGACTTACCTGATCTATAATGTCTGCTGAAGGACTTTAAGCCTCAAGGTTTGTGTGCTTTTATGTAAAATTATTAATATTAATAATAATTAACCATGAGTAGTAACTAGGGTGGGCCAGATGGCCTTTCCTCCTTTCAAAACTTCTTTATGTTCTTAGTTCCAAAAGGTAGAGGTGATAATGCAAAGATACAAGTGACATTTTAAATTAAATTATTGATTTTGGAGTAAAGTTTAAATAATTTACTCAACAAAAGGACTGCCTTTCACTTGTATCAAATTAGAAGCTCTCAATACCATCTGCTTCTATCACAGGAAAACTGTTTGTCTGTTTGTAGTCATGCTGAGTGGGGCTCCTGTTGGCCCCATTTTTAAGACGCTCATCCATTAATCTTACTAGGTATTAGTTGGGATCACTGGTAATTAGTCTTTTAAGTTGCATCCAGATGGGATGTATAAATTATTAGAAGTTTACTGCCAGGCACAAGTGCGGATGATTCATGGACGGATGGCACTTTCCTCTGCTCTCTGATAAGAAGCTCTGAAGAGGAGGCACTGGTGAGACTAACCTTCACACTTTGTCTTGATTCCAACAGTTGCTGACTATTACTTCTGGTATATCTGAAAATACAAAAGGCTGAGTTCTCCTTAAATTTTTTAGTTATTTTATATTCTCTATCCCCATCTCTTTTGGTTTCCCCTTCTGTTCTTTCTTCCTTAATATCAGTAGCATGTCTCTCCAGAAGCAGCCTCGATTGCAGTGAACATAGTATTGCCAGGAATCCCCTTGCTTTGGCCAGTGAGGGGGGTGTTGGGGATGGTGGAGGAGGGCGGGGTGCCCAGATTAGATTTTTATCAGTGGGAATTTAACCTTGAATATATGGCTCATCCAACTCTAATCCTCACCTCAGGCATAGAGATTAAAAGAAAGAAAGCTGGCCATGTGGCTAATGCTGACCCTCTTGTACCTTTTTCTTACTGTACTTTCTTGGCGAAATCTTTCTCCTCAATAAACTCTGGCAACCACTTATGTTTTTCCATGCCCATATTCAACCAGTGAAGCGTATTGGAGAAAGTGAGGTGAGGGATTGGTAGGACTATACATTTTATAATTACCATGTAGTTAATGTACAATTAGACAGAAGTCTGACTTAAGCTAGTTTAAGGAAAAGTGGAAATTTATTGGTTTATGTAGTGAAAAGCTAAAGAGGTGGTCAAGCTTTAGGCATGGCTGGCTCTAGACATTCAAATAGTATCATCGGGGCACTGCTTTCTTTCCAGCTTGGTGAAAAGATCACCTCTAGCAGCCTTAACTAAGTTTATATTATTTGTGTACTTTTAATAACAGTGGGAAGAAAAGAATGTCTTTCCTGACAATGGTAGTGAAAATTTCTTTTTTTAATTTTTTTCTTAAAGATTTTATTTATTTATTTGAGAGAGAGAGAGAGAGCAACCGCGAGCAAGGAGAGAGGCAGAGGGAGAGAGAGAAGCAGACTTCTTACTGAGCAGGGAGCCTGATTTGGGGCTCCATCACAGGACCCTGGGATCAGGACCTGAGCTGAAGACAGACGGGCTTAACTGACTGAACCACCCTGGCACCCGGTAGTGAAAATTTTAGACTGTACTCTGAGTGGCCTAGCTTGGGTCACATGCTCACCCTTGGACCAATAACTCAAGTCTCAGTCCTACCTCTACTGGTAGGGTAGGGTCACGGTCCATACTAGGTCCACTGAAATCTCTTGGGCTGAGCCAGCTTACAGTAGAGTGGGGGAGGGGAACATGCATGTCAATAATCAAACTCAAAAGTGTTCTCAAACTGCTTGGCACTCCTACTACATTCTTCTAGTTCAAGTTGCATGTCCACTCTTTTTATTTATTTATTTATTTATTTATTTATTTATTTATTTATTTATTTATTTATTTATTTATTTATTTGAAAGAGAGAGAGAGAGAGCCCACATGCGCAGAGGGGGAAGGGCAGAGGGAGAGGGAGACGCAGCCTCCCCCCTGGGCAGGGAGCCCCACATGGAGCTCCATCCTAGGAACCTGGGATCATGACCTGAGCTGAGGGCAGACGCTTAACCGACTGAGCCATCCAGGTGCCCCTGTATCTCCACTCTTAACAACAAATATTTTAAATCATCTTTATTTTTATCAAAACTCTCATTTCCGTCCTCCTCCCCCTAACTATTTCTCTGACTCTCAGTGATAAATATCCTTTCCCTCTGTCTTACAAAGAAAGTTCACAACAGATGGAGAGTCCCACCATCAATTTCCTGCTGCCTAACACTTACGCAAATGCAAGGACTTTATCCTCTTCCTTTCCCTTACAGTTGGAACAGGGGCTCCTCTTTCTGCTCATGGCCAGTGTCATTATTGTGCTTTTTCCTACCCTCTAATACCTGTATGCTAACCATCCCCCATCTCTTTCATGCGCATTCTACGGTATTCCCCTACTGGCACATTCCCATTCTCTCCTTCTCTTTTACGTTTTAATAAACTCACCATTAATCCCACATCCATTCTTTAGCTACAGCCTTAATGCTTTCCTTCCTTCAAAGCCAAACTTCTTATGAATAATGACAATCCTTGGTATCGCCATTTCCTTACTTCCCACTTATTTCTCAACCCACACTTGTCTAACTCTGACCTAAGCAGCAAGCCTTATTATGTCCCTTCTGCTTAAAACCCTTCAGTATTTGTCCGCTGCTCTTAGGATAGAAATCCAAATTCTCAAAGTGGCTTAGAAGGCCCTGGATAGTCTGGCTCCTCTGGAGATCTCAAGCTGTATCCTGTACCAGTCTTCTTATTTCTCACTACCACTACTGTCTTTCTTTTTCTCATACATATTCTATCACATTCCCAGCAGAAGCCAGCTGGTACATTCAAGTTGTATGGTTGAAGAGAGATTATGAGGAACTATGTACGAAGGTATAGTCAGGGTTAAGGGAAAGCAAACAAGAGATGATTATGATCTGAGAGCTGAGAGCTGTTACCAAGAATGTAGGTCCCTGTAGGTGCCTTAGGAAGGAATGGTTTCAAGTTCCTGAGATGGCCCTTGCGTGTAGCAATGGGATAAGACTACCCAACAGGAGCTGTGCTCCTAGAGAGACTGCCACAACAATTGCTAACCCAACAACCTGCAGGAAGAGAACTAGGAGATTAAATGCCCCAAACAATTGGCTGAACATTAGTAGAACCCAAAAGGCAAAGGACCGAAGTGATACATAGATGTTAGTGTTTTGGGGTCCACAGCAGGGTAGAGAAGGGTAGAAAGTGGATTAGGAAAGGCAGTGGATAGTCTCCAGCTCTTTCTAACCATGGCAGTGTCACATACTCTGTTCCTCTGTCTAGATACCCCTCTTTGAAGCTGATCTTCTTCAACTAGTTAATTCTTTTTTATCCTTCATTTATTTTTTAGATATTTATTTACCATTTTACAGAAAGAGAGAGAGAGAGGAAGAGGGAGTGCTAGTGTGGGGGTGAGTGGCAGAGGGAGAGGGAAAGAGAGGATTCTAAGCAGACTCCCTGCCAAGCGCAGAACCCTATATGGAGCTCGATCTCACAACCCTGAGATCATGACCTGAACCAAAATCAAAAGTTGGATGTGTAACCGATGGAGCCACCCAGGCACCCTTCCTTTTTATCCTTTAAATCTCACTTGATTGCCTGTGTCTTAGAGAAACTAGGCCCTTCATTTATGTTCTCATGGAGTCTGGTTCCTTTCCTTCTCACGACTTACCTCAGTTTATAATTATCTTGCTATTAGTGTGAGATTTTCAGTTTAACTAATGTCTGTTTCCTCCATAAGGCTGTATACTCCATATGACTGGGAACGATGTCTGATCTGACTCCTGTTGCAGGCCCTAACACACAATGCCTGGCACATAGCAGGAACTCACTAAATACCTGCTAAATGAATAGACTAGAAATGTAACCAAAACACATGAAAACATTGACCAAATCT
Source organism: Ursus americanus (assembly GCF_024610735.1). Classification (NCBI taxonomy): domain Eukaryota; kingdom Metazoa; phylum Chordata; class Mammalia; order Carnivora; family Ursidae; genus Ursus; species Ursus americanus. The sequence continues at coordinate 34,527,809 of NC_142151.1, read as the reverse complement.
CATTTACAACTGCTTTGTAAGTCCTTTTGTCACTCTGTTGCCTTTGGTCTGGGCACATGCTAGGCTGACAATTCTTCAGTACCTTGGGCAGATGGGTGTAATACTGCCTATTGGTAAGGCAGCTCGAGATTCATGATTCTCTCTTGATGTTTTAGGTTAAGTGCATTTTTTTCCCTTGTTAGGCTTGTGCTTGGTCAGTCATCTTTCACTAAATGCAAAATGTCTGATTGACACCAAACTGCTTTTCTTTCTAGGGCAGGAAAGGATTTAATGCCTTAAAAATGACCTAGATGGCCACTGTTAAATGTTCTGGCTTCTTGCCATCTCAGTTCAGTGCAGGTAACACACATTTATTGAGTGCCTATTTTGTGCCAGACAGTGTTACGTACTGGAGATGGAAAGATGAATAGGATATAATCCCACTTTTAAAAAGTTTAGAATCTGGAGATGCCTGGGTGGCTCAATTGGTTAAGCATCTGCCTTTGGCTCAGGTCATGATCTCAGGGTCCTGGGATCAAGACCCACATCAGGCTTCTTGCTCAGTGGGGAGCATGCTTCTCCCTCTGCCTCTGCCTACTGCTCCCCCTGCTTGTGCTCTCTCTCTGGCAAGTAAATAAATAAAATCTTAAAAAAAAATAGTATAGAATCTGAAGAGGGAAAGAGACACACAATTAATTAATTAATAGACAATCTGGTAAACGCAGTGATTAGAGATGGATTTTCTTGAAGTTAATGAAGCTTAAGCTTCAGAACTCCCACTTGCTGGGTCTGTTCCAAAGCCCTATGAGTGTGTTCACACAGTCTTGTATTTTTGTAAACTTTGCAAATATTAGCGATTTTAACTGCATTCAGATAGGAGTTCACTCTCTCTCCTCTGACTTCCACTGCATCTCACCTTCCCCTGTGGCAAGTATCATAAAACTAGCAGCAGACATTTTTGGGATTTGGATAAGAAGTCAGGTTGAATATGTATTTTGGGGGGAAGGGTTAGTGGGATATATTTAGGTGTTTTTCCATCATGTCTATGTATGGTGAAACTATTACTGATGGGCTTGGTGTAGAAATGGCTTCTGGGAATGCTTGTATGGCCTATTGTGTCACCTCAGCTAACATTGTGACATTAGGGTAGGGCCAGGGTTTGTAAGATGATAATGAATGTGTTCCACGGTCCTGGCACAAAAGGAACGTGGATAGAGGAAAAACAAGATTTGAAATAATCAGAAGCCAGAAGCTCTTCTGTGGGAAATTCTTCCAGTCATCCAGTGTGTTAAATTATAAGCAAAGTTTTCGATTCTCACTGATGTCTAGTTGAAATGGAAGCTCTTTCATATATAGTTATAAACATACCATATGTTGTTTTGTAAACAGGAATCATGCAAAAGAGTATTGTCAGAAATTCTGTGTTTGTAGCAATACAGGGAGTTTGTGTATCATGAAGCATGTTTTAGGAGGCCCAACTACCAGGAATAAAAAACAAATATTGATCAACTGTGGCAAAGGAAAGATGGAATTCTATTTCTCCTCTCCCTATGAAAACTTTTATAAAATCATTGTCATATGAAGAGATGATAAAGAGTATGCAACTAACAAGTAGGAAACACATAGCAAAGGTATTTGAAAGGTATCAGGCAGTTAATAAACTGAATATGATGTTATTTTTTTTTTTTTGAGAGCATGTTTTTAGACTCTTTACTATTTGTAATTTGATGTGATTTTTCTCATTACAAATAATATTCAGTTTTGCATCTAGTTTTGCATTTGTAATTTTGTATTCTTTTGCCTACAGGGGGTCATAGAAATTCTATTAGTTTCAGGCCCCACAAGGTTGCTCCCATTTTTACGCATGATGCCCTTATCTTATAACTGTTGTCAAGAAAGTAAGTTTGGGGTGGAATGTACAGGGTCCTGTGGATTGATTTTAAATCCTCTGTAGAGAAAGAGGAGTTAAAACTGATGGAAACTCGAAGGTGTTTGGGATTCCAGGCACAGCTCTGCTTTAGAGCTTAGGTGACCATCTTCCTGGGTCCACATGGAAACCAGTTTCATTCTGGGATTACCCCTTTGGCATGAACAGTGATGTAATCTTGATGGTGTGTGATAGCCAGGAAGTTTCTCTGAGTGGCTGTGCAGGCTCCACAGGTGGAATGTGGGAATCAGAGGCAAAGAGAAAGAACAGGTAGCCATTTAGCCCTGTGGAGGCTGCAGCTGGCAGACTGGTTAGTGGATGTGTTTATTTATTCAATAAATATTTATTGAGTGCCTAGTGCACACCAGATCCTATTCTAGGCTCTGGGACTACAGTAGTGAATGAAGTGTATAAAACTCCTGGTTTCTATTGACTACATGGGAGATACCCCTTGAAAATGTTAAGAAATAATAAGTGGAACTTTGTGAAGGAAGGAAGTTATATTACCGCACAGGTAGGGGGCCATGGAGATAATGGACTTTTGTTTTCCAAATATTATCATCAAACTTAATGCAAATTCTGTGTTGTACTCCATTATATGACAGTGGTTATTTTCATATGAAAATCAAGTTTTTCCTGACAATTCTTTGAGAAAAACTAATAGGTCACGAAGGTGTGCTATGTGAAGCCTGGTACATACCCCCCCACCCCCCACCCCCATGAGCTTTACAGTAAATTGAGAAGAAGTCAAGGGAACAATAGAGCCAGGTTTGTGTTGATATAGATTACTCTTACTTCTCTGTGGGCTTCAAGTCAGGAAGCAGGAAGATTAGTTAGGGGGCTAATGCAGCACTCCACACTGGAGATGATGAAGGCCTGAGGCAGAGCTGGGGAAGTTGGAAGGAAAGAGAAGGGTCAGATTCAAATGATACTTAGGAAGTAAAATTAGTAGAACTTGAAAACTGATTGAGTGGGAGTGGAGGCAGGAGTTAGAGAAGTTGAGGGTTAGTCCCAGGATTTTTCTTTTTTTAAAGATTTTATTTATTCATTAGAGACACAGAGAGAGAGAGAGAGAGAGAAAGAGCACACAAGCAGGGGGAGAGGCAGAGGCAGAGAGGGAGAAGCAGGCTTTCCTTCGAGCAGGGAGCCCGATGTGGGGCTCGATCCCAGGACCTGGAGATCATGACCTGACCCGAAGGCAGACGCTTAACCATTTGAGCCACCCAGGTGTCCCTCCTAGGATTTTTGAAGTGGATGAAAGGTCACCAACTGAGAGGGACTATAAAGGTAGAAGAACACTTTAGGGATAAAATAATGAATTCAGTATTGGGTGTGTGGAGTTTGAGGTGTCCATGCATGTCTGGTGGAAATGACCATTAGGAAGTTGGATTTTCACATCTGTTAGCGAAGTACTGTGGACTAGAAATAAACATTGGCAATTATTGGAATACAGGCAATACTTAGTGCAGAGGCAATGGATGAGGTTGCCAAAGAGAAATGAGAGAAGAGTTGAGAAGAGCAGTAGCCCAAGGGCAGAACACTAGGGGATAGCTAACACCTGGAGTGTGGGAAGAGGCATGCGGCCCAGAGGAGTATAGGAAGCGTCTGTATTGCTCTCTTGTGGAATGAGCAAATATGGAGCTGCTGAGCCTTGTTTATTCATTCAAGAAATATTTATTAAATATCCCTGGATATGTTGCAACATTTCCCACTAATTACTTAGTGGCTGGCATCAGATGCCCAGATGGTTGCATTGTTGAAAACACATATGATTAACTCCTCGGTGGGAAGAAGTGGCTCTAAATAAGGTCCCATGGTCCATGGCAGGAAGGCCCAAGACATTGAGCATGAAGTTAGCAAAGCTGTTGTGAAGACTGGCCAGATGGGGATGGGGACGAGGGCCATGTGTGGCGAACAGGCTGGCCTGAGGGACGCCACGTGTTGGACACTGGAGGCATGCTGTGTAGCTTCTGTCGCTGAACGGCGAGCATGTCTGTTGCGTTGCTGGCAAGCACCGTCTCCAGCACAAGTAAGTACCCGAATCCCTCCTTAAGCCAGGAGGCTGTGACTTGCCTGTTTCCTCCCCCAGAGCAGCCTTCACAATCTGTTCGGTGCTGCCCCTGTGCTTGGGAGGAGGTGGGGGAACTATGATTCACTGTCTGTGATGCTGTGGCAAGGAAAAGAGGACTAATGTCCTACTTTTGGAGAAGGATGAAGAAAGAAAAGGAAAACTTCTCATCATTTTAGAAGTAGAGTCTGATTCCAATACTAGGTAAGAGGACACCTAACTGGTGGCAATAATCATTAATGTAACCCATCAAATACGTCCACAGAGATTTCAAGGTTGATAAAATTCCCAAAAAGAAAATGTTCAAGGGTCTGAGAAGAATCATAATGGCTTTGGAAGGAAGGACTTAATGAGTCTCAAAGGAATATAGAACATCAGAGGCAGGTTTTGGACATTTTTGTCTTTTAAAGAAAAAACGCTTAAGACAAAGATGGCTTTTTTTTTTTTAAACAAGTGAACAGTTGTTGATTCCAATTGTAAGCTCCCTTCCATTTTTGTTTCTTGCACTGTATCTTTTTAAAAAACTACAGAGCAGGTGGCCATGTGTTAGCTGCTTTAAAATATATTCATCTGATCCTTAAATCCTTGTGATATGGGCACCAAAAGCCCCATAAAGGAAAAAACAGCAGCTCAGAGAGGTCATGTACAGTGCTCTTTTCTCAAAGCTGCGAAGTGGCAGAACTGGGATCTGAACCCAGAGAGTGGGGCCCGGCCTGGGTCTCTACATTCTTTACCGCAGCTGCATTTCTTGGTGCTCCCCACTTTCCATACTAGGTACTGCTGTGTCGGCTTTCGCATGTGGGGGCATGGCTCCTAACCAGATTCACATCTGAGTCAAGAACTGGGTTATGGGAATGTCTCAAGACAGGTTGGGCTGAAGGCTCTGGTAGTCTCGCATGCTGTCTCTACCAGGCACAGTGAGAGGAAGGAGAGGTTACAGTTTGTGGCTCGTCCCACTTGTTTCTCCCCAGCATTAAAGCTCCACGTGGGAGACTGTGAGTGGGAGATGAGGTGGAGGGAGCACACCTCCACCGTCAGACTCAGACACGGAGTCACCACCGTCGGGTGGCTGTGGTAGGATCAGGATACAGGATGTGTTCTCGTGTTAGCCTCCTTACAGTAAAATAGATCAGGGCCTGTTTTTAGCCTTCAAGTTGAATCGGGAAAGGCAAAATCAGAATACATAAGAAGGCATGTGAATTCATTTAGCATTCAATTTAAGTAGAGCTTGTTCCCGTTGGAAAATAGTTTTACTGACAGCTTACATTGTGTTGCTAATGAGATTCCATCACCTGTTTCTCCTAATAGCCACAGCATTTAGGTGGTAGGACAATGGCGTTGGGAGCTTTCTCTGAGTTTATTGATCTTTGATTTTTATGTCATCTTGTCCCTTTTGTTTGCAACGTTGTTACAGACAAGTTTTGAGTGGAGTTTAGGACTGTCCTCAGTTTCTGATGAAGGCATATCATAAAAACCTCAAATAAAATTATGAGCTCAGGGTATGTGGCTGCTTACTTCATTACAAAAACCGAAGTGTAAATTCTGCTGACTGCCCAATGTCCGGTTTAGACAGTCATTATCCCATGAGCATCTTCAGGATACTCGGCCGTTGCTTTCAATGTGAAGCCTGCTGCAGAGTTTCCCTATTACCAGATGGAAGTCACCTTGACCTAGTTGAGTCATGATGCACTCTGAGTGAGTGGATTAATCAGTCTTTATTTCACTCTTTTGTTGCCCTTGTAATGCTTTGGGGTCCTAAAAAAATGGGGTCTGGTAAAATTTCTTTTGTTTCTAGTTGCAAGATTGAATACATAATGTGGTTTTGCAGATCTGATGGCAAGAGATTGGCTAGCTTCCATACTCATTTAAAAATCACGATTGGTGCCTCTGCTGGAGGGGTTTTCAATTCACCATCTCCAATGTGCCCTTCTGAAAGATTTAGTGACCAGATGTCCAGGATCAGTGAGGAAGATCTTGCCTGCCAGAGTCAATATTTTTTCCCTACCATCCTGCTGGCCCAGGGATTTGAAAATCCCTATCAAGAGTAGCTAGCTGTGGATGTCTCTTGTAGAAGTATTTTTTTTAAAAGATTTTATTTATTTATTTGACAGAGAGAGAGATAGCCAGAAAGAGAGGGAACATAAGCAGGGGAAGTGGGAGAGGAAGAAGCAGGCTCCCAGTGGAGGAGCCCGATGTGGGGCTCGATCCCAGAATACTGGGATCACACCCTGAGCCGAAGGCAGATGCTTAACGACTGAGCCACCCAGGCACCCCTCGTAGAAGTATCTCTAACCAAATTCTAGGTTACTAGACTAACCCAGTTCTAATATATTTAAAACTCTTTTGACGTTTTCATCTTTATAAATTCTTCATTTTATCAACCTTCTTTTTTTAAACTACCTTTTCTGTGCTTTCATTTCATTCCTCTTATCTTTGACTTTATTTCTTCCCACCCACAGAGATATTTCTACCATGATTCCATTTTGCCCTTGATTCCTCTATTTGCCTGATAACTTTGACAAGCAAGTAGCCTTGCTACTTGAAGTGTGGTCCTTAGACTACCAGCACTAGTGTCATCTGCAAGCCTTATAGAAATGCAGGGAGATAGAGGGAGGTATCGGTCAGAGTATAAAATTTCAGTTATGCAAGATGAATAATTTCCGGAGATCAAACGTACAGCAATGTGACTATAGACAACAATACTGTATCGTATACTTGTAGGTTGTGAGAGGGTAGATCTTAAGTGTTCTCATCGCACGCACATACACACACGTGTGCATGCACACATATGAGAAAATGGCAACTATGTGAGGTGATGGATATGTTAATTACTTGATTGTGATTTTTTTTCCTAATGTATAGTATGTCAAAACATCAAGTTGTTAAATATATACAATTTTTACTTGTCAATTATACCTCAGTAAAGCTGTAAGAAAAGAAAAAAAGAGATGTGGGATCTCAGTTCTTACTTTAAATCTATTGATTCAGAATGTGCATTCACAAGCTCTTCAGGTGATATGTATATATGTTAAAGTTTGAGGAGCTCTGTTTCCATGTGGCCTTGCAAACTTAGTTTCTCCTAGCAACAGGGACAGAAGGGACAGTTATCAACTACTCTTCACTTTGTTGATGTCCTGGGGCAACCACCGACACTTGCATTCGGGGAATGGAGTGCCAGGGGAAAAAAATTGCACAGCTGGGTTAGAACTATGTTCCCAAGGCGAGTGGTCCTGCCAGGGCTCTGGATAAGTGGATTATCTGCTGATTTTCATTATCTGTACCAATCTGGTACTCCCCTTTCTCATACTTTCACAGCAAGGCAATGAGGCCACTGCAGGATGAAGCTACATTTCAAATGAGAAAAAAAGCGTCACTTCAGAGCAAGAGTCCACAGAAGGGTGGGGAAACAAACAGATGTCTCAATTTCAACTACATGTACTAAGTGACACATTTCACAAGGCAACCAGATGCTCCATTTCATCCATGTAACAGCTATTCCCCACGAGACGGGGAAGTGGGTGAGCGAGCCCCACCACTCTGGGACTGGCGAGTGCCTGATGTGACAGTCTCGTCATGGGTAGCACACGGTTCATAATTTTTTTTTTCAAGTTACCATAACAGTTGCAATGGTTATATATGTACATTTTCAGAAACTATAGAAGGTCAGCAGAAATTAACTGTGGCAATGCATCTCGGGCTTTAATATGAAGGTCAAAATCATATGAATCTTCTGGGGATCTTGGTAAAAGTGCAGGTTCTGAGGCTGTAGGTCTGGGATGGGGCCTCAGGTTCTGCATTTCTGGCAGGATCCCCGGGGGATTCTGATGCTGCACTTCGAGTAATAAGGACCCAGGGTAAGCTCTTGTCTTTTCTTCCCCAAAAAGGAATTTCAAACTGGAGAGCAATTAGCATTTTCAAACGCAGTGTTACTTGGGCTACTCTTCTGTTTCAGAGTTTAGGAAGTTTATTAAGATTTAGGAGAGTAATTCTAGCAGTGCATTTTCTTTTTTAAAAATTAAACTTCATACCTCTTGCTACCATAGATTCATCCAGAACAGAAAGATAAAGTACATCAGCCTTCAGTCCCTTTTGGTTCCAATCCGTCTAGCGTACTGTCACCAACATAATCTTCCTGAAACACTGCTTTCACCATGTCACTGCTCGGCTCAAGAATTTACAGTCATTTCTTATTTCCTATTGGATCAAGTCGAAATTCATCTGCCAGGCTTTCAAGGACTCTCATAACTTGGCTTCACTCTATTTATTCAATCTCATTTTCTTCCACTCCTCAGCCAGAACTCTCCCTGTCAGTCAGGCCTGCCTCTGTCCCTCCCCTTCCATGGCCAGAGCATGCTGTGCTGCTCACCGGAATCGAATCGTGCTGTTTCCGTAGCAGAACTCCAGGGCCCACTCACCGGGGACACTGCCTCTCACTTTTTTGGATCACAAGGATCATATTTTTCTTTGAATTCCAATGGTCAAACAATTCAGCATTTATTAATAATTTACAAATAATCCATTTTTGCAGGTGTAATTAGTAAAGATGAGGTCTGGATGAGGGTGGGCCCTAAATCTGGTGACTGGTGTCCTGAAAAGAAGAGAAAGCGCACAGAGACATAGACAGGGAAGGAGGCCATGTGACAACAGTGGCAGGGATTGCAGTGATGTTGCCACAAGCCAAGGAGTGCTGGGAGCTACTCTGGAAGAGGCAAGGAGGGACTCTCCCCTAGAACCTTTGGAGGGAGTGTGGCCCTGCAAACACCTTGATTTTGGCATTCTGGCCTTTAGAATTGTGAAAAAATAAGTTTCTGTTGTTTAAAGCTACCCAATTTATAGTAATTTGTTATAACGACCATAAGAAACGAACACGGCTTGATTTAATTTTTATTTAATGTAGTTGTGTTAGCCTTGGCTGTGTAACTATATCACAAGTCTTTAGAGATAGGGACCTTTGTCTTCTTCTAATATTTCCTATAATGCTTTATGTGGGGCTAAAATAGGAAAGTGAAAATATCAGTTGCTTTTTTTTCTCATTTTACTTTTTTAAAAAAGATTATTTATTTATTTGAGAGAGAGAGAGAAAGAGAGAGAGAGAGGGGGCACAAAGAAGGGGGAGGGGCCAAGGGAGAAGCAGCCTCCCCGCTTGAGTCCGGCATGGGGCTCAATCCCAGGACCCTGGGATCATGACCTGGGCTGAAGGCAAATGCTTAACCCACTGAGCCACCCAGGCACCCACTCTTATTTTACTTTTGTGGTTACTGTTGAATATATCACACATACAATAAGGTGCAAACATCTTAAATGTACAGCTTGACGATTTACAGGAAATAAACACAGTCGTGGAATCACTACCCAGGTCAAGATAGAGGACATTCATAGCATCCAGAAGCCTCCCCATGCTGCCTCCCAGCTAGAGCCAACTTCCATCACCACACGTTAGTGTGGTCTATTCTGTATATAGAATCTTTCCATCAACACCGTGCTATGGGATTCATTCATGGTGTTGTGTGTGACCGATACTTTTCATTAAATGAATGTATCACCGTTTATTTGTTCTGTTCTTGAAGCTCACTTGAGTTGATTCCAGTGTGTGGTAATGTTGGTATAAACATTGCTGTACTGTATTTTGCTGCACATATAAACTCTGAGGTGTATACGGTTGGGTCTGTCCCTACGAGTAGATTGCTGAGCCGGGGGTTCATTGTGTTGCCAGTAGTTTGCTCCTTTTTATTTTAGTATTCCATTGTTAGGACTATACTTGTTTATTTGTTCACCTGCAGATGGACACTTGAGTTGTTTCCAGTATGAAACTATTGCAAATAAAAATGTATGAATATTCATTTTTTGGTGAACATATATTTTCATTTCTCTTGGATGTGGAATATCTAGAAGTGGAATTTTTAGATCACACACTAAGCATGTATTTAACTTTATAAGAAACTTTCCAAATGTTTCCCAAAGAAGTTATACCATTTTATATTCCCACCAGCAAAGTGTGAGGATTTTAGTAGCTGCATGTCCTCACCAACACTTGTATTATTAGTTTTTCTAGTTTTAAGCATTTGAGTCTGTGTGCAATAATTTGTCATAGTGGTTTCAATTTAATTTCCTTAAATGACTTCTTATGTTGAGCCTTTATTTATGTATTTGTCAGTCATTTATATAGATTCTTTTGTAAAAATGTCTACTAAGTCTTTTGCCCATTAGTTTATTGGGTTGTTTGTCCTTTTATTGTTGATTTATAGAGCTTTTATTTTTTTTAAATTTTAAATTAAAAAATTAATTTTAATTTCAGTATAGTTAACATACAATGTTACATTAGTTTCAGGTGTACAATATAGTGATTCAACAATTCTGTACATCACCTAGTGCTCAAGTAAGTGTACTCCTTAATCCCTATCACCTCTTTCACCCATCCCCCACCCATCTCCCCTCTGATAACCATCAGTTTGTTCCCTATAGTTAAGAGTCTGTTTCTTGATTTGTTTTTCTCTCTTTTTTCCCTTCATTTGTTTGTTTCTTAAATTCCACATATGAGTAAAACCATATGGTATTTGTCTTTCTCTGACTGGCTTATTTCACTTAGCATTATACTCCCTAGCTCCATCCATGTTGTTGCAAATAGCAAGATTTCATTCTTTTTTTATGGCTGAATAATATTCCAGTGTGTGTGTGTGTGTGTGTGTGTGTGTGTGTAACACATCTTCTTTATCCATTCATCTATCAGTGGACACGGGCTGCTTCCATAATTTGGCTGTTGTAAATAATGCTGCAATAAACATAAGGCTGCATATATCCTTGTGAATTACTGTTTTTGTATTCTCTGGGTACATACCCAGTAGTGTGATACTGGACCATAAGGTAGTTCTATTTTTAACTTTTTGAGGAACCTCCTCTATACTGTTTCCTACAGTGGCTGCACCAATTTGCATTCCCACCAACAGTGCACAAGTGTTCTTTTTTCTCCACATCCTTGCCAACCCTTGTTGTTTCTTGTGTTTTTAATTTTAGCCATTCTGACAGGTATGAGATGATATCTCATTACAATTTTGATTTGCATTTCCCTGATGATGAGTGATGTTGAGTATATTTTCATGTGTCTGTTGGTCATCTGCATGTCTTTTATGGAGAAACATGTGTTCATGTTTTCTGCCCATTTTTAAGTGGATTATTTGTTTTCAGAGTGTTTAGTTGTATAAGTTCTTGATATATTCTGAATACTAACTCTTTATTGTCTATGTCATTTGCAAATATCTTCTCTTATTTAGTAGGCTGTCTTTTAGTTTTGTTGATTGTTTCCTTCATTGTGCAAAAGCTTTTTATTTTGGGGGTGCCTGGGTGGCATAGTTGTTAAGCGTCTGCTTTCGGCTCAGGGCGTGAACCCTGCGTTCTGAGATCGAGCCCCACATCAGGCTCCTCCTCTGGGAGCCTGCTTCTTCCTCTCCCACTCCCCCTGCTTCTGTTCCCTCTCTCACTGGCTGTCTCTTTCTGTCAAATAAATAAATAAAATCTTAAAAAAAAAAAAAGCGTTTTAGTTTGATGTAGTCCCAATAGTTTATTTTTGCTTCCTCCTCGTGCCTCAGGAGACATATCTAAAAATGTTGCTATGGCTGATGTCAGAGAAATTACTGCCTGTGTTCTCTTCTAGGATGTTTATTGTTTCAGGCCTTACATTCAGGCCTTTAATCCATTTTGAGTTTATTTTTATGTATGGTGTAAGAAAATGGTCCAGTTTCATTTTTTTTGCATGTAGCTGTCCAGTTTTCCCAATGCCATTTGTTGAAGAGACTGTCTTTTCCCCATTGCGTATTCTTACCTGTTTTATTGAACATTAATTGGCCGTATAATTGTGGGTTTGTTTCTGGGCTTTCCATCCTGTTCTGTTGATCTATGTGTCTAGTCTTGTGCCAGTGCCATACTGTTTTGGTTACTACACCTTTGTAGTATAACTTGAAGTCTGGAATTTTGATAGCTTCAGCTATGTTTTTCTTTTTCAAGATTGTTTTGGCTACTCAGGATCTTTTGTGGTTCCAAACAAATTTTAAGATTTTTTGTTCTAGTTCTATTTTGATGGGCATTGCATTAAATGTGTAGATTGCTTTGGATAGTATGGACATTTTAACAGTATTTGGTCTTCCAATCCATGAGCTTGGAATATCTTTCCATCTGTTTGTATTGTCTTCAGTTTCTTCCGTCAGTGTTTTATAGTTTACATAGTACAGGTCTTTCACCTCCTTGGTTAAGTTTACTACTGGGTATTTTATTATTTTTGGTACAATCATAAACGGGATTGTTTTCTTAATTTCTCTTTCTGCTGCTTCATTGTTAGTGTAGAGAAATGCAACAGATTTCTGCACATTGATTTTGTATCCTGTGAGTTTACCAAATTCATTTATCAGTTCTAGTGGTTTTTTTTTTTTTTTTTTTTTTGCTGGTCCTTAGGGTTTTCTATATATAGTATCATGTCATCTACCAATAGTGAGGGTTTTACGTCTTTCTTAGCAATTTCAATGCCTTTTATTCCTTTCTCTTGTCTGCTTGCTGTTGCTGAGACTTCCAGTACTATGTTGAATAAAAGTGGTGAGAGGGGTCTTTTTTTTTTTAATGTTTTTTTATTATATTATGTTAGTCACCATACAGTACATCCCCGGTTTCTGATGTAAAGTTCGATGATTCATTAGTTGCATATAACACCCAGTGCACCATGCAATACGTGCCCTCCTTACTACCCATCACCAGCCTATCCCATTCCCCCACCCCCTCCCCTCTGAAGTTTGTTTCTCAGAGTCCATAGTCTCTCATGCTTCATTCCCCCTTCTGATTACCCCCCTTTCTTTATCCCTTTATTCCCCTACCAATCTTTCTAGTTCTTATGTTCCATAGATGAGAGAAATCATATGATAATTGTCTTTCTCTGCTTGACTTATTTCACTTAGCATTATCTCCTCCAGTGCCGTCCATGTTGCAGCAAACGCTGAGAACTCGTTCTTTCTGATAGCTGAGTAATATTCCATTGTATATATGGACCACAACTTCTTAATCCAGTCATCTGTTGAAGGGCATCTCGGCTCCTTCCACAATTTAGCTATTGTGGACAATGCTGCTATGAACATTGGGGTGCATATGGCCCTTCTCTTCACTACGTCTGTATCTTTGGGGTAAATACCCAGCAGTGCAATAGCTGGGTCATAGGGTAGCTCTATTTTTAACTTTTTAAGGGACCTCCACACTGTTTTCCAGAGTGGCTGTACCAACTTGCATTCCTACCAACAATGTAGGAGGGATCCCCTTTCTCCACATCCTCTCCAGCAATTGTTGTTTCTTACCTTGTCAATTTTTGCCATTCTAACTGGTGTAAGGTGTTATCTCAAGGTGGTTTTGATTTGAATTTCCTTGATGGCTAATGATTTTGAACATTTTTTCATGTGTCTGTAAGCCATTTGTATGTCTTCATTGGAAAAGTGTCTGTTCATATCTTCTGCCCATTTTTTGATTTGTTTATTTGTTTCTCCTGTATTGAGTTTGAGAAGTTCTTTGTAGATCTTGGATACCAGTCTTTTATCTGTAGTGTCATTTGCAAATATATTCTCCCATTCTGTGGGCTGCCTCTTAGTTTTTTTTGACTGTTTCCTTGGCTGTGCAGAAGCTTTTTATCTTGATGAAATCCCACAAGTTCATTTTATCTTTTGTTTCTCTTGCCTTTGGAGATGTGTCATGAAAAAGGTTGCTGTGGCCGATGTTGTAGAGGTTGCTGCCTATGCTTTCCTCTAGGATTTTGATGGATTCCTGTCTGACATCGAGGTCTTTTCATCCATTTGGAGTTTATCTTTGTGTATGGTGTGAGAGAGTGGTCAAGTTTCATTCTTTTGCATGTAGCTGTCCAATTTTGCCAGCACCATTTATTGAAGAGACTGTCTTTTCTCCACCGGATGTTTTTTCCTGCTTTATCAGACTAGTTGCCCAAAGAGCCGAGGGTCCATTTCTGGGTTCTCTATTCTGTTCCATTGGTCTATGTGTCTGTTTTTGTGCCAGTACCATGCTGTCTTTATGATCACAGCTTTGTAGTACAGCTCGAAATCTGGCATTGTGATGCCTCCAGCTTTGTTTTTCCTTTTCAACAGTTCCTTGGCGATTCGGGGCCTTTTCTGGTTCCATATAAATTTAAGGACTATTTGTTCCAGTTCTTTGAAAAACGTTCTTGGTATTTTGATCGGGATAGCATTGAAAGTGCAGATTGCTCTGGGTAGCACAGACATTTTAACTATGTTAATTCTTCCGATCCATGAGCATGGAATATTTTCCATCTTTTTGTGTCTTCCTCAATGTCTTTCAAGAGTGATTTATAGTTTCTAGAATATAGGTCCTTTACATCTCTGGTTAAGTTAATTCCAAGGTAATGTATGGTTTTTGGTGCTATTGTAAATGGGATGGATTCCCTCATTTCTCTTTCTTCAGTCTCATTGTTCGTGTATAGAAATGCAACTGATTTCTGAGCATTGATTTTGTATCCTGCCACATTACTGAATTGCTCTATAACTTCTAATAGTTTGGGCATGGATTCTTTTGGGTTTTCCATATAGAGTATCATGTCATCTGCAAAGAGAGACATTTTGACTTCTTCTTTGCCGATTTGGATACCTTTTATCCCTTTTTGTTGTCTGATTGCTGTTGCAAGGACTTCTAGTACTATGTTGAATAATAGTGGCGAGAGTGGGCATCCTTGTTGTGTTCCTGATCTTAAGGGAAAGGCTTCCAGCTTTTCCCCATTGAGAATGATATTTGCTGTAGGCTTTTCATAGATGGTTTTTATGAGGTTGAGGAATGTACCCTCTATCCCTACACTCTGAAGGGTTTTAATCAGGAAAGGATGCTGTGTTTTGTCAAATGCTTTTTCTGCATCTATTGAGAGAATCATATGATTTTTGAATTTTTCTTTCTGGATAAAATCTAAGACACTGATAGATTTGCAAATGTTGAACCACCCTTGCATCCCAGGATGAATCCCACTTGGTCATGATGGATAATCCTTTTAATGTACTGTTGGATTCTATTAGCCAGGATCTTTTTGAGGATTTTGGCGTCCATGTTCATTAGGGAAATCGGTCTGTAATTCTCCTTTTTGATGGGGTCTTTGCCTGGTTTGGGGATCGAGGTAATATTGGCCTCATAGAATGAGTTTGGTAGCTTTCCTTCTGTTTCTATTTTTTTGAAATAGCTTTAGGAGAATAGGTATTATTTCTTCTTTGAATGTTTGGTAGAATTCCCCAGGAAAACCGTCCGGGCCTGGAGTTTTGTTTTTTGGAAAGTTGTTTATCACTGACTCAATCTCTTCATAATTAATTGGCCTGTTTAAGAAATCAATTTCTTCCTGTTTCAGTCTTGGTAGTTTATAGGTTTCCAGGAAGGCCTCCATCTCTTCCAGATTGCTTAATTTATTGGCATTAAAGCTGTTGATAAAAGTTTCTAATAATCTTTGTAATTTCCTTGGTGTTGGTCATGACCTCTCCTTTTTCATTCATAATTTTATTAATTTGGGTCCTTTCTCTATTCTTTTGGATAAGTCTTGCAAGTGGTCTGTCAATTTTATTAATTCTCTCAAAGAACCAGCTTCTAGTTCTGTTGATCTGCTCTACTGTATTCCTGGTTTCTAATTCATTGATATCTGCTCTAATCTTGGTCAACTGCTTCCTTGTACGTGGATTAGGCCTGTCCCTCCGTTGCTGTTCCAGCTTTTTGAGGTGAGAATATAAAAACTGCATTTTAGATTTTTCCTATTCTTTTGAGTGAGGCTTGGATGGCTATGTATTTCCCCCTTAGGACTGCCTTTGCAGTATCCCATAGGTTTTGGACCGTTGTGTTTTCATTCTTGTTGGTCTCCATAAATTGTTTAAATTGATTTTTGATTTCCTGGTTTATCGAATCATTCCTGAGCAGGATGGTTCTTAGTCTCCAAGTGTTTGAGTTTCTTCCAAATTTTTCCTTGTGGTTGAGTTCCAATTTCAGAGCGTTGTGGTCTGAGAATATGCAGGGGACAATTTCAGTCTTTTGGTATCGGTTGAGACCTGTTTTGTGTCCCAGAACATGGTCTATTCTTGAGAATGTTCCATGGGCATTAGAATAGAATGAGTATTCTTTGGTTCTGGGTTGTAGTGTTCTTTATATATCTATGAGGTCCAACTCGTCGAGTATGGCATTCAAAGCCCTTGTTTGTTTGTCGATTTTTTGCATGGGTGTTCTGTCTATTTCTGATAGTGGAGTGTTGAGGTCCCCTACTATTAACGTATTTTTATCTATATGTCTCTTTATTCTGGTTAAGAGTTGGCTTGTGTATCTTGCTGCTCCCCTGGTGGGGGCATAGATATTTATAATTGTCATATCCACTTGTTGGATACATCCTTTAAGAATAATATAGTGCCCTTCTGTGTCTCTAACTATAGTCTTTAGTTTAAAATCCAGTCTGTCTGATATGAGAATTGCTACCCCAGCTTTCTTTTGAGGTCCATTGGCGTGAAAGATGGTATTTCATCCCTTTACTTTCAGTCTGAATGTATCTTTAGGTTCAAAATGAGTCTCTTGTTGACAGCAAATGGATGGGTCATGTCTTTTTATCCAATCTGCAACCCTGTGGCATTTTATGGGAGCACTTAGGCCATTTACATTGAGACTGAATATTGAGAGATATGATTTTAATGATGCCATGTTGCCAGTAAAGTCTTTGTTTCTATTGATTGTGACTTTCTGTTCTGTATCACTCTTGGGGCCTTTTTACCTTTATAGAACCCCCCTTAATATCTCCTGTAGGGCTGGTTTCGTGGTTACGAAATTGGTCAATGACTGGCGATTCTGGAAGTTCTTTATTTCTCCATCAATTCTGAATGACAGCCTTGCTGGATAAAGGATCCTTGGCTGCATGTTTTTCTCTGAAAGAGCTTTAAAAATGCCCCCCCCCCCCAACCCTTTCTCTCATTCCAGGTCTGTGTAGACAGGTCTGACGTAATTCTGATACCTTTGCCTTGGTACGTGAGAAATTTATTTGCCCTGACTACTTTCAATACTGTATCCTTGGATCTAATATTTGCGAATTTGCACTATGACGTGACGTGGCATAGGTTTGTCATGGTTGAGCTTGGGAGGGGTCCTCTCTGCCTCTTGGACACGAATGTTTGTTTCCCTTGCTGGATTAGGGAAGTTTTCAGCTACAATTTGTTCAAATATCTCTTCTAGACCTCTGTTTTTCTCCACCTCCTCGGGGATGCCGATGATTCTGACATTGGAACATTTCATTGAATCAGTAATCTCCCGTAACCTACATTTGTGGGCGTGGATTTTTTTAAGTCCAGATTCTATTTTAGCTTTGTCTTCTACTAACCCATCCTCCAATTCGCTGATACGTTCTTCTGCCTCATTCCCCCTGGACATCAGAGCCTCTAGTTTTGACTGCATTTGGCTCATAGAATTTTTAATTTCTGCCAGATTCACTCTCATTTCCGCCCTTAGAGATTCTATATTCTCATTAATATTTTTGTTAATACTTTTTTCAAGTCTACACATCATCTTGACCATTCTTACTCTGAATTCCATTTCTGATAATTTGGTTATATCCGTATCCATTAGTTCTGCGCTAGAGGCCACAGACTCATTGTCTTTTCTTTGCTGGGGGGGATTTCTCCTTCTCGTCATTCTGATGAGGAGAGGTTGTGGGGTTGTCCAGAGTCCAAATTATTGACCGGGATCCAGGCCGTGCACCCTTGTTTTATAGGGATCTTAGGGATGTGGGCTTCCTGATTTTTCAGCCTGCCTTCTGGGGGAGGGGCCTGCGCGCCGATACTCAGGCAACCCTGTTTGGGTAGAGTCTCCGTGTCCCCTGCGAGGGGGGATGGGAATGGGCACACTGTGAACTGGTATTTCCAGGCTTTTGTTCTCTGGCGGCTTTCCCTAGCGGTTTGCTGTGCCTCTTCTGAGGGTCAGAGCAGCAGTGGCCGAATCTCAGCCTCTGTCTCAGAACAGAGGGATCGTGAACTCTTCTTCACTGATGTTCTGGCCACTTTAACTCTGTTTCTGTTGGTGCTGCTCAACCCTGCAGCATCCCGGGATGTGCGCCCCACACCCGGCGTCCCAGCCCTCACTTCCAGGGCCGGCGCGTCTCTGTCCTTTGTGTTTCTAACGCCGCCAGCCGCCAGCCGCCCCCACGCGCTCCCGGAGCTCCCGGTCTCAGTCTGGTTCCAGTGAGCGCACCGGAGCTCCGTGAGAAGTCTGGTGGCGCTCGCTCCCCGCTCACAGTCCCAGTCTGTTTTCTCGCGGGTGCCCTCCGCGAGTCCGCCCGCTCCCCCGTGCAGAGGCTACCGCTTCCCGGCGCCCGAACGCGGCGGCTCCCTCCCCCTTTGGTTTATCTTCCGATATCTGTGCACGGTTTCACGGCTCCCCGCTTCGTACCTCAATACTCATCGCTGGAGATGTTCGTTTGTATAGATCCAGATGTATCTTCCTGTGTCTCAGGCTGATTCCGTGGTTGTTTAGGCTGGTCTGGTACCTATCCAGCTCGACTCAGGGGACCGGCTGAAAAAGGGGTCCCCTACTCTCCGCCATCTTAACTCCCTCCCGAGAGTAGACATTCTTGTCTTGTTCCTGATCTTTGGGGAAAAGCTGTCAGTTTCTCACCCTTGAGTCTGATGTTCGCTGTGGATTTTTCATATAGGAGTTCTTTTAGATATTCAGAATCCAGTCTTTCTCCAATCATATATGTTTTGCAAGCCTGTGGCTTGCCTTTTCATTTTCTTAGTAGTGTCTTTCAAAAGAGCAAAAGTTTTTAATTTCGATAAAATGTAATTTACCATTTTTTGTCCTTATGATTTATGTTTTTTTGTGTTCTATCTTAGAAATCATTACCTATCCCAAGATTATAAAGATTTTCTTTTATATTTTCTTCTAGAAGGCTTATAGTTTTATCTCTTATGTTTAAGTTTATCTATGTGTATGGCAGAAGATAAGAGTTGATGATCATTTATGTACGTATGATATATATGTATCATATAAATATGTATGATATACTGCCAATTGTTCCAGCAATACTTATTGAAAAGACTATCCCTTCTTTATTAAATTACCTTGACACCTTTGTTGGAAATCAGCTGACTACATGTATGGGTCTATTTCTAGGGTCTCAGTTCTGTTCCACTGACCTATATATATGTCTATTCTCACACAATACCACATTCTCTTTATTACTATGGGTTTATAATAAGTCTTGAAATCATGTAGTGTAAGCCCTTCTTTTTTCAAGATAATTTTGGTTATACTTTCCTGTGAATATCCATATAAATAGGAATAGAAGTGGTGAGAACAGATATCCTTACTATGTTTTCTATTTTAGAGGGAAGGTATTCCTTTTTGTACCATTTAATATGAATAAGTGTTAATTTCTGTCAAATGATTTTTCTGTATTTATTGAGGTGATCATATAACTTTTAAATTCTAGTAATGTAGTGTGTTACATTGATGAACTATGAACTTTCATTATTGAGGTCAAGTGTATTGGTCATGTTGTATTTTACTTTTTATATATTGCTGGATTTGATCTGCAACTATATTTTTGAGGAATTTTTTACTTATGTTCTTGAACTATGTTGGTTTCCTTGTGTCGATTTTGTGAGGTTTGGCATTAGCATACTGAGCTCGTAAGATGAATTGGGAGTCTTCACTCCTGTTACATTTTCTGAAAGAGTAGGCTTAAGTTCAGTATTATTTCTTTCTTAAATGGTTGATAGAATTTATTGCTGAAGCCATATGGGCCTTGAATTTTCTTTGTGGAAAGATTTAAATGACAACTTCAATTTTTAAAATAAATATCAGCCTATTCAGATTTTGTATTTGTGCTTGGTTGATTTTAGAAAGTTGTGTTTCTCAAAGAATTTGTACATTTAAGTTGTTAAATTTATTAGCATAATGTTATTCATAATATTGTCCTAGTGTCTACAGGATAGTGTAGGATAATCCCTGCTGTTATTCCTGTATTGGATTTGTTCTCTCTCTTCTCCCCCATTTACCCTACCTGTGTGTGTGTGTTTGTCTATGAGTCTTGCTAGAGATTTGTCATTTTTCTTGAATCTACAATGGGTAAAGTGATGGGAAATTGCAGGAGAGATCTGGAAACTCTAAAAAAGAATCAAACGAAAATCCTAGGACTGACAAATCTAATCTCTGAAATTAAAAAAAAAAATGCTACATGAAAATAACAACTGGTTAAGCCCAACAGAAAACAATTCAATAGAAATTATTCAAACTTAAGCACACAGAAGAAAACATTGAAAACAGAACTTCAGTGACCTGGGAGAAATTATCAAGCATTCTATGCACAATGGGACTTGAAAGAAAGAGAAAGTGGGTCAGAAATAATTTCTCAATCTTCCCAAATTTGATTTAAAAAAAAAACCCCCACTCAAGCTGCATACCAAGGAAGTTCAGTAATGAAATTTACAGAAGAAAAAAATCTGAAAACAACGCGAGACAAAAGATATTCTATCTACAGGAGAATGTTAATAACTGTAATGACCGACTTCTCTTCAGAAATAATAGAAATCAGACAATAGTGGAACTGAATCTTCATAGGGCTGAAATAAAGCAGCTATCAACCTAGAATTCTATATCCAGTGGAAATATATATCCAAAAATGAAAGAGAGAGAAAGACATTTTCAGACAAATTGAAACAGAGAATTTATCACCAATGCCAGAGGAAGTTCTTCACGCTGAAAAGAAATAATGGCATAGTGGAAATTCAGATCTACAGGAAGGAGTGAAGGGTACTGGCATCTTGGTGGTGAGACTGTAGGAGCAACAGAGTCCATCTGTGTGGCTGAAAGTGTCCTGTGATTGCTGTACCAAGGATGGGGTCCTCAGCGGATTTTGCCCCTGGTAGAATCCCAGTGATGCTTTGTGTTAGTTGTTTCCTTCATGGGCCAGATTCTCCAGCATTCACATCCATTCTTTGAACTCTCTGATAAATGCTCAATGAATTAATTTTGGTTAACTGTAAATAAAAGCTGCAACTTGTATCTACTCTGAGGTTAAAAAAGGGATACTACATTATGAGGATTTAAAGAGGTCATGTATTTAAAGTGCTTAGTATGCTGTCTGGCACATATTCAACTCTCAATTGATATTAGTAGGGTCACTGTCATTCACTTAACAAATACTTTCTGAGTACCTACCATGTGTGAGGCACTATTCTAGGTGTTTTGCATTCACCAGTGGAAAAACAAGATCTTTGCCTCTGTGGAGCTTATATTCTGAAAGGGGACACAAACAATACACTGTAAACATAATATGTGAGCAAATGATCTAGTGTATTAAAAAGTGACAGGTGTTATGGGGAAAAGAGAAAGTAGAGCTAGGTAAGGAGGACCAGAAATAAAAGAGGCCAATGCATTGCTATATTATATAGTGTGGAAAAGGTTGGCCTCATTGAGAAGGTATTTGAGCAAAACCTTGAAGTAAACAAGAGGGCTGATCTTGCAGATGTCTGTAGAAAAGTATTCATGGCAGAGGAAATAGTCGATGCAAATGTCCTGAGGCAGGAGGTGCTGAAGGCCGGAACAACAGTGTGGGGGTCTGGACAGAGTAGAGGGAGAGAGAGGGAGAGTAGTAGGAAATGAGGTTACTGTTACTCCACATCTCTCTAGCATGACCCTACACAGTATATATACATAGGCTGCCCTTCAGGTTTTTTGTTTTTTCTGGGTCCACTGAACAAATATTTCTTTCCTCTAATATGTTGGAAATCATGGGACAAGGACTGTATGTATTTTTTTTTTTTTGCAGTATTACTGTTTTTAAATACACACTAAATGTGAACTGGATAGTGCTTGTTGAATAAATAAGTATATATACAAATGCCCTTGCTTTAATTCTCCTAATAGTGTTTTGCATGTAGATAAAACTTTCTCAGTCTGTCTTGACTGTGAGCTGTGTGATGTCAGTGTTCACTGATAATATCCCAGAATTTATCATGGTGTCTAGCATATGGAGATGCCCAATAAATGTATGTGGAATGAATGACTGAAGCCATAATTTTCTGGCCAAAAAATCATATATATATGACACATGGATATGGAATTTTTACAAATCAATTTTAAAATGTTAAATAGGCTTCATGTTCTATTAATTGAGAGTACAGCATTGGCTGGAACATGACTCCAGTCTCCTCAGGTCACCAGACCCTTCACTACTTCCATTACTATACTGACACCCAACCTCAACCACCCCCTACCCCAATATGACAACACATGAATGAGCAGCTATAAAGACCTGCCCCACCTGTACACTTGAAAACTGGGGGATGAAACTATAGTGATTGTATATGGTATTGTCATTTTTTCATCATAATACAACTTTCCTTGTTAGAACAGAGATGCATTTATTGCCACATAAGATAAACCCTTGTCCTGAGAAATAGTATTAGTGCTCAGAGTCTATTGATTTTCTTACTCTGTACATTGCTTGTTGTAATTTCCAAGCTGGCATATTTATGAACACTGAATATTACATTAGAAATTGTATTTTTTCATCTATATTACATTGCTTGAGAACATTGCTATAAATTTCAAATTTGTGCATCTAAAACATATTACAAGTAAGATGTATGCTGTTCCCATTCCACTTAATATATATTGCACTGACAATGAATTAGCCAATAGCACATTGGAAAGTTTTTTGGGGGTAATTCACCCATAAGATCAATAGTGGAAAAGAGAGGAACCTCCTAGTCCAATTTAACAGCGTGGCAATGATTTTACGGTGACCTTGACAGGACTCCCAGAGTAAATAATTACCATTTCCATCACTGTTTAAGATAGCTTGTTAGGTACAAAATATGTGAGTAGTTAGACATCATGAATTACTTACTGTTGGAGACCTTAGAGCGAGGGGATAATCTCTTATGCCAAAAGGTGGAGGAGACAGAAAGAAGTATTCAATCCTGAAGATGCTGCTAATCGCACACAGAGAACAAAAGCTTTCAGCTAAGACTGTGGAAAAGTAGTGACCACAACATAATTACATTTCTGGAACAAAGAAGTGTTAATGAAATGGGACCTTGTAGAACAGTAAGAACATTATTAGAGAAGAGAGTCTCGAGAGCCAAGGCTAAGGGTAATGAGATAATGAAAGCATAATTCTGCACTGAATGTGCAGAAGTCCTGAGGGTCTTAGAAAATGCACGAGAGGCTGATCTGACCTGGAAGATAGGAGAGGAGCTCGGGAGAGCTCCCTGATTGTAGACAGACAGGCAACAGTGCCCCATCTGCTCAGTCTTTTCAGGAGGGGTGAAAATCCTGCATCGTGCCACTTTTACTATAGTGATTTTTGATAGAATTGAAAAAGTTCCTAGTTGATACAATTTATATCATTTCAGCAGCTACTGAATATTACATTAGAAATTGTATTTTTTACATCTATTTTAGGTTTTCATACATTACAGTACTTTTTAAGACATTCTTGTTCATATTTCCTTCCTACCATCTCCACTAGCTTCTCTTTCATCTGCACATTATACAGATGTTCTCCAAATGTCATCTTCCCTTTTCTTGATCACACTCTTTTCCCTTGGGCAACTGCATTCAATCATTTGGTTTTGAATGACAGTGTATCCTGGTGACTTTCAAACCCAGTTACAGAGCTGATCTCTCTTGTTAATGAAGCTAAATTTCCAACCACCTGCTGGCCACAGATGTTTGTCTGCTTCTTGTAACTTAGGTTTGTTGTACTTTCCCTCAAATGGACTTCTCCTTTTGTGTTTTCTATTCTGCTTTTGAGCACCACCATCCTATTCTGCCTCTCACTTTGGCTAGCATCGTAAAATAATTTCCCCAAATTCCTTCTCTCCTATACTCCATATTGTCGATCCTATTTGCTGTGTCTCTTTGATCATGCCACTTCATCCCTTCAGTTCCCATTGCTACTTTCCTAATTCATACCTCCTTCATATTCTAGTAAAATATATTGAGAACTTCCTTATTGCCTTTCTATTCATTTCGGTGCATTTATTCAGTAAATAGTGAATGCTGTTATATACCAGGTGCTATTCTAGGCAGGAGCTTTTTGGAATGTAGTTGTGAACAAAACAGGCCAAAATATCTCTTCCATTAAAGAGCATATGCTACAGTGGGGAAGAGGGCATGATAAAAAAGATAGGAGAACTCATAATATGTTAGAAAGTAATGAGCAATATGAAGAAAAATAAAGCAGGGTAATATGGAGAAAGAGTGTCAGAGAACAGGGTGGCTATTTTATTTATGTTCAGCAAAAACTTCATTGATAAGGTGGGTTTTGAGGAGAACCCTGAAAGGAACTGAGGGAATGAGCCATGCATATATTTGGTGTGACAGACAGAGGTAGGGGCAGGCTTGGTATGTTCACTGTTCAGTTCTACCTTCCAAAACAAACGGGCCAAATTGGCTACAATGGAGTGAATGAGGGGTAAGAGGAGAGAGGACTTAGACTTTTGCTCTGAGCAAGATGGGCCACACTGTTTTATTTGTCAAATAGTCATATGACATCAGGCTCTTTTATCAATATAAACTCATCTAATTGTCATAACAAACCTAAGAGGTAGGTATTTTATTGTCCCCCATTTTACAGATAAGAAGACTGAGGCCCAGGGCATAGTGAGAGGTCTGGAATTTGACCCAAAGCTTCTTAGAGTCCATGCTTTCAGCCACCACACTATGCTACCAGAGGAACTTGAGCATAGAAATGATGTATTCTGAATTTTAATAAGCTCACTGTGGGTGCTCTGTGGACAATAGGGCATCAGTTATAAGGGTGGAGGCAAGGGACCAGTTAGGATACTATTTCAATAATTAAGGCTAAAGCAATGGTGCCGTGGACTAGGATAGTAGCAGCGGACATTGAAGTTATTTGCGATTCACTTTGGAGGCAGATCTGGTTGGACATCTCAACAGATTCTACCTGTAAAATATAATAGAAAGAGAGAAATAAAAAAATAACTTTAAGGTTGATGGCCTGAGCAACGGGAAAGGTAGAATTGACATTTACTGAAATGGGGAAGGTGGGGGTATGAGAAAGGAGGAGGTATAAGGGGAACATATTTGGGCTAGAGTGTGGGTTGTGATTTGTAGGTTTGACTTTGGACATCTTAAATATAAGATACCCATAGACATCCAAATGCATATGTTGAACAGGAAGTTGGATATATGATTTTGGGATTTGAAGAGAAGTCAGGGTTAGAGGTACAAATTTGGGAGTGTCGGACACCGGATGATGCTACTCAGAGAGAGAATATTGATGAAGAAGTAGAAGAAGTCCAAGGACCAAGCCCTGAGGAAGGTCCAAAATTTGGAGATCAGAGAGTGGATGAATAAGTAGCAAAGGAGGTAAGGGAGAAAGTGAGGACCCAGAACAGAGAGTGGTGTCGTGGAAGCAAGGAGAAGACAGTGTTCTAAGGAGGGAACCATCAATTATGTCAAATGTAGTTAATTGTTTGAGGAAAATGGATGATGAACAGTATCATTAAGGTTAAGAATATGAAAATCATTTGTGACCAAGAGCTATTCTGGTAAAACAGAAAATTTTATTGGAGTAGGTTCAAGTGAGAAGAAAAGTTGAGGAGGCTGAGGAAGCAAGTTTAAATGACTATTTCAGGAATTTTGCTGTGACAGAGAAATAGTGTAGTGGCTAGAGAAAATGTTAGGTTGAGATTCTTAGGAGAAGAGCTTGAGATGGAGATGTGGGTGCATGTGATTTATAGAGGGAATGCCTTGGGTTGGAGGTGTGGGAATTCATAGTGCCTGGCTAGAGAAGTTTTACTAAACACATGCTTCCCTGGATGAGACTAGTTGAAAAGCAAAGGAGTGCCCAGAAAACTGGGCCTCCTTTAGAGTTTCTGGGCTGAAAACACCCAGATCTTTGTTGTGGCTCAATGTACTCATCCAGGTAGTAAATGCTTGACTTAGGAGAAACATTCGTTTTTGGAGGTCATGCTCCCCATGCACTCCCTGCTTGCACACCCATCACAAGCATGGCTTGTTCTGTTCAGAGGATACTCCCTGTGCCACTGTCCTGATTATTACAGCTTCATATTCCTTCTTGTTTTTCTTATTCCATTGCTGTATCAGTCACATTCACAATAAAGGTGGAGGCAGAGTCTGGCTCAGGACCTTTCGCCACTAGAGTGTCTGGTCTCCAGGCCCTCTCCTTTCTCCTACTACAGTGTCTGGAGTCACCTTTTCATTCACTGTCTCAGGGTGTGCTGGCCAAACCCGACAGGAGGAGTGAAGGAAGCAGGAGAGGGAAGGGGAAGGAGCGAATCAAGGATGAGATTTCAGCTGGAGTCTGCTTTGCCTTGATCCCGTGGGGTACCCTGGAATATGAATTGCACCCCAAAGTTGGTCCTACCTTGTTGCAAAGGTCTGGACTTCTGTACTCCCATGTCATTCAGTCATGAGTGGTGAGCTGTTCCCAGTTGGAGATGTGCAACCTTTTGGGCCAGGCAGCTCCCATTTGACCAAGGACAAGGCTCCAAAGACAGGGGCATTTGTGAGCTATTAGCTGCCAACATTGCAGCTGGAGATGGGTCCATCAACTAGGAAAAAAAAAAAAAAAAAAAAAAGAAGGATCGAGGAGAGAAGCCAATAGCCTTCACTATAGGGGTCAATAGGATTTATTTTAAGAGAGGAGCTATTACAGTGTGTTTCTCCTGACTGGGAAAGACCTCTTTGAGAGGGAAACATTAATAATTAATAAAGAAGAGAGCAATCAATCCCACCTCTGCAATTTAGCCTTTAAACTCTGACCATAAATTCCTATGTAGCAAATATGACAAGATACTCTGAAAAATCATCCTTATCA
The DNA here is from genome assembly GCF_024610735.1 of Ursus americanus. Taxonomy (NCBI): domain Eukaryota; kingdom Metazoa; phylum Chordata; class Mammalia; order Carnivora; family Ursidae; genus Ursus; species Ursus americanus. The sequence continues at coordinate 34,500,974 of NC_142151.1, read as the reverse complement.
AAAAGCATCTAAAATGCTAGACAAATAAAAAAACTTTAAAAATACATCACTAAGGGGGTCAAAAAGGTATAAATTTCCAGTTATAAAATAAGTAAGTTATAAATAAATATTTATAAAATAAAATAAATAAATTTTAAAAATTACATGGGGTTGTAATGTACAGCATGGTGACTATGGCTAATAATACTGTAGTGCATATTTGGAAGCTGCTAAGAGAATAGATCTTAAAGTTCTCATTACAAGACAAAACTATGTAACTATGTATGGTGATGCGTGTTAACCAGACTTACTGTGGTGATCATTTCACAATACATACAAATATTGAATCATTATGTTGTACACCTAAAGCTAATATAATCTTATATATATATGTTGATTATATCTCAATAAAAAATAAAATAGCAAAAAAATCACCTGAAACTAATATAATGGTACATGTCAATTATATCTCAATTAAAAGAGAGAGAGAGGAAAAAATAGCCAAAAATTTAGATTTGCTAAACATGGAAACTTCAGAGGCCAAACATGCCATTTACTAATTTTCTTTTCTTTGAACAACTTAATTACCTTTTTGTACCTCATTTTTTCATCTGTAAAATGAAAAAGATATTAGTGATAGTACTTAGTTGATAAGACTTTTATGAAATTTATATAAGAAATATATGAATATGAATTCATATAACATATGAAAAATGCTCAGATAGTACTTGGCGGCATTCCTCCTCTCCCCTCCCCTCCATTTTACTGTGTGGAGTGAAGAATAGAAAAGAGAGAGTACAGAATTGGGGAGATAATTACTGAGAGGAAGAAGAGGGGTAAGGTGGGGGAGGAGGGGTAGGAAGGGGAGGAAGAGAGGGCATAATAGTTGGTATTTGCTGAGAGCTTACTATGTATTAAGCTCTGTTTTCAGTGTTTTATGTATTAAACCGTTCTAATTACTCTTTATGTATTAACTCTTTTAACCCTTGATTAATCTTTTAATATTTTTGATTACTTTTTCTCTTAAAATTTATTTTGGACTAATCTTTTTATTTATTTTTTATTAAGTAGCCTCCATACTCAGTGTGGAGCCCAATGTGGGGCTTGAACTCACAACCCTGAGATCAAGACCTGAGCTGAGATCAAGAGTCAGCTGCTTAACCAACTGAGCCACCCAGGTGTGCCGGACCAATCTTTTAATCTTGGGAGGTAAGTACTATTATTAACCTTCTACTGCATATGAGGAAGCAGGTACAGAATGGTTTAAGCAGCTCATTTAAGGCCACACAACAGATCAGTGTCAAAGAACATGACCTATTGGAAAAGCCTTCCTCTTCTTGGAGTAGGAGATGAGAAAGGAATAATGAGGAACATGACACTTGTTCTGCGATGACTGTCCATTAGAGATGAATCAGGAAGGAGAATGATTCACACAGGTGATAACGGTTCTGCACAGGTGGAAGTGAGGCTGCAGAGGGACGTGATATACAGAATCTCTGCTGTGTTCAAAGTCTCTCCCTCTCACTTTCACCTCTGGTTCTTGGATGAATGAGACTTCTGCTCGTCTATCCTCCTTGCTTAGAATTTCCTTGTTGGGAGGTTCATGGTTCTCTTCTACAAAGGTAATTTTGCTGGGTTTGTCCCACCTGTCCTCAGATCTGCCTGAATCCTAGAATCAGTGTTGATCAGTTCAAGCTTCAGTGATAACACTTTTAAAATATGCATTTTCAACAAGAAGAGAACACTGGATGTCATAAGGGCTTTTTGTTCAAGAAGATCAGTAACTATTTTTTAGAGTACTATGTTTACAGTCTACTTTCCTAATCTAGTAACATAAGAAATGTAAGAATTCTTTATGCTCCTCCAAACCCTGTCATACTTTTAGTCTGGTATTGATAAGTTATTATTGCTTTTATTATTTTCATGGGGTTTTTCTTTTAATAGACAAGCCCCTGATAGGGTTCCAACATATATATGGAACTCAGCAAATAATCAATGATTGATCTGAATTTTAAAATTTCTCAAAATTTCTAGGCAATAGATTTCACATAGTCAACTTTAAGGGAATCATGTAGGAAGAAGAATAAAATGCAATTTAACAAAAAGCAGAATTACAATTGTGACTTGGATTTAATGAAATATTTGCTTTCAGTTATCAGATACTTGGGGTAGGGCTGTGTTTATAATCTTTTTCTGTAGCACGTGCTAGAAAAAAGGAAATTCCCTCAACCATAAGATACTTTTTGGTGGATGGAGCTGACATGAACGTCTAAAAATAAATTTCTCTTACAATTTGTCTTGCAAATTTAGTCTCCAAAAAGACTAATTTATCCTACTGATGGAGGTATAAGCTTTAGAGAATATAAGTCATAATAAAATGAGGGAAAGAACATAGCTCAATTCAACAATTATTTTTTGAGTATCTCCTATGTACAAGGACTGTACTAGGTGCTGGAAGTATAAAGAAGAATTAATGTTAGCTCTGTCATAGGAAAGCTGGCAGGAAGGACACATATATGAAGAAGTTGTTTCTGTGTAATAGAAGTAGACGACACAACTGGCAACCAGGGAAAGTGGAGGTTCAAGAAAGGTTAGTAAGTAATTTTGACTGAGCTGAGTTCTAAAGGATGAGTAAGTGTCACTCAGTAAGGAAGGAGGGAGGCTGGTCTTCAAGAGGAAACAATAGGAACAAAGCTATGCTCCAGAATCAAGTCTATTTGGAATGATCTAGATTTGATTTTACTAAACTCTAAAAGATGAGAGTCTACATGATGGGTGAGGAGGCTGGAAACACAAATGAGGTTTACATCTTAGAGATTCTTATATGTCATGCTAAAGAATTAGGTCCTGGCATATCCTATAGACATTGCCAAGCAATGATAAAAGCATATGTTAAAGACATGATTAAATGGTGTCATAAAACTGGAGTGCAAATCCGTGCAATAGGGAGACCAGAACATATCTATGCATCATCTGTAGAAATTTAGGTTAGAATAAAAGTGGTATTTTAAATCCATAGGGGAATGTGTAACCTATGCAATATGTAAGTTATTGATTCAGAAAAAAGGAAAAGTAGACTATTATCTTAACCATCCATAAAAATAAACTTCAGGTGAGTTAAGCAGCTGAATACAAAAGAAATTATAAATGTATATGGAGAGAGACCATACTGAAACAATTTTTTTTTATAAAATTGGAGGTGGAAAAGACCTCTTTAAACAAGACATAAATACCAGAAGCCATAAAAGAAAAAGATTGACAGGGGGCGCCTGGGTGGCGCAGTCGTTGAAAGCGTCTGCCTTCGGCTCAGGGCGTGATCCTGGCGATCCGGGATCGAGTCCCACATCAGGCTCTTCCGCTGTGAGCCTGCTTCTTCCTCTCCCACTCCCCCTGCTGTGTTCCCTCTCTCGCTGGCTGTCTCTCTGTCACATAAATAAATAAAATCTTTAAAAAAAAAAAAAAAAAGAAAAAGATTGACAGATATAACCTCATAAAAATTAAAAATTATCGCTGCACAATGAAAGGCATGATAGGGTTAAAAGATGAGTAACATACAGAGAAAACTATTTGCAGCATATTTAATGGATGACTGATTATTGTATAGATTGTGTACAAAACTTCTATAAATCATTCAAAAATAGAAATATGGATGGAGGTTATAAATAGGCAATTTATAGGAGAAATAGAAGAGACCAATAAACACATGAAAAAATGCTTCTCAATACTAAATTAGATAAAAATGAATAAAATATAAATAACAAAATTTTGGTGGGGAGATTGAGAAACAGCAACTTACAAACATGGTTGGTGGTAGTGTAAATTTTTGGAAGGCAATTTGGCATTGATTTGTCCAAATATATAATTAACTCTGGTGATTTCTGTTTGGGAATTAAAGCACTTTAAGATAAGCTGGCTCTACCTACAACTTCAGAGGAGTGATGTATGACTAGCTGTTCTAAATGTCCATAGGACATTCTATCTCTCTGGCCATGATGATTGATGGTGCTGAAGTCGACATATGGCCTAAGCTAACCAAAACAGGGAGAATCTCAAGACTTTTGCTTAGAATTCAGGGCGAAAGCCCTTTCTCCATTCTTGCTGGAAGCAGATGGAAGAAACATGGTGCCACGTATTGGCAGCTAACTGGATTAATAAGGTAAATTATCCTTAGGAGGAAGTAAATATTAGGGAAGGCAGAAGATAGATGGGAAGAAATGGGATCCATTGGATCAAATCTTTCCTAAAGCAAGTTCCTCCCCTGGAGTCCTGGAGTTTGAGTGAAACCAGCCTATAATTTCCCTCTTTACATATATTGGTCTAGATTGAGTTTTCTATCACTTACAGCTCAAAGATTCCTAATTGATACATGCACATATGCCTTAGCTGAATAGTTTAATTTCTATGAATCTACCGTAAATAAATACTTGGGCACATGCACAAGAATGTTTACTGCAGCACTGTTTATAATGAGTGAAAAATTAGAAACAATCTAAATATCTACCAACTGAAGAGTCAGTAAGTAAGTTATGGTAATCCACACATGCAACATCATACAGCTATTAAACAGAACAAAGTAGACCTCTATTACTATACATATACACTATATATACACACACACACTATACATATACTATATGTATATATACTATACATATACACTATATACACACACACACACTATACATATACTATATGTATATATACTATACATATACACTATATACACACACACTATATATATACTATATGTATATATACTATACATATATACTATCATATATACATTATACATATATATACTATACATATACTATATGTATATATATAAACTATACATATACACTATATATATACACACACACTATACATGTACTATATGTATATATACTATACATATATACTATCATATATACATTATACATACATATACTATATATATATATATATATATACTATACATATACACTATATATATAGCAGGTGTGTGTGTGTATGTGTATATACATATATATAGTATGTGTATATAAGTAGACCTATATAGATCTAAATAAAAAGAGGACTGAATGGGTGCCCACCAAACATTAGTTATCTGTGGGGAGAGGAATGAGGTTGGGGGATGGCAAAGAGGGACTTTCATTGTTCACTCCATATATTGTGTTACTATATATTTCCCAAGTAATATTAACTTATTACCCAGTAATTATGTAAGTAACTATAAATATATATTTTTCCTTAAAAATGGACTACTATGCTGTACCTCAAAGATGTTATGTTTTTTCCTGTAGGCAAGTGGTTCTAAACTTTGGTCTGCATAATGACCATGCAAGGTGTTTCTTAGAAGTGAATTTTCCTGGACCCTACCCTCAGTGAATTGAATCGATGGAGCATAACCTGCGTACCACAGCTTTAGGTTTTCAGAGCACAACTAGACGATCGTTTAGATGCTATGCTGTGTGGAATAGGAGTGTGAGTGGGACATGGCCAGATTGGGAGACAAATTTAGGCACTGTGGTAGTTTAGGTGAAAGATGAGCGGTTGAACAAAAATAGAACTAACAGGATAATGAGATAATCAGGCTAAAGAACTTAGAACATTATCTGACACATCGCAGGCATTCAATAAATATTAGCCTTCACCTAATGATGAGCAGAAGAGTGAAATTGAACCCCTATCTTAGACCACTCACAAAAGTTAATCTGAAATTGATTAAAGACTTAAACATAATATATGAAACTATAAAACTCCTAAAAGAATACAGAAGAAAATCTCCTTGGCATTGGTCTTGCCAGCAATTTCTTGGATATGACACCAAAAGCTTAAGAAACAAAAGTAAATATAAATAAGTGTCAAACTAAAAAGCTCCTTCACAGAAAAGAAAACAATCACCAAAATGAAAAGGTAACCCACAGAATGGAAGAAAATATTTGCAACTATATGTCTGATAAGGGGCTGATATCCAAAATACAAAAGGAACTCATACAACTCAGTAGCAAAAAAACCCCAATGCAATTAAAAAATAGGAAGAGGAACTGAAGAGACATTCTTACCAAAGAAGGCATACAAATGGCAAACAGGTACATGAAAAAGTGCCCAACATCACCTATCATCAGGGAAATGCAAATCAAAACCATAATGAGATATCACCTCATACCCATTAGAATGGCTATCACTGGAAAGCGGAGAGCTAAGTGTTGGCAAGGATGTAGAGAAAAGGGAACCCATGTACATTGCTGTTAGGAATGTAAAGTGCAGCCACTATGAAAACAGTATGAAGGTTCCTAAAAAAATTAAAAATAGAAATGCTGTATGATCTATCAACCCCATTTTTGAGTATATATCCAAAGGAAATGAAAACGGAATATCTGCATTCCCATGTTCATTGCAACATTATTTAATAGATATGCACACACATATCTATACACATATACACACATACATATATAATCTTTTATTTAATCATATATATTATATTTATATATTATGTATATTATATTTAATCATGTATACATAATGGAATGTTACTTAGCCATTAGAAAGAAAGAAATCCTGCCATTTGTGATGACTTGGGTGAACCTTGAGAGCATTATGCTAAGTGAAATAATTCAGACAGGAAAAGACAAATACTGTGTGATATCAACTTATATATAGAATCTGGGGCCGGGGTAGGGGGAGGGTGGTGGTGAGGGAAATGGGGGTATATTTGTCGAAGGGTATAAACCTCCAGTTATAAGATTAACAAGTCCTAGGGATGTAATGTATAGCATGGTGATTGTAATTAATACTTACTATATACTTGAAAGTTCCCAGGAGAGTAAATCTTAAATGTTGCCATAAAAAAGAAATGGTAATTATGTGACAGTTTGGAAGTGTTCGCTAATGATATAGTGGTAATCATTTTGCAGTATGTTAAGTGTATCAAATCAGCACATCGTATACCTTAAACCTAACACAATGTTACATGTCAGTTGTAGCTCAATAACTGGGGAAAAAAGAAAAAAGAAACCTACATTTAAGATGTAAATGTTATAACTAATAAATGTTTTCAAATCCTAAAAAAAAGTTAGCCTCCACCATTAACACAATTACTATAACTACTACTATAAAGGATTCTAAAAACATTGAAAATAAAAGTCAGCAAGTAAGAACGAACATAGGAGACTTTAATAAGATATTAAGTGGACCTAGTTAATATATGCATAGTAATATCAACATTAATATTCTTGTACTTTATATCTGGACATGCATTTGTGTGAAGTTCTATACTGTGCAAACATAGAACATTCTTTCTTTTCAAATACTCATGAACCAGTGTCAAAAAATTGGCAAAGATAACTACAATAAACTAAAAAAGTAAAAATTATATAAAAACATTCATTACTAAACTAGAACAACTAGAAATTAATAAAAAAATCTCCAAAAATGAAAGCCTTTATCTCTTAGGAAGTAAGATATCCTTTTCTAAATAACTCTTGGTTCAAAGACAAGCAATAAATCAAAATTGCAGACCCTCCAGAAACTAATGAGAAGGAAGCCCTTGTGTAACGGCAGCTGTGGGGCACCGCTGAGCAGTGTTTGCAGGAAATACAACCTAAAGGCCTGTGTAAAAGAATGAAACAAAATAGAATTAAGCATTCAACTCAAGAAGTTTGAAAAGGACAACAAAATAAATGAAAAGATAGTGCACAGAAAAATTAATAGAGATACAAGAATAAATCAATAAGTTAGAAAATAGGAAAATGGCAGAACTAATAAATAAAGTCAAAAGATTATTCTTTGAAATCAACAATACATTAGGTAAGTGGAAAGCTAACCAAGCCAAGAAAAAAGGTGCAACTATGAACAATGTGCAAATATGAACAATGAGAAATGGTTAAAGGGCAAGTAACCAGGAAAACAAAGGAAATTGAAAGGCAAGGGACTACTTTGCTGAAGTCTTTGCAAACAAATTGGAAAATTTGATAAAAATGACAAATTTTGAGGAAAGTGTAATTTATCATAAGTCTAGAAAAAAACTGATACTCTAAATAGATTGATTTTAATGAAGGATATAGAATTGTTGAGGAGCTCTTCTTTGAAAAAACATCCAAAGTCTACGTCATCTTTAAAATGCCGATAATTCCAAAGCTATTTAAACTGCCGCAGCTTATAGACAACTAGGCATACCACTCTATAACAAGTATAACCTATTCTAGCAAATAATACAGAAAACAAAAACTTTGAATCAACTTCATTTACCAAGATTGAGGCAAAATCCTAAGTTAAATGTCAGCAAGGAGAGTTCCCCAGCACATTAAAAAAATGAGACAAGATTAAATGGAATTTATTCCAGGAATGCAAAATGTGGTTCAATATGAGAAGAAAATCATATGACCATTGTCAGCTATGCTGAAAGGCATTTGACAAAATTCAATAGTCATTCTTGATAAAAGCACTCAAAAGTGGAAAATAAACAAAATAAAAACTCCAGAAATAGATCCAAGTATACGATGACAATCATATATGCTAAAGGCGGCATCTCAAATCAGAGAGGAATGATAAATAGTGAGTTCACTGGGGCAGTGGTACGAGGGTCTTTATAGCTATTCTTTAAATTTTATATGCTTTATACGTATGTCTCTATATATGATATATTCACAGTAAAATAATAAACAATGGTGAGAATCCTGTTTGAGCAAGCTGTGGAGACTTTTGGCCATTACACAGCTTCCTTCATCTATGAATATATGAGTTTGTTACCTAATACACGGTGGGTTCCTAGAATCAGTAAGAAAAACACAGGAAATCCAGTAGAAAATAGGCAACACACACAAACTGGCAATTCATAGAAGGGAAAATATGAATCGCTCTTAAGTGTATAAAGAATTGTTTGTCCTTATCACTTATCAAACACATTAAAACCACAAAGGAATATTGGCTTATACCTCTCTGCTTGGCCACCCTTAGGAAGTGGATAAAATACAAAGTACCGATGAAAGATGTGAGAAAAGAAGGTTCACGAGGACGGGGACTTTTTCTGTTCATTTTTGAATCTCCGGTATAATAGATGTTTTGCAGTCATAGATGCCAAATGAATCCTGTCTCCCTGTACCCATGTGCTTGGGTGGTCCCCTTTCACACTGATTCTGGACTTGACCATGTGACTTGCTTTGGCTGCTGGGAAAATAATAAATGTGATTCAGTTAGAGATTTGCAGATATCTGTGCTATAGGGCTTATTCTGTCTTGCTGCTGTTTGGACCCTGAGATGGCTATGTGAAGAAGCCCAAGCTAGCCTCCTAGATGATGAGAGACCTCTGGGGAGCTGCTAAGGCTCCAGTGATATGATAGAGCCAGCCCCTAGACGACGTGGAAGAGCATGGGAGAGCCCAGCAGAAATCATCTGAGATTAGCAGAGAACTGCTTAGCTGAGCCCAGCTTAAAGTTTACATAATTATGAGCTGACAAATGGTCATTTTTTAAGCCACCAAGTTTTGGGGTGGTCTGTTATGTAGCAAAAGCTAACAGCTACACAAGCTTATAGAATGGTACCCGGTAGATGAAAGGGGTGCTTAATAATATTTTGTTGAATAAATGAATGAAAACATCTTTCAAGGATATACACATATCTAAAAATATATTTAACACATTAGAATGGGTGGCTTTTTGGGGCAAGAGAGCATGGGAATGGGGAGAGGGAATTGTAGGGAAGAAAACATCAAGAATTTGGAAGGGTCTATTCACAAAGAGAGGGAAGACTCATAGATTCAGAGGGAAGATGATTTGCATTTTGTACATGTTGAACTCAGAAGTTAGTAGGGAAATCTAGGTGGAGAGGAAGGTAATAAAACAGCTGCACTATTTATTCAATTTTGTGTTTTTTAGTCTGTGATTGCAAAGAAAAGGAACAGGAAAATAAGAACAGGGTAACTCTTACATTTAGTTTCTTACCAATTATAAAACTACATTGAACAGTGGTATATTTAGCCCCAGGTTGCCCAGCCATAAATACGGTTATTCCCTCTTGAGGACAAAGATTTGCAACCTCTGAAAAAATGCCGAGACCATCCTATAGATTTGGAAGAGCTACTGGCTGACACATATGTAATTTTGTTCATACAGCACAAATAGTTGTCTCTGTCTGAGTATCCACCTGTGACCACTGGGAAGGAGATTTAATAGTCATTCAGGTGTACACATCCTGTATGTTTTAAAAAATGCAGATCTGGCTCCTTACTGAGGGTCATCAGGAAGGATCACAGACTTTCAGTTCGAAGTGTTAGTAGTTCTGCGATCTTAAGCTCACGAGCCTCTCAAAGTCTCACTTAAAACAGGGATAACAGGGGCCCCTGGGTGGCTCAGATGGTTAAGCATCTGCCTTCGGCTCAGGTCATGATCCCAGGGTCCTGGGATCGAGCCCCGCGTCGGGCTCCCTGCTTGGCGGGGAGCCTGCTTCTCCCTCTCCTTCTGCTGTTCCCCCTGCTTGCACTCTCTCGCTCTCTCTGTCAAATAAATAAATAAAATCTTAAAAAAGAAAAACGGGGATAACAATACTTTCTTTGACAACTCATAGCTTTGTTCTGAGAATGTTATGGGACCATAGAGTCAGAGTATTTGTAAAATGGGAAGCCAAACAAAATAATGAGGAGGTTGATACATTGAGTGTTGTGTTTGATCCATGTTATGTATCTTATATACTGGCATATCATGCCTTATTCTGCAATGTAGAGAACATAATGTTGGCTTTATCTTCATTCAGTTATCACTCAAGCCACGCTGAGCTCTTTGGGACATAGTAGGCCTTTGAAAAGCTTCTGTTTTTATTCATTGTAACTGTCAGATGCAACCATGTAGCAACTAATTCTGTTACAGAATGTCTTCTAATTTGGCAAAGAGTTTAAATATGAAGAGAGGAATAATGAATAGAGCAAATGGTACAAAGTGAAATTTCTTAGTCAGGTCCCTGGCTGGCTCTAGTTACCAGGCTCATAACTAAAGTGTTAGTTCTAAGGAGGTCTCTTGTGATGAAAGGAATACTAAAGAATATTGTTTCATTAAAGAGATGACATCATAATAAATGACCTCCTGGGTCTGTGCTCCCTTTGGATAGAAACGTTCTAATGGCAGAGCCCATGGAGAGAGTCCCTGGTTTGTGATGATATATAAAAAGCTAGCTCTTTATTCATAACTATAAAACTCCATATTGGGAGAGATTATTTTATATGTAAAATTAGTTGGTGTAACTCTTTAGGCACTTCTGCTAGTGTTTCTGCCACTGAAAGAGTAGATTGTGCTATTTACCTTCTCATCCAGAGTGGGGGTCTCTTTAGCAATATGGCTGCAGGGCTTCATTTAGCCCCAGTTTACCAATCCCGGGAATGGGAGGCTCATCATTTTTGGAGGTAGTTCCTCTGAAAGCACTGTCCTTTGGTAATTGTTCAAATGAAACACCACAGTTGGTCCTGTTTGTCCAAATTCTACCCTCTGGGGGCATGACAGAGTCTATCTGCTTTCTTCCTGGCTCAAATGTAGGGTTTACAGAATTGGACTTTTTTTTGGCATAAAAAGTAATGTAGGACATAATTATTTTAACAAAGGCCAAATCTTTAAACAGAATAAATTCAGCTTTATGAAAATACCACCCCCCCCCCATTTCACTGCAGCAAAATGTTTGGCCTAGACCAGTAACTATAGGGCAACCACTCAGGTGTCGAACTGGATGACTGGGAGGCATACTGGGGGCAGAGATTGTAGGGGTCACACGAAATCCTTTGGATGGGGGTGTGGCTAGTCAGCCAGCCATTTAAGCTAACAGGGATTTGTACATAATTGTGGACTTGATGAATTGTACAACACTTCTCTGAGCTATGATGTTCCAATTAGAGATGGATGTCATCACAATGACCCTTCTAAGGGCAGGTAATGTCTAGTGAAAACTGTTGAACCTGGAGAAATATTTAGGACCTGGCAATTCAACTGGGGGGATAATTCTGTGGTCCTCTCTGGAAGACTGTTTTTGAACCAAATTTAAATTGGACCAGAAGCACTACAGCCTGGGCTCCTAGTGGTATTGTGTGTTGCTGCCACCTCCCCAGAATGAATCTTTCCTACTTTGCTTCTTCATATCATCAGATTAGGATTTACAGATGAAGGCAGTCAGGCTGGCTGAAGTCACACAAAATTTGGCATTAGAGTTTAGGGGTGGAGAAGGCAATTATTTTGACTTAGGGCTCATAGGTATCCCTCAAACATTGGAAATGGGACAAGGCAGCCAAGGAGGTGAATATATACACATGGCCATGGGATAAGGCCATGCTTCCATTTTATGGCCAAATCCTTAGATTACAAGCCCCCATCTTGCTTGTTAAGCCATTTACCAGACTCTTCAATCCACCTCTCCCTGGAAAGTTTCAGAGCATGTGTCCATGCTTCTTAGATCTTTCTGGTTATTCCTTGCTCCCTCAACTCATAGTCTGGCTGTGGGTCTTTGTTCTTGTCTTCAAAAGATCCTTCCTCCTACAATGATGGTTGAAATGAGGCTGCAAAATTTAAGAGATTTAACTGAATACTTGGGGCTAATCAAAGTGATTGTAATGGAGGAAATCTCAATGGATACCAGACCTGGCTGCTGTTTGCATGAAGCCCCATCCACGGACTGCTATCTCTGACTCTGTTGCCAGCTCCAGACTGCTGCCCTACTGCCAATGTCTGTTCATCTTCCTGCTCTTGAGCTTGTTTCTCCTTTTCCCTGAAAGGAAATAATTTGTGAGATGAAACTTGGCCAAGAGAGATAACAAGCTAGTGCACATGTAGAGATCATTACCTTCTAAGTTGTGTTATAAATTACTCATATATCAACTCAAATAATCTTCAGGTAGCCCCCTGAGGAGGACTGCTTTCCTAATTTACAGGAGAGAAAACTGAGGCCCAAAGAGGTTGGTAAATTGTGATGAAGTCGCATAGCTAATAAATGGAGGAAGCTCGGATTTAAACCTAGGTATAACTCCACAATCTTAGTGTAAACCACTAAACTAGGCTGCTTCCTTTAAAGACACTGATCACAATGACCATCTTGAGCTGTTGAGCTGCATGGAGTCTGTCATCTCTGTTCTAGAATAAGATCTTTGCTTTATCTTTGTATGAACAAAAAGTTCATTGAAAAGATTTTCTTAAATCATAAGAGAAGTTTGTACTCAAAGAACTTAAGGCTTCCTCTCTAGAAAAACTACTTGCAGACTGAAAATAACAGCATCTTTCACCTTCGGCCAACAAGGCTTCATCCACCAAAAAAATATCCTGGGTTCCATTCGGAGTCACGTCGCCCTGTTAAGCAAAGTGGGCTTCTCTCCAAAAGGCACGTGCAAAAAACCCAGAAGATGCACAGCAGCCATTAGACAGCCAGAGGTCAAGGTAGAAATGAGACATGGCTCATTTCACTAAAGTTCTTCTATTTATTTGAAGGGCAAAAATTTCTGTCCCTGACATTTCCCTTTTGTGTGTAGTACTGATTGCTGGAAGTTTTATGCTTAAGCCCACTCATGTGCTTGCATTGAAATATCACCTTGCTTTGGTAATTTAATACATTCAGATACCAATACGTGCATATGATTTATCAATTTGAAATTACCATGCTGTGTTCTGAGTGCGACATGTAGCTCCATGTCAAAGTACCACCAGCAAAAATGGTCTTTGGGCTGCGGGGAGAAAACCAGGGAGTCTGGATGAACAAATCTCTCCTTTAATCTTTATCCTTTGGTTAACAAACACTGAGTTGCATGTGAAGCTGTTTAAGATTCTCCATTCTGTTTAAATTTTGAGAACAGGCTTTTACATTTGTTTTTAAAAGCCGTTCTTTCTTGGATGGCGTTCTTGCTTTAGTGTGAAGAGTGGTCCTGGCCTCTTTGAAATCCTTTGATCATATTAATGTTCAAGTGGGCCCATAAATGAAAGGATTTCAGAGGGGCCAGTGGCTTTTCATTAATCCCACACAGCATTCATCCCATTGCAGCCGTCAGAGACAATTCATGGAGGGAACCTGGCATTAAGAGGGGAAATGAGCACACTTCTCACACTTGATAAAGATCTGCATTAACTGTATAAAAAATGTGCTGGGCACCATGGTGATGACTCTGACAACATAGTAGCAATAAAACAGATGATTAAAAATGAAGAAGACTGGCACTCTTAAGTAATTGGGAGCAGAGCTCTTAACCTTTGTGGTCATATACATATTTGTCTCGAGATATTGAGCTGAAAGTCATTATTTGATGGTGTTTTGGTAGCCCTTGGGATTTGTTTTATGGGGAGACACCAAGTCTAATTCCGTGTTTGGAGCTGGGCTTGTTACATCATTAAAGTTCAGTAAATGTTTGCAATTATCACAGTTATTTAGAGGAGTGTGAGGTTGGCGGAGGCTGGCAGGATATCCAGTTCATGGTCTGGTTCCATGTTGCTAGGGTCCACCCTGGTGGTGACAGCAGCGGATGTACCAGCTCTGAAACAGACTATGGGTCCTGGTCCAACAAATCCTCAGGGCTCCTGGATCTCCTGCGTATTGTCTCACTTTGATACAGCCAACTCTTTTCCTTCCTTCTCAGCATCTTGTAGCTATGTTTTATTTGTCCTGTTTTTAGTCATTTCAATAAATACTTAGTGGGGGTATATTCTAAGCCGGGCACTGCGTGGTGAGTTGACCATTCAGTGATGAAGAACACAGATATGCTTCCTGTCTTCATGGAGCTTGCGTTTTCTCCTGAGGACGAGTCAGAACTATTAAAAATGATTTAAAGAAAACATTTAGGTGACACAAAACACATTATTTAACACGTCATGAAGTGGGCAGTCTCCATTCTGAAGGCTCCAGAGAAGAGCAAAATGAGGTGGAAGGCAGGAAGCATTTATAGGATGAAGAGTAAGGAGCAAGGAAGAGAAAAACCAGAAAACAATGAAGGAATAAAGAAGGAAGTATGGAGCTCAGAATTGCCTTGGCATTTGGGGATTGACTGACTGGATCTACTGTGACTCTGGTCAAGCAGAACATTTACAGGGACACGAAAGTTATCTCAGTTTTGGTTTGCTGACGTGGCATCCAGCTGACGTGGGTGGTCGGCTCCATCTTGGATCTTGACATTTATTTCAACAGAATCAAAGAGGATTATTCAACCATGTATTCCATGGAATAGGGTCAGATTGAGAAGTATTTTAGCCTGGATAGCTGTCTCATATTTAGATATGCTCATAGAGACAAGTTCAAACATAACAGACTTACCTATAAATCTTTAATTTTTAAATAGTAGACCACACAAATCAAGAATCTACAGATGTAAGATTTTCAGAGGTTAAAAAAAAGATTCTTTTGGCTTGTCTTTGTCTCCCATTTAAGAACAACCACCTTCTTCACTAGAAATGAGACAGATGATAATTAAAAAGGATTTCCCAGGCTGACACACCTATCTACCAATAATGCTGTCCCTGCAACCTTCAAGCCCTTGAGGATGGGGTAGGATGTAGGATAAAAAACTCAGAACTTAAGACCTCTTTAATCACTGGAATTTTGCCAATTTGAGAACAGTAGTTTACAGCATTATTGAGAATTCTTAGGAATTTCATCACCACGTTAAGAAACAATACTTACTCTGGCCCTGCTAATGTCTAAGGCTCAAGTGGGCTGAAAGAACTGCTTTGCCGGCTTGCATTGGATTTTGCCACTCCAATGTGTGGAAGAACCACTCAAAATATCCTGCAGCAGAGAGAAGAGCAGACGGAAACTGCTGAGAGAGTTCGATCCAAAGAGTGAAGGAGGAGGTGTCCTATTGCCTGTCTCAGACCTTTCCAGGGAAAGTGCCTCTTCTCTTTGTGTTCAACCACTCCATCCCTTAGGACATTCCACTCACTAGACTGAGTCCTAATGCCTTGTCCTGGAATTAGATCAATCCAAAGAAGGATCCTCCTTCTTGGAAGAGGAGTGGGTAAGAATGAGAGGGTAGGAGTCTCGAGTTTTTCCTGGAGACCAATCAGCAAAGTCATCTAAACTAATACTGGGTGAGGATAATTAATACATTTTAACACAATTTCTGAAAGGTTCTCACATGGTCTGGTTCAGTGATTTCTAAACTGTAGGATACAACCTATTTGTGGGGTCATGAAATCAATTTAGTGGGTCACAGCCTGCATTCAAAAATAAAATGGAAAATATACTGAGTCAAGATATAAAATAAATCTTTTTTAGTTGATTGTAGTCAAAAAAGTTTGAAAGGCACGAGCAGTTCTGATCTATGTGGGCATCTGGTAAAAGTGATAGATGGCAAGCAAGTGTCAGAGTAGGTGAAATAACTGGTGGGTGCTTCCTTCTTTTGTTCTCTTTCTTTATGGGTATAAATGCTATTTGGTCAGCTACGTAGCTTGCTATTGAGAAAGAGGAAATGGAGGCTTGCTGATGTTGTTTAACTGGGACCAACATTTCCAGCTCAGCCATTATCTAGAATCATTTCCACTTGACTTTTTTTTTCATTATATTGATAATCTTGGGGGTGGGGGACCTCCCTCCAGCCATAGACAAGTATCTTATTGACTCTCCAAAGACTACTGTCATGATAACAACAGAAGCACACTGTCTCCAAACACCATCAAAGACAAAAACCACTCAAAAGCAACACTTTCCTTGCCTCCCCTCTGCCCCCACCACTATTTTAGTACCAGCTGATCTAGGTGTTTGAGTCATACAAGCTGAATTAATAACAAAATACAGGGTCGCTGCCTGGGAGGGGGACACTTACTCTCTACAAATGTCAAATTAGAGTTTAGAAATGTTGAAAGAATTCTATGAACAAATTTTATCAAAACGAGTGATGAAATAATTTAGTTCTAGTTCTGTGTTATTTTATCGTTTTTCCTTTCTTCGTTTTGAAGATGAGGAAACTGGGATCCAGACAGAATGAGCAGGGCAGGAGAGAAAGCCCTGTATGTGAGTCTTGGCCCCTGAGGAATGACACAGGACCTGTCAGATCCCTAGGGAGCTCTGAGAGGCTGGCTTTTGCGGAAGACTGACAGAGAGCCTCCCCTCACTTGTGGAGACAAGGGCTGTGGGGCCAGGGTAAAGGGCGAAAACCCAGAAGGACAATAGATCCTGAATATAGATATAACAGGGTGTTCTTATGTCACCGATGTTCCATTGCTTTCTAATACAGACAATTTCCTACATGTAGAGTACTTCGTAGCTGAATTGTTTCTTCACACTCCCCAGTGGTGGACATAAGTTCAAGTTGACAGTCAAATGCGTGAGACACAATTGGCTTTAATCTACTACTGCATTTATTTAGCTTTATAGGAGAAAGTAGAGCAGGACCCAACAGTAGAGCATCTTCACTCCTCTGGAAGTCCCTGCAGCTGCCCGGTCACATGGTTTCCCACCACCTTGTTAGACCATTCTAATCACGGAGGCCCCAGGCCCACAGGCCAGCTCACAGCTCCCCCAGTCCAGGGGCTGTCCTCTGGATCAGGGCTTGCAGAGCAAACAAGACAGACACAGGACAAATTCCACCTTTATCCCAACTTTGCAGCTTCCACACAAAACAAAACAAAACAAAACAGAACAGAACAAAAAGACTTTGAGGAAACAGACTCAGAGGTCATTTTCCAGTTTGGTGTTAACCGTGTTCTCACTTCATGGAAACCTGGGGCTCCAGGGTACAAGAGCTGGGTCATTTTGCTGAAAAGTATTACTATTTGCCTGGAATCCCTGCTTTTCTGGATTGTCAGGTAATTAGCCTACTGCCTCATAATTTATTTTTGGCCTCTGCAGAATGGAAAGGAATGTTCGTACAGTCATTAATCTGCTGCAGTTTAGCCTTCAGCATGACCAGCAGGGAAGAATGAGGGCCGTCAGGAAGAATGAGGGAGGAGGGCTTGAGTGAAAGGAGCCCATGCCGGGTGGGAGTCACCTCCGTCCTCCTCAGTGGTAAAATGCAGCAGCCCTGCCCAGTCCAGGTGCATGTTAGGGAAGCCATAGCCCTGGGCTAGCTATGGGACAATCAGAGGTGAGCAGCCCCAGGTGACACTCCATTGTACTTAGAGGAACAGCTCCTGCCCTGCTTCCTGAAGTGACCATCCTGTGCGAGCAAAGGAGAGTAAACAAGAGCCATGGTAGATTTATTCTTGTAGCTGCTGAAGAAAATTTCACTATTTAGAAGAAAGCAGATGGCCAGGGGGAAAATGATTCTTCAAATAAAGGAAATAAGGAAAGAAAAAAATCAGGGAGAGCTGTTTTGGTGGCTGTAAAGACATGCGATAAAGTGGAAGGAAATTAACAGGACTCCTATGAAAGACATTGACAAGTCATCAGAAGCTGGGAGAAATCTAATCTAGCACCAACAGCTGCTAAGATATTCTTTTCCATTGCTTTATCTCGGTCTGTAAACATTTAAGTGCGATGATGCCAAAACAGAATGAGGATACAAATTTGGCCCAGGATGTTAAATTACTCCTCTGTTAAAGCAGCTGAACCCAAAGCAGATTGACTCGAAGGCCAGGATCTCCTTGTCCAACTTGTAGCAGGGGATCCAAGGCCATATGCTGTGGTTAAAATTGAACAGCCTGAGGGCAGAGAACAAAGCTCTTTGATATGACTGGATATTGATGTACAATGTTTCATAACGTATGCTGGAAAGAAAGAAGGCATTATTAAGAGGCCAAGAGTGGAGTCTGCAGGGGGCACGGTGATGCCATGGTAGAAAGTGCCAAGATCACAGTAAAGTTTCATATAGGAAAAGGTGAATATGCAAAATATGCTGTAGAGGTAACATCTTTACTTAGATATTTAAGTGGAGTGGTTGCGATGCATGAATGGAGACGATCTTGTCATTACCAGCTTATAGCCAAATATAGCGCAAAGTATACACCAATTCTCTATGTCCAAAGGAAATTGCATGTATCTTGTGATATTAAGATCTAGTGGGAGCATTCCTCTGACCCTCCCAGATGTTCCTCCCATTGATATAGGAAATCTACAAATCCCAATTCCATATATGCATTCCTTAAAAGAGGCTCAATAAGTGCTCATTGACTTCTGTTAAAGAAAGGTATCTTACAAGCTTGCAAAATAATGTTGGGAGCCACCATCAATCATTCATATCTTTAAGTAAATATCTACATCAGTTAGGAATAATTTATGCATAGAAGCAGCAAAATACCCAACTGATAATGTAAATAGTATTAAACTAATATTTATTGATTATTTAACTGTAGTTTAAGAAATATACTGTGTTTACATGCTATTTAACTGTCACAACAACCTTATGAAGTATTATTCCTATTGACATTTTTTTGGATAAAGAAATAGGTACCAAATAGGTTGAGTCATTTGCTCAAGGTCACACCATTAGTAAATTACAAATCCAGAATTCAAGTTTAAATAATAGAAACAGTTTTTTTTTTTTTAAGATTTTATTTATTTATTTGACAGAGATAGAGACAGCCAGCGAGAGAGGGAACACAAGCAGGGGGAGTGGGAGAGGAAGAAGCAGGCTCATAGTGGAGGAGCATGATGTGGGGCTCGATCCTATAACACCAGGATCACGCCCTGAGCCGAAGGCAGGCGCTTAACTGCTGTGCCACCCAGGTGCCCCGAGACAGTTGTTTCACATAAGAAATCTAGAAAGTGGTGAATCTTTGTTTGGTTGGTTCATTCAGGAGATCTATCAAGTCAGGACACTGGGCTGGTGTCTCTGATATTCTCTTGACTCTTTCTTCCGACTCACAGCGTAGCTGCCATGATTTCAAGCAGCACATCCTCACATAGCTGTGTCCCAAGCAGGTGTCAGGGAGAAGTTGAAAGAAGGTGCCAGTAAAGATGGGAAGACTTAGAGTGGGAACTGGTTCATGTCAAAGAAATGCCCCCAACTTTATATATTTTAAAAACAAAGTCAGCTGTGACTACAGTGAGCAGTCTGCCCATCCTAGGTAGCAAACCTTGATATGCTACAAAGATGGAAGACTGTGAAGGTGAGAATGCTGAGGCTCTTCACATACCAGCTGATATAGTATTATTACAGCACATGTTTATTGTAATTATTTACTCGTCTGGTCTCTCCTGCCAGACTGTGCCCTTCTTATAGCTAGTGATTGAGACTTGGTCACCTTTGTAGCCCCTGTCATGTGGTGGGCTGTTCCTCTGATGGGGCTCCATTGGAGTTCTGGAGTCTGCCTTATTCCATTCTCTGTACTGGTTGGATTGATGGCTCCTTATTACTGTGGATAATCAATCAAATATCTGGATATTTTAAGCAAAAATGGAAGACGTAGTCTTACAAAATTGACAGGAAGAATGAAGAACCAGGGCTGGGAAGCACAGGCCCAGGGAGCTCCATGGGTGTCTTTAGTAAGACCTGTTCAGTAATCTTCCCTGCTGGGGCCTAAATGAATTAGTTCTAGTGGTTTCCTTGGAGTCTGAGGCCCTGTGGTAATTCAGATCCCCAGGAGAGAGATTGACTGAGCTGAGCTTTGCTTATGGCCATCCCCTGACTATTCTGAGAGGAGAGACTTAAATGGAAGAAACCTCCAGAAACTCTTGGCTCGAGTAATGGGAAAGCCAGCATATGGTTAGAAAGGAAGAAATGAAGCCTGGGCATCTGAAGCATGCTTCAGTAATTTTCTTAATTGAGCAATGGATAAGATGAAAAACATTAGCTCAGATTTGGCCCCATACATGAGGCAGACTCTTGTGGTGGAAACAGCTGCCAATGTAATGTCATAAGAGCAGCTTAAAGCAAAGGTGTTGGAGTCAGAAAAACCGGGTGAAAAATCCAGTTCCATCACATGGATTGTGTGAGCCAAAGCAAGTCATTTAACCCATCTAAGGCTCAGTTTCTTACTTTGTAAGAATAGAGACTCACAAATTTGTGGTCAAGATTAAATGAAATAATGTACATGAAGGACTTACCCAAGCACCATCCATAACTGCCAGCATTATTATTAAAACTTCATTAGACTGTCAGCTCTGAAATCTACTTCACTGCCTGTTCCTCAAAATGAGCAGGATGAACAACAAGCTTTCTGAGCTGTTGCCCAGTTGATATTGTACATGCAGACACGTTTGTTTTTAGGAAGACTTCATTAATGATCTCTTGATGAATAAGTGCACAGTTCATCTAATGCATAGCTCCCATGTCATCTCAAGGAACACGTACTAGCACACAGCAATCCCTGAATGAGTGCCTTAAGGCTCTTCCTAGAAGCTCGCAGTCTGTTGCCATGGAATAGCTCTTTGAAGGTTCAGGAAACTGTAAGTGACACATGTCCCATGGTGGAAACAAAGATGGGCTTAGGGGCACACCACAGTACCATGTGAGAGGAAATTATAGTGAACATAATTGCAATCAGCCTCCTGCCTAAGTATATTAGAACCTGTGATAGCTTAGTTAGCATTACACATGTTAAGACATACCACCATTTAAATAATATCCCTTGATGTAAAGCAACAACACATAGTGAAACCCTAGTTAGAAACCATAGTTAGAACATTGCAATACCTTTCCTAACTTGATTTCCTGCCTCTAGTCTCCATATTAAGCAATTTCAAGCACAGACACCAGATTTTCTTCATCTCTTTATCACCAATATTCAGTTGTTCTCAATTGCCATAGAATAAGTTCCATCCATCAGTTCAGTCTTTCAATCAACACCTATTAAACTCCTACTCTGTTCCAGTGCACCAGGTACCAGGGATATGAAGACGACTAGAATATAATCCTTCCTTCCCAGGAGTATTTAGAACGGTGGGGGGACGTACCTGAAAAAAATGGTAATGCATTGAGGAAGCATTTTAATAGAGTTGTGCACAATGTCTTATGGGAGCAGAGAAGAGAAAGAATTTACTTCTGTTCAGACAGTATGGAGGAGGCTTCCAGTCCAGAGGGGAATGGAAGGAAGGAAGGAAGGAAGGAAGGAAGGAAGGAAGGAAGGAAGGAAGGAAGGAAGGAAGGAAGGAAGGAAAGAAGGAAGGAAGGAAGGAAGGAAGGAAGGAAGGAAGGAAGGAAGGAAGGAAGGAAAGGAAGGAAGGAAGGAAGGAAGGAAGGAAGGAAGGAAGGAAGGAAGGAAGGAAGGAAGGAAGGAAGGAAAAGAGGAGGACTTTCTAAGAAATAGAAGGCATAGACCTCAAAGGTGAGGACTGGACAAGAGCATGGTGTCTTTAGGAATCCTCGGTAGTTTGTCATGGCTGACACGTGGGGAGCATAGGAAGTGAGCAGCATATGCAGGAAATAAGATCGGGCAAAGGCCAAACCCTGAAAGGATTTACATGCCAAGCAGAGAGTGTAGGTTGCATTTTTATAAATGATGAAATGCTTTAAGTAGTGACTGGGTGTGATCTATGTGCAGAAAAGCCATTCTGGTGGTGGTGTGAAGGGTAGCAAGGAAGTACAATGGGCGAACAGAGATGACTTAAAACAAACCTGATGCAAGTGTTCATGGCAATTGCTAAAAAAAATATTTTAGAGCACAAGGAGATTATACTGGAAAATCATAAATTTCCATTAATGGGCAATGGATACATATGCCATGGTTTAATCATGTAATGGAATATCATATAGCAGGTAAAAATGGTTGAACTGTAAGTATGTGAAAGTGGATACACTTCAAAAACATAAGAAAATAACAAGTTGAAAATGGATATCTAGGGGCGCCTGGGTGGCACAGTGGTTAATTGTCTGCTTTCGGCTCAGGGCGTGATCCCGGCGATCTGGGATCGAGCCCCACATCAGGCTCCTCCGCTATGAGCCTGCTTCTTCCTCTCCCACTCCCCCTGCTTGTGTTCCCTCTCTCGCTGGCTGTCTCTATCTCTGTTGAATAAATAAATAAAATCTTAAAAAAAAAAAAAGAAAATGGATATCTATAGGGTTAAACACCATTCACAGGACTCAGCACCCAAGAAACTTCTCCTACAACTTCTTTTCCAGTAACTACCCTTTCCTACTCCACAGGGGTAACCTTACTCTGACTTCTAACAAAAAAACAGTTCTGGATTCAAATAACATGTCCAATTTTGTCTGAGTCTTTTCATTCAGCATTGTTACAATTTTTAAAATTCTTGTTTATTTTTGTGACTACTTTGCACAATCCAATTTCATGGGACTTGTTTATTCTATTGTAGGTGAACTTAAGAATTTGTCTGGGTGTTGCTATTATAAATAATGCTGCTGTGAATATTCTTGTGTAAGCTTTTACATGAATGTATGTATACATATTGGTTAGATATATGCCCAGGAGTAGGATGGTTGGGTCACAGGGTATGTTCATCTTGAGCAGATACTGCCAAATAGTTTCTTGGTACAATTGTACCCACCAGTTGGTGACAGTTTAGAACTGCCCTACATGCTTGTCAACACCTGGTTTTGTCTGCTGTTTCATTTTAGATATTGTGGTGGTTGTTCAGTGACATTGCATGGTGGTTTAATTTTGCAATCTGCTGATGAGTGGTGATATTGAACACCCCTTCTTCATATTTATATTGGTCATTTGGATATATTCTTTCGTGAAGTGTGACATATTTGGAAAACATTGCTACAGCTGCTGTGTGGGAAACAGACTATATAGGGACAAGTATGAAAGCAGGGAGACAAGTTTGGAGGCTATGCTAATAATCCAGGTGAGACAAAATGGGCTAAGGTACTATCAATGAAGGTGGTAAAAAAAAAAAAAAAGGTGGGGGTCAGATTCTGGATCTAATCTGAAGGTGGACCAGACCACTTGCTCTGATGATAGTCATGACCTGCAATGGTCTGGAAATAATATGAGGGTTAAAATAACAATGTTGATAGCTCAGGAAAAGAAAATTAACCTGAGACCCACCACTCATTCTCTACATAATTCTGGGTGAGTCATCTAGTCTCTCTATGCTTCTATTCACTCACTTATATGCTGGAGATAATAATAGCATATACCTCAAGGGTTGTTGGGAAAGATTGAATGAGTTAGTAGTCTTAAGAATTGTGTTTAGTACATAGTAAGTTTTTAAAAATATATATTATTGAAGTCGAGTTGACATACAGTGTTATATTAGTTTTCTGGCGTACAACATAGTGATTCAACAATTCTATGCATTGTTCCGTTCTTACCAAGTTACGTGTAGTCACCATCTATCACCATACCACATTATTATATTATTGACTATATTCCCTATGCTGTACTTTTCACGTCCATGGCTTATTTACTTTATAATTAGAAATTTGTACCTCTTAATCTCCTTCACCTATTTCACCCATCCCCTACCCACCTCCCCTCTGGCAACCACCAGTTTGTTCTCTGTATTTAAGAGTCTATTTGTTTGTTTGTATTCCATACGTAAGTGAAATGTGATGTTTGTCTTTCTCTGTCTGACTTATTTCACTTAGCATAATACTGTCTAGATCCATAGTAAGTTCTTAATAAAAGTTAGCCTGTATTTTAACTTGGATTAAGTTGGCTAATATTACTTCCAACAAAAAGGCAAAACTGACCGTAAAGATACTTGAGATACAGACTCACTCAATATACAGTACTCTGAGGGACAAATGAATCCACAGTTGAATAAATGTGGGGAAACCATGAAGGTTGCAGAGGGCTCATCTGTTCGGTAGTGAGTGGAGCTTGTGGTATATAATGATTAAATACAATCCACATAGGCTGTCCCAGGTATAAAGACCTCATTAGACCAGAGATGGCATCTAATGCTTTATTAGTTTCTGTGATGGAGACATTTTAAATGGATGTGGTCTAATTGTCCATTTTTTATCTTTTTGGGTTTAACAAGTGTGGGTGTTGCGTTTATGCTTGGCAAACCTCTATGCAAGAGAATTTTTTTAAGTGGTGTTCACATTAAATTATTTAATAAACAAAATACTTAAGTGAACTTTCTTAACTGTCACTCTCTAACAACCTTGAAGCAAATTTTTTTCTAAAATGTCAATTATCAAGGTTAGTTAAGGAGGGTTCATCTGGGTGCTCTGAAAAGTAAGTTAGGAAAAATCTCTTTCTTTATTCAGATTAGAAGCTACATTTTTTTAAAAGATTTTATTTATTTGACAGAGACAGCCAGCAGAGAGGGAACAGAAGCAGGTGGAGTGGGAGAGGAAGAAGCAGGCTCCTAGCGGAGGAGCCTGATGTGGGGCTCGATCCCAGAACGCTGGGATCACGCCCTGAGCCGAAGGCAGACGCTTAAGGACTGTGCCACCCAGGCGCCCCAGAGGCTACATTTTTCTAAAGAGTACACCCTATGGCACATTGGTTTGTGGGAGGCAGTGTCCTCTGTGGTGGGACCTGTAAGGTATCAGGCTGTATGATGCACGAAAATCTGTAACTAAGTCATTCTTGATAATTAAGCACGGTCCTCCCCATTTAGAGTGCAAATACTCCAGAGGCAAGACATTCAGTCCCTATCGCCTTGAAGAGACAGGGTTGTTTAGGTTGCTTCTTGCTGTGACCAGAGGAGCTGGGCATGGAGATTGCTTTGAGACCTAAGGAGAATAAAAGTGCTATGGAAAGTGGACTGGAGTTAATGAGGAGGATGCAGGGAGGACTCACCTGGGCACCAGGACTAGCTTCATTGCTGTCCCTCATGACCCCAGTACAGTGGCTGGGACTACCCTAGCTGGGGAGGAGGTAGGGATCAAGGAACTTTCCCAAGTCCCCTAAAATCTGCATTACCTGAAGTTTAGGTTCTCAGTGATACAATCCCCCAGAGTAATACATTTATTTATTCCCAGCTCGTAAACATGACTGAAAAGAAATCTCTATATACAGCTCAAACTCATTTCTTGCTGAGTCTCCTATGGATGAATGATCCATGTAGTTCTTTCTTTCCTTCTTTCCTCCTCATTGCTCTGTCAGAAAGCTTATTAACGTATGTATATTCCTGGCTTTTCTCCTATATGAATGATTCAGAAACAAATTGAAATGTCAAGTTCTGTATGGCTTCCTGGTGATATTGAAATCTACCAGTTCCTATTAAATTTCCATCATAAAGTATTATTCAGGGACAAAAGATCAATTAATTCCCGTTCTTCTCCTGAAAAACACCAATCTCAAGAAATCCTGCTATGTGAGCTCTTTAATCAACGGAGTCAACAGAGCACTGGAACGTGGGGGAAAATGAGACCTGGGCACAGAAATGGGGGCCATGCCTCTTTATTAACTGTGCATATTACATGAGGAAGGGAAGTTCAGAAGATTTGATGGATAATCACTCAAGTATGCCATTTCATAAGGAAGAAGAAGTTACTTCTAGATTTGAGTGAACAGCTTTGGAAAAAATATACGACTTTATTTTATGCGACATAAGCTACCTTTGTAGAAAGAGTAACCACCCCTTTTATAGCAGGACTAATATAAAAGAAAAAGACTTTTTCATCATTACTTCCAACTACTCCCTTGGCACTTTTACAAGGAGAGCTGGGCAGTAATTGTTTCCGTCTTAAGATAAACGTAACGAGAAGTATCAATAAAAAAGTAATTATCATAATAATTATAATAACCCAAACCAAAATAATAACAATGGAAGTAATAATCATAAAAAACATTATTACATCTTTCTTCTTTAGGTCTTTTACCCACTGAATCTTTTTAATGTGTAGGAGCTGTGGGTTTTCATCCATTCTGCCTTAAGCAGTAATTGCATTTGATTCGGCCTGCACAATTTTACCCATAATATTAGAAGTAGAAGAGAGTCGTGCAGTGTGCTTATTATTGGTTATTATTAAAGATGGGGATCAGTGCCTTATCATGGGGAGCCATCAGACTGTCACAAACAGCTTCCTTTCACTCACTCTCAGACTGCTGTGATATTCAATCCAACTCTGATTTAAGCCTAACGTCTGGCTATTTTAACTGAGAAAACCACTTATTGGTCTTCACTTCCTAGGTCCTGATTTTGGCTTCTTTTGTGACTTACTCTGTTAGCTTTACCCCCTGCATTCGGTGAATGTCATAATCAGAATAGAACTATGCCACTACTAGACAAAATGTATCTTTGTAACAGATACCAACAATTTCCCCCTCTCTGGATTGGCTCTGGTTGGTAAGAGTGTCTATATCCTGGGACCCAGGCCCTGTGGGCCTTGCCGATTGACCTGGGGATGGGCACCCGACAGAAGTGCTGCCAGTCCCTGTCCTTGCACAGATTTTCACATGGTTATGGAGGACAGAGACCCCCTCTGTCTGTGAGAGCTGCAGGAGCTCAGTGGCCACCTTCTCTACAGTGTGGAGCAAGCTGGCTTCCAGGAAGGGGGAAGCAGCTGTGAAGGACAAAGACAAGGAGAGTCTAGGCAGCATTGAACTTGTCTCTGGGGCCCAGCTTTACCCTGTCCTTCCTGCATTCATAGGAGATTCCCCGCATACTTTAAACAAATTCCCTTCCCCCCCCACATCTGATGTGGGCTTTTGTCCTTTGTGAGCTGATGAATGTTGATGAGTTGAGTCTTCTTCAGGTACTGGGTCTCCTTGTCATAGGAGTGTGAAATACTCCTATGTATGGGTGCAGTGGGTTGCAAGTAATGTCTTCTTAATAAGAAGGAACTAACGCTCGTGAATGTTTTACTTTCGTGGATTAAGACACTGTCAAGGTTATATCTATAATTAACCATCATTTATACTTTCTTACATTCTAACATGTTTTCTTGAGTGGGAGAGAGGATGGAGTTGCATGGGTGCTCTGGGAGTTGTGTGGACTCGATATATTCTGGGTTGTGCAGTTGGGGCCTTATAGGAAGAGAGATTAAGATCCACTGCTGTGTACTGCAACCTATTCTGCGTCCTAGAGTTTTCATCCTATTTATCCGCTGGATCCAAATTGATTCACACATAACAAAGTAAAAATAAAATACAGTGTGATATGTTGTTAGTTTTAATTCATCTTAATCTTTCTCACTAAATCCTTAGGCAGGTACTTTGTTACATTCGTTTAAGAGAAATATATGTGTTCTAATTCTTTTTGAGGTTGCTCGTTTTTTTGGACAACGTTTTTGATCATCTGCCGGTTAACTTCTCTTCCTTTCATGCTGGTCCGAAATGTCA
This sequence comes from Ursus americanus, assembly GCF_024610735.1. Lineage (NCBI taxonomy): Eukaryota > Metazoa > Chordata > Mammalia > Carnivora > Ursidae > Ursus > Ursus americanus. The sequence goes on along the minus strand of NC_142151.1, from coordinate 34,472,982 downwards.
TTCATTGCTGGACACAGAATTTGCAGAAACTCTACATTTATTTGTTTAAAACTCATGCTTTACCTATGGGGAATTTATTAACATTATTTCTGAGTTTTCCATTTTGCTCCTCTGTGGATCTATGCAATACTGAAATGCCACAGACTGCTTCACGGAGCTTTCTGAAAAATGCCTGATGTAGGTTCTCTAGGCCTGAAGAGAGTTTCTTATCTTATTTTCTGTGATGCATCAGTGGGAGGGGTTATATAGATAATCTTTGCTTTTGGTGAGAAGTAGAATTCTTCTGGTTTGATGGCTAAGGGAAAACGTCTTTTTTTGCAAAAGTCATTGACTCACTGTTGCTTTATTAAAACTTCTCTTTTCTCTCATCTCCCATCCTTAGTAGCCGGAAATTTACCCAAGGAACTATTTAACATTTGCTTATTTGGAAAAAAAATTGCTTATTTGGGTCTTGCCCTTGGGAGTATATTCCATATCATAAAAAAAAAAAAAAAAACCTGCTTCTCATTAGACATGCACCGTCTAAGGATAAGTAAAATTAAGAAAGTGGCAAGGTGTGAATAAACCCAAAATGAGCTTCTCTGTTCCTCTTTCCCCTGACCATTGAGGATTTTCTTTGTAAAAGAGCATAATGAATCCTTTCAGCTTTATAAAGCTTAGTGAGAGAAGGATGCTCATCATTGGAATTTAACTTGGACCCACATTAAGAAGAAAATCAGTGCTGCTGCCAGCTTAGGTGTAATTTAAAATGGCCATCAGATAAAATATTTCTGCTTTTGACAAGACATCATTATGGACTATTTTTATGAGAGGCCTCAGGTATTGATAAAATAATTGGTATGGTAATGTAAAACATGATTTCTTTTATGGGCAGGGAAAGCTATGAAGATTTTGGCCAAAGACCCGGAAGTGAAGGTGTAATGTAAGATTTCCCAGAGGTCTCCTTTCAAAGGGAAGGCCTTTCACCATCCTATGGCCAGGAGCCTGGATGTGATGGCTGTCGCTCAGGCAGCTATTTTGTTACCATAAGGATGAAGGGCAGACCTTAGGGAGGTGGAGAGTTAGAAAGAACCTGGGCCCTAAGCATACCAGCTCAGGACTGCCTACCTCTAGACTTCTTTCCTGTGGTAAGGAAATAAATTCCTACCTTGTTGAGCCACTTCTTTGGGCCTTTAGTTATATATAGCTAATCTTTATTTTAATAGATACACCATTTCAATACGGATCTAGACTGTACTTTCTCTGGAAATAATTTCTTTCTTTAGGAGAGGTGTGTGTATATGTATGTAGGCATGCTGGGTCCAGCACTTACTTACCACAATAGTATAAGAACAATGAGGATAAATACAAACATATCTCATTTGCAGGGAGATTGTGAATGGTGCAAAACTTAGGTAACAAAGCCAATTTGGACTGTTTAACTGAAGGCTTTCATGATGTTATTCTCATTTGACTACCTTAGTCTTGGGGAAAGGTATTGTTGATGGCAATTTTTGCCTTGGAATGACCCCCAGGAAGAGAAGACAGATACTAAAACATACCTATCCCTTCTGAGTAGAAGATCGAATTTTCCAAGTGCAGTAATGGATGGAGATTTGTATTAGGAAAAATGAAGGATAGATTTGTTTCAGACAGGAGAGGAGGTTGATTCTTGAGACAGGTGTGAATGTGTTCTTATGGCACCTGAGGAAGGTTCTGGTTGTTTGCTTGTTTTATTTTGCTTTTTCTTTGGGATTGTGGTAATAGTGCAGTTCTAAGTTTTTTCTTCTGTTTTGCAATTTCTGTGGTTGACCATAGGTTCTCAGTACCTAAAACCTGTTATTATGAAGACTCATGTTGGCATAGTTGAAAGAAATTAGGGATTAGACTACAAAAGAAAGTGTTGGACTTTCCCATATCAGCCCTTCAGTGAGGCCAGCACCATCAAGGATAAGCATAGAGTGGGGATTCAAAGTATAACTATGATGAAGCTAGAGACACCCAAGGAGGAACTGAGAGGATGAGAAGGAACAACTGCTTAGCTGAGCCTCAGGTGGATATGAGACTAGTACCGTTTTCTCCTAGATTTACCAGCGCCATGAACTTTCTTCCTCCCAATTTACAAAAGAAAGTCAAATCTCTCATCCATTCAAATCTATTGTGATGCATTGCTTGGAACATTGCCCTTGGGTGTTTAAACTTTTAGGTCACCAGACAAAGGAACAATTTGAAATATTGGAGTAGGTATTGAGAAAGTGGAAAATCTAATGGCTGATAACACAAGTTTTTGTGAGTTGTTATTTGTAAGTTGGTATCTAATCTTTGCTTTGAAAAGCACTAGAGGAAAGCCTATTTGAAGTGCTTGACAATAATCACTAAAAACAATTTTGGGTGATAAATCACTGTGTTATTTTTGGCTGATATCCAGCAAAGAGTTTGAAACATTGAGTGAAGTTACTAGAAAAGAACTCCTTCCATGCTCTTCTGCTTACTTTTATCAACATCTGAGTCTGAGTTCTCCAGAAAACAAAGCCTAAAACAAAAATTAGACATTAACTTTTTTATTTTTATTTATTTATTTATTTTTGATGGGTGGGCAAATTCCAGGTCATCGAGAGTGAGGGGACAACGGGAAGTGAGGCAGCGAAGGCCAGAAGGCCAGTACAGGATGGTGCATTGTTTCACTGACCACACTTTTACAAGAAACCCACTTGGTTACTCAGCTACATGGGACATTTCTGCATTTTTGGAGAGGTCATACAGAGCTACTGTTTCTTAGAACAGTCTGTTAAGAAGAGGAAAGAAAAAAGAATTTATGTATGAGCTCCTAACCCTATCCTTGCCTTGCCCTGGTTAAGGTTTGCCCCATGGAGTGTTTAGCCTCATGCACTTTCAGGTTATGCACCTGCCCTTCTGGGCAGCTGCTGAGGAAGCCAAAGGCTCTATGAGGTGGGCAAGGAGTGCTGGAGGTGGGCTGCAACTGCTACCACGAGCATAATAAAAGCAGTGCTCAGGCCTGGCTTTTGTCCTTGGAGGCTGAGGCACAAGTGGTATTAACCGAGCAGTGAGGATTGGGTGGGCCTCTCCCTTGAGAGTTTGCTGGGGTCCACATTGCCTACTGAAAAGGATAAGGAGGAGGGCTCCTACAGGGGCAATTACTGTGAATGAAATTTCTCAGTAGTTCTTTTTTTCTTCCTTTTCTTTTTTTCTTTTTGTTTCGTTTCTTTCCTTCTTTTGCTTCTTTTCTTTCCTTTTCTTTCTTCCCTCCTCATCCATCATTAAATCATCATAGTTTGCTATTTTATTAAATTTTAGATACCATTGATGGTTAGATGCACTTACTTTTGTATAACTAAGCCAAGAAAATTCTGTAATTTAAACTATGATGATTTTTAGTATTTACAAATTTTATTCTATTGTTATTGAAAGATATCTTTTAGACTTATTTGGATCTTTACCATCAATTATGCTTGTGGATACATGGAAATATGAAGAGAACAATTAGTTATATTGTGATTTATAATAAGAAATATATACTTGGTATATTTGGTCTTAGTTCACTGTTCCTGGCACAAAACTCCTAAAACTCTTAAAATTTCTTAAGTGGTAAGAGCAACAAAGGTGACTTTTTTATGTTAATGAGGTGACTTTGGACTTTTGGACCATGTAAGGATGGAGCCTGGTTGCCAGGATATCCAACCATGTGATTAGAGGGTAGGAACTTTGGTTCCACCCCCTGACCTCTGGGGAGGGGAGAGGGGGCTGGAGTTTGAATCAGTCACCAATGGCCAATGACTTAATCAATTGTGCCTATGTAAGGAAGCCCCCATAAACCTTCAAAAGGATGGGATTGGGAGAACTTCTGGATTGGTGAACATGTAGAGGTTTAGGAAAAGAGGCATCCCTGAAGAAGACATGGAAGCTCTGTGCCCTTCCCCCCACCTTGCCTTATGTATCTCTTCCATCTGGCTGTTCCTGAGTTATATCATTTTCTAATAAACTGGTGATCTAGTAAGTGAAATGTTTCTCTGAGTTCTGTGAGCCACTCTAGCAAATTAATCAAACCCAAGAAATGGGTGACTGGAACCTCCAGTCTCTAACCAGTTGGTCACAATCACAGGTGACAACCTGGACTTGCGACTGGTGTCTGAAGTGGGGGGAAGGGACAGTCTTATAGGGCTAAGCTCTTAATGTGTGGGATCTGATGCTATCTCCGGGGATATAGCATCAGCATTGAGTTGACTTGTAGGACACCCAGCTGACGTCCTACACCCCTTCCCAACACACGAATCTATTTTTTTTTAAAGATTGCATTTTTTTTATTTGAGAGAGAGTGAGAGAGAGAGCACGAGATCAGGGTGAGGGCTAGAGGGAGAAGCAGACTTCCTGCTGATTGGGGAGCCGGATGTGGGGTTCAATCCCAGGACTCTGGGATCATGACCTGAGCCAAAGGCAGATGCTTAACTGACTGAGCCACCCAGGGCCCCTGCTATACTCTATTTTCCTCTGAGTCATCAGAAGCATTGGTATAGGATTTCTTTTTTCTTTCTTTCTTTTCTTTCTTTCTTTCTTTCTTTCTTTCTTTCTTTCTTTCTTTCTTCTTTCTTTCAAGATTTTACTTATTTATTTGACAGGAAGAGGGAGGGAGAGTACAAGCAGGGGGAGCAGCAAGCAGAGAGAAAAGCAGGTTCTCCACTGAGCAGAGAGTCTGATGCGGGGCTTGAACTCAGGACTCCAAGAACATAACCTGAGCTGAAGGCAGACCCCTAACTGACTGAGCCACCCAGGCGTCCTAAGCATTTCTTAATTGCTATTATGTCTAGAATTTTCTTCCAAATAACTGATACCCACAGGCATTCCTACCACCTGGCCAGAGTATTAATTAGATTCATCTCAATTTCTGAGATGTTAAAATATGAAAAAAAAAAAAAAAGAAAACCCCAAAACAAGAGTATAATACTTAGAAACTGTTGGGTATATTTAAGAGTGAGGTAATAATTATATCTAAAAATGTTATTAGTTCAAACACAATAGAAAGTAGATCTTTTGAAACCATAAAAGTTAGGAAAATATTAATTTTAAACTAAACAGATAGGTAAGGTGGTATAAAATTCCTTTAAAGGACAAATTAGCAAAAAAACGGGAAGAGCACTCTGGTAGAGAAGGCGACACATGAAGTGAGGAAAGACTGAAAATTGAGTGACGTGGTATTTTGTTTAAATACTATTTATATATTTTGGTTAATTTTTGCTTGGGGATTGCAGCTTAAGATGAATTATCAAGTATCAAGGTACATGAAAAGAATTCAGACAAATTCAGACAAAGGAAATTCATACATGCAGCCAAGTATTTTCTTTCCTTCCTGCATTTCTCTCAAATGTCTCACTTACTGTGTGTTTTTGTCAACTCTCATTTATGCTTCTGTGGCTGTTCTGACATGAGCTTGACCCTCCCCATCTCTTAACGTCTTCAGCAGTTACTCTAGGTTGATGACTCTAACTTTTCTTTAGATTCAACCACCCAATTCAAGTCAGCAAATGGACTACTAATTTAAAGCTCATTTGCAAAGTAGAAAATGCAGCATCCTAGTTATAAATAATCCTTCACATTACCAACTCAATATTGCAAAGACTGCCAAGTGTATATTTGAAGATATTTTCTGGTGATTTTGACAGACTGGGATTTTAATATCCTTGGGGTATAATCATCAGGGACTGATATAGATGAGAAGATGTAAAAGGATCTTCATTAAAGGGAATTTAAATAAGTGAAACATTCTAGTTTAATATTGGGTGACTTTTAAGTAAAGCTTAATGTCTGAAAGCTTTGATTTTTAATATGATATTGTCTTTGAACTTCTAAGCAATCTTGTATTGAGCTATGGCTTTGAGTTTTCAAAATTCTTGCAGCTCAGAAAATAAGGTTTCATTATTATTGTTTTTTAATAGATGGTAATGTTACAATTGATTTTTGAAAATGATGCACTCAGGCATATTGGGAAATCAAATAACTTTTTTTCCTGCTGAATCCAAATGGAGGCAGAATTTCTATTTAAAGATCTATTCAGCTTCTATCCTTAAAACTTGCAGGAAACATAAATGAGTTTCTTTTCTTTAGTAATGAAATCCTGTTTAGAAAGCAGATTCTGAATATTTGAATGTCTTCCTAAAGAAAGGGGAAATATAGTCAGTTTTTATATGTGAGCAAAACGATGTGTAAGATGGTTTCGTAAATAATATTGAGCTATTGTGATTAGGGAGGATAAAAATGTTTCCATCACTGGAAATAGAACTGATAAAATACGGAAGTGTATAGTGGCAGGTGACAAGCTCACTTTGTCTCTTTCCCTCCTTCCATCGAACCTGGCTACCTGGAGTTTTTGGAACTCAGGGCTTTAGAGAGCAATCTTCTTCTGAGTTTGAGAAATCACTCTTCCAGGACCTAGGTGGTCTGGGTTGTCCCCACTTGTGCATTGGCCCTTTGTGTTCCTGGCTATGTGTATGATATTGATGACAGATTGTCCCTTTCGTCTTTGTCTTGGACCAAAAGATTTGGCATATTACTTTGGAAGTTCATAAACTTCCAGTAACCATAATCCTAACCATTACTCAGGAGGCACTAAAAGGTACCCCAGAGAATCCCCTGAGTTCTTGACATAGTCTGTCCTACCCACAAGGTGAAGAAGTAACCCAATTTCCCCTTATTAATACAAATTAATTTCCCAGGCTGGTACAGTGGCACCCCTCCCCCACCCCTGTTGCCTGTTGGTTCAGTAGTATGGAGAAGCCAGAATGACTAAGTGGTCATGTTAACTTCCAGTTCCTTGGGACCATTGTTGTCTTCCCTGTTGGAAGCATTTCTTTTTTGGGATCAAGATTTACAAATCAGCACAATTTTAAAGTTGTAGGGATGAGAAGCAAGCATTATTTTGCTGTTGAATGTGCAATTTGGGGTGACCTCAGTAGGGAAGGTTAATCTCTGCTCCACTTGGCTTCATCAGACACATATCTGGCAGCTGAGGCTGGTGGCTGACTGGGGAGACTAAACTGGCTGAAGCTGTAGCTGGAACATGGCTTTTTCATGTGGCTGCTTGGCTTCCTCATCATCGTGGCTGGGTACCCAGGGTGAGCATCTCAGGGGTGAGAGAGCACAAGGAAGTTGTGTCCTTTCTGTGGTTTTGCTGTGGAAGTCACAAAGCATGACTTCTTCCATTCTTCAATGGTCAGAATAATGACATGCTCCAACCTGGATTCGTAGACTTCATTTCTCAGCAGGTGTGTCAGTCCAATATATTTCTTTCACAGAGATTATAGATCCTCAGATCTCACTATATATTGCTGTATTTCTAAATTGCCAAATTGCTTTTGGAGTAAAGGTCATGTGTGTTGGTTCCTCTCGCTTCTCCAGGAGGGCACAACAGTTCCTGACTCTGCATTTTTGCTAGTTGTATTACAGGTTTTTGAGATTTTTCTAATTTGATAGTGAAAACGATATATTTTTTAAAGATTTTATTTATTTATTTGACAGAGAGAGACAGCCAGTGAGAGAGGAAACACAAGCAGGGGGAGTGGGAGAGGAAGAAGCAGGCTCCTAGTGGATGAGCCTGATGTGGGGCTCGATTCCAGAATGCTGGGATCACGCCCTGAGCCGAAGGCAGACTCTTAATGACTGCGCCACCCAGGCGCCCCTAAAATGATATTTGTTTTAATTTAGTTTGTATTTCTGATTACTAATGAAGAGAATTGTTTCTTTATATATGCTTGTCACTTTTCTAAATTGTTTGCTGTCCACTAACTTATAGCCAGCGTTTTCTTTTTTTTAAAAAAGTTTTTATTTAAATGCTAGTTAGTTAACATATAGTAGTAATATTGGTTTCAGGAGCAGAATTTAGTGATTCATCACTTGTGTATAACACCTAGTGCTCATCACAGGTGCCTACCTCAATCCCCATCACCCATTTAGCCCATCCCTCCCTCTTCCCCTCCAGCAACCCTCAGTTTGTTCTCTTAAGAGTTCTATGGTTTGCCTCCCTCTCTTTCCCCCCTTCCCCTGTGTTCATCTGTTTTGCTTCTTTTCTTTCTTTCTTTCTTTCTTTCTTTCTTTCTTTCTTTCTTTCTTTCTTTCTTTCTGATTATTTATTTATTTATTTGAGAGAGAGAGAGAGAGAGAGAGCATGATGGCAGGAGGGACAGAGGGAGAGGGAGAGAATCCTAACCAGACTCCCTGCTGAGTGCAGAGCCCGATGCTGGGCTCAATCCCAGGACCCCAGGACCCTGACCTGAGCCGAAACCAAGAGTTGGATGCCCAACTGACTGAGCTACCCAGACGCCCCCATCTGTTTTGTTTCTTAAATTCCACATATGAGTGAAATCATATGATATTTGTCTTTCTCTGACTTATTTTGCTTAGTGTAATGCACTCTAGTTCCATCCATATCATTGCAAATGGCAAGATTTCATTTATAGCCAGCATTTTCTAATTGTTTGCCATGAGTTCCTTAAAGTTAATGCAAGTGCCCATTGTCAGATTTTATTTGATAAATACTTTCCCAGTTTTTAAAAAATTCAATTTATGAATTTTGGTTATATACAAAAGTTTCTAGTTTTTATGCAGTCTTATCTTTTTAACATTTTTATCCCTTTATCTAAGAAACTTTAAAGAATTATCTTCTAGTTCATTTGTTAATTTTCTCTAGGGTTGAATTTGCTTTTCATTTCTTTTATCATGGCTTTAAATTGGCAGTCTGAATTTTGGATTGTTCTAGTTTATTTTATCAATTTCATAGAGGCAGTATCTCCTTGAGTATTATAGACAACATTAATTTTACACTTAATACTATTTTGAGCAAAGAAGATTTAAAAAAAATTCTTTTGAAGAATCCTGTTTTTCTTCTTCTCATGTTCTCCCCCCACCCCCACTATCCCATGATGTTTCCTTATATGGCTCATTCTTTTAGAGGGAATCTATGTTTACCCAATATTGCTTTATAATTTGTAAAATTATCTAAGAGTCGAGTTGTGATGTTAACCAAATATATCAGACAGGTCCAACATCCACCAACCCCAGCCCCAGATCCAGAGTGAGGGGAAAATAAGAAAAAGATATAATGGCTCTGTGACTATGGTAAAAGCTACCACCAAAATCCCTGCTGGAGTTCCAGTGGCCTGGGGACACAGGAGGGAGCCAGGGCTAGCTGTTTACCTGTGGGCTACCATTACAGTGGTTTTCTTTAATTTTTATTATTGAAGTATAATTGACATACAATGTGATATTAGTTTCAGGTATGTGTGATTTTGACAATTTTATACATTACTCAGTGCGCACCACAATAAGTGTAGTCACCCTCTGTCATCATATGATGCTATTACAATATTGTTGACTGTATTCCCTATGCTGTATTTGTGGGCTACCATGTAGATTAAATAATCAGGAACCCTCTCATCCACCCCCTCCCCTAAATTGAGTCTGTTTCTAACTTGGGTGTGGCCTTTTGTACCTAGAGCAACTACAGGGATTGTCTACATTACAGAAGACACTCAGTGTTATTATCATGCAAACAACAACAACAACAGCCCCAAACAACAAAACAACCCAAACCATCGAAGTGACCTAGGTGAAATTGGACAAAAAGTGACTTTGAATGGGCTTGGACTTTTACAGATGAGGAAGTCAGTGGTAGTACTGGGCTCTAAATGAGGGAAGGCATTTGCAAACTACCAGACGTTCTTTATGGATATTGTATGAAAAGAGGATAGAAAACCCTCGACATACAAACGTATCAGGAGCACCATCCTCAAACTTGAAGGACGTGATGGACAAATATATTGGAATAGACAGAGAGAGATAAATACTTATGTTTTAAAAAATGAGCCAGTAATATTCTCAGCTAATTCTGCCCATACTTACTTATCATTCAGAAATTAACATAAAAATGTGAAATTTTTTACAAAGCTTAAAAATCATTATATATAGTTTATTCAAGCAATAATCCCCTCAGAATTGGTTATTACCACTATTAATGACTTGCTAGTTAGAGTGTTAATGGCCCATAGCAAAAAACTGCTGGTAATGACTGATTTCAGAGGGATTATTGCTTAATTAATGGCACTCCACCTATCCTTAGTCATTTTTGTAAGTATCATTTTTATTGCCTATTTTAAGACCCTGAACCTTAGTTTATTACATTTGGAAGAATGTCACCAAGGCAGATAAAATAGATAATAATTTTCTGATTGTGGTTAGCTTTGCAGTGTAGGGGAATTTCAGCAAGTTATTTCATATTTCTCTATCCCTTGCTAATAAAATGTCACTTGTGACTTCTGGGTGGGTTACAAGAATATAACTTAAAAATGGATGTACTTGGTTTTGAAAGAAAAAAGTGTAAAATATTTCCAAATTAGTGGACACATTTTTGCACATCTCCAATTTGGATCGGGTAATAAATGGGAAATACAAAGCTTAGATAAGATGCGATATTTTCCTTTGAGAACCTTCTCAGTCCATGCAGAGAAGGCTAGGCAGGATGCCATGGACCTGGATTTTGGTTTCAGCTTAGCCTCCAAGTAGCTATCTACTTTTGATTTTCTGATCTTCATCTTCATCACTCGTAAAATTAGATTATTGAACTGGATTGCCTCTTAGTTCTTCATAGATGTTAAATTCTATAATTAGAAATCACAGTTTCAAAAGAGAAAGAGAAAACAGGAACATTTGTATTAGAGCTATAGAAAATCCTTTTGTAGTAAATCCCACAGGAGAGCCAAATTATTCCTTAAACTAAACGTAGTCATGTTGAATACTGCTTGAAGGAAATGGGCTGTCATCTAAGGTTTTGGAAATGAAAATATTTTCATTGTGACACTGCTAAGTTTTGTGGACTTTGATCCAGCTCAGTTTCTAACTGGCTGTGTGAATTGGGGCAATTCTAGCACCTAAACTGGGCCAACCTCATGAATTTTCTGATGTGATGTAAGGTAATGAAGCTTGACATTAATTAAAACACCAGACAATGACAACAAAAATTTATTGAAATACAGTTTTCCACAAAAGATGCTTAAGTTGTTGGAAGTATCAAGTTCTTAAATCACATGGTTCATGTTGTATAATTTGGAAAAATGCCTTATAAAACTTGACTTTGAAACACTTGTAAGTCATCTTCTAAGTCTCTGGTTCTCAAAATGTGATCTGGGGACCCTAGGAGTCCAAAGACTCTCTCAAGGAGTCCATGAAGTCAAAGCTTTTTTTTTTATAATAACACTAAGACATTATTTGCCTTTTTTATTCTTTTTATCTCCCAGGAGTACAATGGAGTTTTCCAGAGCTTTCAGGGCACATGACACTATATAATGAAATGTACTGATATTTGGAAGATCTGCAGAACTAAGTGAATTAATATTTTCCAAATAACCAATGTGTGATGTTGCAAAATTGTGCATGGGTAAAGAATTCTTTCATACTTACCTGGCAGAGGAGATACCATGATCACGAAGGTGGTTTTCCCAAGGCAAGGCTTATCCATTGCACTCTGGATGTGCTGACCCCTGCGATTTTCCCAAATGTGGGAAACTCAACTGCATAATTTGTGGTAGTGGGAGATTGTGTTTACACTTTCCCCTTATAAAAAATACTCATTTTCCTTAAAAAAAAAAAAAAAAGGAATTCTTTCAAAGTGGAAGAAAGACCAATGGATTTTAATGTAGCAGAATATGAAATATTTATTGATATGGTTTCAGATTTCACTTTGCAACTAACCTCTGAGAAACTACTACTTGTTGAGTTTTGGCATAGTATCAAAGAAGAATATCACAATTATCTGAAAAATTTCTTTAAAAAAATGCTTCCTTTCCAACTACATATGTGTATGCTTCCTTTCCAACTACATATGTGTGAGTCTGGATTTTCTTCAAATACTTAAAATAACATAGCAATAGACTATAAGCAAAAAGAGATGTAAACATCCAGCTGTATTCTGTTGAGCCAGACATTAAAATGATTTCAAAAATATAAAATAACTCTCCTTCTGACACAAAATTTTTTTTGTTTGAGAGAACATAGTAATTGTTTTCATAAAATAACTTAGTTATTTTAATATTTAATGGATTTGGTTATTTCAAAATAAGCTAATGAATGAAAAAATTAAGACTTTATTTTTTAATATGGTAAATATTAATAAAACAATTCATATAAACAAACTCTTTGAGGTCCTCAATAATTTTTACCTGTGTATGAGGATCCTGAGACCAAAAGTTTTGAGAATTACTGCTCTAAGTCAATTGTATTCCTAAAGACCTATTGGCTGCCACTGCGAGCTTTTAAGAAAATATACTCCAGGCCCTGAAGACAATTTCCAAGAAGAACTTCTGAAAATGTTTTGAGATATGGCACATCAATAGAATGAATGTTTGGCTTTCCAAGATAAATATTTAACTGAATAAACCTTATTTGGATAGAGAATTATGGTATGTTTAATGAAAGAATCATCCTTGTAGTGTATATAGATCAGGTCTTTTGGGTTGTCACTGGAAAGTGAGAAAAACTAGCATATGTGGAAGAACAATAAATTAGCTCAACTGAAAATAGATGAAACAGACAGAAGTGATGTGATGTTGTTACTTCCAGAAACCTGTATGGTAAGTCCTGAGACCAGACCCTTGTGCTTTTGGACCTTGGATCACTCTGAGTCCTTAGCCCTGAATCAGTATTGTGGGCAGAAGAGGTTCCTGATACTTCATTTAGAAGGGAAGTGATTTTGAGAATGCATCACAGCAGTCTCTGCATGTGTTGGGAAAGGTCATTGAGAGGCTGTGACTGCCAGTTGACCCATGAGCTGGACCTGGGTAATCAGAGGCTCCTCACCCCCTCCCTGTCCATGGCATGTGCATTCTGCTTGCCTTCCTCACTCCCACAAGCTGCTCCAAGGGCATAGCCTTGAGATAGTGATGTGTCGTTGAGACCATCTGGACAGTGTATGTGACTGGACCCAGTTAAGCCCTCTATATAAACTTTCAAGATTCTGGCAGGGAGGTATGGAGATCTAGTCTTCTTGTGGCTGCCCAAGACAAGCCTGCCCTCACTTATTAAACATGCCATGTACCAATCTGGAGTGGTCTGCCTCTTTCTTTGATCTCTCCCTGCCCTGCATATACAGGGCCCAGTTTGCAAACCAACAGACATGGTAGGATTTTCAGTATAGGTTAATCTTCATCTCTTTCGGAGCAAAGTAGATATGAGAGTGCCCCAGCAGAAGAGAGCCGTGACACTCCCTTACTTTCTCTTCCCTTTAAAATAGTGACTCATCAGCACACTTGAATACATGACACTAGCTCCAGATTGGGACTACATGGGTATGAGGCAAACTTCGGAAAGTGCTTTACTACCTTGGTATTAAAATCAGTTTCTGGAAAGAGAAAGGAGGGTGGAGTGGTAAGTTCCCTTTTTACTTCCAGCCTGTGTATAACTACAAATGATGAAAAAGAAGATCAAGTTCATCATTTATCACACAAAACACTCATGGCCGGAATCCTGTAGAGAGATTTATTTTCTTTTTCTGTGTTTTGGGATTTAAACAGAGTGAGGAGGTGATTAAACAATGTAAGAAATTCATGCTAAGATACTGATCACATAATGTAGTGTGTTACTCTTCTGTAGAGTTTTGCATTTTAGAAGGGGACTGAGGTGGGCATCCAACTAAAGTAGGCAATCTGGAAATTTTTTTTGAATAAAGGAATGGATAATTGTAAAGTGCTAGGCAAAGATTGGGCACGACTTTTCATATTACACAATAGAGAGATGAGTACTAAAGCATTAATAAAATGAAAAATGGAAAAAAGCCTACGAACAAAATCAGTAACCTTCCCCATTTATCTGTAGCTGATTCTAAATTGTCCTCTATCTTTATAGGTATTTTCTTTCATACCCTAGCCCGTTGTTCAAATAGAACTACTAGGGGAGCATTTAAATTTTTTATTAGAAAATAATACATTTTCATGGTAAAAAAAATGTTCAAGTGATTCAGAATAGCATTAAATAAAACGTAAAATTCCGCCATCCCTATTCCATTCCCAAGGGGTGTTTACCTTTACTTAAACCAACCTTCCTTCCTCCCTTCTTTCCTCCCTCCCTTCCTCAAATATTTATTAAGTACCTACTATATAACAGGCACTCTTCCAATTGTGGAGACACAATGAACACACCAGACAAGATTTCTGCCTGATGGGACTTACTATAACTTTGGAAATAAATAAAAAGATGTAATCAGATAGAAAGTAGAAAGTATGAAGAGTTACAGAAAAATGAAAGAGCATAATGGGCATGAAGTGACTGTGGATAGAGGGAGCTAATTATGCCAGAACCTCGAAAAGTTTCAGTTTTAGTTTTTTCATAATGGTTGCTGCCATAATTCTGATGATAATGCTTGTAAGTTCGTTTCTTGATTTCTCATCTTTAGTCATTACCTACTGGTGCTTTATCATGAAAGTTGAGGTATTTAGCTCTCCTATAATGGGTCCCTACTCTATCACACCTCTCCCGAGCTTTGTTAGTTATATTATACTTTAGTCCTTTAATTGTTTGCCTTTGTATTTTGAACTTCCTTTCATATTTAGACAATTTGGACGGTCTCTTTTGACTCTTAGAAGAGTCATAAAAACTCAGGTACCTGGGCTATACTCTAAATGTGCAAAATAAGTTTCTCTGAGTTTTTTTTTTTTTTTTGAGGCTTTGGAAATCTATATTTAAAAATAGAAGCTCTCAGAGGATTCTAATGGTTATCTGATTGGAAACCATTGCTCCAGGGTGCATCTTCTCTTGCACTGGAAATTGAGCAGATTCATTCTCCATGTTCTAACTCAGTACTTCTTTAGATCTTTGCACCTCACAGAGTTCATAGATATGCAACCCAGATCAATGTTTATAATGCATTTAAAATTATATATATATATATATTTGTTTGTTTATTTTGCTTTACGTGAAGATGTACGTAAGATGGAAGATACACACTTTCATGGCAGAATAACATCAAGCCAAGTAACTAATATGGTACTATTTAGGGTAAGGCACCTTTTGGGTAAGAAGGAAAATACATTAATGGAAAGTTGATGGTTCTCAGAAGAGTTGAAAACTTTGGACGGTAGGGGCAGTAAGGAGTGCTACTCAAATAGCAATATTGTCAGTCAGGGTTTTTAGTTCAATCACAAAATGACTCTGATTGATGTTGAGCAGAAAAAGAATTTATTAATAGAATTTACAGTGGCTCACACAATCACATGGAAGTCTGGGCATTAAGGTGAGAGACTGGGCAGCAGCCAGGAATGTTCTCTGGAATCACATAGCAGAGCTGATCCTGTCAGGACAGAGACAAGGTACTGTGGCTTATACCATGGACCCAGCTGACATTTGGCTCTCTCCGGTGCAGCTGGCACTGCTGCCATTGTTTACCTCAGGAAGCCCCTGTTACTGCCTGTACCTGCCACCACTTCCAAAGAGGTTCCTCCAGTTCTGTCTTATTCACATCACTAGCTATAGATGTAGTCCATGCAGGTGTGTCTGCACAGCAGAACTTGGGTCTCTTCCCACATCCAACCTCGAGAAAGGCTGAGAAGGCCAAAACCCAGCATTATCAGCTTTTCTAGTGGGACCTATAAGGTGGATAATTCTCCAAATAGAAGATTCAAGATGCAGGGTGGTTAGACGTCCACTACGGTGACTTGGGCTAAAGGGGAACCCAAGGAAGTAGTGTGATGACTATGAATGCAATTCACATCTATCATGAAGGCTGCCAAAATTTGAGTGCTTGAAAGTGTGCTTTGAGCCCCAGAAGGTTTAGAGCTACTTCTTTAATCTGTGTACCTAGCCAAATTTCCTTAAGGTCAAACTGTAAGTATAAACACCAGGAAATAGGGACTGTGCCTTCTCTTGGCCTGCTGTATCACTCACATGGCATTTGTCAAAACACAAAAAACAAAAAAACCTTGTATCTGGATAGTGTGTGTGTGTGTGTGTGTGTGTGTGTGTGTGTGTGTGTGTGTATGGTGGGGAAAGTTGGGCCTATACACTTATTTTCTTCAAAAACAGATCTAAAATAGAACAGAAGATCTGGCAGGAAAAGATGATGTCTTATTCAGAAGATTGTATTGGTTTTTTACGGCTGCCATTAAAAAGTACCACAGACTGGGTAGCTTAAACACCAGAAATCTGTTTTCTCAAAATTTGAAGGCTAGAAGTCCAAGATCCATGTGTTGGTACATGTTTTTTTCTGAGGCCTCTCTCCTTAGTTTGCAGATGACCACCTTCTCGCTATGTCCTCACATGGTCTCTCCTTACTGTGCACATCCATGGTGTCACTCTGTGTCCTAATCTCTTCTCATAAAGACACTGGTTGGATGACAGCCCACTCATACAGCCTCATTTAACCCCTTTAAACACCCTCCTGCAAATACAGTCACATTCTGAGGTGGTTAGGGCTTCAACGTGAATTTAGCGGGGTAGAGAGTAGGACAAATTCATCCCGTAACAGAGAGCAGCACTGGAGGAATAATTGGGATTATCTGGTCTGAGCTTTTCATTTTGGCAAGCCAGCATTTGTTCACTCTTATTGCCACAACAGAAGCCTGGTTCTTCTCTCTGGAACTAACCCTGCTTCCCTCTCTTCAGGGGGAGTTGTGGTCGCCTTACCTTCACCCATGTGCATCGCATTCTCCATACGGGGATTGGTCAGTGAAAAGCATGTGATCCTATGGGGCAATGAGATGCAAAGAGACATACCCGGAAATTAGCAAAGAGACAGTTGGTCTCTCTGCTGATACTGCAAGCAGTGAGGATGATGTGAGCCAGACCAGGCATCACCATGTGGTGCGTGAGAATGAAGGTAATACAGTGCAAGGCAAAGCCAAGCAATGGCAAATCTTGATGACTTTGTTCAATTCCTGCATAAACTGAACCTTCTGGAATGGTGCCTGGGCTTCTTGATAGCGAGCTTCGTTTCCTGCTTTAGCCTCTCTGAGTTGGGTTTTCCTTCACACCTGAGGCTTCCAAAGCCTGTGCGTCCTGTTATGATGCAAACACTTTCAATTTAGAGATGAAATAGAGAGATGTGAGGAAATCTGAGTGTCCAAGAACCCTCAGAGGGGAAACCTGGCTTTGCAATCATTCCGTGTTTCCGCATCTTTGAATACCCCACAGCACAGTTCCTTGCTCATTAACACTCAGTTTATATTTGTTCAATGAATGAAAGAATGCATTTTAATCTTAATGTAAATATTTTCATTTAGCTCTTTTCAAAAAGGCAGGTACTGCCGCACCATTGATATCTGTATATTTCTAACATTGCAAAAGTGATCTCTGAACATACTCCTTATCAAGATAGAGGAGCTCATCTTAATGCTAAGTAGGCCGATTTTGAGTCCACTTCAGTGAGATGGTTTAATTAGGTAGGCCCCTCCCCACCCCGTGCACTCCATGTGAATTAATAACCCTCAGCCAGAGCTTTCCCTGGGTGTTGTGAGGCTCCTGAAGCCTGTGTGTTCTGTCTCTGGGCCCACACCTTGCACTTGCACAAATGATTAACTACAGACAGAGCTTGTTTCTCCTAAGTGGGGCTGCAGCACTATTTCTTAGAAGAAAAAGATATGGGCAAACCAGCAACTACCCAATCTAAATGTATCCAAATTTCAAATATCTGCTATACATATATTATTTGTTCATTAATGTAAAAAAAAAAAAAAGAATGTAGATGATGCCGGTTTAGAAAAGGATGCTGGTTTAGAAAAATTTAAAAACTAGACCATCACCACAAATGATGGAGAATTAGGAGGGGTTGTTATATTTATGTAAAACCCTTTTTCCCCAAAAGGAGGATAGAGAGAGGTTAAAGAATTCAGAAATCATCAATAGGTCTGCTGTTTTAGTCTTATGAGTAAGTCTAACAATTTACTGTCTCGTATATGGTTTTATCAGTCTACCTTCCCTCCAAGGAGATAAAATAAATGAAATCAGCATTCTTTTCAACTCCCTTGGCATAAATTATTACTTACTCTAAGCAAGATGACTGATGATTTCCAAAGCTCTTTTAATTATATGCTAAACTGATTAGTGGCTGAAGGGAAGTCCTTTTAGAGCAATGAACTGAGATTATTTCAGGAATACTTGCATGTTGGGGGGTGAGGTGGGGGGAGAGAGGTATATTCTACTCCAAGAACAACGAACACGTGAAAAGTTTATACACTTTATCAGTAGGGGCCACCTGTACTCCAATAAATAATTGAAACTTGGCAAAAATATTGCCAGATAAATTTTTTTTCTCACCATTATCTGGGGTGACTTTAGCAAGAAGGATTGAAGGAGGATTATTCAAATATTTAGGACTTTAAGCACAGAACTATCCTCTTGCCTCCTGTATGGGAAATAAACTAGTAGATTTAGAATGAGGGGCTTTCAATACAACAAGTACTTTTCCCCAGTAGAAGCATGAAAATGAGCTTCAGTAAGAACACAGAGTGAGGAATTGATTTATTTTGATAATTAAGACCTCCAAGAAGGAATATTTTGGAAATTAAGGTAGGATATGGTTTTTGAAATCATATTTTCTCTAGAGAATGATCTGCTTTTAAAATTTTTTATTGGATAGAATTGACTTGTTTTTGAGGATTTCTCATCTTCTTAAAATTCATGCCCTTCATTCATAGAAGGGGTTTCAATCTTCCTGAAGCCAGGACAGTGGTAGAGTGTATAGTAGGAAGAAGTAGAAATCACATAAAGTTGCTGAGTACAATTAATTTTATGTTATCAGGAAAACAAAATTTTTGCTGTGAGAAAAATAGCTGCTAAATGCCCTGGTCAAATTCTAAGGATGTCCTCACAAGATTGTTGCCCCCTTTATTCAATCAAACACTAACCTAGGTGCTGTTGGGAAGGAACTTTTCAGATGGAATTAAGGTTACTAATCAGCTGATCTTAAAATAAGGAGATTATTCTGGATTATCTGTGTGGGCCTGGTATAATCATAGGAGCCTTTAAAAGCATGGGAGGAAGACACAAAGGCGGGGGGTAACTTTTGGAGGTGTGGGATAGGTTTATGGCATAGATTATGGTGATGGTTTTGTGGGTACACACGTATACATTAAGCATGTACAACATTTTGTTTGTCAAAGGGGGAGGCAGAGAAGGAAGGAAAACAGAAGAGTTAGATCTTATGGGAAAAGAAGTAGCAGAGCAGTGATGCAGAAAAGGGGGTGTTCCAGAGGTTAGATGTATGAGACAGATTTGACTTCGACCTTTGAAGACGGAGGACCTGGGCCAAGAGCTAAGGAATGTGGGCAGTGTCTAGAAGCTGAGAAAGACCCTCCTGCCTCAACAAACAGCAAGCAAATGGCCTCATTCCTATAGCACCATGGAGCTGAATTCTGCCAGCGTCATGAATGATCTTGTAAGCAGATTCATCGCCAGGGCCTCCAGAAAGGGACAAGTCACTGTTGATACTTTGATTTTGACTTTATGATACCTTGAGCAGAAACTAGCATAGTCAACCTGGACTTCTGGCCTGCAGATACTGTGAGATAATAAAGTCATGTTGTCTTAAGCCACTAAGTTTGTGACGACATGCGGCAGCAACAGAAAATGAATACAAATGTGAAGGAACTTCATACTATGAAATTAATTCTCCTCTCTTAGCACATTGGAAATGCTCAAAGAATGTCCTTAAAGCGTTGTGATGCAACAAAGCCTAAAACACACACACACACACACACACACACACACACACACACACACACAAAAGCAGAGTGGTAAATCTGGGCTTTCTGTGTATCTTCAGGAAGAAAAAGTTTATGTAGTGAGGAAAAACATATATTTGAGAAAAGATCTTTTTTCTCCAAAGATCCTACTTCTCAGATGGAGATGGTGATTGTTATTTCCCAAACAACAGCAAAAACAAGTCCCCTTTCCCCATTTCCTTCTAGTCTACGCTGCGCTCACAGTTTGTCCGAAACAGCCGCCTACTATGATTCTGCACCTATTGATTATTGAATATTAATTAAGAGATTGTTTGAGTCTTAGGTTTAAATCCTACTTCTGCTGCTTGTTGGCTTAGTGGGTTTGGGAAATGTAGCTTTTCCATGTCTTGGCTCTTTTCGTGGGTAAGGTGAGGAGAAAGATTCTCACCTGCGCAGCAATGTTGAAATAACAGAAAGAAACCATGCGGGCTTTCAGACGGTGCTTGTCACACAGTAGCCTTCCATCAAATGATAGAGATTCTTTTTTCATATAATGAGTCTTCTTTTCTTTGACAACTGGATCTTGCTCTAGATTATAGTCCAATTTAAATTGTATGTTGCGAAGAATACTTCTCAAATAACGCCTATTGATAGTTCCTCTTTTCCCTGCATTTGTAACTGAGGAGTTTCTTTTAATATTAGGTAATGACTCTTGTTGCCCCACCTTGATTAGAAACGCTTTCAAGCAGGAACCATAAGGCACACAGTAGGCTCCCAATAAGCATATGCTGGTAGTTTTAAAATGTTAGCAATGTAGTTTTCACTTTGCTTTGCTATGAATGTCTGTGGGCAAATGTGCTTTATTTTTCCTGCACCAGGTATGCCAAAAAGTGTAAAGAAAATAATCCATCCTCGCTGGACATGCAGCCAAGTCCCCAAGCTACAGTGCCAGCAATCTCAAGAGAGAGACTAATCTTGAAAGAATGCCAGCATAATTTTGCAGGCCTGTGAGATTTGGCTTGTTCAGATAAGTTTTAGATAAGCATCTGCACTTTTGGTGGCCTATCCAAATCCAATCCACGCAGCCAGCCTAGAGAGCGTCATCCATCACCACGCTGGCACCAGTGAGAATTTGTCCTGATGGGGATTTATTGCAGGAAATAACCCTTCTTTTCTGTAAAATGATTTGTTTCAAATCCAGGCATCTTTACTCCTACTGAAAACTCCAGTGGCGAGACGCACGGCTTTCTGACTTTTCGTTGTGCATGTTAATTGAGCTGCGTCTCAATCATTGACTTACATGTTTCACTGCCTTGTGGAAGAGATAAGAGGGAAAATCTGATTCACCCTTAGGGAGGATTTCATAAGGAAATTGGAAATTTCTTTAGAATTATTGATCAGTACCTGTCCTGAGCATAATTATACTCAAATGTTTTCTTTTCCTCTTGTATACATTCATAGGACATTTCTTTCTTACTGCTCTCATTTCTTTATCCTTTTGTGAAGTTTCATTATTTTATAACTTGTCAGTGGCATTTTATCTTTCTTGACTCATAAAGCATCTTTAGAAATGTATTCTGTATAATCTCAGGGTTTCTATATTCAATTCCCCTTTATCGTTTCATCACTGCTGATGGGCAGCCTGCACTGGCTGTTTTCCTACCAGGTCAGTGGTCATTTGGACCTTCAAGTGGGTGCGTGGAGAATCTATGGGTTGTGTGGCTTGAGGCCCTGGAGAGGAACCTCTTTGCCAGGGGATACGTGGTAGTTTGGAATGGTTTTGAAGCTACTGGGTGCTTCCGTTTTTGCTTTTTGTTTTTGTTTTGTTTTATGTGGAGTGTATTAGTTTCCTAGTGTTGCTGTCATAGATTAACTGCAAACTTGATGGCTTAACATACCACGCATCTATTCTCTTCCAGTTCTGAAGGTTGGAAGTCCACAGGAGTTTCATTGGACCTAAAACAAGGTGTTGATAGGGTCATGCTCCCTCCGGAGGCTCTAGGGGAGAATCTTTCCTTGCCTCTTCCTGCTTCTGGTGGCTGCTGGCACTCCTTGCCTCGTAGCCACATCACTCCAGCCTCTGCCTCAGGTCATACTGCCTCCTCCTTCTCTGTCTATAGTCAAGTTTCCCTCCATCTTACAAGGACACATATGATTGCATTTAGGGGCCATCAGGACAGTCTTCCCATATCAAGATTCTAACTTAATCTACAGAGACCTTTTTTGCCCTATAAGGTAACATTCACAGGTCCCAGGGATGAGGACCTGGATATTTTTGGGGGCCATTAGTCAGCCTACCACACAGAGATAAAAAATCCCAACACTGACATTTCAGTTTTCTTTCTTTTTTTTTTTTTTAAGATTTTATTTATTTTATGTGACAGAGAGACAGCCAGCGAGAGAGGGAACACAGCAGGGGGAGTGGGAGAGGAAGAAGCAGGCTCACAGCGGAGGAGCCTGATGTGGGACTCGATCCCGGCACGCCGGGATCACGCCCTGAGCCGAAGGCAGACGCTTTAACGACTGCGCTACCCAGGCGCCCCACATTTCAGTTTTCTAAGAGCAAGACAGCAACTCTCATTTTCTTTTGTATCCATTCATAATATTACTGATACACACATAAAAGAGAACAACAGACAAGCTCATCAATTACATGAGCACACACAGAAAAACGAACGAAAGTTTTGCTGTGCGTACCATGCACATGTCAGACCTGTGGCAGATGTTTTTCTCTGCACTTTGCTTGTTGGCTCTTTCTTTCTCCCCTTCCCTCATTCTTCCATTTCATAGTCCTTTGTTCATCAGCCTCCATCAGTTCTCCCTCCCTTCTTTCCTTCTTTCTTTAGTTGTCCCTCCCTCTCTCCCTCCCTTCCTTCCTTTCTTCTTTTCTCACAACTGTATTTCAACTTAGCATATAGAACAGTTGGATGGAAATACTTGTATATCTGGTTGCTACTGGTTGTTTTCATAGCTAATTTAGATTATTGGCATATTCAACTAGGGAAAAGTAAGTAAACCCCGAGGCCAACCAACTTAATTAAATATGAAAAATTTGGTCAGCCACCTAGAAGTATCCAGACTTTTGAAGGTTTTGCTGGGTTAAAAACAAAACAAAACAAAGCAGAACAACAAAACCTTTCCAGGTGATTGTTTGAAATTTTCATTCTTCAAGGTGTTTGGCATATAGCTTTCAGTTTGCCCTTGTGGATTCTCCATTGATGATGATGAATAGGACAATTTCTGAAACTCAAATTAAAAGTAAACAGAGTAGGCTTCTCATGTGTAACCAATGAGTTGTGACCAATTAGAGTATCAGGACATTCGAGTCCTTCAGTGTTACCAGGTGCAGTCAGGTGGTGTGAGGTCAGGAGATAACGATAGGATCAGGCTATTAGTATTAAATATTACTGATTTAAATGCAGAGTGCTACACCCAGCTCTCAACTATCCATGCTAATCGGGGAGAAAGGAGCATGGAGTAATAGTGATAATAAAAAATGCATCCCAACTATTGCTTTGAATATCCTCTACCATTTAACCAGAGCTAAAAAAAAAAAAAAAAAAAAAAAAGGAGTAGAATAGGTTGAATTATCTGTTGATAATTTTGGAAATTCTGGGTAAGATTTAGCAAGCACAGTAGTAGTTACACCAAAAGTTCTAGAGGGATATGTGTGCAATGGGGAAGTCGTTTTGTGATTTTTCTCTGTCTGGGCTTATTTCATGTTTTACCTTCAGGGCTGTTTTTACTTATTGATAGCAATGACATGTTACTTAAGATGCCATCTTCAAAGACAAAAAGGTCACTTCTTTAAGGTTACTTTAATATCTTTGCTCCAGCATAGATTCTCCTAGTTATGCTGGTCCCAGTGATTTCTGAGTGTTTCCATCTCACTCTGAACCCTACTGAGATGAGGAGCCCTGGCTGGTACTCACTGTTAGTTTCCAGTAAGTGAGGAGAGGCAAATTCTTTGGTCTCCTGGGGAATCTGAAAGTTCAGTCAATGTCCCTCTAATATGCCACCCATTTTCATTGTAAAGCTTTGAATCTATGATTAAATGCCACAAATTTGCTTTTGAACCCTGAGTTTGTGTTCAGTGTTTCTAAGCCGCTTATGAGGCTCCTGGTTAAGCTTCAGCTTCCCAGATCTTATTTTGTATGTTTCTGTGAACATTCTAAAGGCATTCCCCATCCAAATTCTACTCTTGTATCAAAATTGAACTCAACTATTTCTTGAAGCCTTATTCAGCCTTTCACAATGGAGATGAGTTTTCTTCTCTGACGGTCATTTTGGTCTACCATTTCGTTGATGATTAGTATAAAGGACCTTCTTGGAAAAGCTCTTTTATTTTATTGCAATCAGCTATTCTCTCTTTTATTGTTGTTTTGGTGTTGTATGTTTGTGTAGCAGGCTGCATTAATAGGAATTCAATGGCCAGAGCAAAGGATATTATCTTGCCTCAGGCTCTACTGGTCAAATCATTGCTGGAGCATTAGGTTTAGTTTGGGTCCTTTCTGAAGGACATTGACAAAGTAGATCATGTGCAGAAGATGATGTCCAGGAAGGCACAGAGTCTGCAAACTATGATATAAGGAGAGCCATCGAAAGAGCTGAGACTCTTCAGCTCAGAGCAGCAGCACCCGAAGTGTCTTCTGATGGAACCACACTTCCCCAACAATTCCTGTTAACTTATATTATTGTTTGTTCAATTATTCATTTTCCATACTAGATTCTAAGCTCTGGGATGGCAAGATTCATGTCTTCTTTGTAGTGTTTCCAGCATATATCACAATGCCTGGCGCAAAATAGATAATAATAAATATTTGTTGAATGGGTGAATGAATAGACAAATTTTCCATTGAACCATAAATCTGTGTGATGTTAATAGGGTGAAATAGGGAGAAATTATATTTCTGTGGTGAAATAAGTTTGAAAAGTGCTTGGTACAGTGCAGTTAGATGGGTTTCCTTACTGCTGGAAATCTCAGAGCTTTAAAAAAAAAAGCATGTTTTCAAGACAAGATTAGAATATTTTCTAATTTCTATTTTCTCAATGTATCTCACCATGGAATGCTTGCTTCCCCCCCCTCCCCCCGAAGCATCTGAGGGAAATGCTGCCAATAAAAAGGAGGACAGGGTTCATGATAGCGGTCTTTAAATACATGAAGGGCTGTTATTTGTAAAGGAGGACACAAAAAGAACCAGCGAGTAGAAATTTATAAGGGTGCATTCTTTGATTTAGCATAAAGATCTTGTTAAAAATCAAAGCAGTACAAACATGGAGTAGACAGGCTCCCAAGGTAGTGAATTATCTGTTCCTGTTTAAGCAGCTTTAAGCAGAAGCTGAGCACTCACAGGGAGAGTTGCAGGAGCTGAATTATCCATCAACTAAAAGATTGTGTTAGGTGACCTCCAAAGTCCTTCAAAAGCCAAAGTTATAGTTTTCTGTGATTTCTCTCTCTCTTGTTTGCAAGTTCCTTGCCAAGAAGGCATTGTCATCTCTTCAACACACATATCTCTGCACCCAGTGCTTTGTTTCAGAGTAGACATTTAATAAGCATTTGCATATTATTTGATTGGTCTGTAGGTTTTTACAGAATTTAAAATATTGTAATGGAGACATATCGGCTATAACATGGAAAACTTCCGTGTGCAAACTAGTTTTCTTATAATTAGAAAGGAGACATTAATAGGAAGCCTGTCTTGTGGAAATCCGCAGAAATGCACAATGTTACGGGATGGTGTAATTGCTGATGCTATCTCACTATATTTCTTCCTCTGCAACCCCAAATCCAGAATCCTCACTCCATTTTACCTGCGAACCTTGACTCACAGCAAATGAGTTCTAATCATTTGGATGACTTTGTTGTGAAATTCGAGAGCATATTGAATGATTCAGACATCATAAGCTAATTATCTGCAACTGTTCGATTGAATTTAGAGGGATATTCTTTTATCTGGCTTTTGCTGTTTATGTGTTTCTGTTATTTTGCTTGCCATCTGGCCCAACGATAACATGTTGGGAAGTTAGGATGTATACGGAGGCTGAGTTCTTTGGTGTCAAACTCAGGCTAGTGCTGTTCTTCAGACATTTTTATATTACTGTTCTTACTTCAGGTTTCCACTCTGTTTGCTGCTGCTATCTGTGTATCTCCAGCAATTAATTTTTTTTAAAGTATCCAGAGTGGGTTTCTGTTGTATGCTACCAAATGAGCAATAACTAACACCATGTGTTTGGATGAAGAACTTGGACAGTGAGGGCATAAGGAATAAGAGCCTAGAGCAGCACTGTGCAACAGAAATACAACATCAGCCACATATATAATTTAGAAACTTCTAGCAGGCATATTTAAAAAAGGAAGAAAAAAGAAGGCAGTTGAAGTTAATTTTAATAATATATTAAATTTAGCTCAATGTATCCCAAATTGAATCATTGCAACATATAATCACCATGTGAAATGATTGATGAGATGTTTACATTTTTTAAATCTGAAGCCTCTAAAATCCAGCACGTATTCTTAGAGCATGTCTTAGGTTGCACGCTAACTTTTCATCCAAGATAATTGATCTCTATTTAGATTTTAGAAAAGCTGCAGTAAAAAGTAGATTCACTTAGGTAAGCTGTTCCAAACATACTAAAAAGGCGTTCAGTAACCAAGTTGAATACAAAAAAATAATTTACACTCAATCCCTCCCTCACACCAGCCATATTTCAAAGGCTGCCCTATTGGACTCTATAGGCATAGAACCTCACTTTGAGTGGATCCTCTAACAAGTGGAAAACCTAGACCACTCCATAAGCCCAGGTTTCTTTCACCTTCCTCCCTTCCTCTCTTCTAAAACCTCACCCTCTGCCGTGCTTTGCTGTATAGATCAGGATCCAGTCAGAAAAATGGAATACCTTAGTTGGTACAAGATATTGCAAACAGATAGGATTCATACAGAGCATTCATTACACAGGTGTTAACAGGCTGAAAGAGCAAAGAGGGAATACTGAGATAGTAACAGCAAACAGCTACCACCCTGGGAACTGAGGGAAAATAAAGATGTAGAATCACCAGAAATGAGGAGCCTGAAAGAGAAGCCCCATCCAGATGGCGTTCTGATTTCCAACGAGCCACCTGGATGCTTCTGCACCTGTAAGGGAGCTGGTCTGGGGCTGTAGCCAAATTCAGGTGCTGGCGCCCATCTCCACTGCTAGAGTGACCCAGCAGAACAGGACAAATAGGACGAAAGAAGTCTTTACACCTCCTCCCACCTTCTGTGTTCACTCTCGTACTTCACCTGTCCTGATGGAAGCCAGTTTACAGAATTCCATCTTCAGCTTCACGAGCAGAGGACAGAAGGGTAGATTGAGTGTGGAGAAAAACCCAGGGATATAACTGGCATTGGCAGGTTGGAGTGCTCGCCCTTCCTTCTGTACAAGCACTCCTTAACTTAACCTGGATGGCTCCCTCAGTCCAACCACGGGGGCCTGGCTGTGGTCTTGCCATTGGCTTTGGCGGTACCTGGTTAGAGCCCTTTGGGAAGAAGGACTTCTTGGGTTTATCTGAGTTTTGAAAGCAGCTCTAGCTATCTAGGTCTAGACTAAAATAAGTCCGGGGCTCAGCTCAGTTTGAAATGGCTTCACACTGGCCTGCTATTAATGAGTTTGGCCCTCAATAAGGGAGTATTTTTGTTTTGTCAGAACCTGGATGACCAATTCTACTTGTAGAGGCGGCTTTATTTTCACCAGTGTACCAGCTGCCCGTTCACTATGTTCCGTAGCCTCTGTGGATTTCACTACACCTTCCTACAAGTGCGCACAAAGGGAACGCTCAATCTCCATTTTCTCCTTTTATGGGAGAGGGAAATCACACTTCCTTCTCTCCAAAGATAAGTTTTAAGTGAACACACTTGTGTCTTTACCCCTGAAGCTTGTGATGACGCAGGGCACCGTAAAGGGATCTTTAACATATCTCTCATTCTTGAAGGGTAAGATTCTAGCACGGTTATGCTTTTTTCTGAAAGGGAGATAAATGCAGGGGGAGATGCTCTAATGAGGCGGCAGCAAGTATGTGCAGTCGCTGGATGAGCAAATGACAAGGAGGCGCCCGGCTACACGCCTCAACTCAAAGGACCCATTTCCCCATTCACATGCCAAGGCAAGGGGGATTATTTTTATAAGAAAGATATATTTGTGGAATTAATGCTGCATATGTTTGAACTCTTTCCAAAACGATGTATTCAGCAATGCTTAAAACATTTTGAAAGCTCTGTGTAATGGGAGGACGCATTAGCCATTTCCTGGCAATGGGATGTATTTGTGTTTGGGTTACAGTTCAGTTCTTGGCTTCCTCATCACACAGCAGTTGGAATGAGTCTTTGAATTAGCATGAAATGACACGGTTTATTTTGTTTAGTAGGTTTGGTCTTTCCAAAGATGGTGTTCGTCTCTCCTGGGCCTGTTGTGAGCATTTGACTCTGATAGGCTGGAGAGGAAGAAAGGAGAAATGCTGACAGTAGTTTTGACACACTAGATTTCTCATTAAAAAAGAAAACAGCCAGTTCCCCTGCCGCCCTCCCTCCCTGCCGCAAAACAGAAATCAAGCCATGGCAAGAATCCATGCAGAAAAATAAATTCTCATTGAAAGGAGTCCTTTGTATTTGATGTTAGTGGTCTTCTCCACCACAGCCCAGAGAGGTAGAGAAACAAAATTAGGCTCTTTACGTTTTCTGGCTTTGCCAATAATTTCACCAAATAAAGCCAACATAGGTGAATTACAGTGTCCCCTTTGGGATGTGGAGATAATTGAGACATATATTACCAGGAAGTTAATGAATGCAAACCCTCTAGTATTTGACACCCAAGCCTTTACTCTTTAATTTGGGATGCTCATAACCAGAATCCCTTCCTTCAAGTAAGTCCCTGGCAGATGTTTTATTGTTTTTGTTGTTTCTCCTCTGGGGCTTACATTAGGTTAAAATATCACAAATAGCTGCGGTTACAGTGTGAGTCACAGAAGCTATAATTCTCCATGACAGCCAGAGGAAATGTGACATGTTTAGGAAATCCTGTCATTGATGCTAACACTCAGATCTAAAGG
This sequence comes from Ursus americanus, assembly GCF_024610735.1. Classification (NCBI taxonomy): domain Eukaryota; kingdom Metazoa; phylum Chordata; class Mammalia; order Carnivora; family Ursidae; genus Ursus; species Ursus americanus. Next base: position 34,444,215 of record NC_142151.1, on the reverse strand, counting down.
CAAATGTTTAATGACCGACTCAGCAAGCTGCATAAACTTTGCTATCTACCAAAAAAAAAAAGTTACTCCCAGCAAACTATAAATATTTGGAAAAATGTCTCTAGATAATGATGAGCTCTTTCTCCTCTTTCACTTCCTAATCTATAATTGTAGGATAAATATCCTATCTGTGACAAATCAGACAGATCTTCCTTCTCTTCTGTTCATGTTTGCATATCTAGTTATGTTACTTCTCATGACATTGGGGTAAGCAATCTGATGTTAATACAGGAATTTGAGTCTTTCAAAATTCTTTAGGGTATGGTCATTGGGAATAGTATAAGTGTTGGCAGTATTACTCAACTGCCTGCTGGTGATCTCATGATGAAGTCATTAATTTTATATAGCCAACCAATTATAAAATCCCCCAAATGAATTTTTCATTATATAAATACATGCATGCTTTGTATTATCTGTCTAACTCGGGGTTTCTCAAACTCCGCACTGCTGACATTTTGGGCTGAGTACTCCTTGCTGTGGAGGACGGTCCTGTGCATTGCGGGATGTTTGCGAGCATCCCAGGGCTCAACACACTACGTACCAGGAATGCTTCCTCATCAGTTGTGTGCACCCAAACTGTCTCCAGGATACTTCCAAATGTCCTCTGGGGGGGACAGTCATCCCTAGTGGAAAACCACTGGCTGAACTCTAGGTCCCTCTCTACTTCTCTTCCCAGTCTCCAAACTATTTTAGTGAATGCATAAAAATTCCTTATCCTCTGTTATATGTCAAGTATACAATTCTCAATGCTGTCTTAAAAGGTCTCACATACATATTCATGTTTTCCTGCTTGAAACTCCCATGGATTATTATCTGCCATACTTACAATATTCTACCTATTCCTGCAGGTATAAATGTGTATTTGTGGGCACTTTTCTAGACTGTGAGTCCACAGGGTTTAGACGTAGCTGGTGCTCAATATTTAAAAAATAAAAATGAAAAGAATTGATATTCTTTTGTAGATCACACCTCATTTAGGACTCTCATATTATTTCATTTACCACTTTCTTCATTTTTTTTAAGTAATGAAAGAAAAAAATCACTGAACAGGTGTAAAGATAAAAAATTCAGATGGCCCAAATTCTGCCATCCAGAAATAATTATTTGTGATTTAATTAATTTTCTCCCAATATTTTCCTGTGCATTTTTATTTAGTGATTTTAAAAGTTTAATGTCACATCATAAGCATTTTCCTTGTGAAAGATTTTTATAAGCATTATCTTAATAGCTGCTCTTTTAGAAAATAAGAGCACAATCTGAGAGTTAAAGTAAGATATTATGTGTTAAGAACAGCACTGCAGAAGGAAGAAAAAGAGGCTGAGAAGCTGGCAGCGAGCCATCACCACAACTTTCTAACTTAGCAAACTTGCAGGCTCTCTTTCACACCCAAGTGCAAAATGCCCTAGGCTGGATCCAAGATTGCTTTGCAACAGAGCAGGGGAGGAGGGGTCTGTGACTGCACTCACTCTGCTGTGAAGATAGTCACACTGGGGAGATGAGACCTCATACTGAAAAAGGAAAAGGAAGGGGAATCTTGTAATCATGTTACTCAACTTCCAAAAGGTTGCATATGAAGGGTGCTAGGCTCATGTATTTGAAAGAGGTATCAGAGGAAAATACAGGCTAGACTCTCAATCTAATCACATAAGTTATTAAAAGCTGAGGTTCTTTCCTAACTGTTGTCAAGAACCAGAGATAGCAGGTTGAGAAGTACTTGACCCACTGTCACTAGCTTTAAAGACAGAAGGGATCAAGAATACAGGCTTCCTCTAGAAGCTAGAAAAGGCAAGGAAACAGGTTTCCCCTAGAAACACAGAAAGAAATGCAGCCTTGCTAACACCTTGATTTTAGCCCAGTGACACCTGTGCTGAATCTGACCTACAGAACTGCAAGATAATAAATTGGGTTTTTTTTAAGCCACTAAAGTCATGGTAATTTGTCACAGCAGTCATAGGAGATTAATACATGGGCAAGTACCTGGGAGTCACAAGGTAAGTGTTTAACTTTATAAGAAACTATCTTATTGACCTTTTGTTAAGTGGGATTAGGCTGGGTTCTTAACATGAATGGATGTACGTTTCTCTGCCAATGACTTTTATAGAAAGATTTGTAGATTCAGAATGTAGAGAAAGAAAAAATAGCAGGAGACAACCATCACAGGTTTAAGAGTTTTGGGGGTTAGGCAACCAGCTGAACCAGTAATAGCTGAGAGGTTCTAAGGACAGTAACATGAATGGTATTTCCATAGAAATATTCTTTTATGTCCATTTCTCTGACTAGTAGGCTCACATGGCTTTAGAAGCCAAAATGTTAGACTTCTTCATGCCCTTCTCATTACTTTGATCTCATCCTCTCTCCAAGTTTGGCTTTTGCAAGTATTAATGTTGCCTTGGGCTTATCTTCTGACATTGTTCTCTCTAAGGATTCCTAAAGATGGTAGTTCACCTTCCACCAATTCACACCACAGGGACTGCATATAATTGAAATTCATCCAGGGCTCCTGGGTGGGCCAGTCGGTTAAGCGTCTGCCTTCAGCTCAGGTTATGATCCCAGGGTCCTGGGATCAAGTCCCGGGTTAGGCTCCCTGCTCAGCAGAGAGTCTGCTTCTCCCTCTGCCCTGCCTCCCTGCTCATAATCTCTCTCTCTCTCTCTCTCTCTCTGATAAATAAATAAATAAATAAATCTTTTTTAAAAAAAGAAATTCACCCAGATCTCTGTACACGTATGATATATGTCATTCCTGATTCGGACTAAGGGTCAAGATTTTTCTCTCTGAATATTCTTTGATTATTTTTGTATGAATTTTAAAGAATACTGGTGTTAGAGAAAACTTACTTATGATAGTTGTTAAAAACAGTAAGGAAGACTTTATTTAAGTGGGAGAACTTCAATGGGGGTTTTGCAGTAGCATGGGAAGACCAGGTTCAACTCCAAATGTAATGACGATAGTGGGGATTTACCAAAGGAACAGGGTGGAACCAGAAATGGAAAATTACTAACAGGAAGTATCTGGGTAAGAAAGGATTCTGGCTGACCAACTTGACAGGTTTCTTAGAAGGTGGGCTAGGGTGATGAGGTATCAAGGCTGGGGGGTAAGGAATTTGATCGGATATTGGGATTTCCATTAAACTGACCTGGCAGGATTCTTGTTCAAACTGGACTAAGTAGACCAAGAACAAAGCCCAAGGTCAAGGCTTAGTCCAGAAGAGGGCTCAGAGGAGCGTGATTCAGGTTTGGTCGAGAAGAGCATCTTTGTCTTTGGGTACCTATGCTCAAGCTGCCACCTTGGCCTTTGGTAGTTATTTTTATAAATACAATATCCCAGGCTTAAGGAAGTTTTGGAAAAGACAATTTTCTGGCCCTTATATATTAGCCAAGCTAAAATGAAAGCAGTACCCACTACTAATCCAAGCATATGAATTGTATAAGAAAATCATGATAAGTTAAAAAAAAAAAGCAACTTCATTACAAAATTGTCAGATTGTTCAAATCTGAAAGAGGAAGCCCTATGATTTAAGAATTTTACTCCCCTGATCCTTCCACTTGTCAGATAAGTGATTCTCAATTCTATATGAAGCCTATTTGTGGATATGAGTAAATGGGTGAGCCAGGTCTGAGGGGCCGAGAAGATCCTGTACATGTTCTGTTAATAAAAAGGTTTCAGGGTGGCCAGAATTATCCCTGTGGACAGTCCTCCTGCTCTGCATGATGCCTATGATGTGGTCTTGATGCAGATAGGCTTCTAAAGTATGTTAGGGGCCATTACTGTGGTTTTGTCTTATTTTCTGAATCATGTAGAGTAATAACATTCCAGATGGACTCTGTTCCTCTGGTTCCATTTCTGTAGCACTGATGTATTTGCTAACCTCCATTGTGGGCGTGTTATCTTGCACAAGCAGCACATGTCACACTGCCTAAAGGGATGGCAGTCTGGGCTTCTTGGCTATCCACAAAGCATGGCAGAATTCCAATGGCCCATCTGTGGACAGACTTTATGCTTTCAAGTATCTGACTGTTTTCACACCCAGTGAATCGCCAGTGAGATAGAGTCATATCACATAAATCCTGATGCTTTTAGGAGGAGGACCAAAATCTTTATCTAGGCCCACATGGCTCTTTATATGATAGGGTGGTGACACTAACACCATTTTTTTTTCTTCAACAGAAGATTTTTTAAATACGTCCATTACCCATCATTTTACATCTCCATCCATGACACCCTCTCCATTTGTTCTTGCTATCCAACCAGTGATTTCTACGCCAGTGTCACCACAGAAGTCCCAAGGGTCTTCAGGTTCAGCTCTCAAACAGGCTAAGAGGAAGTAGCAGTGATGTATGTTGGTGGATAATTTTTTTGAGCCTATCATGACTGTCTCCCAAAACTCTACTTATCAAAGTAAAATAAACCATGCTCCCCACCCCTCACATGTTTCAGCCCTCACTGGATGCTTCAACGGCATCAGCAGTTTAGTTGGCACAAATGCTACATTTTAACTGTAACATCAGAAGTGAAAATGTGGGCTGGTGCTCTGCTCTCCCTCATCTGGTACTTTGTGTTCAAACCTGGTGGATCTTGAAATTCAATTACAGTCCTCTCTGTAGAATATAGTCAAGTGGTGACTACGTATTCTGACTGTACACGAAGACTGCCCCTTCTCTCTAACTTAAAAATTAAATGGTGGGGCGCCTGGGTCGCTCAGTTGGTTGAGTGTCTGACTCTTGGTTTCAGCTCAGGTCATGATCTCAGGGTCCTGGAATCGAGCCCCACACTGGGCTCTGTGCTCAGCGGGGAGTCTGCTTGAAGATTGTCTCTCTCTCTCTGCCCTTTCCTCTGCTCACACTCTAAAGTGAATAAATAAATCTTTAAAAAAATATGGTTACCAAAGTTTTTAAAACTTAATTTTACGTAACACGATGACTAGTGATAATTGAGTTCATGGGTCCCGAGCCAGATAAGGACCACTAATTGTTCAGTGCTTTATGTTAATTAAATTATTTTCCCATTAGGAATGCTTGCTACTTACAAAGAATTATTAATGTACCATACCCTTTGTCCCCACCCCTCCTTTTAGATTCCTGTAACTTGAATCTCTTAATAAATCAGCCCTAAGCCCTGAAATATACTATTGTTTGTTATTGCTATTTGGAAATGCTAAGCTCTCCTGAAATAAACTGCAAAGTAATTTCATTTGATTTTATCTTATTTTTTGAACTGAACATGTTATTTGGAAATGAAAAACAAGGCACGTTAAAAAAAGCAGACAAAAATCTATTCCTTTGTCACTAGTTTCTTGGGAAATTTTATCTAACATTATTTTTCCTTTTTAGTATGCTTGTTGTAATCCATTTATTTTCCTTTCACTTCTCGTTGAGCCTTCATTCTGGAACAGCATTCTTCCCATGATTATATTTCTGAATCCTCTGAGATCTCTGACTAAATTGTGTAGAACACGTGCAGCTGTAAGATTTCATTGAAACGTATAAAGAAGAAAGAGTTCTGTTTCTTTAAATTCCCTTTCGTACATAAAATATTCGGTGAGTTGCTGATATCTTTATTTAAACTTTTTCCAGATACAGAGTATTAGTAGATTTTTATCTTTGCGTTTAACACCTCTAGCTACAATTTTTAATTGGGGTTTTTATATAAAGGAGAATACATGATAACTTTGTGACTTTCTGTTCTGCCTGGTTCGAAAAATTCTAAATATTTTTAGAGGCAACAGGCAATAACTGGTGAGTATTCTAAATGCCAGCTTCAAGAAGTTGAAAAATGTTAATGTCATTACTAGCAAACTCTGTCATCCCACCCTGTCCCCAACATGTACACTTGCCCTCCATTGAGAGAATAAGCTAACTGGTAAAGGGAGGGTGAGGGCAGAAATCCGTGTAACCAGAGTCAAATGTTCTTAATCAATTGATAACTGTGGTAGGACAAGACCCACACCATTCACTCATTCAGTTCTGTGCTCATAACCCCGAAACTCTTGTAAGAATGAGACTTGCCTTGATGATTCACTTGTGAAGGATCTCGTCAGAAAACTGCTTGACTCAGAAACAAGGTCATTGTGTGAAATAAGCATTCATGCTATTAAGATGTTTGCCATGGGACTAGCCTGAGAAATTTGCACAAGACAGTTTATACACCACTCCTCTCGACCGTGAGGGATGCTTCATGAGAAGCCCGGTAAAGAGGTGCCACGTAGAGACTGGAGTGATTGTGTAAGGAGGGAGTCAGGATATAGACCACCAGAGCCACTGAGGATACAAAATAGGTTTTATTAAGGAAAAACTTATAAGCAGAGAAGTAACAGAATACACACAGCTCATCAAAATCTTGTTATCCCGTAGCTAATGCCGAGCAGTGGTGGGCTGCATGGGCCATGGCCAACACCCCATAGATAGGAGCCCGGGCCCTGGGATGCCAGACAGTTGCCCGTTCTCTTGTGCTAACTCGGATCTGTTGAGCCAGCTCTCTCCTAACTATCAAATCAAAGGAGGAAATGAACCTCCAAGGTTATCCAGGCTTTCGCTCCTCCGAGTGATGTTTAATGAAATATAACAATTTCTTAGGACAAGAAAGAGAAGATGGAATTAGTACACAAAAGGAATAATACAGAGGCAATGAGCCTGGAGATGTTGAAATCATAAAGAAGCAAGAAGTCCTTGCAAACCCAGGGTGAGAGAGAATGTATGTGTTTGTGTGTGTCCAATGCTATACCTATAGATACCTCACATGCACACTTAAAAAAAAGTATACGACATGACTTTTATCAGCTAACTTTCAAAAAGTTAGGCCCATAGATGAGAAAATTAATAATTTATATCAAAAACAGAACAGATAAGTAGGGTGCCTTGAAAACAACAAATGCCCAGGAGGATGTGGAGCAACAGCAAGTCTCATTCATTGCTGGTGCAAATGCAAAACAGTACAGCCACTCCGGAAGACAGACTGGGGATGTCTTACAAAACGAAATATACTCTTACCTCACAATCTGGCATTTACATTCCTTAGTATTTACTCTTGTGCACACAAAAACCTGCACACGGATGTTTGTAGCAGCTTTATTCATAATTGCCAAAGCATGGAAGCAAAGAAAATGTCCTTAAGTACGTAAATGAATAAACTGCAGTAAATCCAGACAATGGAATATTATTCAGAACTAAAAAGAGATGAGCTACGAAGCCATGAAAAGACATGGAGGAAACGTAAATGCATATTACTAAGTGAAAGAAGCTAATCTGAGAAGGCTACGTACCATAGGATGCCAACAGTATTAGACATTCCGGAAAAGGGTGAAACTAAGGAGATGGTGAAATGGTCAGCAGTTGCCGGACTGAGGGGAGGTGGCAGTCTGAAAAGGCAGACAACAGGATTTTCAGGGCAGTGAAGCTACTCTGTGTGATTGCATAACGAAGGACACGTATCATGATACATTTGTGCAAACCCGTAGAAACACACCAGGAGTGAACTATGGTGTCAGCTATGGACTTTGGGCAATTACGTGCCGGTTCATCAGTTGTAACAGAAACACCACTCTGGTGGAGGATGTTGGTAATGACAGAGGGCACGTACGCATGTGTTGGGCATATGGGAGATCTCTGTACCCTCCTCTTAATTTTGTTGTGAACCTAAAACTGCCCCCCAAAAATAAAATCTTAAAAAAAAATGAGAGAGAGAGAACATACGTATAAAAATCTATGTAATAGTAAAAATAAAAAGAATAGGTGGGGTAGGGAGAGAGTGCTGTTGTGACCAAAATCATAAGCTGAAATAAATAGAATGCACAACCGCATTCTGCTACTTTTGCCTCCAGGAAAGAAATTCCAGATTCTAGTTTACAAAGTTCAACCTAGATTTCTACCTTGTGCCCAAGAGACAGTGAAACCAGTTCAGAGAAGCATGTTTGGGTCCCTTAGGAAACACAGGAAGACTCCTGTACATTGACTGTATTGTTTCCGGGAAAATGGGGTTTTGCAGGATGCTCTGCAGAGGGTGAAAGAAGACAAATGCCCTGCTTTCATTTTTGAAATGCCAGCAAATTCTCTAAGAGCGGTGGAGTTAATTGTGCAGGCGAGGGAAGAGTTGCTGTAGCCCCTGTCCAAATGGGAGACCTTGGAAATGGAGCAGATACTCCACCCCTTGGCGGCACCTTCCTGGAGGGCAGCTGGAGGCGTGGTGGAAACTGCGGCATGTTAATCTCCCTTGTCACAGTCCCAGACCTGGCTTTTCGGAAATTTTTTTTCTTCTTGTAATGTACTTCCTAGAAAAAAGTAAAAGCTCTAAAGGCAAAGAAAAAAAAAAAAAAGAAAGAAAAGAAAAAGGTAAAGTAAAATATCAAAAAGTAGGTGTGGGTTGGAGAAAGGGAATAAAAGGGGCAGGAAGGGGCTCTGCCTTCCTTAGGTCTACCCAGGACGCCTTTCCTGGTTTATGATTCTCCCTCTGTTGAACCACAAAGAGAAAAATGTATTAGGCCCCTGAATGCCAGGGTATATTGTCTGTCAAAGGATTTGCCAGTTAAAGAACCGATTAATTTCCAGCTCTTACAGCTCACGAGGATATAAAAATAGGATCTTCTATGGCTTTTGAAATGTTGGATATACTCTCTTCTTAAAAGAGGAGAATTGAAACTGGCTTTTCTCTTTTCTAAAAGAAAAAAAAAAAAAGAAACATTTTGAGGCTTTGATGTTTTTCTGTCGGCCCCAAGACGTGTGACTTCAGTATTTATGCGCACGTGTGCACGCACGCACACCACGTGCATATTTGCACACACTGATGCAGAGGTGGTTTATTATAGAGTTAATGCCGATGTTTTCTTCTCCCAGGCAACTGATGATTTCCTTTCTTCCATGGTCAGATGGATGATTTGAACAGCTTGGAAGGGCAAGGGCAAGAAAAGCTTTGATTTATCTGCTGCTGAACTGATTTAGACGAATGCAGGAAGATGATACATCACTGAATTAGGGCGTGCAGGACAATAATGAGAACCTAAAGTGGGTGACAAGTGCACACTAAAATCCATATTACTACTAAACAAGCAGGCATGCATGTGTACTCTGTGCCTTATTTTATGTGATAGAGTGGTGCTTGTCATGTCTCAGAATAGTTTAATGAATGCTTTAGATCTGTAATTAGCAGGGCTCTCATGTGCTCACGAGATGCTGGCATTGGTGAGTGGTGAATTATTCAATAAATATGATACAGAAATGTAGACCCTGTGCAGGGGACTATATAGGGAAAGACTCAGAGAAACATGAGCAAATATGAATCCAGTTGTAGCCAATTTTAAAGCTATGCCATCTCTGGAGTAAAGAAGATACGCTAATAAAAAATGTCCCATTTGCTTTCAACATGAAAATCAAAAGAAATAGGAACAATAGAAGACCAAAAGCTTCTCTCTCCTTAAATTTTGTCATATTGATCAAGTCAGCCAGATATTCTATCTTCTTGGAGATTTATTCTCTAAGAATTCCTCTGGATAACCTGGGTTAGAGGTGAGTTCCCAAAGTCCAACTGAGGATTTCCCAAATATACAAAGAAAACAGAATGACAAGGTAAACTGCAGAGGCAACTGGAAAGTGCTGGAAGGATGTCTTCACAGGGCAACGTGGGACCTAAGAAGGTGCTGGGTGGAGGTGGGGAGGGCTTTTTATGCAGCCACCTCCAGCCCCACCTGGGGTGTCACCTGATTGATGGCTCAGGGGAAGTCTTTTGTTTGCTAGCAAGATGCCTTTCTGGCTCTTCTCTTGCCCCTTAAGTCAATGTGCAGCTCTGCTGTGGAGGCTTCGGAGGATCGCACTCTTCCAACACCTTCTTCTCACGCATTGCGTTAAATATGAATGATGAAAATTTCAGTCCATTTATTAATACATTTTTTTCATTCAAGTGATCACATGATATTTATATTAACACCTTTGATTTGTGTTTGTCACCTGTTTTCTTCTTGCGTAGAGTGTCACCCTCAGATTGACTTAGCTGTTGGTATCCAGCAGGGGTCTGTTAGTTACACAACTGACATGAATTTTAAAAGAATAAAAAAAAAAGACGTGGAGGCCATAAACCAAAAGAGCTCTATGCAAATGACCTTGCACAATTACACTGAAAACCAACATACCAGCAAGTTGGTAAAGATTTTTATCCTTCAAGGCTCTAATTGCAATTACCTAATATTGTGTGAATATTGCTTCAATACCTTGTACCGCACTTTTGATAGTCTTCATGCTTGTAAAAGATTCATTGTTAAATGCGCTTTTGGGTCAGCTTTGCTATTTACAAAATATACCTGCCTTTGGTCACTGTGAATCCCATTATGCCTAAAGAGCCTGATTACTTCTGTCCTGGTGTCTGAGAATGGATGAAGCTTTGTTTTAGAGGCTTGTGGAGTGCAGTCAATGATATTATTAGTGAAGTGACCTAAAAGTGACATTGAAACCTTGGATAAAACTTTAGCTTTGTCAAGGTTTACAGTCATGGATGACCCAAAGCACTACTGGGAAACAGGTAACTTCTTTCTGATACTGTTTCCCTCTTAGGTGTCAAATGATGCTATGGCGTCCTCTTGGTCCCTAATGGGGTGTTCTCTCTAGGGTGGCTCTTCCTTTTTACCATCTCTTTTGTCTCCAAACCAAAATCCAATTAATTTTGGGTATCCTTGTGACTCACCAGCTAATCTGATTCACCAATGAATGCGGAATCCTTAATCCTTGAACAAAGGGTTAACTATCAATGACCTTGCTCTGACAGATCATTGCGCCTTTCAGCTGATGCCTTCGTTGTCTCAATCTAAAGCAACAGACAGTGGTTGGGATTAGCTACTTGGGATACTGCTGGAAAGATGCTTAGACTTTATTCTGAAAACTCAGGATTTGTAAAAACAAAGTTTTAAAAATATAGTGGGACTTATTTCATTTTTCTGTTTAATTGGCCAAAATATTTACACTTGGGATCAAGAGGTGCTTCTCATGTATAATGTTTCCTTCTTCATATTTTTGTGCTAAATAATAGAATGAATGTATACAAGTGGTAAATGATTTAAACAGGACAAGACCATATAAAGTGAAAAGTAGAATCTCCTTGTCTTGCTCCTCTGTGTCCTTGTCCTGGGTTTTGGTTCCTAGAGGCAACTGTGGTGGGTAGATGTGTTCCTGGAGGTTCCCACTGTGTGTTGAAATAATACTCTTATGCCTCTATTTCTTGATTTATCAATTTTAAACATTGCATATTGACTTTCCTATGAAAGATGAGCAATTTAGTGTACTTATATTATTCTTTACCTTATTTTCCCCATCTACTTCCTGATTTTCATTATTGTACATTATTTATAACATTTATATTCTGTCCTGCAGTTCTGTGCTTATAATTAAACCTTTTATATTCTGTCTATAGGCTGATTCTAAAACAAGAAAGATAATTAACATTTTAATACTATAATTATATAACTATTATTTACTCCAGAACTAAGTAGAACAATTAGATGCAGGTGGATGAAAACATAATTTAGCAAATTAAATTTTTGCTGTTTGAAATAAAATCTTCAAAGTTTAGCAGCCTAAGAAATTTCTCTTGTTTTCCATCTCATTTCCTTTCCTATTTCTGTATCAGAGTTGCTCTTATTCCGTATACTATATGCGATTTCTTTGTCAGATGCTTTTTGTTTGCCTGTTTTTTACTGTTGCTGGTATATACTTCTGAATTTTTTTTTACAAATACGGAATATGGGTTTTAAAATTTGTGATATCTTATATCAAAGACACTTAAATAAATCCTCACATGTCATAATTTGGTTGTATATATACATTCCTAGATTCAAGAGAACTTTCGTCTCTGGACTCTGCTCCTTATTTTGTAGTATCAACTGTGAATTCCTCCTTGGCAATCAGCCTCTTTTCTTTTTCTTTCTGGAAGTTTCTCAGACCTTTAGTTTCTCCTAGCCTGAAATTTCAGTAGGAAAGTGCTAGTTGTGTGAATCTTAGAACCTTGGTCTTTTCAGCTAAGGCAATTATTATATTTTAATTATTATTTTATTATTTATTATGTTATTATCTTATTTTACTATTTATAATTTTTATATTTATTATGATTATATATTATCATTATTATTTTATGTATCTCTATATATTTCCCATACTGTTGTTTCTGTTTTGTGGTTTTTCTTTTTAAAAGATTTTATTTATTTATTTGAGAGAGAGACAGCCAGCGAGAGAGGGAACACAAGCAGGGGGAGTGGGAGAGGAAAATGCAGGCTCCCAGCGGAGGAGCCTGATGCGGAACTCGATCCCAGGACCGTGGGATCACGCCCTGAGCCGAAGGCAGTCACTTAATGACTGAGCCACCCAGGCGCCCCTGTTTGTGATTTTGGAACTTAACAAGTGAATATTGAACTTTGAAAATGTTATCGCCCTTGTCATTTTTCTCTTGTATTTTCCACTTTTGTCTTTTTGTTCTATATTCTGGAGGATTTCCTTTACTCTATTTTGTATATATCTATCCCTATCATTTACTACTTAGATATTATCATTTAGTCCATTCATTACTTTAATCTTGTTCTTGGATTGTCCCCTTTTCATGGCTGTTCATCTTTGTGTTAAGGATGCAGTATCTTCTTGAATATTTTTTTGGATACTAATTATTTTTAAAGACTGATTTGATTCATTATTTCTCAGATTAGTTGTTCGTTTTGTTCCTCTTGGTCTTTGTTCTCTTATTCTTTTGGATTTTGGGGGGTGTCGAATGCTTTTTCGTTTTTCATTCATTTCCACAAGTAGAGAGGTATACTGGTGAGTAGAGGTAGCTGGGGTATATGGCCCTGCATCCAGGAGGGTTCTCTTCTGAAGAGAACTGTGTGCGGAGTCTGCAAGGTTGAGGACGTGCATCCCCACAGGAGATTTTCTGGGAGGGCACCTAAGCAGAGCAACTTAACTCTGGGAATGCAGAGCTTTATTCTGTTTCACTCCTTTCCTGTTTCACTGCTTTCCTTTCTCATTGTTGTTCCCTTTTGTATCTTTCCCAGAGGTCCAGCTTACCAACAACTTGGCTTCTGTCTCAGGTCCTGGCACCCTTGCCTAGCATCCTTACTTCCTCTTTAGGCAGATTGTAAACTTTTTAAAAAGTATTTTATTTATTTTATTTATTTGAGAGATAGAGCATGAGTGAGAGGCAGAGAGAGAATGAGGCTCCCCACTGAGCAGGGAGCCCGATGCAGGACTCGATCCCAGGACCCTGGGATCATGACCTGAGCCAAAGGCAGATGCTTAACCGACATCCCAGGCATCCCAGATCATACACTTTTGTTAGAGTTTAGCTCCTGGGCTCCAAGAGTTCAGTGCTGAGGGCAAAATCCTATCTTGGTTTCATTTTGTCACTAATGAATTCATTCTGCCATATGGTTTCTTATCCATCATTTCAAGGGAATATGGAGAAAAAGAGTCAACAGATGAGTGAACAAGCCAGTCATTTCACAGCCTGAGGCCCCACATTCTTACTGTAATATTGGTTAAAGCTGACCAAAAAATAGGCATTTATTTCATTTGAAATGAAATCACCTACTAAAATGAAGACAATACAAGATATTAATAGTTTTTCAAACGGTATAAAAACGCATTTTAGCTCCAGAGGACACTGAACTCCACAGGCCCATGCTCTGATAGGCAGGGCCCTTGGGAGGAAAACTCAATATTTAGGGACAGAGAAGGAGGCTACTGGGGAAAATCAGGCAAAGCCTATCATGGAAGCATCTGTCTCTTTGCTGTTTACTCTATAACATGAACTTTCTTTTCTTTTTTTTTTTTTTAAAGATTTTATTTATTCATCCAACAGAGACAGCCAGCGAGAGAGGGAACACAAGCAGGGGAAGTGGGAGAGGAAGAAGCAGGCTCCCAGCGGAGGAGCCTGATGTGGGGCTCGATCCCAGAACCCTGGGATCACGCCCTGAGCCAAAGGCAGACGCTTAACAACTGAGCCACCCAGGCGCCCCTGTAACATGAACTTTCAACTGTTCTTTCATGGAGTCCTGAATTGAGTCCTTAGGTCACCATACACTGTTCAGTCATGGGCAGGGGACTGTAAGTGAATGTTCTTACATTTTTATTTTGTCACTATGAGATCAACCAAACTGTCCTATAGAGTCACAGTTCAGAGAAATAAATTTTATATTGTTGAGGAAACTTAAGGAGGCTTTGCTCTCAGGGTTCACATACTTTTTAAAGATAAAAATGAACAGAATCAGAAAATATATACCTGAAAAGCACATGGAGAAAACCTACCACATGTATTTTATTTATTGGCATATGGAGATCGCAGGTGTCCTTTCCTGTCTTCTATTCATTCATTCATTCATTCATTCATTCATTCATTCAGTAAATAGTACTTGAGTGCCAGGTCTGCACCAGGGGCTGCTACAGCAGCCAAGCGCACAGTGGTGAAGAAAATAGACACTGTCTCAGCACTCACAGAACTTACATCAGGGTAGAGAAGCAGACAATCACAAATTTACAATGTAAAGTAAGGAGGTGCTAAATACTATGAAGAAAAATAGAGCAGAATGAATGGGCCCAGTGATGACACATCGGTGATAGGGATGGTGGCTGTAAGCTACAGTCCTTCTGAAGAACGCCACTGAAGAAATACCTTAGAGCCAGGTTTCCCACAGTGTGTTCCAAAGTGAGCTCACAGGACACTTATTCAAGTTTCGAGGGAAACACAGTAATACTCAACATCTAGTAGGCCCCACATGAGGTACCAGCTTGTGGTAGTTCTCAAAGTTTCAACACTATCTCATGCTCCATTCCTTCTGTGATGATTGATCTTTGCAAAGCTGAGCTTTTAGGCTGATGACACGATTAAAAGCAAGTATTGAGTAAAAGCTAAGAAGAGGTAGTGAGGGTAGCAGGGCCCAATGTGTTGCAAGGTCTAAGGAGTTATGCAGTGTCCAAAGGTACACACATCCCACTAGTAAGTGTGGTAGGTGGAAAAAATGACCCCTCAAAGATATATTCACTTCTTAATTCTGGGACCTATGACTATTACCTCATTAGGCAAAAGAGTGAACATTACCTTATATTGCAAAAGATGTGATTAAGTTAAGGACCGGAGGGAGTGAGTTTATCCTGGATTCTCTGGATGCACCTTAAAAACAATTTTAAGTATCCTTATAAGAGAGAAGCAGAAGATTCAATGTAGAGATACAAAAAGGAGAAAGTGATGTGAAGACAGGTGGGGATGGCAGTGATGTTGTTACAAGCCAAGGAATGCCAGGGACTGCCAGTAGCCACCAGAAGATAGGAGAAGCATGGAGTATATTCTCCTGCAGAAATTCTATGAGAGAACATGGCCCCTGAGACACATTGATTTCTGATTTCTGGCTTCCAGAGCTGTGGGGGAATGAATTTCTCTTGTTTTAAGTGGCCTGGTGTGTGATAATTTGTGACCCTGGAAAGTGGCCTAGGAAGCAACCCTAGAAAACTAATGCAGTGAATAATTTTGGTTATTTATAAATGAAATACAAATGTTTTTTTCTTTCAATTTATGCATATTATTATTTTTTCAAATGGCTACTAAGTTGTTAGGACATAAATACTTATGTTGTTTGGACGGAACTCCTAAATACATGGAACTGAAATATTTTTCTCTTGTCCTATAATCCACATGAAACAATTACTGAATAGAAAGGTTGTGTGAACAAAAAAAATTTTGCAAATTTTTTCTTAAAATGAAAAAGTGGGCAGTGGGATATTTTGAGGAAAGTATGTTCCAGGAAGGGGCAAGATCAAGGGCAGAGGCCCTCAGGAAGGATCAAACACGGTGGGTCACAGAACAGCAAAAGGCCAGTCTGCCAAGACGTAATGAGCAGGAGATGAAGTCCAAGAGAGAAGCAGGGGTCGGATGTTGTGTGACCTCACAGGCCAGAGTAAGGAATTTAATTATGTTGTATGATGAGGAGCCATTGGGCAGTGTTGACTAGAAGAGTGAGCTGTGGCATGATTTACACTGTGAAACAACTGTCTGGCTGTAGTGGAGAGAATTGACCACAGGAAGCCAATTTACAAAGAGTGGAAGACAAAGGCTTCAGGCTTGCTTAGAGACCTGGATAAACCTTTGCCCCATCTTTCCCATCTGTTTGTGTTGGCTACTCTATGTTTACCTTCTGTGCAGAAGACCATGTAGATGTAGAAGAAATTGTGGAATTTGTACACAAGGGTGGAGAATTCTAGGTATTGTACATTTGCTTTGGGTATATCCCTTTCTAGATGTCAAAGCCCTCTTCTAGAAGTTTATTAATCAAAAACAAAGAACCAATAATGAGAGTATTTGGTCAGGTTGCAAAGGCATGGAGTGAGCATAGGTGCTAGAAGGTACTCCATGGGGGAGCAGAGCAGACTGTCTGGATCCTTTAGTGAGTGGTGTATCAGCCTCCCCTACTGAAGGGCCAGGTGCTCCTTGGCCATAGTGTGGGAAGCTTGGGCCCCTCTGTACCAGGGACAACTGTATCATTTGTTTCCTGTGCTTGGCAGTTGCAGGGAGCTCCTGTGAGCAAAGGAACTTGAAGGCCTAAGGTAACAGAACAAATAAAAGTAATAGATCTCCAGGGCCACAAATGGAGCAGAGGCAGATTCCTCACGGCAAGGAAACTAGCAGATGGAGAAATCCCAGTAGCATTCTTGACTCAGAAATTTCTAGTGTGGCCACCCTGGGGCCCCAAGGGTGGGCCACATGGCTCCTTTTCTGGAAGCTACTTAACTCAGTCACATGACTCCACATAATTGACATGGGTGATCCAAAAGGAATACCCTTTTTTAAAATATATTTTTTATTATGTCCAGTTGGCTAGCATATAGTACATCATTAGTCTTTGATGTAGTGTTCAGTGATTCATCAGTTGCGTATAACATCCAGTGCTCATCACCACATGTGCCCTCCGTAATACCCGTCACCCAGTTACCCCATCCCCCCACCCCCCCTTCTTTAATTCTCAGTTTATTTCCCAGAGTCCAGAGTCTGTCATGGTTTGTCTCCCTCTCTGATTTCTTCCCATTCAGTTTTCCCTTCCCTTCCCCTGTGGTCCTCTGTGCTATTCTTATGTTCCACATATGAGTGAAACCATATGATAATTGTCTGTCTCTGCTTGACTTATTTCACTTAGCATAATCTCCTCCAGTTCCATTCATATCTTTTAATAGTTACTCTCAATGTGAACCGGCTGAAGGCTCCCATCACAAGATGCAGAGTTTCAGATTGGATAAAAAAGCAGGGCACATATGTATGCTGTCTATAAGACACTCATTTTGAACCTAAAGACACCTCCAGATTGAAAGTGAGGGGATGGAGAACCACTTACCACATCAGTGGACCTCAAAAGAAAGCTGGGGTAGCAATTCTCATATCAGGAATACCTTTATCTAGCCTAGCTCACTCTCCAGTCTAGTCCCACTGAACTCTGTTGGTCAGACCTCCATGTTCAGTTATGGACATCACATGGAACCTTGATGAACTTTTGAAACATATCAAACCAAAGTATCTTGATTCCTGATGCTGCTGAGTTTCTCGGTGTCCCAGAGCTCCTCCACCCCAAATCACTGGTCATCATTGATTATTTCAGGGAGAAGAAAAATAATAGCCTAGAAAAATGGGGAAATATTTTTTAGTATGAGAACTCAAATTTGACTTTTCTCGAGCCCATAGAGAGACAGTAATCTTGAAAACCAAACTTGGTGGAGACACAAAAAGGGTTTCAAACATTCAAATGTTTCCCTTTAAATACCAAGTGTGGATTGTGGCAGTCTGAACATAGAACTGTAAGAGAAGGCATATCTTGGGACGGTGGAAGATTAGATATAACAAAAGTTCCTGCCATGCTGTTGTTTGACACAGGGCAGAGCAGAAGAGTAGCGTGGTAGAGAGAGGCATCTAGATGGAGGGCCCTGGGCTAGTAGGAGAATGGAGAAGGTCTGGGAGGCGTGCAAACCAGGCAAGGTCTGCAGTCAGATGGCAGAGACCATACTGCTGAGACTTTGCAACTGAGGGCAATAGGTGGTTACCAGGTTTTTCAGCAGTGGGTGCTTGCACAATATCTAGGAAGAGGATGGGACACCCTAGGATAGCCGAGTGGATCAGAAACCGGGGGTGGGAGAGGACACCTCAACAGAGGACAGTGACGGCCCAGAGATAGCACTGAATGAGAGCAGAGGCCCTTGCCCATCTCCACTACCATTAGGATACAAAAGCTGTCTCTGAACTTACAAACCAGGGAGGGCAGGGGGCAGGGATGGGGATTCCTTCGAGAGGGGAGAAACACCCTTATATGGAGAACTTAAACTTTGAATTGATTGAATATTGACCTGAATGAGACGTGGGTCTTTCTGTTACAACTCCATGCACCTCTCAATCTGTACAGTTGCTCAGGAGGAATAGCAAGATTGTAGAAAAAGTAAGTTTAGGGGTAAACCAGTCAAAACCAGAGCACTAACAAAACAATTGTGTGTATTTCAGAGTGAACATGAGTGCCCAGGCATGCAGGTGGATCAGGGGCTGTGGGCTGCCTTGTAGAATAAAAATTCTGAGAAAAAATATTGCAAAGGCACAGCCTTGTTGTCTTGAGACAAGGCAGGGAGAACTGGAGTCCTGAGCATGGGGGAGTCCCGGGTAGAGATAACGCCTTAAAAACAAACAAAAGACCCCACAATTCTTTAGTAGATAACTGCTTTTAATTTTCTTTAAGTGCAGATTCGAAGGCTCCTGCTTATACAGCTGAGGGGGTTTTCCTTTCCTGCTGATGGTTACAGTGCTAATCTGCCTTCCTTGCCCAGCAGAAATCGTGTATGAACCAAAGTGACTTCTGTATTATACTGACATCCAATCGTGGTCCAGTAATCAGTGTTATAGAGATGTGTATTGCAGCAGAATTTTAAACTGGAAGGAATGGTTCGATTTATCTGGAAAGTTTAATTTTCCTCTCTATGATCAGAAACGGGGGCTCTAAAGTAAGATATAATTAATTGTAGATGATACAAACTTAAAAAAAACACATCAAAGTCAAAGCCTGTGAATTTTGATTCAGCTGCACACATATTCAAAAGGACGTGGGTCAACTAACCAGAGGGCAGTGGAAGAAAGCAGCTGACATGATGAACCGCCTTATCTGAGAAGCAGATGTCTGAGGTGTTTCGCCTCAGGAGAGGAGACTAAGCAGAGATGTGACAAGTGTCTTCAAATATTTTAACGGTTATTGTTTTGGAGAATGAGTTATCTAGAATTATAGTGCTGGGCAGCAGTGACTTTGTCTTAGGTTGAGAAGATCTTTTTTTCCCCCCAGCAAAATCATTCTGGAATCACACCTGAGCCCCTCCCACAGACCTCCACTTTCCTTCTGAGGCCTTTCCAGCTGAATCCCAGGAATCATTACACATGGTTTGATAAATCACTGCTATAGAGAGCACAGCAAGAATCAGCAGACAGAAATGTCCTTGACAGATTGTAGCACTGTTTAGAGAATGCATTTATAATTGTGAGTCGCTCTCATTTTCCATCATATTCTATACCCTCTGTACTCACACTCACACTTGGATAAGAAAGAGTTGGAACACTTATCCTGTGTGAGACATTGTGAGATATACTTCCTCACCTCTGCGTTCCACTAACTTTTGCTCCAGTCTCCTGAAAACTCGGTGTTTCTCCTGGGAGTCCCGAAGGAGCATCTCCCCCGTTGCCATGGGGTTTGGGGTTTTATTCGTCTTATCCCGGCATTTTCTCCCTTCAGCGGCTTACCATGTCTGCCAGGCACACAGCTGCATCTGACACTGCTTCCTGCTTCTGGGCACTTCTCTGCTGGCTCCACCTGGCACCTTTCCCACCTGATGGACACTCTTCGCCTCTTTTGTGAGAATCATTGTGCAAAACCACTGCTTCTGCAGAGTCACTTCTCTTCCCAGATCAGCATCTGTCTCTGTGACTTCCAGACTCAACATCCTCTTGCTGGGTATCACAGTCTCCTCCTAGACGTTTCCTGGTGCTAAAGCAGTGTGGCATTGTGAATGGGGGAAGAATACTTACTTTTGTGCTGTACCAAGTTTGAGGAACCTGGGTGACTTGTGCCCCATTATCATAGAGAATATTCAGCAATACAGAGATATTAGTGACTCTTTCTTCAGAGAATTCAGATAGGAAGCCAAAGTTGACAGACACATCCAAAAAATGCGTAGCAGGATGCATTCAGGATCATTTCTCTCTTCTAATGACCATGGCTTGTTTGCTGGGTCAGGACTTATTCCTGGCTCTGTTTTATGTTTTCTCTGAGAAGTCTTCTTGATTCTTTGTGTAAGTACCTATTGGGAAGTCTGACCCCACAGGTTTGCCAGGTAGCCCCAGATATTTGCATACCTCAAGCAAAGTCTCTGCTACATAATTATAAAAGGTATACTTTTGTATTGTAGAATTTTTAGAAAATACAAAAATATGCTTGCTCAGCATCCCATCACACCTGATGATACAGAATGTATGGAAAGAGGGAGTCCGAGAGTGAAATTATATGAGAGAGAGAGATTTATTTTTTTAAATTTTTTTTAAAGATTTTATTTATTTATTTGACAGAGATAGCCAGCGAGAGAGGAAACACAAGCAGGAGGAGTGGGAGAAGAAGAAGCAGGCTCATAGCGGAGGAGCCTGATGTGGGGCTCGATCCCACAACGCCGGGATCACGCCCTGAGCCGAAGGCAGGCGCTTAACCGCTGTGCCACCCAGGCGCCCCGAGATAGATTTATTTTTACACACATAGTTTTGCATCTTATTTTGGTGATTCTCTTTGTAACATTCCCTGGATGATTGTGCAGTTCTGTGTTTGCTCCAGATTTCAAGTGATAGAATGATTGCTGTGTGTACTGACGGTGTGACAAGATTATCCAAATGCTGGCGCCAGGGTGTAGTTTGTGTGCGAATACACATGTGGCTTAAATGTGGCAATCAGTGGGAGGTAGACTCCCATCAACCAGATTTTAATTATACATGGAATACATCCTTCACATAAGTCAGAGAATCCTGTAACTTCAAAAGCTGCATTTGAAATGGATTTAAAAATCATTTAAGGTACTTAGGTTGTATTCTGTTGACAAAAAAATTTTTTCTAAATAGTAATTAGATGGGTTCACATTCTTCCTGGATTTGGGAATTCCTGCCAGGTCATTAAGAGTACCTCCTTCCGTCACCAACCTTACTATGGCCCCAGCAAGAAGAGGTAGCTGTTTACACAGTATTTCTTCAAACAACTTTCTAACACACCTCTAATACTTAAATTATCCACCCTCTCCATTCTATGACAAGAAAATATTCTTTGTCACATATAATCTGACTGCCTGCTAAGGAGGGTAGGCCCTGGTAACTGGATGAGCAAAGATGGCGGTGGGGGGTATGATGCATGTTTGGCATTGCTGAGAGGGGACACAATTGCTCTGCATTAGGAAGAGGGAGAGACTAAGAGGGAAAGACAAAGGAGAGAAAGACCTAGAAGGAAACTGGAGTGGAGAGCCACATTTGGAAGGAAATCAAGTAACCTGAGGGTGAAAAGACTTACCTGGGAAGTGTCATTATTGGGACTTCACATTGAGGCTGCAGAATTGGGTAAGGGGCTCTCACCTCACTCCACTCGTCTTAGTTCAGTTTGCTGTAACCAAGTCACTGGGTGGAAAGAGGGCAAGGGAGTTCTCTGGGTCCCTTTGATAAGAACACTAATCCCTCATGACCTAATCACATCCCAAAGGCCCTACCTCTTCATACTATTACATTGAGGTTAGGATTTCAACATAAGAATTTTGGGGGAACACAAACCTTCAGTCCACTGCACGGGTAGGATGACTTCTTTGTGTGCAACACTGAACACTGTACGGAACAAGACAGGGAGGAACAGAGACTTAAAAGAGCCATCAGACCCACCTCCTGCTACTTGCCCAGCCTCTGTTCTCTTGCCTGGCTTTGCTTCTTGACTTTCCCCTCCATCCCTTCAGGCTCTGTCCTGCCCTGCAATCCAAGGTCCGTCCATATCAAACTACTAAATTTGTCACATTTTCTTCAACACTTTTTCTTTACACTTGTTGCTGGAGCACTTTCTCCCCAGCCTCTACTTTATGCCTTGTTAATTCCTATTCACACTTGCTGTTTCTGTTCAGATGTCAAAGCTTCCAAAAGCATATGCTGACTGTCACCACCCCCCACCACCAATCCCCTGATTGAGGTAAGGGCTCTTCTACCATCTACTATGCTCTCTTGTTCCTGCTGCTCTCATTTCTGTTTCCTCCACTAGATCTAAGTTCTTTGGTGGCTGGAATGAACCATGCCTGCTTGACCTTTATAGTCCCAAAGCCTAGTAGAGTTCCTAAGAAGTATTCAATAAACATCAAATGGGCAGGAGAGTAGAGGGATTAATGAACAGAGTAACAGTGGATGAATGGAGCTGTTAATTTTCCTTTCAGACCTACTACTCCTCTCTGCATCAAGCAAGGTCCAGTCAGAAAGCAAGCAGATAAACAAACAAAAAACATAAAGCCTAACAAACTAGACATTTAAAACAAAAGTAGATGTCATTAATTACACATTGGAAGAGCTACTGAGGTAACTGGTATCTGTAACTGCAGGAATCAGCTATCTACAGGACAAGGGGACTAGAAGAAAGAGGTGGGTGTGCAGAACCCATAGTCCCCCCTACCTTTGGTGCTCAGAATTCTGAGGAGGAGTAGAGTTAGGTGATTGCTAGACCTCTGAAGACAGGGTATGGCCTAATGGTGCTTGGACTTCTGGGGAGAGGGCATCTCTGGTGGGTGCACACCGTGGAAGGGGGCCACGCCTAGGGGGAGAGGGAGCATAGCATGGTTAGTACTGGCACCACTAGGAATCCCAGACCTCACTGCTGCAGGTACCTCTGGAGGGGCATGGAAAGGTTGGTGGCAGGAGTCATGAAGAAGCCAGAGGCTGGAGTCAACCATCTGTGGTGTTGGAGCATTGCTAATAGGGCCTGAAGACAGGAGGAATGTCTCTTCTCTCTTCTTGCCACCTTCCAATCCTTTGGTGCCTCCCATCAGCAGAACCTAATAAAATGCCAACTGGCAAGTTAGTATGAGGAACATAGTATGCAAATCTAGGCCCAGGATTACAGAGTATAGAAGGGACTGGGGCTCAGAGAAAATAGGTAAATAACCACTCCAGTCAATTCCCTCAGCTAATCAGCATCCATACCTATCCTTCTAACACCTAAGAGTTTTGTGCATCTTCCTAATAAGATGCAATTATTCTTTAAACAAATGAAGACTATATTACCTTCTCCCCAGAGGGAAAATTTCCCACAGCAATCATATCCATATCTATCTGAATATTCTATAACACAAAGACAAAGTCATAGATTTAACCAACAACAGTAGTACTTAAGTAAAATAGTAGGAGAGAAGAGGAGGAAGGAAAAACATTAGAATACACATTACATGCAAGGTAGAAAATATTCATAACAGCTGCTTTTCTATAATTGTTCATGGTGCCATGGTTGACATTTATAACTTCCTTTTCCACCACCTGTTTGACGTTTCCTTCATCGTAAGATAGCAACTCAGGTGGCAAAGCTTCTTTACTGGTAGCACAACCCAAGCCTTCATTCCTAAAAGAGTCTGAATCCCCGGAGTATTGCTTTTAGTGGGATGTGGTTTTCCACAAGTTTTGCACATGGAAGTATGTGAAACACCCATAGAAGACTGTAGTTTCCAGACACAGTTCTTTCTGCCCCTGTGAGGAGCAATTTTCCCAAACATTATATAAAATTCTTTTTGAGACTTTTGACTCAGTAGCATAAGAAACCCCAAATGGTCAGATAAGCCTAAATAGGATCATTTGTCCTTGGGAACTAAGATCCCTATACCAGCAAAGCTCAAAGTTGTAGATATGGGAAACAAAAATTATCTCTCTGTAGGAGAGTCCATTCCCAAATTTTACCTCTTGATTCTGGCTATTGGATAAACTGCGCATGTGTTGGTCACTGGTTCAAAGCCTATAGTTCATCTATAAGATAGGATACCAGTCTTTTGGGATTTTCTTTCTTAGCTGGCCTTTAATTGGCATTCCACCATTTGATCAGAGCAACTATTTCTGGGTGATGTGATACGTGTTAAGACAAGTAGAAATCATGGGCATGGGCCTATTGCTATGCTACTTTTGTCATGAAATAAGTTCCTCAGTTAGAAGCAGTGTTGTGTGGGAGACCATGATGGTGGATAAGGCATTATTATATAAGTCCAAGGTTAATGGTATGGGGAAAACGTTGCAGTTAGGAAAGAGAAGCCCATGCTCTAGTAGGTATATATTCCAATAAGCAGCAGTGGTTTGACCCTATGAGGAAGAGCTGCAACTTAAGTAATTTGCTAGTAGGCGGTGCTCTGGCTTCCCTGCAGATGAAGCATGTCAGTGAGCTCAGTTTTGGTCTCTGCTATCAGCAGGTTAGCCAGTCTGTGGTAGCAATTGCCAGTTCAGCTTTGGAGAGTGTAAATGCAAGTTGATAAGCTCTTCCATAGCCTCCATCCCTGCCACTAAGGACCCTGAAGTAGCCGGGGAAAGGCTACTTGCCACAAAACATGTCATCACGAATATCTGGATATTGAGAGCCTCTTCTGTGGTGGGTGTTTTTTTGGTGATCCCATGAGACACTCACTTCATGAAGACACTTAAAAATAAACTCATGAATGGAGCACCAACATTCTAGAAAAGCTCCATGGGAGTTGCCTCTGTAGACTGGGGAGATGGTAAGGATGTTGCCATTATGACGGAGATGCCATTATGAAGGGATCCTACAGTGGCAGATGTCAAGCACTAGTACTTATTTCCAAAAATAAGGCATCAACAGAGTAGAAGGAGTTAATAGCAGTAGGGATATAATGGCAACCAAAATAGTTAAGCCTAAAAGGATCTTCAATGGCGGCTAATTCATAATATGTCCATAGACATGAAAGAGATGGGGAGCCCACTAGAGTATCGCTTGATGTTTATTACATGAAAGAATCCTAGTCTAGTGGGCAGAAATCTGACTTGAGTTGTCATAATACAGAATCATGGCTCTCGTCTGATTTTGTGGTCTAAGCCTGTCCACAGAGACTGAACTTTTTCCCTCTATTTTGTTCTTTGTTGCATCTTTGGTGTATTTAAAATGAGTGAATGCATGAATAAATGCATTGATATAAATGACTAATAGAAAAAATGGGAAGGAAAGGCTGATAAGATTTGTTGGCTCAATTAGAAGAATGGGTTAAAGGCTCAAGATGAAGCTTTGGATGCTTAGGAAAATGGTGATAGCATTAACACAAATAGAAAATTTGGGGAAAGTAACCTATTAGAGATAGCAGGGAGTATAAATATGAGGAATTCAGCTTTAAAGCTGAATCTGAGAATTGTTGCAAATCTTTTGCAAAGCTTCCAGGGGTCACCCGGCATCAGCTTTTAATTTATTATCTGGATAAATAAGCCATCCATTTGGGTGGGAATCTTGGCTCTATCACGATACATGTAATAAAGATGGTCTGTGTGATATGTGATATGTTAGTCTCAGGCTGACACTCCCATCCCCAGACCCCTACCCCTGCATCATACTCATTACCTTCTGGACCTGTGCAGGTGGCTGAGCGGAGCAGTCAGATAGAAATGTTTACACAGAGAACTCTTCATTACCTCTGACAGACGTATTTTAGCCTCACAGCTTCCAACCCCAGTTTCTGGAAGGCTGCCCGGCATTGTTGCCAGATATCATTGCCATGGAAACCACAGACCATCCCACTAGGGTGAGACACACAAAAGCAAAAGCACTGTTAATAACAGATTTTTTTTTTTTTTTTGGCTCTGGTCCCTTTGATTTCACACCTGACAGGACTGAACATACGTCCCTCTGGGGGACACAGGGAAAAGCAAACCAGTAGAGTTGGGGTTATTAGTGGCTTTTAGGAACCGAATAACCTGGGTAAATCCCACTCAGAGAAGCAGGGTCACAAATTACTCTCCAAAGCATAATAATGTTTTTCTTATTTTCCTTTAAATATAGAGCTACCATGGCTGCTACTTCTTTTAGAAAAGAATGATATCTATTAGGTTTTTGACATTGTAAAGATAACTTCAGTGAAAATGGGTTTTCTATTCCAGGCATTAACTCAACCATACCAAAATTACCTTGGTTTCTCAGAATGTGAATGGAGGAGGGCACTTGTAATGGGTATTACCTAGCACAAAGAATTTGTGTTGCTCACTTTGAAGCCAATAGAAATATTGGTATTGCATTGTCCTTTTGAGCTGGGCAGTCGTGATGAGGATGGGTGCCTATGTTAGCATTCATGGAGCTGTGCACTGGAGACCTGTGTATGTGACTGCGTAAATTGTATCTCTATAAAGTATGGTTAGTATAAAACGTGGAAAACTAAAATATTCAGAGTGATTTTTTTTCTAATTTGCTATTTAATGGGGGGAAGGTGGGTTTGAGGTGTGTCTTCCTAGAATCATACAACTTTAATTTTGTAACTTTAGTTGCATCATTTCTTAAAAATTACTTTCTCAGAATCTCTAAGGATCTCCATTGTGCTGAGGACTGAAGGGGCTGCACACCTACCTATTGAGCAGTTATTCTGGGAGAGGGTTTATTTTTTTAAATTTATTTATTTTTCTGGGATGGGTTTAAATGTTTTTCCTTCAGCCCACCCATTCCCTCTGTTGTTTGTGTGTCCCGTCACGTACCCATCACACACCCCAGCCAGGGGTCTAGTGTTCCACTGGCCACATCCTAGATTGGTATCTGACCATGGCTTGTATACTCACCTGCTCAGCCTGGCGGTTCTCTCCTGATGCTTGGAAAGAAGCTATGGTGAGTCTCCACTATAAAGTTATAGATGGAATTCCAATGCTGGTCAGTAATAACAGTCATTCTCTTGCTCATTTATCAGTTTCTACCTTCCCAGCGACCATCCTTGTTTTTCTTACTAGGTGGAACCTCCCTGACTGAAAGCATCCTCAGTCCTGCTCGTTTCTTCCCTTTCCATGGCCCCCTTCTAAGTTGTATTTTGTTCCTGTCTGCATCTCTGTTATCCAATCAAGGGATAGCACTGAAATACATGATAAGTGTTGATTAATTTTGTTTATTATCCCCAATTATTTTCTTCTTCCTCTTCCTTGATATTCATTCTACATTCTTGTCTCGATGAAAACCTTGTTGTACGTGTTTCTCAAAATCTATAAAATGGAAGATTAATTTCTCAATCTTTCAAAAGCCAGGATACAAGACATGAGAAAGAATTTGGCCACTGAAAGGAGAAAAAAAGAGGACTCTGGGGAGAAGAAACAATATGAGTAAGGATCCTGACGTGAAAGGTAGCATAGTCTGTTCTAGAAACTGAAAGAATACTGTGACTGGAGCTCAGTCAATATGTTGAGCGTGGTTTTTGAGAGCTAGCCAGAGAAATGTGAGGACAGAATCTTGCAGTAGGAATAGGAATCCACGGAAGATAAAGGACTTGTGTGATTTTGTTT
Organism: Ursus americanus; assembly: GCF_024610735.1. Classification (NCBI taxonomy): domain Eukaryota; kingdom Metazoa; phylum Chordata; class Mammalia; order Carnivora; family Ursidae; genus Ursus; species Ursus americanus. The sequence goes on along the minus strand of NC_142151.1, from coordinate 34,416,662 downwards.
TTATCCTGAGAAGATCATCCTGGTAGGGAAGTAGAGAGTGGGATGAGCACGAGAAGTGAAAGAAGAAGATAAGTGGATGTTGTCACATAGGACAGAGATGAAGAGGCTCCACTCACAGTGGAGGTGAGCAGAGAGCACAGACACTACATACACTTAAACTATGAGCTGGCAGAGTACTGGTTGGTGTGAAGGGTGAAGCAATGAAAAAAAAGTAATGTCATGTAGTTTTCTGGCTTGTGAACTGAGTGGACAATGAGAAGGGGAAGACTCAGGTAGGGAAAGAACCCTTGGGCATTGTTTTAGAAGTCTATGAGATATCCAAGGGAAGGTGTCAACTAGGCAATAAAAAAGGCAATTCTAGAGCTAAAAGAAATGGTCTAAACTGGAGATGTAGTACAGGATTCATCAGCAAACAGATGGTATATGCTGATCAAGTCACCTAGTGTGTCAGAGACATTTCCAATGGTTCTAGCAACATGGAGGTCCTTGATGACCCTGACAAGGGCAGTTTCAGTGGAGAGCTGGGATAGAGGAGCGTATGTAGTGGGTTATGGAGTATACGGGAGATGACGTAGAGACAGCTTCTGTAGACAGCTTTTTCTAGAAATTTAGCCATAAAGTGGAGAAGAGGAATGGGTTATCCATGGCAATGGATGTGGGAATATGTGTGTATGTGTGCATGTGTGTATATTTCACCTTCTTCTCATGTTAATGAATTAGTTTCACCACAAGTGCTATACCCTGGGCCTTGTCACATATAAAACTGCTCAATACTTGAAATCCTCAATCTGGAAATCCCTTTCTTCTTTCTTTTCCTCATTGCAACCTTTCTTAGCCTCATTTGACATGGGTCCTTACTATCCCTGAGGTCTGTCTTCCCACCTACCTGTGCCCATTTGGATCCATGAGAAACCACCTACATAACATACTCACTGATATCCCCAGGTCCAATGACCCTTCAACTTTCAGAAGCACCTGCTTTTCTCGTCCTGCACTCAGGATACACTTCCTTTCTTTTGGTTGGTTTGTGACTCACTCTTGTTCAGGGCAACAGAACATGTTAGGGAAAACCACTTAACAGTGGTGACTTTGAATTACAAACACAGTTTCCAAACTCAGGTGGTTCCATCACGATTTCCTCCTCTCCATTCTCTCTGTTCCTACCCTTGTTCCTCCCTCTTGGCTGGATTTTTACGATCTCTTCACCGTTCTCCTTTTGTCTGCAATCTCTACTTCCGATATGATCTTTTTTCTCTAGACATACTTTTCCAAAATACAAACTGGATCACTTTCCTGCTTAAAAATCCCTGAGAGTAGCCTAAGATTCTAAAATATTTAGCAGAAACTTCTTCGTGTTTCACTCAGGAATCAGGACCCTTCATGATTTGGCCCCAACCCACCTGTCTAGTCGTATTTCTCCACACTTGCAGCACCCCTTTGCCTCTTTTCCCACCCTGCACACAGCACTGGCTTAATACTCAGCCCATACTCACCATCATGCTGTTCCTTGTCCCTGGAGTGAGAGCCTCTTTCTTCTCCTTATCTGTAGTACTCTGTTTTCTAAGCTACTGCTTAAATGCTGCCTCACTTGAGATGTCTCCCTAGCGTATCTGTGCTGCCAGGTAAAAACTCCTTCCTTGGTGTGCCCACGCACCTCCATCTGCCACTACAACTGTGCTCAGTGCACTTGTTAGGTTTGTGTGCTCTTCTCATCTGCTCTGCTGCTATACCGTGAGCTTCTTGAGCTTAGAGACAGTATATTTGTTATCTTTGTATTCCCGAGGGTTTCTAAACATGGTTGGTGTACGGGGGCTACTTGATAAATATTTATTGACTGATAAATATATTGATGAATATACGTGTGACATTTTTGGCTATTGGTGAAGGTAGCAGGATTTAAGAACATGGTTCCTGACTTCAGAATATTAAGATAACAGAAGATCTAGATCCATTTCTAAAATACCTAAGAATATAAGGCAGACTATGGTATACTGCCAAAGAAGCAGTACAGACAATGGCTCTAGAAGGAACGCAGAGGAAGGGAAGGTATCTTAGTCTGCTAAGTCTGCTTGGGCTGCCATAACAAAATACCGTATGCTGATTGGCTTAAACAACAAAAATTGAATTATCATAGTTCTGGAGGCTGGACATCTGAGACCAGGGTGTCATTATGACTGGGTTCTGGTGAGAGCTCTCTTCCTGGCTTGCAGGTGCCTGCCTTCTCACTGTGTCTTCACATGGTGAAGAACAGAGAGAAAAAGAAGGAACTTGAGTGCAACCTTGCTGGTGTCTCTTCTTATAAGGGCACTAGTTCCATAATGAGGACCCCAACCTTCTGAATTCATCAAACCTTACCTCCCAGAGGCCCCATCTCCAAATACCATCACGCTGGGAGTTAGGGCTTCAACATAAGGTTTTGGGAGACACAGTTCAGTCCATAGCAGAAGGTGAGCTTCTAACACTGCTGATTTCGGAATGAAGACTTAGCCATATAATGCCCTCCATTCCTGATAGACCCTATGAAAGACATCCTTTCCCGTTCTATCTCATTTCCCAGAATTATATGGAGGAAGAATTACATGGTAGCTTCTGTGGACACCCAGAGGAAGGATTTCATAAATCGAAGCCTTCACCTTACTTTTCAAGGAATGCTTTCTTCTATCACTTTTAGATTTGAATGTGAGCTGTGAAACACAGATATGTAAAACGAATAAACATATGGGCTGTTTTTTAATGGCTTTTGGCTTTTGGACTTTTTTTTTTTCTTTTTTCAATTTAGCCGTTTCCCACTCCATACTTGGGAGGGAGAAAGTGTGGCTGCTGCCTGTAGCTGGGTGGAATGTTGAGAAATGTCACCTTCCACACAGCTGTTTCCAAAACTCTCAAAAACAGAATCAGGGCTGGCCTTACAAGGGAAGGGAGCTGGTGTTTCGTGGCTGGAACCACATTCCTTCTGAGTAGCTATCTTATTCCCTTTCTTGTCCATCTGTATCCACCGCTCACTTTAATTTTTCTAAAACATTCCCGTGTTAAATCTTTCATTTGTGATGATATCAAGGCTTGTTTTATTTTTTTCAGACTATAAAAAATAATTATTATTTTCAGAAAATTCAGGAAATGTAGAGGAACATAAAGAGAAAGGAAAATGCCTCACCACTCTTATCTTCCAGAGGTCACTGGTGTTATCATTTGGTTTATTCTTTGGAGTCTTTTATCTCTGTGGGTCATACATGTGCTTTTTTGGTCTGAAAATAAAATGGGGGTCAAACTACATAGACTACTGTGTATTCCAGTTGTAGATTCTTTTAATGGTCTCCCCAGTGCCCACAGAAGAAGGAACTTCCTCTTGGTTTATACTCAAAGCCTTTCAGAACTGTCTCCAACCAGCTTTTCTGGACTTACCCAAACTCTTCCACAGCCAGATGGGTTGACTCATTTGGACCTTCCTGTGCTCCATGACTAGTTATATTGCTGCTCCCCTAGAATTCCCCTTCCTATTCTCCCCAAATCCCAGAGACCAATCATCTAAGCCTAGCCATACTGCTGCACCTCCCAGTGAGGTTTCCCTGCAAACTAAGCCCTAGGTCATTTCCTTCCTTCCCAATTACCGCAGACCACTCCCTCTGCCTGGCTTGCCTTCCTCTCAGCTGGCTGTCTTCACATCTTGTAGGTCTTTGCCCCTCAAAATGAACTTCTTTAGACTTTGCAACTCCAGTTGTATCCCAACACACCTGCCTCCCTTTCCTGCCTTCTCTGTCTTCAGAACACTTATCACTGATATTTAGCATGTTTTAACTTTTTATTTTTTGATTGATCAATGGTCTTTCTATTGCCACGAAACTGTCAGCTCCATGAAATCAGGTGTGATCTTTTTTCCTATTTCATTCATATCTGTGTCCCTAGTGCCTAGCACTGTCCGCCACATAGGTGCTTTATAAAGATTTAAGAGAAAGAAGAAATAAATTAGTGTTTATAATTTGGAATTTAGGATAAATCACTCTGTATTTTTCATGAGTGTGCACATTACCTCCCATTAAGAACATGTGTACATATTATTCATTGTCAAGAATGTAAACTTCTGTAAGGCAGGGACTTATTTCGAATTTTTATGTGTCTGATGTCTTTTAGGTCTTTTTTATTTATTATTTATTTATTTATTTATTTATTTATTTATTTATTTATTATTATTATTTTTTAAAGATTTTATTTATTTATTTGACACAGAGAGAGACAGCCAGTGAGAGAGGGAACACAAGCAGGTGGAGTGGGAGAGGAAGAAGCAGGATCCCAGCGGAGGAGCCTGATGCGGGGCTCAATCCCAGGACTCCAGATCGTGCCCTGAGCTGAAGGCAGATGCTTAATGACTGAGCCACCCAGGTGCCCCTATTTTTTTTTTTTTAAAGATTTTGTTTATTTGAAAGAGAGAGAACACTAGCAGGGGAGGGGCAGAGTGAGAGGGAGAAGCAGATTCCTCGCTGAGCAGGGAGCCCAATACGGACACCAGGACCCTGGGATCATGACCTGAGCCAAAGGCAGATGCTTAACCGACTGAGCCACCCCAGTGACCCTGATGTCCTTTAAGTTGTTAGTATGGTACGTTGCATAGAAGGAATTCCAGAATGTGCACTCCGCAAGGACAATCACTGATGTATGTATCCCAAGCGCCTAGAACAATTCTTGCCACACAGTAGGCCCTCAAGATTACTTACTAAATGACTATGCCTGAGCTGATACTGTTTTTATAAAGGCTTTTCCCTCCTCACCGGTTTCAAACATCTCCAACGAAGGAACTCTACTTAAAATTCCATCATAAAGTCATTCTCTTCAGTCTTCTTCTAGGGAAACACTTTCAAACACAAATACCATAAATTTCTTTTTCAGTGGGACTATGGCAATAACTTAGCTCTGAATCTTTTTTAGCCCTTGGAAGCCACCTAGAACAACAAGGATGATACAAAAATAAAACCCACAAAGTACATTTTCAGTCAAACTAGGAGTCAGGGAAAACCCCATAAACTCCATATTCAGAATCAGTTTTACTGAAGATAGAGCAGGAGTGAAACCTGGGAAAGAAGTTGCAGCAGTAGCTTAAGTGTTAAGTAAAACAATTAAGCACAAAAGTGTATGGACATTGGGGAGGGTATGTGTTGTAATGAGCACTGGGTATTATATAAGACTGATGAATCACAGACCTGTACTCCTGAAACAAATAATACATTATATGTTAATTAATTGAATTTAAATTAAAAAAAAGAAAAAGAAATTCCCATAGGTTAAAAAAAAAAAAAAAACAACATATGGACAGCGTGCTACCTTCCCTGTAAGAGAGGAGTGGATGTAAGGACATACATAGGTATTTGCTTATAATTACCAACAAAAAATCAGGAAACAGAAACCTGAAACTGAGGAAACTGGTTACCTACAGAGCGGGAGGGAATGGGGTGAGGAAGAAGGGAAAATGAGAAGAGGGTAGCTGGGATGCGAGGGGACGATACTTCTTGAGGATGTCTTTTTGTACAACTCTGACTCTTAGATTCATAGCAGTATTTCATGTGCCTAAAGAGTAAACAAACAATGAAAACCAACCAGAATCTGGGGGGAGCCCGGGATGGGATACAGACGCTAACAAACAGACCTGCTGGGTACAAAGGAAGAACACACCCACACGAAGAGTGGCGGGAAAGAAAGCTGACCTAAATAACCGTGGTAAACAGAGTCTTGGACTGGGTCCTTGATGCTGAAGCACAAGGAACTGTACTGTGAGGGCTGCAATCTCATTGATGAAAGTAGGGAAGTTCCCTCCCACCGGGGGAGGGGCTAGCCCTTCTGAAACTTTCATGCATGTCCTAGAATTGAGTTAATGAGCACATAGATATTAGACAATGCAAGATGGGATTCTCTCTACTGGAGAAAGTCGTTATGAGTAAAGAAACTGGAAGGCTCAAATGAACCTTGGGGTGTGGGATTGGAATCCGAAGTAACAGTATGCACTCATGGTTTTTAATGTACACACAGAGAATAAACACATAAATATAGATGTGTGTATGGGAGTGGGCTAGAATATATACATATATTTCTCAGCTATATCAGCTGAGAGGATCAAGAAACGCTGATGTCTAGCTCAAGGTCTCAGTTCTCCAATAAAAGGGACCAGGGCTCCGTGGAGGAGTGGTTGATTCCAATGCAAGGAAAATACAAACTCAGCCTAGGATGTCTTGTGGTGCCAGAAAATAAGGAAATGATCAAAACCCCGAAGGGGGTGGTGGCGCTCGTTAAAAGAACATGGGAGCCAACCTGAAAGAGCTCCTAATGACCAAAACTGAAACAGTTTGAGCAACAAAATGAATGATAATAATAGGAGGTCCTAATCCCTAGGATTAACTGACAAAGAGCCACGAGTCCGTGAGTCATTATTTATAATGAACGGAGTAAGGATTTGCATGGTGTAACTCTTCACTTTTCCCGTCTCGAGCAGTAGTCTTTTTACCTCCCCTGATCTACTTGATCATTTAATATTTATCTCGATATATTTATCATTTTTCATTTTGTTTGTGTATTCCCTGTGGAGCCACTGTCACATTTTTTCCCATGGTAGGTGCTCAATAATTATGACTGAACAAGAAAGGGATGTCTAAACTTGGACTTTTGGAGGAAATAGTAGGAAGCTTAACTGCTTAAAATCTCACTTCAGGCATTTTCATATCTTTCCCCCCGCTTCTCTCTCTCTTTGGCTGGGGGACTTCTCTTCTTGCAGCCTGGAGCAGTAGCCTCTTTATAAAAATTTGGAAGGCCAAGTGTATTTTCCGATGAATCCTACCTGGGGTAAGAGGGGTAATGGTAAACCATGAAATACCAATGAGCGTTCAGTGGATGATCCCTGAAACTGTTGCATTTGGAGGGGCTGAAGTTTTCTCTGACGGTGGTACTCATGCAGCTAAGCCTGCCAAATGCTGTACCGTCTCATTTGAAAATCTTACCTTTGATTTTACAACTCAGCATGAGGGATTTGTTTATACTCCTTTGCCCTCCCGTGGCTTATCTGACTGCAGTGGGCTGCCTCACGCCACGAGGCCTGGCTTGGACACCATGGGGTTGAGATGATCAGAGCTGTTCTCTCTCTGCGAACCGTGCAGGCGTTGATATAAAAGCCCTCCAAATAGTGTCTTCCAAAGTCTCTTGTCTCCTAGGGTTCTTCTTTCATCTCTCCTCATCATAGAGGAGTGAATACTCCCGATACCACCTCTGGGGAGACTTCTGTGAACACCATTTAAATACCTGTCACCAGTTAGGCTCCATTCTGAGAGGGGCATGTGAAGCCACGTCTGGAGTTAGGTGATACGTGAAATCTCACCTTTCGAAATGGGATGAGCAGAACATCCTTCAGGCTTCCTAGCTGGTGCAAGCCATTAGGTATTGATTGGCTGGACGACTTGGAGTTTGCCAGTTTCAGGTGGTATTAGGTTTTATAAAGTGACTTTGAAAAAATTTTTACACAACTTTAAGAGACGATGCATTTTTCGTGGTAAAACAGCCCAACGCTTTCAAACAGTGATAAATCATCTGAGAGCATTAGCAGGTTTGAAAAGAAACATTTATTAGCTAATGCTGCCATTTCTTTCCCCACCCAGATTTCCTCTCAAAGAAAATTTATTGCTATGTCTCTCTGATGGAAATATCTCCCATAACACAACTGGATCGAAAATATAGTCAATCCATTGTTTTTGCCTGTCTTAATAACTAAATTGAATTGACCACATTGTTGATCTCATTGATTGTGAAGAAGTCTTTTAAGTTGGCTGGAAAAACAAAACAAAACGAAACAATTAAGCTGAAAACCATCTGAGTCAGTGACCACATAAAAACATGACTCGTGTTCTTTGCAGACTGTCTTTATTGATGTATCTAATTTGGAATGTTATTTCTTTCTTTCCTTGAGAAAGGTAATTGCTTTAATGACAACAATGTGCTTTATTTCTCTGAAAGTTCTTCTAGTCCTTTGGATCCAGATTCTGGGTCACAAAACTTGTGATTTTTAACCTTTTCTTCCAGAATAAAAAGAATATATTAATTTTTGATCGGGAAAAAAGGCCAAAACATTCTGATTCTGGCATAGGAATAGGATAAATCAACCGCTGGCATTTTAAATCACTGAACTGCATTCTGCTGAAGCCTTAAGATTTTTTTCTAACCATTAATTTTTTGCATTGTACAGTTCAATGTCTGCTCCTGGAACTAGGAAGATTTCGGAAGATTCAGGGAATCGATAACTAGATTCCATAGACATTTCTGTTTCAAGGTTAAGAGAGAAGAGAATTTTATTTATTATTAAATATACCAAGAAAAGTTTTTAAAATCGATTAAAATTATGGTTCTTAAACTAGTATAATAATAAGTCGGACTCCGTTTTTGATGGCTGTCCACTGATGGTTTTCAAAGCCCACACCTCTTCTTGCCTCACATGTGGGCAAGCCAATAAGAAAGCTCTGGCTCTACTCTCTCACCCTAGTAAAAACTAGTCACTCCTCCCTTTCCTCAAGCCATTCAGGACCAGCTTGGGTGTCTGCCCTGCCCTCCCCAGAAATCCATATTATGCAAATAATGAATCTTGCATCCCTTCTTCCTGCAAGCGTTGCATCAACAGTCTCAACATCAGAACCAGTTCTGGGGGAGAGGGATTGTGTCTGCGGTCCTGCAACCACTACAGAATAAGTGGTGCTGGGAGCAGGACGGTCTAGGTAGTGACTGCCAACACCTGGGGCTTGTCTCTTGCTTTTGGCTTGCTGACTGGCCCTGCTGTCCACTGCCAAGCATGCTCACTAAGCTGCTGCCTCCTGGCTAGTGTGTGCTTTGAGCTGTGTTACTTTATGCTACATTCACCAGGTCCTACCAATCCTCCGTTATAGATTTCAGTGACCCAAGTTAAAAGTTTTTAACTACTAGGGACAGGATTATGAGATGCGGACTTTTCTTAAAGTGGCCCTGGGCTATGTGTTTTGGCCAAAACCTGTGTTTGGGTCTTGGGCTAAATTGTGTGTTTTGACTTCAGCATAAGCAGTGACTGATGGACTCAGGGAATGACTTACCCTGCGATTGTTGATTGTAAGTCTTAAGTAGGCATTGGCCTTTGTTCTGTAGACTGCTCAGGGGAAAAAAACTACTCTCGGCAGTATATGGCCCATCAGGTGATCACTCATGTGAGGAAGAGTTGTTACTATGTGGAATGTTGAGGTCTACACTCCAAAAAGCCGGTGGCTCATTAGGATTCTGTAAGTGCTTCTTCTGCTGCTGCTGCCTATTGCCTCTGTCACCAGAAAAGATGGTGATACCTCAGGATTTTAGGGGAATACATTTATTACCCAGACCCTTATTAAAAGCAGCTCTAAGTGCTTCACTACACGTCCTTTAAAGGGCCCAAAGACCATTGCTGTATTGAACAGGCGCAAAATGGGCTGACAAAGACTCTGGGTTCTATTGACTGCTCTACCTTATCAACATAACAAGGGGTTAATTCAAACCAAACTTAAGCCCAGGGTCCCTAAATTTAGTAAAGCAATAATTACCAGGCCCCTTACCTTGATGATACTGATTTGGGGATCTCCAGAGGAAGAAATTTGTAAATGTGTGCAGAACAGAGAGCCCCTTCCATACCACAGAGCATATCCAGTAACCACCAAAACCAAAACAGAACAAAACTAACTTGATACAAGGAAAGAAAACAAAACTAAAACACATAAAAAGGAAGGAAACAAAAACTAAGGAGACAAAAAGGGTACCAGTTGGCTTTTGCACCTCTATGACATAGGTTTTAAATGAACATCTACTGGGATGTACCTCAATTGACATTGGGACTCAAACTAGTTATGCCTAGCGATCCCATTACATTTAAGCAAGGCACCCCTGTACTTGTAGGGTCATTACAGAATATAAAATAGAGGGCAAACAGTTATACCTCACCTTAACTATAGGAACTATTATCTTGCCTAAATTCCCCATGGTCATAGAGCCCAGTGTTCTAAAATATCCCATAGGGCATGGATGGTTTGATCCAATGAGTAATAAACTGAAATAAAATCATGTTTAGCACTGATAATTAGCTTGACAAAATGAGACACCAAAGATCTTCCCCTGTTGTCCCCTTACCCTGTTAAAATGGTGAATATGGCCCGTTAAAGGTTGAAACAAAGGGCGACTGGGTGGCTCAGTCAGTTAAGCATCGGACTCGGTTTCAGTTCAGGGAATCTCATGGGTCTTGAGATTGAGCCCTGCGTGGAGCTCCGTGCTCAGTGGGGAGTCTTTTTAAGAGTCTCTCCTTCTGCCTCTCCCCCCTCAAATAACTAACTAACTAACTAACTAACTAACTAAATAAATAAATCTTTAAAACAAAATAGAGGTTGAAACAAGAATCTTGGGAATTAAGACCCATCATTCAAAATCTACTAAGGAAAGGAGCCATTGTTCCTACTGCTGATTCCTTTAATAGCCCAATTAGGCTAATGCTCAAACCTGGTAAGAAGGAATGGCACCCAACAATGGATTACTGTAACCTTTATGCCATGGTACCCCATTAAATCCCCACATCCAGTATTATCAAAATGATGACTCCATCCAATCAGCAACTGGAAAATAGTTGCTGTTGTACATTTGGCTAATATGTTCTATTCAGTACCTACCTGAACAACCTCTCAGCTACAGGTTGACTTCACCTTTGAAGGGACACAATATACCTTTACCTGCCTATCTATAGGGCATCTCAACAGCCTAACAGTGGACACAATCTTTGCAGGCAAGAATTCAAGCACACCCACATTTCCCCAGGAACATAGATGAGACATCATACTGATGACACTCTCCAAGGAGATTCATTGCACACACTCTTTCAGGACCTATGAATACAAAGGAGCTCTCACAAAAATGGATGAGCTATTGCCCCACACAACGTATGAGATCTGGACACCTCGGTAAAATTCCTGCTAACTATTTGGTCATGCCTGACGTGTTCTATCCCTGACACTGTCGAGGAGCAGCTATTGTTTCATCAAATTTTATAAATTTAGAATAATTTGCAAACATCTGGGTTCCTCTCTCCTTAAATTGTAGTTCGGGGGTGGGGTAGAGAGCAGACAATAGGAGAATTCTGGACCTATTGACTCTAGGGGAAAGGGATACTGTCAAAGCTGTTGGGGAAAGGTTTATCCTAAAACCTATTCCAGAGAAACAGGTCCTGGATCCTCTGAATACCATCCCCGTCCCATCTGCTGGGGGACCTGAGACACATATCCTCGAGCACATGGCAAAATCTCTTGACTAAAAATGTTTTGTCTGTCCAGTTCTGACCCAAGTATTTCCATCTCTTTAAGTGCTGATTAGGATAGTGATTCTCAGGCCCAGGACTCCAGAGGTTTATCTCATTATTCATGTATTCATGTATTCATTATTCATGTATTCACGATTTTTCTTTGGGCCACCCCAGTCTAAATATCAAACAAGGCAATGGAAAGATTGTAACCGAGGTCACCAATTGTATAGAAATATGGGAGGTAATTTTTATTTTCGTTTGTTCTTACAAGGACCTCTTCTGTGTGAGTAATCTAAGCCTAATAAAAATATCACCATCTGTGCTAGTGGCATCTCTGAAAAAAAAAAAAACAAAACAACAACTATTGTCTTTCTCATCATTCCCAATGTTAGGGAAAACCCAATATCTTTTAGGCCTTTTGCAATTCTAGAGGCCATATATTTCTCATTTTAAAGTTTTACTTAAGCCCATTTATACTGCTTCACAAATCAGCTCATTTTGAGTGGGACCTTTTGCAACACATTGATTTTACATTAAATAAGAAATTTTAGTGTGAAACATGAGACTTCAAAGCAATGGATGGCCTCAGGCCTCTTTGGGAACGGGTTCACCCTCTGCCGTTAGAGCTACTTCAAGGGGAAAGACAAGAAGTGCTGGTTCAAGATAGCTTGGCTTCAAACCCAGGGTTGGATAATCAAGTAAGTTCAGAGTCAGACTTTTCCAGAGGCAATGCCTAGTAACCTGCATCATGCAAATTGACTGGCTTCTCTGGGCAGACAGGCCATCTTGGATAATATCCAAGTTAAGAACAAGTTTAAACATGTATTTAAATATCAATTAGTATATGTGCATATGCATGGAGATTAAACTATTCTGGAGATTTCCATCCTAATAAAATCAATTTCCTTTCTTCTCTTTTTTATATTACTGTTTCATCAAGGATTCGTAATAATTTGTTGAAGATCCTTGGATGACTGCTCCAGGAAATCTGTGTGTGTGCGTGCGTGCATGTGTGTGTGTGTGTTTAGAGGAAAGATTGAGATTTAAGGCTGTTGAACTGAGAAGAGAAAAATTCCTGTGTATTATTGTAAGACCCAAAGTGTTATGAATGGGTCTGCAAGGCTGCATTGTTGCAAACTAAACCAAACATTTTTAGAATACATTTTAGCTTTTCGAAAGTCACGTTTTACGATATTTGCCTTTCTGCAAGCTTAACTGTAATTAGAATTCATGTTGGAAAAGTAGACTTTAGAAGAGCTGTCAGGGAGCTATGGAACAATGATGAAGGAAGCCCTGCTCTGCCACGCACAGCTGCTTTTCCAGCCTTGAGGAACTCACCATGAAGGCAGAGCTATCGTACGCAGTTTACGCTGGTCCTTGGCATCGAAGGAGATGGCCCACAACCAGCACGGCATCCATTTTTTACTCACATGCCCTGGACATACTTATTTCTTTGGAACACTCTCTGCCACTATTCCACTTCAGTCCTGATCAGAAATGGCGTGAAGGGAAAAGGGAATTTGGGGAGAGGTTATGCAATCCCTTCAAATGACTCAGCTGTTCCCCAGGTTTTGGTTTTTTTTTTTACTAAGTGCAACAAATGTCCCCCTCACGAGCCATCTCAAATCCCACTTGTGGTATGGCTTTTCCTGATCATCCAAACTTCAGCTTACAGAAATGTTTCCCTTGTGCTCCTGGGTGATTCTTGCCTACACCCTTCACCTAGTACTTGGTCATGTGTTCTTGAGTGACGTTTAAGTGTTTTGTATTATTTACCTTCTCAGATTTTAAACTTTATATCCCCATTCTGAATGAAACCTTACGGAAGGCAGCGGCATCTAAAGATTCTTTTTTCTCCTCCATATAACCTATTTGAGTGACTTCAAACAGCAGTAGCTCTATAAATATATGTTGAATGAATAAATGTTGATTAAATTTTGGCTAATTGGTTATTTATAAAAGGAGACTTGAATTTCAGAAACCTCCTGGTTTCTGAAACTCACTCCCAGTGAGTTTGACTACACAAGACCATTAGTATGTAAAGGACATGTGTATGTACAGGTAATTCTATCCAAAATATGTTTATTGAATGATTACCACATGCCAGGTACTATACGAGGTTTGAAGAATGCAAAGATCACTAAGAAATGGTCACAATGTCAAAGATCTCACAATATAATATGGAGACAGGGACACAAATAGATGATACTATACATTGGCATGAATTCCAGGATAGAGGTACGTTACATACACAGGGATTTACAAACAAAAGAAAAACTTTGAGGGAGAGTTAAGGTAAGGTTTGTTTCTATCATTAAAATAATTGATAAAAGCAGAGACTCAACTGAACTAATTGCCGGACAGATAATAGATTACGTTATCCATCAGTTTTTCACTTTGCATCCCGATCCTTTACTGTTATTTATAGATTCAATCTCACTCAACTTCTGCATCGGATCATATTTCAGATACACAACCTTTTTTATTTTTAAAGTTTGACTTTTTCTTCTTTCCCTCAGTGATTTTAGCCAATCGCTTATGGAATGCCATAGAGAAATAAAAGCAAAACGAAAGAAAAAACAGCTTCAAAGATCAAGCTAGTTGCTGCCCATTTTTATCTTCTGATTCCAGTGGTGGAGAAGTGAATACTTTCCCAGAAAGTCTGTGCTAATAAGGAAGAATATTTTTAGAATTTTTTTCCTACCTTGATTTACTGTGTTTGAGATATGTTTAGATTGACTGTTTTGGGAATTCCCTTGACATATGACTCTGGTAATTAAGTGAGACATCTGGTTCTCAAAAGATCAGCTTCAGCGTGAGGGTGTTAACATGAAGCATCACCAATTGCTAAGTCCATTTATTGATTGTATCGGGTCGTACACGGACTAATACTGTTTGCATTGAGGATGAGATGACTGTGTTTAACCAGAACAAAGGGTACACAGGTACATCTTTGTTTTGTGACCCATGATTAATTTTTAGACGGATGCTGAACACATCACTGCCAGTGTTCTTTTTATAAGGGAGAGGCCCCACCATTTTGTCGTTTTTATACCCAGTATTACTATTATAACTCAAGGGTGCTTATGTGGGAGAAACTGCCGGTTTGGTAGGGGGAAGCATATGTTTTAACAAATAAAACCTATGCATTTTTTATTAAAAATTGCTTTTTACAACAGCAGCATAATCTGCAGATGGAGCAGCTGATATGGCCATCTTGCTGGTTGTTAAAGAGTTTATTCTACATTAAATTGACTCCCGAGGGCTGCATTTTTCAGTGCTGTTACGACCACCAACCTTTCTTATTGAGAAGGTCAATAGGCCTGATATGAAGTCTTGTAAATCATCAACTCACTCTTTCTGTAATATCTAATGTGTCCCAGTTCACATGCCTTAAAAATTATAAACCACAGCACATACTGTATATCAACTAAATAACTCAGCTGCTATAAATATAGGTTTTCTTCTGGTTCTGGGCAGATTCATCCCATTGCATTTCACAGGTTTTAAATGCTTTTAGCTCAGTAGGATCTCTTTTAGTATTCAGGTATCAGGGAGTTGGAATGCAATCTGTTTTAAATACTTCATATGTGCTACTGACCCCAGTGCATTAAAAAGAGCTTCCCGAAATTCCAAGGTATATAGGATAAATCAATAGATGCTTTGTTAACCACCGTGTTATTAGTTGATGGAAAACAAATTTTTATTCTGATTGTAGGAAGAGGGAGACTATATACCTAAAGAAAAGCTGATTTGGCGTTGTGGCATTACACGTAGTGTGGTGAGTAATGTATGGATTCTTTACATGTGGTGTGAATGGAAACCACAGTCCACCAGCCTTTTTTCTGGATGGGCTTAGAGAACTTCTGGTCTGTTCTCTCCCTTTTTGCTAGGAAAACTGGTTCCACATGTATATCTTTTATTAATACATCAGAATAAACTAGACACTTTGAGAAATATGGGTCACTGATTGGGTTACTGGCATTAACTTATTCATACTTCTTTGCGATTTCTTTGTTATTTTCTTGATTGAACAGTGAAAAAGTTTGCATAAACTTGTAGCATTGTAGCTTTCCATATGCTTTCCCAACCAGTGTGTCTTGAATGACTTCCTTTTGTTTCTGTTTTTGTTTTTTAGGATAATTTTGAGTTATAAATTAATTTTTTTTAATAAATTAATTTCTTAAGCCAGAAACACAGTAAGCCCTGCTCTTTGGTCCTACAAGATGCAATAAAAAGAGAAGAGAGGATCTAGACTCTAGACGTGCAAAACCTGAATTATGAAGGGGAGACCATAGGTTGGAAGCAGAAGGCAGAGATTCTGCTCCTAATTCTGTCACTGACTAAATGTGTCAATATGGGAAGGCACTGAATTTCTCAAGTATAGTAGATCTTTACTATTTGCAGATTCCATATTTGCAAATTCACTTACTTGCTAAAATTTATTTGTAATCCCCAAATCAATACTCACAGTGCTTTTATTTTAAAAAATTTTTTAAAAAGATTTATTTATTATTTGAGAGGGGCAGGGAGGAGGGGCAGAAGGAGAGAATCTCAAGCAGACTCCCTGCTGAGTGTGGAGCCCAACATGGAGTTCATGACCTGAGCGGAAATCACGAGTCAGACAGTTAACCGACTGAGCCACCCAGGCGCCCCTGCTGATGGTGCTCCTATGGTTATTTGTGGACATGCAGAGAGCAGTGTAAAATTCGAATCACCCGAAGTGCACATTCCCAGCTGGGATCCAGCAAGATGACACTCCGCCTTCTTGTTTTATCTCTTATTATGGAAACAAATGTCCTTTTGTGGTCTATTAGTGCCACTTTTTTTTTTTTTTTCATTTTTGTTGGTGATTTTGCTGTTTAAAATGGCCCTCAAGTATAATGGAGAAGTGCTGCCTAGTGTTCCTAAGTGCCAGAAGGCTGTGATTTGCCTTCTGGAGAAAAATGGTGGGTTAGTTCAGTTTCATTCAGGCATGGGTCATAGTGCTGTCGGCTCAATGTTAATTACATGACAATATACATTAAATAAGGTGTCTCTAAACAGAAACACACACAAAACAAGGTAATATATATTGATTGGCTGATGAAAATGTTATGACCAAGGCTCACTGAACAATGGTACAGTATTCACAAATTCAGTGTTTGTGATGACTTTATAGAACGTAACTACTATGAATAATGTGACTAGATTATATAATTATTTTGTAAAGGAAGATTGTAACATCACCATCTCACAACATTATGGTAGTTCATCTCAGAATTTTGAGATGTAAAGGTTCAGTCAGGAAAACATAAGCCACTTTAACTATTTCAAATATAAAAACAATTCATAAGGAAATTAAAGTTGCAAGCAATGTTTAGAACGTTTAGAATGTGGGAACGAAGGTCAAGGAATCTTCCAGCAAGATTAAAAGTCTGAAACATCGAAGAGGGAGTTCTTTTAGCTTCCTTGGAAGCTGCTTAGAGAAGCTCAAATCTGCCTGCAGCTGCCTCTGGAGATAGTGACTTTTCTTTTTCTACCTTTTGAATTTGTATCTTCAAGAATCTCTTATTAGTAGATGCTACCCCAGGAACCATACAGGGAAGGGATACTGGAAAATATGGTTCCTGGCTTCTCCACTGAGATCTTCCAAGAAACTGGTGGTAATTCCAGGTTGCCAGAAGACCATCTAGAACAAGCGGTATTGGTAGTAGTAATTGTGGTAATAGTGTAACAAGAGTAGTAACATTATCAGGTTACAATAGTATCAGTCTGGGTCTTCTATTATAGCTACTGTCACAGACTTGGTGACCATTTACAGAAATTCTCTGTTCACCTACATAGAACCTTCAGGACCATAGCCATACCCTGGCTTCAGAGCACAGGTCAGGATTACCAGAACCCAGATGCTTTTCCTTCTAGTTTCTTCCATGAGGGCCTGGTGGTATCTCTCTTTAGAGTCTCAGAACAAAAAAAACAAAAAAAAGATCTGATTGTGTCACCTCCCTCAGACAATGGAGCTCCTTGGCTACTAGGTCCCCTTCTTGATGGCAGCCACTCTCAAGGCTCTCAAGAGGGGCAGACACCCACTCTTTGGGAACAATAGCCCTCAATACCTCAAGGATAATTTGTTTTCCTTAGGGTGATCAGGTATAACAATGGGCTGTAGCTTAATAAATTCTTTATCCCAGATACTTCTTCACACTTTAATGTGGAGAAAATGTTAAGGTCGTTTGTGGAGACGTTTGGAGGGAGGGTCCTTCCTTGTAGTTAGTAGAGAAAGTATTAGTCTGGGAATGATCAGATCTGAGTTTTAGTTCCAGCGCCTTGACAGCTAACTAATGTCAAAGCCATCGTATGTTTTAAACACAGGATTTGAAGTCCTGATGTATGTCCTCTTGGGGCTTTTGAATATTACTTCTGAAAGGTCACTTGAACCCATGATTAGATAGCAATTTATAATAGAATAATTTTCTTAAGTACAAAAAGGGCTTTGGTATAAAGACCTAGATGACCCCCTCAAAGTAGGGGTAGGATTTTTTTGTCTTTAGAATTTAGTAGCAAGGCTATGGATTCTGGAATAAACAAAATCTTACTCAAATTTTGATTTTTTAAAAAATGTATTACTTTGTTGTTTCCTAGATCAGCAAGTGACTAGAAGTGGTTTACCTTGAGATCTGCTCACTTCACCTCAACTTACTTCAGAATTTCAAAGGTAACTTTGTGTCAAATATTTTGGTTCCATTATAGGTTCAAAATGTCTTCAGGTGAGATCTGCTCACGTGGAGAAATGCTGGGTTTGTAACGGAGCCTCTTTCTTACCATCTTTCAGTGTGAGAAGGCCTCTGGTTCCAGTTGTTTCCATTATAGGACCATAACTGGCTTCCTCTCATAGCTGATGACATTTTTATAGTTACCCTCTCTATATATGTATGTAAATCCCTGTTCCTAGAAAGTCTCGGCCCAGCTGAAAAAAGCAGTCAGTTTGATTTCCATCCTTTTATGAGAGAATGATAAAAGCAAGCCTAGGAAGTGTTGATTATTCAAGTGAAACAGTAGCTCTAAATTCTTTGACTTTCCAGGCTTGTCCTTTAATAGAAAATAATGCTGTAAATAGAAGTGAGCCCGTTAGCTAGAAACAATTCAGGGATTGAATTCAATAAAAACTCCCCTGGGTTTCTGCATGAAAGCTATTGAATTTGGCTGCAAATGAGCACAAAGCACCTTCAAAGAAAAATTTTTTTTCTTATCCTTTCCCATTGTTGAGTACTGGATTTAGTTTATTTGACAATAATGGATCGCCATTGACCTACCTAACTGATACATTTAAATACTTATTTCATTTAAAAATAGGTACTCAAATACCTATTTCATTAAAAAATATGTTGAGAAAGAATGAAACAGCTTGTTCAACCATCCTTCTTAACAGCTCCTTTAGAGTCTCTCTGTGCTCTCAACTAAATCCAAACTTGCCGAATTTCATTATGAAAGAATATTGAGTCAATTCAATTACCCCTGGAATTTGTGGTGGTCTGTCATGTTTGAGTTTCGCCCGAGGGAACTGCAAAGTGCATTCATTTTAATTTTGCTAAACCCACATGAGGCTGTCCTGATTGAGGAAATTTGGGGAGTGGGTCCCGATCATTTTTACTTTTGAAAATTGAAGCATACCATACACATAGTAATAAACAGAAAGTGCGCTGATTGTAAGTATATAGCTCAGTGAGCTTTACATATGTATTCACCCATTATGATCACCTTGATGAAGACAGAGAACATTTCCTGCATGCCAGAAGGTTCCCTGTGCTTCTTCCCAGGCAATACTCCCACTCCAAGAGGTAACCACTAGTTGAGTTCCCATCACCGTTGATTAGTTTTGCCTCTTCTTCAACTTCTTGAAGTGAATCCTAAATGATCCCTGTACTATATACTTCTTTCATTCGGTGTGACGTCTGTGAGACTCATCCACGTTGTTGCATGTAATAACTTATTGTTTTATTGATTAGTTAATATTCCATTATATGAACATATCAGAACTTACTTATCCAGTCTCTTGTTGGGGGTTCGGGTTGTTTCCAGTTTGGAATTACTGTGAAAAAAGCTGATGTGAATATTCTTGAGTATATCTTTTGGTGGAGCTTTGGATTCATTTCTTTTGAATATATACTTTGGTGCAAGAATGCTGGGTCATAGGGCAGGCATATGGTTAGTTTTCATAAATACTGCCAAGTAATTTTCCAGAGTGATTGTTCCAGTAGTGGTATAAAAGAGTTCAACCTGCTCCGTAATACTGTTTGGTACCATCAGTCTCTAAAAAAGTTTACCATTCTGGTGAAGGATTGGTGATATATTCCTGAATTCCATTTAGGGAATATTTCCTTGTTGAATATTGTTTAGCACCCTCTCACACATTTATTGGCCAGTTGGGTGTGTGGGTGCGTGGGGATGTGTATGCATAAAGGATCTATCGGTCCAGTACCCACTTTGAAAAATTTTTTTGTTTAAACTCCTTCTCATTGGTGTGTGACATTCTTTCTATACTCTGGATGCAAGTCTTTTGTCAGCTATATGTATCACAATTTTTTTTCTCCTAGTCTGTGGCCTGTCTTTCTACTCTTTCAATGATTTCTTTTGATGATGAAAGTTATTTAAGGAAATCAAATTTATCACTTTCTTTGTGGTAGTGCTTTTTGCATCCTATTTAATAAATCCTTGCCCATTATAAGGATGGATTAGTTTTTTGAATGTGGCTCTGTGGATGTTTCGTAAATTGCATTTGGGAACCAGCAGCCTGAGTGGCTAATTCTCAAAGCCCTATTCAAGGAGTCAAATCCTCCGTTTTGTTGTTGGGAAAAGTTTCTTTTGTTTTGTTTTGTCTTTTTTCTCTTTTCCTTCTTCCTTTCTTTCTTCTTTCTTTCTTTCTTTCTTTCTTTCTTTCTTTCTTTCTTTCTTTCTTTTCTTTCTTTCTTTTCTTCCTTCCTTCCTTCCTTCCAACAATCTCAGTACTGTGGATTGTTCTTGCTCCTTTCCAAAAGTGTTTATTGCAGACTCTACTCATCTGCAGTGCATTAAAATCACATCACTTCTTAAAATGGACTCAAATGTCCTTTAACTTGATATTCAGAGCTGAATGAACTTCTCTGTACCCTGATATGAACTAATAAAAACATTTCATAATGTATGTAAGAGAAGAGGGAAGGAAAACATATCCATAATTAGATGACAGAAGGACTGTTGAGAAGCTATTGAAAACTAAATTAATTTCTGACTCAAACTTTAGGAGTAAAGGGAACTTTAAAGTTTGCCAGTGAGTCTTTTGTTGGAAAGATAGGTTAAGGGATAATCCTACTTCTTTCTAACCTACCATGTGGGCCAATAGAATAGAGGTAGTCTATAGAACAGAAGTCAGCCTAGGGGATTCAGAAGATAAAAAAGCAGATGTGGCACCGACTGTCTCTCCTCTGATTTCTTACCCCTGAAAGCAGAAAAGTCTCAGGACCAGTTAGACCTTAGACTGGATATGGCCGGAAATGGGTGCAATGACAGTGACTCTTTCTCGACCTTGACTTCACAGCTGCTGAACCACTTGCCCTAGGTTCTCTATCAAACAGGAAGACAAAGGAGTTAAGCTGGGTCAAGTTATCATCCATGCTGCCTGTCTTCCATTTGCCTTTCCAGATCCACTCTCTACCCTTCTCCCCACTATTCTTTGCACAGGTTCTCTCTTGTTCTCTGGCTTCAGGTTGGGTTTGGCCAATAGGGAATACCATCAGGAGATCAGTAGGGAGAAAGAGGATAAGGTGAAGGTAATTATTCCCTTCCTTCAAGGTACAGCAAGTTGGCCAGATCCCAGGCCCCGAGGCCACAGCCCCTTTTAGCTGGCTCTTTCTACACAGCATTTCTTCCAGGTTCTGGTAATGCTCTTTCCCTTAATATGTCAGGCTTGGGGCCCTTACAGTGTCCACCCATTACTTGTCCTAGAGCGCTGCACTGTCCCTGTGATTTCCCTATATATTGTTTTTATGAGTCCCTGCACAGAGTCCCATTATTAAACTCTACTCCAATGACCAACTTACAGAGGAAAGAAATTAAAATTGTCTGAGAGGCATGGGCATGGAGGTTGCACTTTGACTAATGCTTCATCTGAGAAAGCATAACGCACACTCCAGAAGTTCTAGCCCGTAAGCAGTTCCCATTCTATTACTATTTCTGCTCCTCCTAGCCTCAGAATGGGGCCTAATACTCTCCAAGATTTTTCCTTTTTCTTTTCACCTGGCCCCATATTCTTCAAATCTCAGCTTGAGTATTAATTCCAAAGTTACCTGGAGAGGGTTATATACTACTCATTCTTAGCAAGGAGCAATTTAGAGAACAGAGGTTAAAAGTTGAAATATATCTTTGTGCTGTTGTTTATATATATTCCTTCCCTGTCATGTGAGATTTGTTCAGTTTTATTTACTATTGTAATCCTATCAGCTACCATAGTGTTTGGTACCTTTGTGAGCGCTCAGTAAGCATTTGTTGAGTAAATTAATGATTCATAAGCAAATGAATAATAGCATTCAGCTGTACTGAATCTTTGCAAACAAATCAATCAGGTATTAATAAAAAAAATCATTTAACTTTGGGATAAGAGAAAAATGACAGTAAAGGAAACAGAAAAGAAAAGCGTGAACCAAAGTAAATCACCCAGATCTTTATTTTTTTCTGTTCTTTTCCAGACTTTATCTTTCTTTGTATACAATTTCTGAAAAACTGCTATCATAGATAGATACAATTTTGCTTTATCTTTGCATTTAAAATGTTGTGCAAACATCCCCTATATTGCTAAACAGTCTGAGTAGTTGCGGTTTTTAACAGCTTCATCTAATTGCACAGAGGTGTCATACCGTGATTGCTCTTCGCCCTGTTGTCTGACATTTACGTTGTTTTCTATATCTTACTATTATGAATCTAACCTAAATGAATTGCTTCATGACACGCCAGTACAAGAAAGGTCACATTTCTTTGTTTTTCTAAATCAAATGATATCTGGCTAGGGCTCCCACCTGTGAAGGTTAATGAGAAATCCAATCTCAGTTATTTTTGAAACAGCTTCTGTGTCTTTCATTGGTTTTACCAGAAACCTGGGGCTAATGTGGCTCAAGAAAATTGGGGAAGGGCTCTTCATCCTCGGGTCCGTTTGGTGCCCTGTTTTTCATTACAATCCAAATGTGGAGAGCTAGTCCTCACCGTCTTAGAGTTAGGTTGGCTCCAAGTGACAGCAGTGATGTCTGTTCTCAGAAGCCCTGCCCAGCAATGGCAGCTGACGTGCAGTCACCTTCCTTCCGCTTCTCCCAAAGTCTCAGCTCCTCCTGGAACACTGTGCTCAATCATATACACAGTTTCCCACACAAAAGTCTGCAAACCCAAATGTGTCCTGGTTGTCTTCTGCCATTTACTCACTCTTCTGGTTGTTCTGGGTTCCATTCCCGTCCTCTGTCGGACAGTTGTGATTTCTTTCCCCTATAAATTCAGACCTCTCAAACCAAGGCCACAGTACGAGCTTTTTCTGTAAGGCAGCTTCTGAAATAAAAAACAACAAGCAAATAAACAAACAACCCCCCCCCAAAAAAAACCCCCAAAAGAGCTTGTTATATTTCTTGGAACTCCACCCCAAGAAGAACCTAAGAACTTGTAATACAAAGGCATGGATATCCTTTGTGTGAAGGAGGGAAGGGAAAAATATGTTACTCTTTTAAGCCCTCTGAGAATTAGGCTCACATTTGTTACCTCAATAGATTTTCTTGCTGTGTATATAATGCTATAATACATATTATGAAGCATATTATTCTTTCTCAAGAGAGAGGATTAGTGGGTCAAATTTTATAAGTCAATTTGTTAAAAACAGTTTACAAAGTTAAACTGTTGTAACAAAGGGAACCAAAATGATGTCAACCACAGACGAAGTGGCTTCCACTGCTATAAAGTGTGTTGTGAAATAATTTAGGAAATTCTTCCACTGCATACAAGGAGAAAACAGGGGGCTCACATGGTTAAGGAAAATTAGGGAAGGACATCTCATTCTCGCCTTCTACTGTCATTGATGTTACAGTGATGCTTTCTGCTTGAGGGGCCACAAGACAGCTGGTCCCCACTCTTTGCTGGGCTCCGAAGCTCCAAAGGGCGAGAGCGACGTTCTCTCTGAAGACGTCAGAGAACCATCGAGAGCACAGAGTAAAGTCAGACTAGAACCTGGAAGGATTGAGACCCTAGGAAGTGAGTTCCCTGTTTGTGGCTGCTGTCCTTGGAAGCCGGTGGGTTGTTGGTTCTGGAGAAAAGAAATAAGCTGCTGAGAGCCTGACTGCTGGTCTTATTAGTTTTTAAGAGGAAATATGAATTTGAATTCCAGGCTGGAAGGAGGGCAAAGGGCTCTGGTGAAAATCTCTGGCTTTGGCTCATACCCCATAGGGTTATACTCTAGGAGTGAAGACAGATCAGAGTAAACAGCCCTGGAAAGGACTGGATTTCCTGCAGATCTCTTTTTATTTCTGAACTAAAAGAAGGTGGCCTAGATTGTGAGGCTCCCAAATAGTTTCTACAACATAGATTCTCTTTAGAGAAAGATAACAGAATTTTTAGACTCAAGTTAATTTTACAAATAATTTTGCAACTACAATGTCTGGCATACAATTTAAAAAAATCAGGCACACAGGGGACAATGCAAATGAACCAACACAGCAGAAATAACAGACAATAAAGACAGACAAAATAGGGGCTGCAGATGTTGGACAGATGAAATTACTGGACATAGACTTTTATATCTTTTTTTTTTTTTTTAAGATTTTATTTATTTATTCGACAGAGATAGAGACAGCCAGCGAGAGGGAACACAAGCAGGGGGAGTGGGAGAGGAAGAAGCAGGCTCATAGCAGAGGAGCCTGATGTGGGGCTCGATCCCGTAACGCCGGGATCACGCCCTGAGCCGAAGGCAGACGCTTAACCGCTGTGCCACCCAGGCGCCCCTGGACATAGACTTTTAAAAATATGTGATTATAATTGAAAAAATACATGATCAAGTATTTTATCAGAGAATTGGAAACCATAGGAAACTATTAACTATGAATTCTCATACTACAAAGTGCAATAATCAAAATTAAGAGCATAAATATGAGAAAAACGGCATATTAGATATAACGAAGATTTATTGGACAGGAAGATAAGTCAGAAAAATGTAACAATCAAGTAATGAGAAATAAAGGGATTGAAAATATAGAAGAAAGATTAAGAGACATGGATAAGCAAGTCATAAGGTCTGATATACATGTGATCAGAGATCCTGCAGGAGAGGAGAGGAACAATTAAACAGTAGCAATATTTAAAAAGATAATGTCAGTTTTCTCTAAACTGACAAATCCAAAATTTTTAAAGCAGTTAAGTAACACAAAACAAAACAGAACAGACTGCCTTTAGTGGGGCAACATTCAGATTGATAATTGTCATTGAATGGAATCAATGTAAAGCAGAAAATAATGGAGTGATGTCTATGAATGCTGAAAGAAGCCTATATGCAAAACCCCCAAAACCAAAAACCAGTCAGCCAGCCAACCAAACAAGTACACAAACAAAATACCCTCCAAGAGAGAACGTGAAATAAAGGCATTTTTAGACAAATCAATATGAAGCAATTATTTGACAGTAGAAACACACTTCAAAAAATAATAAAAAGTGATCTTCAGGCAGAATAAAAATAATATTAGTGGAGGATTGGAGTGGTAGAAGGAATATAAAGCAATGAAAGTAGAAAATATGTGGGTGTCTCATTAAATAGAATAATCAGATGAAAAATTAGCAAGGATACTAAATATCTGAATAAGATTATGAGAAAAGCTGACATACATAAAACACTGATCACAAAATGTGAAGATTTCACTCTTTTAAAGTAAGTATATGTAGAACGTTTATAAAAATATGCTTATGGTTTGAGCTATAAATCAAATTTAAATATACTTTGGGCTTAATATCAAAGAGAATATGTTCTCTGACCATAATGATGTTAAACTAGAAACAACCAATAAAAGAAAATGAAAAAAAATCCCCATTTTTTTGTGAATTAAAAAATACAATTATAAATAACTCCTGAGAAATCTGAAAATACTTTGAACAAAATGAATAAACTATCCTGCATATTAAAACTTCTTAAAGGAAAACATATAGCCAAAAATGTAGAAAAGAGACGAAAAGTAATGAGATAAGGATTCAAACAAGAAGTTCAGGAAAGAATATCCTATTATATCCAAAGAAAGTAGAAGAGATAGAAAAGAAAAGATAAAAGAAATTTTTAGGAGTGCTTGGCTGGTTCAGTTGGAAGAACATGTGGCTGTTGATCTCAGGGTTGTATGAGTTCGAGCCCCACCTGGGGTGTAGAGATGACTTAAATAAATAAAACTTCAAAGTAGAAAGTTTTCAAATAGCCAACACATACAACAGAGGAAGAATACCGCTCACAATTGGCCCTTTTAAGAAACTAATCAAATTTATGACCCTCTACTACACTGATCAAGTAGAGAACAGTGATGGAACAAATAACAGAAATAAAAAATAAAGAGGACATTACTATAGATATTACAGAAATTATCAATATTCTAATTAGATATTATGAACAACCTTCTACCAATAAATTAGAAAATTTCAATAAAATATATTTCTAAAAAATAAAGCTTGGAAAATTGGTACAAGAAAAAATAGTAGATCAGAAGAGACTTAAAATAATTAAAGATTTGATTCTGGCTAGATAGTTTTTGTTTTTGTTTTTGTTTTTTTTTTGAAGATTTTATTTATTTATTTGACAGAGAGAGAGAGAGCATGAGCAAGGGGGAGCTACAGGCAGAGGGAGAAGCAGGCTCCCCACAGAGCAGGGGGAACCCAATGTGGGGCTTGATCCCAGGACCTTGGGATCATGACCTGAGCCAAAGGCAGTCGCTTAACCAACTGAGCCACCCAGGGGCCCCTGGCTAGATAGTTTCAATGGTTAATTTTAGCAAGCATTAAAGAAGAAATAACACCAACATTATGCAAATGGTCCCAGAGAATAGAAAGAAGGAGTAATCCCCAGTCACTTTGTGAGTCTAGCATATTCTTGATATCAAAACCCCTCACAAGGACATTATAAGAAAGGAAATTAAAGGTCAATTTTATTCATTAACATAGATGTAAAAATTCTAAGCAACGTATAGTCAGATTAAAACTAGATTTATGTGAAAAGTACATCATGAGCAAGTTGGGTTTGTGAAAAACATTCAAGTTCAGTTTAGCATGAAAAAAATCAATATAATTCACAACATTAGAGGGAAATTAGTATATAGAAAGAAAGAGAAAAGAAAGAAAATAGAAAGAAGAAAGAAAAAAGTTGCGATGAATTGCAAGCTATCTATGTAGAGTGGTGACCAACTAGGGGTGACTTTGTCCTCCAGAAGACTTGGGGCAGTCTGGGGCTATTCGTGGTTGTCATACTCAGGGAGTGCTTCTGCTGTTGAGTGGCTTGAGGCCAGAGATGCCGCTGAACATCCTACAATACATAGGACAGCTCCCATAACAAAGGATTATGTGACCCAAAATGTCAATCATGCTGAATTGAAAAAAAAAAATTCTTGTTGTATACAAGTAAATAGAATGCCTCGAGAAAACCAGAGACACACAAAAAATACTCAGACTTTAAGAATGTTTCAAGCAAAAAGGCACCAACAAGTTTTTCTATGGGAAAGAAGAGAATATATACAACATTGTTACCAGATAATTTCGTACATTTAGAAAATGAACATGGTTAAGTGCACTGACCTGCCCTCTACACTTGCTCATTAAAAGGTCTGTGGCGTATTAAGAGGATCTTGCTGGTAGAGAATTGTCATATTGATCGAGTAAAATAGTCTTTGGGGAAATTTCTCAGATGTTTGCTACAAATGGCAGTTCCCAGGGCATGGGAAACATCTTGCAACATTTCCTTCAAGAGGAAGTCAGACCTTAATTATGTCAGTGATCCACTCAAAGATACATAATCCATGCTCTTCACTGTATGGTGCTCAGAAATGTTACTTCTTAACATTAGTTTTGCATGGCATTAGAGTTACCAGATTTAACAAATAAAAATACAAGATGTCCAGGTAAAGTAGTCCTTATTTATCTGAAATTCAAAGTAGACTGGCCATTCTGAACTTTATCTGGTAAACCTAATGTGCATTTTAATTACTTTTAATTTGCTTTTTACACAAAGAATATTTTTTTGAATTAAATTTTTCCAGCCTCTTTACTGTCTTTCTTTAAAGAAAAACCCTAATGCGTCTTTCTACCGCTCTCTCTGCCTGCCCTACCTTACAAATTCCATTTAATTAACATAGACTCAGAATTCTTGTTCCACTAATTTTCTTTATTTATATAGTTGTTTTGTGGGAACGATTTTAATTTAAGACTTATTCCAAATATGAATTCTGACCTTAATATATAGTGTTTCCCTATAAGAAGGTTGAATTCAGCTATGATACTAGGACAGTGAGGTGTGGTGCAGACTTAATAAAAAAATAAAACAAAAACACCTGCTGTCAAAGAAAATCCACAGTGGAAAGAAGTGGGGAAAACCAAACCTGTCCTCAGGCCTGCCGCTCGATATGGAACAGTGTTTCTCAAAGTACTACCTCTGGGCCGCTTTGTTTCAGAATTGCATGTGGCATTTAGGTGGGATTCCTGGGCCCGAATCAGAATCTACATTTTTAACAAACACCCCAGGTGGATCTTAATGCACATTAAAAGTTTAAACATCCTTAGGCTAGAATTTTTCAGTTGTGCAGGTGTCCCCAGCATTGGAAAGTGTTAAATTAAAAAGTAATGGTTTCATCAATGTAATTTAATTTTTATTTTTTATTTCATTAATTTTAGACTTCATTTGGAAATATGGTTGTTGTTTCGCAAACCATTCTGAATCCACGTCCATGAATTCCCATTTCTTCTTCATAGCCCGTGTAAACTCCCCTTCGTACGCCATTCGTTTTTGTCCATTCATTCATTCATTCAACAAACATTGACAGAAACAAGCCTCTGTGACTGCTTTAAAAGGAAATGTTATAAATACAAACCTTATCATTACCCTCCTGAAGGACAGTGTCTTCATATTTTACATTTCTGTCTTTTTCCACATTGTTGGCAGCCAAAAAAAAAATACAGCTTTATTTTACTTATTTGTTTTCCTGTCACCTGTGGCAAATATTTAATTTGTTACTAAATGACATTTATGGTCTTGAACTTGCTTGTTTCTGTGTCCTCCACACACACTGGGGTCCCAGTATGCATTGACAATATGTGTGTATGCTTATCAAAGTGCCCTTAGGAAATGAAATAACATGTGAAACTCATTTTTTATTTTCCAGCAAACTTCATAACATTCTCCTTGGTTCTATCCTTTGGATAGATTTCTAGTTTATCTTATATGTGAGAAATGACCTTATAACCTGTGTGTGACAGTTGTTTGGGTTTTATTAAGTGCCGTGCTGGCTGGCGATATAGGGGCATTACTCATAGATATTTGTTTGCTACCCCAGTAAGCCAAGAAAATTTATTTTTATATATTTAACTACAGTGTCTTTCTTCTCCTGCATGTCATTTAAAAGTAGTTCATGGAATAAGGAGAATACTGCCAAGTCTAGCTTTAGAGGTGAGAAGGAGATGGATTGCCATCATGGGTCCCAGACGTGAAACTTTGTCATATACACATCTTCTAGGACAAAGTGAGCTTGATGAAAATTAAATATAGATTCAAACTAAGAGGAGTTTTTTTTTTTTTTTCCTATATGCGGAGGAACAATCAGCTTACCACCCCTACTTTCTTCCCCAAAGCATCAGTGGGAAAGGTCCTGCAGAATGCTTCCATCACGCCATCTGAGGCAAGCCACTGCTATATAGTGGGGACGGCTTTTGTTGCTGTTTTTGAAACAATGACATCTTAGTGGCCATTTCAAAGTTCTGTCTGATTTCTGTCATGTGTAGGTAGTCTATATGGCCAGGAAATTCATTAGGACTTAAAAAGCAAATTCTTAATCATACACTCTTTTCATATACTGTACTGAGACTCAAATCAGGTATTTTCCTGATGATCTCACACTATCCAATAGGGACAATTTTAATAAAACTGTATTATTTCAGTGTAACTCTGTGCACTGTTCCCAAAGCAAATAGGATCGTTATCCGTTCTCACAAAAGATTGGTGCATTACACTCCACCTCTCTGGCAGCTAGATATGGCATTTTGGTTAAGGACATGCGTAGGTGTGTAATAAACAATGTCACTTGTCAGGATGTGGCTGGGTAGGAGCAGATGTTCAGCTATTTCTGGCTGTAAGTCTTGCCCAGGCCCCTTTTCATATATCTGTTTGGATCTGAACATGCAAGTGGAGACTTGCTCTTCTCTTTTTGTTTATTTGTTCGTTCTTGTTCACAGAGATACCTGAAAACAATAGAGTACCGAAAACCGTCAATGAAGGTGGTGATGGGGATGCCTAAGAGGCACTGTACTTAGAAATAAACAGTAAAATTTAGGCTTCAGACCACTCAATAAACCAGGGCAAATGACTCAATTTCTCTGAACCTTGGTTTTATAATGTTAAAATACATGTAATCATATTCTAGGTGTGTTGTGATATTTGAGTTAAAGGCAAAGTGTTTGTAACAACCAAAGATTGGCATCCACACAAATGATATTCGTAGGAGGATGAGCGTCTAATGGGGTGCTCTTAGCCATAACTAAAGCAAGCCCTCAAAGTGAATACAAACTGATACAAACGAACCTACCTCCAAGCCAGACTGGAAACATAACCCCACCCAGAGAAAAGACTGATTTCAAATGACTTTAGAACTCTGCTTACATTTCCTGGTATATATTCTAAGGACAATAAAACCTATGAAAAATATTAAACATCAGTTTTATTATTCGTATTAATAATATTGTATTATTATTTTGAAACTATCTTTGTTGATGTTGTAGAATGAAACAAGAATAAAATATTAAGGTTAGCAGGAAACAACATTTTAAGTGTGAGTGAAAAGAGGCACATGTAAAGAATCAAAGAAATGAAGTAAAAACTCTGAAATGTTAAATTCGAGTGGAAATACCAATACGAACTCGTAATGTTAAAATATATATATTTTCTAGCTCTGTCCACTGAGAAAGCCTGGAATCATCGATAATGTAGGAGTGATGAAACTCTTGGTGTCTTAACAGTAACTTCTAAAATACTTTTGTACTGAAAAATTCTTGGACAATTAGCTGTTTCCAGGTTTAAGATATTTTGTGCCAGAAAGTAAGAAAATAAAGAAATCATATCAAAAAGATATGGGAACCAATTTGAAAGGACTCCAGCTGATCACATTTGATCATCATGAATAATTTAATTAACTGAACGTTACTGAATATATAAAATTTCATGAGCCTATCTTGATACTAAAAACAACAATAAGACAGAAGACTAAACTCTCATTCATCCCCATTGGAAAATACGATTAAATTCACTCCTAACTTTGGAAGTTAGTAATTAAAAGGAAAGTATTAAGCATTTTTCTTACCTTTTGCCTATGACCGTAGTTCAGGGTAAGCAAATAGCTTCAGGTGAAATTCTCTCAGGAACTTTACCGAACAATGCCAACTAAAATGCAGAAGGAATGATGCAATTTAAAAAAAATCATTTTTTAACCCCAGTAAAATATTTGATTCAAACAAGGCATTATTACTTGATCCTAAACCATTAGGCAAAAGATTTCATATGATGCCAAAGCATCACAGTGTAGATGGCTTGCTGATCATTAACGGGAGAATTTTTTACCTTGGTAGTGGAGAGATCCAAGCGTCACCACCTTAACCCAGTGATCAGACTTACAGTGCTGCCCTTCCGATGTGATGTACCATGCAGTACACAGTATTCCTCAGAAAATACTCTTGCCAAACATAGTTAACTCAAATTCACAACTTATTGACAAAAGATATAGGGACCAGAGGAACGAGTAAGTGATATCACAGGGAACACTTGAACACATATGGACGGTGGGACATTCATCAGACAACTGGCCTGATGTCAACATCATGATGGCTGAGCGGGTGTGGGTCAGAGTCTCAGTGACTGGAGTACCACTATGAACACAGTCTCATGTATCTTGGGCATATGTCCTGGGACACACTGGCATGGTCAGAGAACCTCAAATACTCGAAAATGGACCTAACACTAAGCCTTACCTTTCTTAAAAATCAGCATATACTGAATCCTGTAGCTACATCTTCTTTTTTCTTTTTTTCTTCCTTTTTTTTTTTTGAATGGTGCTATTTTGGTTAACATAATGACAATTCAAAAATGGTTATAGAAGAGCAATTATTTTGTCAAAACATGTTTAAACATAGAAAATATCTGTTGAACTTCTATGCTGGTAAGACATTAAAAAATGTAAAACATTTTTTATGCTTTATGTTTATGATTCTGTGACTTGAGTTTTGTTGTCATGATTACAGTAGAAGGGGTTTAATAAAGTTAGGCTTTGTCTCCCTATTCCTTCTTAAAAATTTACTTTCTTTTATAACAATATATAATGTAATAAAAGAATATATAATATAGTGAGTTTTGTATTTTTTATCATAAAATTTACACGTGTGCATTATTATCCCCAATATATTTTAGGTCCTACAGCTTCATGCTTTTTCATGTGAGAATATTTCCACTAACCCTTTAAAAATTTAAAATTAAATCTTCTGAGTTGTCTGAGTATCAGTAACCTTTCCTTTGTGTGTCTGGGTATGTAAGGCTTATTTTGTTAATTTAAAAATTTATTCTTGAGGGCAGCAAAATCTCTGAGCACCAAAAATTGAAGTTATAAATAAATTTCTAAGGATGGATGTCTGAACAATCAATGATAGTTTTAAATGAAGCCTAACTAATAGGAACCATTATGATTTCAAATGAGTTGAATATAAAAGGAGACAGGACAATAAATGAGATCCCTATTAATAAACATATAGTGATAAGGCTACTATTGCAAACACAAAGTCAACTTCATTCAGATCAAGCTTGCAGCTAATTTATATTTTGTGCCTTTTATTAACTGATATCTAATGAGAATTACTCACATTTTTCACAGTCTCACATCAAGCTCTCCTAATAAAACTCTGCTCTGTTTTGCATGTGAGTTGCATCATTTCATAAAATTTTCAGCAGTCTTTGACTTGCTAAATAAAGTTGTCACTCAAACCTCATTTCCCGCCTGAGCACAGGGAAGCTGAATGGACACTGCATTAATCCTGCATATTGTCTCCGCTTGATGAGGTCTCCAAGAGATCTTTGTCCTGTCACCTTTAATGGACTCTGTCTAATGGACTCATTAGTGAATTTCTTATCATTTTTAGGAGAACGATGCAATCTTACAATGCTGTCCTTCATGCGTTTGGAAATTATTATAATTTATTCCTTAAACACTTATTCAAAAATTAAGAATGAGGAGAATCTACTTTATTTGGGTACTGTAATATTGTAACAATGACATGCTGATTACAATGAGGGGTCTAAGAATACTATTTCATGCTGATTACTCATGTTATATTCAAAACTAGTCGTTAAAGCGGACAACACTCTCCAACTCAGTAGCTTAATATTACACCATAGTCAGAAAATTTGCAGCTGGGAAATGGAGATTTTCTTGGCTTCATTTACGTATAAGTGCAGAAAACTAATAATAAATGACTTCTTGATATCATGCAAATCTCTCTAAGTTCATGCTAGGGGGATTTAAATTTTAATATTATTTTGCATTGCATTCCAATAATGAATACTCATGTTTGTTATCTTACACCACACTCTTCCTTCTCTGTCTCTTTCCCTCAGCTTCTCATGTTATTTTGGTTGATAAAATTCATATAGATGGGTGGGTTGAGGAGGTGGTGGAGAAGATGAATATTAGGCAAATATTTAATTCTGAAAAAATCAGAACCATTTACTATTTTTGTTGTGCTTGAGTATTTTCTTATACCCTCAATTAATTTGTAACAACTTGCCAATTACTTGAGCACATATGCTAAAGTTTCATTACCTGGTTTTCTTTGAATTCCAACATTTTAATGGCTATTGCCTTTATATTTAATAAGAAAAAATGTCCAGTGTTAATACTCTTGATAATTCAAACATATTTTTCCTTTGCTTGAAAACATGCTTTGACTTTTTATTGTTAAATGCCCGACTCCATTTAACTGGAGGCGGTGGAGTCAGCAGATAGCAGCTACATAACCTCA
The DNA here is from genome assembly GCF_024610735.1 of Ursus americanus. NCBI lineage: Eukaryota > Metazoa > Chordata > Mammalia > Carnivora > Ursidae > Ursus > Ursus americanus. The sequence continues at coordinate 34,383,100 of NC_142151.1, read as the reverse complement.
GGCCAGGGTGTGTGTGTGTGTGTGTGTGTGTGTGTGTGTGTGTGTGTGTGTGTGAGAGGGGGTGAGGTGGTAAGAGGAGGGCATGAAGAACTGGAAGGGAGGTACCTGAAGTCAAGTTCTGAAGAGATATCAGAGCAGAGACCAAGTCATCAGATCGGGCAGGTTGTCTATTATACGAAAAGGCAGTCTGAAGGAGGGAGATAGTAAATGGCTAGGCTTTCCTGGGTCCTGGAACAGTCATCTGTGCTGGGCAATTAGATGATGGTTTGGAGAAACTCCAGACAAAATGCAAATCTCGCAGTATTTTTGTTTGTTTGTTTGTTTTAATTTTTTATTAAAACATTGACTGAACACACTTTCTAAAAGGGATTTGAGATGACTGTCATTTTTGGAATATGTCCTTTAACAACTTGCCCTTATAATCTCTCCACATGATAGAGAATTTTTGAACTTTTCACTGTTCACAAAAGACACTTAGTCTTTTTTTGTTTGTTTTCTGAGTCTGGAATGAAGTATTTTCTCTGTCTAGAATGTCATTCCCCTTCTTGTTTGTCTGATAAACTCTTATTCTTCATGATGCAATGCAAGTGTCACCTCTTCCATGAAGCTTTCTTGAAGAAAAATCCTACATAACTCCATGCCCAGAGCAACTCATTCCAGTATGTTAAGTACTCTGTTAAAGTACTTAACTTCCTTTCTTAAGATGTTATCACTTATTATCATTGAAGAAGTCATTGGGGTTAACCAAGGCTCAGTCTCATGACAACCAGCATGGTTAATAATCTTATTACATTTCCAACATCCTTGGTTTTTCTACTAATATGAAGGCGGGAGGAGGTACAGAAAATAAAACATGAAGTGACATTGCTAACTTTAGCTCTGCTAATTGGTATTTTTATTTTAATATTTCTTTGTTGCACTGTTACATCTGTGCTGTGTTTCCTAAATGAGCTAACTCTGCCATAAATTTTAGAACAATTTTTGAATGGTTGAAATGTTTATTGCACTCAATGTTTATGCGGTACACAGTGTAGAGAGTGTGAATGCAAAGAAGGAAAGGAACAAACCACCATCTGGTTGGTATAAATGTCTGTGATGAGAGGTTAGTTAGTAGAAGCAGCATCTGAAAATGAGGAGGAATGGAATAGTGTACTTGGGATAGTTGAGAAGTAGAACAGTGGGTAAATTAATGATCGTGGTTGCTTTCAAGATGGTAGTAGAAGTAAACATTTCTATTTGGCAAAAATAAGGAAGCCTAGTAGAGAGATCTATGTGCAACGCATATTTCAACTAGATCTCTTTAGTCCTTTGTATAGAAATTTCCATTCTTTCCCCAAGATTACTGAAAATTACTGAAGGAAGAAAAAAGATACTCTCATGATCAATCTGGCTTTGACTATCTGCCTCCACTGAACCCTTGTTTTCTTCTATGCCTTCTGGTTCTTTCTTTCTGTTTTGATATTATATCAAATATAGGACTTAGACTTTAATTCATTTCGTTGGAGAAACAAACAAAACACTTTCAAGAGACAGTTAAGCAGCAGACTCTACTGAGGGCTGGGGAAACAGCAGATTTACTTTTCATCAATGCAAAGAATTTCAAATGTTAGTCATTCTTGACCTTCAATGTTATTTAAACACAATTACACTCCCTGTTGTTCCATCTCTCTTTTGTCCCCTGTTCTATTCCTTCTCCTTTCAAATCCACCCTCAAATTCCCTGGCCATTTATAACAGAAAGCAGTTTCACTGTTTCTATTATTGCATTGTCTCTTGTTAACTCATGCTGTGAGTCTCATCATTTATCCTCAGTGCTAACAAAGATAGTTTCAACTCTAAGGGGAATTGAACCTGGCATTAAGGAATATTCATTTTTGCCCCAGAGTGAATGAAAAGATAACTGGATAACTGAGCTTTATTCTTTTCTTTTATGACCTTTATTTAAACAAATATTTTCATCTGTATGAATTAGCAATGGTGCTAGGTGATAGAGATACAAAAATGGAAAATAGAAAGGACATATTCTTTGACATTATGGAACACTCAAAAAAGACAGAAGTCACAATGTCTGGCATCCAATAAACAGTTACCAAGCTTGTAAAGAAGCAGAAAAAATATAACACATAGTAAGGAGAAAAATCAATCAAACTGATCCAAAAAGGAAAGAGATGAGAATCTGCAGACAAGGTCATTACAGAGTTCTAGCCTCATTTTAAATATTCAGGAAACTAGAGGAAAGGTTGAGCATGAAGATGGAATATATTCAGTAGAGATATGGGAGATAGAGAACACACTCATGTCAAAATTTTAGATCTGAAAAAAATATCTGATGTGAAATGCATACCAAGTGCGTTGAGTGGCAGATTAGACATTCAAGATGGAAAGATTAGTGAACTTGAAGAAATAGCAATAGAAACTATCCAAAATGAAATACAAAGAGAGAAAGGAGAAGGAGCAGAATTAACAGAGCATCAGTGAACCGTGAGAGAACTTTAAGCAGCCATACACCCATGTATTTGAAGAGCCCGAAGGATGTGAGTGAGAGGTGTGGATGAAGAAAACATTTGAAGAAATAATGGCCAGAACTTTCCAAATTTGATGAAAACTATAAACTGACAGATCAAGGAAGCTCACCAAACCTGAAGCACAAGAGACGTGAAGAAATGCTGACACTTCAGAACCAAATTGCCTAAAACCGGCCATAGAAAATTATAGAAGCAGCCTGGGCGGGGGAGGGGAGACACTTTATGTAGACAGAAACAAAGATCAGGATGAGAGCAGGTTTTTCATGTGAAAGAAGACAAGCTAGAAGATGGTGGCATAATGTCATTAAATTAATGAAAGCAAAATGCCCAACCTGTCAAACTAGAATCTTTACCCAGTAAAAATACCTTCAATAAATGAAGGTAATACTCCTAAGAGAAATAACACATATGTCAACACAAAATTGGTGCACAAATGCTCATAGAAACATTCTTTGTCATCACCAAAAACTGCAAACAACCCAAAGGCTCATCAGCTGGTGAATGGAAAAGTGAAATGAAAACACGTCCATATAATGAAATACATCCATATAATGAAATAGTACTTAGCAATGAAAAGGCGTGACTCCTTATATTTATACAAATGGTGAACCACAAAAACATTATGCCACACAAAAGTAGGCAGATACAAAAGACTGTATTATAGCATTCTATTTATATGAAATATCTAGAAAGGGCAAACTTACAGACAGAAAGCAGATTGGTGGTTGCCTAGGACTGAAGGTTAGAGCAGGGCTTAAAGGGGAGTAATGGAAGTTTTTGGATGATTGAAATGTTCGAAACTGGATTTTAGAACAGTTGTGCAATTTTATAAATGTACTGAATTATAAATTTGTTGAATTGAATACCTATGAGAGGTGAATTTTATGGTATGTAAATTATACCTCAATAATGCTGTTTAAAAAAATGAGGGTGAAATAAAGATCTCTTCAGACATACAAAAACTGTAAGAATTCCTTGACAGCAGACATGCACTTCAAGAGATGTTATTGGAAGTCCTTTAAACACAAGAAAAATATAACTGGTCAGAAACATGGATCTGCACAAAGGAGCTCTTTAAGAGATAGTCTGTAGTTTAAAACCAAAATGATAATAATATACTGTAGTATTTATTATGTGTAAAAATAAAAAGTATGACAATAATAACACAAAAATCAGGAGATAAAAATGTAAGCATATTGTTTTAGTGTTTTTACACCAAATGTGAAATAATATAACATCACCTGACAGTAGACTTTAATAAGTTAAAAATATATTGTAAATCCCAAAGCAACCCATTAAAGCAACACAGGAGTTCTAGGTAATAAGCCAACAAAGAGAGAAAATGAAATCATGAAAGTTACTTGATTCAAAAGAAAGGCAAATAAGGAGCAAAAGACAATGAAGGGAAGATGGGACAAATGAAAAATATCAAGAAACAGATTTAAACTCAGCTATATCAGTAATAAAATTGGATGTAAATGTGAAAATATTCCAATAAAAAGGCAGAGAATATCAGGTTGAGTAAAACAGAATCCCCAACTATGTGGTGCTTATAAGAAATACACTTTAGTACAAAGACATAAGTAGGTTAAAGTAAAAGAATGGAAAAAGATAACGCCATGCTAACACAAAGCAAAAGAAAGCCAGTGTGGCCATATTACTATCAGACAAAATAAATTTCAAGACAAAGATATTGTAAGACATAGAGTCTCTGGGAGATTATAAAAAGATCAGTTCATTGGGGTGCCAGTCGACTCTTGGTTTCAGCTCAGGTCATAGTCTCCAGGTCCTGGAATTGAGCCTCGTGTCTGGTTCTCTAAAAACAGGGAATTAAGTATAAATCAATAACAGACATGTATTGTATAATCCACAAATATTTTAAGCATAATTGCATACTTCTAAGTAACCCATGGATCAAGGAAGACCTCAAAAAGGAAACGAGAAAGTATTTAGAATAGAATGAAAATGAAAACACAACATACCACCATTTGTGAGACGCTATTTGTGTAGATAGCAGCTCCTCAGATATGTCCATATCCTAGTCCCCAGAACCTGCAAATATGTTACCTTACATTGCAAAAAAGACTTTTTTAGATGTGATTAACTTAAAGATCTTGAGGTGAGGAGATTATCTGAGTGAACCCAAATCTTTTCTTGTGCGTCTTTGTCCTCTGTATTGCATCTTTGGCTAAGAGTCTGTTCAAATATTTTGCCTATTTTTTTATTGGATTGTATTCTTATTATTGGGTTTTGAAAGTTCTTTTCATAGTCTAGATATAAATCCTTCAAATATTTGTGAATATTTTTTATAAGTGGATGTGAAAATATGCCCAACATCATTAGTCATTAGGGAAATGTGAATAAAACCCACAATGATGGGGCATCTGGGTGGTTCAGTCAGTTAAGCATCCAACCCGTGATTTCGGCTCAGGTCATGATCTCATGGGTCATGAGATCGGGGAGTCTGCTTGAGATTCTCTCTCCCTCTACCCCTCCCCCCACTAGTGCATGTGCTGTACTCTCTCTCTTTCTTTTTAAAATAAATAAATCTTTTAAAAAAACCCTACAATGATATAATACTACTCATTTATTAGAATACCTAAAATTGAAAAGATTGATTATACCAAGTGTTGGCAAAAATGATGTAACTAAAACTCTAATACCCCATGTGAGAATATAAAATGATGTAACCATTTTGGAAAACAGTTGAACAGTTGCCTAAAGAGTTAAACATACATGGACCATGTGGCCTAGCCATTCCACACCTAGGTATTTACTCATGAGAAATGAAAGCATATGCCCATTCAATGTCTTATACATTAGAAACTTTATTTGTAACAGCTAAAAATTTATACATAGAAACATATTTATACATAGAAACTTTATTTGTAATACCTAAAAATTGGGGGGGGAACCCCAAATGCTCATCAACAGGTATGTGGGTAAACTATGGGATATCCATACAATGGAATACTATTCAGCAGTAGAGAAGATTGAACTATGACAGAATCTGCAACAAAAAATAAATTTCAAAATAATCATGCTGAATGAAATGTTAGACAAAAAAAGAGACATTGTATGATTTAATTTTTTATATAAAATTCTAGAAATGCAACCAATTCACAGTAACAGAAAGCAGATCAGCATGCTTTTCTGGGCATGGAGTAGGGATGGCAATGCAGCAGGGAGAAATTCCAAGGGAAAATGAAAACTTGTTAGTGATGGGTATCTTCATTATCTTGATTATACATGTGTGGTTGTATACATGTGTCAAAACTTAACTGATTATACACTTTAAACATTTTCAACTTATTGTATCTTAATTATATCTCCATAAAGCTACCAATAAAACACACACAATGAAATATAACTCTACGCTAGCATGACTAGAAGCAAAAAGAATGAGAACACTAAGTTTTGGAGAAAATGTGTAGAAATTGGAACCCTCATACATTTCTTGTATGGTTACTTGGGAAAACAGTTTGGCTGTTTCAAAAAAATGTTAGAAGTATTATTGTCATTTGACCTAGTGATTTCACTCCAGGGAAATAAAAACACATATCCGTGAAACTTGTAATGCAACCGTTCATAGAAACTGCATCCCTAACAGATGAAAAATGAAAACAATTCAATATTCGTCAACTGGCAAAGGGATAAACAAAATGTGGTATATTCGTATGAACACTACTCAATGAACACTACTCACTAAAAATGAAGAAAAACTGTGACATGCAAACACAGGGATAAACCTAAAAATCACACTAAGTGAAAAAAACCCAGACATATAATACTATTGATTGCATCATTCAATTTAAAATTTCTAGAAAATGCAAAACTGTAAGAACAGAAAGCAGCTCAGTGTTTGCCTGGGACTAGAAGAGGAAATGTCCACGACTACAAATGGACGTGATAGAACTTTTGGGAATGGTAGAAAGGTTCTAAATCCGTTATGCAATGATAGCTGTGTCACTACATAAATTCACTAAAAATCATTCTGCGTATTTTAAATGGGTGAATTTTATGATAGATCCTGTATGACTCAATAAAACTGTTAAAAATCTCCCCCTAGAAAAGCAGTACCTACCATGGGCCACATATTGGGAGATACAAAGAAAGATATGATAATTGAAAAAAAATAAAAAGTTGGGTCAATAGTGAACTAACTCCCTTCCCCTTCTCCCTAACCGAAGTCATTGTTAGGCATATGAGGTTTGAAGGCTGTGGTCTTGGCACAAGGCTCTGTGCTGTTCCTTGTTCCTAGCTCGTTCAGGAAGTAAGTGTCTTTTTTGTCCTGCCAGAGGTATTTTTTTCCCTAACTCTAAAAAAGATGTGGTGCGGCAGTTATTCCTGACTTGCATTGGCTTTGGATGGGTATAGTAGATGCTGGTTGTAGAACACTCAGGTATTCAGAGAAGGGAGCTCGATACCGTCTGTACAGGTTTAATGACTGGAAAGTTCTGTCTGCTACTTCCCAACTGTTGCCCCTTCCCTGGTGTTCATTAGCTTTGTCTGCTGTAAATGCAACCAGTCACGTCAATGAGCCAGTGAGTAAACTCACCCATTTCAAGTCTGCCAATTAAACTGAAGACAAGTTCAATTTCTTTGGGAAGAAATAACAAAGTTCGCACCATACCCCTGCCTGTTTTTTTTTTTTAAATGTAATTAAAGAGGATATGAACTTTCCCCCTCCCAAACATACCATTCTCTGAGAAGTTCTGTCTCTTCCAAGCACTTTAGAATGCTTGATTTAGAAAGCTGTGAAACATTCCAGAACTGCTTTTATGCATCGTTGGTATATACTGAAAAATACTGGTTTAAAATCTAGTTAATCTGGTGCATTAGGGTGATCACCAAAATGACTTAAGTCATTTCTCTTGGGTAAATACCCAGGAAAGGAGGGGCTGAGATACAAGGTAGGATCTAGGATCTAAGGTAGATAGAAGGTACATCTAACTTTGTAGCAAACTGTCAAACGGTTTTCCAAAGTGGTTGTAGCATTTTACATTCCCACCAGCAGTGTATGGCGGTTCCAGCTATTACAGCAAATGGCACGAAAGCTCTGAACGGTCAAATGTTCTAGAGGTGCACACGCACACACATACACACATACACACACACATAATAGGGGGAATGACTAAAAAATTCAACTTTTTATGTAATGTTATCTAGTATGCCCCTGAGTTACTTTAGTCACAGCTGGCTTAGCTAATTGGAGCACAGAATCCAGTGACCACTTAGGTGACCAGCAATAGCATATGTGGAAGGTAATGAAAATTTGAACTAAGACTGCTGTGCCAGGAATGATCAAGAAGAAAGAAATAGGAGACTGCACTCATAGCCTGCAGGATGAACTAATTTGATGTGGGGGGTCAAGGAAGGGAAACAATGATTGATGATTCTGAGATTTGGGGCTGCAGTACCTAGAAAAGGTATTTTTAATGCAAGGAGATGTCAAGAGGAGATTATTTGTGGGGAAGAGACATATCATTCATATATGTTATTTTCATAAAGATTTCTAGATGGCAGATCTGGAATTTGAAGAAAATGTAGGATTAGAATGCAGATTTAGGGAGTTGCATCTACAGCATTATTCTTGAGGAAGTGGGGGGTCGTAGAGATGGCAGAGGGAAAAACTGAGGCTTGCTGAGCTCTAGGACAGAACAGTAAGCAGCACTTAATATACATGAAACTGGAGGAAGAGGGGATCACAGCAAGAGAGAAAAGAAATTAGGATTGTGGGCTCTTTGGGAAGCTAAGGTAGGACAGAAACCAAATCAACCCAATGCTTTAGAAAGCTGTTTTTAATATGTTTTGCAAAAGGATTTGATGGAAAATCATACGATTCATGAATTTTATGTTCAGAAAGCTTTTTTAAGAATTAGATTCAAAGAAACTGATTATCCCTAAGTGGTCTGGGGGAAGGGCCATTGGGCTTAGGTAACAAGTTTCTCAGCAGTTTGATCTGGAGTTATTCACCATTTACCAACCTAGGGAGGGCTTCAAATAAACATGGGGTCACGGCTGAGACAGTGTAGCTAGCCGTGGAAAAAACACACACGGAGTGAAGAGCGAGGTCTTTTATCAAAGTAAAATAATGGTGCCACATGGTGAAGAGATTTTTTTTTTTTTGGTTCCCAGCATTTTTGATTAGTAATTATAAATAGAGATGACAATTAAAACCATAGTCTCCAAGGTAGAGGTATCATGTAACGATAAAAATATTTGCTGATTCAGGCCTTCTCGCCCCCAGTGCACGCTAGAGGGTTGCCGGCAGCCTGCATTTCGCCTCAAGCTGTGTCGTTCTCTCAGAGCAGATATTAATTTAAGGTGTTAATGCTTATGTCATCAGATGTTCTTATTTACAGACTGCGACCCTGTTAATTTGCAGTCCGTGATTATAATCATAATTTTTATTGGTTCATTTCATGAACGCATAGCTTCCTTGCGTTCCTTACTCACCGGTACCTTCAGGAGAGGATTTGACCAGTAGTCTTATCGAAGCTTTGGAAAAATCTGTCCTGAAAACAGCTAAAGAGGACCAGTGATAAACATATGGAGCATCTCTCAATATGTTTCCCGTATCAGAAGACTTTGGATTAAAGTATTCGTGTGTTATCCCCTTACCTCATTCACCCCCAAACATTGTTGAGCACCGCGTGCCTGTCATTCCACTCATCAGACACATGCTGATGGCCGGGGGTGTGTGAAGGTGAAGAAAGCAGTTTCCAACCTTTGAGATATTCCTAGTGAGCAGTGTATGAACTTATCCAATACAATATACCTTTCCCCCCCAAATTCCACTTGAGGCAGTTGTTCAGAACTGAGGATGTCGTCTGCCATATAAATAGGACTTGGGGTTGTTCATGTAACGAGTCAGCCACAATCCTGTATAACCTGCGATGTGTGCTGTTACTGAGTCTGATCCTTATGTGAAATAATATGTATTTAAGGAGGATGTGCTCAGGGCTGTCACTCAGAATGCCAAGAAGATCACTTCTCTGCAGTCACAGAAAACTTGCCCTTCTTCCGCTCCCCTTATCTTTTGGGAGCGGGAGAGTGAGACCTGCAGCTCCCAGAGGCTGGTGGGAGTCCAGCTGGGTGAGCACTGGGCTGACTTAGGGCTCTTGGGAGGAGAATCCCACTAGTGAGGGCTGTGTACTCCCTGTAGGTCAGTTGTCTTAGCTTTTGAAAAGAAAGGGGGTAGTCTGTTGCTCTTTCCATTGCCTCCAAAAAGAGTCCAATATTGGTATGCCGATGCAGCATATTCCAATTTATACAGTACTTGATCTGTCGAGGAAACGTCCTTTAAGACTGACCCTGCTAAATTTAGACAGAGCCTGTTCAGTTTTCTCAGATTCCAGGAGCTCAAACTACTTATTAAAAACCTCTCAGTTGGAAATAAGACCGTAGATCTGTCGGCCTTTGCTGAACCATTAAGCCATAGATACCGCTTTTTCCTGAGGAGGGTATAACTTCAGTTGTTGAGAGGGAGATTATTTGCAGTGGTACATATCACCATAGTAACTGGATTTCAAGCAGGGCTGTCGAAATGGAACTTAAAAGTCACACAGAAACAGGTCTACCTTGCACTGGCTTCAAAAGGATCATGTTGGAGAGAGGCAGAGATTCATGGGCTACATGCCATTTGATCTATGATTACTCAAAGGCACAGGGATAGAGGAAGGCAATACGCAGATGTGTATCAGTATGTTGCAGCATTAAGACAAAGATAGTATGTATCCCACCACTGACTTGCTGTAAGCAAAAAACCCAATGAACAGCCTCTTCTCTTGTAACTTTGTGGCTTAAGTTAATGCAGCATTTGTGAATACAAAACACAAAACTGACATTGATTCTTTCAAAAATTTTAACTAGCATTCTAGAACTTATTCACCTTAAAACAGCAAATATTTGTTGTGTCCTACCATGTACTGGGTAGTCATGTAGCATGTGCTTCATGCTAGAGTAAAGGTACAAAATATGGTTAATAGGAATTTAGTGGGAAAATCATTATCAAATTTTAGAACTAAAAGGAAATGTAGATTATAAAGTTCTTAAATCTTAAATATGAGCAGGGCTTTAAGAGAGATCATCTGAAATGTCTCTAATTGTCAAATGAAGAAGTAAAGTTCCACAGTGATTGAGCAACTTGCTGAAGGTCACAGAGCTTGTTTTAGGTGGAACTGAAGCTAGAAGCCAAATATTCTCACTTTTGAGAGAATATATATATATATATAGAGAGAGAGAGTATATATATATATATATATTTTTTTTTTTTCATTTTAAGAGAGAGCGAACACGTGTGTGTGAGCACGTGCAGGAGATGGGGGGGGGGCAGGTAGGGGGAGAGGGAGAGAGAGAATCCCAAGCAGACCATGCTGAGCACAGAGTCCGATGTGGGGCTCGATCCCACGACCCTGAGACCATGACCTGAACCCAAAACAAGAGTCAATCGCTTAACTGATTGAGCCACTCAGGCAACACAAATATTCTGACTTTTGAATCAGGAGATTAGGAGAAACATAATAAAGATTGAGATTCTACCCATTACTCACAATTTAAAGAGGAAAATAAAATAAATACACATGAAACAATAAGAACGTAAATATAAGAGTGGCAAGGGTTTAGAATTAAGGGTGAGGATGTTCTTATGGAATTTCTTTTTAAATTCTTTATTACTTCTTAAGTCATATGGCTTCTAAAAATACAGGTTGCAGCAGAGCCTGGGTGGCTGAGTCGGTTAAATGTCTGACTCTCGATTTCCACTCAGATCATGATCTCAGGGTCATGGGATTGAGCCCTGCATCAGGCTCTGCCCTCAGCACAGAGCTGCTTCTCCCTCTCCCTCTGCTCCCCCACCCTGACTTGTGTTCTCTCTCTCTTTAAAATAAATAAATAAGATCTTAAAAAATACAAATACAGGTTGTAGTTTGTGAGGTTGCATTTTTTAAAAAAGTAGACAATACAGAAAAATATAGGGACGGTTATAAAAGACATGCATGGATTGATTAACTGAAACCTGGTAACTTTTCACTTTTGCAAGTCTTTTTTTCCCTCCCTTTTCCCCTTCATCCCCCTTTCCCTCTACCCCACTCTTTGTTTTGTTCTTTCTTTCTAAATAAGAGGAATATTATATTACAGTTGAAATGATAACCCTTGTTTCTCACTCCCCATTTAATTTCCCCCCCACGCACACACTCCCAGGCAACCGCTATCAAAAATGCCTTTTTTAGTATCTGTTGAGCCCCTACTATGTGTCAGGCAGAGTTTTAGATGCTTGAAATACATCAGTTTTTTTAAAAAAGAAACATTTCTAACCAATAATATTTTACATTTTAGAGGAAGAATTTGATGTGTGTCCAACTTTAATTTTTTGTGCCTATAAATATATGTGCACACGAATAACATTATTTCTATTTCTGTGGGAGTTTTTTTATGTTCAGTTAGCCAGCGTATAGTACATCATTAGTTTTTGATGTAGTGTTCAACGATTCATTAGTTGCATATTTCTGTGTGTTTTAATTAATTAATTAATTAATTATTTTATTTATTTTTAAAGGATTTTATTTATTCATTTGAGACAGAGAGATATAGAGGAGAGAGTGCGCATGAACAGGGGTAGAGGCAGAGAGAGAGGGAAGAAGCAGACTCCCCGTTGAGCCAGGAGCCCGACATAGGGCTCCATCCCAGGACCCGGAGATCATGACCTGAGCCAAAGGCAGATGCTTAACCATCTGAACCACCCAGGCGCCCCTTCTGTGTGTTTTTAAATGCATGCAATTTGTATCCCACTCTGTGTATTAATCTGAATCTGCATCTTGCTTTCTCTACTCAGCATGTTTTTGAGATCTACTAATGTCACAGAAAGATCAAGTTTATTTTTAGCTGCTTTAAAGTATTGATGTATTTTATCTATTCATTCCTCTACTGAAAGTCATTCAGAATATTTTGGTGTCACCATTGGAATAATGCTGCCATGTCATCCTTGTAAGAGTCTCCCATGCACATATGTAAGTCCCTTCAACGTATTTTACCTAGATAGGGGTTTGCTGGGTCTTCATGTAAACTCATTTTCAGATGAGTTTCTAGATGATGCTGAATTATTTATTCTAGTGGTCATACTATTTGATACTCTCATCAGCAGTGATTTTCATCTAGAAAGTATCAAGAGTCCATAGTCATTTAATCTTTTTTTTGACATACATCAGAATTGCATGTTTTTGTTTTTTTCAGGAAGGAGAGTATTTGTGTGAAGAGCACTTTGAGAAATGTAAATCTGCAGTTATTGCTAATTTAGTAAGGAACGACCTAAGATCAACATCCTAGAAAGTGTCTAGAATATTTTATATTATGGGACAGAAATCTTAACTCCCAGTCTTTATAAGTAGGAAAAGCTAGGCTCAGTCCTTCCCTATGTAGGTTAGTTGGCCAAAATAAAATAAAGCCAAACCTTTGGATAAGTAAAAGTATGGGTGATACAAAAATACTAGAAATAAAACAATACCTACGAGGGTGCAAGTTTAACTATGTGAGAAACCTAAAATTGCAAGAAGATTGTCTAAAAATTAGATTCCAGAGAGTTTTTTCCAAGCTGTGTTATAAAACTGACTGCTATAATTAAAACCATCTACCATGAAAAAAAAAAGATTTCTTCTAAATACTGGCAAACAGCTTATGCTGAGAAAGAGTTTGAAAACAGACTTCAAAAAAATTTTTTTAAAAATAAGAACACACTTTCTCTAATCAAGTAAGCGCAATTCATATTTAAGTTGAAATTATTTATAATTCAGAGGAAATTATCTATACAATTGCTGGTTACTAAGCTAAGAGTATCTGATAGCAAAATTGGTTGAATGCTCAATTATATAAATTATGGTCTTCTATAACCCTTTAAATGATCTAATAAATCCTTGAATCAACTAATGATTTTTGGAATTCTGTCAGAGACAAAAGTTTGACAGAGGACGTTTTTGAGTCTCAATGCCTTTTGTCTTTCCCATCCCCTAATTTTATTGAGGATTAAATGACAAAAGTGTACAATGTGATGATTTGATATACATATACATTACGCAATGATTACAATGTCTTTCCTTTTTGATCTCAAAATCCATGGCCCTGGAGCACTTATGGCTCAGAATTTTTTCCATAAACATTGTTTTAAGAGAAGAACATGATGTCAGGCAACGTCTCCTACCCTCAAGATGACAGAAATTCCATAGGGAGAAACTATGGGGCAAATCTTGAGCAGCAGGGAGCTTAGGTGCTAGTGAATACTTAGGAAGACCTCAGTGTTTCCCTAGGTACGAGAAAATGAACCATCCACCTGGATTCGAGCCATGGAAGTCTTGAGTATACGATGAATTTATGTTGATTAAAGAACAGTCCCCAGGGCCCTGAGGACTGATACTTCTCAGTCATCACTTTTAGCCTCCCCACACTAATGCAGCCTGCTGTGAGCACATTCCTGAACTAGTCTTGGGGGAAGAAGATCAGAATCAATTACCCAGACATCTGAGGGAGTCATATGAAGACTAACCTAAGTCAAAGGGCTAACCCTTCATGTATCTGGTCAAAGAAGGTTGGAGATAGCTCAATGTGTTTCTCCTGGACCCAGAGGGGTTTTGGAGAGCATCTGAATATTTCCCATGCTACAGAGAGTGATGTAGCAGTGTCCGAGAAACATTTTGTAGACCGTACCATTGCATCTTTTTAGGAGAATAATGCAGCAGCAAGAATGCCTGCAGTCTGTGATTGTGGATGAGAAATTAGATGTCCTTCAGATTCTAAAATCTGGAGACTATCCAGGTTCAAGGGCAGCTGGAGGAGTTGGCATGAGTAAGACTCAGTTGTGTGAACCTTCTCAGAACTTGTACACGACCACAGGAGCTGCGAGGGAAATAAAAGTTGACGGAGAGAAAGTGTAAATTGACTGAGAAATTGACTAAAATTAAGTTGCTATCATTGGCTAGAAAGGAGTTTCAATAGAAAGTAAGCACAATTGTAGAAAATTAAATTGACATGATTTGCACATTTGAGTTCATAGCCTGAGAAATCTGTATTCGTATCAGAATTTTAACTCCGAGACCTTAATATTCTTGATAACATATATTTATATGACAGGACTAAGAAAGATAAAAGAGTTGAAAGCACTGATTAGCTTTTGAAACGTTACTGAACTGAGTCTACTTAAAATTTTAATTTCCTAATTCCTACAGGTTAAAGGATAACATGAGCTAATACATTATTATGTATTTCTGAAGTCTAATAGCAGAAGACTTTGTTAAAATTCCAAATCGGTTCCAGTGAGTCACATTTTGGAAATGTGAATTTTTTAACAATTTTTGAGAGATTAAAAAACCCGATTTGCAAATATAAAAGGTGCCTTAGTTTAACAGAAATCTCAAAATACGCAACTTGTTTCATAATGAATTTAAAATGGCTATGAGTTCCCTTTTATGCTCATTTATTATTCCTTTTCGCAATTATAAAATAAGAACAGGAGTATATTTTCTATTGTATAGTTTTATCAATGTAAGTATAACAAATTGCAATACTTATCTCTTTTTCTGAAACTATGTGTTCTTGATTTTACATAGCTGATAACATATCCATTTGGGAGCTTGGCTTATTATGATCATAATTTGAAAAATTCAATGGAGACTGTCAAAACTTGAAATGCAGAACAATATTTATAGATACCATCAGGAGAAACACTGCTCCCCCCCCCCCCATAGTTCTTGTGGTTCAGCTTCTGAGGCAAATATGTTACTTGCTTATGCATTTTCATTATTCCCTTTTTTTGTCCTAACCCAAGTTTGCCTCTCCCGTAAATCCACCAAATACAACACTAAGAAATGATGTTTTAAGAAAATTTCCCTGAAGACTTGAGGATTGCATAACAGGGTCATGCAACAGAATATGAAAATTCGGAGTTCTAGGAGAAAAATCAGCACTCCTAGAGTTCCTCTACCCTGGCCCTTCTAATTTTAAGAGTTCCTGTAGACCAGCTTCTCAGCCTCAGGCTTGCAGACATATGACTGTGGCCAATTTAATTCCTTGGGACCTGGCCTTTTCGAACACGTCCTCCAGCCCTGGGATCCACAGTCCCTTGGCCCCTGGTTCCAGATCTTTTTCCATCATACAGTTGTCCTTTATTTTCTTCAGGGGAAACTATCTTCTTTCACAGGATCTGACCAGCCCTGCAGTCTCACACAAAGCATATCTTTAGTGTTTAGGAGTCAGGGCATAAAATGTTGTTCCATGAAATGGAAACCAAAAGGTTTCTACCTAAATAGATGTGGTATCCTTGTGGTATTTTTAAATATTAGCAGTATTTTCTCCCCAAATAAGAATGCATATTTAAAGTATATTCAATTTATGTAATTTTTGAAAATGTAACTTAAGTTTTGACATGACGTTATTAGGAAGTTCTGTGCCTGTCAATGTCGGCAACTAGTTGATAACACTGAGAAAAGAAATTTGAAAAATAAAACCTAGATAGCCTCACTTCAAAATGGTCTAAGATACCCGGTTCTATAATTTTAAGGAGCATTTTTATTAAAACCTTTAGTTTGCAATCTTTCTAGACAAAGAAGATTAACAGTTGAGCTCTTTTATATTTATGTAAATATCATTTTGATATCATAGACTCTTTTTTTTCAGCGGCTCTAACTAAGCAGCCTTCTGATATGTGATTTGATTTGTGACTTGTTCTTTGAGTGCTTTGTGCAATGATGGGCATCGGTTATCCTTCCACAGAGACCTTCCATTAAAAGTGGTAAACGAGATTTTGGGTTTATAAATCAGATTCTCAAGAGTTCAGCTACTGAGAATCCATTTTCCAGAGTCTGATCACCTCTTGGTCAAGTTATTCAACCTCCTTGAGTTTCAGCACCCCATCTGTGAAATGTCAATTTAAAATACCATCTCTTTTATTTATATCTTGCCTCATTTGAGAAAGAATTGAAAAACACTTCTAGAAGAGCACATATTAAAATAATAAAAATATAAACATAAAAGAAAATATATATTAAGGAATTCAAGAGCACACATAGAAATCAGTAGAAATCAGTTCCTAGGATAGGAATAATACAGTAGAGTACCCCTTATCGACTGGGGATACATTCTAAGACCCCCAACGGATGCCTGAAAGCGCAGGTACAGAACCATATATATATATATACTATGTTTTTTCCTATACATACATACCTATGATAAAGTTTAATTTATAAATTAGACACAATAAAGGTTAACAACAATAATGAATAATAAAATAGAGCAATTACAGCAATATACTATAATAAAAGTTATATAAGTGTGGCTTCTCAAAATATCTTATTGTATTGTACTCACCCTTCTTCTTTTGATGATGGGAAATGATAAAATTCCCTGGTGAGGAGATGAAGTGGGGTGAATGATGTAAGCATTGCGATGCAGTGTTAGGCCCCTATTGACCCACTGACGATTTGATCGGATGGTTTGTTTCTGGAACGTGATTGACCACAGGTAACTGAGACTGCAGAAATTCAAACTATGGATAAGATGGGACCACTGTAGAGTCAATCTCTAAGTTTAAAGGATAAAACTGAATATTGTATATGTTTAAAGAGGCTAATAACAGTACCTGTTCGGTAGAGTGGATGAGGAGATTGAGTAACATGATCTATGTCATGTATCCTGCCACAAGACAGGGTTCATCAAATGTAAGTTGCCTTCTTCCTGGGAAATTGAGAAGTGGATTTGTTACAGAACCTTGGACCTGTGTTGATGTTAAGACATGGATCTTGGTTGGGGATGGGGAAGGGGTGTTCTGCTACCACTATAAGGATAAAAGGGGAATGAAGCATGAGAGACTATGGACTCTGAGAAACAAACTGAGGGCTTGAGGGGAGGGGGTGGGGGAATGGGATAGACTGGTGATGGGTAGTAAGGAGGGCATGTATTGCATGGTGCACTGGGTGTTATATGCAACTAATAAATCATCGAACTTTACATCAAAAACCAGGGATGTACTGTGTGGTGACTAACATAATAAAAAATATTATTATAATAAAAAAAAGGATAAAAGGGGAGATAAGTTTATAAGAGCACACTATATAATGTTTGTGTAAACATTTGTTCCATGCATTAATCTGAGAAAGAAAGGAATACAGAACTGAACAGAACAGACAGTCATTGGGGTGTGTGACCCCAATGGGAAGAATAGGCCCAATGAGAAGAAGCTATAAGAGATTGATTTCAGCTTAGGGTAAGGAAGACTTCTCTAGCACACAAAGTTCGCCAAATGTGGCATATGGCGCTTCAGGTAACAGGGAATATCTCATCCCAGGTGTTTACATGTAATTCCCATTGGCTGGAATGCTGTTGAAAGAATTTGAGGACTGGATGGCTGGATGAACTACTTAAAGTATCTTGCTTTCATAGTTCTGTGATTTTTCAGAAGAGGCTCATTGAATCAAGTGAATTTTAAACAATTTTTAATGTCAGGAATGAACATAGATCAATAGAGAACAGGAATAGGCATTATTGCTGAACTCTGTGCTAGTCCTAATATTTATCCTCTCCTGTCACTCTTAGCCTGTTGGAAACTCCCTATCCATCCCGTTATTTTAACGTGCAATTTCCCCATTATCTCTGACTCCTTACAATTACCATTCTCTCCTCAATGAATCCGGCTGACAAATTCAGATGTTGTTTCTTTATAACATGTCAGAATTGATTTGTAGGTTGCTTTTCTGGCTTCTAAGACTCTTTCAGTAATTTTCTCTTTGATACATGCAAAATACAGCTATCCCAATCAAAATTTTACAGTTTTCTGGCGTAGAGTCTTTACTTTTACCTTTTTTCTTTGTCAGTTGCCTTTAAGAGCTTCTTTCCCAGATTGTCATGAAAAAACAAAACAGTTATGCTAAGACATTTTTCCTAGTCTGGGTCCTATTTTCTGTTTTGTTCTCTAAGCTTCTTGGGTCATCATCTTGCTCCTTTCCTCACTTCATGACATTCTCTGGATTCTTTCAATTTTGAAATAAGTAGATTTAATACCTACAAAGCCACCCATTGACTTTTCTTTCAGGTTCCTGCTGAAATCTTATTCTTATTGACTCTCTGATTTTCTTGAAATTCCCTAAGAAAGAAAGGTCATTTAAAGTAAATACTAGCAGCAAATAGAATAATGAATGAGCTCTCGTGTGAGAGATGTAATGACCATCCTGCTGAAACTGGCCGATAGCAGGTGATATGGTTCGCACTCAAGAGAAGATAGTGTCTCATTAATTGCCTGGACCACCATTTTCTCTTCGCTTGGCATGCTTAAAATGGAGTTGATATTTTATTGTTGACGTCTTAGTGTTTGGAAATTACAGAGTTCATGATTTGGATTTTTTTAATATCATAAACCTATAGAATATTTTATGTTTTAGACATTTTTCTTTTTTTTCTGTTTTTAATGCTTTATAATCTCATGGTATGTTTACCATGAACCAAGGGAGTGGTATTATTATTATTCCCATTTACGAGATTAGATCACTGATGTTTAACGAGATGAAGGGGTTTTATGAAGACAGCAAGACTACATGCTGTGTCCAGAACTCAAATTCAGGTCTCCTGTCCTTAACATTTCAATATCATTTCATTCCAGTTCAGGCAGACCATTTTCTCTGTAACCTTTTAAAATGTGTTCTTAGAATTTATTTCTCTCGCCAACAGCTCTGAGTAAAAACCCATCATTAATTGCCATTTGTGGAAATCTTAAATGAAAAAACCTGACGATCTCTAAATCTAGAGACACTTAATTTGATTACAAGCACATTTTTAAGTCACCTGTGTCTAGTTGTTTAACTGCCTGCACCCGACAATCGGTTGATAGAATCTTGGGAGGAGTTGCTTGGGTGCAGTATTTCACAAGCACACTCATTTGCTGAAGGCATTGAGGGAAGTGTACATTTTAGCTGACTAGGTATTTAGGAGTGGAAAAGAGTAGCTCCAATCATAATTCTTTTTTCTATTTTAATTTCCACGTGCTGAGGAAGCTTGTCTATTTATCACCTATCTCAGACAAACCACCTTACTACTTAAAGGATGTTTAACTTCTCAGAGCCTGATGACTAATAAATCACTGTAAAGTTATTCCAACATGGAAAAGAAACATTCTTTATAACTCTGCAATACTGTTAACTTAACACAAAGGTTCTCCCTTAATGAAATAGCAATTTTTTATAGGAATAAGAGAAGTTGGTAAGCTTAGAGTGAAAATCAGAGTTAAAAGTTGACATAGTTTTATGCTGACTATTTGAAATAAAAACTGCAAACACATCTTCACTTTCTTTGTGTGAAATAAATACATAGCTTTTTTTTTTTTTTTAAGAAAGCTGAATATTATGGTCCCCGTGGAAAAAATAACAGCTTTGCCCTAATATTGTAAGTAAGGAGTTTCTGAAAAATAACAGAATAAAATGTATTAAGAAAAAACACAAAAAGCTTTTACTCCAGGCTATTATAATGAAGAAAAAGTGTTCCAAATGTGAACTAATGAAGTACAAAGTAATGAATATTTAATTTGTATAATTTACCAAAGTGCTTTTAGAAATCAGTGCTACATTCTTCATAAACATAATGTTCATTAGGCCTTAACTGTAGCTCGCATGCAATTACCATATCGCTCCGGTGCCACTTCAGCATCCTGTGGCATTGAGTAAAACCCCTCTGAGACTCTCTTGAGGGCAAAGAGAGAAAAGGAGCAGGAAAACTGTTGTGTCTGTGAAATTGGAATAGCTGACCTTTGACACGGAAAATTTACAAGATTTTGCGTACCTGAAGGTGGGCAGCCAGCACTTTCCACCTGGGCTCCCCACCCTTCTGGCAGGAGCATTTTCAAGGATTTACCAAAACACAAAAATAGTTTGATGGCTCAGTAGGACTCATTATCACGTTCTTAAAAGTAAGAGGAGTGCTACTTAAAATCGGACTGATAACATATTAGTTCGAGCTGAGCAGTTTTCAGTAGAAACAAACCCACGATGTGATCTGAATTTTAATACGACCGCTAACGTAGCTCACATAGGCTTTAGAGCCCGCAAACCTGCTCTCCTTGTCTATTATTATAATGGGAGATGACTTGTTTTTCTCTTGAAGCCCATCTCTCCTTTCTCTCTATTATTTTATCAATGTCGCAACAAAATTGCACCTGCCATTAAGGGGTGAGGTAAAAATTTTAATTAAAAAATAATTCTTTTTGAAATAGCTTAAGAAAATCAGTAAAATGGGATGATATTCCAATATTTTTTGAAGTCTGGAAATCACTCATAATGAAGTAAATTTGACAAAAGAGATTTCATGACTTTGAAAACCCTTCTTCCCCACTCCCTTTTCTCTTCAGTTATTCAGCCTCTACATAATTCAACATGCAAGAAATCATTAAAAATCATTCCATAGTCAGTCTGGTCTATTATTACTAATTTCAGCACAGGCCATCCAAGGAGAGTCACAGAACACTTTTAACTGTAATAGAGATATTCTCTTCCTTGGAAAATGGTCTACTTATGTGATTTATAATAAAAGAATAATAGCACTACCTTAGAGATGTAGAGAGTTTAGGGATAAAATGGAGGAACTGAGTACTGAATTAATATGGAAATCATTAGTGCGTAGGCCTGCCAAGGATTTCCATTAAAGTGTTTAGAGAAAAATGATTTTGACAAATTATGTATTTTATGAGCAAAAATATGCAACCTGCTGCATTTGGCACTTTGTCCTCCCATTCCTGAAAGAAAGGTAAATTGCCTTTGCTGTGAGTCTCTGTAATTGGATTCCAATTCCTCCAACAGCACTGTCGATTAGCTGAGATGCCCACCTGGAAACACTCGCTGACAGCTGGCAGGTATGGCCTTCAGGGAGCTCATGCCTATTGGACTTAGATCCTGTCCGAGTGAAGGGAGAATCTCTCAGGAGAGTATTTTGGCAACTTGAGGTTATCATTTAAGAAATCTATTGGCAAAGAGCTTTCATTTAGCTTGTCATTCGGAGAAGCAGGGAAATTCAAGTTCACTTTAGAGTAGGAATAAGCTTATCATTGAGATGGCCAAAGTGAATGCATTCTGGGACTAAGTCCTGCAGGAAGAATTTCATAGGGTATTCAGCTCTATGCAGTAGAAGGATTATGGAAATTTTGTGCCAGATATAGAAACAAACAAATAAACTTTCTACCTATCTTGACCAGAATAAATGAATTAAAACCGTTCAGATGATTTTATGGACCCACAACATTTTATAGAATTAGAAGGAAACTTAAAGAATTTAAAGGTGCTGGGTTTAAAGCCTAAACAAAAAATCTAGTTGAGGACACCCAGGGGTCAAATGACAATGTAGAAGGGAAATATAGAAGTGAGACTTGTGTGCTGTTAACCTGTAGGAATGAATGAGATTGCCAGGGAGAAAGAGAAAGAGGAAACCCTGAGGGAAGAGAAAAGTGAGAGAGAAGGAGGGATGATAGACGTGGGGGTTGAATTGAGGAGACAATTCATTGCATGGTCTTTATTTTCTCAAGGAGGAGGCAAGACTCCCATTTGCTGAGAGTGAAGGAGATGCACATAGATTTTGGAACTTTATGAGAGTAGGAAGACCAGGAAAGTAGTATAACAAAAATTGCATGAAGTTAGAGTCAACTAGAGATAAATGGTTGATTGCCCAGCAGTCTTGATAGGCCAGCAGATGTTGGATAACGTGGCTTGGTTATGATGGCAGCTGGCATGATGGCATGACTTTTCCTACAATGCTCAGCAGTCAATAGTAAGAAAGGAGTGATCTGATGATTGACATTACCCAGGGCGGGAAATGGCCATGATGGATATTTTCAGGGTTTTTTTTTTTTTTTAAGATTTTATTTATTTATTTGATAGAGAGCACAAGCAGGGGGAGCAGGAGAGGGAGAAGCAGGCTTTTTTTTCAGGTTTAAAACACCAAATAGATGGGGCTCCTGGGTGGCTCAGTCGGTTAAGTTGTCTGCCTTCGGCTCAGGTCATGATCCCAGAGTCCTGGGATCAAGCCGCATGGGGCTCCCTGCTCAGCGGGGAGTCTGTTTCTCCCTCTGCCCTCATTCTGCTCAGCTCATGGTCTCTTTCTCAAGTAAATAAGTAAAATCTTTAAAAAGCAACAGACAAAAACACCAAATAGCAGGGGCGCCTGGCTAGCTCAGTAAAGCATGCGACTCTTGATCGTGGGGTTGTGGGTTTGAGCCCCATGTTAAGTATAGAGATTACTTACAAAAAAAAAAAGAACCCACACCAACTAGCAATAATTGACATATATGTAGGATGCACACGGAAAAAAGACGCCCTTTGGCAAAATCCAGCTGTCCTCGTAAACAGTTCTGACATTCATGTGTCTCATTTCCTTGGCTGTACTTGTTTATTTTATGATCTTACACAGTAGAATTACTTTTAACTGATGTTATCTGGGACAGTCATTTGATGGGTTAGTTGAAAAAAAAAACTCCGTTAAAGTGAAGAATCATAAAAAGATTAAAGTATGTAAATAGTTTTTATTGTATCTTAAAAAAATGTTCATTTATTCCTCAGAAGTTTAATGTAGAATACAGATCTTTTTAAAGGGGGATATAAATTTAATTGTCTTAAAAAAATCCTTTATTCTCTTTTTCACGTAAGCCACAGACATAACACATCATCTGTAATTTCCATATACTGGATTTGAGTTCAGAATTCTTTCAGAATTTGCCAGTTTTTAAATAAATGCCATAATGATGCTATGATGGTTAGTTTTATGTGTCAGTTTGACTGGATCATGGAGTGTCCAAATGTTATTCTTGATGTGTCTGTGAGGCTGTTCCTGAGATTAACATCTGAATTGGTCCACTAAGTAAAACAGATTGCCCGTTCTAGTGTGGGAGGGACTCATCCAGTCAATTGAAGGCCTAAAAAGAACAAAAAATCTGAGGAAGAGGGAAATCCATCTGCCTGACTGTTTGAGCTGGAACATTGGCTTTGCGACCCTAACTGAAACATTGACTCTCCTCGGTTCTTGAACCTGCTACCTTTCATGCTGAAATGGATAACTTTGGCTGTCCTGATTCTCAGGCCTTTGGATTTGGACTGGAATTAATCATCTGTTCCTGTGGGTCTCCAGCTTGCCAGCTGGAGATCATGGGAATTCTCTTCTTCCATAATTATGTGAGCCAATTCCTTATAATAACTTTCTCTCTATATATGTATGTATGTGTGCGTGTGTGTGTATGTGTGTGCGTATAATTGATTCTGTTTCTCTGTTGAACCCTAACACAGATGTCTAATTTGTCAGCAATTATTCTTTATCAACCTGTCTCTCCAAAGCATTCAAATATTCATAAAAGTGATTTTCTTCTTCCCACACTCTCATTCACTACTGTACATAGACTCTCTTTAATTAAACGATGAAACTTCAGTAACAACTATACCATCATAACTGATTTGAGAATAAGCTCAAGCTGTGGAACTGTAAGCGTGTGGAAGATCCAACGGAAGGAAACACTTCTGGCTCTAAACGAAGGGAGGGGGTCTAGTAATTGTGAACCTAATTGTGAACAAGCACATCGCCTCTTGTGTGAGCCTTTTGTCTCATGTCCTGTGATGCATATGTACACACACATACCCCCTAGCAGATACACACTTCACCAGGTATGACCCAAAGGTGCTGAAGACAAGAAACAGATACACGGTGCCGGTGAGAATCCCTATCAAGAGACCCTACTTCTTCCTGTAAGTTTGGGTTGGGAATCAGGGTAAGGTATTGAACTATGCTCCTGAAGATAGTAGATCAAAAGTCTACAGAGTGGTGTGTTAGATCCTGCCCTCCACCTCACCTTTAGAAAACCTATCTTATTTGTGTAAATGAAGACTGGAGGGCCAGGGCTTTGGAGTTTTAATAAAGTCACTGTCTGGCACTGTAATCTACTGCTAAAGATTGATAATCTTTCAGACCAGTTCAGTAGTATCCCAGTCTCTTATTCTTCTTCAGGGTTTCATTTATTCCTTATTCAGGCTAGCTTACAAGGGCCCAATAATCTCTCTTTCTCTTCCCCCAACCTCTTTGTCTCTCCTTTCTTAGAGTCTTCAGAATATATATTTCTTAAGACTGTAGCTTTTCTTTTTTTCTTTTTGAGAGAGAGAGCATGAGCAGGGGTGGAGGGGCTGAGGGAGAGGGAGAGAGAGAGAATCTTAAGCAGGCTCCATGCTGAGTACAGAGCCTGCTGCGGGGTTTAATCTCATGACCCTGAGATCATGACCTGAACCAAAATCAAGTCGGTTGTTAACTGACTGAGCCACCCAGGCACCTCAAGTCTGTAGCTTTTAAATCTTCTCTTACTGGACACTTTGTCTGCTGGCAAGAGTTTTGTATACCTGTATAGAATGGAGCGTCACCATTCCTGCTGCTACCATCAAGACAACTTGGCCCACAAGTTATCTTAGTCTGTACCCATATTACACTAGTTTTGATGAAAGGAGGGAGAGCATTTTGGGCTGCTAGAAATACCTAGAAAGAAATGTTCATAGGATCCAAGCTGGATATTGGGGGTATAGAATGGACTTAGAGAAAAGGGAAGGGCCAGGGGTTTGTTAAAGAAAGGAAAAGGTGATGAGGAGAAGTTATGGTCAGAAAAGGACATTGCCCTTTGAGATAGAATAAGTAATTTACCGTGATTATGAGGCCTGTAGAAAGGATGCAGGAACAATAGTTGGAAAAAGATTTGGAACATATTTGGAAATCACAAGGCCAAGGATTTGTGAGGCCAGTGTGTTTACTATTTCCACGTAATGAATTTATTGTTGATTAAAAATTTCAGTTACTTTATATGCTAATACTTTCAGTAGCAGAAAATATTTTCATCAAAATGTATTTGAAGGTTTTAAGTTTCTGGATAATTACCTCAGATCTCTACTTTATGATGAGCCCATGTGGAAGCCAAAACAAACAAACAAAGACAAAAAATCCCCAGAAGTGTTAATTCATTGTGAACTGCTGATCTAGGACAAATATAAAACATGGTGCCTGAATTCAGCTAATTGACCAGATAGCCCGAGGTTAGACCACTTAGAATGACATTCAAGGGAGAACTTTTAAGAGGAAGAAGGAGTTATTTTCCAAGTAGTAATCTTTTAGTTATTCCCACACATCTGTTCGTGGGTCATAAGCATGGCAACCTATGATATAAAGGTACTGAGGGTGGGGTCTGAACCACCTCTTGAGGATATCGAGTCCCGAATATCTATTTCCCATTTGTAGAAAATAAATATATCAGTGGTTAGTTCATTATGGTTTAGAAATTGTTTTCGATAAGAATGAAGCCATTATTAAAGATTAGTAAATAAAACATCTGCATAATTTCCTTTGGGAGCAAGCTCTTTGGCCAGGGGGATCAGTGCTAGGAAGGTGACAGAAAATGCGGGAACACAATAGAATCTCAGCCTGGGAATCAGGAGAGCACAGGAGGACCAACCAACCAGTGATTTTAGTTGGTCAAAATAGGCTGATTTTATTTCTGGGACATAAGCACTTCCACCAAGCTAAAAAACGTCCTTCCCAGTCTATTTTGCAGGCTTAAAGAAATGCTCTTTTTGAGAGATACTAAGCCACCAATACCCAAATATGACATTACTTCCTGAATAAACTTGGTTCTGGTAGCTGTAGGAAAGTGTAAAATTGCACTGTGATCGTAATAAAAATCATTAACTAAACCTGCTGCCCACTTAATTAGCTCCCATCTTGACACCACAAGTCCTGATAGAGCAGGCAGTTAGTTAGACAAGAGCTGGGGTCAAAGGTGGTGATAAATAGGTGACACATGAGAAGCCTCAGGGCCCAACCTCCTGACTTTGTGGCTTTTAACATCCGGGCTTTAGGCTTCCAAGACCCCCGGGCTGACAGACTGGGAGCCACAGGTGCAGATCGTGCTCTCTCCTCTTCAACCTCTGCCCAGGGAGACCTAGAGATTCATTATGATAGATTTACCTTGAGGTTTTGACCCTCCCTGCCCCAACCAGTAGGAGGAGTCCCTTAGACGATTGGAAACAACCTCAGTGGGAGAACCACCCAAGCTATGATCCATAACCAATGCAAACGTGAAAAGAAAAGATACCCCTAAACCCTGGTACAGTTGCCCCCTCTGGGCCTGCCTGCCCTCCCACCTTGTGAGTGTACTGTTCTTAATAAATTGCTCTGTGCCTGCTACTTTCCTTCTGGCTGTCTCTCTTTGTGTGTGGATCCTCGTGTAAACTTTTCGTAGGGAGTCCAAGAATGGAGATCTCCATTCACACAGAGCAGACTCTCCCAGTGGTAACACTCCCGCTCGCCTGTTGCCTCCGTTGACTCTCACATTACACTGTATACCCGAGGTGTATTAAGAGTAGGGAGAGAATTTGAGGTGCTCCAGCTCCCAAACCAAGGTTTCAATAAAAACAAGGATCCAACAAATGTTGGATATAAAATAGAAGGGATAAAGTATTTATTCCTCTAACTGCTTTAAATCATAGCTAATGATAAGTAATTACAAGTAATCTCTCAGGATGAAAAACATCATTTAAGAACATAATTTTTATGACTTAAATTTTTCATTGCTCTAAAGAAGTTGCAAAAGCGCACCTTACATCACTGTGGGAAAATCACCTTCCCTTCAATCTCTCTGGTCAAAATGAATTGTGTCTCAAGCTGGTTTGAGAAAAATTCTGCCCTGACTGGTGGCTTTGACTGTTACTGCCTTTGTGTCCCTTGGAGAACTTAGCAATTAAAGCCCCATTGTACTTGCTCTGTGTCACAAAGGATTCTTGGAACCTTTGTCATTAGTCTAGCAACAAAATGAAGCTAAACCATATTTCGGAGAGGCAATAGTATAATGTAGTGGTTAAGAATACAGGCTTTGGAGTCAGACTCTGCTACCATAGAACAGTGCATATTATTCCAAAGTAACTGCTCCCTACAGATTTTTCCCTACGGGCTAGCCCTGGGGGGGATATCCAAAGCCCATCATCCACGTTCCTTTCTTCATCAATGGGATGCGAGTGAAAGTGACAGAGCTTTAAGATCCGTTTTATGGTCAGCCACACATGTTCTTTTTCCTCTGTTGTGAAACCAACAATACAAAGGCTACACCTTAGCTCACATCCCTGAAGGAAGGGGATGTGGAGCAGGGCCACTGTGCTCCTGTAGCCAACATTAACAAAGGTGAAGTAAACTTTAGTAAATTTTGTTAGTGTAATCCACTGAGATTTTGGGATACACTTACCATCAAGCTAGCCTATTCAGGGTGATACAGAAATTGCCCTGAAAGTACAGTTCCCTGCTGTTAATAGCAAAAACAAAAACAAACCCCTGAAATATGTGAACTGTTTTGGGGCTGGCCAGAAGGCACAAAGAAACTGTTATTGTGGGCAGGAAGCCATTGAAGGCGCTAGTGAAACATTTAGCAATACTGTTGCCCACAGTAGCTTGGAAAGCAGGTAAGGTATTTAATTAACTTGTGGCTCTAGGTGAAGGAATTGGAAAATAGAATGTTTGTAGCATAAATTGTTCACCGTAAGTTGTATTTGACAAGTTACTGAGATGAGCTTAGGAAAGAACCGAATTGCAAGAAGACATAAAAAGGAATAGAGAGAGTCCAGAAATTCTGGAACCTATAGTGTTAAAAATTTTTTAGAAAATGATAAAACTGAGAAAATCTTTGAGCTACAAAGACTGATTAAACCCGGATTTTTGGCAAAAACCAATCCAAGGGTATGGCTGCCATGGTCTTTGTTAAAATCTCTGAATCAATTCAGCTGGTGTCCAGGAAATCTTTTCAAACGGAAAACATGGCTCAGGGTAAAGAGACTTCTAGGCTCTCCCCTAGGAGACTGATAGGCTAGAATTTTTAGCAATCAAAGAGGGGCGTATCTGGAAAAGAACTGGAGGTGCGGCTTCTGGCATATGGAACTGACTGGAATTTGTTTAAACAGATACAGAGCCAGTCTTCTGTGGGCAAGAAGCAGGCTACAATAGCCACGCCCCTTCCAAGGAGGGCAGTGTCTAACATGTATTTTAGTTAGAGCCAAGGAGGAAAAGGAAAACAAAGGATCTCCCAGAGGGCAGAGGCAAGGTCCCTAGGAACAGTAAGAATAGTAGCCTGGAGAGTTACTTCCAGGGCACAGAAGCAGTTAATAAAGGAGTGATCCTCACCTCTGAGGTGGGGGGCTCTTACAACAACTGCCCAGCATCATTCCAGAATTCTTGTGGGTCCATGACTGCTGTGTGGTTTCCATTTGTCTTCTTCCCACACAGGGGAATTTATTGCCATTAACCGGCTCCTATGCTCCCAACATATCCCAGATACAGGGATATGCTGGTAAATGTATAATAACTCTCTCTAGGGAAAAAAAGCCCTGATTTCTAGCATTTGCCCATTTCTTTCGTGTAAACAATTCCAACCATGGCCAACTTTAAGCTATTCACGTGACATTTGCAAAATTCCTGAAAATGTAACAATTGACTCTCCTAAGGAGACAGAAGCACTGCACGGGTCTGTGTGTGAAGCAGACTGACTTAATTTCATGTAGGATTGATTGCTCTTGGATCTCGAGCCACACCCAGACCCGATACAGAGATTAGAACAAAATCCTAGACTTTCAGTCTGGTTTTACATTAAGAGAAAACTTGGGGATTGACTCCAGTAAAGGAAGAAACTAATACTTGCAACCGATTATAGACTTTGGTGCAGTGTGATAGTGTGATAGAATGGGGAGGTGATACATCCCTACTCTGCTGATGTCAGACTTGCTCAGATGGCTTGCTGTGGGCTGTGAGCAGAAGACATAAGAGTTTCTGAACAGAGCCATGCAGTCCATTCCAGTCTCTGCCGTGAGCCCAGCAATGATCCAACGAGGGATGAATTGACAAATTGGATCCTGGAATGAGCAGGGCAGGAAGCAGAGCCAGCGAGTGATAAATGCACCCATGCAGTTAAAAACCACAGAGAGTTTATTGTTTGTTTTTATTTTTTTATTTTTAACCACAGCGTTGTTAAGATAATTACTTCTCCTGAGGTGTGTGGGTAGCTCAGCTGATTAAGTGTCTGACTCCTGATTTCGGCTCAGGTCATAATCTCAGGGTGGTGAGATGAGCTCTGCGTGGGGTTCCGCGCTGGGCATGGAGTCTGCTTAAGATTCTCTCTCCCTCCCCCTCTGCCCCTCCGCCTGCTTCTGCATGCGCTCTCTCTCTCTCTCTCTCTCTCTCTCTCTCTCTCGGTCAACAACAACAACAACAAATAATTACTTCTCCCAGGCTGTTCTGTAGGAAATGGGATAATGATACTTAACCTCATTAGGGTTTTTGTGATGACTGAAGAAGTTAGTATTTGAAAACGTCTGTCACAGAGGAGCCCATCACTGGCACTAACTGGTATTTGTTGTGAGCTGGGATGAAGGTGATGATGAGAATTTCATATTGTGGGATGTTGTGGCATGAGCAGGTAGGCAGGAGGAAGCATTCATCTTCAGGAAAAAATCCAAGAGAGCTTTCTGTTTAATAAAATAATTGTCCATAAAAGCCTTCAGATAGTAAACGTCTTGTCAATATTAAGTCTTGATAGAGTCATAAGACCTGAGCTAGCCCAATATTATTACTTAGGATCCACATAACCTTGGGCAAACAGCTTTACCTTCTGGAGCCTCTGCCTCTTAAATGAGTGTGATAATATCTGCCCCTACCCAACTTGAGGGATCATTCGCAAAATGCATGAATTTTATCCGAAAGCACTGTATAAACTGTCAAGTGCTATAGAGCTTATGAATACTTTATAACGTACTATCTACTTAGCTTTCCCTATTTATGTTCTTTATTTCTTAAAAATACTCCTCTCTGTCTCCTGCTTTCCAAAGGAAAAGACTTTCCTTGACATGTCAGTTTATGCAAAGAAAAATGCAATCTTGCCTCTGTTAGCTGAACATATTACTATAACTCCCCCAGAACAACTCAGTGGAGTATACTATGTCAGATCATTCCCAGGGAGCTGGAGAGTGCATGTCCCCACAGTGAAGAGATAAGGCCAGTTTCCTTGGCGCGCATTACATGGTTCAGTCCCGGAGTGAATACTCCAACTTTTTGGTGAGAAAATTGCAGCTTTCAAAGCAGGCTACTCACCACCGCTGATGCTTTCCTGCGAGCTTCTAAGAGGCTCAGGTTAAGTGGTACCAGTAAGCTTAGGAGTGATAATGCGACCTTAGGGAAATATTTTCAAATTGTGCACAGATTGTGCCAATATCTACCTGACGTTTAACGGGTATGCAGTTTCATTATCAGACTTAATCCGATTCTGTACATTTTCAGAGGATTTTTTTAACAAAGAAAAAATAGATTTTAAGAAATGATCTATTTGTATAAAGTAAGTCTAGAGTCAGACTGACTTGAGTTTAATTCCTGTCCAGGCCGCTTATTGGCTGTGTGATCTTGTGCAAGTTAGTTCACCTCTCTGAACTTCGGCCTCTTTATCTATAAATTAGGAATAATAATAGGATCCATCTCATTGAACTGTATGAGCATTAATGAGCAAGACAAGTTAAGTATTTAGCATAAGCCTGAATTTACGGTTAGAGTTCAGTACAAATTCTGTTAGACTTTACTGAGTTACTTGGTTTTGCTTATGCAAACTCGAGACAAGCATCCCTTTTAGACTTTTACTGCTTATTTGCTTTACTCACTCTTTCTTCAAAAGAGCCATTTTCTTCCTATTTATTATTGTTGGTATTTACAACCACTAACTGGCCTAAACTGTTTTGCAAATAGGCAACATTCCAGGCTGGGTCTTTTCTCTTCTTACTTGTGTGATGAGACTCAGAAACACACCCTCCTCGCCCACACCAATGAGAATCGATAGAGAATGCATTAGAAAAATTTTCGTTCATTTCTGTCAATTGCTGCTCCCTGTTTATGTATTCATTTTATAGGTTGATTCATCTTTATTGTTAATTAAACCCTTAAATTACCATCCAAGTTGGAATTAAAGTAAAATGTCAAAGGCATTTACATTTCAAAACTAGATATTCTGCAAGTACAATTAATCTCAGAGCATTAAAAAGAAAGGAAAATCATATTAGTGTTAAAATCCTAGACCCAGCAAGAAAAGTAGCTTGTGAAATAAGCTATTTATGTGGTAGCAAGCATCAGCCAGGGCATGAAGCAAAAAGTTCTACCTATGGAGAGACTGTTGGAGGTCCCCTGCTGAATGAATGGGGCGTGAGAAAATAAATAAGGTTGAAGCAAATAATGAAAATGAACCATTCCTCCCCACTTCATTTCCAGACCGATTATAAATTGTCTTTAATCATAATCTCCAGTATTAGAAATTTCATCAGTTTATTTTTATCATGTGCTAGCATATTCTTGCTCCTTCCTGGGAATAAATGATCTGTTTTGGCCCAAGCCTTTTCATTTTGCAAAATTACTATTCCTTTTGCATCTCTCCTGCTGTTCCATATGACTACAGAATATTTGTTAAGTACAGGAAAAATTCATGTTTTCCCCCTGCTTGTCAGGTCTAATGTGGAGGAAGGGCTAATGAAAACCATTTTTCATGCTTATTCAACAGAAGCCGTTAAAATGAAATGAATGAAATGCTTTTTGCTTAAATTGAAACCTGCCCAAATATTTCTGTAGAGAGTCTCTTTCTCTTTTTTAAACTAAATAAGCTGACCTCCTATTTATTTGGATAACAATTTCTTGCATTTCCCCAGGAGCAAGTTACTCAGGATAGTAAACTCAACATGTTGACAAGGCCTTCACAGCAGCGTTAACCATCTGGACTGTGAAAGAATCGGTCCAATTTGAGGTAAGGAGCACAGACTCTGTGATGCAGTCTGGCACCCCCTCTCACTCACAGTCCAAACTGTCTCTGAACTGGCTTCCGGATGAAGCAGAAAGGCAGACGAGGCTCAGAGAGCAGAGGGGTAAGATGGGGTCTTGAAACCCCCACCTTCTTCCCTCAGTGGGGTTCAGTTCATTCTTACTTTATCAGTGGACGGTTCTCTGTGGTAGGACTCTTCGCTCCAATCCATATTCTGAGCTCCCTGATGGAGAGAATGATCCAGACCTGGGGCACAGACGGGGTTTAACGTGATGAGAGTGGGAGAGGCAGAGAAGTGGGAAGCTGGCCCAGAGGCTGCTGAGCTTGAACTTGAGAAAAATTGGACCCATGTGCTTCAGAGGTCAAGTGGGAATAAAACAAAGTCTCGGCAAAGGGAGTGCGGTCTAAGGAGGAACCTGTAGTGATGATAGGTTTGGAACCAAAGGAGTGAGAGCAAGTGAATTTAGACTAGAATGTGGGAGGCAAAAATTTAGTGATTCCCAAAATGTCAGGAGCATCTGTGAGAAAGGAGACAGTTAAAATAATCAAGAATAGTAATGGCAAGATCCTGATCAATGGAAGTGAGACTCCCTAAAACCTAACTTTCTTCCTGTTTCATTTGCCCTGTGGCTGCTGAGGTCAACATGGCATGGGAGAAGCATGCAAGTATGCCGACTAGTCTGACTTTAAGCTGTCCCTCGGAGAGGCCTGGAAAACATATTCACTCAGCTACAGCTCTGGATGAGAAGTCATCACCTTTTCTCTCTTCACACCTCCTTCATTCTAGCTCTAGTTGTTGACTTTGATTCTTACTTCACTGAGAAAGTAGAAGCACTCTGAAGAAGTCCCACATGTTCCCCACCAGCATGTCTTCCCGCTGACCCGCATTTGTACCCACACACTTTGACATCTTTCCACTTTCTTTTTTTTTTTTTAAAGATTTTATTTATTTATTTGACAGAGATAGAGACAGCCAGCGAGAGAGGGAACACAAGCAGGGGGAGTGGGAGAGGAAGAAGCAGGCTCACAGTGGAGGAGCCTGATGTGGGGCTCGATCCCATAACGCCAGGATCATGCCCTGAGCCGAAGGCAGACGCTTAACCGCTGTGCCACCCAGGCGCCCCTATCTTTCCACTTTCATAGGTGAAGCCACTGTGCTCCTGTCAGAGACAAACACCCTTCCTGGTGCATTAGATGCTCTTCCTTCTAAGCCGTTTGAGACATTACCCCAGGGATTCCCCCTGCTCCTCCTGTGTATTCCTCCGTTCTTACTCTGCTAGATCATTCTCGTCAGCGTAAAGCCATGCTGAGTTTCTCCCACATCCCACTCCAACTGCCACCCCATTTTTCTGCTCCTAAAGAACTCCAACTGGCTTTTGTCCTCACCATTCCACAAAACAGCTCCTGTCAAGGTTACAGTAATGACCTCCATGTTGCTAAATCAAAGGCCAATTATTAGCCCTTATTTAGCTTGGGCTATTAGTAGGATTTGACAGTGTTGATAACTCTCTCCTTGCAACACCTTTTTCATGTAGTTTTTGGAACATTACACACTGCTGATTTTTCTCCTAATTCATAGCTGCTACTTCCCAAGCTCCTTTGTTTGGCCCACTCATTTACCAAAGTTACAAACATTGGCGTGCCCAGAGCTCAGCCCTTGGAATTTTTCTCTTCTTTGATCCACCCTTTAGGTACTTATCTCTCTTGTGTCAGGTAGCTGTGAATTCTATCACCATGTTGATGATTCTTAAATTTATCCCTCTCTTGAACTCCAGACACATGTAGTCAACTGTCTACTTGACAACTCAACTTGAATGTCCCATGAAATATTTAGTGTTTCAAAACCAAACTCTTTTTTTTCTTCCAAATTTTTATTTAAATTCTAGTTAGTTAACATATAGTGTAATATTGGTTTTGGGAGTAGAATTTAGTGATTCATCACTTATGTATAACACCTAGTGCTGTATATAACAAGTATCTTAATACTCATCACCCATGTAGCCCATCTCCCCACCCACCTCCTTCCATCAACCCTCACTTTGTTCTCAATTTTTAAGAGTCTTTTACAATTTGTTTCCCTCTCCCTTTGTCTTGTCCCCCTCCCATATGTTTGTTTTGTTTCCTAAATTCCACATATGAGTGAAATCATATGGTATTTGTCTTTCTCTAACTTATTTTTCTTAGCATAATACGCTCTAGCTCTATCCACATCTTTGCAAATGGCAAGATTTCATTCTTTTGGATGGCTGAGTTATATTCCACATCTTCTTTATCCATTCATCTGTCGATGGACATTAGGGCACTTTCCATAGTTTGGCCATTGTTGATAATGCTGCTATAAACATCGAGGTGTATGTACCCCTTCGCATCTGTATTTTTGTACCCTTTGGGCAAATACCTAGTAGTGCAATTGCACGGTCATAGGGTAGTTCTATTTTTAACTTTTTGAGGAACCTCCATACTGTTTTCCAGGGTGGCCACTACAGTTTGCGTTCCCACCAAGAGGGTAAGGGTTCCCCTTTCTCGGCATCCTCACCAACATCTGTTGTTTCCTGTGTTGTTAATTTTACATTCTGACACGTATGAGGTGGTATCTCATTGTGGTTTTGATTTGTTTTTCCCTGATGATGAGTGATGTTGAGCACTTTTCATATGTCTCTTAGCCATCTGTATGTCTTCTTTGTAAAAATGTCTATTCATAATCTGCCCATTTTTTTTTTTACTGGATTATTTGTATTTTTGGGTGTTGAGTTTGGTAAGTTCTTTATGGGTTTTGGATACTAGCCCATTATCAGTTGTGTCATGTGCAAATATCTTCTCCCATTCCGTAGGCTGCCTTTTAGTTTTGTTGATTGTTTCCTTCGCCGTGCAGAAGCTTCTTATCTTGATGAAGTCCCAATAGTTTATTTTTGCTTTTGTTTCCCTTGCCTCCAGTGACATGTCTAGTAAGAAGTTGCTGTAGCCAAGGTCAAAGAGGTTGCTGCCTGTGTTCTTCTCTAGGATTTTGATGGTTTCCTGTCTCACATTTAGGTCTTTCATCTATTTTTTAAATTTATTCTTGTGTATGGTGTAAGAAAGTGGTCCAGTTTCATTCTTCAGCATATTGCTGTCCAGTTTTCCCAACAGTATTTGTTGAAGAGACTGTCTTTTTTTTCATTCGATATTCTTTCCTGCTTTGTCGAAGATTAGTTGACCATACAGTTGAGGATCCATTTCTGGGTTTTCTATTCTGTTCCACTGCTTTCTGTTTTTGTGAGAGTGCCTACTGTCTTGAGGACTACAGCTTTGTAATATAGTTTGAATCGTGGTGCTCCAGCTTTGATTTTTCAGGATTACTTTGGCTATTTGGGGTCTTTTATAGTTCCACACAAATTTTAAGATTGTTTTCTCTAGCTCTGTGAAAAAATGCTGGTGGTTTTTTGATAGGGATTGCATTAAATGCGTAGTTTGCTTTGGGTAGTATAGACATTTTAACAATATTTGTTCTTCCAATCCATGAGCATGGAATGTTTTTCCATTTCTTTGTGTCATCTTCCATTTCTTTTATCAGTGTTTTATAGCTTTCAGAGTACAGATCTTTTATCTCTCTGATTAGGTTTATTCCTAAGTATCTTATGTGTTTTGATACAATTGTAAAGGGGATCAATTCTTTGATTTCTCTTTCTGCTGCTTCATTATTGGTGTATAGAAATGCAACAGATTTCTGTACATTGATTTTGTATCTTGTGAGTTTACTGAATTCATGTATTACTTCTAGGAATTTTTTTGGTAGAGTCTTTTGGATTTTCTCTGTAGAGTACCATCTTGTCTGTGAGTAAAGTTTGACTTCTTTTTTGCCAATTTGGATGCCTTTCATTTCTTTTTGTTGTCTGGTTGCTGAGGCTAGGGCTTCCAGTATTATGTTAAATAACAATGATGAGAGTGGACATCCCTGTCTTGTTCCTGACTATAGAGGAAAAGCTCCCCGTTTTTCTCCATTGAGGATGATATTAACTATGAGTCTTTCGTGTATGGCCTTTATGATGTTGAGGTATGTTCCCTCTATTCGCTACTTTGTTGAGGGTTTTTATCAAGAATGGATGCTGTATTTTGTCAAATGTTTTTCCTGCATCTATTGAGAGGATCGTATGGTTCTTATCCTTTCTTTTATTAATGTGGTGTATCACATTGATTGATTTGTGAGTATTGAACCACCCCTGCAGCCCAGGAATAAATCCCACCTGACCATGGTGAATAATTCTTTTAATGTACTGTTGGATTCGATTTCATATCTTGTTGAGAATTTTTGCATCCATGTTCATTGGGGATATTGACCCGTCATTCTCCTTTTTAGTGGGGTCTTTGTCTGGTTTTGGAATCAAGGTGATACTGGTCTCATAGAATGAATTTGGAAGTTTTCCTTCCATATCTATTTTTTGGAACAGTTTGAGAAGAATAGGTATTAACTCTTTAAATGTCTAGTAGAATTTCCCTGGGAAGCCATCTGGCCCTGGACTTTTGTTTGTTGGGAGGTTTTTGATGACCGATTCAATTTCTTTGATGGTTATGGGTCTGTTTAAAATTTCTATTTCTTCCTGTCAAAACCGAGCTCTTTCTATTGCCCCTTGAACATATTACTTCTGAAGTCTTCTCCAGTCACTAAATGGCAACTTCTTTCTCCCAATTTACCTCCTGTCTAAAATCGCCCCATTCAATCCATCAGTATATTTTACTGTTCCTCCCTTCAGAATACACCCAGAATCTGACTCCTGCTACCAACATGGTTCAAGCAGCTGTCATCTCTTTTTCTGGATGTTTGTAATGTTCTCTTACCTGGTTTTACTGTTTTTACATTTGCCCCCAGTAGTAAACATTACTACTGCTCATTGAACTTGGGTTTCTTTCCCTCCTGGGAGGACTGTATTTCCTGGGGCTTCTGACTAGTTCTTGGCAATGGAATATGAGTAGAAGTAAAAGTCCCCTGTGGACCTTCCAGTTCACTTTTCCCTTGTCAGTGAAGATGTCAGCTGAGTGTTGAAATAATAAAGCCACAAGTAGAGGCATCCTGGATCATTGAATCACCAGGCAGAAGACAGCTGCCTGAAGCATCACTGGACTTCTGTCAAATTTTAAATGAAGTCAAATCAAAGTCCTTAGAGTAGCCTGCAAGACCCTATATAATTTTCACCATTACCTCTCTGTCTTTAACTCCTATTACTCTTTCCTTTGCTCACTCTCTCCTCTGGGCTACACTTAGGACACCATGGGCATTTCTGCTTCCTGGCCTTTGTTCTTATTGTTTCCTCTGCCTGCCATGTTCCTGAGGTAACTATGTGGTGCTCCTTCATGTTCCCTGGATCTATTCAGCAATGATACCACTGACTGATTACCAGTTTTAACAGTTTATCTGCCCTTGGAACTGCCCAGCTCTTTCTGTACCTTTGTTTCCTCTTTAGTGTGTATCACCATCTGACATAGTATATATTTTACTTGTTTGTTTATTCATTGTCTGCCTTTCCCAATTAGAATGGATGCCTCATCACAGTAGGGATATTTATCTTTTTTGTTGTTGTTGCTCCCTTACTGCTCTATTGTCAGTGCCTAAAACAATGCCTTGTATGTAGTAAGAAAGCAATATATGTTTGTGGAATAGACGAATAAATGAATGAAACTTCCATTCTCCAACTGCAACATCTGAAGGTGACAAATGCTTATTAGTGTGCTATGAATGGAATCTGTGCCACATAACCTCAGAAATTCACATGCTAGCCTACCTAAAAAGCAAAAGTCATGCACAAAGAGTTGCCAGTGGGAATCAGAGCCCATACATAGCTTGGATCCAAACCGAAGAGTGCAAATTGTAAATTTTTAACTACTTACAATTAAAATAAACAGCAGTAGGCAAGGACTTGATTTTTTTCTATAATTGAATCTATTCATTTTTATAAAATACCTACAATGAAATCGGGAAAGGATATTACACAGCCCATTAGTATATAATAATCGATGCAGAAAATATATTGCACAATAAATAGAGTAGTGAATGAGGCGGAGATTATGTGTGTGGTATGTGTGTATGTAAGTGGGAGGTCAATAAGTGATTATGAATGTCCACCCCATGTTAAAGCTGTCACCCACTCGCAGTCGTTTGTTATTTACATGTAGAGCTATTTTCATATCCACCGTTCAACCAGAAAAGTTCAAGACTTTAATGTAAAAAAAATGATAAAAAAAGAGAAGTTCTCAAGAATATAGCATGCCCCAAATGCAAACATATATCAAATAGAGATTTTCTTAAATAAAAATAAATTAATTAATTAATTAAAATTTAAGTTTCCATTTTCTTAAAAATACTTAATAAATTTAGAACAATCTGCTAAA
This sequence comes from Ursus americanus, assembly GCF_024610735.1. Classification (NCBI taxonomy): domain Eukaryota; kingdom Metazoa; phylum Chordata; class Mammalia; order Carnivora; family Ursidae; genus Ursus; species Ursus americanus. The sequence continues at coordinate 34,344,365 of NC_142151.1, read as the reverse complement.
TGGTTTCTGTGACATAGGAGGAGGCTGCCATAACTAACCATTGAGAAAAGGTTTTGTTCAGATTCAGAATCTGAGTGGTAAGAATATGCACTTGAGTTGCTTAGAAAATCAAACAGACAGCTTAAGGGTCTTCTGCATAGGAAATGAGACTGGATTTCTGTGGCCCACAACACCAGAATTTACTTTTGACCAGCTTTGTATTCAGAGACCAATTTTCAGCTGAATTTTTCGGGTTGTGTGGACTGTGAAATTGAGGTATGCCTCGAGACTTTGTTAGTATGAGTTATTTTCCAGTCAAAAAAAAAAAAAAAAGACAAAAATGCGGGGTGCCTGGGTGGCTCAGTTGGTTAAACAACTGCCTTTGGCTCAGGTCATGATCCTGGAATCTCAGGATCGAGTCCCGCATCAGGGAGCCTGCTTCTCCCTCTGGCCCCCCCACCCAATGCTCTATTTCTCTCACATAAATAAATAAAATCTTAAAAAAAAAGACAAAAAAGGCTGTTTTTTAGAGAGTTAGTTATAAGGCAGTGTGGGAGCAGTAGAAGGACACCCAGGTTCTAGAACTTGCTCTATAGACAAAAATGACATCACTTTTCTGACACTGTTTCTTTACCAAACAGAATGCACTGGCTACTCTGAATAACTCCTGAGGATTTAGTGAGCTCCAAATAAGAGAATGAGTATCAAGGGCTGTAAACAAATCTCTAGAAAAATTCAAAAACATAATATATGCGATCATATATGATTGAGAATCTCAGTGATCCAGCTACTTTCCAGAGTAAACTTTCCCTCCAAACCTAGGCAGAGTCTCATCACCTTTACTCCACACACAATATTTTGTTTGATGATTAGGGGGACCGAGAGATTGTTTAAGAACATAATTAGAATGTAGTCTTCATTAGCATGCTTTGAATTCAGGACAGATATGATTTCCAAGAACAAATGAAATCTTACAGCACTTTATTTATATGAACAAATGTATGATTTGATTTTTTGCTTCATTTCTTGTTGGCTCTAACTATGGCTACTTGCTGAGTAACCATTAAGATCCTTGCTTGGTGGTTCTGATGTGGTCATTCAGATATGTCTGAATGCCTCAATTGGTTTCATACACGAACATTATCAGGTTTTTACATGCAAAGCAAAGGTAAGATTATAATTGGAAAATACTTGCCCAATGAAGGAGAATATAACCTCCAATATGCCACATAAAAGTACTCAAGAGAAGAGTTGCTGGAGCTTAGAACATATATTATTCTACAGATTTTAGTGTAGAAGGCCAGATAATTAGAGGAATGTTTCTCTGCAGAGAATTTGCATCTAGTCTTGGCAATTTATACATTTTCTGAAGTCTTTAGAAGAGGAGTGAATAAAAAAATTACCTCTCTAACAGTAAGAAAGATTATTTAAATTTATCTATCCCCATTTCTTCCATTTGTTCTTTAACCCACCCTAACTCCTCCCTTTACTTTCTGCTTTATTATTTTCTTCCTCAGAAAGCTCTTTCCCTCTTCTAACATACGAATGCCTGGCTTTTCTGGATTTCTTTCTTTCTCCTCAGATCCATATGACAAAAGTTTCAGAAAGCAAAGAGTCAAGCTTACACAGCAACATTCTGGATAGTAGGGAAGTCCCTCCATTCCCTAGACAATGGCTTCTGCAATTGGAAGTCTATGAACAAGTACAGATTAATTTTTTATCCCTACTCTATTTGTAAAAGACACAGAAAACCTGAGAATTGTTCATTGTGGCCCTCCCACCTGGCCTATTTACCTGCGGCTGTCTTTCATCTGCAGGTTGATCTTGCACGTGATCTTAGTCCCTGACTGTTTGTTTCCATCCTTCCAGGTAAAGGCCATACTGTGCAAACAATGGCTGCTAATCTGTAGGAGTGAACTTTTCTCTTTGAAGAATCATTTTTGACCAAGAATTCCCAAAGCCAAGTGAACTTCAGTTGACTGTTCCTCCGTCAGCCCTATACAAACTTACACCCTCCTTCCCCAAGTTAGAATATTCCTTTAGAGTCATTTCAAGCCTGACATTTTTGAATACAGGTTTCTGGCAGTGGTGCTTTGGTTGATTTCCTTTCAGGTACTTATCTAAACACAAGGGGAGCCACAAGACATAATGTACTGTGCCACGATGAGTATGGTGGGCTGGATTATGGCCCCCAAAGATATTGAAGTCCTAATCCCTGGAACCTGTGAATAGTGCCTTACATGGCAAAAGGGAGTTTGCTGATGTATTAGGTTAAGGATCTTGAGATGGGGACTTGGTTTATCTGGGTAGATCCAGTGTAATCAGAAGAATTCTTATAAGAGGGAGGCAGAGGGAGAATTTATAGGAAGAGGAGATGGCAACGGGACCCTGGAAGGGGGGCCTGGAGTGAATCAACCAAGATCCAAGGAATGCTGGCAGCCACCGGAAGCTGGTGAGGCCAGCAACACATCCTCCCCTAGAGCCTCCTGAGGGATGTGGCTCTGTTGACACCTTGAATTTGGCCCAGTAAAACTGATTTTGAACTTCTGACATCCCGAACTGTAAGAGAATAGATGTTGTTGTTTTAAGCCACCAGGGGTGGAAATTTGTTGCAGCACCCTTAAGAAACTAATTTACAGAAAGCCCTGCTAAGTGGCAAACCACAGATTTTGCATATTTATAAAACCAACTGTACGTGGCTAGGGACATTCTTGAGTATTTAATTACATTTTTATTTCATTCCATGTTGGTCCACGTGAAATTGTCACCGAAGAGAAGAAAATAGCTTTGCATTTCACGTTTTGTAGAACGTAGTCTGAAAAAAATGTTTTCACACATCAAGTGCCCAGCTTGTTATGAAAAGAGAAAGTGGTAGATTGTACTACTAATCTCTGATACCCATCCCCTTGAACTCAGGCAGAGCCATGTGACTTGCTTTGACTAATGAAATGTGACAGGAGGTCCCATGCGTCCTTTCCATGTGGAAGCTTTGAGAGACAATGTGTCCTAAGAGACAACGTGTGCTTTCCCCTTCTCTCCTCCTTCTGCAGCAGTGATGAGCAGTGCTGTATGTCCCCGAGGGAGGCTGACAGTGAGGAGCAGAGACCCAGCTGACCACCATGGGCGTGAGTGTGAGTGGGAATTACAAACAACAAGAACAAAAAAACCAACTTTGGTATTTTGAACTGTAGGAGATTTGGGGACTCTGTTGCTGTAGTACAATTTAGAGGATCTCAACTGATAGGCAGAATGGCCTCCCCAGTTGTTAATTCTAGAATCATCTCAAGCATTCATATGTACTAGAAAGCCTGTCCACATTTTTCCACAAGAGCTCTCAAAATATCCTTCCCTGGCCATGACCATTGCCGACAGCTGTGTTCAGCACCTTCTCACTTTACTCCTGAGCCACTACGTTTATTATTGAAGCGTGCCCGTACACCCAGACCCTTCTCTGTACAGTGTCTCCGGCCGACAGGTGCTTGATCGCTCTCCAGAAAACGCTGCCCGAAGCAAAAACCCACAGTGTTGCGCTATACTGACTGTTTGCTTCCCCCCTGCCCACCCCCTGCCCAAATTCGTATGTTGAAACCCTGCTCTCCCAGCCCCCAAACGTGCTGGTATTAGGAGGTAGAGCCTTTGGAAGGCAACTGTGTGGATGAGGCCCTCCTGAATGGCTTTAGGGCCCTTGCAAGAGTCAGGAGGGCGCTTGCTTCCTCTCTCTGCTCTGTGCCACGTGAGGATACAATAAGTTGTCAGCCTGCAGTCCGGAGGAGGGTTCTCACCAGAATCTGGCCACGCTGGCATCCTCATCTCAGACGAGCAGCCTCCAGGACTGTGAGTAATACATTTCTGTTATTTATAAGCCAGCCATCTCGGGTGCTTTGTTATAGCAACCCAAACTGACGAAGGCAGCCCCCCACTGTTTACAAATCCACTTCATCCTTACCCCTTCACACTATGGCCACGGCTTTCGGTTCTGATTTTATCAACCTTTCTACCTCTCATTTCCTCTCCCTTCAGCTGGGCAAGTCTCCTCCCTCTCGAGGAAATGTGTCATCCACCTTCAGTTTTCAGTTCCATCTTCTGAATGATACTTGTTACCTTGCTGTGTTTAATCCTGGGGATGGCACATCACCCAGCTCTGGTGATACTGTAAAGTTCATTTGAGATATCAGGGAAAGCTTTTCTAGTTAAACAGTTAATGTTGTTGCCTGAGTGAACAAGCAAAAAGAACTGGTCTTCAGATCAAACCCTTTGTGGACTTGGAACAATTTATCAGCCTTATGTGTGATGGTCCTCTCATTTCGTGTAATCACAGCGCATATATATATGATTTATCAGAGCTGCCACAAATTATTGCTATGCTTAATTTATTCAGGATCCAGTTCTCTATGTATGTATCTAAATGACAAATACTAAACACAGGGAAGGGGAAAAATCTGTGTTCAATAAATTGAAACATGATTTGTTATTTACCTCATGAAGTTTACTGCCTTTTAGCTAGAGAGTCTATTTTTGATTGAACAAAGGGTTTAATTATTATAACCAACACCATTTCAACATTATCTTCCCTTTGAAATACTGCAGTTAAAATTTTCAGTCCAAGCAATTACTTATCTGTAAAAAAAAATTGGCTACCTTTGAGGCTTGAATTAAAGATGATAAAATTATCCATCTAAAACCATTTCAGTTTTATGAAAAAAATAAAACAGAGCGCAATGTTTCGGCTTGAGAGCTCAGATGATCTTTAGGGGAAATTAGTGATGTTGCTAATAGTGGTTCCAATTTACATGGCACTGGAAGGAAGCAATCAAAGAGGTGAAAACAAGATAAATAATCCTTAAAATGGAACAATTAGATAAAGATCATTTATGACAAAATCACAAGATAACATTCCCAGACTTTGAAAAGCAATGTCTTTCTTTTTGTTAATTAGAGATAATCTCCATTTTGCAACATGTGACTATTTAGCAGGTGATGGTGTGTTTTCCGTTGATATAAAAATGGATGCATTTCCAGATGGACTCCTATTCAATGGGGAAGGTGACTAAGGTGATAATTTCTCATTTCTCTAGGTATAACTTTGATAATCTCCAGGCTCTCTATCATTTTCTTCTTCAAAATTAAACTACATATATAAACCATGTGCATCAAAACTCAAACTAGTGCAATATGTTTTTTTCATTTGGTACAGATATTAAAATACCTGCTTATTTACACATATAGCTGAGTGTAAATATGAAATGAAAAATGTCACATGGGGTTCTCTCAGGCAGGTATTCCCCTTCCTAATCCTCCTGCCTGTATTTCAAACCTCATGAAATGAATATTATACACTGTGAGTTTAACAGATGCTAAATGTGTTGCTGTTACCTCATTTACATACACAGATTAGACTGTTTCACTTTGTTATGCACTAGCTTGATCTCTTAATTTTGATGATCTCAAACTGTTTTTATTAGGTTTACGAGAAAAAAATAGTCAATTATTTCATAAAGAAATTCATCCACATAATGTGCATCTATTCATACATAGAATAAATTTTAAATGTATATATTACTTTACCCTCTGTCCCATTACAGAGAGTCAGAATGATGATGTTAGAGCTTTCTTGATTCATATTGCTTTAAAATTCATGCAAATGGGCATAAATACTGGTTTTGCACTTTTGTTTAGCATTTTCATGCATATTTATTCCCACATAAGTAAATATTTCTCACTTTCAAATTCCTTTTCTTCTTTCTGAGAAATTAGCAGGCCAGGAAATCAAACTGTAAGCAAAATAAATTTCTCGACTCTGCGACATTTACTTTATTGGGAAATAAAGTACTGCATTCTGGTATAACCTGCTTTTCCCAGGATATAACAGCTATGAGAAAAACGATAAAGGCTTCACTTAACAGCACTGGGCTCCAGATGGTCTTGAGTTTGTTCCTGGCATTCTCCATCCCTGCTCCAGTGGTCCTGTATATGGGGTCTTGAAGATACACACTGGAACTATCCTCCATTCTTATTCCTCACTCATAGCCACCAGGTGCTTTGTTTTACATACACCCCTGAAATCTTGCAAGTGGAGGGAAAATTTTTTTGATTTTATGAGAGCTCTTTCAAACATTCTTTGACTGTCCGGCTTTTCCAAAACTCCAGAAGGCACTCTTTCAGTTTTTGACTCTATCTAAAACAACACCTATCAAATTCCCAACTGCAGCAAGAGTTAATTGTGAGACTCTCCCCTGCATTATAGTCTTTGACTTAAAAATTGCCAAGGTGTGATTAAGGTGTCTCGACATACATTTTCTTCCTGAGAGAGTGCTCCCTGCTCTCTAAGTAGGGAATATTCTTTCCCCTTCTTGAAGGTTCTTGCCTCTATCTTATTTTGAACATCTTCATTCCTGAGAGACCTTTGTCTCTCTTGTACACCTGGTTGCTGGGGAAATTGTGCTCCACTGAAACCTCGCATGCACCAGCAGTCGCTTCCTACCCTTCGCTTCTCAGAGTCTCTAGTCACAGGCATTTAGGTCTCCAAGATATTTTAGTTTTTCATGAAAATCACTGATTGAGTTTCCTCCAGGAAGAAGGCACTGGTTAAAAGAGCTCTTAAGTCTGATAATAATAAAGGGGAAAGAGGAAATACATGCTGACAAATACAATAAACAAAGTTAGCATAGTCTCTCTTATGTATCGGAAGCTTGATGAAGACAGTGTGGCTGCTGTTCAGAAGACAGAGAGGTCGACAGGGGCAGGAGTGGTTTTTGATGCGTTCTTAGGAATGTATGTATTTAACTGAGTTTTAAGGGATAGATAACTCTTTAACTAGGTCTAGTGAAGATAGAATGTTATTTTAGACCATGAAAATTTTAAGAGAAAATGTGAAGTAGGAAGGCACATGTTTGGGAAACAAAGAACAATGCGAGTCCTGCAATGCGTGGAGGATTTGTCTGGTAGAAAACAACACTGAAGATGGAGATGGGGAGACAGATCATAGAAGCCCTCATATTCCAAGGACTTCGACTCTCAAGTCAGACTGTGTTCTAGTCCACTTGTGTTCCAGTCCCATAAGATCGTAAATAATGATCCTCACAAAAAGGTTCTAGAGTCAAAAGTGTTTGAAAAGTACTCAGTGGCTTCTTTGGATAGTCACAGTATAGTTTAGCACAGTACCAACTCCTGGAAGTGCTGCAGTAAAGAAATCTGTTAAACATTGTTTAACCCAGAATTTCTCCAACTGATTTCCATGGGACCCACTTTTTTTTTTTTTTTCCACAAAATAGCTTTTGCCTTTAGCAAAGCCACCATCCTAGGGAACAAAGCCGCTCTTGGCACTCTGTGGATTCTGCAGGAATTTGAGGGAAGAACTATTGCCTTATACAAATGGAGATCCAAAAAAGATCAAAAGTGGGAATACAGAAAAGAGGGCGTGTGGGCCACACGTTTCAAGAACAATGGGCAAGACCCTGTTAGTTGTGAAAGACAAGAATATTCTTACATGTTGATATAGGTACAAAATGTGTCTGTGGTGAAGGAATATTACATGAGACCGCTAATTTCTGTCATGGGCTTGGCCCCTCTAGGCATTTGAGTTTTGACTCTTGAGAGAACAAGGAAGTTAAAAAGAGGAGAGGGTTTCTTAAAAAAAAAGAAAGAAAGAAAGAAAGAAAGAAAGAAAGAAAGAAAGAAAGAAAGAAAAGAAAAAAGGAAAAAAAAGGATCATTCGGAAAGATCGAGTGGGTTAAGAACTGAAGAGTGGCCATTGGATTTGAATAGAGGCCATTGGTAAACTTAATGGGAGAAGGTTCAGTAGGATATGAGGGTAGAAGCTGATGATTGAGGGAAAGGGGAGAGATGGAGGATATAGACCCCATTCGAATTGTTTCATGTAGGGTTGTTTGTTTTTTGTTTTGTTTGTTTTAATTAATCAGTTAATTAGTTAATCTTCCTGGCATTCCTCTTCCATCTTCTTCCTTGGCATTCATGGACAGGGAGGAAGGGATGTCGTGGATCTCACGGACAAAGAATGTGGCCAAATGGTAAAAGAATTATTGTCTTTTATTAAAACTGTCCTGCCTTTAATGCTGAGCTTTGATAAAAACTATATTACAGAATACAATTTAGGTCTAATGCCATATTTGAACTTGCTACTTATTGCTCCTTGTATCTATGCCTACTGGGCATCTCAAACTTGAGGATGAGCTTGGACCATTGCATTGCTAGGAAAAGTGAATGTGAGTTTTATCTACTTCAAGAGTAAAAGGAATAAGATAGCAAAAGATTATCAGTTTGCTCCAGTGTCTGGAACTGAGAGGTCCTAGGCTGCTTCGTCTATGTTTGGTAAATAGCCTGGGCTAGGCTGTTTTTGAGAAACCAGAGAGGAGATAACCCATATATTTCCCTTAAAGGGGGAAAAAGTGTGTTTTCACTGTGGGAAAAAGTGTGTTTGCCAGTCATTGGAGCTAAAAGTGAAAAAAGGAAGCAGGCACAGAAAGAGAAAGGACCCTCATCTTAAACTTGAGTACTATCACTTCAGCTGCTAGTAAAACATAGCCCAGTGAATGTTTGGATCTGGGCAGGAGGCTGTCCCCCATAAAAAATGACTTGTATTCCAGGTACATGACACTCCCTGCCCCTCATGACTGTTCAAGAAGATCACCAGTATGTCCTTACTGAAAGACAATATACTAAAGGAAATAAGCCAGTCACACAAAAACAAACATTGCAGGATCCCCATTACAGGAGATATCTACAACAGTCAAATTCAAAGAAGCAAAGAGTGGAATGATGGTTTCCAGGGGCTGGGAGAAGGGAGACATGGGGAGTTGCTAACCAATAAGCATAAAGTTTCAGTTGAGCAAGAAAAATAATCCCTAGAAATCTGCTGTGCAACGTTGTGCATATGGTCAACAATAATGTACCGCACACTTAAACATTTGTTAAGAGGATAGATCTTGGGGCGCCTGGGTGGCACAGCGGTTAAGCGTCTGCCTTCGGCTCAGGGCGTGATCCCGGCGTTCCGGGATCGAGCCCCACATCAGGCTCCTCTGCTATGAGCCTGCTTCTTCCTCTCCCACTCCCCCTGCTTGTGTTCCCTCTCTCGCTGGCTGTCTCTATCTGTCAAATAAATAAATAAAAAATCTTAAAAAAAAAAAAGAGGATAGATCTTATGTTAAGTGTTCTTTCCACAATAAAAGAATAAATAAAATAAAATAAAATAATAAAATAAAGAGACCATGGAAAGACAGCATATTGTAGAGGCAGGAGGGAAGCTTGTATTAGCAGCTGATTGCAGGTCTCTACCTCAGGAGCTGTGCAGCTTGGCAAGCTCCCTAATGTCTCTGAATCACCCGGCATCTACACTGAAAGACAGTTATGAGGATTACATTTGACAATATATGTAAAGCATTTAATACAGTGTTTAGCACATGATAGGTATTCAATAAATTACACACATATGCATCCAGATTTATAGATATCGTTATAAACCTGAAGAGTGGGATTCCCTGAATCCTATTCTTATGGTAAATGTATCCAAGAAACATTGTTTTCACCGTGGGAAAACGTGTGTTTCACTGGGGGAGGAAACTGAGGTTGAGAGAGCCTAAACAACTAGATCAAAGCCTGTAATTAATAAATGGCCGCGACGGAATTTGTAGTTAGAGCAGGGGTGGGCAAATTACCATCTGCCGGCCAAATCCAGCCAGCCGTCTGTTTGGTAACTAAAGTCTTACTGGAACACACACTGATTCGTTGTTCTTGTCTGCGGCTGGTTCCCTGCTGCAGTGGCATAGTGGAGTAGTTGATACAGAGACAGTATGGCTTGCACAGCCTAAAATATTTACTCTCTGACCTATAAGGAAAAATTTGCCTACCCCTGGTCTGGACTAGAGTAGGAACAAAGTAGAGTGGACATTGGACTAAGTCTTACTGCCCTACCAATTTTCAGAGAGACTTCCAGTAAATCAACTGTTCCATAGCTCCTCTTCTCACGTAAACAAAACAAAACAAAACAAAACAAAACGAAACCCCCCAAAAAACTCCAGCCCTGAATTTTAACTCGATTAACCACTGTGGTGCCTAGTTAGATGACACGTACATACTCAGTAGGTATCTGAGTATTATGCCCTTAGAAGCAAAACTTTACACCCAACAGGAGTGGTTATAGTAATTCATTTTCAGTTTCTGTTTTGCTATTCAGTTCGACAAGTATTTTACTGCCGGCTTATATCTTGAAAGTTCTCGTGGGTACCACAATTATGTTGAAGATGCTTCCAAACATTGTCATTCCTCATCCTGAGACCCCTTTAGGATTGAGCCACCAGCCTTCTTTGTCTGTAGCTTTCTCTGAAGACTCCGTATCAAGGAGGGCACAGGGTGATCAGCGCGATGCATTATCACAAAGTCAAATCAGATCCGAGGCAAATGAACAGTGAAAGAGATTAATGGACTCTCTACTTAGAGCACATGATAACCCGGTGATTTGCAGTTTCCTTTCAAAGGGGAAAAGTCGAGCTTGGAAGACTCCACGTAGCCTTGTGATAATTTTGCTATGGAAAAGATTTACTGTTCTGCCTTTTGCCTTTTTTTTTTTTTTTTCTGGACAAATGGGATTGCGTGTTACATGCTTGATTTAAGACTGTTTAAATTTTTCTGAATTTAGAACTATCTCCCCTTCCTTCGCAATGCCTTATAAATAAATTTGCACAAAATCAAGGGCAGGTGCAAATTGATTTAGATCATTTGTTTCTTTGAGATCAAATAATGATGCCCCTCCCTCCCAGAACTTCAGATAAAAGACACCTGTTTCTGATGGCTTTTGCCTGCCTGGCTGCCAAATTAGAAAAACTGTGTCCCAGCACCATCATATACCAACAGTGTGACCTCTGCCGAGTCACTGTGCTAATCTCAATTTCCTTACAGGGCGATAAAAATGGTAGGTTTCTCGCATGCTTGTTTTAAGAATTAAATGCAGCAATGCTTGGAAGGCACTTGGCACAATGTCGACCACAAGGGTGGACCAAAGAGGAAACATTCAGTAACTTTACACCAGGACTTGATTCTCGATTCTTAAAGACGTGACATAGCTGAAATGACTGAAGTAATTTTCTCTCCATATAAAATTCAGCTGGGAAAAGGTGCTGGACAGTGTATATATCGTTGGCTCATACGGGAAGCTTAGGGACTGGAGCATTATTTTCTTAACCAAGAAAATCCAAACTAAAATAACCTTTGTCTTTGCTGCCATTACAAGTGATAGATGTTTGTCCTCTCCTTTACTGAAGCAATACCTGAAAAAGTCCAGGATACAGTATCAGAAAAGTAATTGTTTTGCATAATTTAACAAGAATTTTCAAAATCTGTTACCTCAGAGTTTCTTTTTTTTTTTTTTTTTTTAAAGATTTTATTTATTTATTTGACAGAGATAGAGACAGCCAGCGAGAGAGGAACACAAGCAGGGGGAGTGGGAGAGGAAGAAGCAGGCTCCCAGCGGAGAAGCCTGACGTGGGGCTCGATCCCAGAACGCTGGGATCACGCCCTGAGCCGAAGGCAGACGCTTAACGACTGCGCCACCCAGGCGCCCCTACCTCAGAGTTTCTTAACCTGGGCATCCACAGAATAGCTTTCTGGGGATGCATGAAAGTCCTGGAGTTTTATGTAACATTCTCTGTTTACGTTCATTTTATCGAGAGAAGTTTCATAGCTTTAATAAGATTCTCACTATGGTCTTTGATCTGTAGATCAAAGATAAAATTCTAAGTAGTATCAGAGGGCCAAGAAACCATTAAGAATTTTGGAATTTTGTGAGTAAAATCCCTTGTCTAAGAACGCCACATTGTACCATAATTTAACTTTTTTTTTTCAAGTGCAGCTAATGAAAAAGCACTTTGTAATGTGTAAAAGGCAACAAAACTGCTTAATAAAATAAATAATTACACATTTGTGGCTTTGACGAGCCAGCTAAGTACATTCAGGTGACACTTCTGTGGAACGAAAGCTAATTCATGATAATTTAACAGCACTTTACAATAGATGCTTAACAAACCAGGTAATAAAACATAATCAGTAGAAGCCTTTTAGAAGCTAATGTCGAGTATTACAAAAAAATTAGTCATATTATGTAATGATTGTATATTCTGTTCAATTAACCCTTGCCACTCTTACGGAGAGGGCGCAGAACTGGTAAGCCCTCACCATTTTGCTCGCATGTCTGTGACTTACAGTCGGCGTTACCACACACATATGCAGCCTGGTGTGGAAAGGTTCCTTCTCTCCTAGCCTGGAGGAAGGTCCCTGCTTCCTGCGGGTGGTGCTGGAGGGGTGGGGCCAAGGGGAAGCCAAGGGCGGGTGGCAACCTTGGGAGCTGGTCTCCTGTCTCCTCTTGTACTGTGGTCCTGGAGAGATGGTGGGAGGGCAGCTGCCTCTCTTTGAGAAACTGCTCTCTGACAGTCTTCCCCACACCAGGCTTCCTACACACCTGCATTAAGCCGCGGCTGCTCTCCAGAAAGCAGCACAGTGTGTGGGGAGGACAGACGTTGTAACCTAGTCTAATCTACTCATAACTTGTGAATGATATAAGGGAAGGGTTTGTGTGTGGCTTAGGTCTTCTAGCGGAGAATATTCCATATGCTCCCATGTTTGGACTCTTTGACGTCTCCTACTTGGGAGACCTGGCCTCCTGTTTTGCATAAATTGTGGAATTATGGAAACTCCACGGTGACATGCAGGAACATGTGCCTCCCTTTGGGTCCCATCTCGTGTCCTGCAAACCGGAGTCTCTGAAGTGAAGGTGTCCGTTCTGTGAATGCAGGTGCTGGGATTCCAGGGCAACGTCCCCATCCAAAAGCAGTGCAGCTGATTGCCTCATTAGGTTTCCTAAAAAGCAAGGCCATTTTGCCAGGTTTCTATTTATTTTCTCGTTATGCGAAGAAAGGGTAGAATTCCTGTGATTATGCCTTTGACCTTGCCCCTAGCCAAACAATAATATCACCATTATTGTGCTAATAGTAGTGTTGCTCACCCCTCCCCCCCCCCCCGCCCCAGTTTATTTTGTCACGAAAAAGGTCTATTTTCTGAGATCTGGAAACATGTGAAAAACAATAACTATCACTGTCATGATTTACATGGGAACAAATTGAGGGATTATAAATAGCCGTTATTTACTTTAAGTAGTCTTAGAAATCCAGACACCGAACTTATTCCAAAACCACCTAACAATATTTTCTACTAAATCTGTATCTGGAGGTATGACATAGACTATTCATTCCAATAAGAATTATTTTAAAAAATTTAGAAGTCTTAGAAGGAAACCCTGTACCTCTTTTTAAATTTTAATGTTCAGGTTAATAAGGAAATGTGATAATAATGCAGCCAGAAGAACCGTTTTGGAGTCACACAGACTTGGATTTAGATGCTGCTGGATGACAGAGGGGCTGTGACCTTGGTCAGGTTATTTAATCTATTTGGAGTCCCAATGACCTCCAGCTACCATGCTGATGATAATATCTAGTAAAAGATTATTAAAGGAAGTAACTGCTGAAAGTCCTGGGCACACAATGTGCATTGCATAAATGTCATTGGATTCAATATGTTTTTTTATTTTTATTTTTATTTTTTATTTTTTTAAGATTTTATTTTATTTATTCATTCAACAGAGATAGAGACAGCCAGCGAGAGAGGGAACACAAGCAGGGGGAGTGGGAGAGGGAGAAGCAGGCTCATAGCGGAAGAGCCCGATGTGGGGCTCGATCCCAGAACGCTGGGATCACGCCCTGAGCCGAAGGCAGACGCTTAACCGCTGTGCCACCCAGGTGCCCCGTTTTTTTATTTTTAAAGGAAGGTTAGTGTCCAGCCTCTATTGTTGCTGATGTGGCCAAGAGGCTAAGTTAAGGCCAATAGTATGTGGTAGAAGACATGTGTACCACTCCTGGGTCCTGGCGTTAAGAGGATTGTGAGGGCACCCCCTTGGTCCTTTCCCCACTTCTTGCTGCCTGGGAGATAATGAGGGCTAGAGTAACAACCAGGGCCACACAAGCAGAAGCCATGTGGAGGAAGACAGAGCCATACTACCAGTCTCAGATCCCTGTCAGCTTATGGACTGTTGCATCATCGAGAAATAAACTCCCATCTAGGTTAAGCCACTGTATTGTCTTGCCTCTCTTTTATTTTCTCTCCCTCCCACTCCCCTTCCCTCTCCTTCTCCCTCTCCCCCTCCCTTCCTTCCTTCCTTCCTTCCTTCCTTCCTTCCTTCCTTCCTTCCTTCCTTCCTTCCTCCCTTCCTCCCTCCCTCCCTCCCTCCCTCCCTCCCTCTTTCTAGCAGCTTAGGCTGTATTCTAACTATTAAAAGTCCAGACACCAGATACAAGGAAAACAGTAGTCAGGGAAGGTTCAGTTTTTCTTTTCTTAGTTAGCTCACCTAGTATGGAGCCATTAACATACTTATTAAGAGTATGAAGCAATATGAAATAATGTTTATGTTCGATTTAAAAAGCAAAGTCAAAAATCATAAATATTAGAACCATATTTTAAAGCACCCAAATGGGGGGGGGGAGAAAAAGGACTGGAAGGAAGTAAAACCTATCACCATGTTTGTATTTGGATAATACCATTATGTTACTTTTCTCTTTTTGCTCTATTTTCTAAATTTTTCTGAAAAAATTTATGTTGTTTTTGGCCTCATTTTAACTTAATTACTCCCTTAAAGGCCTTATCTCCACACACAAAGACATTTGGTGGTACTGGGTGTTAGGACTTCAACATATGATTTGGGGGGACACACAATTTAATCCATGATACACACCATTAAAGGTCATGTTGGGAAGAATATTTAATAGCAGGGAGGAAAGCTTGATGGTATAACATGAAGTGAAAAAAAAAGTTAAAAATCATTCATATGGTACAACTTTAAATACATAAAATGTATATGGAAACAAGCTTACCTTCAGGTAACATCTGGGATTCTATCTCCATATACAGTAACTGTGGATTCACACTAATTCCAGCTGAAATAAACGGACAGTTGATAGTGACACATACATTGTCATTTCAAGGAGAGTAAATTTGCTATCCTAAATGTTGATAAAGGTGTTACAAAATTAGCATAAAATTTGTGTGTATCATAAGTATACTGAAAGGGAATGCATCAACTTATTAATGTTAACTCTCTCTGATGGGGAGCTTATTATGTGTTTTTTTTCTTTTTTATGCTTTTTCTGTATTTTCTAAATCTTTGCAGTGACAATATTACCTTTACCATCAGAAAAATAACAATTTCTAAAAAATGAATCATATGTTATAAAGTTCAGGAGAGGCAGATTCAAGTCATGACTGTGGCTACCTGCTGATTTTAAAAAAGATAATTCAATTTAATTCAACAGCTCAATTTAAGCACTTGTTCAACATGTCTATGAGTTAGGCTATGAGTTACTTTTCTAGAATTTGGAGATAGATTTTCAAGAGAATATACTCGTTCTCTCATACCTCACTATTTAGTTGAAAAAACTGATGCATAAGTTAAAAAAAAAAAAAGTGTGTGCATGTGGACATGGATAGAGAGTCAGGAATGATTGCTCCTGCCTTGAGGTCCATGGAAAGCTATACAGAGAAGTAGCGGCATGTGAATTATCCGCCAAGAATATGTGGGGGTTTGGTTGATGGAATGAATAAGATTCCAGCAAATGGAGTGACATTCGCATTCCAAGCAGAGACAACCCCATGAGCAAAGGCACAGGGTGTGTTTGGGGAATAGGACGGTACCTGGTGCAGCTGTACAATTCAGTACCTGGGGTGGGCGGTTGTGCTTGGTAAGAGAAAGAGAGGCTGGACATTCGATAGTAAGAGCTGAATCCCATTCTAAGGAGTTGTACGTTATCCAATAGGCTTTATACTCTAGGTAGGCAAGTGTGTAGGATATTGTTGAAGTAACACAATTGTGATGTCATGAAAGTTGGGCCCGAGGTACCAAGGGTGGAATGAAAAAGAAGGAATAGAAGCCAAGTGGTTTCTGAGGCAAAACTAGCAGTTTATCCATGGAGTGAGAGGGGTAACAAAATGGAGGAATCAAGGACACTTCTGAAAACTTGTCTGGGCAACTGAGTGAATAACCATGCCATAAGCCAAACAGGAAAGGCAGGGAAGAAGTAGAAGTTTGTGTCTTCTGTGAAATTACATGCCTCTGCCTCTAAAAGTGCTGACGCCCATGGCTCATCTTCAATATCTGTCTATTGGCCTTGACCCTGAATGCTGGTCCAGGCCCACTCCACCACTGCCCCATGGGGCCAGACACACCGTATGGTGACATCCACAGTCGGCTATTACTTCATGGAATATTTTTCGGGCATCTTCACCACTCACCTGCACCCACCAGCTTTGTACCGTGGTGCCCTAGAATGCTCTGAATGAGCAAGAAGATGAGCCCAATTCAGTGTAACAGAGAAAAACAGAAAACAGAAAGATAGGAGACAAACAAAAAATCAGCAGTTATCCTAAATACACATGGGGATAAAATCACCACAAAAAGCTAAGAAAAACCTGTAGTGTAAGCTTAGCGTAATCCAATCCAATTAAAATAAACACTGGCCCTGACTGTGGGATCTGCTCTTCAAGGCAGGAAATGCTTCATTAGGACAGTTACAGATAAAGCACCCCAAAATTGAATTTCTTGAGGCCAGACGTCAGCCCATTTTACTGTGTGTGAGAAGTGACCCATTAGAAAATAGACATAGCAGGATCCTTTCCCCCAGCCTCCCATAAATACAACTGCACACTAACAGCTACAAAAACCTACACAAAGTACCCCATGACTTCGACTATCAGGCTGTTGTTTCTCTACGGTACTAAGCTTTGTCGCAAACATGATGTCATGTAATCCTCGCAGGGATCGCATGAGCCAAGTGTTGTTAATGTCGTCATTCTAGAGACGGTGGCCAGAAGCTCAAAGGTTAAACTTGTCCAAGACCGCATGCGCACCTGACTACGAGATCCCTAGCAAGCAGTAGAGACAGTGAGCTCCTCCAGGGCTAGAGACAATGCCTTTCATCCTCACACTTGAACTCCAGTGCAATACCTGGGACTCGTTCTTAAGAAAAGAACAAGTGGGCAAAGGACTTAATTAAGGAAAAAAAGAAACTGTCCCCAAATGTGCGCATATTTTTACCACATGGTGCTACTTCTTAAAAGAGAATGTGATACTTTTAGTCAGGATGCTAACTTTGGATGTTTTATATTACTGAAGGAAAAAAAAAAGGTTTCTTTTCATCTGTAGATGCCTTCACATTATCCTATCAAGGTCACATTTTCCCTTTCCACATCACTCAGTGCTTTTTTGGTTTTTTTATTAGCTTTGTGCTGAAAATTGAAATTGGAATATTAGAACTCAGTCGGGGAGCACACTAATTTAATTAAATATTAAAAGCCAGCTGGTTTTATGTTATGTGGGCAAATTAGAGAATTAATGATTTGGTACACTTTCTTGTTACTGTCAAGCTACAAGAACATGAAGAATAGCTCATTCTTACCCAGTTACAAAAGGTGAGATTGAAAAATTAGGTCTGCTTTATTAAAGTGTTTCCATCTAGAGTCTTTTGAGAATAGGGTAACTTACTTATTTATAAAATGCCTCAGAAGGCAGGAGCCCTGGGCCAGTGTGAAAGAACCTGACAGACCTTAGTATTAGGCACTTCTTTTTTTTTTTTTTTTAAAGATTTTATTTATTTATTCGACAGAGATAGAGACAGCCAGTGAGAGAGGGAACACAAGCAGGGGGAGTGGGAGAGGAAGAAGCAGGCTCATAGCGGAGGAGCCTGATGTGGGGCTCGATCCCACAACGCCGGGATCACGCCCTGAGCCGAAGGCAGACGCTTAACCGCTGTGCCACCCAGGCGCCCCAGTATTAGGCACTTCTACTAAAGCCTCACTGGGAAATCTGATCTGCTTGAGAATCTTGAAGTACTACCATTTTGTGCAGCCTGGTTCGGAGTCAGCTGGGTGCCTGTTGATGTCAGTTGACCCTGTAGGCTGATCCACTCCTGTATGACTTGGAAAGTATTTTGTCAGAAACACCCAGTGTGAAATGAGGTAATGAGAGTAACATGCAGTTGGTAGAAATGACTTTCGGTCATTAATAGTTACCTACCGTACTACAGATTTCCCAGATTTCTTAGTCCTATGAGTCTACCCACATACACACAGTGAACAATGAAATACAATAGGAGCAGAGATTGCTCTGCTTACCCCAACACCAGATGCCAGACTCTGTGTCCAGTGGGCTTGGTTTTTAGATTTAGGATTGCTCTCTTATTCCATATCTTTTCCATTTTCCCCTTCCATTCCTTTCCTCTTGTCACCTTTTACACCAGAAAATTGAGAAAGAGGGCTTTTTGAGAATCTACACATTGAAGGGGAAGATGCTTTAGAACTCAGAACAGGTCACTTATTCTGTTTCTCAGTTTTCTTCCCTGACACAAAAATAATTGGACTAATAATAATAATTCTTATTATTGGACTAAATAATGATAATTATTATTACTTCGGCTTCTAAAAGGATAATGGTAAGTGCTTCAGTTATATATTGCTGTACAACAAAACTTTGTGGCCTCAAACAACAACCATTTTATTTGTGATAATTCTGCAACCTATGCTGGGCTCAGTTGGGTGGTTCTTCAGATGGTTTTTTCAGCGGTCACTCATGGGGCTGTGGGCCATCTGGGGTTAGGGCTGGCTAGGCTGATGGAATGGTTGGGGCTCTATTCCCATAATCTCAGGGACCTTCTCTCCAGGCGGCCTCTCCACAGGGTCTATCCATTGGGGTCTCTTAAGTAGAGTAGTTAGACATCTTGTGAGGTGACAAAGCTTTCAGAACGCAGACACAGGCTGTCAGGTCCATAACTCACATAGCAACACATTTGCTAAATTCTCTTGGTTAAAGCAAACCATTCTTTCCTTTCAAATTCAAGGGGAGGAGATTATATAAAGTGTGAACATGGAGGGTGTGGTTCACTGGGGGCCAATGTAACTGATTAACTCAGTAAAGTTAGAAAACATTCTGCTAGTTTAATATCTACACCTTCTACATGTAGTGTTATTTCCAAAATCATGTTTTGAAAAGCTGTATTTTTAAAAAAATGATCATCACTGAGAAATTTAAATTATTGTGCCTAGGAGGTTGTGTCATGGTGTTTCCATTCATGAAGAAAATTCCTTTACAATACTTTCCCACATTACTATAATTGTTTTTGCTTGCTTTAAATGACTGGTAACTTGACTGTTTTAGATGGCTAAAGCTTTGGATAAGTTTTAATTGACAGTCTTAACTTGATTTAACTGAGGGATAAAGCTCCATGCATAAGAGCACGTATCTTTTACATGACTCAGAAAGAACTCCTTTTTAGAGCATAGCCAAACCTAGCATGACTTCTTGACTTCTCTGAGTAGCCAGTCATCTTTCTAAATTGTATATCTGATTATATTACTTCTCATGGCTCCTCATTTCTTCTGGATAAAGGCTATCTTTTAAGATGGTTTTAACCACTACCCATGACCTCCCCTATCCTCCCCCATATCTTTTTTTTTTTTTTTAGAGAGAGAGAGAGAGAGAGCATGGACCCCTGTGGAGTGGGGGTGGGGAAGAGCAGAGGGAAAGAGAGAATCATAAGCAGGCTCCACGATGTGGGAGATAGATCTCACAACCCTGAGATCATGACCTGACCCGAAATCAAGAGTTGGATGCTTAACTGACAAGGCCACCTAGGAGGTCCCATCCTCCCATATCCTTCTTTATGTCTTGAATATTTCTGAATTACTTGCCAAGTCTTAGTTTATACAATGCTTATCCTAGAAAACTCACCCTGACTCTCATTCATATTATGTGCCTTGCATATGTAACCATAGAATCCTAAACTTCCCCTAAACTAGCACTTAACCACACTATGCTATAGTATTCTGTTTATCTTCTGTACCTTTCCTCCCCACTAAACTCTAAGCTCTGTCAGAACAGACACCATGTTTATTTTGTTCTTGTATTTATAACATTTAATATGAATACAGGAATACCATAAATACTTGTTGAGTGAGTGATTGAATGAATACATCATAGGACTACAGCATCAGTGGCATGATGTTTTTCTCTCCTCTTACTAAAGTCTGCAATATGGAAATAATATTTGGTTTACCTGTTGACTTAACTTCTCACTCCCAAACCTCAGGTCTCTCTTTTCAGTGCTAATGGTGTGAATAGTAATGGAAAGAAGCCCTCTCAGGATATTTATTTTATTTATTTATTTGTTTGTTATTTTCTTTTTTCTTTTTTGAGAGAGAGAGAGAGCAGCGAGAGGAGCAGAAGGAGAAACAGACTTCCTGCTGAGCAGGGGGCCTGATGTGGGACTCTATCCCAGGACCCTAGGATCACGACCCAAGCTGAAGACAGATGCTTAACCAACTGAGCCACCCAGGCATCCCAGGATATTTATTTTTAAAAAGAGAGTGCTTTGAAATCCACACAAATCTCTGATTGGTGGATTTCGACAGCTATTAATAGATAGTTAAAAAAAAAAATCAGACAATGCCCAAAGGTTAAGGAGAAAGCAGTTGGAGGGAATCTATTGGGCAGGGAGTCTTCTCAGACCATTTAATTTTATCTGGAAGGTGTGTTCTTTATTTGTCTATGTGCTGGTCTGTCTCAAGCTGCATCCTTTTTCTCCTGACATGTACTCTTTGCTATTCTGGTATCACTAGGCCATGGTCACCATGGAAGTCATGGTGGGAATACAATTCAATCCATAACACCATGTACAGTTTCATTTCACTCTGTCCTAATGATATAGCAGTCATATCTACTCCTGTGAACCTCTCCCATACAGTTCATGAATCTGATTAAGGCAATCCTGTACTCTGAGCCACAGTGGGCTGGAGTCCACCAGAGTCTGGCATTATTTTGGACACAGACTGGTTTAGTTATAACCATGTAGCAAGAGATTTACTGACATTTGTGGGAAAGAAGTTTCCTAGCTCTCAAGAAAGAACCACAAAAAGAGTTGGAAGGCAAACTTTTTCTATAAAGGGGCAGACAGAAAGTATTTTAGGCTTTGTGGGCTATGTATACTTATCCAGCTCTGCGCTTACAGTGTGAAAGCAGTCATAGACAACATGTGAATGAATGAGAGTGTGATCCAATATAACTTTCTTCATAAAAACATGTGACAAGCTACATTTGGCCTGTGGGTTGTAGTTTGTAACCCCTGACAAAGAGTGTGAGAAGAGGCTCTTTCTTCCATTCCGCGGTTGAAACTGACAGACAGAGGAGGACAGGGATGAAGAAAACAGAGAAGCTACACTTCACTCAAACCAAACCCGACTACAACTCTAACTCTGGACTTTTTCGGTTACTTTAGTCAATAAATGCTCTTTATTGTTGAAGCCAGTTTGGAATGGATTTTCTTATATTTACAACCCAAAGCACTCTAGCTGATAAAGGAATTCAGCAAGTCCAAAATACCATGAAAAATCAAGGGCAAACATGAAAGCATAAGCTTGTATCCTGGGGCCGACAGACACGTCCTAAGAATGAGAATTTTCAGGTTGAACCTGAGACAAACTGAAATATGCACAGGGTCAGAAAGATTGTTACTTGGGGGAAAAATGTGGCAACACGTGAATCACCTACATAATCATTTGGGCCCAACTTCTTTGAAATAAACAAAAGAAGAAAACATCCATAAACACGAGTTGGAGTTCCATTTCTTCCATATAATCACAGCGGATAGGCCAGGACCCAAAATAGATTCTCAGTGTATACTTGGTGATGATTGATTTGCTTCAAAATCTCCTTTGTGTTTTGAAGTGAGGTTAAAAATATTTTTGCTACATATGATAAAAAGAGATATTCACTTTTATGTTACTGGATATAAAGAAAGTAAAGCAGACGTCTTCACCCAAAATATATCATAGGTCAGAGAGAATATTTTTGCTTTTAAGATTATCAGAAGCATATAGCTGTATTTTAGGAGTTACTGCAAAAGAAAAATGTAAGCAAAATAAAAGCTATTTGATGTTTGAAAGACAAAGGAACTTAAAGGGAACATAAAAACACTTTTTTTTTAAAATATATAATCTAAGGTGCCTCATGGTCTAAAAGCTGTGGTGAGAATAATTAGACGGAATCTCCTTAAAATGAAGAGAAATGTAGATGTAAGTCTCATGGACAAGCATATTCTCAGCACTCAAAATGAACAAAGCATTTTTTAAAAACGATTTTATTTTTATTTATTTATTTGCGACAGAGCACGAGCAGGAGCAAGGGGAGGGGCAGAGGGGGAGGGAGAGAGAGAATGCCGAGCAGACTGTCTGCTGACTGTGGAGCCCAGACCCGGCTCGATCCCACGATCCTGAGATCATAACCTGCACCGAAACCAAGAGTTGGACACGCAACCGACTGAGCCACCCGGGCGCCCCTGAAAAAAGCATTTTTCTTCCAGCTGGACGTTACTCAAGGCACACACATCATAAAAAGAGATACCACTCCTGACAACAAAAGAAAGCCCACAAATGAATAAAACCAAATTGTAGCAGTTTTACTTTTAGACTTCGCAGTTTATCTTGAAGGGTTTAAATAAAGTCAGTGCAGCAGGGCTTTGAAAAGTCAGTGATTTGAAAAGCAAAACCTGACTGGAGGAGGCGGTCGTAATTCAAACAGAAGTTGCTACGGGTCTTCAGGAAGAACCAGTCGATGGGTTATCGGTAAAAGCTCCTCTTTCAGGGAGCTGCTTGCCAATCTCCGAGTCTGGCCACCAAGCCAGCCTCAACATCCCCTTCATGTCATGATCTTGGCAAGGCTTTTTCCAAGGGGCGGCTGAGGAACAGCATCCTTTAATGAACAGCATCCTTGGAGCGCCTGGCTGGGCACATGCGCATCACGAGACATGGCTTTACAACTGTAGTTTGTAAGACTGAGCAGAATTATTAATTGAAGAAATTAAAGATACCTGAGAAAAAACGTAATTATGCCTGGAGGATTCAGGCTTTAGCTGTAGTGTTTGCTGGAATAAAGCCACTGATGAAAATGTTTCAGTGGTGCACCTGTTGGGCACCGTGTCTCTCCATTTTCTGCTTTCTTGCCAAAAACAAAACAAAATGAAACAAACCCCCAAAACCAAAACCCCAACAACATCTGAATTCTTCTGTCATTTGGGAAATGCAGGGAAAGTGTCCATGTGCTTAATCGATTTCTATTTTGCACATGTATTAATTGTTGGGCTCTCCAGAGTGTCTGCTTCCTTAGAAATCACAGGTGGGGTTCTACCTTCACATTGTGAGCTGGGCTAGGCTAGCAAATTCTGTAACTAATCTGAAAAAACCGGGTGCCCATAACGCACTTGTAAAATAACAATTTCGCTCATTATTCTTCCCAGTTCCCCTCCCCTCCCTACTTCCCATTGTTTCGCCTTCCTCCCGCTCTCCTTTTCTTCCTAAACAGCCATGTTGCTGAATACTAATGAGGCAATTCTTGGCCCTACCCCATTCATTTATTTTCAGGCAATTAATTCAACTTTCTAACATCTAGCCAGAATGTTATGCAGGTAATTTGTGGGTCTGCTTAATTTCTCAGGACCCTGTGGTTATCAGCCAGTAAAGCTCATTGCGTAGATGAGATAATCCAGCTGGTAGGCAAGTTTGATTTCCACTGGTAATACCATCCCTTCATTAAAGCCACTGAGTCCTTGAGCTTGGCAAGCATCCCTTGTTGCGTACTTCACTTTCTGATTACAAATGGTTTGCAGCTTCTGCATGTTTGCCTCAAGAGCTCATTTTCTCCTCCGAAGGACACCGGGCCTGATGGCATCATTAGCAGTTTTCCAACATAAAATTTCACAGGGCTCTGATAGCCCTCGCCGGCTCTCAGATGTTGTATATTTGTGACCAAGTCAAACCAGTGCATTGACTCATCCATCCTGAAAGCATATGGAAAGCAGCATAATAGGTTCTTCGGGAGGCTGGGGGGAGGGGGAAAAATTAAAGGGAAAAAACCATTAATTCCTGCTCTTGAGGAATCTGCTGTGACCTTGAAGCGGTGACCTATTCTGCTCATTGCTAGGCATGTAGGTGCTCATTAAATCTGTTATTTTCTCTTGTGAATGAATGAGTCCAGTTGCGGGGTGGGAGAAAATAAAACATACATGTGAAATACCTTAGAGAGTAATTATGGAACAATGTATGATTTGTGGTAAGAAGAAAAGATCTTCAGAACATTTGCTGAGGGCAATTAAATGATGGCGTGGGGAAGTCAGGAACTTTGCTTGAAGAATTTGGCAAAGGTGAGCTGGGAAGAAGATAATCTTTAAGGAGCAGAAATGATTTGAGGAGACATGGGGTAGAGAATTGAATGAAGTCAAATTTAAAGAACTTCAAAGAATTCAGAAGTCACCAGTACAGAACCTGGAGTCAGAGAGACCGAGTTTGAATTCCATCCAGGTACTGGATGACTGATCATAGGAAACTTAAATGCTTCTTTGGCCTTAGTTTTCTCATTTGTAAAGTGGGGAAGAGTCTGTGTCACAGGATTGCTGTCACGATGAAGTAGAAACAATAAGAGGTAAGTTAGCACAGTGCCTAAAATATAATAAACAATAAATAGCAGATATTTTTATTAGTTTGGCATGAAGGGAGATTTTTAAAACATGAAAATGAAAAAGGCTATGTGGGATAGTCGAAATTCTTGAGGCATTGGGAACAAATGTAATAGAAAAATGGGAAACCAATGAAGATTTCTGATCAGAGGCAAGAAACTGATATTTAAAGACAATATTACAAAAAGGACCAAGGCTTACTGTAGTTAGGCAGGAAAACTAGCAAATAGGATATAGTGATGGGTGAAAAGGAGAAAACGTGGCTGAAGAAATGAGAAATTCTGAGAAGGTGATTGTGGAAGCTATTACAGAGGAAAACCTGGCAGAACTCAGTAATTGATTGCAAATGAGATGGTGATGGTGCAGAATGTAAGAAAAAGATAAGTCAAAGATAGAGAGATAAAGATCATCCAGACTCAGAGCAAGGTGGTTCTACTGATAGTGATGGATTAATTAGTAAAGAGTTTACTTAGGGGCTAAATATGGCAAATGGAAATATTAGATGAAATATAAGCTAAGGTGAAATTCTTTTTCTTTTCAGGTTTTATTTTATTTTTATTTTAATTTTTTTTACAGTTGTGAAATTCAGTTTGTCCTTCATGTCTTAGATATTGTAGCTTTCTATGTCTTTTCAAAATTAATTTATTTTTTATCACGTTCAGTTAACATATAGTACATCATTCGTTTTTGATGCCCTGTTCAACGATTCACTAGTTGCTTATAACACCCAGGGCTCATCACCACATGTGCCCTCCTTAATACCTATCACCCGGTGAAATTCTTTTAAAATAGATCTCTAAGGATTTATTTTATTTTTAATTTGCTTATTATCATAAAGCTTCTGTATGTTTTGAAAAATTCATAGTCATTTAACTACTACTATAACCTCACCCCCCCCCTCAAGTCCTCTCATCCTGCCTTTAGCCCTCCCCACCTCTCCCCACCTTAACCTCGGGCAACAACTGATTGTTTTTATCTTCATCTAGTTGGGCCTTTTCAAAATGGAAACATACAGTAGATAGCCTTTTGAGTGTCTTTTTTCATCATGCGCGAGACATTTGAGATCCATCTGTGTTATACCATCAGTTCATTCCTTGCTATTGATGAACAGTTTATCCATTCACTGGCCGAAGGATTTGGGGGTGGTTTCCAGTTTTAAAGTACTATAAATAAGGTTGTTTAAACATCTGCATACAGGTTTTTCTGTGACCATAGTTTTCTTTTTTTCTTGGGTGAATATCTAGGAGTGGAATTTCTGGGTCAAACACAAGAAACCTGCAAATCAGACTGCAAAGCCGCTCTCCCATTCTACATTTCGTCCAGCAATGTAGGAGCGGTCCAATTGCTCTGCCTCTTCATCAGCATTTGGAATTGTCAGTTTTGTTTCTGTCTGTCATTCAAATAGATGTGTAGTAGGATGTATTTAATTGTGGTTTTAATTTGTATTTCTCTAATGATGCGTTCTGTTGAGCACCTCTCATGTGCTTAATTATCATCCTTATATCTTCTTCGGGGAAATGTCCAAATCATTTCCACTTTTTTTACAGGTATTCTTATGGAGGGTTTTGAGAGTTCTTTAAATAGTCTTCTAATAAATCCTTTGTCAGATGTGTGGAGTGCAAATACTCTCTTCCAGTATATGGCTTGTCTTTTCATTTCCACAACAGTGTCTTTCTAGAGCTGAAGTTTTTAAATTCTGATGATGACCAACAGTCTATCAATGCTTTTCTTTTATGGGTCATGATTTTAGAGTAATATTTAAAAACTCTCACAGTTCTAGATCACTTGTCTAAAAGACTGTCCTCTTATACATTTTAGTTGCCTTTGAACATTTGTTACAAATCAATTGGTCATATTTGTATGGATCTATCTCTAGACTTGATTCTGTTCCATTGATCTATGTGTGTATCCTTTCATCAATACCATGCTACCTTGAATACTGGAGCTTTAAAATAAGTCTTGGGGCTCCTGGGTGGCTCCATTGGTTAAATGTCTGCCTTTGGCTAGGTCATGGTCTCAGGGTCCTGGGATTGAGCCCTTCATTGGGCTCCCTGCTCAGAGGGGAGTCTGCTGCTCCCTCTGCCCCTCCCCCCCCCACTCCTCCTCTCTTTCTCTCTTTCTCATTCTCTCTCTCAAATAATACATAAAATCTTAAAAAAAATAAGTCTTGATATCAGGTGGTGTAAGCCCTCTAACTTTCAAAATAGCTCTGGCTATTTTAAGTTTCTCTGCATTTTGATAAAAATTTTAGATTAGTTTATCTGTAATGACAAAACATTCCAATGGAAGTTTGAGTTGGATTGCATTGACTTTATAGGATAATTTGTGGAGAATTGACATCTTAACAATATTAAGTCTTTTAACCCATAAACACAGTATATATAGCTCCCTTTATTTGTTTAATCAACATTTTGCAGTTTTCAGCAGACAGAACCTGAATATATTTTGTTAGATTCATATCTATGTATTTCATTTTTTGGTGCTATTTTCAAGAATACTATTTAGTAGTTTTGATTTCCAATTCGTACCATAAACTGGTGTGTAGAAATGCAATTGATTTTTTATATCCCGTAACCTTGCTATACTCATTAATTCTAGAGGACTTTTTGTAGATTCTTTAGAATTTTCTACATAGACAATCATGCCATCTGCAGTTGAGATGGCTTCATTTTTTTCTTCCTCATACATGTGCTTTTATTTCTTTTTATTGCTGTATTGCACTAACTAGCACTTTCGATACAGTATTGAGTAAAAGTGACAAGAATGGACATCCTTTCCTTGTCCCAATCTCAGAGGGAAAGCATTTAAGTTTTCACTGTTAGATATAATGTTAGATGTAGATTTATGTAGGGGCTCTTGATCAGGATGAGGAAGCTTCCTGTTACTCTGAGTTTGCTGAGAGTATTTTATTGTTTTGTCATGAATGAATGAATGTTGCATTTTTATCAAATGTTTTTATTGCAAATATTGAGATGATCATATGGTTTTTCTTCTTTAAACTGTTAATATCCTGAACTATGTTGATTTCTCAATGTTGAACCGACTTGCATTCTCAGCATAAAGCCCACTTTGTATTATCCTACTAATGTATTATCCTTTTTACATATTGGTGGACTCGATTTTGATAACATTTTGTTTTAAGATTTTTGCCCATTTTCATGAGGAATATCGATCGGTAGTATTCTTTTCTTGTAATATGTTTGTCTGGCTTTGGTATCAAGGTAATGCTGGCCTCACAAGAAGAGTTGGTAAGTATTCCCTCTTCTTCTATTTTCTGGAAAAAATTGTGTAAAATTCATATTAACTGTTCTTTAAATGTTCAATAACATTTTCCAGTAAAACATCTGGGCATGGGGTTTTCTTTGTTGGATGGCTTTTAACTATAAAATCAATTGCTTTAATCAATTGGAGACCACTCAAGTTACCTATTTCTTCTTGAGTGAGTTTTGATAGTTTGTATCTTTTATGGGTTCATCCGTTTTATCTAAGTTGTTGAGCTTATGGGCATAGAATTATTAATAATATTCCCTTATTATCCTTTTTATTGTAATATTTGTGAAGATGTATCCTCTTAATTTCAGATATTGGTAATTTATGTATTCACTCTCTGTTTCTTGGCCATTCCCAGTAGGGATTAATAAGTTTTACTGCTCTTTTCAAAGGACTACATTTTTGGTTTCATTTATTTTTCTGTTTTCCTGTTTTCATTTTTTCCCCACTCTTACATATATTATTTCCTTTCTCTTGCTGGTTTTGGGTTGAATTTGCTCTTCTTCTTCTAGTTTGATAATGTATAAGTTTAGGTTATTGATTTGGAAACTTTCTCTCTTTTTCAATATAAGCCTTTCATGCTTCATGAAAATACAGCAGAGAATATTTGAGTTGTCAGTACTACTCAGTTAAACCTAAGCATATAGATACGGATTTAATTTAATCCAAAAAGAGTCTCCTTCAGTCAAGTGTTTCCCATAGTTTCAATTACACAAAAGCAGCAAAGAATCATGTGAATTCTACTACAAAATTAATTCAAGTGCTTCTTGAATATGAAAATAAGATTATCACTTTGGAAAGAGACAAGAGAAATGAATCCCAGACACCTCAGTTCTGTCCACTAGACACAAAAAAACAGATTCCTAAGGACATTTTCAGGATCCATTGAATCCCGAGGTTAAAAAACTTAAAACTGCAATATATGAAACTTATAAAAAATGATACACTTCATCCAGACTGTAGAATCAACAAGAATTTAATAAAGTTAATCAAATAATTGTAGTTCAATTGCACATAAATTTGAATTGTTTTCCCATTAAAGAGTGCTTGTCTGTAAATTATTGCAGGGAAAGCCATTTTCAAGTTAATGTTTCTACCATTAGAAAATTCAAAGGGCATTTTCATTAATTAGACACAGCTCTCTTTCCTCCTAGTTTATCATTACCTTTGCTAGGTGGAATCAGTTTAGTCCTCAAATTTATTGACATGTGTGATTCAATGACACTATTTGTTTAGAGTTCATCATATACCTGGTGGAATAAACTCATTAAGTATAAATGAATAGTTATGTAGTCATCATCTAAAATGAGTCAGTGCCGTTCTCCAGAGTCATTATAATGAATGTGAACACAGCTGGAATGAAAGTCTCTGTGAAGGTTTCAGGCTTTATTCTGAAATATTTAAGGCTGCAGCTTTCTTCTTCTTCTTTGAAGTCCCCTTGTTCAGGAAAAAGAACTTGACCTCCCTTTAAGAGATTATTACATGCATTTACTTGCCATTTTATCAA
Source organism: Ursus americanus (assembly GCF_024610735.1). NCBI lineage: Eukaryota > Metazoa > Chordata > Mammalia > Carnivora > Ursidae > Ursus > Ursus americanus. Next base: position 34,315,004 of record NC_142151.1, on the reverse strand, counting down.
AGCTACACACATTCTGCATGGCACCTCAGAAAGCATGGGAACATGGAAAAGCTAGGATTAGACTGGCTGTTTTTGGTCCATTTTCTGTATTCAAGAAAGGGTCCGGAGAAGAATGACCTTTGTAGGTTCTGATGGCTACTAAGTAACTGAGGTGGTCAGGATGCAAGATCCCTCTGTCTTCATCTCTCTCCCTGATTTCCCACTGTTCCCTTAATAAAGACGAATGGCTCAGTTAGCCAACATATTTAAAAAAAAAAAAGAAAGAAAGAAAGAAAGAAAGAAAGAAAGAAAGAAAGAAAGAGGAATGGTGTGCAGCATGAAAGAATGAATTTCACCTTTTTGTTTTCAAGATTTACAGCCCACGTTGGAATTTGGTTCTACCGTGCTTCTTAGTATCTAAGGGTAGCAGTGGGTATGACTGAATATGTAAACAAGGGTGGACACTGTTCTACACCAGTGAACAGAACTAGGGTTCTAAAACTCTGCTTTGGAATTGTGCAAATACAAGCAGTATTCCTTGCTTTTTAACCCGGCAGTCACCAATATGTTGTTATGATATGCATGCTCCGTATCAGTGAGAGGAATGTTTAAAATCAGGAAGTAAAATCAATGATAAAAGGACTTGCATTTTATCTGTGCACAAAGCCAGTCCACTTTTCCAGAATTTGATAGCAGATTAGCCCATTTCACAGTTAACACCAACGAGGAAATGTCAGGGGTGAGATAAGAATTTAACAGCTGATTCAGTATCACTTTGTTATATGTTTTGCAATTCTACCATGTGGGTCCAGTTCTGGGTAGGAGAGTGATGAAATGCTGTGGTTTGAAGGATTTCCTGGGATGCAGAATGACTTTTCCTCACCTCCCTCTTCCCCTGCCTTTTAAGCCATCTGCAAAATTCATCAGGACATTGTTTAGAATACAGTGATGATCAGTTTATTAAGTATGATGGAAACAGGGTCAAGGTATGAAGCTTCATGTAGGTAATGTTCTTCTTCATAGGATGAAAAACATAGACATTGTGTATCAAGCAAGTGAATGGTTTATGCTTTTTGAATCCCTGTTAATAAATATTAAATATTTATTATTATTATTATTATGGTAGTACTTCATTAGGCATAAAAATTAAACATTGAACCAAATAGAAATTAAGTGTAAATAATTACATCTATTAATGAAAAAATCAAGGAAAGGAGGGAGGTGAGGAATATATTTTGTAACCAGTTTTTTTCTTTTATAAAAAGATCATGATGTCGTATTACCTGTACTCACCCTCACTGGTGCCTTTATTCTCTGTGTTCCCCTCCTTTCCCGCTCCTTTCTGGTTTTCCCTTCCTCCCACTCCCTGCCGCCTGGTTCCTGTTGTCAAATACAGCTACAGATTAGTGCCTCTGTCCTCTCCTGAGACTTTCCACAATGCTCTTGTCTTCCCTGCGGGGTGAAAACTGCACCAATTATCACTCTAAATATTCATGTATTTGTTAAGTCATGGTTTTAGTGAGCTGAGTACTGAGACTATTGCCTAAAAAATCAAACCGAAAAACAAGAGAAGTTTTTCACATTAGTAGTCAGGTAGTCCTACGCACAGGAGAGAACCATCTGTTGCTCCTCATTCTTTCATTCACTAGTTCACTCATTCACTCAATAAAATTGTATGTTGGTGGCACTGGGTGTTTACAGATGCAAGGTACTGGGGATAGCCATTTATCTCAAAAGAGATAAGGTTCAATGGAAGATTACAGTGAGTTTTATAATTATTTTCCTTTGAGAAATCAGGAGAAACTTAAGCATAAACAGATTGAAAGTGGAATGAATGAATAACCTGAAGGTAGATAAGTGTGGTTTTTGAAGTGCAATGTCCATTGTGGTCTCTCCTCTCTCCACAACACTTATTCAGAAGGTGTGAGGGGAGGAGAGTGGAGTAGGTTAAAGCCCTCAGTCTCCCCAGCCACTGCTATATCCAAGTCTTAGCTTCCTCATTGACTGCCCACAAAATGGTAGGGGTCCTGAGGGTAGGGATTTTTGTCTGTTTTGTTCAGTGATACAGTCTAAGTGCCTGAAACAGTAGGTGCTCAATAAATTTGCAAAGAATATTTGCTGAATGAACTGACCTTGGGTTGTAGCTTCACTTCTCTTTCTCCGTTGCCTCATCTGCAAAATAAGGCTAATGCCAGCAACTACCTAGTAGAGTTTGAGCATGAAATGAGGATGTAAGGTTTAGAAAGTGTCTGGCACAGAATCAGGTCTCAACAACTGTGAGCTATATGGCTCTCCAATAACTGTTCACCGTGCACCTGCAGGGCCTCATGATGGGCAACAAGTACTCATATGAGAGTGACACATGCACAGTCCTTGCCTTCCGGGGGCAGCGAGGGGCACAGACATTAAACAAGCACACATGCAGAATTATAGTGACATATGAGGATGAGTTCCAGGAAGGAAACGCACACACACACACACACACACACACACACACACACACAGAGGAGGTTCTAGCAAGGAGGACTTTACTGGATGATGAGTCAGGGGAGGTGTTGTTGAAGAATGGTATCTGTACTGATACTTGATAATTGAGAAGAAATTAGTCCAGAGTAGGTGGGAGGAGGGCTCCATACACAAAAGAAATAGGGATGCATGGGTGGAGGCCCCAAAGCAATAAAGAGATTGGTGATTCAAGAAGGGGCGCTATGTGCGTGGACTATCTATCTCTGGACTTGTGTATGAGAGAAAGACTCCTTTCTCATTAAGACCAGCATGGCTCTTTTGTTGTTGTAATTAGCTACCAAACTTAATCATAATTACTCTGCATGCACTTCCCCCACCACGCCCCCAGGTTTTAACATCTCTAAAGTTTGGAGGCCTCTTACAATTAATGGCATCTTACAATTGTAATTACAGCATTCTTATCTTTCTTAGTGGAACGTATAATTATATAACTTATTTTAATTGATGACAACTTATATTTGATGAAATAGGGTGACACACGGTAACGTATAATACCAAACATTATAAAGTAGACACAAAGGTGAAAGCAAATTTTGATGTAGAGAAAGTAAATATTTAAATAGATCAGTTTAGTACTTATTAGTGGCATAAATTTCTTAGCTTTTGTAATATATTTGGAAAGAACAAGTTGGTATTATATGTTTAATTATTTTTAAATTTTTGATTCATAACACGATCAAATTTAAATTCAGTTTATGTAAGTACTTGGTATTACGTCATGTTTGAGAAAGCGACCTCACAAGGATCTGTACGTTGAAACTGAAGACATTCAAGATGGGTTACACTGACTGAAGTGCAATACTCATTATTCAATCCCAGCCAACAGTGAAGCCAACATTTTTGCTTAAAGCCAACTCATAAATTTTCATCTTCCCTTATGTCAATCAGTTGTGTTTTTTTAGCAAACTAAACAGAAGATGTTGAATTTTTACATTGCTTTAAATTCAATGTAATTCTATTTAGAAGGGTTTCTTTTTTATGTTTGAAATTTGTTTCCAAGAGTTTTAAATATGCAGATATGCAAGTTTTTATAGAAGACAAACTTACATTATTATTGTCAACAAAAACTCAATCTACGGAAACATTTCCAGACATTCATTTTCAACATACCAGCTTCATAACATAACTCTTTTTTGAAAAGCAGCTATATTTTTCATTTGTTGGCTGCCTTCTTGTCAGATTTGGTGAGATTGTCATTGTTTTCCCCTTGTAATGTGGCTATGAGCTCTTATCAGATGTTAAGAGAAGGATTAGCTCTGCCATTTTCTTGTTCACTTGGGCTGCATTTTAAATCCTCTATCTGATGTGCATGCGTGCGTGTGTGTGTGTGCATGCGTATGTGTGCATGCGTGTGTGTACATGCGTGTGTGTGCATGCATGCGTGTGTGTGCATATGTGCGTGTATGTGCGTGTGTGTGCATGTGTGTGTGCATGCGTGCGTGTGTGCATGCGTGCGTGTATGCGTGTGTGCATGCGTGTGTGTGCGCATGCGTGTGTGTATGCGCATGCCTTTGTGTGCGCATGCGTGCGTGTGTGCGCATGCGTGCGTGTGTGTCTGCGTGTATGCGTGCGTGTGTGTGCGTGTGTGTGCATGCGTGCGTGTATGCGTGCGTGTGTGTGTGTGTGTGTGTGCATGCGTGTGTGTGTGTGTGTACGTGCTCGTGTACGTACTTGTAGATGTTCTTGCTCAAGAATCACTTAAAACCACTCATCATCCATTTTGGGAAGATCATTGTAATTAAAATAACATAATCAATGCAGGTGTTTTCTTAAGTAAAGCCTGCCTAATATTTCAATACCCAGTGTATGAACACGGCCACTCAAATTGTAGTTTTCACTTCTACATATCTCAGTTGTAACCTGACAAGGGGACAAAGTGAGAGAGCAGCTGTCTATTTGAGTATTAAATATTAGTAAGTCAAATCCCTTTCTTATTTCTAGATAAAAATTAAATATTAATGAGTTCTAAAAATTTCTTCCCACATCCTAGTGGATTGATTGCCTGCTACATCCCTTGAGGTCAAGACACTCTATTTTGGAAACCTTGATTGATTTATTGATCGATTGATTGATTTTTTAAAGATTTTATTTCTTTATTTGAGAGAGAGAGAGTAAGAGTGGGGCTGGGAGAAACAGAGGGAGAGGGAGAGGAAGAAGCAGACTCCTTGCTGAGCAGGGAGCCCGACATGGGGTTCCATCCCAGGACCCTGGGATCATGACCTGAGCTGAAGGCAGACACTTAACTGACTGAGCCACCCAGGTTGTCCCTGGAAACCCTGATTTATAAGATAAATTCCTTAGCTTTGAATTTATAGTCTCCCTCAAAGTGCTTCCCACCCATGTCTCTGTGTTTATTCTTCATTTCTCTCTTTCACGAACCTCCAGAATTCTTTAATTCATCTTCTTCCTCTTACAGGATGCAGTACAAAATAGCACTGTGCTTCTCCAATTAATGTGCGCACGAATCACCTGAGGATCCGGTCACAGTGCAGCTCTGGACTCGGTAGGTCTGGGGTGGGGCTCAAGACTGTGAATCTTGAGTAAGTTCCCAGGTGAGGCTGCTGCTGGTCCATGGATGACTTCAGGTAAAAAGGAAATAGAGGAGAAAACACTGTCAGAAATACATTGTACTCATTCCTTAATTTGGGAAAGCCACACCTTGAGCCTGAGGTTTTTCATACCTGTTCTACAATGTTCATTCATTCAGTAATTCCTTCATTCAACAAAAATTTATTGAGCACCTAATATGTACCAGCCGTCATGCCAGTGCTGACAAGTATGCGGTTTCAGGTATGGAGGAGCCCAGCCAATGGACTGGGCGAATTAAAGGACTTACCATAAGTGGGAGTACATATCAATATATCTACATGCACGTATGCATTTAAGTAGTGTGTATGCACACATACATGTCTGCATTTTCATAACATGCACACACACGTGCATGAGCGTGCGCGCGCGCGCACACACACACACACACACGTGTGTGTGTGCGTGCGCACAGGCACAGTCCTACCTGAGGCCTGTGGTTCACATCGTCCCTTCAGCCTGCAGTACCCCAAGTAATCTCCTTGCATGCGTAATGCTACTGACTTTTCGGCACCCAGCCCTTCTGTTTCCCTCTACACTGAGCAAATGCTCTTTCTTCATAGCTTTTATTCCTGTTGTGATGGGCATCACTCATCTGGCACATAGACAATACTAAAAAGGCTATTATTTCCTTTGTCAATAGTAATGTCTGATTCATAATCTCTTTAAGGAGGGGGATCGTGTCTCATTCTTTTGAAATATAGCTCATTACATTTAGAAGAAGCTCAGTCAATATATATCAACAGGCCATATTTAATGTTACATATTTAAATGTTACATAATGTGATATCTAACACTCTAAGTCTGTGATTTCTTTTATTATTTATTATTTCTTTTATTATTTACTAATTTTCAGTTAAGTGATTTTTTTTCAATTTTTTAAATAATTTTTGTTTTGTTACATTAGTCACCATAACTACATCCCCAGTTTTTGATGCAATGTTCCATGATTCATTATTTGTGTATAACACCCAGTGCACCATGCACTATGTGCCCTCCTTAATACCCATCACCAGCCTATCCCAATCCTCCACTCCTCTCCCCTCTGAAGCCCTCAGTTTGTTTCCCAGAGTCCAGAGTCTCTCATGGTTCATTCCCGCTTCTGTTTACCCCCCTTCATTCTTTCTTTCCTTCTCCTACCGATCTTCATATTTCTTATGTTTCATAAATGAGTGAAACCATATGATAATTGTCTTTCTCTGCTTGACTTATTTCACTTAGCATAATCTCCTCCAGCCCTGTCCATGTTGCTGCAAATGTTGTGTATCCATTCTTTCTGATGGCTGAGTAATATTCCATTGTATATATGGACCACATCTTCTTAATCCAGTCATCCATTGAAGGGCATCTCGGCTCCTTCCACAATTTAGCTGTTGTGGACAATGCTGCTATGAACATTGGGGTGTTCTCTTCACTTCACTACATCTGTATTTTTGGGGTAAATACTCAGTAGTGCAATTGCTGGATCATAGGGTAGCTCAATTTTTAACTTTTTAAGGGACCTCCACACTGTTTTCCAAAGTGGCTGTACCAACTTGCATTCCCACCAACACTGTAAGAGGGATCCCCTTTCTCCACATCCTCTCCAACATTTGTTGTTTCCTGCCTTGTCAATTTTTGCCATTCTAACTCGCGTAAGGTGTTATCTCAAGGTGGTTTTGATTTGAATTTCCCTGATGGCTAATGATTTTCAACATTTTTTCATGTGTCTGTTAGCCATTTGTATGTCTTCATTGGAAAAGTGTCTGTTCATATCTTCTGCCCATTTTATGATTTGTTTATTTGTTTCTCGTGTATTGAGTTTGGCAGGTTCTTTGTAGATCTTGGATACCAGTCTTTTATCTGTAGTGTCATTTGCAAATATCTTCTCCCATTCCGTGGGCTGCCTCTTAGTTTTTTTGACTGTTTCCTTGGCTGTGCAGAAGGTTTTTATCTTGATGAAGTCCCACAAGTTCATTTTATCTTTTGTTTCTCTTACTTTTGGAGATGTGTCATGAAAAAGTTGCTGAGGCCGATGTCAAAGAGGTTGCAGCCTGTGTTCTCCTCTAGGATTTTGATGGATTCCTGTCTCACATCGAGGTCTTTCATCCATTTGGAGTTTATCTTTGTGTATGGTGTGAGAGAGTGGTCAAGTTTCATTCTTTTGCATGTAGCTGTCCAATTTTCCCAGCACCATTTATTGAAGAGACTGTCTTTTTTCCACTGGATGTTTTTTCCTGCTTTATCAAAGATTAGTTGCCCAAAGAGCCGAGGGTCCATTTCTGGGTTCTCTGTTCTGTTCCATTGGTCTATGTGTCTGTTTATGTGCCAGTACCATGCTGTCTTTATGATCACAGCTTTGTAGTATAGCTTGAAATGGGGCGACGTGATGCCCCCAGCTTTGTTTTTTCTTTTCAACAATTCCGTGGCGATTTTCGGGGCCTTTTCTGGTTCCACACAAGTTTAAGGGCTGTTTGTTCCAGTTCTTTGAAAAATGTCATTGGTATGTTGATTGGGATGGCATTGAAAGTGTAGATTGCTCTGGGTAGCATAGACATTTTAACTATGTTTATTCTTCCAATCCATGAGCATGGAATATTTTTCCATCTTTTTGTGTCTTCTTCAATGTCTCTCAAGAGTGATTTCTATTTTCTGGTTAAGTTAATTTTGAGATAATGTATGATTTTTGGTGCTATTGTAAATGGAATGGATTCCCTAATTTCTCTTTCTTCAGTCTCATTGTTAGTGGATAGAAATGCAAATGATTTCTGAGCATTGATTTTGTATCCCGCCACACTACTGAATTGCTTTATAACTTCTAGTAGTTTGGGGGTGGAGTCTTTTGGGTTTTCTATATAGAGTATCATGTCATCTGCGAAGAGAGACCGTTTGACTTCTTTGCCGATTCGGATACCGTTTATACCTTTTTGTTATCTGATTGCTGTTGCAAGGACTTCTAGTACTATGTTGAATAATAATGGCGAGAGTGGGCATCCTTGTCGTGTTCCTGATCTTAAGGGAAAGGCTTTCAGCTTTTCCCCATTGAGAATGATGTGCACTGTAGGCTTTTCATAGATGGTTTTTATAAAATTGAGGAATGTACCCTCTATCCCTACACTCTGAAGGGTTTTAATCAGGAAAGGATCCAATTTTTGTCAAATGCTTTTTCTGCATCAATTGAGAGGATCATATGGTTCTTGACACTTTTCTTGTTGATGTGATCTATCACACCAATTGATTTGCAAATGTTGAACCACCCTTGCATCCCAGGGATGAGTCCCACTTGGTCTTGATGGATAATCCTTTTAATGTACTGTTGGATCCTATTAGCTAGGATCTTATTGAGAATTTTGGCGTCCATATTCATCAGGGAAATCAGTCTGTAATTCTCCTTTTTGATGTGGTCTTTGCCTGGTTTGGGCATCAAGGTAATACTGGCCTCATAGAATGAATTTGGTAGTTTTCCTTCTGTTTCTATTTTTTGAAACAGCTTCAGGAGAATAGGTATTATTTCTTCTTTGAATGTTTGGTAGAATTCCCCAGGGAATCCATCAGGCCCTGGACTCTTGTTTTTGGGGAGGTTTTTGATCACTGCTTCAATCTCTTCATAATTAATTGGTCTGTTTAAATAATCTATTTCTTCCTGTTTCAGTCTTGGTAGTTTGTAGGTTTCCAGGAAGGCATCCATTTCTTCCAGGTTGTTTAATTTATTGGCATAAAGCTGTTGATAAAAGTTTCTAATGATCCTTCCTATTTCATTGGTGTTGGTTGTGATCTCTCCCCTTTCATTCATAATTTTATTAATTTGGGTCCTTTATTCTTTTGAATAAGTCTGGCCAGTGGCTTATCAATCTTATTTATTCTTTCAAAGAACCAGCTTCTAGTTCTGTTGATCTGCTGTACTGTGCTCCTGGTTTCTAATTCATTGATCTCTGCTCTAATCTTGATGAACTGCCTTCTCGTGCGTGGATTAGGCCTGTTCTTCTGTTGCTGTTCCAGCTTCTTGAGGTGAGAATATAAAAACTGCATTTTAGATTTTTCTATTCTTTTGAGTGAGGCTTGGATGGCTATGTATTTTCCCCTTAGGACTGCCTTTGCAGTGTCCCATAGGTTTTGGACTGATGTGTTTTCATTTTCATTGGTCTCCAAAAATTGTTTAAACTGATTTTTAATTTCCTGGTTTACCCAATCATTCTTGAGCAGGATGGTTCTTAGTTTCCAAGTGTTTGAGTTTCTTCCAACTTTTTCCTTGTGATTGAGTTCCAGTTTCAAAGCACTGTGGTCTGAGAATATGCAGGGAATAATCTCAGTCTTTTGGTATCGGTTGAGACCTGTTTTGTGACCCAGTATATGGTCTATTCTGGAGAAAGTTCCGTGTGCATTTGAAAAGAATGAGTATTCTGTTGTTCTGGGGTGTAGTGTTCTATATATATCTAGGAGGTCCATCTGGTCCAGTATGTCATTCAAAGCTCTTGTTTCTTTGTTGACTTTCTGCTTAGGTGATCTGTCTATTGCTGATAGTGGAGTGTTGAGGTCCCCTACTGATAACGTATTATTATCTCTTTATTCTGGTTAAGAGTTGGCTTGTGTATGTAGCTACTCCCCTGTTGGGGGCATAGATATTTATAATTGTCATATCCACTTGTTGGTTACATCCTTTAAGAATAATATAGTGTCCTTCTGTATCTCTAACAACAGTCTTTAGTTTAAAATCTAATCTGTCTGATATGAGAATTGCTACCCCAGCTTTCTTTTGAGGTCCATTGGCATGAAAAATTGTTTTCCATCCCTTCACTTTCAGTCTGGATGTATCTTTAGGTTCAAAATGAGTCTCTTGTAGACAGCAAATGGATGGGTCATGTCTTTTTATCCAATCTGCAAACCTGTGGTGTTTTATGGGAGCATTTAGGCCATTCACATTGAGAGTGATTATTGAGAGATATAATTTTAATGTCATGTTGCCTGTGAAGTGTTTGTTTCTATAGATTGTAAATTTCTGTTCTGTATCACTCTTGGGGCTTTTTACTTTTATAGACCCCCCCCCTTAATATCTCATGTAGGGCTGGTTTGGTGGTTACGAATTCCTTCAGTTTCTGCCGATCCTAGAAGGTCCTTATCTCTCCATCAATTCTGAATGACAGCCTTGCTGCATAAAGGATCCTTGGCTGCATGCTCTTCTCAGATTGAGCTTCGAAAACACCCTGAAAACCCTTCCTAGCCTGCCAGGTCTTGTAGACAGGTCTGATGTTATTTTGATATTTTTCCCTCTGTACGTAAGGATTTTCTTCCTCCTGGCTGATTTCAATACTGTATCCTTGGATCTAATATTTGCAAATTGCACTATGACGGGACATGGTGTAGGTCTATTCTCATTGACCTTGGGAGGGGTCCTCTCTGCCTCTTGGACACGAATGCTTGTTTCCTTTGCCAGATTAGGAAGTTCTCAGCTACAATTTGTTCAAATAGCTCTTCTAGACCTCTCTCTTTCTCCACCCCCTCGGGGATGCCGATGATTCTGACATTGGAATGTTTCGTTGAGTCAGTAATCTCCCGTAATCTACATTCTTGAGATTGGATTTTTTTGAGCCAAGTTTCTGTTTTAACTTTCTCTTCTACCATCCCATTCTCCAATTCACTAATTCGTTCTTCTGCCTCATTTACCCTGGCCATCAGAGCATTTAGTTTAGACTGCATTTGATTCATAGCATTTTTAATTTCTGCCAGATTCACTCTCATTTCCGCCCTTAGAGATTCTATATTCTCGTTAATATTTTCGTTAATATTTTTTTCAAGCCTATACATCATCTTGACCATTGTTACTCTGAACATTTCTGACAATTTGGTTATATCCATATACATGAGTTTTGTTGCAGAGGCCACAGACTCATTATCTTTTCTGTGCTGGGGGGGATTTCTCCTTCTCGTCATTCTGATGAGGAGAGGTTGTGGGGATGCCCAGAGCCCAAATTATTGACCAGGACCCAGGCAGTGTGCACTTGTTTTATAGGGACCTTAGGGATATGGGCTTCTTGATTTTTCAGGCTGCCTTCTGGGGGAGAGGCCTGCCACGCTGATATTCAGGCGACCCTGTTTGGGTAGAGTCTCCCTGTCCCCATGGGGATGGGCACAATGTGAGCTGGTATTTCCAGGCTGGTATTTCCGGGCTTTTGTTCTCTGGCGGCTTTCCCTGGCGGTTTTCTGTGACTCTTCTGAGAGTCAGAGCAGCAGTGGCCGTATCCTAGCCTCTGTCTCAGAAGAGAGAAAGATCACAGTCCACGCTCCACTGAGCTCTCTTGGCCACTTTAACTCTGTTTCTGTTGGTGCTGCTAAAAAAACTGCAGCATCCTGGGTTGTGTGCCCCACAGCCACTCTCCCAGCCCTCACTTCCAGGGCCCGCACGTCTCTGTCCTTTGTGCTTCTAACACCGCCAGGCTCCCCCAGTTCCCGCGCATGCTCCTGAGCGCCCTGTTTCATCGCGTGCACTCCGGAGTGCAGATTTTCAGTCTCGTTGCGCACGCACTCCCAAGCTCCCGGTATCTGGTTCCAGTGAGCGCTCCGGAGCTCCGGTTTTCAGTCAGGTCACGTGCTCCCGAACTCTCGGTTTCAGTCTAGTTCGAGTGCACACTCCGGAGCTCCCAGTTTTAGTCCAGTTCCAGTGAGCGCTCCAGAGCACCAGTTTTCAGTCTGGTCGCACGTGCATTGCCAGGCTCACAGTCTCAGTCTGCTCTCTCACAGGTGCTGGTCCCTGAGTCCGGCCTGCTCCCCAGTGCAAGTGGCTACTTCTTCCTGGCACCTGAGCATACGGGCTCCCTCCCCGTTCCATTTATCTTCCGATATCTGTGCGCGGATTCACAGCTCCCCTATTCGTACCTCAATATTCAGTGCTGGAGATGTTCGTTTGTAGAGATCCAGATGTATCTTCCTGTGTCTCAGGCTGATTCTGTGGGTGTTCAGGATGGTCTGGTAGGTATCCAGCTCAACTCAGGGGACCAGCTGAGAAAGGGGTCCCCTACTCCTCTGCCATCTTTTCTCCTCCTTTCAGAAAGTGGTCGCTTTTCTGTTCATAGAGTTTCTGCTACTCTTTTCTTCATTCTCCAGTTGTGTTCATAGGTATTCAGAATGGCTTGGTAGCTCTCTAGCTGAATTCCTGGGACCAGACGAATTTTAGGTCCTGCTCCTCTGCCATCTTGGAACCGGAACCCCTTAAGTGATATTTTTGCTCACAAGTTATAGTATGATGACTTGAATTCATAGAAATGGAAGCGTAGAATGGTGGTTGCCAGGTGCTGGTGGCAGGGGGAGAGGGAGAGGTTGCTAAAAGGGTACAAACTTTCTGTTATAAGTTAAATAAAGTTTGAGAAGCCAATGTAGAACTTGGTGACTGTAGTTGGTAATGTTGTATTGTATCATATCATTGAAGTTTGCTAAAAGAGTAGATCTTCAGTGTTCTCACCAAAGGAAAAAAGTAAATATGTGAGGTGACAGATGAGGTGCTCGGTTATTGGACTGTGGGATCCTCTCACAACGGAAGTGTACTGCAAGTCATCATGTTACACACTGTCAATATATTACCACTTTATATGCCAATTTTACCTCAATAAAATGGAAAAGAAAGCTGAAAAAAAAAAAAAAAACCCTATAGATTACAAACAACAAATATTCCAGAAACTGTAACAAAGAGACTTTAAGGTATGTTTTCATGGTTATTCATTCAGTTCATTGTTCCATCACTGTTCCTTGATGATAAAGACCATATTTTATGCTCTGAATGAGTCAGTGTTCATCCTACTCTGCTATGTGGTAATCACTCATGCCGATTATTAAAAAGTAAATAGTAGACGCTAACTTTTTAAAATCCATCAAAATAAGGAATTTTAGGCAATCCATGCAGTTGCTTCAGTTCAGTAAATTAAAATAATTGAAACTTGTGTTCTTTCTACCACTTTTAACTTGTTGTATGTAAAAATCATACTGTTACTCTGATAACACAGCCATAAAGTCATACAAATTCAATGTATGCCTCTTCAAAGTGTCTCTCCTGAATCCTGTATTTGGCTGAGGTGGGAATGGAACCCATGACAGGGCTCTTCCCTCATAACACACACTACAAGATCACCTTCAAGTTCCACACAGAGGCTGGTCTATACCATCTTTCTTGGTTTAGAATCATACCAGATACCTAGTTTAGATTTAGTTGATTCCTGTCTTGAGATTTAGTGACTGCATGGTTCATTATTCTCTTAAAAATAATGATACTTAAACATTGGTGATACCTGAAGTTCATTTAAAAAAGTAGCCTAGAGGGTTCTGTAGTAAAATCGTTTTCTCAGTCCTTTCTGACCCATCCCAACGAAAATTCATACCCTAAGATAATCCTTGCTGTTAGTTCTCATGTATTCTTCTCTATCAGCTAGCTATTGATATATAACAAACCACCCCAAACCCAGTTACTTAAAATAGTAAGCACTTTTGTTTTATGAGTCGGCTGGGCAATTTTGCAGTCTCGGCTGGGCTCAGTCATGTGTCTGTGGTTGGGGGTTGGTTAGGCCATGGCTGGTTTATGATGACCTGGCTGGGGATGGGTTGGATGTTGAGAACCTCCAATGCAGACTCTCCTCATTCAGCAGGCTAAGCTGGGCTTGTTCTCATGGTGGCCATGGCCAGAGTCTGAGAGAAAGAGAACAGAAGGACTCATGAGGCATAGGTTCTGAACTAGCAAATAGTCACCTCTGCACATTCTAATGTTTAAGTCCAGCTCAGATTCAAGGGGTGAGCAAATAGATTCCGTGTCCCAATGGAAGGAACTGCAAAATCACCCTGTTCAAGCAGAGATACAAAAAGATAAAATAGATATATAGATAGACATCTATCTATCTATGTAAAAGAAAAAGCAGAGATACAGGGAGAGGTGAAGGATCAGAGATGCTTTTGCTATCAGTCTACCCTACCTTTGAACTCTACATTATGTAGGTATCAATATACATATTTACACATGTATTTTTTCTTTTGCCTTTTTTTCTTTGCTTTAAATATTAACAAATTAGTATTTATTAAGCATATAGGGCCAGGCAGTATTTTAGGCACTTTTCTTGTACTAATTCATTTAATCCTTCCCAAATATCTAGGAGATAGGTATTTAATTCTTGTTCCCATTGTACAAGTGAAGATACAGAGATGGTAAATAACTTGCTGAAGGTCCCCCACCTGGCAGGAGTTGGAGCCAGGATTCATTCAAGCAGACTAACGTGACAACTTGAGTTCTCAGCACTGTGGTCCTCTGCTCTCTGTGAACCTGATGCCATATGATACCATCCTTTACACATCATTCTGCACCTTGCTCTGTTCACTTGGAAATAGATCTTTGAGATTGTTAGGTAAAGTTTCCTCATTATTTTCAGCGAGTATACATACTTGGTTGTATTGATGTATATAAATCACTTAACTAATCCCTAATTTATGGACCTTCACATTATCTCAGATCTTTTTCCGTTACAAACTGTATCTCACTAAATATCCCAGTATATTGGTTTATTCAGTGAGATCAGAGGGTCAGTTTTACTGCTGAAGACACAACTACCATGAATATTTACATTATGAATAACACAGGGTTGAAATTTAAAAGCAAAAACTACAGTAATTATAAGAAAAAGAACAGAAATATGATAGTGTTAGAAGCTCTTGCAGAGTGTTCTTAGTTATTTTCACATAAAATGCTTACAGAATAACTAGGAAGGGCGTGGATAATCTGAATGATAGCTAACTTGTTAAGTTGATACTCATCAACTTATTCTATACAAACAGCAAATACATTTTATTTCAAGTATCTACTTAGTCAAATATTAGACAACAATCTGGACTGTATGCTATTAAAACTAAAAATAAATATTAGAAGTATAAACAGAGAAAAATCTGAGTCATCTGGAAAACATTATCCTAATAAATTCTTAGGTAAAGGAGGAATTCAAAACTGCTTAAAATACAGAATAGCTAGGAAAATAATATGAGATACAACCAAGGAAGAAAATTCACTGTATTTAAGGACTAAAAATTTCAAATTGCTATTCAACTCAAGAAATTATAAAAAGAAAAATGTATTTATGTAGAGCAAGTAGAAAAATTAATGAACATAAAAGCAGAAATGATTGAATTAATAAATAAAGAACATGAGCAATGGAAAGCAAATGTAAGAGTTGTCTGTTTGAATAAAATGGTTCTTTGAAGAGCCATAGAAAAGATATTAAAAAAAAAAGAACCCATAAGAGAGATAAACCACTGGTGAAACCAATCAAGTGAAAAAAGAAAAACAAAAAACAAAAATATAATAAAACAAGCATTAGAAATTAGAAATAACTGCAGATGTCAGAATTAAATAAATTATAGCGATATGTTTTTATTGTATTTATGGTGATATATTTGAAAACTAGGATGAAATAGCTAAGAAAATATAAAAAACAAAACTTAATAATACCATGAAAGAGATTACCAGAGTGATCCAGAAGATCCTTTTTAAAATGTGCTAGTCCATACATACAGCTCCAAAGTGAAGTTTTCTGAGTCATGTTCAGTTGGCTCACATGTTGAGCTGTTTCAAATCGTATTTCACTTCTCTTGTCTCCTTATCCTTATTTCTATATTCTTTTCTCTCTTTTTATTTATTTTTTATCATGCTAAGTGTACTCTTTAATCCCCATCTCCAATATCTCCCATTCCCCCCACCTACCTCTCCTCTGGTAACCACCTGTTTATTCTCTATAGTTAACAATCTGTTTCTTGGTTTGTCTCTCTCTTTTTCCTTTGCTCATTTCGTTTCTTAAATTGCACAGATGAGTGAAATCATGTGGTATTTTTCTTCGACTGACTTATTTCTCTTAGCATTATACTTTCTAGCTCTATCCATGTTGTAAATGGCAAAATTTCATTCTTGTTTATGGTTGATTTATATATATATATATACACACACACACACACACACCACTCCATCTTTATCCATTCATCTATTGATGGACACTTGTGCTGCTTTCATAGTTTGGCTGTTGTAAGTAATGCTGCAATAAACAGGGGTGCATGTATCCCTTTGAATTAGTGTTTTTGTATTTTGGGGGTAAATACCCAGTAGTGCAATTACCGAGGAAACTCCATACTGTTTTCCACAGTGGCTGTACCAGTTTGCATTCTCACCAACAGTGCAAAAGTGTTCCTTTTCCTCCACATCCTTGCCAACACTTGCTGTTTCTTGCTTTTTATTTTAACCATTCTGACAGGTATGAGGTGATATCTCATTGTAGTTTTGATTTGCATTTCCCTGGTGACAAGAGATGTTGAGCATCTTTTCATGTGTCTTTTGGCCATCTGTATGTCTCCTTTGGAGAAATGTCTGTTCATGTCTTCTGCCCATTTCTTAATTGGATTATTTATTTTGGGGGGGTATTGAATTATATCTGTTCTTTATATATTTTGGATACTAATTCTTTAGCAGATATGTCATTTGCAAATGTCTTCTCCTGTTCAGTAGGTTGTTTTGTTGGTGGTTTCCTTTGCTGTGTAGAAGGTTTTTATTTTGATATAGTTCCAAAATAGTTTATTTTTGCTTTTATTTCCCTTGCCTCAAGAGACATATCTAGAAAAAATGTTGCTGTGGCCAACGTCAGAGAGATTTCTGCCTGTGCTCTCTTCAAGGACCTTTATGGCTTCAGGTCTCACATTTAGATCATTAATCCACTTTGAGTTTATTTTTGTGTACGGTAAAAGGAAATGGTCCAGTTTTATTCTTTTGCTGTGCAGTTTTCCCAAGACCATTTGTTGAAGAGACTTTTTCCTATTGTATATTCATTCCTTCTTTGTTGAAGATTAGTTGACCATATAATAGTGGGTTATTTCTGGGTTTTCTGTTTTGTTCCATTGATCTATGCATCTATTTTTATGTCAGTACATTACTGTTTTAATTACTACTGCTTTGTAATATAACTTGAAATCTGGAATTATGATACCTCCAATATTGTTTTTCTTTTTCAAGATTACTTTGGCTATTTGGGGTCTTTTGTAGTTCTATACAAGCTAGGATTGTTTGTTCTAGTTCTGTGAAAAATGCTGTTAGTAAAGTGTTGGTAAAGTTTTTTGAAGCTCAAGGAACAGATTATTCTTATACTACTGTACATCCTCAACTCTAGGAATCAAGCCTTTCACAGTTCCATAGAACTGAAATCAGGACACATTGTATGGCATATAATGGCCACATTTAATATTGTATTATTTCAATGTTTCTATAAAATCATTTATTAAATTAATGTACAATGAGTAAAGTCATAGAAGTTGAATATGCTATTCTAATAGAGAAAAATGTCAGCAAATAATCTTGCCCCCTTTCCCATCAACATGTACATGTCATAAAACTGACCAACCCAAGAGAAAATTTAAGGATAGTTGTTTCATAAATGTGTAATTTTCTCCCAGTAGACTGGAAATCTCTGTAGGTGGGGAATTGTGCCTTTTGCTCCTATTTTTTACCCACCATAGGACAAAAAATAAAATTTGGACAAATACAAGATAATGCTACATGCTTTTGGGACAATGAATGTCAGAGGCAGTATAGCACAGGAATTTCAGTCTAAAACCTCAGTTTAGAATTCTAGTTCTACCACTATATATCTGTAGAATTAGGACAAATTACTTCTAAGCTTTAGTTATTCATCTATAAAATGTGTGCAATAATAATCTAGAGGAAAAGTATTAATCATGATCATTGAAATATGTAATAGGAAAGCATTTGGTACAGTGGTGAGCATACAGTAAGAGCTCAATATATGATCATGAAGATGGTGATGGGCTCTCTTTACAATTCCAAGTTTGCATCGCCTTAGATGGGAATCTCCATGAGGGCAGGGGAATTTGTCTTCTTATTGTTTTATCGGTTGCACTTAAAGTAGCAGTTATCACATAGCAGGGATCAAATACCACCTGTTGAAGGAATGAATAAATTTCCCATGTTTGCCAAACATTACTGGCTTAGTCTGTCTTAAAATAACTCAGTGGTGAGTATTTTCATCATTGCAACACTAAACAAGATTTTATTTCTTCTACGGTTAATCAAGGTTTGGTTTAAGAGGATTTGATAAGCACACATTTATCTTTTATATGCGCCATACCTTTAGTTCTTCTGGCAGTTTTTCTCATTTGGTGTCAAAAAGAAAATATGTGTTGGGGAAATTTTTCTATCAATATTTTGTAGTAATAAAAGAAGCTGAATGAAATACACTGGAGACCGACGGAAGAAAAAATACAGCCCAGCATCTGGGCAGTATGATTAATTTTTTTAACACCAATTTGTTCATTTAGTGTGTGCCTACATTCATCTTCCATTACTCCATTCTAATAATGAGTTTCAAAGATGAAAATAATTATTTCACCCAAAATATAATTTAGTGCAGGGGCTATATTAGTTTTAAAAAGGCGCGAGCTATCATGTGCTTGAAATTGTCATCAAATTCCTTCAATTTAATGGTCATTTAAAAAGCTACCCTCCCTCCATTCGCTCAGGATGAATGTGAATGTGCATATCCAGGGAGAGCACCAATCAATTTAGTAGTTAACGATTATTGTTTCCATTTCAGAGTGTTTACATTTTCCTTCAGCTTCTCCTAATGCGGTATCTTACGATTTACAGGAAAAGGCACCACTCTCTCAGCACTGTGGCATATGTGAGCATTTCTTTGCTTATTCTTCGTGGAGGCATTTAGTTAGAATTTAACAGAGGAGCAGCAACTGGAAAGATCTTCGCCCACCCCAGCGAACACAGGAAAGTCATCTCAGAGAGTCAGCACTAATGCAGCGCTGTGCACAATGCAAATACGGCATAAAGTCTGTCTTTACATTTATTTGCAAATGTGTACAGATATGCTTCATATAAATTAATCCTCCATTTCATTATAAGGAAAGAATTACGTCTGTGGTCAAAAGTGATGGTAGAGGGGGAGAGTTAATCTGATTTAGCGCAGCATGTGAAAAATTAATTGGAAGTCAGAACTCCATAGTGTTTATTATAAAGTAATTTCACACCAGCTCAGGATTAGCATGGTAACGGGTGACAATAGGTCATCGCTATGTTAATTGAAAGACAGCATGCTTTGTAAGGAGGGAGGGAGAAAGAGGAGAAAGAGAGAGAGAAAGAGATGGATTGATTGATTTAGAGATTTTAGGATGTACTATGAATTGATGGTGGTTTGGGGCAAGGGGTATAGAAAGGATAGGACTCCACTGAAAAAGATAGCCTTTTGCAAACTCAAGTGGGTAGGCTCAGCAAACATTAAGTCTGGTGACATCAAACTCTGAGACCCTCTGAGATCCCCGAAGATTGATATGTTTTCCAGTTGCTGCACCTTTTACACAACTGTCTTGTAACTGAAGACACTGACGTGCCCTCTGGCGCAGACACTGGAGCCAGCCGAGAAAGGGAAGAGTCCAGGCCCAGGGCCAGCGGCTTTCCGTTCTCCTCTTCTTTTGTTCTCCAAGGACACAGCGGGCTCTCAGAGGCTCTGCACTCTCACCTGGAAGGATCAGTGCGGTAGCATTAGTGGCGAAGTGAGGGCGTCTTTCATTACCAACCTCAGGGTTAATAAAGCCACCACTGGCAGACAAGTAACAGGAAATAACCTGTCATTGGGACATGATGCTGACCGAGCAGCCACGTCAGGCTCAGCCTCGTACTTGAGTGCAGAGTCCACTGTCTGCCTGTGCAGCGACTTGTGTCTCCCCGCACACCCGCATCCCACCCCTGCACTGAGGGCTGGAGCATGCAGCCCAGGCCACCAGAGGCAATCCAGTGGCTGAAATAGGGAAGTGCTTTTCCTGGGGCATTTGCATACCGGAGGGCGGTGTTAAAGAGGTTTTATGGCTAGCAAATCGGGCCATGGGCACAGATCCCAGATGACATCGTGAGTTATTACCACAGTCATCACTAAGTTCCAGGCTAGAGGTTCGCTAAGGGTGGACGTTGGCATTTCCATCTACAAACAAAATGTAGAATGAGGTAACATGTATTTAGTTGAGCTAGAAACGGACCTAAGCAAACCGAACTCACAGAAACAGAAGGGATAGAAACTAGTGTGGACTGCGGGGTAAGTGGTGTGTATGGAAGTCCTGTGTATGGGCAGGAGGGGGGCTGGAGCCAGAGGAGTCAGTGACTTTTATGTGTAAAGGGAAGAAATCATCTTTTAGGATTCTGCAATTCTCAGTGGTATGAGCTGATGAGTGTGACCTTTCGGCCTACCCTTTCTTGTGGAAAGTTTGCAACCCAGGCTGACACAAGCTGTTGTAATATGTTAATTTTGACCCAGCTCTGCTACAAATACTAACGGTGATCTCCAAGACATTTTCACTTAGAAATATAGTCCTTTGGACATAACTTTCAGCACTAAGTACCCCGATAAAGTGTACTAACCTTTCTAATGAAGGTCAAAATTAAAAAACAAAAGATAAAACAAGGAAAGAAAAAGCACTTTAGAGAAATGGGAACACCACAGAGGTTGTCAACCCTGAGGTTAGCAGTCCAGGCACAATCTGTCGTCCGCATTCTTTCAGGAAGCTTTGTTCCTTGGAAGAGCATGGTGAGAGGTCAGCTGGAAGTTATTTGGAAAAAATTGAGTGGAGATGAATTCAGACAGAATGGGATGAGTCTGGAAACTCCTGTCAAGGAGCTAGGTGTAATTTTAGAGGCAGGACAGACATGGGCAAGACAGTCTTGCCCAACAGTGTTCTGTGACATCGGGTCAACATTCATTTAGTCAAGGGCTGAGCACGATGGGTCACATGCTCCAGCACTTACTAAGGCCGGCCATGTACTAGAAACGCGTGACACAGTGAAGCCGGTGTTTCTGAGAATTGCAGTGAACTGGGAAAACAAGCGGTGGCTACTAGCCCCTGTGGATTGTTGCTCCATCAAAGTACGGGCCAACTATGTCTGTGTCTTCTGCTTGTTTAAGAGGAGACAGAGAAATATTTTTATGTGAAATTTCTCAATTGCAATGTTTGAAATTTCTGTGTGGACCTAACAAGAACTATCTATGAGCAAGATACAGCCTTTAGTCTGTGCCCCCGGGTCAGGGGCATATCCCCTGACCTTCCTACTCTTTTTTGAAATCAGTTTGCTAGAAGGTGTTTCTCCTTCAGTGCAGGTGCTTGCAAAGTTGACGTTTGTTATTATTATATATCATTACATTTTAAAATCTAATGGTTAAATGAGTTTTTTCCCCCTCTCTGATCAGTAAGTGATGCTCAATTGTCAATTCTCTGGTAAAATAAAAGGCAAATATGGAAAATGGTTTCTGGGACACACATAATTGAAAAGTGTTGAATAAGAAAGCATTTAATGAAACTCCAACATTGTATCTTTTTATTCAGTCTTAAAGATTAAGAATAAATGTTCTTTGTTCCAGATTAAGAATTCTCTTTTTGTTTTTTTATTTATTATTGGAGTATGATTGACATACAATGTGTTTTAGTTTCAGGTATATAACATATTGATTAGATAATTCTATACATTACTCAGTGCTAACCATAAGTGTGGTCACCATCTGTCACCATATAACATTATTATAATATTATTGACTATATTCCCTATGCTGTATTTTCATCTCTATGACTTATTTATTTTATAACTGTAAGTTTATACCTCTTAATCCCCTCCATCTATTTTGCCCATTCCTCCCTTCACCTCCCCTTCTGGAGAAGGAATTCTTAATATTGGGTTCATTCATTAGCTCCAGTTGGGCTCTAAGCTCTTTGAAATGGTACCCATAATATTGAATGTAAATGTGGGTTGTATACTTCTCTTTTTGGAGAGAGAGTCCATAGCTTTCCTTGGTTCCATAAAGGAGTCCATATATCCTCCCAATATATTGGTATCTATTGCTCTGGACCCTATTGATAATCTTTAACTGCTTATACTCTAGAAAAAAAAATGTGCATTTTCTCTGTTTCAACTGTATCACGTGGGGTTCACAGGAAAATAAAAATGACAAGGAAATCTATGATTCCCTTAGCATAAAATTTAGCATCACGTATTTGACAAATGTGTAAGGTCATCAAGACAATCACTGGTAAGTTCTTTCTTTTTTTTTTTTTTTAAGATTTTTTATTTATTTATTCAACAGAGATAGAGACAGCCAGCAAGAGAGGGAACACAAGCAGGGGGAGTGGGAGAGGAAGAAGCAGCCTCCTAGTAGAAGAGCCTGATGTGGGGCTCGATCCCATAACGCTGGGATCACACCCTGAGCCGAAGGCAGACGCTTAATGACTGAGCCACCCAGGCGCCCCACTGGTAAGTTATTTCTGAACAAATCAAATTAGTTTTTATACATTTAACTAGACATGTATTTAAGAGTTGGTAGAATGCATACTTTCCTAGACTTTATACTTTTTAAATAATATGCTAGGTGGGCATTTGTCATTCTCTTTAGCTGCCTAGAATATGAACCGTCTTAGATTTTAAGAATCCATAGAATTAATTAAGGAGCTTCATTTAAACTCCTAGCGTATACAGTGAGAATAAGAAGTAAAGGACTCAGCCTTGAATCAGCTAAATCCATAATTATATTAAAGTAATCTTTCCTGGAACTAAGTTTCTTTAAGAAGCTAAAGTAAATGTTTTCTGGAGCCATTATCCAGGACCTCAAGTTCTTTTGTAGTTTTTCACAAAAAATATATAATCCAGAATAAAAAACAAAATAAAAATGTATAAACTGACTAGAAGCCAAGAGAAAAAACACACAAACTGTAGAAACAGGTCCACAGAAATATAGATTTTGGAGTAATTAGTCTTAAAATGAGTGTGATTAATATAAGTTCCAGAAATTATATAACAAGGTGAAGAATTTCAGAAGAGAGTAGAACTATTCTCTCCCCAGAATCAAATGGAAAATATAGAGCTGACAAATATTCCCAATTAAGAGATCAATGGGTGTGTTTAACTGCAGTTAGATTCAGCAGGAGAGAGAATTATTCAAGTGAAATACAGGTCAGAAAAAAATATCTTGACTAAAGTGGAGACAGTAGATTGGTAAGTTCAGGAAAGAGCATTAGGGGCATATAGGATGCCAAGAAAAAGTCTAACATATATGTAGTTGAAATAGAAAAAAGAGATAGAGAAAGTGAGGAAGAGAGAATGAATGGGAGAAAAAAATTATTTGAGGGATTGTGCAAATGAAAGATATCAAGCAGCATATTCAAGAAGTGCCATGATCTCAAAACAGAGTAAATACAAAGAGAACTATATAGGGACACAGAATAGAGGTGTAAAAAAGAATGAAGAACAATAAAAAGGGTACATGTGTGGATAGATTTAAATGAATAATGATTGATTAAAACTATTAAAAATATAAGTAATAATATATATGAACCATAAAGTTAGGATGAAAGATGGGTGAATAGAGTTAAAATGCTCTAAGCTCCTTCCATTGTTTGGGAAGTAGTAAATTATATTAGACTCTATTAAGTCAATAATGTGTATTGTAACCTCCATTCACTCAGGATGAATATGAATGTGCCCATCCAGGGAGAGCACCCATCAATTTAGTAGTTAATGATTATTTTGAGACCTCAAAATATATGAAACAAATTGATAGAGCTAAAGCTAGAAAACGTTACAGAGACAATCGTAGAGGGAGAGTCTAAGACACTTCTCTTTCTCTCAGTAATTGATAGAACAAGCAGCAAAATGATTAATGAAAACAAGTGTTAGCAAGAGTGTGGACAAAATGTTACTTTTATGCACTGCTGATAGGAATGTAAAATTGTGAAAACACTTTAAAGACAATGTGCAGGGGCTTCTGGGTGGCTCAGTCGGTTAAGTTTCTGAATCTTGGTTTCAGCTCAGGTCATGATCTCTGATCTCATGGGTCATGGGATTGAGCCCCAGTGGGGCGCTGCACTCAGCAGGGAGTCTGCTTGAGGATTTCCTGCCTCTGCCCCTCCCCCCATTCACACACTTGCACTCTCCCTCTGGAATAAACAAACAGAGCTTACAACAACAACAACAATCTGCAGTTCCTCAGAAGTTTATACATAAATTACCATATGTCTCAGCAATTCATTTTTAGGTATGTAATCAAGAGACATGAAAATGTAGTTCTTAGCAGTATATAACAGCCCAAATCGGAAACTCAAATATCTGTCATCTGATGAATGGTTATATAAAATGTGGTTTATCCATACAATGAGTTGTTATTTGACCATAAAAAGGGATGGAGTTCTAATACATGTTATAACATGGATGGATCTTAAAGAAAATTAAGTGAATGAAACCAGACCCAAAAACTGCATATTGTATGATTCAATTTGTACAAAATGTCCAAAATAGGCAAATCCATAGAGACAGAAAATAAATTACTTACTGCCCAGGAATGGGAAGATTCAGGGAAAATAGGGAATACTTTTTTTTTTTTTCTGCAGAGATGAAAATGTTCTAGAATTAAGTATGGTGATTAATTATGGTTGGACAACTCTGTATATACTAAAAACCACTGAATTGTATACTTTAAGCAAATTAATTGTGAATTGTGAATTTTATCTTAGTAAAATTGTTATTTTTTAAAAAGATAACACAGTTCCCACCTGGTTCTCTTACGACACTTGCTCTTGGAACCCAACTGTCATGTTACAAGGAAGCCCAAACTAGCCATGAGAAGAGGCCACATGTAGGGGAGCCTGGGTAGCGCAGTCGTTAAGCGTCTGCCTTTGGCTTAGGGCATGATCCTGGCGTTCTGGGATTAAGCCCCACATCGGACTCCTCCGCTGGGAGCCTGCTTCTTCCTCTCCCACTCCCCCTGCTTGTGTTCCCTCTCTCGCTGGCTGTCTCTCTGTCACATAAATAAATAAAATCTTTAAAAAAAAAAAAAGAAGAGGCCACATGTAGGTGTGACAGCTAACAGCTGTAGTTGAGGTCCCAAGTGAAAGCATGCATCAACTTCCAGACCTGTGACAGTATTACCTTCAGATTTTTCAGCCTCAGCCTTTGAGTCTTCCCAGTGACACTCCAGACTGGGTGGCAGACAAGCCATCCCCACTGTGCCCTGTCTGAATTCCTGACCCATAAAATCCGTGGGCATTATAAAACCATTCTTGTATGTCAAACACAAAGAAAAAAAGAGGAAAAGAAAACTAATGTATACTGGGACGCCTGGGTGGCTCAGTCAGTTAAGCGTCTGCCTTTAGCTCAGGTCATGATCCCAGGATCCTGGGATCGAGTCCCGCATTGGGCTCCTTGCTCAGCCAGGAGCCTGCTTCTGCCACTACCTGCCTCTCTCCCTGCTTGTGCTCTCTCTCTCTGTCTCTGACAAATAAATAAATAAATAAAATCTTTAAAAAAAAAAAAGAAAACTAATGTATAATAGAGATGATTAACAATGACAAACTTGGTTTCTCAAAAAGAATAATAAAATTGATAAATTCTGGGCAAGATGGATGAAGAAAAAGATTAAAGAAAGCCCAAATTATCAATGTGAGAAACATAAAAGGGAACATTACTATACATTTTACAGACATTAAGAAAGATCATGTTTTGATGTTCTTTAAACAAATATATTTAAAAATTTAATTGAGGTAGACAAATTCCTAGAAAAACAGTTTACACACACCGAAGAATAAATAATCCTACATTTATTAAAGAAATCGAATCTATAAATAAAAGCCTTACCACAATGAGAACTCCAAGTCCAAATGTATTCACTGTTGAATTCTAGTAAACATTTAAGAAAGAAAGAATGTCAGTTTTAGACATAATATTCCAGAGACCAGAAAAAAAAGTGTCAGCACTTCTCAATTCATTTTATGAAGGCAGCATAACTTTCATATCCCATCCTGTAAATAACATCATAAGAAGGGACAATTACAGACTACTCTTTTCAAAGAATATAGATGCAAAACTCCCCATAAAGTAGTACAAAACCAAGTCTTGAGGATAATACTCAAGACCATGGTGAGATTATTTCAGGAATGCAAGTTTCCTTTGACATTTGAAAGTCACTTAATATAACATGTTAATAAAATGACAAATATCATAATTATTTCAATATATGCAGTAAAAGCATTTGATAAAATTAAACATCTATTTATAATTAACAACTATTAGTAAAATAGGAACAGAAAAAAACCTTCCTGTCTGATAAAGATTACCCTAAAAAACCCAAAATCTATAGCAAATACATTACTTAATACTGAGATATTTAAAACTTTCCCTGTAGGTTGGGACCAAAGAAAAGATGACCACAATTATTTCTGTTCAGCATTGCACTAGAGGTTTTATTTGGTGCAAAAAAACAAGAAAAGAATAAAGGGTGTAAGAGATGGAAAGTAAGATATAAAACTGGCATTACCTGTAAACATCATAATTATATACGTAGAAAATCCAAAAGAATCTACAGTTAAAGTATTATAATTAGTAAACAAATTTAACAAGGTCACTGGATATAAGATCAATATACAAAAATAAATTAGTTTTGCCATTACAAGCAAAATGCCATCCAAAAAAAAAAAAATGAAATTAATGAATGATACACATGGGGCGCCTGGGTGGCTCAGTTGGTTAAGCATCTGCCTTTGGCTCAGGTCATGATCCCAGGGTCTTGAGATCGAGCCCTGTGTTGGGCTTCTTGCTCAGTGGGGAGTCTGCTTCTCCCTCTGTCCCTTACCACTCTCTCTCTCTCAAATAAATAAAATCTGTAAAAAAAAAAGATACACAAAGGCACTAAAAATACAAAATACCTAGGATAAATCTAATTAAAGCTTTTGAAAATGAACTATAAATATGTTCATGAATTGGAAGGTCAGATATTATAAAGAGGTCAAGTCATTACAAAGTGACAGATTCAATACAATCCCAATTAAAGCATGACTTTTCTTTCTTTTGTCAGAAAATAACAAGCTGATGGTAACATTTTTGTTAAAAGGCAGATGGGCAAATGAAGCCAAGAGTACCCTGAATAATGAAAACCAAGTTATAATATTAGAACTATTAGATATAAAAATGGACAAAGCAACATTATCAAGATGGTGTAATCTTGGTACAAAGATAGACAAGTGGGCAATAGACAGAATAGAGTCCCCACCCTCCCGTAATAAAAGAACAGAGTCCAGAAACTGACCTGCATATAAAGAGGGGTATTTCAGAGTAAGAAAAGTATATTCATTTCAATAAATAATGATCAATCAGTCAGATAGCTTTATGGGAAAAAAAAAAACCTTGATCCTTACCTCACACCATATAGACAAATATTACCAGGTAAACTGCAGGTCTAAATGTAAAAGATAAAAAAATAAGATTCTGAAAGATAACAGAGAGTATGATTTGATTTCAACAGTACTGGTAAATCAATAATTACAAAGAAAAGGACTGATACATTACATTATATACAGCTAGAACTTATATTATCAGAAGACACCATGTTTTTGTTGTTTCCTGGTACATTCTAATGAAATGCAAAACAGAGAGGTGTAGATGTACCCTGATTGAAACAATAGATCTGGTCCTAAATTAAAGTGACTAACCAAGTCACCCTGGCTGAGGGGCCTCTCAGGTGTGGGACTTTAAATGCTGAAACCCAAGAAAACATAGGCAAAACTAGTGAACAGGCCCTTCAATAAAAAGGATAAACATATAAACAGTGCTCAATTTCATTATTTATTGATAAAATAAAAATTAAATCCATAGTAAGATACTTTTATATACCAACTAGAATGGCTAAAATAAAAATAACTGACATTATCAAGTGATAAATAGAGTGTTGCCAAAGATGTTGACAAGAAGAGTGTATGAAATCTTATCATTGACAGTGAAGTGTAAATTGGTTCAACAACTTTGAAAAACTATTTGGCAGTATCTACTAAAGTTGAACATATATGTACACTCTATAATCCGGTCATTCTACACTTAATTTTTGCAACAGAAATATATATATTTGTGAATCTAAAGATGTGTTCAAGTATGTTCATAGCAACATTATTCTTTTTTTTTTTTAAGATTTTATTTATTTATTTGACAGAGATAGAGACAGCCAGCGAGAGAGGGAACACAAGCAGGGGGAGTGGGAGAGGAAGAAGCAGGCTCATAGCGGAGGAGCCTGATGTGGGGCTCGATCCCATAACGCCGGGATCATGCCCTGAGCTGAAGGCAGACGCTTAACCGCTGTGCCACCCAGGCGCCCCCATAGCAACATTATTCTTGATAGACAAAAGATGGAAACAACCTAAGTGCTCTTCAAGGTAGAATGGACAAATAAATTGTGGCATACTTATATAATAAATATCCTTTAAACATCTAAAAATTCTCTGACTTTTAGGATCTCCTACTCCCTATTCCTGTTTCAAAGTCTCATGTGTATTTCTTTGTGTTTGAATGGGGTGCCTTTTGGGGGGAGAGTCTAAAGCTTTCAAGGTGTTCTTAAAGTCATCCATGCCCCAAATGGGCTAATCTCTTTTTCATGGGTTGATTCAGTGAATACTGGCTGGTATTTCTCAAAGAGTACTGATGAGTCTTTTAAGATGTTCTATGGAAATAGCTCAATTTGAATATATTTAGGTGTCACTGCTAAATATAACCGGTCTTTTGAAGATAAGCATACTAAAGACTTTCATAGCAACACTGCTGTGAAGAATCATGTGTTATTTTGGTCATTTTAACACCCACAAATTAGTTTAACAACGGAATTGAAATCACCTTCCCCCAGCTGTTTTTGGTTTTTGTTTGTTTTGTTTTTTGTTTGTTTGTTTTTGTTTTTAAAGATTAAGGACTGGTCTTTCCTGCAAAATATTTTAGAAAACATTGATTTATAACAATTCTGGGTGAGGAGCCATTAAATGAATGACTATATGAAAATGCATAAGAATTGAAAGATGACTCAATTAATTAAATTACTGAGTGCAAAACCCAGGTATTTGCTGAAATCACCCTGCCTATGTTTACACACAATTGACTCAATACACTCCTATGTTTTTAAGCAATCCAGTCCCTGCCCTAATATTTCATAAGTTCCCAGAAGTTTGCATTCTCATACTCATTTCTGGGTCTGGGCTTCTGTTTCCATTGAATTCTTGATCTTATTCACAGTTCACCCGCCAAGAGTATTCTCTTCTCTCTGTTGCATGTAAACCAGATGTGGTCCCCTGCTTTAATCTCCTCTAGTCAATGTGTGTGATAGACCTTAACTGATGTTGGTTGCAGTCGACTAAGGATTTGAAGGCATAAAAAAGCAAACATCTTAAAACTTGTTGAGATCCTTGTTCTCCAAAGTCCTTCAGCCCCTTGATCACTAAGAATTTTCTCACTGGCCACTTGTCAAGGGTTCCTACTTCCTAGCACATAGCTCTAATTATTCTCTCCCTCCCTTTCTTCTTTTCAGAGCTTTTCTCTCTTCATTCCACATTTCCTGTTTTTATTGCACGGAGAGTGGTTTAGTTATTACCTGTCTGTTTTCATCTATGACCTAGGATCTCACCTTCTACTCTTTAAGGGCTTATTGAGGTCTGTTCTAAACAAATTCCTCCTGTTTTTATTTTTTCTTTCTACTAGCTAACAAGTACTTATTGAGCATCTCCCAGGTGCCAGGCATATTGGTATCTGTTTGACTTTTTATCTGGGTTGTAGCTCTGTGCAACTGCGACTTCCTCTCATCCCTCCTTCCTATCTCTAATAGTTTTATATCCACATGCGAAGGCTGTCATTTAAAAATCTTTGTCATAGAACACTACACCTTTTCTTGGGATATAACTAAGAAATGTATCACAAGGTGGAAAAAATGTGTAGTCATGACATTCCCTGTGTACAATATTAAATCTTTAAGCTGCAATAGCTCAAGTGTTTCAACTTAACTATTTCATATTTGCTATTGTAGCGATTATTTTCTTGGCCATAAGACTGACGAAAGTGTTTTATATTTATTACTTTATCTGATCTTCAATACCATGTTCTCACATAGAAAGAGAAGGAAGATAAATTACTTCTTTTCACCTGTCGTCTTTCTCACCTCTATAAATAAATAATCACAAAGTTATCTTCCTACAACCACTTTCATTTGGTGATGTAGAAATGTATTCTTCAGAATGTGTGTGAGATTCATTCATTGATTTATTCATTCACTCTTTAACTCACCAAACATATGCTGAGTCCTCCCAGGAACTATATACTAGGTAACAGATCATAAAATAAGTCAGTGATGGTTTGTGTTGGGGGTTTGTGGATTCCCTCTTTCAGGATGTTCCTTCACTAGTTTTGGGTGATCTTTTATCACTGAAACAAATGACAAAACTCAAATCGAACAATGTTTCTAGACATTTGATTGATAATAGCTTTAACTGAGAAAATTTTCACTTAGGAGATTGATGCTTCTGTGACCAAAATACTCCTTTCTGCATGACTATCTGTTGTTAGGTTGTTTGTATATTTCAGAATTCCCTAAAAGACCTAACAAAAGTAAAGACCATCGTGTTAGACTGAGCTTTACTCCATGAGAAGGGAGCACCTCTGAGCTGAATTCTCTCTTCCAGGGTAATGAAATTTCATGTGAGGCATTTGGTGATCTGGGATTCAAAAAGGTTATCAGCCAAGCATTTATAATAAAAGTCCTCCCTGCTTTTCCCTCGCATGCACTGGGAAGATGGGAGTGCTATCAGTTTGACATTTCTGTCAGAACTGGTATTTGAACCACTGGATGATTCTGACAAATGCCACTGCTGTCATTGGCTCAGTTTTAATTATACCTGAGTGAAGCTTTCAATGGCAGCAGCAGAAAACTTAATTAGTTGGAGTCTAGAGCATGAGCTGGCTGGAGGATTCCCAAACAGTATATAGGCTTTCAGTGGAGAAGTGACCAGGTTTAAATCCCCAACCTTGGCAGGGAACAGTCTGGGCCGGACAGTTTCCAAAGCCTCTAAAAGTTATTGATCAATTTGAGAACACATTACATTAAAATATTTGTTTTTCAAGTAAATCAGTAGTGGCTGAGAGTAGGAAAAATAAACAAAGACAAACAGAACAAAAAACCCCAGCCTGTTGAGAAAACAACTCTAGCTCCGTGAGGACTGGAGAAAGGAGTGTGTGTGTGTGTGTGTGTGTCTGTAAGTAAGTGAGGCTGTGGGATGGATGCCTCTATTAATCTTCCCTGCTTAATATTTGCTTTCATGGTATACGTGTGAGTTTTTACTTTCCATTCCTTTAGAAACACGCGTCAGCAAGCTGTGACATCAAACTGCTCATATCCGCAATTAAAAAGGAGCATAACTCTTGCCTGCTGGTTAGAGGAAGGTTTCATTTCACTAGGAGAAGTGGTCTCTCAGAACCACTGTTCTTTTGTACGGTATTCCTGAGGTCCTCCTGGAGGCTACTACGACTCACCGAGCAACTCAGGCCCAGTGTACTTTCCAAAATACGTGTGGGTTTGAGACTCCTCATTTGTCCTCACTCACACAGTCTGAGGTGCAGAAGAAGTTGTGCTGAATATTGAGCTTTGTCAAACATAAAGGATGATACTCTGCTTCATTTTATAAATAAAATATGACATTGCTTGACAAGACTGACTGAACTTTCATCTTGGTGACTCAGCCAAGACTCAGGATCTTCCCCTCTTGTCAGCTGTCTGGTTTCATTCTGCTGCCGCTGTCACTGCTGCCTGTAAATCCAGTGACGCCTCTGGAACAGAACATGATTGGGTGCTGATTGACTACTTGGGTAAAATAACAGCCTAAGGGGAATTCTACTTCTGAAGGAAGGCATGGCAGTGTCTGGCTTTGAAATGTTCTCAGAAGGGTTCCTAAGGGAATAGCTGTAAAGTTCTCACTTTCAGGAATACTAAAATGCTACTACTTGGCCTAAGTTAGCCTTATTGTACACAGCAGTCATTGACCTTCGAACAACACCCGGGTGGAGTCTTGCCTCGATATTTTTAGCAACTTTGAAGAAAAATAGATGCTAGGTTTGGTTGGTAAGTCTAGAAATATGACTTTCCAGGGGTAAAATTACTACTGAGTTATGTTTCTCAATATCTGGCAACACGGAAGCTCATTTTAAGCATCGTGTTTTCTTCATGGGTACGTTGTGTTGGAATGCAGCCATCTTGTTGAAGGCTGATGTAATGAAGTAGTCTTTTTTTTTTAATAATAATATTTTTTTATTATATTATGTTAGTCACCATACACGAAGTACTTAGTCTTGATCCTTTTATGAAAATTTTCAAGGAACTGGCTCCTGTACCCCCCTGCCTTCTGGACTCTGATGAACCGAAATGCGAAATAAAGCTGATGGTGTCCTTTTTCATCAACCCTTTGAAAATGGAATGGAATTAAAATTGGTACTTAAAATTAAATGAGTTGAGGTTCCACGTATCAAGTAAATATAAAGTATTTAAAAGAAAATGCTACAGATGACAGAAAAGCACAAAAATTGTTCCTGACATGAATAATTCACTAATTCTTGGATGGTATAAGTCACCTACTAATGTGCGTTACTTGCCATTTAATGGTGGCTGTATCTGAAGAAATATGGAAATTGGAATATTTTAATAACTTTCTATATGAAAGATGATGAGACTGCCTAAATGATTAAGAGGAAGATATGTTATAATGAACTAAAGCCACTCGAGTGTAAGGTAATTTTAATTCAAATCTCCATCTGCTTATGTATAATTAAGACTCATTTAACAAGTTAATGCCTAACAGAGAGAACTGATAAGTTTGGTATTAAAGATCTTAAGAGAAGTAAATTAAACTGTCGGGGTTGAACTGGTCCTTAGTTTTAATTTCTTACACCTGAAACTTGGTATGAATTTCAGGGTCCACTTCTTTATCCTCACTAGTCATTTAACCATGGAGTCAAAGACAAAAGGGGTGGGGAAATGGAATTATCCTTTTTATATTTTAATTTGGGAGATTCCATCCTGTCCGAGTTGTGACAGCATCTTGACTGATATGAATATTTATACACTTCATATTGCTCACTGTATAGCATCTATATGCCATTAAGATGGTGACTTCAAAGCCACAAAAATATTATGCACAGTTGAGACTGGCAGCAAGGTTAAATAACCTCAGAAAATAAGAGGAAAGCCTTTAAAGTGCCAAAAGGGACTATTTTGATCTCTAGTGAATTTCATGAGCTTGTTGACTGCTCAACTTCCTACTTGAATTTTTTCCTGCAGTTCCTGCCAAAGAAGGTCCAGCCATCATAAATACCATGTCAACCTTTGTGTCTTCCAGCATAAAAATTTAATTCCCGGTGTATGACTCCTCATTTAGGAAGAAGATGAATGGATCTTCTATTTACATGCTTCTTAACATTTTCAGGACTAAATTCAAACAGTAGTCTTGAAGATTCACTCAGCCTTCTTGACAGGATTCTCACTGAGAAGTCATCAGTTCTCAGCAATGCCTGGGTAATGCCAACGCCATGATGGGACCACAGAACTGAACCTCGGTCTTCTTGCTGATTGTCAGCCATCACATATGGCTTTTGTCAGGTCACCTAGAAGACAACTTAAGTCATAAGTTTCACAGATTGCAAATTAAATCATTGGAACTTTTTAAGTCCTCTCAAGAAATTCACAGCTCTAGTCTCCTTTTAATATGCCTGATTCATTTCTTATGACTGTACCCTATTGCTTGATTATTTTATTTTATTGACCCATTAAAGGTCAAGTAACTTGCTCAAGTTCACAAAGTTTGTAGAGAGCTGAGTCTAGTATTCTGATTATTAATTCAGTATACTTGCCATCATTTTACACTGCCTCTTAGATCTATCAAATATACACTTTCTTTCACACACAGATACTATTTATAGAAATATTTATTTCTCTTTCTCTCTGTGTGTGCATGTATATACAGATATATATATATATGTACATGTATATGTGTGTGTATATATATATATATAGTCACACATGAAATATCCTTATATTGACAATGCCTTATTTTATTTTCCTTTACTTAGAAATATATTTGTAAGGAAAGTAAACATTTGTTAGAACTTTCAAACTATATATGAAAGCAAAACCCACATATGAAAGAAACTCTGATTACCCCTCTGGAAGTGTATACTATTTTTGCTAAAAAGTGTGTAGAAAGCCGTGGTTCCAGCAAGTTTTCATCCATCAAATTATTGAAAATTTGCCAGCCACTTAGCATGTTCATGTTCAATAGACCCGTTCACTTCCAGATTTCTCCGTCAGTAATAAGCCTCCCTTGGCAAATGTAGTCACTGCAACTAGAGATCCTCCTCAGAGATAGTGAGATCCTAAACCAATAATTATTTATTTTTCGTACAACGGTATACTTTCATGTGTTTGTTGAGAATGCAATTGTTAATAACTTTCTGGAGGATATTTTAAGAATATTATTCAAAAGTCTTATAAGTGACATCATTCTTTAGCAGGCTCACTCCTGGTTATTTATCCAAAGGAAATAATCAAATTAGTACACATAGGTATATGAACAAGTGTGTTTATTAGATCATTATTTATTATACCAGCAACAAACAATAAGAGAAAGGGAAAAAAGGCAACTGTTAAATAAATTATGGTTTAGCCATGTAATAGATACTCTAAACACTGAGAATGCTACATATACACATTTATTGTTATAGATAGGTAGATATTTAAAATTTATCACTAAGTTAAATAATCAGGTCATAAACAGTTTATGTCATATGATCTGATTTTAGAAAAAAAATCATACATATGCATAGAAAGAGGTTTAAAAGGACATTGTTTTAGGTGGATTCTTGTGGTTGCAGTAAATGGAGACTTTCCTAGGTTGATATAATACTGGTGATTCATCATCAACATAAATATGAAGGGATATAAGAAACTTAATCATACAGCTAACCCTCATGTTAAACGGAAGAAATTTTATTACCAGTCATCACTTAAAAAAGCATGAACTGCAATATCAAGCATTATGGAGACAGCAACTAGATAGTCACAAGATTTTCCTATTTTGAGAATGCATAACCCCCTACTCTAGTTCTTCACCATTATAAAGACTCTTTCTCTCTGGATGCCTGTATACATCGGCGAGTAACTGATGATTTCCCCAAAGTTCCAGTTCAAGTTTTTAGCAAATCTGATTGATCCACTTGATCATTATTCTTGTTTGGACAATGCTCAGATTGCCAGATCACTTTTTAGTCATATGGCTGGCCTCAAGTTTGGATGCCTTTGGGTTAGATGTCCACCCTCTGGTCCAATTAGCTATGGTTAGGGATATGGGTTTTTGTGGTACCAGAAGGTGAACATGGGAGGAAAAACTGACTATAATTCCATAGCAAAAAGTCAAATACTTTAGTTAAAAATAGGCAAAGGACTTGAATAGGCATTTTTCCAAAAAGGCATACAGATGGCCAACAAAAACACGAAAAGGTACTCAACACCACTAATCATCAGGTATATGCAAATCAAAACCACTGTGAGATACCACCTCACACCTGTTAGAATGGCTGCCATCAAAAAGACAAGAGATAAGTGTTGGTGGGGATGTAGAGAAAATGGAACTCTTGTGCATTATTGCTGGGAATGTGAACTGGTGCACCACTATGGAAAACAGTATGGAGGTTCCACCCCAAACTAAAAATGGAACTGCCACACAATCCAGAAGTCCCCCTTTGGGGTATACAGTTGACCCTTGAACATCACGGGCTTGAAATGCACAGGTTCACTCACATGAGGATTGTTTTCTGATAAATACAGTACAGTACTGTAAATGTATTTTATCTCTCTTATGATTTTCCTAATATCATTTTCCTTTTTCTAGTTTACTTTATTCTAAGAACACTATGTGTAACACATATAACATGCAATATATGTGTTAAGTGACTGTTTATGCCATTGGTAAGGCTTCTGGTCAACAGTAGGCTATTAGCTGAGTTTTGAGGAGTCGAAAGGCTGGTGCCTCTAACCTTCACATTGTTCAGGGGCCAATTGTATATACAAAGAAAATGAAATCACTATCTCGAAGAGATATTTTCACCCTTATGCTCATTGCAGTATTATTCACATAGCCAAGACCTGGAAACAATGTAAGTATCCATTGATGGATGAATGGATAAAGAAAATGTGGTGTATATATATATACAATGGAATATTTTTTTAGCCATAAAATGAAGGAAATCCTGCCATTTGTGACAACGTGGATAGACCTTGAGGGCATTATGCCAAATGATATAAGCCAGCCAGAAAAAGACAAATACTGTATGATCTCACTTATATGCAAAATTTTAAAAAGCCAAACTCATAGAAACAGAGTAGAATGGTGGTTGCCAGGAGCTCAGGGGTGGGGAGATGTTGGTCAAAGTGTACAAACTTCCAACTGTAAGATGAAAAAGTTCTTGGATCTAATGTGCAGCACGATGACTGTATTAACAGTACTGTATTGTATACTTGAAAGTTGCAAAAAGAGTAGATTTTAATGTTCTTACCACAAAAAATGGTAATTATGTGAGGTGTTGAATGTATTAATTAACCTTATTGTGGTAACCATTTGACAATATATACATGTATCAAATTATCATATTGCATTCCTTAAACTCATACAATGTTATATGCCAATTGGCATATTTCAATGAAGCTAAAAAACATTTAAATAGGGAAAGAACAATTAGGGACTTTTTAAAATTGTTGGGCACCAAATTGAATTGTGTACATACTAAAAATATGTCTTTCTTATAATCTTAGGATGCTCTGAACTGGCCTGAATAATTAGTACTGTAATGAAATAAATTCTGCCCCCAATTTTTTTAAATATCAAGCATTGGTAATTATTTGGAACATTGAGAATTTTTATACACTGCTAGTGGGAATATAACCTGTTATAATTACTTGTTTCATATCTGTAATGTTGAACACGTAAGATCCAGTAATTCAACTTTCAGGTATATGCCCAATAAAAATGATTATACCATGTATACAAGAATGTTCATAGTATTATTTGTAATATTCAGGAATTGGAAACAACCCAAATGTTCATCAACTACAGAATAGATATATAAATTGTGGTAATCTGATGACAGAATATGCACAGTGATGAAAATGAACTGTAACTACACTTAACATTATGGATCAACATTACCAACCAAATGTTGAATAAAAGAAGACAGACCCAAAGAATATATACCCTTATTATACAAACTTCAATAACGGGCAAAATTATTCTGTACTGTTAGAAGTCTAGATAGTGTTTACAGCTGGAAAGGAAGGGGGGTAATATTTGAGAAGTGGATTCTGGAGTGCTGGATATGTTCTATCTGATGGTTATACAGGTGGGTCCATTTTGTAATAATTTATAGAATTTTCTATGTGTGTTTTACTTTGGTACAAAAGTTTAAATATAAGTCATGAGTAAATAATTTTAAAAACTATTTAAAAGGGAAATATGGATGCCATAGACATTTTGAAGCTTAGCTTGTCCAGTAAGGTACACTGTAAGACTGCCAGTGGTTATTTCTGATGGCCATAGGTGAGTCTCTATTAAAAGCAGGCCTTCATTCCTCATGTTTTCCCCCTTATAGACTCCCTAATGCTGTCAAAAGTAGTTACCTCACCCCACGTTCTTTGTAATCATCAACGCTCCCTTCGTGGACAAGTGGAGCAACTTAGCAACTGTTTCAAATAATGATTTTGACAGGTACTTAATCCTAAGCAACTCAGGTGTTATACTGCATGCCCACATTACTAAGGTCTCATTTTCCATCTTGAAGGAGGTCATGAATACGTTCCCACACAAGTAGGAAAGTAACTTTATTCTAGAATCTTATGTGGGGACCTGTTTACTGGGACCATATCTGATACCAAGAACAGTATTGGTTAGAGTCAAAGCAGGAGAATAGAAATTGCTTTAGAAAGGATGAATATCTATCATTTACATTGACATGAATGGAATGGAGGGTGTTATGCTAAGTGAAATAAGTCAAGCAGAGAAAGACAATTATCATATCATTTCACTCATATGTGGAACATAAGGAATAGCATGGAGGACCACAGGGGAAGGGAAGGAAAATGGAATGGGAAGAAATCACAGAGGGAGACAAACCATAAGAGACTCTGAACTCTGGGAAACAACCTGAGGGTTACAGAAGGGAGGGGTGGGGGGATGGGGTAACTGGGTGATGGGTATTAAGGAGGGCGCCTGTGGTGATGAGTACTGGGTGTTATACACAACTAGTGAATCGTTAAACACTACATTAAAAACTTACGGTGTACTAAAAAAAATAAAATAAAATTGAAAAGATAAATAAAGAAAACAAGAGAGAGTGTAACACAGGGAAACCATCAAGGGAGATGCAAAAGTCAAGGATGAGATAATTTAGAAATTAGAAATTGTGGGACGCTACAATCATTCCTGGGCAAGTGTTACGGGTGTTCAGTGGCTGGTGTCACTTGGAATCTGGAGCCAAGGTTGGCTTGTCTGCTGGGAACTGTAGCTGTGGAAGAAATGCAGCTTCTACCAAAGATGCCGCCTGAGGCAGAGAGGCGGGAGAGGCCAATTAAGCTTCAGTGTCCTTCGACTGTTCTCCAAGACCCTGGGAGAGGCTCAGGGGAGGGTTCACATGGTCACGTGTTTTTGTAAAATTAAGATATTGTAACTGTCATCAGTTAAGACTATTGCTTTTTATTCACTCAACCTTCTTTCACATTTGCCCTGTCAGGTGATGATAGAATGGCCATGGACCTTTTGGAGCTCAGACTAAATTGATATTTGAGGCTCAGACCAAAGAGGTGAATTACATAATTACTTATGTTATATATATATAAGGTTATTTCTAGCTGTCCTGACATAGGAATTATTTGTAGAAATGCCCTCTATTCTAACTCACCATGAGATATTATACAAAAGAGAAGGGCTAGAGCTCATATTGTGTTGTGAATTTGTCTTACACTTCTTGGCAAGGAAAGTATATGAGTAGTGGAGGAGAAACAAGCTTTAAAATATACAGTTAGAAGCAAATATAGGGTAAAATTTTCAAAGGTTTTTAGCTCGTGTATGGAAGAAACTGGAAAAAGTCTTTCCAAATTTCACGATAATCCTAAAAATTTATTTGACATTACCAATATAGGTTCAGAAGATGAAATGTTTTAAACTATCAGAAATCAAATTTTGGTCAACTATGATAAAGGAAAGATTGAATTATCTTTCTATTTTCTCTATACTAATAATCACAAAATCATTGTCATTTAAAGAGGTGATCTAAGTGTAGGTAGCAAAAAACACAGAAGGAATAGATATTAAACATATATGTTTGGCAGATAATAAAATCTTAATTTAAAAAATTTTGTGATAAACTTTACAAAATTTGTAGTTGTTTGTATTTTCTTTTTACGTTCTAATGAATATTTACTTTTTTGTCTAATTTTGAACTCAAAATTTTAAAAAAATATTTATTTTAGAGAGAGAGAGCGCAGGCACACCTGCACGAGCAGGGGGAGGGGCAGAGGGCAAGAACTCAATGCAGGGCTTGATCCCGTGACCCATAAAATCATGACCTCGGCTGAAACCAAGAGTCAGACGCCCCACCAACTGAGCCACGCTGGCGCCCCTTGAACTCATAAGTTTTACATTTATTTTTTAAATTAGAACCTTTGAATGTTGAAGCCCCACAAAACCTGGATATTTTCCCAGAAGAGGAAAAATGCCGTGGCTTTCCCTTCCCTTCCTCCTGTCTTCCTTTCTCCTGTCATTGCTTACGTTGACCGAGTCCAGCTGACATGAGAGCTTGGACGTCTAGTCCAAGGGCATCTGCAGAGTAGGGGAAAGGAAATGCACGAGGAAGAAAACAGGCCCAAAATGTCACAGCAAGGAAGGAGGGAAAATAGGTCCTTTTATATTCTGCTGGTAGCTGTTGAAACTGTACCACCTTTGTGGAGGGTAGTATTTATGATAGTAACCATCAAAATCACAAATGTACCTACACTTTGAACCTGCAACTCTACTTCTAGAAGCCTATCTGAGATGTACTCACTCGTGCAGGAAATGATATCTTTATAAGGTTACTAATTAAGGCATTGATTGCAGTAGTTAAAGATTAGAGACAATCAAAATATACATAAATGGGTGATAGATGAATACATTTATGGTTTATCAATATAGTGTAATACAATTCCCTTTAAAAAGGAGGAGAACAAAAGAAAGAAGAAACTCCTTATGGATTAATATGGAATCATATTAAATAAAAGGGTTTGTTCAGTTATGCTATCATTGATGTACATACAGATCGTAATCTTCAACTGAAAATCTAAAATTCATAAATCTGACCACCAAATATTTTTTCCATAAATATAATTGGATTGCAAAATCTGACTTGAAATTGCATGGGGTTATTTATAGTTTAAATGATATGTTTCACTGAAGAAATAGTTAAGCATTTGGTTATGGAGTGTTTCCCCAGATTCTACTGGGAATGTTTCTAAAATCCATTCTCCAGGCTTGGCTGAGGGGACATGTGAATGGGATGCTCTTGTCTTCTACTTTTAATGAAGCGGGGATATGACATTTGCAAACCACCCCTGCTCCCTGGGGCACAGGACGAAGAAAGACAATGAAAATTTGATATATCCCTCACTTCCTTGACACTTACTAGGTTTCTGTTCATTGCTCCTCTCCTGGTAACCAGACCTTTGTGGCCATAGAAGGGTCTAGGTAAAAGAAAACAACAACAACAGCAACAACAACAAAACCAGTGGATGGTATGATTGGTGCCCCCAGCACATATTCTTCCAGTCCCCGTCTCCTATTCTGAATTTCATATCTGCTTTTTATTTATTTTTGAAAAAGATTTTGTTTATTTATTTGTCAGAGAGAGAGAGATTGAGAGCACAAGCAGGGGGAGTGGCAGGCAGAGGGGGGCGCAGACTCCCCGCTGAGCAGGGAGCCCAATGCCAGATGGCCCTTGATCCCAGGACCTGGGATCATGACCTGAGCTGAAGGCAGACACTTAACCAACTGAGCCACCAGGCGTCCCCATACC
The DNA here is from genome assembly GCF_024610735.1 of Ursus americanus. NCBI lineage: Eukaryota > Metazoa > Chordata > Mammalia > Carnivora > Ursidae > Ursus > Ursus americanus. The sequence goes on along the minus strand of NC_142151.1, from coordinate 34,273,951 downwards.
TGCTTTTTAAATTGCCCATTAGACATTTCGGATTGTCTTATTGGCACCTTAAAATCAACATACCCAAGACTGAATTGTTTTTCTTCCAGAGCATCTTTCTCAGGCAAAGTATGTTCCGCCGAGTGGTACCATCATTCACTCAGTAACATAACCAGAAACCTGGACAATATCCTCAACTTCTTCCTCCCTCTGCTTAGCTCCTATTCTATATCCTGTCATTTCCCAAGACCTGGCTATTCTACTTTCCTAATAGGATTGCCAGACAAATTACAGGATGCCTAATTCAATGAAAATTTCAGATGAACTATGATTTTTAATATATCTCCAATGAATACTTACATTTAAAAAATTATTCACTGATTTTCCGAAATTCAGAGTTAACTGGGGTTCTGTATTTTTCTTGCATCTCTAATCCACATCCAAATCTGCATCTCTAGTTCCCTTCATCTGTCAGATCTTCCCTTATTGGCCCCTTATTCAAGCTCTTCTCTCGTTTCTCCCATGTCAGTGGAACAATCAGCCTCCTAATCGGTTGTCCTTCGTCCAAATGTTTCTGCACCCAGTACTTCAGCTACATTGCTAATAGATGGATCTTTCTAAAACACAGATTTGATCATTTTAACGCCCCCCCCCCAGCTTCTTTGCATGTGAAACTCTTCATGACCTGGCTCCTGCCCAACTCTCCCACCCTTCTCATAATTTAAATTCCAGCCATAGCTTGTGTGAGAAACTAGCCAACATGTCTGCTGGATGACCCACAGTGGCTTTCCCCCATGTGCCCCCGCAACAAGCTTTCTCATGTCAGCAGGGCTGTACCCTCACCTGCAAAGCCAAGAATTATCCAAATGGTGCACAAGCCCATCCCCTTCCCATCTTCTCTATAAATATAAAAGATTCTGCAGATCAAGGTCTCTCTTCTAAATCCTGACTCCTTGATGTTCTAGAGTGTACCATGCATATGTAGTCTTTCAGAGGGCAGCAGTCATAATGAAAATGGCTTAAAAATTTTTTGGGGGGGTGAGTAATGGAAGGAGTGGGTAGGCATTATTTTACGCTGATGGATTGCTTTCTTATTTTCCTTTTGAAAAAGTCCTTATTTGCCTCAGAGGCAGATGAAATTTACCCAAGATAGCTCCATAACACACTATGGTATGGGTGCAACAAAAGGAAATTTGGAATAAAATGTTTTGTTATCTATTGCCAATTTTTAGAATGTTAGAAAAAATGGGCTTTGGAGATCATTTATTCCAATATTACCATTTTATAGATGAGAAAATAGAAACTCAACTTGCTCAAGATCTTTGAAATGATGAGTACTGGCCCATGGGTGAGTCATCACGCGGGGCTATGAGGGCAGAGAGGGCTTCCTGAAGGTGGTGGCAGCCCAGAGGAAGAAGCCCTCACCTCTCTTAACCCTCCTGTGCTCCCTGACTTCTCAGTACAGTCAGATTTCAGGTGTTCCTCCTTCGTCTCCCCAAGACAAGAAGTTTATTAATGACCCATGTAAAGCCTCTAACACATTAAACATTGTAGGCTCCCAAACACATTTCCTTCTCTTAAGCATTTACACCATTTCTATTTTTTGTGTCCTCCATCCAATTGATTTTCTGATTAGTGTCCTTTGTTTCAAAAAAAGAAGTCAGGCTAAATGAAATGGACACAAATAGCAATCTATGCTATATTCGCTGACCCTACCAAAATGAGAACATCAGGGTAGGCCTGGTGTATGGCAACATTTGAGTAGGCTTTGCTTCCTAGAGTGCCTGACAAATATTCCAAGGTATGCTGGGCAGTCGCATCCCGTTGAATCTATTCTTATCACCACCACAGAGGTGAAGTTAAAGAAATGTCTTGGTTTATTAGATTTCTTGTTCAAACGCATTTTAGGTTTGAATAGGTAGCATTGACTATGCTTCCTATTAAAATACCGGGTTGTAAAGACTAGTGACAGTCCCGTAAATGGATATCCAAGAGGTTCTTTACAACAATGGCGCATTTCTGACTGTGGACGTGGCAAGCAGCCCAGTAGAAAGCGGTAATAATAAATTTGAAACAGAATGTAGCTATGTACTGCTTAGCTGAAACAAAACCAAAATCTACCATCATAATTCCCCACCACAGACAACATGCAATTAAAAAAATAGGCTGACTGGTAAAGGAGACCCAAGCAAAGAAGGTCAGCACATTTGATGACACAGAGAAAATGGTGGCAAGTGTCTGCACTCCGCTTGAAGCAGAACTTATGGAGCTTGGTGAACAAGTTGCATTCACTCTAATGGCCATTCTTAATTAATGGGGAGGTTGGAAGTAGTGGAAGAAGAGAAACTTTGGGGGCAGGCTATCATGAGTTTGCATTCGGAATCTAAGGCTTAGTAGCTGTGGAATTCACAGCATATCACCCACAGGTGATACACATCACCTATAAGTAAAAATAATAGGTAATATCTCTTGAGTGCCCACTCTGTGCCAGTACTTATCAAACTTCTTTACATGTATTAACCCATTTAATTCTCAACCTATGAAAAAGGCTATAATGATCTCCACTCTGCTAAGCCGTGGCAAGCTTAAGTAACTTACCTGCGAATACAAACCTAGTAAGTGGCAGAGCAGGGAGGCAGAAAGTACGTAGTGGATATTAATAAGTTAAAAACATGCAGTGGGCTACTGAATAATGAGCAGGACTCTAGCTTAGAGATGGCCCATGAACCCAGAAGTAACGCTTTTTTTGCAACACAACACCATTGACTAGGATGTGTAAAAATATGCATGGCACCCAAAATCCTGAGCAGCTGCTGTTTGGTAAAACAGAAGAAATGCCAGAAGGACATATGTGGCAATGGTGACTGTGCAACACACCATCCTCATGACAGACACATTATAGGAAAAAAATTCTAGACACTATCGGGTAGAAAGCCAAGTGAGTGTTAAGACAATACCATCTATGAGGGTTTAGAAATAAGAGTGGCTGCCAGCAAGAGTTAGGGCAGGTCTCCCGGAGAGATGGGAAGATAGGAAATAAACAGTGATGGAAGGATGGACAGGGAGAAGAGAGAAGGTTTTGTCTAACACTCAAAACACAACACAGAGTGGTGTGGGAAATGAGAATGGCGTGTTTGAAAAACTGTGGGGAGGCATGTCTGACTAAAGCAAAAGCTTAGCGGGGCTGTGGTGTGAACCGGCTCTGCCCCGGCTGGAAAGGGCAGCCCACTTGAGTGGGAACAGCAAAAAACAAAAGAGCAAAAAATTTCAAAGTTCTCCTTACTAGGTGACTATCTTGGTCGGTTGTTTTTGTCAGCGCCTTCCAGTAGTCAGTACGCACTGAAATTCTGAAACCACATCGTGCATATTTATAGGAGGAAGTGGTTTGTTCTATCTACAGTCCAAGCCCTTTAATGTACTTCCAAAGCCATACATTTTGAAAAGGAGTGATAGGAAACAAACAAACAAAAAAAAACAAAACTTCCAATAAGTGAGAAATAATTTGTTGGAGGAAACTTTTTTTTAAACTGTTTTTCTTTTTTTACAAGTGAATTAGTCAGTGAACCTGTTGCAATGTTCTTTATTAATTGAAAATTAATAAAAATTACTTAATAATAATTATGATGCTATTATATTAGATTACATCAGCTATATTAATGATTAATAGAAATAGAAAAATAATGGATATTAACTAATAATAGAGTATAATAAATGAATAGAAAATAAATTTAATTAGAATTTAAAGAATATTAGTTTGAAGGTGCATCAAATTATTCATCTACTCCAGGCACAGGTTTCCTGAGGTCTGAGCTGGAAGTCCTTCCTGGAGAAAAGTGTGAGATCAGGTGGAAAAACAGGTTGAAGTTAAACTATGGAAGTCCTTAGATAATAGTCTCAGGCATTCAGATTGTATCCCTGGCTCAGAAAGACTCTGGAAGGTATCTAAGCAAGTGAGGAAAGTGACATTTAGGAGGCCAAGTGTTGCCACCATATGTAGGATAGACGGGAAAGGGTACACAGGGAGACCAGGTAGAGATCTGCTATAGTAATTAGGCATGAAACCGTGACAGTCCAGCCAAAGGTGATTTAGGGTACTGACGATAACTTGACACATTTTAAAGAAAAAATAACACTTCTTTCTGACTGACCAGGTAAAAGAAATTTGAGCAGACTTAGGTGATAAGCATGAAAGAACAGGTGAACAATGGCACCCATCACAAAGCAAAGAATTTGAAGCAGAGAGCGGAAGCTCACTGGAGTGATAAAAAGAATGTGTTCAGGTGGAAGATCTAGTCACACCAAGAAGACATGGATTAAATCAGTAGGTAGCTGTGGAAAAGTTATGTCAGAGGAGTCCTGCCTCAGCCCACGTTCTGCCTTCAGAGAAGGACAATCAGCACAAAAGAAGATGGCAACATGCCCTGAAGACATGTCTGTTGGATAATGCATTATTTCCCACCCCCTTGGTCATTCACGTAGGGATCCTAAAACCAATTTCTGACACATCTTGAGTATGAAAAGCAATAAAAATATGGAATTTCAAAGGTAAGTCCATGTAAGATATTTTTTTCTTTACATTCACATATTTCTTCTGAACTGAAATAAAATATCCCACATATAACCAATTATTTTTTCTTTGCTGAGATTATTCATTTACTAAAAAAACATGTTTAGCACAAAGATACGTTACGTAAAAAGATAAAAACATAACACAGATTTTCACTGATTTTTGAAAAAGGCATTTCTCAACTTGTAGAATGTATAAACACAGACATGAAAAATACCAACATCACATTTTTAAAAAATTGGCAAGAACACTTGGCCTTAATAAAAATAAAATTAAACTGGTAACTTTGGAAACACTGCATTCTGTGAGATGTGTCCATGTTTCTTCTGGAAAAATCTACATGTTGGTTCCAAATCACATATATCTATAGGAGTAATTTGAATACAGTGAATATTTAAACCCAGTTATGTCAAGAGGATAAACAATAACCACAGGCATTAGGTCAGGAAAGAACTGAGCTTTTGAGAGAGACATTCTTATTTTAAACACTCCAGGTGCATTCAGAGTAGTCTTATTGATTGATTAACAATGGCTAAAGCTGGAAGTGATGAAATTTTCAGTTGCCTTAGATTGCTATTGCTATCACTTATCTTAAAATTTCTGAGTCCAGCATTTTATTGTATGTAAGTAAGATTCATTTTTTTTTCTATCTATGTAACAGCCCTTCAGGAGAGAAGAACTTGGAAAGGTAGAAGAGTAAGGAAAACAGTAACAAAAGGACCAATAGGTGGAGGAGAGAGAGAAATGAATATAATAATTTAATTCAACTAGCACTCATTGTTATTCAAATAGCATTCTACAGAGGTTTGCCAAGACAGAGGGGGACACAAGGGCCGAACTCCATGAACTTAAAACCCATGCAGGGAGACAATACACTCTAGGCATGGGATTCAAATAAACAGGACTTGAAAAAGAGAAGTAAAACAATACCGCAGATGCATCATAGTATATGCCAGAATGCTGAGAAAATCTGGCGTCACCAAAAGGAGCTCCAAAGAGAAAACGTCTATGTGATCACGCTCTAAAGGAAGTGTAGAATTTGGCACAGGAACCTCAGGCAGGAGAATAGAATAAGATAACTAGAGTAGAAACGGGAAGCCAGGAATAAATTCAGACAAGACCTAAAAAGGAGGAGCAGTAGGCAAAGTGGGCAAGTGAATGAAGGGCCTGGATTATAAGGCCAAGGCATCAGAGTCTGATTCAAGAGCTAGTAAGAAGCCACTGTCGTTTTTTAAACAGGAAAGTAGCTTCAGAAATATTCAGATGTTGTGTCTCCGACAGTCTCTTGGGTTGAATGAACATGGGATCAAACTCATGTTTGCATGTACGTGGCCGATTTGGCCTTTCCTCTGGAGGCATCACAATCGACATATATATGGTTTTTATGATGCAAAGCTAGATTTAAAGAACCTGGTTATCTAGCAATCTCACTTTTTCATAAACTGACATCTAAGGCATTTATAGTTGACTGTGCTGGAAATCATTAAAAAGATGATTCCCCCAAATGTATTCCCAAATGAGCAACTAAATAAATGCATGTAGTGCTATAAAGTTCATTGTGTCCCCCTAAGATTCCTATTTTGAACAAGTTCTAACCTCCAATGTGATGGTATTTGGGGATGGGACCTTTGGGAAATAATTAGGTTTAGATGGAGTCATGAGGGTGCAGTTCTTATGAGGGGTTCAGTGCCCTTATAGGAAGAGACAGCAGACAGCTTCCTTTCTGCGTCTCTGCCATCCGAAGACTGGGGAGAGGGTGGCCATCTACGAGACAGGAAGAGGGCCCTCACCAAAGTTGCTGAAGCTGCCAGCATCTTGGTCTTGGACTTCCCAGCCTCCAGAGCCGTGAGAAATAAATTCCTGTTGGTTAGGCTACCCAGTCTAGGATATTTTGTTATGGGAGCCCAAGCCAACTAATACACTTAGTGCCATTATAAACATTTTCAGATACTTCACTGATCCTCTCTCCATGTCTTTCCCTAAATTTTTCCTGGCTTTACCTTTCACGGGAGGCAAGGGGAGATAAACTCATATTTTTCGGATGTTTAGTTACCATCTGTTGGATGCTTTACATATATTATCTAATTCAATCCTGGTAAGAATATGTGACACAATGATCTATGGGAAGTATTTCAAGACAATTTTATTGGAAAAAAGTGATAGAAAATGTACACATTATATAATTCACAATTAGGAGTCTTCTAAATAGTATACATAATATAACTAATTTGAAATCTGGTAACCATAGTGGACAATGAAAATAAAACACTCCTTGATAACTTTTCATAAGGATAATCAATAATTTATTTTTTATTGTCACAATTACCACAATTTTCTAGCTACATGACCAATGTCACTACATACCACAGGAAGATTGTCCACCTACACTTTACTGAGACAAAGACAACGGCCATTTATGTGTTAAATGTACAACAGGATGTTAAAAAGACGTGGTTTTTATGTGTAAGACAAGATGTGGCACGTGATTTATTAACAGGGTTGATTTAATACGTATTATGCCAGGAAGCAAGCATAGAAATGTTTTGGCATTGAGTTGTTCTTAAAGTAGAAAATAAGTAAACTAGAGAAATAAATCCAGATCTTAACTTACAATAGATACATTAAAATAGGAAATTAATTGGCTCCTCAGTATTTTTGTTCAAGTTTTTTGTTTTCTTTCCTTTTGTTTGTTTTTAATATATATAAATGAGTAATATGAATATATCACAAGTTAAGGAAAGATCTTGGCCAAAAAGAAGGTACAAGTATATGAAAAACAAATGAGAAATTACCAGGTATTTTTGCTTACAAAAAATTTAAACTATAAAGAGTCACAAAATATATATAAAAACGCCACATTGAACGAGGCAATCATACTCTACCCAAACTGGTAGCACCCTCCTAAAATCAGTTGCGTCCCATTCATTCGGTCATACAGTGGTGACTGACAAAAAGGCATTATGAACTCGTGTGCCGTCAGGAGACTTGGCCCCGTGGGTCATCAGTTCTTGGATTGTCATCCAGTTGTCCAAAATTTTCTTGTTTCTTTTTTTCATCATCTTTTTGTGACTCAGTTCAATGATGTTGATCTCCTTCTTGCCCTCACTGCCACTCTGGGGGCTCTCCTTAAGACACTCCAAGCGGCTCCGCATCATGAACTCCCGGCGCCGACGCTGCTCTTTGGCCCGGACCAGGTGTTGCTTTCTCTCCTCTTTGCTCCAGTAGCGGCCCATTTTCATCTCGCTCATGGTGTCATCATCCGTCGTCATGCCACTACGCTCCTCCTTGATCTTTAAGGCACGTTCCCTCAGAATCCGGTCTCGCACTGGTCTCTTTGTTATGTACCGTGTCCCGTCGCTCCTGATTTTCACCTTCCATTCCATCTTGGGCTCTGAACACTTCTGAGACTCCTTGCACATGCTCACTAAACTCAGCTGACTCTGAGCATACTCGACTGCAGATTTCTGTTGAATTAACTGCATGTAGCTTTGATAATGCCGGGCATGCGCTGGGATGTTGGCATATCTGTATGAGGAGCTGTGGTAAGGAGACAGGTAAGGGATGTGTTCGCTGCTGGTTTTCTCCTGATCAGAAAGCTTGTTGCTTTCTGAAATCTTCTCCTTGCCCTCCACGCTGCAGCCTTGTTCAATGGTTTTGGCTTTGGTAGAGGTCGACTCTTTACTGCTCTGTCCGGAAGATGACTGATTGGTGGCCATTGTGCTTCTCAGGTTTTTCTTATTGGTGAGGTTGATCATTCTTGGAAGCGAGCTGTCGGGGGAACGGTCCACAGTGAGCGGGGTGCTTCTGCAGCTTTCTGCTGTGTTGTAAGCACTAGAACTGTCCTTGTCCGACTTCTCTGGGTGTTCCATGATGTCATCTAGTTTTCCCCGTGGCATATCTATGCTGGTGTTATAATTCCGGAATCCTCCGTCGTGCAAAGCCCAGATGTCTCCATATTGGTCTGTCACCTTCTGGAGCCTGTGAGCCTGCATGATATTCTGGCACTCCAGTTCAATATTTCGTAGCTCTTCATTAAGCAACTGTAGCTCGTGCTCCACTCCCTCTTGTTCCCCTTGACGGCATTCTATTGTGCTGCTCGAGTAATACAGGTCATACTCTCCGTGGTTTCGAATCTTGCATTTGAGCTCCAAGAGCTGTCGGAATCTTTCACACTCCTCGTCTGGGTTGCCGGTGCAGTCAGAGTCGATGTATTCGCCAGACACGAAGCTCTCATTGCACTGAAGTTCAACGCTTCCTAGAGTGTCTTGGCTCTGCCCCAGCTCTCTCGTGCTCTTCAGAGAGGTGCTGTTGGGATCCTCAGCTGCGTTCTCCTGCTCTGAGCTCTCATCGTTCCGCAAGCTTTCATCCGTGCGCCCCACTCCACTGTCCTTCTCATGGTTGTTGGAGGATGACGTTGCCGTGTCTGTTGTGCCTTCTTCTTCTTCTTGTTTTTTTGGCTGAGAAAATAAAGTTGAGAGATCAAAGAAAATCGATTATTGAAAAACACTGGCTGTTGCAAAACTTGCTTGAAAAAAAAAACCGATGCTTCTTGGCCAAGGTGCGGTTTCTAGAAAGCTGTTCTCATTTTAGTGTCCTTAACCATTTTAGAAATAAAGACAATTCACTCAGGGCAGCTTTTTATGAATTGAAATAGAGAAAACCAAAGCTGTCTGGAGACCTGACTTGGGGATAAATAAAACAGGCCCCATTTAAATAAATGATTCTTACCTTAAGGTCCTCTCTTACTTGGGAAACGGACGTGAAGGCGTGTAAATGAGGTGACTTTATGAGTCTCTGAGGTGGCAGCACACAGAAGGGTGAATGAGACAGATGGTCTAACTGGTCTTCTGCAGTATGAGGCCTGGAGTTCTGAAGCCGCGTCACCTTATTATGAAGATTTTTTCCTGAACTTTAAGTTCAGAAGAAACTTTGCTGATCTAATAACAAACTGGTAATGGTAAGCCAGACAGCACAGTATTTCAGGAATAGGTTAGTACTGGAGCCTTGGTCCTTCTCTCTATTGATGAGGAACTTTAAGCCCAGATGGATTCAGCTTATTAGTGGCCCAGAGAGAAGTAGAAAAAGCCAGTGCCATCCCCCAGAGTCAGGATTTCTTCTATGTCTGGGATGCCACATTCCTGCATACGTGTGCCCTGCCCTCAGTGCGTCTCCAAATCACATTGCCAAAAGCAACAGTCATCTTAGGACTGCTTTGGTTTACTTAAAAGTATTTTTCTACCCTCAACCGGTAATTTCCTTCAGAGGTGAATTTTATTCTACTCAGAGTGACCTTTCTCATGAAGATCGGAGCAGCACTGATTGCCAGATGTGGGCATAATATCAAAAAATATATTTATGACATATTTGTGAATACACACTTCATATGTAAACTTTATTCCTTGGTAATTTTTGGCTTTCATGCAGAACAATTAGCTGTTGCTGTCCTAAGAGGATGCATATGGAGTTCTTTCTCTGTGAAGAGGGTGAAGTTATTGTTTTCTCCATCACTTATCATATACTAGTCTACATGGCAGTTTCTACCTTGTATTTCCTTTATGTGTAAGCTTACCATTTTATGTATATATCTTCCTCTAGCAGATGTAATTATACAATTAAATATAATTAAGCCTGTTAGTGTTAAAGAAGGACAGAATGCGTAAGAAAAGTTATTCTAAAACAGGCATGAAAGAGTCTCTCAAGAAAACTATTTTATTTTCTTCCACAGAAACAGAACAAAATGTAACATAAACTGAAGAGGACAGAACATAACCATGTATAATATTATTTAAGGATTCCCAGTCTTTTCCTAAAAATAGTTTTCCTCATTTGTTGAAAATATACTGAGATTTTAAATGTCATATTGATAAAAAAACAAACAAACCCAATGTTCTAAATAAGTAATGGTGACTAACAGTGGAGTGCTTGGTACATCTGTTCGTTCCTTGCTATAAGCTGATGAAAGGATCCAATGTGGTGACAGCCACGTGTGCCATAAATCCCCCAGAGGGTATTATTGATATTGGACACCTGAGTCGATATACCACGTTATTCACATTTATATTGTTTCATATCTTTAATGAGCTTAAAAATACAAGAAGGCTAGTTTTTTTTTTAATTTTATTTTTATGTGGAGTGCCAAGGATACAGACAAATTATGCTAAGGGAGATGTTCCACGATGTGTCAACAGCAGCCCTGACACCAAGGACAGTATGTAAAGTGAAACTTTAATGTGTATATGGATTTTACTTGTGAAGTACAGATATACATTTTGGGTTTTTTTAAATAGAATTTCCCTTTCTTTAGTCACCAGTTTGTGAGCGAGTGTGAAAATAAAAAAGTGTTTTCCATTCCCAAACCTAGAATTCCTACTTTCGAATGTAATGTCACTCTATCATTTATCATTTCCCTATGGAATTATTACCGTGACAGGCAATGCTTCTACCAAGACATTTCTAATGTAGTGTTATTGTTTATAAGGGCAAAGGACTTTTAGAGGTTTCTGTACTTCTTATCATTTTTCAGTCTCATGGTGAAGAAAAATTTCCACACAATGAGAATCTAACCTCAGGGACATCTAGTGTTACCTCGAAAGACCCAGCATTTGTATTCCGTCTGATGAGTAGGCAGCACTTGACACCGTATCACTTCACCTGGACAGGATTTCTCCCTTCTTTCTTTATTCTAACATCCTCCTGTCAATTCTCTATCAGGTCACATTTTGTATCTAAGAGAGAAAAAGCCTGGAGCGAGCACTTTCTAGCTTGTAACCAGCGGCTGCCACCAAAAAATATCTTTATTTGTGGCCAGCGTCGAAGTCATACATAAAATTGCAGTCCGTCCTGCCCATACTGAAAGCCACCGCCACGGCAGCGGCGTCGCTCTCGAGCCTGAACTCCCGCTGGCGACGTGGCCCACGAGCGTGAACGCTCAGCACGGAGGCGCGGCTCCGACACCGCCGGCCGCGGCCCAGCCGCTACTTCCTCTGCGGGCACGTGCCCTTCCACACGCGCTGTCTGCTCGGGGGGCGGGCGAGGCGTGGAGTCCGCCTGCAGCTTGGGGGTGACAGGCTGTTTGTGCTTCACGCCCCCAGCCTAACTGCCCCAGATTTTTTTGGAAACTACCTTTTAGAATGTGTTAAGAATTCATGTGGAGACCAAGGTGATAATTAAACAGATCAATAAACTGACAGCAGAAGTGTTCATAAAATTAAATCAGGCAGATGCATGACGTGAATTCATCCTAAAAAATCTCGGATATATTGATCTTGTCTTTATCCCACAGGAACAACAACAATCACAAAAGAATCCCAAGACTCAGTTTGCCACAAGCCCTGCTGTAATCTTTCACTAGCAGCGAATTAATTAAGAGCAGAAACTTGGCTCATTTTAATTTGTATGCTCAGGATCCAGTGTGGCACCTGGGACACACGGGGAGCTCAGCATTTTTGCTTGAATGGTTAGGTGACCCTAAGGCGAGATGATATCAACGATGTCAAGCAGAGTGACTCCTGTGTGGAGTATATAGGTAGGACCACGATACCAATACCATAAATAAGACTGATGGCTTACCTCATGTCATCATCATCTTACAGCCGCCTAAATATTCAAAAAGCCACAGTAATATTTTAAATTATAAAATTAATTTTGGGGAGAGGGGTTATCTCATGAGCTATAGTTTGTCTCCAGCTGGCATACAGAAAAGCAATGCATATTTTTGCTATTAAATTTCTGAATCAGGCCGAACAGTACCCGGGTCACCATTTGAATCTTACTGTACTCTGGCAACAATGGTCCCAAAGCTTTCCAAGCTAGAAGGATCTTCATAGAAAAAAATTGTACTTATTCCCTCTGCTTCATCTGAGATGTCCATCTGCTCTAAAAAAATCACCCTTACAGAGGGGTTTGATCAAACTCTTTGATTTTGTTTTTTACTCCATTTACGGTTACGTATAAAGAAAAAAACCCAGCAACCTTTCAAATGACGTAGCTCAAATCGTTGGCCTACCTGCTCCAGCTCCTTGGCCGTGCACGGCATCGCGTCGTTATGCTGTTCTTCCAGCACCTCCAGGTTTAACTCCTCTAAGAATTCGTCCCTTTCATCTTCCAGCCAGCCTTCATCCAGCTGCAAAAGAACACATTAGTCCATCACATTAGGTTAGTGGGGACTCATGCTAAAAGAGGGTAAACTTAAATGGCGATGCCTGACCAGTTCCTTTTATCATAATGATTCTCTTCAGAATATGAGCCTCTGATAAGTTCACCTCTCGGAAGGAAGAAAAGGTGATTAAAAAAAAAAAATTGGACTTGTATATGCCTTTTATCCTTTCCTGAAACAGAGCTACAGATTTTCTCTCAGAACCAAGTAGATCTCACAGCACAGAACATTACCGTCTCTCAAAATATAAGAAAAGCATATTGCGTAGTCCACAGCGGTCATGCGCATGGCCTCCAACAGTGCCCGTGCTAAAGAGCTACAACGGTGCTAATAGGGCCATGAGACCGTTGGGCTTTTGTCCTTACCAACAACCCCCAAGGAGACTACATACAAAGTGTTCCCCACCCTGGAACACACTGATGCTACCCTCATCCTGCTTTTTTTTTATCTTTAGGCAGATGGCTTCCAAGTTAACAAGATGGCTGCTTGCCACAAACACAGACATTTATTTTATCTGGGGGGAAGAAAAGAAAAAATCTAAGTTATTCTTCTCAAAAAAAAAAAAAAAAGGTGATGCTATGCCACGTTTATTTTCATTCATTTTTCAGGTAGTTCCAATTGCAAGATAAATATAAATATATCTCTCTGAACCGTTGCATCTAAGGGGAGTGGAGCTGCAGGGTTTTGTTTGTGGGCGCGGGATGCAAGTATTCTGCTGGGAGTCTTACACAAATTAAACTGAATAAATCCTTTTGGCTTCTCAATACAAAGTGAAGTGGGAAACCTTGCTAATATGATGAGTGTTGACAGTCAATACAGATAATTTGCCTCAAAGTGGATTTCTGGAGCTGGATTACATAAATTAGCTGTCTATGCTGATTAAATTAACTGAATTATTGTCCATGCTCTGTTTTACTCTGTGCTAAAAGAAATAGCAGCTTTCTAATGAGCCAAAATTGACAATACAGTTGACCCTCGAACAACAGGGGTTTGAACTGCATGGGTCCACTTACATGCAGATTTTTCTTTTTATAAATGCAGTACAGTACTCTAAATCTATCTTCTCTTCCTTGTGCTTTTCTTAATAACATTTTCTTTCCTCTAGCTTACTATATTGTCAGAATAGTGTATAAAACATGTGACATATAAAATACGTGTTAATTGAGTGTTTATGTTATTAGTAAGGCTTCCAATCAACAGTCAGCTATTAGTAGTTAAGTTCTGGGGAGTCAGAAGTTACACGTCAATTTTTGACTTGGTGGGGGCTTTGGCTCTCCTAATCGCTGCCTTGCTCGAGGGTCAGCTGTAGTTTGAGGTGTTTTCACCACTCAACAATGGCAAAATAAGTTCTTAAAGGTAGCTGAAACTGTAGAACTTGAAAAGAAAACAAATTCTGAGAGGAGCTTAAGTTGCACCAGCAAAGGCATTAACATATATGGATCATATTCCTTGATATGACGGTAGCCGTAAGTTTCTTCATATTTGTTAAAGGCTACCTCGCACTTAAATTACTCAAATTTGACTGAGGCCCAAAGTGTAGACACATGTATTCATCCTCATTTGTCTTAATGTAGCCTGAATAACTTGACTGAGTTCTACCTCACTGACTTTGATATGCAGATGAACTATGAAAATTAAGCTGACTAAAAATTCAAATTCAATTTATAATTGTCTAAGTTTTACATTCTTTTCAAAAAGATTTTATTTATTTATTTGACACAGAGAGAGAGAGAGAGAGGGAGGGCAAGCATAAGCAGGGGGAGCTGCAGAGGGAGAGAGAGAAGCAGGCTCCCTACTGAGCAGGAAGCCTGATGGGAGGCTCGATCCCAGGACCCTGGGATCATGACCTGAGCCGAAGGCGGATGCTTAACCGACTGAACCACCCAGGCGCCCCAGTTTTACGTTCTTTAGTCCCTTGTAAGTTTCATGAACGTGCAAACTTCAGACTCCAAAAGAAATTACATAGAGCTAGAAATGTTTCTTTTTATAAGCATGCCAAGGAATTTTTCTTTAATCAGGTCAAACAAAATATTTGCTTGCACAGATGTAGTGAATGATGGAACAGAGTCTTCTGAAATTAAATGAAGGGGCTGGAAAGACAAGGAGAACAAACAGTAGAAATTAATGAATCCCTATAACTCTTTTCTTACTAGCGAATCGCACAGATCCTTGCGTTGCCATCCGGAGTCAGTGTACATCCTCTTTGACAAGTCTTTGGGCTGGAGGTATACACAGCACAGAGTAAGGAGAGCTTCTTGCCCTCTTCCTTTCCCTGTTGTACTTCCCTTTCCACCTAAACATGCATTCACGGCAGTCTGAGTTTCAGACTCGGCCACAGGCAGACCTTTCCCTGGGGCTGAGCTGCAGGAAAGGAGGACTCTCTTTCTGAAACTGGGATCTGTCTGCGCACCAGTGGAACCCATGTGACATTTCAGAGAAAGGAACAACCTGCATTGTCTCAGGAGGAGTGTGTACAAGTTCTTAGGAGAGCCCTCTTTGCCCCATGTCCCAAGGGGAAGAGGACAGAATAGCAATATCTTTAATGGTCTGAGGAAGAAAATGGGCAGAAAATGAAAGAAAGTTGACAGGGAATGAAAGAAATGAGTTATTTAAAAATATTGCACGGATGTACAAGACTGCCCCCAGCAAATCTGTAGATCATTTCTAAGAATGTAGAGAGTATTTGAAATATTAAAAAAGAAAAAGGCTAGAAAAAGCACACAAGAAACTTCCACATTTTCACTGAGTACAACTGATGTGCAAAAAATGCAATAATAAGATACACTGAAATTGATAAAAAATACAGGTGCTATAAAGGCAAGGTTTTTTTGGATCTTTTTTCTTGCCATTTTATAGCATGTACTGCTTAAATTACATTTTTAAAATATGGTGTTAAGATGCATTTTCTTTCTTTCTTTTTCTAGAAATCTTATTTCCTAAAGGCAATTAGCTTTCTTTCAGTGTCATGAAGCTTCTTTAGGATCAAGGGGCTGAAGCAGATCCTGGTTTTGACAGGACGGAGAGAATCCTGCAGTCAGACGGCCATCTTTTCTCAACTGTGGAAAGGAAGTTGTTTGGAAATTCATCCTCCAACACTGATTCTATTAGGTCAGGAGTGTAGTCAGATATTTGAAATGCCACCAGCTCTCCCAAGCATATGTATTCTATCAGTGATTAACAGGATCTAGTCTTATGCCATTAATTTAATTCTTTCCACAGTTCATTATAGCCGTTCTGTGGCATAGTTTAAGGAAATGCTTTAATTCTAAATTAATGAGGTTCTCTAGCAGTTACATGGAAAGGGCAGGGAAACCACATTATAACATCGAAATATCTTTTCTATAACAGGGACGACCCCTGAGTTCTCTTCAGTTTACCATGAATTGCACTAACATGTGTTTAGCCCCTTTCTTCTTTCTGTTCAAGAAAATGGATCAGTGAGACTAACTGGTTTGCAGAATTTCCAGACGATTAGTGAACTTTCATACGTATTCTGTATTTTTAAATTCCCTCCCAAGCAGGCAGTCCGGCCAGGCGTGTAGGCTCCCTTCCCCGCTCCTGAGACCTCAGGTGTGTAACTTTACTCTGCCTCGGGCTATAGCAGGCTTTACGGGAACCATTTAGAATGGTCAAGGGCGTAAAGAGAATATATGTGGAAAGGGTGATCTTTTATAACCACTATATTCAAGTCAGGATTTGGTCTGACACTGAAATACACTTACTCAATGTAATTTATAGATAGTATGCAGTTACTGAGTTTGAAAAATATCAGATCGATAACCTGGGAGACAAATGGTGATTTAAGCAACTTCACTCAAGCTACCGACAGGTGGATAGAATGGCGGCAACGTGCTGTCCTTTCTGCATTGTGGCGGGGTATAAAAAGAATATAAAAAGAAGGACCAACAGCACTTTTCTTCCACCATTACCTTTCCTTTCCTTTCATGACATCTCCCTCTGTTAAAGATATAAAAAACAATTCCTCCAGAAGCTCTCCACTTGCTGTTGGCCGGACAGATGTTTTTGTCACTCTATCTACACTTGGGAAAAATTCCTTTACTACCCATGGAACTACACCATGCTACGCCGGCCACTTTATTTGATAAAGTTCTTCTACAAAGATTTAAGTTGACAGCTGGATATGCTAATGTGTCTCTCACTAGAGATTCTTTCAAGATACCTTAAAATGCCAATTAAGTATTTTTAGATAGAAAGCTAAAGCAAGGATCCAGACAGAATTAAGAATCATGTAATGTCAACCACTTTTCATTTATGAATTCATTCAAATAACTGGCAAGTGGAAGGAGAGAATAACGGCTCCATCTTGTGTGCTTTTTTCCTTCTTTTTTTAAAAAAAGATAAGGTTGATAAGGTTGGTCAGTTAGGAGAGACGACTCTTACTTCTGTTTCGCACCCTTGGCTCTACCAGTCTCTGTGGTACTGATTTGATACAGAATAGCAAATAATGGATGTCAAGTTCGGCCTCCAGATCTCTGATCTCTGCTCTGACCTGAATCTCCGGCCTTGCAACGAGCAGCACGATTCTCTTGCACTCATCGCTAGACAGCAACGCCACTGCTTCTTCTCGATTCTGGACATCTTCCCCATTTATCTAGAAAACAAATGAAAGTGGCACATTAGTTTCCATTTCCACAATGCTGCACACAGTAAATGGCAAATATCAGCTCATTTATGGTGAATGTATGGACAATGAAGCTCACACAATGGGCTCATCTTCAGCCCCTCGGTGGTAAGTGCCTTCACTCAATTACGTGCTTACTGTAAGAGCCATATCGATCCCTGAAGGATGGCGGACATCAGAGGAAGCAGTTATGTTCATAAATGTCCAACCTGCGCCCTGGCAACATACATCTAGCAACACAATTAACCAGCCCCTGACAGGTGACGTTCATCTTTCTCCGCTCAGAGTAATGGAAGTGTCACTCTGAGATAATAGTGCTGGGGGAAGCAGGACTGGCAATCCCACATCTGAAATCCGTCATCCTGCATGCCTGCCACGAGCCAATTAGAGAGCTACAGCATTATCTCTCACCAGGCAGGGCTCCCAGGCCACTGCTGATTGCATTCTCATTTAATCATCTCCTATTTGTGTGGGTCTGACTCAGTTGCCCCAATCACTCTCAGGATATCTTTCAGTGCTTCACTAATCAAAAGAAGGACAGTTCATCAGTAACATGCTTACCAATACTACAGTTCTTTCTAAGATTTGTCCACTTCCTCAAACAACAAAACTAATGAAATATCTTAAGTCTCATCTCTTAAGTGTACTTAATTTAAAAAAAAATTAACACAGAGGAAAAATGGCTTTTTGCAAGAAACTAAGCTTGAGTAAACTTTTGATTAAAAAGACTCTGGTGGAATTCAAAATATATCTTTTTTCCTTTTCCTAAATTCTACAGAGAGAGCAAATAAGGTTTCTGAAGTTTTATTTTAAGCTAAATTTTCATGTTCAAATGTATTTAGCTCTGAGTTAACTGAACTTCTTTCTTTGGATATTTTATATTTATTTCATTTTATTGATTGCTCAAATCCATGGAGACAATGAGGTTTTTGATCATAGTACAGAATCAAAATATGCAGAAAGAAATTTCAATTGAAGAGGTCAAGTAATTATATCTAAAATAAGTACTAATTATTTCAAAAAATTAAATAGAAAATGTGGCTGTACTGACCAATTTTTCAATAATTAACATCTTTCACCAAGGATTTCTGCTGACAAGCATGAAGTGGACTACTGAGATTTTCTTCTTGCGGCTCTTTGGGATTCTGGCTGATACACGAGGACAGGTATGATTATTGAAACAAGCCCAGGAATCTCAACTCTGGACCACAATAAATGATCTTAGACTCTTACCACATACTTGGAACACAAAGAAAGCAGACAATACATAATAGTCAAAGGGGGGAATTGTACAATCATATGTAGTATTTTCTTACTCTGATCAAATGAATTATCACCTTTGCTTTTCCCTTGTATATGTAGACAGGAAATCCAGCTTTGACAAGTTTCAAGCGCATTTCCTTTTTTGGCAACTCACAATAAAATTCATCAAATTAGAAAACAAAAGCTATGATACCAAAATGGGAACTAACGACTGGAAAGGGTATTTCGTGGTTTTTCATAAATATACATCTGAAAAACTATTTCTGTACTGAATCCAAGGCTTTTCCTCAAATAAGGATAAAATGGCAGTGGTGGATTCCACTACGCCTCCCCCATCCCCAGGGAAGTGTGCTTTGAAAACAATGAACTTGAAAATGTTTACTTTCTGTGAGCTTTGGGGGCTTACGTCCACTTCATAGTAATTCTTAATAACATATCTGCACTGCGTCTACTTGTCTTTCCGTGATGGACCTAATCGTCCACCCTCCGTCTACTATCAGGCATGCTGGGTCCTGGGAACAATGAGTCAGGTGCTCTCAGACAGCCTCTCTTCATCTTTTCTGTGTGAAATCTAATGCTCACAGCTTTTTTCTCTCAAGTAGACAGATCTAAATTCTTCATCTAAATTTCACTTACCATTAACCTAAATACTCTTCATTCATGTTTATTTAATGTTACTGTTATGTTTCCTATATTAAAGTACAGAAAATAGTGCCTTTCTCAGAGTGTTCTTGTAAGGGTTAAATGAGTTAATATATGTCTAGGGTTCAAACAAGTGCCCAGTATCCAGGAAGTGCTCTGGGTTGGCCCATGGTACCACTGATATTTTTGTTATTGCTAGTATTACTACTACTACTACTACTACTACTACTACTATCATTATTTATATTTATATTTTAATCCTCAGTAAAGATTCTTTTCTTCTAAATAAACCAAATATAGTAAAATTCATACATAACAATTAAATCCATAGTAGCAACTATGATTCTACGTTAAAAGACATCTATCTCTCTCATAGGTATTTTTAAGTCTTAGAGAACCATCAGGAAACAGTATGGTGTGTTTGATTTGCAGTCGCATTAGAGTTGGTATTCGTCTCTCTCCTCTGTGAACTCCGTGTCACCACAGCTACAGTCTCCAGGCCCAGGATTATGTCCTTGTCCTGGAAGGACTGATCCCATGTTGTAGAAATGCATTTCCACTCAGAATCCTATGTAGAAGGAAATGAATTCACCACAGAAATCTGGTGTTAAAATGTGATTTATTGTTTCTTTTTCAAAATAAAGGCCACTTTAGCCAACTGGCTGGTAGATCCTATTGAACTCAGGACACTACTTTGATACCCAAAGTGATACTGGGGCAAGAAATGCAGCCCTGGGTTTCAGCAAAGAATGAAAAGGTTTGAGGAATGGATCAGATAGAGCTTTCAACCTTCGTTTGCTCTTGTTCCTGAAGGATGGCTTGTAGCTACAGCATTGCTCATGGGAAAGCGGTTTGCTGTGCGTGAAAACACCAGGCAGACATGAAGGTGAAGGACCCGGAATCACGGGGAGGAGATAAATGAGTGGGTGCGTCACTACAGTTTAATGGAAGACTTTTGTTTTAAGAACAGAGAGGGAAAGAGAACCAGGAGAAAGGCAACGTGTAACTTTTGTCATAAATGAGGGAAAACTGCGCTAGAGAATATGTCTTGTCTCAATTTCTGTGCATGGCCTTATGTAAATATTAATTTCAAAGCAGATATTGCTCTGGCTTAGGAGAGATTTGTGGCATTACAAAGATAAATCAGCCAAAATCTCACTTTAGGCCCAATCTCCTGTATGTGCGTAGGAGTGTGTATGTAAGTGTGTGTGTGTGCACATGCGTGCAGAACCCTAAAAGCCTAGAAATGGTTTAATATAGCTTTTTTGCACGAACACACCAATTTTTAGGTTCTCTATATTACTGTGCTAGGGGTGGGTGGGCAACTAAAATTCTTGTCATCTGACCATCTATGGAATTTATTTGAAAACCCAAGAACCTAAGGCAAAAGAGGCAGGATATATTTAAGTGTGCTTATATTTTAGTGTGGAAGGAAGGTGAATAATATACAGAGATAGACAGGTGGGCAGAACAGAAAAGGGAGAAAAACACTTATCCAAAGTAAAGAAAAGTATAGGACCAAATGTTGGGGACAAGTTTATGTGTAGGGCAGAGAGAGAGAGAAACTTAGTAGGAGTCTTATTATCCCACTGCTTGAGTTTTGTCAGGGTTTTTTCAGGGAGGGAGTAATCCTTAGGAACATGCCTGACTTTTTCAGCCAATACGAGATGAGGCTGTTGACATGGAATATTGTACGCTTACTATCCCAAGAAGGAAGTGAGAATAGAGCCCTCGGCTCATGAATGTGGTCTTTAATTCTTCTTCTGTGGGGCTCAGGAAAGCCTGACCTCACTCAGCATTGCAATTTTGTGAGAGGACTTCCCCATGTGAATTCCTGAGGCCACATCCGATACCACGAGCTTGTGGCAATAGCACAGCCTATAGAGCTGTCAAGCGCTTGCGGAGAAAAAAACACGACAGTTAGAACGTGTCCTCATGAAATTGGGTCATGGTTTTTCTTCCGTACAATCTCCAGCTTGGGCCAATCTCATGTGAGTACCTGCGCGTGGGAGGTCCCCGGGTGAAGTCATCTCACACACCTGCAATGTACTACCTTCAGAAAAGTTTAGCTACACAATGAGGACAGGACCATAGAAGTACACTCATTAGGTCATCATGAACAGGAAATTAAAACCACAATGGCTCTAAGGAGATTCATTTAAATAAAAGCCAGCCAGGAAACTCCAAGGATAAGAAGTAAATCCTCTCTTTCTCCCCCTCTCATCTCCCTGAGACAGCAGTCATTAATTGTTCATTATAGGGTATCCCATAATATCCTCATCAGCCATATGGGAGCTATTCGTCTATGGGTACAATTTTGTCACAGTTTTATTTAATACAGTTTCACCATCACCCTAAGACTCTTTGTTTCCTGTGTGTGCAAACAGACTTGAATTCTAGGCTTTTTAATGTGACATGTATTTGTTCATTAAGTGTGACATATTTGTCACTGAATATAAAGTAATCAGGCAGACAGGGCATTTTGTCAATCCTGCTGTTGCTTCTTCAATGAACCGACTCCATTAAGGAATGTCTTATTATCTAGCAAAGATTTTATCTGAACGCTTTATCTGCCTCTAATATAGCCAAGAATAAGGAAGTATCAAAACATATAGTATGTATATATGAAAATACATATATACAGTCCATTCTGCTTAACTACAGGTTGCCACTTAAGGAGCTACAGAAATGGAAGTTATACATTCTTGAAGTTTTCTAAAAACTAGTAGGGCCACACATGACCACTTTTATTCTTTCCTAATTGGAGTCTTAGGAGAGGGTCCTTGATGAAAGAGGAGTTCGCAGCATCTAGCTAGAGAAGAGAAAGGGTGTGAAGAAGTGTGTGAATCAGTGAGGGGAGCCCCGAAGAAGGGGAAGAAGAGAGAAGGCCGGGCAGCATAGCGGTGTGGTATGGACCAGGCAGCATGGGCACACCGTGATCGTGACAGCGCCACACCGCACTGTCATCATCTGCCGTGTGCAGCTGTTTTCCTAACCGCACAGGGGGTGCCCCAAACACTGGGGGGGGCATCTTGTCTATTTTTGAAGCCCTGGTTCTAGGCAGAGCGTTGAATCCATTCGTGTTGAATGCAAAGCAACCTTGGGCAGGCATTCGCATCGAGTAAGGAGAAGTGGGCACTGCAGGTCTGTCGCAAAGACTGAAAGTCATGCAGAATGTTCTAACAGTTGCTAACTTCCTCACTTGGTCTTCTGAGTCATCCTCCCTGCTTCGTAGCTGTGATCTGCAGTAGACTCAACCCTGAAGGGCCTCGGCTCCTATTTTGGGTTAATGTGGGCACACGAGCTGGGGAGCTGTGTCTTTCTCAGCACTCTGTATGGGAAAGGACTCAGGGGAGACAGAGAGGGTCGAGGTGGGTACAGGAGAGAAACGCTGGCATTCAAGGGTACTCCTAACGTGGCCTGGAATTCCTTCCAGCTCCACATCCCCCTTATGTTCTGCTTATCATCTTGCTCATTAAACTGAAAGGTAGCCAGTCTTTATGTTTTCACATTTCCATGTGGAAAAGAGCATTTTTCCTCCCCCTGTCCCTAGCCACTCAATTGTAAGTAAATAACATTTCTTCAGACATCTAGACTTTCAGGTAGTAATGGAACATAGGAATCCATGTTTACCTAATTTATTCTGGAAAAGGCAGCAGTAACTGGTGCTGTTGCTGCTAGTAATACTAGAAGTTAATGTTTGTTACTTACCATGCAGTGTGCTAACATCAAACGTATAATCACATTTAACCTTTGCAATGGTACGTTTTATTATTACCGTTTTTCAAGATGAGGAAACAGGCCTACGAAGAGAGGTAAAGTAAGGTGCCCGAGTAAGTGGTGGAGCTAGAAGTTGAAGCTGAGTTACCGAAGTCCAGAGATTATGCCTTAATCACTAATTATTAGCCAATAATTCTTAATGAATAGTACCATCCTTACTTAAAAATTTTTTTAAATGATAGCCATTTGTTTTATGGATGTTATTATCTAGAAAAGACAAATTCTTTTCTCTAACGTTTTATTAAAAAACTCAATAAAACTATTGAACAAATGGTAGGAAACTAAAGGAAATGACCATGCCACATACCTGCAAAATACGATCCCCTTCTCGAATTCGGCCATCTTTGGCAGCAATGCTGTTTGGATCTACCTGTGATGGAGAAAACACACGTCTTCAACCGGATGTGAGACATTCCCCCAGGAACTTAAAAATATGGTTTAAAAAATATTTTTAGTAACCTGGTTCAAAATTCTCTACTGATTTATGGAATGCATGCCAAAGGTTTCTGTCAAAAATCACTGATTCTAAAAGTATAAGTGGACTATTTTAGAATTAATAATAATAATATGAAAGAAAACTAGAGCAGAACTTAATTTGAAGACTATTTTCTCTCTTTTACTCCCTTTTTCCCTTTCTTTCTCTCTTCTTCTTCTTCCTTTTTTTTTTTTAAAAAAACCTCTGTTCACTCATTTCTGTATCCAAACTGTCAGACACAGTCCTCAGCTGACACAATCTTCAGCAGATGTTAATTCTAGGATTCTCTGGACCCAGGAAATTTGCTTTCTAGTAGGGTGATCTTAAATCCTGGTTTAGCTATTTTAGAGAAGCTAAGAGCTATACTGTAAGTCCATACTTACTAAAGAAATTTCTGTCTCATGAGCACATTAACTTATAAAGAGATTGATAAACGATGTTGCTAGAAAATGAAAAAAAATCCTATCCACGTAGATTATTACCAGGCTCTACATTATGGGGTGATGTGTATTAACTATAACTTATTTTAGAATAAATAGATATTTAAAGCTTAAGAGTTTACCAACATTTTAATGGGCCAAGCTTGAATGATGACTTGCAGTCCACTGGGGGAATTCTGTCTATCACATTTTGAATGATGGCTCTAAGCCATTTATTTGAGCTTACTCCATCAAAGCTTTAATTTAAGCAAAGTATTTCAAGTGTAGCATGAGGCTGATCCATCCTCTCCAGATGTTAGGGATTACTTTCTTGTCAGGTGGTGCCGCCTAATAAGTGAATTTGAAATGATCAATCAAGAACAAAGACACTATAATTACATGTAAGAAGCGTAAGGAAAATATTCCTTCCAGGTACATATGTTCCATTCCTGTGGCTTCTTTACTGTCCCTGGAAAGTTAGGCTCCAAAGCTGGCATATTTAAGTGGTAAACAGAGACTTACTAGAGGGAAGGAGGTATGATTAATCAATTGTATCCTACTGAGAAGCTGTTCTCAATCTAAAACTTTGCCTACAAAACTGTAATCAACCTAATGCCAAACTTTGACATTTGTACCTCTGTGCCTCTGACAAAAGACAGTTCTGTGGCTATTTCCTCACCATAATTGGAGGGATTATCATAGCTGTCCGTTTAAAAGAGGTATATAAGTCAAACATTCTCTGGAGATTTTTCCATTGCAATATCCAGTCAGTAAATTCTTGGGTAAAGTGATAAAGAGTAACATTTACATTTATAGAGCTGGTTAATTTTCTAAGCGCATTAATTACATTATTTTTTCCATATTCTAAACACCTCTATAAAACCAATGAGATAAGCATTGTTGTATCAAGTGTCTAGTCGAGGAGCTGAAGCTCAGTGAGTCAGGTAATGATGTTAAGATCATGGCCAAGAACGCTTGGAACAGCATGGACATTAATTAGTATCTAGTTTGTCTAACTTCTTTTTCACACATATACACATACACATACATGGTTTCACATACACATATGTGTGTATACATAATATGAGAAGGAGTCAGGCAATACACATACACCTATGTACATATGTGTTTGCATGCGTGTGTGTGTGTATAGATAATTTTCAGTATTAGGTATATACAATTAAAACAAATTGTACCTTACTACTTCTCACAAAATGATTTTTTGGTGAGTCTTAAAAAATCACCTACAATAATAAATTTTACTTCACATTTTTTTTCAGAGTAATTAACGCTGAGAGTGTTTCACATTTAAGCACCTCACTTTCTGACAGTGATTCCAGGGTTGAATAACACAAATTCGTAGATACATTCCTTGGATATTCAAATGTATCAGTCTTGCCAGCAGAGTAAAATATGTAATATTTGTGATATTAGATGTAAAACAATTAGTCAATGCTCTTGTTAACAGCACTGATAAAAGGAATGGAAGGACGAATGTTTGCTCATCAGAAACTCTGCTTGACTTTCTGCATACGTAGGGGAATTTATTCAAATTTAGACAATGTTCCCATTTTTGCAGTTTTCCTTACTGGGGATTCTGTGGTGAAAGCATCCCCATTAAACAAGCTGATAATAATTACATTACTTGGGCAACATAATTTACTTCCCTAATTGAAAGTGACAAGTATTGGAACATGGCCAATTCTTCACAATCAAGCCTCCCAAGGATATTCTCATCGTGAGTCATTTGACTCATTCCTCGCAGTCTCCCTCCCCCTACCTCCCCTCCTCGGCATTTCTTACCTCACTGACATAAATGCCCGTGTCTTCTTCATCATCCGTTCGGTAACAGACTGTCAGGCCCAGCTTCTCTTGACTGCTAACACGACACAGCTCGACCTCCTGAGAGAAAAACACACACAGAACGACATTTATCTCAGAAAGAAACCCCACAGCAGAACGGAGAACTCACTGATATTCTCTGGGTCACCCTGGGAGGTTTTCATAATTACTGCCCAACATTTGAAATTAACTTACGTTACCAAAATCTTCCAAATGTATCTTTAATGTGTATTTCTGTATAGTCAAGCCAATGTTTCAAATTTTCATGGTACAGGTGGAAAAGTACAATTCTTTTGTATCAAATCATAAACTTAAAGCTTAAAAATTACACAATAAAGTATAAAATATGCATAAATCAGTAAGATATTTGAGACTGTCAAAGTAGGCAGAAAAATATTCATAAAAATACTGGGAGTTACTGTGATTTTATTTGTATTTTTGTAAAACAAAACAAAGTTCAAATTAAAAAAGACTACACTGGGCTCTGTATCAATTCTTCTTTTGAGTTCTACACAATATGATAATCAGCAAGTGGTTTGTGTAGCTCAGGTCGAGGCTTTCTATTATTTTGTAGAAGCTCTCACCCTTGGAATGAAATGGGTTCATCCAGGCTGAAGGGAGAGACATCAACAGGCATATGGGCAGAGGCAATGATTCAAAATGTAGCAGTAAATGAACATGGAAACACATTTACTGAAACACATGGCTAAGGGGCTTGAAATGGCAGTCCTTAGGTAATGTATATGGAATCTATTTTCTGATTTATGTTCAGTAAAATAATAATAAATTTCAGTGTATTTCATTTTTATATAATGAAATAGACTTGTACTATTCTCAGAAACAAATGACTTTGGGATAAATTGCATAATTCCAAGCACTAAAAGACAAATTGATGTTCTCATCATGGAGAACTTGTTCCTATTGGGTGAAGAATATTAAGCCCTTTGGTAAATAATCACATGAGATAAAACAAAGTAAATTTAAATGGGAAAAGAAGTCTGGATTAAGTTTCTGGAACTCGGGCTCTGTGGGAGTTGCAAATTTGCCTGCCTTGCGTAATGCTTTTTCTCCAGGTCCTAGAACAGGGATAAGCATAGTATGGGCACTCAGTAAATCCGGGCTGAAGGGTGGCCTCTTTTATTTCAAATCTTTCCTGGTGTTTGTAACTTTCGGTAAAACAATAATTAAGCAGTCTTTCCTCTTTAATGGGAGATAGGTTTCGTGTGCGTGTATGTGTGTGTACGCATGTGTGTACGTGAATGAAAAGAAGATTAGGAAGTTTGATTATAATAAGCATTCATTTAAATGTGTATTATCTGAAATAGTTACCAGGACTAAATAAAGAAAAACTCACTTAACTTCAAATAAGAGAATATTTTCCAGTACACTGTGTTGCATTTGAGGAAGGATCCTCCCTTTCAATTTTGTATCTCAGGGCAGGCCTTGTAAGTAGAAAATAACCATTTATTTTCAATCATGCTATCAACCATGGGTAAATCCTTAGTACGGGTGGACTATCATAAGCTCTAGTGACCAATAATTTTATAGCTGATAACAAATAAAACAAAATGTAGCTCCTCTCTCCTGAGGTATGTACTGTAAGTTGGTGAACTCCCTGAAACTACAAAGAACGACTTTGTAACTGGTTGGCAACGATACTCTAAATTCCACTACCGCGGTTAAAAAGGGCATGGTGTATGCTAAACAGTAAAGAAAAAAAGGTGGAAAGTCCTTTTATCTTGAGGAAGAATAGGAAACAGTGGTGTGATTTGGCACCAGAAGTAAAAAGTATATACCCGGCGAGGGCATTTTCAAAACTGGCAATCATTAATGCCTCCAGAGGGAAAAAGTACTTGACGGAAACCGTAACCTTAGGAAGAAATTACAGCAACCAAAGAGCTTCAATTACAGCAATGCAGTATACGGTTAAGGAGTAAAGAAGCTTATGATTCCTAGGAGGCCTACAAGGAAACCTAAACGCTCCATAAAGAACTGAGATTGGGACCTTTAAATTTAAGCAAACGAGGAGCTGTAGTCAAAGCTGTGCAGTGTCCTTCTGATAGGAGGGGAGAAAGTCCCTGTGTTGTGGGAAGACACTTCCAGAGGGAGACTTGTTTTGCAAGTGTTTTCTCAACATTCTCAAGGCTGCAGCCTGGCTTTGGTGTTTGTTTAGGAGATGTGCACTGAAATATTCTGCAATAAAATGGAACCAATCTATGAAGACACAAAGGGCAGAATCCACCCATAAGACTTCAATGGCACAAATCAAAGCATCAACTCGAGAATCACAATGGAAAAGAAGACTAAGATCCTGAGGTCAACATAATTTTTCAATATTGTCATCCTCTCCGACCTAAGCAAAACTGTGGTATAGGTCTCAAAGTTACCTATAACATCTTTGTTTTTAATATCCCATGTGTGAACACTGAACACCCTCATATTCCCTTCTAACTGCCTGGAGTTGCTAGAGAACTGCCTGTCTAGGCAGCCAGTGGAATTCAGGTTTGCCATCTTATCTATCTATCCCCTAGCAAAGTGGGGCAATTAATGTTACCTTCTATTTTCTCACAAGTAGCTCTTAGCATATAAAGAAAAGTGATAAATATTTCTTAAAGGGATCACCATTCATAATTATTTTTATTAAGTTTATAATTTTACTTCCAGTATAATTAACATACAGTATTCTATTAGTTTCTGGTGTACAATACAGTGATTCAACACTTCTATACAGTACTCCGTGCTAACAGTGGTAAGTGTCCTCTTAATCCCCATCACCCATTACACCCATCCCTCCCCCTCACCTCCCTTTGGGTAACCATCTGTTCATTCTCTTTCGTTAAGAGTCTGTTTCTTGGATTAATAATTATTTTAAATATTGCCCACTTAGGGTTTTGTTCATATTAATGAAGACTGAAAATACAAAGCCTTAATTCGAAGGACTGAACTTGAGGTGGCAGGATTCCAGGCTCTGAGGGAGACTCAAGTGAGATTTCCTGGATCCCACAAACCACCCAACACCAGTCCCAAGTGTGGACTTGCCATTCTTTCTTTGAGAATGTTTCAGACACTGCGTATTTCACATTAGTACACAGAAGCATACATTTTAGAATCAAAGTTCCTTTAATTCTATGATAAAATAACTTCTAAGCATCTACCTGTAGAGCATTTTGTTTGTATGAGGCAAAGGTGCTTTGTAAAGCCTGATTATCTGAAAGACAGTCTCTAGTACAGGTTTAATTTAGTATTCCTCTCGCAAAGCACACAAGCCTCTGACTTCTGAAGAAACAACCTCCTGGTAATACAGAATGTTTTCCCTAACAACTTTCATACCTTTCCCTCTGTCGCTAGGAAGCTGTTTGATGAAAAACATAAAAGTGAAATGCTACCTCTGTACATTTTCTCCACAGAGACAATTCACAGGTGTATGCGAATCAAAGCCGAGCTTGCATGATGGCGCTGCTAACCATCCTTAAGTCATTTGTGACTGGAGTGGAAAATCGCTTCATACACCTGGTGAAACGACATTCATTTGGCTTAAATGTGCTTTAAGATGCTATGTTCTGGAAACATGTATAAAGTCCCCTTAAAAATGAAATCATAGTGCCTAATTCTGTGAGAAACCGATTGCATGGAGATTGAGGGTGGAGGAGGTTAGTTAGTAAAGCTTGCCGTGAAACATCCGTCCGGGCATAGGAAGAATGGGATCCATACGTAAATCAGTTGCCCTACAGTGCTGTGAAATTTTTATATAGGAGAAATAGGGAACTTAAAAAGAAAAAATATCCTTTTGGTTTCTAGATAGGACTCTGTCGCTGAAGAAGAACTGAGGCTTGAAAGCGTCGACAATGGCTTTTAAGGCAAATTGTTTCCAAACTCTTAGAGAGCTTGGAGGCCCACGAAGAGAAAATTCAGAGGCAGTCAGTACCGTGCAAGTCTCAAGACAACCCAGGGCCAGACAGGGTGGTCACTGATGTCAACTGTCAACTGACAATCATGGGAGATGGGGGCCCTTGTGTCCATATCGTCCTTTCCTTTTATTTGTGTTCCTGGTTTGTATTTATCAGACGACAGACGCGCTACTCTATAGGCTTAGTATTAATCTTATATCATTGTCTTACATTTTGTAATGTTGATTAGTAACTAGTGGAATGCCATGCTGAGTTGTTCTAACAAAACATTAAAAAAAAAAAGAATTAGTGGGAAGTATAAAAACTTTAACTCCCACAGCTAAGGGAAGCTGGATAGTCTACTGTGAAAATATTGCTTCATTATCATTAACTCCTCAATAGTGAAAACCAGGTATAATAGTAAGAAATAAATAACAAAATCCTGGAAATCCCACATTGCTAGGACAACATCGGGCTCACATACTCCACCTCTAAACATCCTTAAGAAACTGCTGCCCCTCGTAGCTAAATCATGTTTCTGTAGAGACGGCAGGGTAAAAGTGAGAGCAAATGGTAATGTCTTTCCACCAACAACCTTAACTTCAGGTCCTTAGTCAACTACTTTTTCTTTCTCAATGATATTTTTATGAAATGCAGGCAGCTTTTAACAGCCCAATTTTCTCCTCTTAGGAACTCTCTGGATTCTTTGGGAAATAAAGAATTCACATTTTTCTAGGCCCAGGTTGTCTGCTTCTCACTGTGGGCTTTGAATCACCTTAGGAAGCCATAAATTACTCATTTTGAATGGATTTTATACCTTAACAAAGAAATATTAATTTTGTGTGTATTGTTAATCAGGGTAGGGTAGATTCATGACGCCAGTAATCGGTAGTCAATGTCATCAGTTCAGACCAGGAATAGAAATGGGAGACTCAAATTCAAGGGAGATGAGAAGTGATACCCCAACTACATACTGTTGCTTCTACCATGTCAACTAGAGAATCATGCCAACTGCATGGAAAGCTGTTCTTTGATGGGCTCTCACCCAGTCCTGTTCTGTCTAAAACAAAGACCAATCGCATGTGGAACTAGGGGAAAACTTCCGTTTATACCAGTTATTTTTTTTTGTATCTTTTGAGAAAACTGCAGTTTCTTTTAGGTATTAGGATCATGTGGTTTACCTTTGTAAAAATCCTGAAATCCAGGATTATTCACAGGTAACTCTTGAGTTTTGAACAGACATGAACTTGATCATTTATTAGCTTACTAATGGCATTGCTAAATACCTACTGTCATTTATGGCTGGATTTTCTGATTTATATGTTAGTTCTTGGCGGGGGGGGGTGTCTTCATCAAAATTTGTTCAACATGCCATAAACAACGCATAGAAAAAACAATTAATGAACTGTCATTGCCCTAGTTGCTTTTCTTCTAAAATATCCACTTCCAGTGCTCCACTGTCTGATGAGCACGGATACTCCAGTATTCCTACTCTAGTATGTTTGCCCATATGCTAGACCTTGAACCTACTGATTCTTCCACTTTTCGCATTCAATAATCCCCTCATGTCCTCCCCTCTCTCCTTACACAGCTTGGAATCACAGTTACCCATGATAATCTTTCATAAAAATCTATAGCTCCCTTGTGGTTCTCTGCTTCCACTGTAACACCCGACAAAAAGTTAATCATGGGTAGACCCAGATATTATTTCCTTGTGTTCCCACCGGAGCAACTGCGTTGTCCTGGAGGAAAATGCACAACCATGCGGACCACATTGATTATTTCACTGTAAATTCATTACCACAAATCTCAAATAGATCATCCATGCTGCCCGACAATCACATTATACTTCCTTTGTCCATTTGCTCCTGTTTATCTCAAATTTCCAATAGGACCTACCCACGTTCAGTTGATGAACTTGCCTCAGAGCCCACTGGATGCTAGATTATTGTTACTTCAATCTTCCACTCTCCCAGATGGTATTTTATACCCCTTTTCTCTGTAATTCTGCCATAGTGTCTTTTCTCCCTTCACTTTTAGGCAATATCCTATCTTATGCTTCATGAAGAAAAAAGAAACCATGAACCTTCTGCTTAGTGTATCAACCTAAATTCACCTGTAGCTATCCTGTGGGATGTTCCTCTATTACAATGAAAGGGAGAGACCCAACTCTCTCAAAGGCCAATGTCTCCACTCATGCTCTGTAGACCACTCCCCTTTTTAAAAATGTTTTATTTTTCAAGACCTTTTCTCTTTAATTATTCCCTTTCTTCCGTATTATCAGTTTCTCTTTCCTTGTTAGATCATTCCCACTGCCACACCACACCCACAAAGCATTACTATGATTTATACGGGGTGAGACAATTGGAAATCCAACACATATGGTATGGTGGTCAGCTCTAGGTTGGGGCCTGCTGGAAGAAGCTAATAAAAGTGCATTGGAAGAGATAACAGAATTGACCCTGGTGTTCACCAAGACCAAATTTCCAAGCAGACAACACTGACTACACAAAGGTTACGGAGATAGGAAACAGCATGTATGTTACAGGAGCTTTAAGTAGTTAATGTGTGTGAATCTAAGGGTTTAAGACTGGGGTGGGTGAGGGGTTACAGTGAAATAAAAACAGGAGAGATAGACAAGGGCCATATCATGGAAGGATGGCCACACCATACTAAGTAATTTGGATTTTGCAAAAAGTAAAGAGGAGTCACTGTAAAAGAAGTAACACAGTCTGATTTGCAGTGAGGAAAAATGGCTTCAGCAGTAGCATAATGGGTGAGCTGCAGGGGTTAAGAGTCTAGTGGGGAATGTTACTAGTTTTGCAAGAGGAAATAAGAGCTTGGATGAAAGTAGTGGCTTATCAGTCTTTGACACAGTTACTATTATTTTTGTTTTATTGATGAAGAAAATGAGGCATAGAGAGGTTAAGTAACTTGCCCAAAGTCACACAGCAAGTCAGAGGCAGAGCTGGGATTCAAGTTCTAGCTAAAAGGCCAAGCCTGAATTCTCAACAGCTTCTTCCTCCAGTTCCATCTAAAGTTCTTTCTCCTTTTGAGTTCTCAGCTTCAATGATACTTTTTAGATGGTATTCTTTCCCATCCCTCTTTCTTATGTAGGGCTCTGAAAATTGTCTATCAGAATTTTACTGATGCTTACTAACTTCTTAAAAATTATTACCACTTATTCTCTCTTCTTTTATTAGAAAATCTGTATTTTACTCAGTTCGTTACTTTTTAAAATTGTTTGGTTTTTTCTAGTCTATAAACAGGTCTTTGCTATGTTTGTTATATCCTACAATTCTTAGATGTGAGACAAAGAAATACAGCTCTTGGGGATGGTGCCGTGCCCTCTTGTTCACATTCCCAGGGCCAGCATAGTCTGAAAACTTAAGTGAAGCCCCAGATTCATTTGTTGGGTGAGTTAACTGCTATAGTGGGTTGGGATGTAGGCTAAAATTGCTTTTTCTATATTTGTATCTGTATTGTATTTCTATATTTCCTATAATTGTATTAGATTCAGTAGGATACATTGAGAAAGCTATGAAAACAATAGATGTGACTTAATCTCTTACAATCTCTGCCAACAAGAAAACTAACCAGAATTAACTGAAAATTAAGTGAAATTATCTATAAATTACTCACTCTAAGAATTCCTCTAGCAGATTCAGTTTTTACTTATTTTATTCACTTGACATTTTCTTAGCACCTGCCAAATGCCAAGAACTATATTCAGCATTAGAAACTTTATATATCGACCATTGTGTTTTTGTATCATTATTCATGAGTGTTTTACAAATAATATTTCATTTAGTTTTACAAAAATATCACAGGGTTATACATTGTATAGGAGTTTCTGGCCCACCCGACATTCACTTTCTCTCTTTTTGGAAACATGACCCTAAATTTCTTGCGCAGAATTACATCTTTCTCTTTCCCATTCTATAGGTTTTCAGGTCTGATTCCAGGCTCCAAGGGTAGACAGGGGACCTCCATGGTAGCAAATTAGTATATTTTATTTCCTTAGCTGTAGTGATTGTTTTAGGGGTAGGTATTTGGTTCAGTTCAAGCCCATCAAAACTAGGCTCAAGACTTTTGTTGAAACTATTGGGAAAAAAACCACTTGTCTTTTCTGTTGTAATTAAACCTGCAAGAATGTAGATGAAGAACATCTCAAAGCTTTATCTTACCACAATATACAGACCGGAGGACGGATTCAACAAAGAAAAGATTAAAGCCAAAACACGGAGAAAGACGAATTCAGTGGCATCATTTGAGCCCTCACACCAACTTATGCCTGAAAGACCAAACTCTTGGCATTTTTTCAGTTTGTTATGCCACCCCATCTCCTCTCTTTCTTTAAAGCATTTGTTTCTTCTGTTTCTTGGATCACCATTTCAGTTGATTTTAGTAGATATTATAATTCCATTTTATAGATAAGGAAATTCAGGGCCAGCATTAAGTAATTAACCCAAGGTCACTTAGTAACCATTTTTCTAAATCAGAAATTGTACACAGGTTTTTGTTTTGTTTACTTGAAAACTTGTTTTTCTTTTTTTTGATAATCAATAGACTTTTCTAGTACAGTGGTCAGTTAAGAGCTCATTGTCTAGACTGAGGCATAAGCATAAAAGAACTCACAATAGTGCGCTAAGTGGAAGGGCTGCAATTTTAAATAGGATGGCAGGGTGAGCTTCATCAGGGGGAAGGTACTGGAACAGAATCAGGAAAGAGAGGAGGCATTTAGCCATGCAGTCATGTGGGGTAAGCAACCCAGGCAGAAGGTAATCCAGTGGAAATGCCAGGAGTGTGCCTGGCAGGTTGGAGGAAGAGCCAGATGACAGTCTCTCTAGAGCTGAGGGAGCGGAGGCTGGGTAGGAGATCTGATCACAGAGGTGAAGGGGCTCCACACTGCACAGGGCCTGGCAGGCCTTATAAAGACTTCGGCTTTACTCCAAGTGATGTGGGAAGCCTTTGGAAGCGTTCCTGCAGAGGAGTGACTGATCTGGCTTCACTGTGTGTCTTGGCACTCATCAGATGTGTGATAACTACTTTTTTCTTAAATTTCATATCTTTTCTGGAACCACACTCCCTTTATTTTTAACCCTGGAAATTACAACAACAGTGGCTCGCATTTGTTGTGTTGGGTAAACTGCCAATCACGGTACACAGATTACCCCTGTTGACCGTCACAAGTTTAAGCAGGAGATATTATTACCATCTCCACTTCGTAAGTAAGGAAACTGAGACAGGGAGGTCAGAATGAAAAATGTAAGTCTTTCTTTCATACATAAGCCATGAACAGTTATGAAATTAGGACAACTGAGGGAACGTAAGGACTTGTTTTTCTGATATTCAACTGAGGCAGAAGAATAAATTCCTTCTATTTCATTTTTAATACTGATTAAATTTTAAGGAAATAATACGATCAATTTATTTCATAGAATTATTTGGAAGGGATTTTAGCCACAGTTTAACTTGCCCTCCAATCCGTCAATGTAAATGACTTACTCATGTTCACAGAGTAATTCAGTGGCACAGCTGGGAGTGGAAACCAGGCCTCCTGTCATACAACTGCATTTTCCCATGGTTATCTATCTGGTTCTTCTATTATTCTTTAAGTCATTCTCTCCCGGAACAGGGGTGGGGGGGGATTGTGTGCAGGGAAGAGAGTATGTTGAGAGGCCAAAATCATGGCGGGGGGTGAGGGAAGCTGACTGAAGCACCTTGTGCAGGTGGGATGTGTGGAGGCGGGAAGCAGGTTGAGCAGCTGACGTGAGCCGCACCATATGCCGAAATCAAGGTGATGAATACAGGACTCAAGAGAGAAGGGCTTGAGTTGAATTTTTTTTTTTTAGTATTCTTTCATCCCTTCATGTACAATAAGTTTTAAAAAGAGGGAACAGCATATAACGTTTATATAAAAGTACTGTGCATTCGATGAGAGGCTCAAACGTGTGTTCTCGTTCAGATAATACGGCTTTTCACCTGGTCCTGCTGTCCTTATTCTATCTCCACTCCTGGTGTTTGTAAGCTAACTTTTCTTTGAATTACTGGAAAATCAGTTTTTCAAAAGAAAGTTTAGCAGCATTTCTTTGATATTAGCAGTGTGGTTTCTGCAAAGTAAATAGTGGAAAAGACAGGGTGACCCTTTGTGCCTTGGTAGTCCCGCATTCAATGGCTGCACCTCTTGCCATGCTTTTGAGCTGGCCATGTTTTCGGTAAACGAGATCAGCTAAAGAGATACATCTACTGTGTGGGATGCTGTTTTATAGGGGAAAAAAAATTTTTTTTGTTTTTTGAAGAGGCAGATATTTACTAGAGAAAGGCAAAATGTCTTTTACCTAAATATAAGGGTCGGTACAGACCATCTATAGCTACTTGAGGTGGCGGTGTAAGCACTGTAAAGAAATAAAAGCAAAATCTAACATTCACAAAATGATTCTCAGGAACACCTTCTAGGGAAATTAGTAAACCGGAACTGAAATAGGTTATAAGTATCAACTTCAGAGGACAAGCTATCGTGGGTATCACTGCTTTATCTTAACGGGAAACGATGTCATTAGCAGTCAACATTTTGGAAACTTGGAAGCTCTGTTCAATATTTGGCACGGAGGTTGAGGCCCTGCCTACCCCCCGAGAGAGCAGATACGTGGGTAAGGACAGAGTGGTGAAGACGCAGAATGAAGAGTACCGAGAGGTAATGGAAGATAAACCCAAGAAGGAGTATATCTAGGTTTGGTAGGACTGAAAGATGGCTCCAAAGGTCACAGAGTTTAGTAGAGATGGTAGATTTACCATGTACTTGGGCTAAAGGCTACTGAAAGGAAAGCGTCCAGGACATGGTAACAAAAACTACCCTTTGAACT
This sequence comes from Ursus americanus, assembly GCF_024610735.1. NCBI lineage: Eukaryota > Metazoa > Chordata > Mammalia > Carnivora > Ursidae > Ursus > Ursus americanus. Next base: position 34,237,434 of record NC_142151.1, on the reverse strand, counting down.
TGCATGGAGATATTAATCTAAATTTATTAGCTAATATTCCATTGATCATGTTTCAGGTTGTGTCAATATGTTGATATGCAATGACTTTTTTTGTGAAAAACAGTGCAAATCTGTTTCCTTCACAAGTGGGGCAGATTAATTATAAAAGTTACAAAGATTTTATGTGATAAAACATATTATAGAATAAATTTTTCCTGGAAATGGATCAAAGCAAGGAGTCTTTTCATATTATATTTTTATAACCAATGTTTAAGACACCAATTAAAAATATGATCAATAGTGAATTAAAGTTTATTATGAAAATCCAAAATATTGCCTGTGCTACTATAACCACACAACAATACGGTACTTTACTCCAGCATCTGATGATCAGTAAGAAATATGATCCACAAAATTAATTATTAAAAGATGCTTGGAGTTCCATATCTCCAGATTGGTACCATGTGTGTAATAATAATTTTTGGAGGTAAATACATACTGATTAATTGTAGGCGACAGCTGATCCTGAATTCATGCATTATTTCATTGGTGCGTTCTACATTTTGCCGCTGGTCACGACCCCAAAGTGTCCAATGAAGTCATTTAAAAGCACCAATTTTAGATTTTTCCTTTTCTATCCCTTCTTTTTGGAGCCAGCTCTCCCAGTTATTTTTTAATGCCAGTCTATTATGATACATGAAATGCATTGTGTCTTTATTGTACTGGCAATAAAATTCTAATAACATGCATTAAAACCAATTAGTAGACCTGAATATCTCCTGATCTGATGAATGAGAAAAGGAGGGTCTACATTTATCTTTTTCAGATATTATACATTGAGTTCCAGACTGGGAGACGCCCGTGTCTATGTTGACACAACAGAAATTTGTCAATCCTTCTCAGAACTTCTTTTTATTTGAAAAGCATTCAGGAACTTTTCCAGTATGTGTTATTAAGGAAACATAAAAGGAAGATTAGCAAAGCAGAAGAAGAATGGGAAATAAATAAACCTGTTGACAAGATGAACTTTATTTCCATCAGCTGGTTACCTAAGCAGGAAACACAGGCTTTTCTAATGAGGCTCTGGGTTATTATTGCAAGTCTTTTCTAAGCTATTTTAGAGTGGGGCTGGGAGCTTTTCCCGTGGTCATGATAACAGGAAAAGGTACAAGATTTTTAAACCTGTCACGGTCCCATAAATGTCACAATAACCATTCCCCAGTTGTTTTTTTTTTTTTTCTGTTCTTGTACCTGTTTAGTAAAGTAACATTTTCATATAACTAAATGTGCCCACTTATCTCTATAGATATTTCTCATCTAACCAAGGAAATTAAACCCTAAAAATAGATCTATTCCAATATATAACAATAAGTCATAAAATGTTGAAGTTAAAGCTTTGTGCTTCACTCAACATTTTACCTTTTCTCAAAAAAACTCAAGTTACTTGATGAATTTTTCTTTTCTTGAGTCAAGAAGCAAGGTATGAATTTTACCTCTTAGAAGGAAGAGCATTCATTGTGGGGAGGTGTGCACATTGTTAAATACTGGAGGAGCTCCCCAAAAATGTATGTAATATTACTGAATGGCATAATTTCATATACACATATTTTCTTTTTTGCTTTTTTTTTCTTTCAAATGTTTATTTAAATTCTGTTAGGTAACATACATTATAATACTGGTTTCGGTAGAATTCAGTGATTCATCACTTAGGTACAACATCCAGTCCTCATCCTAACAAGTGCCCTCCTTAATCACCATCACCATCTAGCCCATCCCCCACCCACCTCCCTCCAGCAACCCTCACTTTGTTCTCTTTAGTCTCTTATGTTTGCTTCCCTCTCTGCTTTTTTCCCCTTCCCATATGTTCATCTGTTTTGTTTCCCATATACACATATTTTCTAAATTTACTCACAGTTCTTTATCTGTCCCCATAGGACTCATAATTAGTGGTGGATTGTAACAGCACCGATATTCTCTTACCATCTATTTTTAAAAATGGAAAATGAATGCTATTATAGACTTTTGTGAGCTGGTAAATTTTCATAAGAATGTATGTATTCTCACACATATGTATTGGTTTTTATTCTACATGGTGTAATTTTCCCAGTGATGGATGGACAGATATATAATTGTATGTTTGTATAATCATGATGCCAATTTATATCATTTTAAAGGCATCTGAGTAGTATTTTATGATATTGGATACACAAAATAAATGATCAGGTTAATTTTAAATGTTTTATTTATTTAACATATTTATTAAAATTATTTTATGGTTATTTGCCCACCTGCTTTATGAAACTGCTTTTTCCTTGGGCCTTTGAAGAGTAGGCATATTTCTCTATTTGTTGTTAATGAGATTAGTCTGATCATTTTGGCCACTTGAAAATTAACTTCAATCACTGCATTATGTATTCTGCAGTCTGGTTTGGTAACTACATACAAAAACATCATCAAAATTAACCTGAAGTTTATCAGCATCTGTTCACTACTGCATAATTTATAATAGCAAAACATCATGAAGGTCCTCAATGTCCACAATATGGGAGTTCTTAAATAAGGGAATTTCTAAACAATGGAATATTGACTCCAAAGAATTTTATAACATGGGAAATGATCATGATAAATACTGGCAGGAACCAATTTACACTTCCTGGCTGGAGAAACCCAGGCCTCAAAGGGTCCAGAGATAAAGTTAGAATAAAACTAAGCTTGCAGTTAAATTTCATGAAATACACAAGAAACAATGCACTAAGAGTGAGATTCAACAAGAGAAAAAATATTAAACAGGCATCATATTTGGAAAGACACTGCAAATATATATAGGGGGATTTAACATAATGAAAAAAATAGAATTGCAAATATGAGTAAAGAGTGGATATAAAAATAACCAATATAAAGCATAAATTATAGAATAATTGAAATTAAAATTTAATAGATGTGTTTAACAGTAGATTAGACATATCTGAGGAGAGAATTACTCAATTAGAAATTAGTGAACCAGTAGATAGATTTGACAAAATTATCTAGAATGCACACACAGAGACAAAGAAGTGAAAAATAGGAAATAGAAGTTAAGAAACACAGAGATAAATGCTGAGAATATTACCAAACTGATGAAAACCATTAATCCAGAGATTCAGGAATCAGTATCTTTATTGTGAATTGTATCTGTATTGTGTGTGAGTCAAGATACAGAGGGATGGTATCTTTGCCGTGCTGAAGCAAAGATCTGCTGATTTAGAGTTCTATACCGAGGGAAAATATCTTTTTTAGAACAAAAGTAAAATAACAATATTTTCAGATAAACAAAAACCCAAAATATTTTGCCAAGAGCACACTCTATGCATCTAAAAGATGCATTTCAAGGTCAGAAGGCAAACTCAGGTGTAAGGTCTGAGATGCAAAAAGAAGTGAAAAGAAAAAATAATTTAAACAAATATGGAACGCATGTTATAAATTATATTGTGTATAATGGCTTAAAGAGTCAAAATAAGGCCAAAAAATGTTAAAATGCTTATAAAGGTAACACATAAATCAGGAGGGGCCTGGTTAGAGTCTTAAGTGTTCTTGAGTCCCTATATTCCTATTCAGGAGGAGGGTTAAAATATTGCTTAATTATAAAAATTGATGAATTAAGATTTCTAAGATAAGACTAAAAGAACAGAAATAGTATATATTCTCATCCAGCAGAAGGGAAAACATGGAACGAGAAAATAGATGACCAAGTCACATAAAAGATGAAAACGAAACAGAAGAGAGAAAACAAATGAAGCACAATATAAGATAATGAGAGTAAGCCCAAATTTCTAAATAATTACAATAAATATAAATAGACTAAATGATATAGTTAAAAGACATAAAATAACAAAATAGAAATGCAAGCAAACCACCACCACCGCTAGGCCAAAAGAACAACAATCCAGCTACACAAAAATTGTACAAAAACACCTGTAATAAGATGTTATAAGAAACATGTGTAAAAAATAACAGTTCAGAAAAGTGGAAAGTAAAAGTGGCAAAAGCTTTGTCATGAAAGACTAAGAGAAAGCTGGTGTGGCTGTGTTAGCAATATAATAAAATATATCATCGAACAAAGATCATCAAAGAAGTAGAGTCATTACATAATTTTTAAAGAAAAGTTAAATTGACCAGGAAGAAATAAATATTCTGTACTTGGATGCACCTCGAATTATGACTTCAAGTTGTAGAAAGCAAAAATGATACAACTAGAATTTTGGCAAATCTATCACTATAATGGTGACTGATAGATAAATTAGGCAAAGTAAGTTTAAGGATGTAGAATATTTGAACAATGTGATTAACAAGCTTGATCTAACGTATAGCTATAGAGTATTCCCAATAAATGCAGAATATATATATTATTTTCAAGTGTGAATTAATCACTTATGAAAAGATTCTCCTTAACCATAATAGCAAACACATTAATTTGTGCTTGACAGTGTTCTAAGCACTTTACAGTACATTTAATTCTCACAATTCTGAAGTTTTGATATACAAATATCCCCATTTTGCTTATGAGAAAATTGAGACACAAAGAGGTTAAGTGATTTTCTCAAGGTAACACAACTAGAAAACAGAAAAACTGGATTAGAGAGTCTGTGCTCTTATCTACTATGGAACACTACAGAAAAAAGCAGCAATTGTTAGGAATAAAGCTAATGAAAAGATGTGTAAGCACCTTATGGAGAAAATTATAAAATCTATTGAAAGACATTAAAGACCTAGAGAAAAAGACAGCTCATGTTCATGAATTGGCAGAATCAATACCATAAAGGAGTTCATTCTTCCTAAATTGATGAACAAATTCAAAATCCCTATAACATTGTTATGGACTTGCGCAGCTAATTAAAACATTTATATGAACTGCAAAGGACAAAGCACACTGAAGACACTTGTGAAGAATAAGGTAAGAGGATTATCTAGCCAGCTACCAGGACTTCGAATAAAGCTACGGTACAACTTAAGACAGTATATTTTGTCATACAGTTTGACAAACTGACCAATGGAACAGACAGGAGAAACCAGAACCAATTTCCACCTACACAGAAACTTGATTTATGATGGAGTTGTGATTACATATCAAGCAAAATATGGACTTTCAATTACTAGTACTAAGAGAACATGTAATCCATATTGAAAAAAATAAATAAATTTGGGCCCCAAGCTCCAACCATAATAAAAAAGAATCTATGTGTGTGGGGGTGGGAGGATGGGTGATAGGTGATGGGGATTAAGGAGTGCACTTGTCATAATGAGCACAGGGTGATGTATGGAATTGCTGAATCACTGTATTGTACGCTGGAAACTAATATAACACTGTATGTTAAGTAACTGGAACTAAAATAAAAACTCAAAAAGCCAAAAAAAATTAACTTCCCTCCTCTCCATATTTCTCCTCATCCATTCATCTTTTTGAGATTCCTTATTCATTCATTCATGCCACATCAACAATAAAAATAACAAAAATACAAAAAAAAGTTCTGTGTGAATCAAAGATTAAAGCGAAGAGCAAAATTATTTTTAAAAACTTAGAATACAAAATAAAAATAGGAAAATTTTTAAACTAGATACAAGACGCATAAACTATAAAGAAGCATATTAACATATTTTATGATATTAAAATTAGGAACATTTTAAAGCTATAAGATATCATGAAAAAGAGAAAAGACAAGTCACAAACTGAGAAATAATATTTGTAATACAAATAAAGGATTGATTTCATAATTTGTCATATGAACAATTTTTTTTTTTAAATTGATCAATAGAAAACCAGTATAGAAATGAGCAAATACCAACATGGCATTATACAGAAGAAGAAAACTGAACAGGCCAATAAACACATAAGAAGATGCTCAACCTTATTAATAATCAGGAGAAAGTAGATTTTATTTTAATTCTTTTAGGAGAAAGGAGATTTTAAACTACAATATGATACATGGAAAAAACTAATTATCACAATATGATAACTGGAGAAAATTATGTCTGGAGAAAATCATAAGTCTAAAAATTCCAAGTGTTTTTGGGAAAGTGGTGCCTAGGAGGACCTTCACGCTGTTGGTAGGAGTTAAAATTGGCTCAGGCACTCACTGCTTAGTGAATATGCGTATCCTATACCCAGGAGGTTCCCCTAGAAAGCTCTAATATGCATTAGTCTATACACAAAGGAATATTCATAGCAACACTGTAATATTATAAAGCTGGAAACAACTCAAACGCCCACCAAGTGAGTACATAAACTATGCCATTTTCATAAATGTTAATCCTATAACAGAAGTAAATATTAGTGAATTACAGCTATATATAACAACTTGGATCAACTAGGAACTAGGCTCATAATTCTGAATAAAAAATACAGATTTAAGAATACATTCAGCATGTTTGCAAAAATGTTTAAAGATGTAAAGTTAAAGAACATATTATTTAGAGATACAAACTTATGTCACAAAATTATACAGACAAGCAAGATAATGATAAGTATAAAATTCAAGATACTGCTTACTCCTGAGGGAGAGGGTAAAGAGGATTAGGGAGAAGCATGCGCAGGGTTGCAATGTCATGGTCATGTTCTTTTTCTACAGCTGGGTGTTGACTAAACAGCTGTTTAATGCATCTCTGGAGGCAAGGTGATGTGTAGCACAGCATTACTGAGACTATTTTTAGATCTGCCATTACAGACTTATGCCATTATCCTAAAAATACAATAGAGAAAAGTGAATATAGAAGACCTATCCTAGCTCTTTATGACACCGAAAGCATTAAAGATAGGCAACCATGACTCCTCTTCGAGGTAACTCTTGCAACACAGCACGGTGTGTATGCAGTGACCTGAGCAACCTGTCTGGGCCGGTCTGAACTGGAGAGCGGGAAGGAGAGTGGGCATCAAGGACACAGGTCCCGCAGAGGGTACGGTCATCACAGTTGAAGCCAGAAGGAAAGAAAATGTCAGATTTTATTGGGTAGCAACAAGGCAGTTTGAGAGCACATACGAGACCCACCCTAAGGACTCTCAGAAACTTCTGGAAAGACTTTGAGAGGTGTCTTGAAGAATCCAAACAACTGAGGGAGAGAGTACAGCCAAAAAACTGTTTTTTTACTGTCCGTGTTTCATCTAAACATAGGCATTCTCTAAGGAAACTGGTAATTGTTATCTGTGCACTTAAAATGAATAATAGATGTTAATTTACTGAGGGCAGAGACTGTATATTTATTTTATACTCATTTCTTTTATAGTATCCCACATGATGAAAAAATAAACACTCCATGAATGAATGCAAAAACCCAATACAACCCCTATAAAACACTGTTAAGTGTGTCTGATACTAGATATTAGGGATATGGTTTTTACAAATGAAGGCACACGGGCACATGACTTACTGTAGCACTAAAGAGCTGTTCTGTCAGACTTTTACTACTATTAGGCATATCCAAATTTACCTCAATATCTAATCTAGGACAAGTATGTGGAAAAGGGCCTGCGCAAGCATGTGTGTCCATGGATTTATTAAGGGGGACAAGAAACGTGTAATATACAGAGATAGTAATTTAGGTACACACGGAAATTCAGAAATACACAGCACACTCCTCTGGAACATACAGCAGCCCCAGGGCTCTGTCCTCTCCAGCCTGGCAATGCCACTGGTCTCTAGCACCCCAGGCAGACACTCCCTCTGTATGTCCTGGCTAAAATGCAGAAATTCTGCAAATTACTTCTATAATGGGCAATGGAGAGGAAACACTGGATGTAATTCAACATAGGGAAAGCCAATTTGAGTCCTAGAAAATGTTTTCTAATGATGGAGTCTGTTAGGTCTTGGAATAATCTCAGCAGGAGAATGTGAAGGCCATATCATAGGAAGGACTTAAAAAAACCTCAATTAAAAATTGAATTTCAGCTGTAAATTGAGCAAATATCTGCAACATAGGAAAGGCAAAACCTTTAGAACATTGCCACGGTTATAACAATTGTTGGAAACTTGTGTGACAGAGAACACCTTGCAATTCACTGCCGTGTGCTGGAAGGTAAAGATCACTGTCGTTTCAAAGAATCATTAGCTGCTTTCTAGAGAAAAAAAAATCTCTTTAATCTTCAAAATACGGTTTCCTAAAGTAAATAATGTGAGGCAGGATGGTCTGGCGACGAGAAGTAGGGGATGCCTGCCATAATTCGACTTTCCCTTGCTGCTGCAAGCATCTCATTCAAAGAAAATGTCCATGTTAAGAAGTTTTGAGTTTCCACCGTGAATGGAAGTTTTGTTAATGAGCACACCATGGACAGACCATGCTCTACTTAGATTTCGGCTCTTTCCTTAGATTTCGCAAGGAATGTGTTCATGTACATAGAGAACCACACTCCCATTAGTACAGAAAAGAGAAAGAAAAAGTTTATTGTACAGAACTGTGTTGTGGACTTTTCATCAGCGCGGGGCTGAACCTCTGAGACTCTCATTTCTTTCCTTCACAAAAGCAGAAGATGAGGTTTAAATGCCTTCCTGTGTATTTAATTTAAAAACACCAGCCACTTTCTTGTTCAGAACTAAGTCCTTTTAATAAAAAAAAAATGGCTCCTTATTCCTCAGATACCTTCCATGCATGAGGTAATGAGCATTTTAGGATTTTAGAAGTACACTGCACTGTAATCCTTTGGATTTTTCTATTTCACAGAATTTGCTACCTATTTTGCTAAATGCCTACAGAGAATTGGTCAAATTCACGCTTTCCTTTTTAAAGATACTGAAGCTCTTCAGTTGTGAAACAGCCTAATGAAAGCAGCCTCTTTATCCTCCTCCCACATTTGCAGACTACTCCGGAACGACTATCTCACATAGGTAGGCATAGCCTCAATGCGTTTTTGGGCTATTTGGGTGGAAATAGAAAAGTCTCGGAGCGAAACAGACTGGTCTAGAGGTAAACAGGCTGGAAGTGTGGGCAGCTGTGTCCGCACAAATAAGACTGCAGTCCCTGCTGCTGCCTCACTTATCAATTTTGACAGGTGACTGTCTTGACTCCCTGGGACATTTATCAAAGAGGACAGATCGTGCCGGATGTCAAGTTTGCCAGAATGACTTTGGTTAGTAGTTGGCTATAAAAAAAATAGGACTCATAAGCACTTGTCATGCAGGGGAAAGATAACATTCCACCTACATAATTTTTGCTGATTTAAAAAAGCCAACTATTTATTTATTGCATTCTATACTCTACCATTGCCACCACCTAAGTTCTAATCTTTTTCATTTCATACCTGGTCCATAGAAATTGACTCCTAATTTGTGTCTCTTCTTTAGGTTTTGTTCCTCCAAATTGGTACTACACACTCCTACAAAACTGGGTCTATTTGGAACACCAGTCTGACTCCATCATGCCTCTTCTAACATGAATTGTCTTCCATGGCCTGTGGTATAAAGTCCAGTTATTCATTATGATATGAAAGGTGTTTCCGGGCACCTGGGTGGCTCAGTCGGTTAGGCGTCTGACTTTGGCTCAGGTCATGATCTCAGGTCCTGGGATCAAGCCCTGTGTTGGGCTCCCCTCAGAGGGGAGCCTGCTTCTCCCTCTTCCTCTGCCCCTCTCCAGGGTCATGTTCTCTCTCTCTCTCAAGTAAATAAAATCTTTTTTTAAAAAAAGGTGTTTCCTTATCTGGCCCCTGCTTACTTGGCTAGCCTTATCCTGTATCTTTCTTTACTTCTCAAAACTTACTCTCCAGTTAGACTGAACTATTTGTGGTTCCCTGAACCAGCTGTGATTGTTGATGCCTTCACATGTTTGTACTTGCTCTTCCCTTAAATGTCTGCTTGTTCAAAATTCTTCTCAGGTGCCATTTCCTCTCTGACCATTCCTCAAAGAGTTAGTCACTGGCTTCCCTGTACCACTTCTGCATATTATAGTGCATGTCTCACAGTAGTGTAATTATGCATGACTTTCTGTTTCCACATCTGACTGTGAGCTCCTTGACGGAAGTCAGTATCTTATTTATTTTTGGCTCTCTGTGGCTCACATAGAATCTGAAATATCATATTGGGCAAAAGTATTTCGGAACTTAACTGGGTCAGACAGATGAAAGGAAAACATCTTCATTTCACAGTAGAAGTGGAAGTCATTTCAAAATCTTTGCTGTAAAAGTAAAATTTAATGGAATATGAAAAATAAAATGTAAAAGTCCTGCATGTTTAATCATATATTATGGGAGTAAAGCCATGATTGGTATTTGCATGCAGAAGGATTCAGAACTTAGAGTGCAATTTTACTTTTTTCTTAGCTTTTTTCCAGCTTTATCAAATGAGATATTGATCAATATTGGGATATTATCAATCTCAATAAAGCTGGAAAAAAGCTCAGACCTACATGTTTTATGTTCATAACATGTATGATAACATACAACATGTAAGTTTAAGGTGTACAATGCGATGATTTGTGTATATTGTGAAATGACTACCACGATGTTACTTAACACCTCTATTCCCTCACGTAATTACTTTTTTTTTTTTTTGGTGGGAAGAGCATTTAAGATCTACTCTTTTAACAATTTTCAAGTATATAATGCAGTACTGTTAATTATCATCACCATTAGACCCCCAGAATTTATTCATCTTGTAGCTGGAAGTTTGTACCCTTTGACCAACATCTTCTTATCCCCCACAACCATCAGTCCCTGGAAGCCACCATTCTACTCCCTATTTCTTTGAGTTTGGCTGTTTTAGATTCCACATATAAGTGAGCACACACAGTATTTATCTTCTACTTATCTCACTGAGCACTAGGTATTTCCTTCATTTTTATGACTGAAAATTATTCTCATACGCATATACCACATTTCCTTTATCCATTCATCCGACGATGGACACTTAGATAATTTACAAGATAATCTCTTTGAAATAGTGATTTCGTTTCCTTTGGGTAAATACCCAGAAGTGGGACTGCTGAATCACAGGCTAGTTCTGGTCTTAACTTCTTGAGGAACCTCTATACTGTTTTCCATAGTGGCTGCACCAATGTATACTCTCACCCACAGTTATTAGGGTACAATTTTCAATCATTGACTACAACAAGCATGAAGTTGTAAAATTAAGGTCTGAGATGAGTTTCTGATGTAAGATATAGATGAAACTTAAGTTATGATACCCTTTTAACTCCAGTAGTAAATTTTGGCAAATATTTATTTAATTTGTAGTAATTTATGTTTAATAAGATCATCAAATATTGTTTCAGCCCTTTCCTTAATCCTCCCCATTCCAACAATTATCAAGTCTTCAAATATGTCTGTTTTGTATATGCTTCTGATCCATCCTTGTCTTTCATTTTCCATTGTTGCTACTACTACTACTACTACTACTACTACTAGTGTTGCCCTTACTCTAGTCTAAAAACAAAACTAATACTTAGTTCATCTTACTTTTAAAAAACAACAAAAAAGTCATTCAACAAATACTGAACGTATAACTAATATGAGAGACATGCAAAGCTGGAAGAAAGGAGCCAAAAGTCAAAAGAGAAACGAGTATATGTTGAAGTTAACATAGACTAATCATTTCCTCTCCTGCTCCCAAACCCAGGAATGTATAAGAAAAGTATCCATTAAAAAATCATGCTTTAAAATAAGAAAAAAAAAAACACTTAGTGGATTGGAAACTGTGAGAAATCTCTGGAAGATGAACAGCACAATAGATCACATTAAAGCCTGAAGCTCAAATAAAGACTGAGAACCAAGGAGTTGATTCTAAAGCTACGCTGAAAGAGTAAGATTCTGAGCTTGGAGTCTCTGGATACACAAGAGGGTGTTGGTGTCATGCACACTGAGGATTCCCTTAGTCCCATTCTCCCCACTAGTTCAGAGCACTAATAGTTACAGGCCAGCCTACTTAACCCTTCCCATAGCCCTTAGAGGTAAGGTTGCATAGCCCCAAACTTAGATATGGGAAACTGAATTAAGTCTGGGGAGAGCTGTCATAGGATTAGAAATTAGAAAGTAAGGGAGGATGGTATTCAAAGGAAGAAGAGCATTTCAAGAAGATGCAGATGCCCAATAGCATCAAATGCTGCTGAAAGTTAAGGAAGTAGAAGGTATAGCTGGGTTCGATCATTCCACTGGTACTTGTCATCCTCAAACTACACTTTAATGGGTTGAGAAATTAATGAGATTTTTAAAAAGTGGCAGATGAACTATTTTTTTAAGATGTTCAGGAAAAGAATAGAGAAGATAGAAGTCAGAGATCAAAACAGGCTTCATTTGAGGTTTTTTTTTTTTTAATTTGTTTTTTATATTTGGGCTTACTGTGGCACTCAGAGTTTTATTCTTTGTATGTAGTTCACGATTCACCTTTCAAGTGCTTGCCTAGACCCTATCATCCATAAGACGTATCGCTTCTCTTCTGAAGGTTCATTTTCTCTTTTCTCCTTAAATATCCTCCACTCGTGGTAAGGAAATTGGCACTTACAATGGTTAAATGGTAGACTATCTATCTATATGCATAGCTAATCTCCATCCCAACTCTTGTACTACATGTTTTCATATATTATCTCACTTAATTTTAATTCTTATTATTGGGCCAACTGTCTGGCTCAGTTGGTAAAGCATGTGACTCTTGATCTCAGGGTCATGAGTTCAAGCCCCAGGCTGGGTATAAAGCTTACTTAAAAAAAAAAAAATCCCTACATATTATTATCTTCTTTGCACAGATGAGGAATCTGAGGCTCAGAGAGGTCACACAGGTATTGTGCAGTGGAGTTTGACTTGAACCCACTTCAGGCTGATTCCAAATATACCTAAAAATAATTTTTCTCCAATCAAAGTGATCTAACCAGACCTTTACTTGTTGGGAATAAATTTTTTTGAGGGGTTTTCTTGCAAATTAGTGGTAGGTTATTTATAGGGGACAATAAATGAGGACTTAATAAAGGTAATTTATTTTATGTAGTTGGAATAGAAGCAAACTAATTTAGGCACGAGAAAATGTTCTAGAACCTTTTTCGGGTTATTAATCTGATATCCAACAGGTATGGATCAGTTAGCATTATTATACTACAGAAGCATACACCTTGTTATATGGCTACTATGCAGTTATGCATGTGCTCAAGATAATTAAGAAAAATGACAGGAAATGGCCCTAAAAGTAAAGTCTCTATACTTGAGAAAAGTCCTTGAGAGAATGTAAGGCTTTCTCTGTTTTTGACACACATAAAGAATAGAACCAGAATCTGGAATAGCCAGTCTGGTTTTTGAAAAAGGGATATTAATGCATTTCCTCCTATGAGAGTCAGATAGTAAAACTAATTGAATATTCACATGTGCTGCCACCTCTATGAATTACTAGGTCTTTGACCTTGTTTACCCATCCGACATCAGATGTTATTGCATGAGACTTCACTACTAAAAATATTTAAGGTGGAAAAATTCTCAATCATAGCATTTGGAAATTTAAACCTTCAAGTCAACACAGAAGAAAGTAAGTAAAAGGATCTCTGGGTCATCTGAAGGAGAGAAACCAAAGTTCCGAGTCCCTTCCACTTTCATTTTAGAGAAAGAGATTGTATTAATTTCTGTACATAGCAGACAGGAAACCATTAAATCTTTCCTAACTAGAAACAGTGATATCTCCAGTCAAGGAATCAGAGTTTTCTTTTAAATTTCCCAACTAAATTGTTCACATGTTCTTAAAGTATATTTAAAACTTTTGTTTAAAAGGATTCCTGTCTTTATTTGGCAGGTATTGATGTGTAAGTCAAAGGAAGGAAAAGTTCTTTAAGGATTATGAACTTCCTGGCTGCAAAAAGGCTCAACAGCTGTCCATGGATCCTTTGGTGACTCATAAACATCCTTTGGAAAACACACTGTCCTTCCAGTGGTTGTTCAGGAGTTTTAGACCTCTCTCCTAAGATAAATCACAGGTAATCACACTTTATAGGATGTGTTAGTTTAAGTTTGTTTATAAAAGAATGTGAAATATTATATACTCTTGACAATTATACACTCTAGGAAAGAACGTATACTCAATTACATGCCAAGGGGGAATCTGAATAAGGAAATAAAATAATGACCATCTATTATTTTTGTAATCATAAAAACTTTTTTTTCGCTTTGATGAAAAAGAAGAAATTCTTGTCTAGTATCTACTACTAATTAGCTACAATAGGTGAATCTTTAACCTCCCTAGGCTTCAGTTTCCTTTGTCAAGTAATCAGGTGTGCTTCTATGGTCTTCCTGGGATTCAAATTCCACCATGTCAAAGATCTCTTAATCTTAATCTTAATTCTCTCCTGCCCAAATACCACTTAATTGTTTTTTATCTAAATCTGTTTATCTATTTTTTATTTTAAAGTTTTGCCTCTAAGATACTGTATTATAACCCAAATACTAATATCCTTTTACATTTGAAAGGAGAGTTCTTATGATTTTCCTTTTTAATGTACACACTTCCTAAGAATAAGCTGTTTATAGCAATCCCCCTTTTGTTACTGCTTCTGATATAAGGCTTCACTTCCTACTGGGTGGAATCTATGACTTTAAAACCTGGTCTCAGGAAAGTGAAGAGCAAATGGTTTCAATGTACTTTAAAGAACAAAGGAAAAAAGTTACAGATTTAACTTTCGAGGTTTTGCTACTGAAAAACAAATAGAAATATGAAAAGGGAATATCTACAAGAAGGCAAGGACAATGAAATAAAAACACAGGTAAGAGTGTTTGTAGGACTGATCAACTTTTAATCTTGGCTGGTGAATAATTTCTGCTGTAAAACTCCCAACTCACAATTAGGCTTGGCTTTTGAAATAGTGGACTCTATAACTTGCATCAACCAAGTACAAACACATATTGCCTTAAATGTCCTGTCCTAAGAGATGAAATCTGGTCATTTAAAATCTGATTATATAGTTAAGTGTCATATCTCAGTTCAATCAAAGTGATTACCAACTTAAAAAAAATTATTTGCTTCATTACCACATTCTAAACACCCTACTAGCCAATGAAGAGATAGAGTCAGAGGCTTTGTGACAATGTGTGTGTGTGTGTATCTGTGTGATATGTTTAGGTATGCTTATTAGAACAGTAAATAATAAGTTCCAAATCTAACTAGAAAAAGTTATATTTTCCACAATATTTCATGTGAGGAATGAAACAACTATATGAAAAAAAGAGAACATCTAAAGAGCTGTAGCTCTAAACCTCCTTAGTCATGGAAGCCTTAGATTTGCTAGCCTGAAAGTGTATTTAAAATTAAGTTATTGTTTCAATAAGTCCACTATGTGCTTGGTACTTGGAAGACAAAGATATATAAGAAAAGGTCCTCCACACTGAAGAAGCTCAGAGATTTATGGGGGAGACCAAAGTGGGAACAAGCAATCATACAATAAGGCAAATGGAGGAGGGTGCAGAGCTAGAAACTGAGACCCAGTGCTTATTTATGTGAATAACTGTAATATATTATGTCTGTCAAATATTTAGCTAAGAACCATTTTTGTCTCCTTGTTCTTAATTCTACCTCTAACACAAAGTCAATTCATCAATTCACAAAGGAAGACAGCAAGAGAAGAAGGAACAAGAGAACTACAAAATAGTCTGAAGACAATAAAATGGCATTATTAAATCGTTACCTATACATAATCACTCTAAAAGTAAATGGATTAAATTCTCCCATCAAAAGGCACAGAGTGGCTGGCTAGATTAAAAAACAAAAGACCCAACTGTATGCTTCCTACAAGAGACTCACTTCAGCTTTAAGGACACACTTAGACACAGAGTAAAGGATGGAAAAAGATATTCTATGCAAGTGGAAACTAAAAGAGATCAGGGATAGCTATACTTATGTTTCATAAAATGGACTTTATGTCAAAATTTGTAACAATAGACAAAGAAGGTCATTATATAACCATAAAGCAGTCAATTCATCAACGGGATATGACAATTATAAATTTATTGTCAGCATTAGAGCACCCAAATATATTAAGCAAATACCTACAAATCTGAAGGGAGAAACAGACAAAAATATAATAATAGAAGACTTCGACACCACTTTTGACAATGGGTAGATCATTAATAAGAAACCAGTAAGGAAACACTGAAATTTAGTAAGGAAATACTAAAATATTGAAAATCAGTAAAGAAACATTGAACTTGAAATATACTTCAGGCCAAATGGACCTAACACACATACATAGAACATTTAATCCAACAGTAGCAGAATACACTTTCTTCTCCGACAACACAGAACATTCTCCAGGATAGATTATATGTTAGTTTAAAAAACAAGCTTAGCCAATTTAGAAGACTGACATCATATCAAGTATCTTTTCTCACCACAATTGTATGAAACTTGAATAATAACGGAGGAAAGCTGTAAAATTCACACATATGTGGAAATTTAAACACACTGCTGAACAACTAGTGGTGAAAGATGAACTCAAAAGGAAAATAAAAAATTTATTAAAAAAAAAAAAAGAAAATGAAGATACAACATGCCAAAACTTATCAGATACAGGAAAAGCAGTCCTAAGGAAGAAGTTAGGGTGGTGAATGCCTACATTAAGAAAAGAAAAAAACTCAAATAAACAATCTAATTTTACACCTCAAGGAACTAGAAAAAGAAGAACAAACTAAGACCAAAGTTAGCTATTTTCTTAGTGGAAATAAATAGAGATCAGAAAAATGATAAAAATAATAGACGAAAGTAAGAGCTGATTTTTTAAGATGAGGAAAATCGGCAAAACTTTAGCTAGACTAAGAAAAAAAGAGAGAAGACTCAGATAAAAAAAAATCAGAAATGAAAGAGGAAACATTATAATTGAGACCAAAGATATGCAAAGGATCATGAGATTGCTATGAATAATTACACACCAACAAACTGAATAACCTAGAAGACACATGAACAACTTCCTAGAAACATATAACCTAATAAGTGTGTTAGTGAGGAAGTGGAGAAAAGGAAGGAAACCCTAGTGCACTGTTGGCGGGGATGGAAACTGGTACAGCCACTATGAAAAACAGTATAGAGGTTCCTCAAAAAATTTAAGAAAAAGATTTACCATATAATCCAGCAATCCCACTTTGGGTATACATATCCAAAGGAAATGAATACAAGATACTGAAGAGATATCAGCATTCCCATGTTCATTGCAGTATTATTCACAATAGCCAAGACACAGAAACAACCTAAGCATCCACCGATAGATCAGTGGATAAAGAAAATGTGGTATATACCTCCAATGGAATATTATGCTAATGAAATAAACCAGATGAAGAAAGACAAATACTGTATTCTCATTCATAGGTGTAATCTGAAAAAAAATTGAACTCAGAAACTGTAGAACCATGGTTGCCAGGGACTAGAGAGAGGGGAAAATGGGGGAAATGGTGGTCAAAGTGTAAAAATTTCCAACTATCAGATGAATAAGTTCTGAGAATCTCACATACAGCTTGATGACTTTAATCAACAACACTGTATTACATGCTTGAAAGTTGCTAAGGGAGTAGATCTTAAATGTTCTCACCATACACACAAAAAAAGGTAATTATGTGACAGGTAGAGGTGTTAACAAATCATCTTATTGCAGTTATAATTTCACAATATATACATATATTAAGTCATCATGTTGTATACCATGAACTTATACAATGTTATATGTCAACTATATCTCAATAAAGCTGGAAAAAATAGAATGCAAATGAAGTTTCATGCATAGTGCAGCTCACTCTAGTTTCTTATAGCTAAGAAACCCTGGAAAAAAATGTAAGTACCCAACAAAAAGATGAAATTTCAGTTATGGGAAAAACAACGTACACGGCTGAGCGAGACACACAAAGTGGTAACTGTGGTTACCTTGAATGGTACAACTGCAGAGAATGGTACTTAAAATTTTTATTTTGGACTTCAAATACATATCCTGGATTTACCATAATCTTTGGCTCATAACACACCATCCATATTGATCATGCAAGAGTCTCTTTTATTTGTATTAAGTTTGATTATTTAATACACAGTGAATACCAGTGAACTCACTATATAATTATACACCAGAGCATTACTGAGAGCTTAAGTCTAAAGGAGAAAGGGGAGAACTGTCATGCCATTATAAAACACATCCTCTTTAAAGATTCCAATATTTTTTTCAAAGACAATAATTTGGTGGAAAAAAATCCCAACTGGGATTATTTTCCATTTTTCTAATTAAAAAATAAACACTGTGTTGAAATAAAATAATTTGTAGTGCCTACAGCCTGCATCTGCCATTTCTGCTTGGCAAATATTTATGGGTTAGCTTGTTCTAAACGCTAAAGCTAAAGTCTGAGATAATATGGAGAGATGTGCTACTTTGTACGCATTGGTAAAGTATGGTACTAGACATAGACCAGTGTGTGGCCTTATGAGTGTGTATGCTCTCTATAAAAACCTGTAAAATGGGGGTTGATATGATTGAAATGTTAAAATACTTGTAAAATTTTAAGGATCTGACTATGCATTTGTATCATTTTGCTCAAGTGAGTTACGTGGGAGAACCAGATGAGACAAATCATTCCAACTAACATCGGTATCCCCATGGAGCTCACATGTGAGGGTGCTAGGGCTCTGAAGGTCAGTGGTCCGTTTAAGAGACAGAGCTAGAACTGGGACCACATTCCTTGTTTGGACTTGTTCACCTAGATTATATTGCCTCTGGAAGGAACATTGGAATCCTTATATGGAATTTGCTTTATAGTGAAAAGACAGCTCTCCTTTCTATGCTCCTATGAAAACAGTTCTTTGATATTGGGGAATATGATTTGATATGCAAATATTCACCTTAAACACAACCTCTAACACCTTTCAGTAATGCAAAGCAATCATCTGAACGTGTATCATGAGTACCTGTGAACAAAAACCGGATGTCAGGATTTTGATAAAATTCATATATGTAGTGGAAAGAATCTTCATTTTATATCTAGATTCCTAATAAAATAAATGTGCCCTTGGTTACATTGTTTAATAACCAACTTGGAAGGTTAAATTTGCTTTTCGTTGTTTTCTTAGGAAATAAAGTTTAGTGTCGTCATGATCAGTGAGGTGAAAGATAGATGGGCTTCGTATTTGTTTTATGAAATTACATGAACAAATTAACAATAATACTAATCTCATTTCTTTCAGTAAGAAATCTAAAAGAATTACAACAACTTCGATGGCTACTTCCAACTTTATGACATTTTCTTTCTAGTCACTTCTTACGGAGAATTTTTTTTTTTAATTAGAAAATCACAACTTAGGAAAAGCCTTAATTTCGTAAACATGGGTTTTCAAATTAAGAAATTCTGAGTTACCTCTGCTTGGAATAATAGGATTATATAAAATGCGATTACAAAGTCTCAGCCTCAACTAAGGTTCAAGTACTGAAACTAGGTCAACCATATAACGTAGTATGTAGCGAGGACATTTTTGAAGGTGAAAGAAGGTGTTATACCCAACTAATGAATCATCGAGCCTTACATCGGAAACCGGGGATGTACTGTATGGTGACTAACATAATATAATAAAAAATCATTAAAAAAAAAAAGAAAGAAGGCGTTATTCATAATTAAAGTGTAACCTTAGCCATATGTGGGGACAACTTAGGGCACACCAGCATGTATGGTTATCCTAACAGGGACTGAATTCCGTCATTCTTTACCTATGCAAATTAGCTTGTCTATTTGCTAGGGTTCTCCAGCTTCTCAGTGTGAGGTAAAACATGCATATCTTTCTTGTTAGAATGGCAAAAACAACACAAAATCCAAATTTTCTTCTTTTACAATCTGGCACAAGCATATGCTTAAATTCACTTACTCCAATGACCAGACTGTTAATTGAAATATTAAGATAAAATCAAAGACTTTCACACTTTATTTCACATTTCTATTTTCTATCAGCTCTCTTCTCCCCCCTCCACACCCTTTCACCTTTCTATTTGTATTCAGGACGCTTAGAAAATAAGAAGAGTAGCAGCAATGGTCAGTAATTTATTCACTCCTCGAGCAAATGCTGCTGAATACCCACCGTGTGCTAAAGGATGTGCTAGGTAGGCTCTCCTGGTCATATCAAGGTAATTCGAAGTGGTCTCTTTAAAAAAGACAAACTATTTAGAAGAAATAGAGAAGTACATAAATAACTATAACCCAAGGCATAATGTAAAACATATTTATAGAATGTGATATGGGAGTTCAGTGGTGGGACAGTGTGAGGAAGGCATTTGAGGAGCAGAAATTCTCAAAAGATGCAGAGGAAGGAAAGTACTGAGCTTTCTCTGAGTATTGTTGTGCTGCAGAGTTTGACCCCAAGATGCCTGAAAAAGTAGGGGGGTGACAGAGGACGAATTTTAGACTTAATTCAAGGAGTAGAGTCATACAAGATGATGAATGGGGGAGACATCCATTGAGAACTCCATTTGAGAAGGGCTAGTCTGGCAGCAAGTGGAGAGTGGACGGATTTCAGAGGCTAGAGAATGGCCCCAGGAGACCAAGAAAGAGCCTAGAGATAATCTCCTACACAAGGGAGGAAGCAGTGGGGACATGAAGGAGAAACATACCCCAGAGAATCTAGAAATATAAGCCCCACTACACGACAACTTCTGGGTTGGTCTCCATGACTAAGATTTTAATCTGCTATAATTTGAGAAAATGGTGATGTCATGAATAGATACTTCAATGAACCAACTCTGATAGAATACCATCTTATCTTAAATGTTCAAGTAATAAAAATATTTTCACACTTCATCTAGATCAGTTTTCAATTCAATAAATTTCCCACAAGAATGAAACTTATTAAGGTGATTTTTTTAAATGGATGATTTTATTGCCCCAACGGTAAGTGGTGTAAAATTATTTCAGATATTTCATTAATAATTCTAAAATGTGACTAACAAGTAGAATAAAAGGGACTGGTGAAATATAAAGCATCCAGTGAATCAAAATAATTCTGAAAATGCTACACTTTCACACTCTACGCACTATTTTCTCTTTTCTCTAATATCTACCATACATATGGATAATATTATCATCTCTTTATAAGTTATGTTTCATACCAAACATGTTCTTTCCATCATTGGTTTCAAACTCCTTAACACATTTCCCAGAGACCGTCAGAGTCCGGGCTGGCTACTAGGGGAGGCTCTCAGTTCTCTGTCCATTGTTGTTTTTCACAAATTTGCAGGATGATCTCTCGGTGAGGAAGTTATAAAGGAGGTACTAGGGTGGATTAGGGGATATATCAAATTCATATCAAGTATGAGATTCTTCTAAGATGATAATCAGCAGGGATCAATTTGCATCGAGACCATTAAAATTCTATTTCATTACTTATCTCTCCTCATTTTCCTGCATTTTGGGCCTTTCTTTAGAAGTGTTGAACTGAAACAAAAATGATGCTTGGATTAGAACCCCTGACGCAAAGAACAAATATCTCTATTCACAATAGCCAAGATACAGAAACAACTTAAGTGTCTGTCAGTGGAGGAATAGATAAAGCAGATGCGGTTTATATATGTGTGTTATGTGTGTGTGTGTGTTGTGTGTGTGTGTGTGTGTGGCCGTGAGAAAGAAGGAAATCCTGCCATTTGCAACAGCAGAGATGGATCTCAAGAGCATTATGATAAGTGAAAGAAGTCAGAGAAACATAAATTTGCACAGTATCATTATCTGTGGAATCTAAAAAAAGAAAAAACAAGTCAAACTCATTGAAACACAGAGTCAGAGTCAAAAGATGGTTACCAGAGACTAGGGGTGGGGGTGCAGCAAATAGGGAGACATTGCAGAAAGGTACAAACTTAATAACAAAGGAACATAGATCCAGGAGAAAGGGAGAGGACATCTGTTGTAACTGCATGGTGGTCACAGGTTCCTTTCCAATTCTCTCGTACAAAAAGGTACAAAGGGACTGCATTGCTCAAAAGCTGGTCCATGCAGACAACAACGGGAATCCTCCTTCATTCATTCATCAAATATGAGCACCCACTATGGAGTGGGTGCTGTGATGCAATGATAAATGGGCCAATAAGGTCTCTGCCCTTACAGTCTAGAAAGGAGCCACCACGTTCTACACGCGCACACGAGATGTTTCCCTAAGTTCATTTCACAAGTCATGAAGCTGCTGGAAAAATATGACTGAAATCTAGTTAATGCTTATCCTCTTGTTACTTTTTTGAATGACCGTCTCCTTGATTCATAATTCTCTTCTCTTGAACTACGTAAGAGAGAGATTATCTACTGAGATTGTCACAAATACTGTGAACCTACTCACAGGGACCCAGGTCTGGAAAATAAATTTTGCAGAATGACACTTCTCAGCAAAGCACAAGGGCTTCCTTAGGCTTTGCATAAGAATTGCCCAGAGGAACCTAATTGATATGCTAAATGCTCTTTCTTATTTACAGATAGGGGCCTAGGTTTGGTTTTCAGCTGATACATACATAGAACGCTGACATCCACTTGTCCTCCTCTCCTTTCTACCTTTTAATACCTCTTCAAGCCAACTTCTGAATTCCTTCTTATTTTGAGGACCACATATCCAGAAGCGGAACTCGAGGTGCACTTAATTCAGGCTGTTGGGTATTCAGCCTGATATGGGGGGGGGGAGTAGAAATGATTTTGAGTGGCATTTCTAGGTGATGAAAACAGCCAGACTTCGAAGTGTTGCGTAAATTATTTGCTTGTCTTGGCTACCTTGATGTTTTATACTATCAAAATATTGGACTTTAATATTAGTCCAATATTACTTCTCTGACTCTTCTCCATCACCACTGACTTTTGAGAGTTAACGGGAAATGCTGCAGAAAATTCAGCATCTTCCTTGCACTCAGGCAGGGACAAACATATCTTTATTAGGGGTTGGATGAAAGGGCTCCATATTTCTTGAAGCCTTTCCCTTTAAATTATTTCTGGTAGAGGCTGGATTTGAGATCTGCCTCTGACTTGCTAAGGGCTATTTATGATTTATTTCAACCTTTAGCTGGCTCTGGAAAAAAATGCACAAAGTTGAAAATAAAGAAGAGAAGACGCTTAATCCTCAGTGGTATTTCAGTGGTACGGAGCACCCGGACTCTTACGATGGGTGCATTATTCAAATTTTGATATTTTTATTCTTTCTCCCACAAATAAAATTAAAATCCTTTATCATTTTTAATTAGAGAACAAGTGCCATCATTTTTAAAAGAGAACACATTTAAAGCTGTGAGTCTTTTAATGCAGGCTGGTCCTTGGAGACTTTTCTGAAGCACCGTGAGGAAATTTTAAAGCCAGTCAAATAATTTTCCTAGGCAAAGTGGTGATAGGCCATGGTGAGATATGGGTGTCATTAAAATTTCATAGAGGTCCCTAACACAGCAGAGTCACCCTAACATTGACACGAGGACTATAATATCTCCAAAGAAGCATTTGCTGCCTATCATGGCTCTGAAGGGAGCTGTTACAGTCTATCAATGCAATAATCTGCATGTTAAAAAGTCCCTAAATATGTATTTACAAGATAGTCAGATCTGTTTTGGTCTATTGGGTCAATAATCCATGCACTCAAAGTCCCTAAATATGTATGCACAAGATAGACAGATCAGCTTTGGTTCACTGAGTCAATAGCAAGCAGGCCTTTAAAAACGGGCTCTACAGTTGCAAAGTTAGCGTTTTAGCAAGTTCAGAAATGCAGTTCTGTGCACTTCCTGTCTTTTAGAGAGTGGTTTTATTATGCTAGTTTCAGTGGATGCCAGAAGCTGTGTTTCCCTTTGGCATATGATATTTTGCTTTTAAAAAAGTCAGAAGAAAAACCACCGTAGCCCAAACTATATTGCAGCTTGGAGGCACATAATGGAAACACAGGCATTTAGGCAAAGCCCTGTGCGCAGGGGTGGATGCTGTCCTTCCAGGCCATGCCTCAGCCCTCTCTGCCTCACCATCCCTATGCATCCGCCTCTCCGCTCGCCTGGCTATGCTGCTGCAGCCTTTGCTCCCTGCCACCCCGTCAGACTCATTCTGGCAGCCAGAGAGATCTTGCTAGGGCTTCAGCTCTTCTGTAACAACTTCCCATCCTCACAGTAAAAGTGAAAGGTGCCTCAAGTCCCTTCTCCCTCTGGCTTCCTCTCCTACCACTCTGGTCCTCGTCAGGGCTGCCGGAGCGCACTGGCCTCTGCTGTTCCTTACCCACGCCAGGCATGCTTCCGCTTCAGGTCCTTGGCACTTCCCCTTCCCACATGGCTAGCTCTCTTACTTTCCCTAAGTTTCCTGTGAGAGAGGCCTTCCCGGACCCCCCTGTATAAGACAGCAAGAGCCCGTCCCAACACCATGCATTTCCTTTCTCCATTACCCATGCTGTTGCTCTCCGTTAGCACTTCCCATCCCCGAACGTATTGTGACTTTCCTTTTTGTTTCGTGTCCACCTTTCTCCCCTACAGGTTAAGCTGCCCCTGCAGGGGCTTCATGAGTCGCATGTTTAGATAAGAGCGTGGCCTATTTTAAGTGCTCATTAAATACTGAAGGGAGAAACGAATGAGAGCAGATGGAAAGGGAATCTTCCTCTACTTCTGCGACTGCATGCTGACATGCGCTCGTGCTTAGGTTGAGGAGAAATGAGTATCTTTTTCTGAGATCAAGTCCTCTCTTTGGCCATTAGACCTGCCTCTTGTAATATTCTCCAAGTGGCACAGAAGCAGTCCCTCTGGAAGGTGCTCGCCCATCGCATCCTCAGAGCTCCTGGAGGAGCTGAGGTCATCTTAGCTGGTCACAGAAGCACTTGACCAGTGTGCGTCTAAGTACAACGGTGCAGGAGACGGCACTGTCATTTCGAAATCTCCCCACTTGATGTGGCATCCACGATCAGCTCTGCTGACGGCCGTGGACTAGATTTTACCATCTCATCTCACACAGCCATGAGGGATGGTGTGTGCCACTCTGCCACATAACCGGAACAGACTGAGGAGTACTAGGTAGCACCATTATTCTCTCCAAAACCTGGTAAATTATCCTTGGGCTATTCCCCCACGCCTCCGCCCCCATGTTTAACCATGTGTCACAGTAACTTCTTCCTTATTTAAATTTCACAGGAACATTCTTACTTCAATCACTCAGAAAGATGCCTTCAGCAAGAGAATCACAGCTGACAGCAAATTAATGACTATGATGCTGTGATTAGTTGAGATTACAGGCTACAGAGGCCCTGTCTGAGCATTTACCACTGTCGTCATACTGATGCTGCCATCTATTAGGGATTTGTAGTGTTCAAAAAAGAGAATATAGTGCAGCTACAGTAAGCCCCATAGAAAGGTAAGGCAATTTGTCTGTATTGGAATATTCAATGATATGCTAATTAATTAACATAATTTTTACTGTTAACCTGCTAGCCTAAGCAAGTCATTCTTCCATGCCCTCCCTCCAAACACAGATTTATTTTAATAAAGCTTGAAGGCACACACTAAATAAAAAGCTGCAGTGGTCCAGGTAATTCCAGTCCCTAAACCCAAAGTATTCATTAGCTGAAAGAAAAACACCATTTAATCTTCAATTATTTGGGTAAGTGACTCAATTTTGTAATTTATTTTTCATGAGAAGACAAAACTTAATAGATATTTCAGTACATACCAGTCCTTGAATGGATTTATAAAATAAAACTCTTCAATCAACTTAACGGAGAAGGGATAAAAAATTAGCAGGAACAACAACAATGCTGAAACTATCTACTCAGAGGCTAGGTATCATTGCATGGCCTTCCAAATTCTGGAAGAAAAGAAATAATGATTTCTTTTCTTTTTTTTTTTTTTTAAGATTTTATTTATTATTTATGTGACAGAGAGACAGCCAGTGAGAGAGGGAACACTGCAGGGGGAGTGGGAGAGGAAGAAGCAGGCTCCCAGCGGAGGAGCCCGATGTGGGACTCGATCCCGGAACGCCGGGATCACGCCCTGAGCCGAAGGCAGACGCTTAACGACTGCGCTACCCGGGCACCCCAAGAAATAATGATTTCTGTAATCCCCAGCAATGACTTTTGAGGGGGAAGATTTCAAATAAACGTCTATTTGCTTTAGGTGAGCTTCGCTGAATCGGCCTTATTTGATTTCAGATCCTCCTAAGGGAAGAGATTTCAGGATTTCCTGGTCGTGAAACGGAAAAGAACATTTTGCTGAACTTGTATGACATCATCTAAAGCATTAAAAGGGCAGATAATCATGAGTTCTCTACCTGTTTACCAAAGCTTCTTTACCTCCTCAATCTACTTTATTTCCAAATGTCAGAGTGGTTTGAAACCTTTCAAAGATTTATAGACTGCAGCAGCAGAGGAAATATTAGGATAAATCCTTTAACTTTTGTGAAAGATTTTAAATAATTAATCGACGGGCTTTTGGAATTGTTATATATCACAGTACAGATACTCTAACGTATACTGTGTGAAGGCTACACAACAAAGGGCATTAGGGCATTTCTCTTTCTAGAAAGTCAGTGAAACTACTTTTCATGGCACATACTTGAGTCACAAAAAGAACACTGAATGAGTGAAAGAAAACAGAACTAATATAAAACAATTTAGTTTATCAATTAAAATCAAAATACTATACGATGAATGAAAATAATAAGCACAATCCTCGTTTTAAATATAATTTCTTTTTCAAGCTCTACTTGGAAATTATTGTGTATTACAGAAAGAAGAAAAACTGTGGCTGCCATAATCCTATTTATAAAAATCAGCAAAAATGCGAGCAAATTATTTGCAAGCTTATATTACAAAAATGTTTTCCAATGTATTTAAAATACTAGACACGAACAGCCAAAACAAACAATACTTAAAAGAACTTACCCTCGATATGTAAGAGAAAATATTTCTCACGGTAATAAAGTAATTTTTTCTTTGTTATGCAAAACCCCTCGACCATAACTTCATGAAGAAATGTGAAGTGGTGTGAAAATGATCTTACCTCATATTCAAAGTCCTCTGTTCTGTCTGCATCAGCAGGCAAGCTGGAAAGATACTCATTGTCCTCATAAAATTCATGCTCCATCGGATGAAGAGAATGGCAGCTATGGGGAAGGTAGCGAGATGATAGAAATGGATCAAAAGGGTTGTTTTCAAGATTAAAACTGTTTTTAGAATTTCACTTGTTTTCTCTGCTTTGCCATAAGACCTGTAGCGATCCAACCTTTGAGCGAACTAGAAGCTCAGAAAGAGCAATTGCTTTTCTTTCTCCCACCCGTGCGGTCTGTCAATTTGATTTTCTGAGAGAATACCAAGAGTAAGGAAGGGCCCATGGACAGAACTGCACTCTAAAGAGTCTGATGCAAAATCTCTGACAGGCCCTGGTACTTCATACTCCCTGGCCCGTTTCCATTCCACCAAATGTGACTGGCTCCATACATGATGTGTGGCCTTTGGGACTGCAGTCCACCCGAAGAGGGGGATTTTGTAACAAAGTACTACCCATTTCAGAATACACAGCCCCAGACTGTTTTTTGACATCTGTTTTCAAAAGCACCTATTTTTCAGATTGTAAAACATACTCACCTTGCCCTCATTCCCTAAGACTCTTTCCTTGTTCTCTCTCATAACCCATATTTTTTCCCCTCTTTCACAGAGGGCCCGTGAACACATATTAAACAGCATTCATGGTGATACCTCACTTGAATTCCTATAAGCCAACGGATTTCATAACCCCTTCTGGAAATTCAGAGAGGATTAAAGGAAATGAGGGAGACCTGGGGCACTGCACACAACTTTTATATATCTCATTTTGGAAAAATATTTTAAGTAATTTATAGAGTGCTTTAAAATTACTATATGACATGATATGGATACTATACATTAGACCATATGAAGGCCAAGTAAAGTTTAAAAGCAAAGGGCATGAGGGCATCTCCATTTCTAGAAGTCAGTGAAAAAGACTCAGTGCAATTAACCAAGTTGGTGGCAGGTGAGACCTCTAAGCCCTGCCAGTGTGGACATTACTGACAAACTGGAGTTAGTAGTATAAATTAGTTTCTTTATCTCTAGGCCAAAGGCGCACGAGAGGGACGCCTCCTGGTGTCCTCACCCAGTCAATGTAAATATTCTACCAGTCTCTTCTCGCTGCTATCTATGGCTGTCATCTCCATATAGGGTTAATCGACGTGAACCCTAATAGCAAAAGCAATACATGCAAGATCTTGTTTGCTGGTCTAACAGGTAAACCGTCCTTGCTTAAATTTGGTCTGGCTCTGAAAACCCATTTGGGCTGATGAACGATTAAGCTTACTGCTTTGCGTACCTAACATGTTTCTCTTGTCTTTCAGTTGGTAAGAAGGGAGCCCTGCCAGGAGGAACACCTTATTCATTCAATAAACATTTATTGTCTACCAGATGCCAGGCCCTCTGCCAAGCGCTGGAAATCCATTGGTTCACCAAATCCTATCAATTCTTGCCCTGTTCATTGGGAAGAGCAGTAAAGTGAGAATGTCAACATAATGTGATACTTCAGGGGAAATATGGAATCTGAGAACAGATGGGGGGGATGTCCCTACTGCAACTTCAGGAAGTTTGCTAGAAGAGGTTGCCTCTAAGCTGAGGTCTGCAGGACTTATAGACAGCGACATAGGATACCTGTTAAGAGAGTGGGTAGTGGGGTTGGACCTCTTAGGCTTAGAAGCCCGGCCCTATCACTTCTTTGCAATATGACCTTGGCCAAATTACTTAACATCTTCCCCCGTCTGTGATGGTAATAATACAATGCACTCCCTCGAAACATCGTTGTGAGAACTAAACGAGTTAATAAATGTAAAACGCTTGTAATATTACCTAACCATGCCAAATCAGCTAATAAATGTTAGCTGTTATTCATTCAAGAGCGTGTTTATTGGAAGGCTACTCTGTGTCAGGCCGTACTCACAAATAGTAAATACTTGTTTGCCTGGGTATTCTTCATCTCCTCTTCTAGAAGGTAGGTAGTGACTTTATTTTTGTTCCCAGTTTTATGACCAGCACCTAGTTCCAGTGCCTGATAAAGGGGGATATTTGATAAGCAGTGGCTGCGTGGATGGAGTCCTAAGGAAGATAAACAGGGCCCTTGCCCTCCTGGAACTTGAAGTTTCAAGGAGTGGTTTCCAAAACACGGCTGTACATTAAAATTGCCTAGGGAGATTTCTGAAAAAAATTCCGGTGCTTGGGCCTCACTCTAAAAACTCCTTTTTAATTGGTCTGAGGTGGGATTCAGACATCGCACTGATACCGCTTTTCAAAATTCCCAGGTGATTCTAATAGTACACATGTGGACCACTGAAATGAACCTAACAAAAGCCACTAAAGGGCAGGGAAGTGGCATGATCAGATCTGGGTTCTACAAAGTCCAGAATGGATTGTGGTAGGCAATGAAAATGCAGCCTAAAGAGACTATTGTTCTTATAAATCAAACTCCCCCTAATGGTTTGAATAGTTGCTTCAAAGCTCACAGAATAAAATATATGGGGCAAAACATACTTCTTCATAAAATAAGACTGTACAAGTAAGATTATTTGAATAAAATCTCTCGACCTGCCTCTACATTAGATCAAAAATTGGGAAGAAATATTCCTTTAACAGATCCTTACTTCCCAGCTCTTATACTTACACACTGACAGCCAGAATCTTTTGTTGACATCTCAATATATCACGTAATTGCTTTCTTTGGAGAATTGCACTTTAATTAAATTAATTTCCTAGCTTTTCCTTTAAAGAAGAGAAAAGCAAGAGTGAAAGAGAGAGAGGCGACCCACAGAGGAGAACAGAGTGCCAACATGCCACTTCTGTGTCAGTCTTAATAAGGTTTTTGGCAGCTTTGGTGAGAAACGCTATTTCCCTGACCAGTGCTCACAAGTAGCATGAGGCTTTTGATGGCTGGAAATATGAAGATGAACTAATCAGAGCCAGGATTTTTCACTGCTCCTCAGCAAGCATGATTCCTAACGTGAAACAACTGTGCAGGTCAGGGAAAGTAGCTAGCAGGGACAGCTGAGAACTAATTGGATGGAGCCACGGTGGAGACGTTTTCCAAACAGAACCGAGAGCCCTGTCTCTGCAACTGTCAACTTGCTAGCGTGACTGATTCTCTCCAACACTTCCTTGAAATGCTGAGTGAAAACAAATAGGGCTTTGGGAAAAATGGCAGAAAAAAAAATACCTGTCTGAGAGCAGGAATGGACAGATGTCTGGCACGGGAGGGGTAGGAGGCCGAAGTTTGGCCAAAGCCATGATGTGCTCGAAGGTGATGTCTGTCTGAGTGCTGGCGTCCATGAGCTGCACTTCTGGGGCTGTTCCATAGGCTGGTTTACTGAGAGGTGTTCGTCTTAGCACCTGGACCACAATGGGCTCCTTGGCATTTCGAAAAGCTTCCACTGCCTCTTCATGGGTGGCCTTTGAGAGATCTTTCCCATTGACCTGTGAAGATAAAAGGACATTGCTCATCTCAGAGGAAAGAACAGAGAGGCTGTCATCATAGATTAAGAAAAGGTGGGGAGGGTAAGTTTAAGCCAGCTGATATGAAGTTTGTAAAGCAATATTTAATCAGACACTGACATTTATTGAACTCTTCACCAATACTCGGAAGTGAAGAAGATTAGGAAAACACATTGCTTCTTGTTTCATTAGGAAGCATACTGTCAGGATCATTAGTAAAGATTTAACAATTTAAATCACACCTTGGCCTCAGAAAATGTTTGCCAAAATCTGCAGATAGGTAGAAATGTTAAGTATATCTTTTTAAAAAATGTTCTATCCATCTCTTGGTGGGATTGTCAATATTTAATCAAAGTCTGACTGGCCTGAAATCTAATTTTGTGGGTATTGTCCAATTTCTTTCATAGTCACCATTTTAAAATCCAAGACCATGTTATTGTCATGTACATCTTATTCTAAATCCTTGCTGTTCAAGTGAGGTCTGTGGACCAGCACCATCGGCATGAGCATAAGAGATTATTAGGAAGCAGGATCCCTGGCCCTATCCCAGACCCGCTGAATCGGAACTGGCACATTAACAGGATCCCAGCCGATTTACATGCACTTGAAAGGAGCACTGCTCTAAAACATCTCTGAGTATACTATGTTTCTTTGGATCTTCCCCTGTTTTAATTTATACCAATTTATGACTCTCCAAAATAGCCCTGGACATAACAGAGAGGGACATTTGCCTTTGCCCCCTGTCTTTGCTTCTCAGCATGACCAACCACTGTGTGACTCTCCCATGCTTAATTATCAAGAGCCAGTGCTGTTCTCCAGCCTTTGCGGCACTCCAGACACCCACACACTTTTCTAAACACCCTTTCCAGCGGCACTACACACTGCTCTCAAATAGCTATCGATTTATTTCCCTAAAACCGATCCTGATAGCAGAGTCCCTTCATTGAAGTTATTTTAATAAAGGCCTACAGCATTCTGAAATATCTTCACAATTCCCATCCTCGATGAATCAATAATGTTGGCTTTTGCAAATAGGAAGAGATACTTGGGGGCACAATACTGTGCTTAAAACCCCTGAAATTATACCATTTCTAGACAACTAAGCCATCTGCCTGTTGGGGAGGTTCTGATAACTGCTATGCACCAGCAAATCCTTAGAGATCCCTGGGTGCCTTAAGAAGAAGCAAAGGGAGTTGCTGAGTTGCAGTCAGAGAGCAACTGCTGACATCAAATAAGCACATTCTCTCTCCCTGAGTAGACAAAGGATATGTGTATGCTCAGAGCAAGTGTGGGGTGTTTGGGGGTAAATGATACAATGCCAGGTAGAAATCGTCATGTCATGTCGAGACAGGCTTAATGACCTGGAGGACCTAATTTACTCAATGGACCCTGAAAAAGTTAATGTGCCTTCAAAAATTGAGCAATTAAGTTTCCTCACCAGCAAAATATGTCCCAGTACAGTTCTTGGATCACTAGTAAGAAACTTCAGTAGAAGATACGAATGGTTATCTACCAGTGTGCACACACTCACGGATCTGTACATTCTCACTGATTCTTTTCTCTGCAGACTAAAGTTGAACATTATTGCTGCATTTGTATTGGTACAACCTTGGAATGTCTGGATGACTTTGGGCATATGGGAGTATGTGAACGAGGGACATCAGTGGACACATTGATTCCTTGAGCTGTTGGACTGGGGCACTTTGGGCTGGGGTCACCACTGTCTCCCCTGAGGATGTGTGATCAGCAGATGGTAAGTGAGTCTAAGAATGGAGAAACACAACCTAAAATCTAGGCTCTCATGTTGGCTGGTGTCATTCTTTATGTCTCACACTGTGGTCAGTATTTCAGAACTCCGGAGTTGTAGAAGATGGTCCAGTGGTAGACAAGATTGTTTTGCCAGAATCTCTGTGGTAGGGAGAAACTGCCCTTCTTCTGCTTTATTGTGTCCCTTCAATTTAGTGAAGATCCACTCCTGCAAAGTCTTCTATCCTTCTCACTCTGAAAAGAATTCTTGGTCATAATCTATAAGCCTTGCATTTAAAGTAACCCCTAATAGTGATAGAATGAAGGAAGAGAGTGCCCTTGTTGAAGGATTTCAAGCAATACCTGAGGGTAAAGGGAAAAATAATTTGTGGTTAGGGTGTCTTCCAGTCACACATTAAATCCTTCTAATGCATAAATTGTGTGTGATTAAGTAGTAGACCGACTAATGCCATTATCCTATTTCTTCCTCAAGGTGGCTCAGCACCTTGCCTGCAATGCAGTCTTGGTATTCCTTTGTTTCTTACTTGTTTAGTGATTTTCAAAGCAAGAATAATTTTTAAAAAGTGAGTTCCTTAGTGATTACTATTTCTGCAAGATCCAGAAAAGTGTAACAATTTCTGCAGAAACATAAAAATTACCGAAGACTGTTTTAGGCTGTGAGATAATTAGTTCTTATTATAATGCTCAGTATATGCAGACAATATTAGTGTTCTTACAGCAAGATCAATAGCTATTGATTCTAAGACCTGTACATTCATTCATTTACAATTATAGCATTTATATGCAAATTTCATTTTTTGCTTTAAGGACAATCAAATACAATCTTAAAAAAGGACACTCAATATAATCACGAATATCTTACTTCCCCATTGGGAATGCTCTTTTCTTCCAGTTATCATGCAGCTGACCTCTATTTTCATAAGCTGTTTAATATCTCTCAAAGTAAAGAAGTCTATGACCTTTAAAGGCTCTACTGTCCCACGTGATCCCTTAGAAAATGTAAGCACTGATGATACAAAACACTTCTTTTTTTCACTTCACTTGAAGTTCATCAACATACTGTTAGCCTACCAAAAGGTCACCATTTTATAAATTATGCCTTTCACAACAACAAAAAAGAATAGCTTAATTGGGATTTTTCTGGCAGTTGCTTTGTTCAGTTATCATCAGTTGCAGCCAGGAAGATGAACACTGGGAGAATATCTGAGGTTTTACTCCTACAGAAAAAAGTTTGTAGTAAATTGACAAATAAATTAATAGCCCAAACTCATTTTTCCCAAGTGGCCAGATCCTAAACCAACATGGTCTCTGGTATTCATGGTGCCTTATCCTTAACATTCTATTCCTTTTTCTTCCCTCCTTCCCTTGCTTCCTCTCCTGCCCATCCTCTCTTCCCTCTCTGTCTCAACCTTGCTTTTGTACGAACTACATACAATTTTTATATGTTTTGTGAAATGAGACAGGAGATGGAGAAGCCCTCTGTTAAAGGTATCCCACCTAATGTAGGTAGTCATGGGTGTAGACCCCAAATGTTCTGGGTGCCTAGTAAAAGGAGGGAAGCAAAAATGCCAGAGGAGTAACAGGGAAGGTGATTTTCAGGGGGAAAAACTGAATAAAAAGAGTTGGGAGCAAAACTGATGGGAAGAGAAGTAATTTGAAAATTAAAAGAGAAATATGCATTGTGGGGTTTGAGTTTGAAGTGTACATGCAGAAGGGTTTCGAAAAGGCTAGCGATTTAAGCACGGCATAGAGAAAGAGACTTTAATGAAGCTGTTGTTGAAAGGCACAGGTGAGAGGTTAGAGTGTCATAATAAACACAAGTCTAGGAGAAAATTCCCTCTAGTACTGTAACATCTGGCATGCTGATAACTGTGCTCAAAACGGATTCGGTTCTGTCACTACCGTGAGACTAGAGTATAGCAACTAGAATATAACTGAAAAGACTCACGCGATCGCCATTTGACAAGGGACTGGCAGTCCCAGAGTGGGACGACTGGGCTCTCCAGAGGTGACTAGGCCACCTGATAAATGAGAAACCAGTGCGTTATGCCCCGAAAGAGGTATCAGAATTGGCCACAGCACCAAAGATGTCAATGGTAAAAGTCCTAGGATAAAAAGATTGTCCTCATCACAAGGAAATTTGGGACTTGAAAGCAGGTGGAAGAGTAGCCTTAATCATGTCAAACTTGCCACAGCTGTAAGACATTCAGATGAACAAATGGATGACTGGGGACTAAATGAAAAGCTGATCATCGGAAACTATCCTCTGGGAAGGTTTCCCTCTTACCCTAGCACTTACCAGTTGACAAGCTGAAAAATACACAGATCTGAAAAAATAAGCATCTTGTTCCTAAAAAGTTATTTTCCATTATATTGATAGGGATAAGGCGATAGGAGAAAAGTAGTGGCTTTTCAGCAATCAATGCAAAAGAAGTATGAATACATTTGTTGTGGCAGATGGGCTAATTAATCCATAAGCAATTTGTGAATGTTAAGTAAAGAATATAGCTTTTCATATGTAAACCATATCACAGCAATGTTTGATGAGGCTTCTGTTTAACGAACAATCTACCCTTTTGGATAAACTGCAAAATCTGGGCCACTTGTCAGCAACCTCCCCAGAGTGATTGGTGGCCTCAGCTTGGATATGAGCTGCGCTACTTTGATTATTTCTCCAAATCCAGCCACATGCAAAATTTTCTTGAGTGTCAGAAAACAAACAGGCTTTTCTTTTTTTCCTTTTGAAGTGCAAACAAGTGCGTGAGTAACCAAGTCACCCTGGTGAGTTGCCATTTCCAGAGTCAGCTGTTTGGGAATGATGAGGGTTTCCAAATCTCTTGTTTCCTCTTATGAAAAATAAGGCCTTTTATGCACCTGTGCCTTTCATGGGAGAATACATATAAGAACACTCAATAGAAGAAGTGTAGAATACCTAAGATTATGAGCAATGGATATAGCCCAATTTCAAGTTGAGAAGTATAAAGCACTTGAATATTGCTTGTTTTCGTTTACAAAATTTTTATTCATTCATTCATTTATTCATTTGTTAATTTTCAGCTTTACTGCGGTATAGATGACAAGGAAACTTGTAAGATATTTAACGTGTACATTGTGTTGATTTGATATATGTATATATCATTAAAGGATTACGACCATCTAGTTAATTAACACATCCATCATTTCACGTATTGATTAATTAGTTTTTTTGGTGGGAGCACGTAAGTTCTACTCTCTTTGCAAATTCCATTATGTAATACAGTGTTGCCAACTACAGTCACTGTGGTTTACATTTAGATCCTCAGAGCTGAGCAGTATAATTCTAGTTGGGCATGCCAGTTTGTAAGAGCTCCCCCCCCTTCACAAACAAATGTGGAATTAATTTTGACTAAAGTCCCTATGAGAATGCTGATCAAATTCTCTACCTGATAATTAAGGATGTGTTATAAAAACATGTTCTAGTAACATTTTATAGAAGGAGGAAACAATATTTAAATTACTGCTAAAATGTTTGGTATGGAAGAAATTTAAAATAATCCAAACCCTATACTCATTAACTTGTCATATATAAATTTTAAGGAATTTAGGCATATGATTTTTTTCTGAACTTTGGTATGTTTGCCTCTGTGTGGACATCTGTCATATAAATTAAGCATAGCACAGTATAAAAATATTTAAACTGAAAAGAACACACAGAATAAGAATTATGCAAAATTATACGAAGAAAACCTAGTAAGAGATTGACTAAAATTAATTTTGACTTTTTTTTTTATTTTATTTTTTTTATTTTTTAAAGATTTTATTTATTTATTTGACAGAGATAGAGACAGCCAATGAGAAAGGGAACACAAGCAGGGGGAGTGGGAGAGGAAGAAGCAGGCTCATAGCAGAGGAGCCTGATGTGGGGCTCGATCCCATAACGCCAGGATCACGCCCTGAGCCGAAGGCAGACGCTTAACCGCTGTGCCACCCAGGCGCCCCTAATTTTGACTTTTTAAAAAATGTTATTAATGAGCAAAATAATCACTGGTGGGTTTGTGGTAATTTTAGAAGATAAGAATACAAGAAATGTTAGATGGCATTAAACTGAAAGTCTGAGTAGTACAGTGTTCTGCTTTGAAAGTGCTGTTACTGGATTTTGGGAAGAGAATAAATATGTAATTATCACATCTGATAGAATAAGCAGATTTACCCAAAAGTGATCCTGGGGTTCCTTTTGGCTTATTTGGACTATGAGGGACCAGTAGCTTCATTTGTGGTGTGTGGGAAGTGTTACAGCTTCCGGTGAGCTCCAGAGTCCCCCAGGGCTGGGCAACTGGCTTTCCCAGCTGAATGGAAGTAACTAACTCCTAACCCAGACATTCTGAACCTCTTGTAGTCTGTTTCCCTACTAATAATGTTCCCAAAAGAAGAGCGAGCCACAGTGGGTGGGGATCTCTGGAATAGAGACCTAATGCATGTCTAACCAGTTCAGGCCCCCCAGTACTCCTGTGCTGCTCACTCCTGACTTGTATGTTTTCCCAATAAAGACTGCTGCCTAACCTACATAACTTGTGATGTTGTGGGATTTGTCCTTAATTAATCTTTGTGTGACATGATACACATTTACAACCTAAGAAATTGAATATATTAAAATGTTTATATATAATAGTAATGAACTGCAGACCCCTAGTAACCCAAGGAGATATCTAGAAAGCCTGCTGTTACATTTAACCAATTGACTGTGACACTGAGGTCACGACTGTAGGACAGTATGCTACTTCGTGACCCCTTTTAAAGCACGCTTTGATGGTGAGGTGTTTCTGAATGCAAGCGAGACTCATCTCCAACTTTTCTTATTAAGATATTATAGAACCATTCTTTGTGAATTTATCACAACTATGCTTGGCTCAATTTATAATTTTGGTTATGGGATATCTTGGGGATGCATCATTCATAATTGCGTTTTCCCTCGATTATCTTTTGTTTCATTTTTTGTATCCCTTTCTCCGTATTGTTTTTTTTTTTTTTCCTGAGGCTCACTGCCACATTCTTCTCTTCTAAGCTTTCCCATTTGGAAGTGTTTATTCATATAAATTTTTCCTCTTATTAAAGAACAACCTCTTTATAAATATATTTTCTTTATCCCCTTATAAATATATTTATTTTCTCTCATATTAATGAAAGAAATGGAGCTATCTGCTCTTTGGCATATGAGCTGGTGGTTCTTGGTTTGTCCATCAGACGCACAGTCTATTCCTCTCTGCCCAGCTCAGTGCTCTGGCACACTGACCACTGTATACAGCACCACTAGGCTCCCAGCTTCATGTATTGTCTGGTTGAGTTAACAGTAAGAGAGCTAGTACTCTGTATCTTTATCTAGGCCCCTCTCCATCTGGCTTTCAGGACACCAGATCTTGCTAGGTTCTGTTCACATCCCTCATTTACTTTCCTCTTTCAGGTCTATGGGCAGTAAGGGCTTCTCTTTCTATTGTGATTCCTACATTCTTTTTCTTAACTCTGCTTACACCTCCTAGAAGCTGTTCCCTCATTAAACTCACTTCCATTAAATCCTTCGAGTGTGCCTTCCATTTCCTTCTGGGACCCTGCCTGATACAACTACACATAACCTCGTCTGAGTTAAACAATAACAAAACTAAAAATAAGGCAATAAGTTAAACTTACCATCTTTCCAAATTAAGTTCACTACCAAATTAGTTGCATCAAATATAGAATTTCAGTGTCTTGGATTTAGCAGAAGTTGCATTTTTAAGGGAGAACGAAAATACAGCTTTCATTGAGATTACAGAGAAAATTTAAAGTATTCACATGTTTGATGTGCACAGTTATTTCACAGAATCTCCCTCAGTTGGTCTTTGTCTAGTGTTTCTCCTTGATTGGGTTCAGGTGTTTTTTTTTGTTTTGTTTTGTTTTTTGACAAGAATGCCTAGAAGTGGTAGTGTATCTTTCTCAGTCTATCCTAGCAGGAAGCAAGTAATATGGATTTGTCTGTTACTGGTGAGATTAACCTTGAGGACTTCATGAAAGTGGGGGAGGGGGGAAGGAAGAGGATGAATCTAAACCAAATGGAATGTAATATTAAAATTTGGGGAATCTAGATGAATGGTATTTGAGAATTACTTGTACTATTCTTGCAACGTTTTGATAAGCCTGAAATTATGTTGAAATAAATGTTTCAAAATCTTGCTGTGTTTTTTACTAGCTAAAAACAGATTCATGTTGTAATCACTTACAGTTAAAAATGATTATAAGGTAACAAAATAAAAATTATTAAAAAAATAAAATAAAATGCAGCAAAAAAATAAATAAAATACCAAAAAAAAATTATAAGGAATTGTTGGACACAGAGTTAGTTTCTGGATTTGCATATCTTTAGAGAAACTAATTCCCACTCTGCGCTGAATGTCTTCTTTTCTTGTGCATGTGCACACACACACACACACACACACACACATCCCTACAGCAAAAAACACAGATTGGTATCACCAACTTTACCACTGTCATAACAATTCATCTACTGAATATCACCTGAAATCCTGTTCTCCTCCAAGCTGAGCTATTTAAAAAGATAGATGGCTGCCTTCTGGCTAATTGTGGGAGCTCTTTCATTACTATAAAAAGACTTTTTATATCTCAAGTGACTCTATAAGCAGTGAATAATGACCTGAAGTCTTTGGAGGAGAGTCCACTGATAAAATGGTAGGATAACAACTACTTACTGACCTTTTACTTCCTAAGATAATACTAAGCTGATGTAGCTGATTATTAATAAACCTATCCATTGAGTTTTGACACATCAGATCCAAGTATGTTAAACTTAATGAGAAATTCTCATGCAGTCATAAAATTATCTGCAACGGGCCTAAGGGTGTAAAGACATAAGGCATATATAGGGCAAATGCTTTTAAAATGAACTCAAATTATTTCATTGGAAAAAAACTTCATCGTAATTAAATGACCCAGATTTTCTTTTAAAAAATTACTATAAACAGCATCAGTAACTGAGGACTTGGAGAAATTCATCTTTTATGTCCACTGAAAAGGAGGAAATGTGTTCTTAGCCCCTGGATAAGAGCTCTTGGTCCCATTTTTTGTTATATGGATATCAAGAATATAACCTTGGGTCTCAGCCACACTAGCAAGATGCCAAAGAAGTGCCAAAAATAACTACCTGTTTAGTGAAAGGAATAAGTGCCCCACATAGTTACTAATAAGGGACTAAGGAGGCAGTGCGCTATTTGTAACATGGCATCTGTCATAAGAACATCAAAGATGCCAACAACATCTTCACCAGAGTCTTGCTGTACCCTATCTATAAAAGTGATTCCAATTTAAATGCTTCCATGCAGAAAAACATTGTGAGTGACAAGAAACTGACAGTTTTGTTCAGTGTTATAGTTTAAAGGCTCCAAAACATGCTTGGCACATACTTGATACTCAATAAACACGTGCTAGATTTTCATATATTTCTCTATCAAAATCCATGTTAAAACAAACGTGACTGTATTTGTCATTAAAGTTATCTGTGTTTACAGGCAAACTGCTTTCCTCTCACTCCCACCTCCGTGGTGCAGCCCAGTGACCCATATGATTCCATTTACCTGAATTTATTGTCTAAACTGAGTGGCATACAAAGGCGAGCCTCACTCATAAGCTCTGCTCATAAGCCCCACCCATTGTCAAAGTTGTACCAAAGAACACGATGCAGGAAGCATTCAGAACTGGGATCTACAGAGTTTTCAGTATTAGCTGTGTCACTCTAAGTTATTTAAACTCTCTGTGCCTCAGTTTCTTCATCTGGAAGAGGAGATACTAATACCCCTCACAGAGTTGTGGATAGGATCAAATAAATACTACAGCTAAGGCAGCCGACGGAGTGATATGATATTGAGCCAGGCTTCCTTCCTTCCTTCCTTCCTTCCTTCCTTCCTTCCTTCCTTCCTTCCTTCCTTCCTAAAGCTTGAGTGACAGAGACTAGGTGATTCTCTGGAGATATGAGCTAATACCTGTGCTTAGAGTCCGTGCAGTGACAACAACAATACTATCAGTTAGCACTGAGTGAGCATTCGTAACGTGTCAGGAACTGGGTGAAGCACTTGGCTTATATGTTCTGTCACACCCAGCAACAGTCATGTGAGCTAAGTATTTTATCCCCATTTGAAAGTTGTGGAAGCTGAGGTCAGAAGGTGTGATAGGCTGAGTGAGGGAAGGCACCTGCCCTTCACAACCTGTTAGGGAAAAACAACACGTATATTTACAATTGTAAGCAAACTCGTAAAGAGCGGAAATAAAGGTACTAACAGCGTTCTGTGGGAGCACAGAGAGCTGACTATGCCCAGGAGTACAGGGATTTGATGTTTGACTTGGGTCTTAAAAGAGGAAGAGTTTCATAAGTTGCAAAGAAGGGAGAAAAGAAAGGAAACTCCAGGTAAAGACATGACAGAGCAAGTCTTCTGGGAACCAAAGAGAGATCTGGTGTGACTATGGGGGATTTCGGTAAACATCTGGCAAAGAGGTGGGAAAGAAGGCTCTGACACAGATCCCAGGGTCCTGAATAGGCCATGGTAAAATATTCGTTTTACTTATTTATTATTTTTTAAAAAAATGATTTATTTATTTGACAGGGAGAGAGAGACCGTACACAGAGGGAGAGGGAGAGGGAGAAGCAGACTTCCTGCTGAGTGGAGAGCCCCATGGGGGCTCGATCCCAGGATTCTGAGATCATGACCCGAGCTGAAAGCAGATGCTTAACTGACTGAGCCATCCAGGTGTCCCTAAAATATTTGTTTTAAACAACTCCTTTCATTGGAAAAGTAGCAAGGTCTCATTTAGGTTTGGGGAAGATAACTCTGAAGTCTGCGGTGAGAAGTAACTGAATCGAAGTAGGGAAACCATTTAGGACATTACTGGGGAAAATGATCAGTGCCTGGATCAAGACAGGACCGCACGGATGGTCCAACTGGAAGAGGATGGACAGGGGTGTAAAATAGTGTTCTGATCCTTTCAATCATATCTATTCCAATGAGACCTATCAGATTAGCAGATTGTCCAGCACAGCCTAGCCTCGGCTTCTCTTCCAATTGATTAAGTCCACACTGTAAGGAAATACAAGCTGGAGAAGTTGAATTTGAAGTAGAAAGGCATAAAGGCATTCTAAATAGAGATCGCCTATCCCCATGTAGACCCGTATTTTCCGTGATTATCTTAAAGCTCAAAAACTACCTCTTCCAATTTTCTGAAACTCTTTCTGGCCAGTACCCACACAGCCACGTGGGTAACTGTCTTACCAAACTGCCCCCGCCCACACACACTCACAAACTCATACACCAACACCTTTATACTTTCCAGGGTTTTCTACCCGAATCATTTTTAGCTTTGTGTGTAATATAATCTTAGAAAGATATTTTACCCAAGTGAATACATAGGAATTTTGGAAGATAGGGATTAACACAAGAAAGTGGAACTTGCATGATATGTAACTGTCTCTTTCAATATCAGCATCTCTGACTTAGTGCCTGGAACATGGAAGGTGTTTTACACCAGTTTGAAAGGACAGGACAAAATCTGAACAAAGCCATCAACCGAGGAGAAGCAGGAGGTTTAAATCATTTTCAACAATCAATTCTGCCATTTAAATTCATTCTGACACTTGTTGAGCTCAGTCAATGACATGAAACTACAGAAAAAAGGCCAAGTCCCCAGGGAAATTTGCAAGCTTCTACATCCGCAAATAAAGCCACCTGAACTTGTGCCCATAACCTTCCTAACACCATGCTTCCGACTTCCTCAAATTTACAGGCTTTGAAAAGAAATATTTTGTTCCATATTAACAACAGAAAAGATTGCTGCCTAAGGCAAAAGATGAAGTAAATGTATTTAAAATAGCAACCGATGCTATTTTATATCAAACAGGTGGCGTCTGCACCAGTAACGTCACGGACGTGGCTGTCTCTAAGTGCACCCTGAAATGAATAATAAAGACCAGAGCAGTCACAAAAATTTGTTAAGGGCTTCCTATTTACCACATGCTCTACTCAGGGCTATCTGCTACTAGAGGTGGAAAAATATCACACTCATCCTATAGATAAAGAAACTAAACCTTAATAGGTTAGGCAACTTGTTCAAGATCACA
The DNA here is from genome assembly GCF_024610735.1 of Ursus americanus. Lineage (NCBI taxonomy): Eukaryota > Metazoa > Chordata > Mammalia > Carnivora > Ursidae > Ursus > Ursus americanus. The sequence goes on along the minus strand of NC_142151.1, from coordinate 34,195,179 downwards.
CTAAATACTAAGTTTAAAAAAAATCAAGATTTTTCTAAAAATTCCTATTAATAATTTTTTTTAAAGATTTTATTTATTTATTCGACAGAGATAGAGACAGCCAGAGAGAGAGGGAGGGAACACAAGCAGGGGGAGTGGGAGAGGAAGAAGCAGGCTCACAGAGGAAGAGCCTGATGTGGGGCTCGATCCCACAACACCGGGATCATGCCCTGAGCCGAAGGCAGACACTTAACCGCAGTGCCACCCAAGCGCCCCCCCATTAATAATTTTTAAACATGCATAGGAGTTTTAGCATAGAAGCTCTAAAAATTGGACAAGAGGATTGGTGGGAAATTTATTCTTCCATTTTCTTTTAGTAAATAGTTCCTAAGGTTCAAATTAAGTAGTGAATGAACTGTAGACATTCATGAGTATGGATAATTGTCTTAACTTATGTCCCCTGGACAAGAAAACTCGAGGTGGAAAGTGAAAAAATGTTTCTGCAAAATGAATAGGCTGGAAAAGATGCTATCCAACAACCTCCTCAGTTCTAAAAAATCTATAAACAACATGCAGAAGCAAGAATAAGCACTATTCTTTATATAACCGCAGACGTTACTTAAAACTTTGGTAGAAAGAAACACCCTTCTGCTTTTTTTTGTGTAAATGAATCAGGTAAAGCTCAGACAAGGAGGTGATTCAAGAGCCTGTCAATCTGTTACTGAACTTTTACCTTAAGAAACCATAAGAGACTCTTAACTATAGGAAACAAACTGTGGGTTGCTGGATGGCAGGCGGGAGATGGGGTAATGGGTGATGGACATTAAGGAGGGCGCTTGTAATGAGCACTGGGTGTTATAGGCAAGTGATGAATCACTAAACTCTACTCCTGAAACTAATACTACACTGTACGTTAATGAACTTGAATTTAAATAAAATCTTGAAAGAAAAAAAGATCCCCAGTTCAAGACCCAGCCTTGCTCACATGTCATGTGATAGTTAATGCCTCACAACAGTTCAGCAGCCTTTGAGATGTGATGGATGAGTTCTCCAGGTGGAAAGACCACCTGGGCTCTCCCATGATTTTACCTTAGTGGACACAGTCATGAGTGATTCAAACAGAAAGAACTTCTGCAAAATAGCATCTGGGCCACAGGGAGAGTGGTAACCAACTCCAGGCTTTGGGGCTGAGTCATGCATGAAAAATCAGCCGATAGGATTTGGGTACACTTTTTGAAAACTGTTTCACATGGCTCTATGTCTCCTTCTGGAAGCAAATGAGACCGAGTAATAGAGTGAATGTAACTCTGCAGATAGAGTCATCAGATTTTTTAAATGTAAATTGCCACAAATATTTTTCTACACTGATACTGTTGGCTTTATTTCCCTTTGTTTAGAAGAGTGGGGAAGAGGGGCAAATTTTTTTTTTTTTATAAATTTAGTTCCTTCAAATAATTAACATCTGTATGCTTTTGAAAGAATTTTCAGCAGAGAAAACAATCCTGCAAAGTCCCAGTAAAAGCTCTCCATTGTTCCGCATCTGCACAAATTACCTTGCATCTCCGATGATTTTATGTACATTTAATCACTAAAGATTAATTACATGGCATACGGAAATCAGTGAAACACTGAAGAGATAACTTCAGTTTAAGTGCACATGCAGCTAACTTGTGGCTTTTTAAAACAATTTTAATTAAAAGTACTAGAAGAATCATCGGGCTGAAAATATTAGGAGCTCTGGGATGGATGAGCTTAGCATAGCTAATTAATTGTATATTTAATCAAAGCAGCCTTTGGCTGTAATTAATAATCTATTTTCCTCTGGTAATAAATATTGTAGTTCTGTAAAACAGAATTTATAATTTCCAGAATGCCATATGCACAGAAGAGTGGGACAGAAAACAAGCATTTCCACACCAGCTTTCAAGCTGAGGGTGATTTTGTTTATTTAGAGAGGATGTTGTCTATATCTCTTTCATTTGCTTTAAATGTCATCTCACGGTGGCAGCTTACAAACAGCGACCCCGGAGTGACTTGGACATTTCAAAGGGGTAAAGAATAATTCAAGAAGAGTCTCTAGTAGAATGCTGAGTGAAATCTGATTTTTCTTGCACCACAAAGATCTCATACTTCAGAAGACTTTAGGTAGCTCTATCTTAATATGAATGCTAGGATGGCAAGTCTCAAGTCTCCGCTTTAAACAGTTCCTTCCTTCATTTCCTTTTAAATGGCAGAGAATCAGATTTCTACCACCTGCAACCTGCTCAAATCAAAGAGCCATGTTGGAACACCCTCTTCCTTATGATAGTGTCTCATGAGTATCACACACACACACACTCACACACACACACAGACACACACACGCACACACCCTCTCTGCTCGTCAAGATTACTGAGCATATTTTTGTTCTTATGACCCTTTCATTAATTTTTGAGAGAAACTCTCTAACAAGAGGTAGTCATCTGCTTTTCACATGATCTAAGATTTCTTTCTGCTTACAAGCAAGATTTCAATTTCAAGAGTTTTGCATATAAAGGAGATATCATAATAAATTAACAGATAACACGTTAAATTGACTTAGGTAGGTTTTTCCTAGGTTTTCCCATCTTTCCTAAAGATGTTTGGGTATATGAAAATTAACTATCAGTTTGCCATTGATGCTTTATATTTTTAAGATTTTTACAGTAGCATGCAGGAGTTCTAGGTTGCTGAATATATAAATATTTAACTCAAAAAACATTTTTAAGATCACGAGAACACACATTTTTGTATGCATCTGCTACAATCGCTTGATGTACTAATCAATTCATAGCATACGTTCCATTTTTCTTGGGGTTATGTGGTCTTCATATGAATATGTATGAAAGAAACATATGCATTAGGTTATTAAAATTATATCAAGGAAAATATTTTTATTCAGACTATACTGGGCATTAATAAGGGTCTGGAAACCAGATGAAGAAGAGAAGAAAACACAGAGATAAAAATTTGCCACCATTGATATTATTTGCTCAAAAGTAGTTCTTATTAAATACACAATGACATCTTCAGGGCTTAATCAGTGTATAATATAACATGCAATTTCCAAAGAGAACAAAAGTGTTAAGGACAATTTTAAAAAAATGACAAGATAGTTTTTTCTTGGGGTATCTGGGTGGCTCAGTCAGTTAAGCATCTGCCTTTGGCTCAAGTCATGGTCCTGGGGTCCTGGGATCGAGCCCCACGTCTTCAGGATCGCTGCTCAGCAGGGAGTCTGCTTCTCCCTCTCTCTCTGCCCCTCCTCCCACTCCTGAGCACCCTCTCTAATAAATAAATAAAATCTTTAAAAAAAAAAAGATAGTTTTCTCTTCTTAGAAATGTGACTAGTTAGTAGCTCCTGACATAGGTCTTCTCAATGTCCTGCTAAAATTATCTATGAAGGCACAGGGAAGAAAAGCACACCTGGACACTGAAAGGCAGGATCTGTAGTTCTCTTACTTGTGCCAATTTTCACAGAAGTTTTCCTTTCCTGCTTGAACCAAACTAACAATTCAGACAACTTTCTCTGATGATATATATGGTACTAGGATAATATGGGCGTGTGTGTGTGTGTGTGTGTGTGTGTGTGTGTGTGTGTGGCTGAACAGTGACCCACTGGTTTCTTACAAAAGTAAAATGGCAGATGTGCTGCTCACTCAGTAGGGAATCTCCAGACTAGGGAGCGCCCATACTTCCCCTGAAACATTCTGTGCCACTCACACTACCAAAGCCCACTCTGCTCTGTCCTTCTGGGACCCTCAGAAGGTTATTCTAATAACTCAGACCTGAGGGTATGTCCTGTTGGGGCTGAGAGAAGACGACTCTGGGAGGTGTGATCCCACCAACAGGTAGGTGGTGGGAATTTCTTGAAACGTGTGGGGGAGATTCGCACAGCAGAAGTTCAAAGTAGAGGATCTTGGAGGTGGGACATTCCTGAAGAAAGGAGAGTCTAGAGACTCAGGTGAACTTATGAGATGATGTACCTGTGGGGCCGGAACCTATGGACTGTAACTGTGGAAACACAGAAAGTACATTCTGAGAGTCTGGGTTGCTTAAACAGCATATGAAAAGATATTGATTTTGATGTACGTGTGTTTTAATACACAAAGGCAGAGTAAAGGATAAGGGGAAAGTATGAAGGTTTAGCCCCTGGTTTGGTTCCAAACTCTACCCCTTAGGAGCCATGTGACTTCGGATTGATCACTTGACTTTCCTGAACACAAATTTCTTCATCTACACATTGGTGACAATAATGTTTTAAAACAACTGTAAAAGCTGTTACAACGAAGTGGTGGGAAACTATATAAAAAGTAATCAATGTGTGAGCTAGAGTAGGAATTCACTAAAAATGTGGAAATTATATATAATACTTTATTATCTACACAACATTCAAAAAACGTTCTCTACCCAATGTTTATCAGTGAGTGATAATTATGGCATATTTGGACATGTTGAGAAAGAACACTTGTGAGATTTGGGGATGAAACAAATTTGAAAAAGTGAATCTACACACAATAAGAACATTGGATTGGTAGTCAGAGAACTTAAAAATCCCCATTCTAGACCATATGTTACCAATGTAGACTTGGAAAGTCATGTAAGCTCTGGAAACATAGTAAGTTTCAAATAGAAAGCTCTGGAAACGTAAGTTTCGAAGAGATGAGGGGAGTTAGTGCCTGATATTCAGAGTCTACTTAGCAATTTATTAATCAATTGCCTCACCAACATTTATCTCACTGCTCACGGGAGATTTAAGTATTACCCACATCTTAAATAAGAGGTAAGTATTGGTTTAATTGATTTTAACCAAGGTCATACAACAAGAGGTAAATCTGGGATTAAAAGCCTTGACTGGCTCTCAGCATTCTTTTTATGCCACCATGAGACATTTTTCCTTTGTTTTCATCTTGTTGCCTGGATTAATTAACCATTGTATAGGATATAGAAATGGCTGTTAATTTAAATCCAAATATTATGCTCTCGGCAAACTACTTATCAAAGAAGGCAATGATAACAAGACGGAATCCATGATTGATTCTCAAGTTCTGATAAGTATTGTTGAGTTAACTAGAAACCAGAGTATAGATAGAACTATTGGCTGAACTTGGCCCTTGTGAAATATTCAATTTGGTAATTTTTTAAAAGCTGAGGATTATGGGTAATTGATGTCGCTCTGAAACATTCACTAATGTCCTAGACTTATCAAATGACAGCTTCACAGAGTAAGAGTTCTATGTCGAAGAGGAAGAAATTCAGCAAAACTTCCAAAATTTGTGAAGTCTCAGTCTTTCAAAATAAAATAAAATAATAAAATAAAATAAAATAATAAAATAAAATAAAATAAAATAAAATTAGACAATGGTGAGCTGACGTCCTTTCATTGCTTGAATTAGACACTGTGCGTAAACTGCTAAGTTTCCAAACATGGAGGTAAGTTCCATCCACACCTACTGCTCCGTTACCCCCACAATTACTATAATACAAGATTCACACGGAGGAGCAGCTGCCAGAAATGATCTCCAAAGTGACTGGATGCTGAACAGCATGGCAGCCTTCAGCTGGGCCTTCTCAACAGTGACATTACCGGCGTTTGGGGCTGGACTTCTCCGCTCTGCTGGACCATCTTGCGCGTTGGTGATGTTTAGCGGCCTCCCTGGGTTCCACCTGCTCGATGCTAGTAACCTCCCCGCACCCACCACCACCACGCATGACAACTTAAAATGTCTCTAGATGCTGCCATATGGATAGAAGGGTGAAGTCACACTCAGTTGAGAACCACTGTTTGAGGGTTCATGTCAGTGGCGTTTTTCTTCATTAAGGTTGAAGAATGCGGGGTGTCACAGAGAACTGGGTTTATTATGAGAGAACTGAAATGCTGCAGGGCATAGAACCTGAAGGATGGGAATTTACCTCTGTTTCATAGATTATTTTTCTCATTTTAAAATTATATATATAGTCATGTTTTAAGAGGGGAAAAAAATGGACCTGGAATATATCTGAATAAAATAGCAAGCCATATTATTTAACAAGGCTCTAATTACGTTTGTTTTTTTCTCCCATTTAGGAAACGTTAAGTGTGATTGTTGGGGTTCTTCATTATGGCACTGTCCTCATGTGGGGACTCAGAGGCGGTCACCTGCCCCTCAGCTACTCTTTGTTGGATTTTGGAAGCTGTGGTTAAAGTGGAAAAATCATGTTTTGTCAGGGATAGCCCTATGACACGAATAGAGAAGACAAGGATCCCTGGATTCCAGAAGACCTGCTGTGTGGTTATTCTAATAAATACTGTGACTGAATAATTTTTTCTGTATAGATCTTATTTTCTATTTTTACTTAATTTATAATTTCTTCTAAATTTACTTAATTTTTATATATCGTCCTCAAGTAGGGAGGCCTACATAGGGTTATAACAGGCACCTTAATAAATAATAGCCTAAGCATTGTTGATATGAATTTAAAAACTGTTTGAAATTCCATATCCTCTTTCTTGAAATGCTCTGCTCCACGTTAATTATCTGAATGCTTCACTGCCTTGCTGACTTGGGGGAGGGTTTAGAATGCTCCATAAAGGAATGGAGAAGGGATGGCAGAATATCCTTCAGCAGGACTAAAAGGCTGTGAAACATCACCAGATCAACAAGAATACTTTGTAACATTTGTGTTGGAAATAGTACTTAACTACTTAGAGCTTTTGACATGACTTCATATGGTTATTTTGGAGGCTAATAGAAAGAAACATAGCAGACTTATTTCTTATTCATTCACTCATACTAATGTATTTCTTTCAACGTTTCAAAAAGATACATACATATGTATTTTCTAAAAGGCTATAAAAGTCAATGACTACGTTTCTCCAACAAGGAACTACTTTCTCAATTAGAACTCCCATTTGAGAAAAGGCTCATCTCTTAGCTGGTAGGCATTCTCCGTCCTACTTCATTGGGTGGTTGGACATGACACAGCAAAGCCTGATGAAATGTGATGAAACTTGTGCTTTGTCCACACCCATTGCTTTCACTGAGATTTTATTTGCTAGATACCAGGGCTTCAGATATTTCTACTGGATGTCCAGAGATAAGCCTTATGAATTACATTATAGGGTTCGTATATAACCAACTCTGTAAATATGTATTTTGCATAATTAGCTACTTTTTGGAAACCAGCACATTTTTAGAGTTCACAACATTAGACATTTTAATATATATGGTTGACGTTTCCCTGCTTATACTATTTCAAGTTTTAGGTCTATTTAGAGTTGGTTACAGTAGACTAGAAGGCGAATAATGTTATTAAAACCCAAAGCTAGCAATTATAATTTAAAATACAATTAGATGTTGAGTCCTTTCTAGTGTGTAATGTTATGCTCCTGTCAAAGAACTGGGAATGCTAATTGAAACAAACAAACAAAAAAATAGAAAATAATTTTCCTAAATCTGAGGTTAGTTTCCTCTTCCTTTTTTTCCCTTCAATTTTCATTCATGAATTAAAGAAAGAAAGAAAGAAAGAGAGGAGAGAGAGAGAGGGAGAGAGAGAGAGAGAGAGAGAGAGAGAGTACTGAGCACCAGGCATGTGCCAACAGTTTTAGGCACTGAGGTAATATAAATGAATAAGACAGACAAAATCCCTGACCTCATGGAGTTTACATTTTAGTGAGGCAAACAGGCAATAAATATAATAAATACCTCAACTACTGGTTAAGTGCTATAGAAAGATAATTATTTAAGTGTTTTGGAGCAAACAGAGCAGCATGAGGAGGACTGGGACTGGGGGAGGGGAGCTGTAATTTTTCTTTTTGAGGTCCATGTATGTCTCAATGAGAAGGTGCCAGACATCTGTGCAGAGATTTAATTAAGAGATAAAGAATACTAATATATCTTTCTGGAGGAACCCAAGGAGAGAAATAGCCATTGCAAAGGCTCACAGGTGCAGTGTTCTGTTTACTTGTGGACAGCAGGGGGGAAGGGACCCGAGGAGTGAGTGGGGGGGGGGGGGAGGATGGACAAACTCACAGTAACTGACACATACTGGGCTACTGTATGGACCAGGCTTTGATCCTGACTTGTCTTTCCCAGGAAGCTTTCCCCACCTCTCTTACTTTGGTATCTTGTCCCTCTTTTTATTCTCCACTTTCCCACCTTGGTCAGTCTGCCTCCCTTCTCTGCCATCATCCATATTCTCCCAGCTGTTGCCTTTTCATGCTATGGTAGTTTCTCTTGCAATCTCTAGATAGACTGGGCACCCAAATAATAAAGCCTCATTCACTGAGCTTTTACTCTGTGCTGAGCATGATGCATCAGACACAATCTTGTTTAATTCATTTTTTGCAATAACTCTCTTAGATCGGGCATTATTACTACACCTATTTTCCAGATAAGAAAAGAGATAAAGGTTACATATTTCTGTTTATGTTGCATAATAAAGATTTGTAAGCAATGGGATTTGAGCTCCAGGTGGGTTAACTTCAAATCTAAGATACATATCCGAAAAGTTATATTTTTCCTGGTTTTTCTATCTCTAACTTAATTCAAGAAGTATTTCAAACAGTAGATTTAACAGAATAGGAGTCTTACCAAAGACTTACCTAATTTGCCAGTATTAGAATGGGCCTTGGAAGTCACTCTGCCTAACTTCCCCTCAGTATCTGAATTTCCTTGATAGCATCTATGCCAAGTGGTCATCTAGGTGTACACGAACACTTTCAGCAACAAAGAGATAAAATAATGTTTTTTTTTTTAAATAGCACTATGTTAAAACACAGGTCCATGATATTCCATTTTTCTGCCTTACATAAAACTGGAAACTATGGGCCGTGACCTTCTACATAATATTAAAAGTTGAGTTCGTTTTCTCTTCTCTCTTCTAAATGGTATTTTGTCTTAGTTTATCTCATCAAGTGTTACATTTTAAAAATATTTTAATAACAAACCTTTACATATACTTCTTTTTAAGTTTTATTTTTGAGATTAAGTTGTAGCAAAGGCAGATATAGGAACTGCTAAACAGCCTTGCCTTTAATTCTATTTCAAAGCAAACACAAGCAGTAACTTAGGAAACAGGTGGCAGTAAGAATAGTAACACATCTAGTAAGTCCTGGCGTGCCGGGAACTTCCTGACATGCCATTTCCGTACCGGAATGACTCCACAGGGTCAGTCCGTCTTTAGCATCTAGTCATCTTGGGACAAATAAGGGGTACAGGCTGTTTGATTTGGTGTATGCCAAATACAGAATAATGCAGTTTTGCCTGTCCAGAGATAGGCTTCTCCCTGTTCCCTCAATAGCTTCCTCTGTCTGGTACCGGAAACTCCTCCCTTCTGTCCCTACCCCCAATTTCATTAAAAAAAACCCCACATATCTTGTCTGGGAATAGAAACGTATTAACATCCACTGCACGTTACTACAGATGAGTTAATCAGGTCAAGTAGTGTCAATGCTAAGACATTAAGAAATCTGGATTCGGGATAAGTACATTTTTCCAGGAGGAGGTTGAGCTTGGGAGGAAGGGGTCAGTTTTGAGGCATGAGATATGTGCTTAGGGGGTCAGACTTGAGGAGCACATAGGGACCAGGCTTGGATGGCCAGAGGGAGGTTACGATCTGAAAGAACACAAAAAGTCACTGGCGGACTGGGGTGTGGGTACACCTGACCTGCCATATTCTTTTCTCTGGTGTTTAATTGTCTTATGATGATTTCAGAGTAAAATGCCAATGTGCCCACAAAGAACATTTAAACCGAAAACTTCACCATAGAGTTAAGGAAACAGAATCATAGGGGTTCGAGGGGTCCAAAGCCATACAGTCAAACTTGTAGCAAATCTGAGTAATAGAAATCTACCTGATCTTTGGACTTCCTGGCTTGGTCAGGGTTATATTAAGTGAGATGAAAATATGGAAAACAATAATTCTAATAGCTCACACTTATTTAGTACTTACTAGTCATCGAGTGTTAAGTTTTTTTATAGGCAATTACCATGTAATCCATAAAAAAGATCCTCGTGATGGGATGATCCTTCTATTATATACTTTTTGGGTGAGTGAGAAACAGATGCAGCAATTTTAAGTGATTTATCTCAAATCACAGAGCAAGTTCAAAATGAATTAGGGTTTAAATCAAAAGTCTGAATTACTGTACTAAAATGAGGAAAGGCCCTGAGGTTGACAATATCAAGTTACTTGGTTGCAATGGAAGAAGCCAGCAAATGTAGATGACATCTTCAATTCTGCAGTTTTGATTAAGGTAGGTTCATGGTCAAAAATCCACATGGATTTGCTCTGATCTCTTAGGATTATTTGAGTATTTCCAAATATGTCTTCTCAATTTCACATTATAGTGGGGCAAGAAAACCTACTTATAAGGAATAACGCTCTTTCAATTTTGCTACAGGACACTCATTAAGTCCTCTATATAATACAGATCATTATTCTCTTTCTTTAAAAAATAAGTTGTTTGGGGTGCCTGGGTGGCACAGCGGTTAAGCGTCTGTCTTCGGCTCAGGGCGTGATCCTGGCATTCTGGGATGGAGCCCTGCATCAGGCTCCTCCACTGGGAGCCTGCTTCTTCCTCTCCCACTCCCCCTGCTTGTGTTCCCTCTCTTGCTGCCTGTCTCTCTCTCTGCCAAATAAATAAATAAAATCTTGAAAAAAAAAAGTTGTTAAACTTTCTTGATGGGTCTAACAAAAAGAGCAGGAGCTTACACAGAAACTCTTGAGTGATTTTCATCTCTTTAGATACTTCAAAAATGTATTTTTTTTAGAGTGGGAGACAGAATAAAATTTAACAAAAATAAAAAATGAGCATGTGGAAGTTCCTTTGAAAAAAAATGAGCCCCAAAGATTTAAACGAAAGGGATAGAAGTCCAAATGCCAGATAGAGAGGGCTTTATTCAGATAAATGCAATGTGTATGTTACTGGACTCTGAATTAAGCCACAAAGAATTCCTACTTGATTAGTTGTTTATTTATTTTTTTTTTGAGAGGACATATCAGGGCAAAGATGAGATGTTTTAATAAGCTGCCCAAGAACCTCTAAGAGACAGAAAAAATACTAGCAGATAAAAGCCATAATGTAGGGATCCTGACAAGAACCATTAATTGTCACTGTGTTGCTACCATTTGAACTCATACATTCGATTTAGTCTGAGTTCCTGCAAGATCTGGGAGGATCATTAAAAGAAGCTTGAGGCTAAGCACAGATAACAGTAGTATTTTAATATTCTTGATGCTTTTACAAAGGAACAGCATGTCATACATCAATTCTACGCACTTCTCTGAAGCTCTCTGGATGAGGGGTGGGAGGAATCTCAGCTACCCTCTCCCTTCTCCTCCCCAACTGCTTCAAAAAAAAAAAAAAAGAAAGAAAGAAAGAAAGAAAGAAAGAAAAGAAAGAAAAAAGAAAAGAAAAGAAAGGAAAAAGAAAGATGTTTAGGATGCCGCTCTTCTATAGAAGTCCTAAGGCACCATAAGAATCCAAAGAAATCTCAAAAGAGGCACATTATTTTTCATTCTTTTTGAGATACTTCTCTTTGAAGTCTCATGTAAGCTCATTGAGAGAATGAAAATAAATTGCTACTTTTTGGATAACCTTAAAAGACAAAATTTAAAAATAAAGAAAAATCCTAAACCTTGGTTATAGAGGACATCTACTATCTATACTTTGTCAAAGAGGACAAAATATAAAAGAGAATAGTTCAGAATAGTTAAAAGCTCAGCCAAAACAGAGGCTGTTCTTCAGATTCTACATAAATTATATCTCCTGAAAAATTCTATTTCATGGCTGCTTCACAAATATTTTTTATATATATGTCAAATATATATATTTAATGTCAAATATATATATATTTAAAGTCAAAATAAAGTTTCTCAAGGAGTTGTTTTTATGTTTATATAAATAGAAATAATTGTGTAATTTTGAAGACTTTAAAAACCTCTTTAGTAGCATTGATCCTTGCCTAAACTCTGAGGGATGCCACGATTTCCCCACTCCCTGCTAGGCAGCCTCACTGTCAGAAACCAGCCCACTTGTACTGTCCCCCTCTTACTACTATCAGATGTACTCCCCATCCTATTCAGGTTTGGTTTTTTCCTTCTCCACCTACCATTAAAATTTTCTGCTTTGAGACTCAGCTGAGGTACAATAGGACACATCCTGGCCTTGGCCTTATGAGATGGACTTTAATCTCATCTCTTACACTTGATTTTGATGACTCTCTAAGCCCTCTGAGCCTCAGTTTCTTTAACTGTTAATGGAAAATACTGCCACTCTCACAGGATTGCTAGGAGAATAAATAACTCAACATATGGGAAAACAGCTAGTATGGATCTTGGCACTGTAGGTACTTCATGATTGTTACTTGACTCTGAATCTTACCTGGTGACAGATACTACTGGTTGTCAACTCAGAATCCATTCCCTTCTTCCTTTTTGTAGAACCCCAGTTCTGATGACAGAGGCTAAATATTTCAGATACTTCTTTTCCAGCTTCCTCAATAGCTAAGAGACAGGCATATAATCTTACACTGGACTAAACTATTCCTGGGGGAAACTACAGCAGTACTTCTAGGTTTTTCATCTTGATAAAAGACAGAGATGTCAAGGAAAAACACCTTCTCTGTCTTTCCATCTTAGGTTTGGATATATGAGGATGTGATGCTTGGTGCTGTGGCAGCCATTTGTGACAATGAAGAGAAGGTTAATACAAACACAGGGAAGCTAACCTCAGGCCTACACATCATTGAGTCACTGATCTAGGCTGAGAAATCTGTTCCTAGCATGTTTTGATATGATCGCGATGATCTTGAACTCCTTTATTTAATCACCCTTTGGGGGGGTATTTTGTTGCTTGTACAAGTCGAAAAGCATAAAAACTGACAAAATTAAGACACCCTCTATAGATAAAAAGTATTATTATAATCAACTCATTCTTCTTAACCTGATAAATTGATCTTTATAACCCACAAACATCTAGAAAATGGCCAATCTAAGTAGGGCAATGTAATAGATACTAGAGAGGCAAATAGGTATAAAATATGATTTTTGTTCTTAATTTACTTGGAGAGATAGGGTATGTACATGAAAAAGATAAAAATAATATAATATAGCGTATTCTAAATGCTACATCAGTAGTACGAACAACCAGTGCTATCGTTTATAATTTTAAAAATGCTCAGGATTACTGATGATCAAGAGGAGCTTTATGGGTTTGAGCTTGTTTTTAAGGAGGGTTTAAAGAGAATGTTTTTAAACTGAAAATAAAGGAAAGGCGGAAAGACGTGTGGATCAATGACACACAGGAAGGAAAACTAGATGTGATCAGACCAATCTGCAAGACTCAAGTTTTAATGGAGGGGGAACAAGGAGAGGTAGGACGGATTAAGTTGTGAGGAATTAAAGGCCAAGTTAATGAGTTGGAGTTGGTTTTGTAGGCAATATGGTTTTGAGCAAAAAGCTTAAGTTGCTCCATGCTTAAGATTAATTTTGGTAGTACTCAATAGGCTATGTTGGAAAGAAGAGAATCTGAAGGTTTGAGAAATAAGCTGCTGACCTGAGTGTCTACATATGGGGAGTTGGAGTGAAAGAGAAAAGAGATGTCTAGGAGGTGCTCCTCCTTTGATGGGTGACACTGGTAGAAACAAAGATTATGACTTAGCTCACCAGGGAGCACTGCCATGGTGGAAATAGAGGAACTGTGGGAAGTTGTGGACTACATCTCTTTTGGGATACGTGTGGTGGGGGGAATCCTTTCACCACCACGTATGTCTTCACGTGCAGCTCACCTTCCTTTACACAGAGGAGAACAAAATGAAGATAATTTTGAAATACGACCTACTAGAAAAAATGTATATCTGTAACTTAAGATTTCACTTTGGTTTTTACATTCTCTTGGCCTGACAGAATAAGAATTCTCAGTCTATCAAACAAAATAATGACTTAGTCATGTTTTGAAATCTCTTTTATCTTCTCCATCCTACTCCTTATTGAAATTTTATCTGTTCCCCGTTCTACAAAAAACCAGCATTTCCAACCTAGAGCTCCCTCGAGTTGAATAGAGTATCCCTTTCTACTTTTCATCCTCTATCTTGCTCTATGTTGACTATCTGGAAAGAAAGTCTTCTAGAGGAGGACTTAAGAAATTATAACAATATTTACATGGAGTTTTCTTTTTGGGAATGGGACCTGACACTGGGAAATGACTAAACAGCAATGTTGCTTTTGTTTATTACCTTCGTTAAAGCTACGTTGTGTAGAGGTGCAAAGGTGTTGAAAACCTTCACACAGAGCATCTGGGGCACAAAATAAAACCTACTTCCTAACAACTTCATACACTCGTAGTGTGATGTTTTGGCGTTCAATTAGATTACTCTCAAGAAGTCCCAAATCTCAGCAAGATCTGTTGCTCCACTAAAAATATAAGTTCTTAGTATAATAGGTAGACATAAAATAAAGGGGCAGGACTAAATTTTATCCAAGAATTCCAAATCTCAATTCCAACTTAGCTTGACTGTCTATAATATCCCAGCCATCTGGTGACTTAGTAGTCGGCTAATGTCAGACTCACGTCTTGTGAACAGGACCAAAACTAGAACGGGATTGATAAACTAGCCTCACTTCAGAAGGACACCAGAGCCACTGAGGCAATAAATAGGCCAGCTGCTCTCTCAACAGGTGGCTGGCAAAAGAGACGGCTATTGTGACTGAGAGAAGAATTGCTGACATATCCAAGATCATGCCCTTGAACGTCTAATCATAATTGTTAACTTAGAGAAGAAAAATCCCATGCTAATGTATCATGAGAATGAAACATATAGACTTAAAACATGCAAAAAATTACATGGTCACAAGAGATAAACTATCTTGGTTCATGGAAGTTAGAGTATGTCATTTGATTTAGTTTTAGAAAGTTATGGATCTGTGATGTTCATTCATGTTTAATAGAAACGTTAGAGTGGACAGAACAGTCAGGTGGATTCAATGAGTGGGTTTAAGGATGGAAAATGTGTTTCAATGTGTGCAATGTTAATTCCCACATTTCTGACATTTTCTGGACTCTCATTTCCTTTAATATAAAATTGTTATTGAAATCTTCAACAAAGGGACATGTCTATATGTTTCTATAAAGAGATCCACACAAATGCATGTTCTGGAATTTCTTTTGTCGAGCCTCCTGGCGTCTAACCACCTTTCCAGAGAGGAAGGGCTTTTTTCTGTGTACAGCTGGAACTCATGTGTAGGGAGGTTTCGGACAGATGATGATGTCAATGATTATGATTCTCATGCAACTTAGAGACTGGCGACATCAATTTAAACTATTTCTTCTTGCTCACCCTTCAGTGAAAATGGTGAGCAGCTGGTTAACCTCTTTCATAAAATAATCCCATGCACATGAGAAGTTACTCAATCATTCTCTCAGCCATAGTAGAATTTTGAAGTAATAATGGAAGCAAGTAAAAATGGATAGATATATTATCATAATAACTATCATAACTATATTCACTGATCTATTAGACTGTAAAAGAAATGAAAAAATACCATGTCATCTACTTTAGTTTCCTGACAAATCAATACTGCCCCAGTCTCAAGAGGAAGTCAGCCTTTCCTTCTGTGCATCAGTTGAAATCATATACCCACATCCAAGTCAAGATATGATCACATTCTTTTTATCTGCCCATATCCCCAACTGTTTCTCAATAACATGCCATTGGTAAAAGTCATTATTTCTTATTCTGAAATCTTCACATCAATTGAATGTTGAAGATTTGAATGAGTTCTACAACAGAAACCAAAACGTTTTGTTTTTTCACAACTGCTTGCTTTTATTTTGGGAAGCAAGTTTGGGATTGCTTTGGTCCTTATTTTCTTAACTCATTAGAAACTAAAAATACTATCATTTCCCCATAGAATTCTTACTTTGAACATCTCTACCAACTGTGAAACCATGGCATTGAATGTGTGTTTCTGAGGAAATATGGTATGAAAAAAACAGTCATCAAGCTTTAGTATAGGTCCATCAGTTTTGCCAGGTAAGCTCTCTGGGTATTAGGTATGGTAGGGGTGTGTGTGTGTATATGTGTAAGGGACCAAACTCATTGTGATTACATAATATTTTAGTTTTTCTGACCCAGTTGTTATTGGACACTTGTTATTATCACAGTTATATTTGTTCCTTCATGTAAGAGAACTTTATGACTGTGGAGAACATGAAGGGAAGTTTATATCTTGTCAGATGTTAGTTTTTGTCTTGGTTCCATGTAAATTATCAACAGGTAAGAATGTTTTAAAACATATTAGCATATAATAGGAACAGTCTCTGGTCTTGAAGTAACTTTTCTATTACATGTGAATTCTTCCGTATAGAATTTTTTGTGAAGGGGCGCCTGGGTGGCTCAGTCATTAAGTGTCTGCCTTTGGCTCAGGGCGTGATCCCAGGGTCCTGGGATCGAGCCCTGCATTGGGCTCCCTGCTCTGCTGGGAGCCTGCTTCTTCCTCTTCCACTCCTCCTGCTTGTGTTCCCTCTCTTGCTGCCTGTCTCTCTCTCTGTGTCAAATAAATAAATAAAACCTTTAAAAAAACTTTTAAAAAAGAATTTTTTTGTGTGAAAACCAGCTTCCCAAATAACAGCATAATTCAAATAAACTAGTACACACAGCAATCTTTAATTAATATGGTTCATAGTGTAATATCATTCAAAGTACCTATGGGACGAAATACATTTTTTGGAGGCACAGAGTCAGTGGTTGAGGAAAAAGACTAGAGCAGCCAGGTTTGTCCTCTTACAGTCATGTAGGTTAATTTGCTCACTGATGAGCAAGAGAATAAAATGATGAAATAAATTTAATCTCATTCTCACAGTCGATGAACAACATGTTACAAAACCAAAGGTTTAAGGAAAAACTCTCTTACTGGAAAAACATAAGAGAGTTTTTAAGATAAGCATCTCCCAGGCAAAATCGTTACCACATCTATGGTCAAAGCCCCTGTGGGCTTTTCATATGATGTCACATTTACCTCCAATAGTTTTATTTGGCTGTTTTATTCAGAGTTGATGTATTTGTCAAATAACCATCATTTATATTTATGTGCATATTCTACGTCATACCAATTCCGAGCCTATAGAAAATAAACTTACATGTATGCAGTTCCGTAGCACAAGTAACCAATTGCTGATGCCCCAAATCTTTTCAGCAATAGTAATAAACTTTGTGGAATTAAGCTCCAAAATGTATGCTGCAATCCCTCCCTAACCAAGACCACTTCCATACTTTCCACCATACTTTTTCGCTATTCTTAACAGACACGTGCCAACATCTCTTCTAGACAATTTCTCCTTCAATACTGCTGAGAATCTGCCCACTAATGACCATAATGAAACATGCTTTGTGTGAGAGCCTGTTCATTTATTTTCATTCCCGTGAGTGCCTTCAGAGACCAGAGTTGCAATCACGGCTACTTACTATTTAATTCCCAGCCAAATTTATGGTCAAATTGAAAAATGGAGGCAGGCAGCCTGATGCAGGATGCTTTTGTCTGAAGTGTCCTCATGGAATCATTATACTTGCATTAATCTTTAATCTGCAATTAAACAATCAGTTCTATGTAAAAGATAGCTACAAACAGATCTCCTGCATGTGTCCTGGACAATATATCTTAATGGGAGCTGTGGGGGAAGGGTGAGAATAAGGTGCAATTAGGACTAAATTCGTCACAGATCCTGGTTCGGTAGGAGGTTATTTATGGAGCTGAAAGTTCCTCATAAAAAATAATTTCTGCATGTTCAGCTGTTTGCCAGATAACCTCCCTATCTTGCAAAATTGGGGGATTGCAGATGAACAAACACACAAACGCAAGTGTGAGGGCCAGGAAGGAAGCTTGGCCAGACTGATACATGTCTTGGCAGAAATTGCAACCTGCCTTGCATCTTCAGCTTCCCAATTAAGAGGCCTGCTTTCCAGCTTCCACAGATGCTTAATTGGAGATTGAGGCCGCCAGGCAGGCATGGGCACCACAATCATTAACAGGTAGTTTGAGGACATTAGGTGTTCAGACTTGTCAATTTTCTTTCACTATCAGAGCTGTCAACAAGGTGCCACCTTCCTGTAAGAGTGAAACACCTGGACAAGGGAGCTTTTTATAAATAAAACAAACAAAGCTCTCTGAGTAGACCAAGGGCTTCAACTGTTCTCGGGAGAGGAGCAGTCTTAAGGAGAGGGAGTACAGCCCCTCCTGCCTGGCAAAAACAAACACTGGAAGAGGACCGAATGGGTGAAGCATTGTTAAGTACAAAGGTCCTTGGAATGGTCCCCTAATTCAGTTTGTATAAGGGATGACCCTTAAACACCAGTTCATTCTAAGTCTCATCCAACAACTTACAATGAGATACAAAACTCCTAATTTTAATTTCTAATTATGATTCTACTCCTGGTTTACTAAGCTGGTTCTTTAGCAATGTGTACACACTATGAAAATGAATCATTTCATTCAATTTTGCAAAGATCAACACTTATTACAAATTCAACGCCAATCTAGTAAAGAGAAACAAATAGGTATAAAAATTGTGTTGTAACAACAACCCCTGAAAAGACTTTTTCAACCACATTTCTATAGGTAATTTTCCTTTCACTGTCTTGTTTCTTTCTTTATGTACAATGTTAGTACAATCACAATAATTGATGTATAGGGGGCACTAAAAGACTAGTTTCAAGGCACCTTGGGGGGTCTCAAAAGGTTGTTAGCCATTAATGGCATTTAGCTGTGTTCTGTGTGCATGCAGCTGTGTGGTAGAGATGGGGGTCGGAGGCACTGGGGAGAATCTTTACAAGCTTCAGACACAGTTTCCTCAAGGAGCTGGAATTCTCTGTGCACGAAAGGATAGTTTAAAACACCAAGTGGCACATATCAAATGAATGGTACAGACAACATACACCCCTGGAGGCCAAAGCATGGAAACAGAGGGAAAAAAGAGCAAAAGGAATGAAGTAAAAAAAAGCCCTGTGTGTATTCTGTTCAAGACTCAGAATGCAAGGATTCCAACATATCTCAAACATGATAAGCACAGAAGACGAATCATACTTCTCATGATATTATGTATGAAATAACTAAATAAAATCTGAACCACATCAGTCTGCTTTTCAGAGTGGTTTGGATTCAGGAGATCAGAGGGTCAAGACGCACTGCTGTTTATAATCAAGGATTAAGAGTCGCTTTCAGTACATGAGTGTTCTTCTGACAGTTTCCTACAATACCGTTTGGAACTGCAAAGAATTTGTTTCTCCACACCACTTATAGCCTCGCAATCAAGTACTCTAGATAAACATAATTAAAGACATGGAAGTAATAGGCATGTATTGATTCCAACTACTAAACCATTAAGAGAATTCTAAGGTAATATTTTGTTAAACGTCCAGTGATTTATTTTACTCTACAATATCATAGGTTGCAAGTTTTAGATTCTATTAGGAAAATATAGAGCTGAGACCACAATCCCCAGAAGAAAGAAATCGGGCATTGGGGCCTCATTTCTCTGCTACTTTCTTTAAAGACTCAAGGCCACAGCTGTCCTTATTATCTGTATAATTCTTAATCATTCTATTATATTTATTGAGCATCTACTATGTTACCAGGCTCAGTGCTAGGCATTGAGGTAGCTAAGGGCTGAGAGCCTAGAAACCTAGAAACTTCTAAGGAGGGGAAACAGATCCACGAACACCCTACTGAATGCAATATAAGCATATTAAGTATAAAACGGATGTGCAGGCTATCTTTCTCCTGTGGTTCACTGGATATCTCTACTTGGACTCTCTAGCCTGGGCACAAAATCTGATATAAAATGTTTCTTGCGGGGCACCTGGGTAGCGCAGTGGTTAAGCATCTGCGTTCGGCTCAGGGCGTGATCCCAGCGTTCTGGGTTCGAGCCCCACATCAGGCTCTTCCACTAAGAGCCTGCTTCTTCCTCTCCCACTCCCCCTGCTTGTGTTCCCTCTCTCGCTGGCTGTCTCTCTCTGTCAAATAAAAAATAAATAAATAAATAAAATGTTTCTTGCAATTTTTTCCTCTTTCAGATAGTTGTATCATAATTCCAGCTGGTCAGGTGGACATCCTCAGAATCATATTTTACTCCTTCATACCTACCTTTCATGTCCAATTAGTTCTCACAACTGCTTTTTTCTTCATAGTATTTCTCACACCTTTTTTCTCTTTTTGTCCTCACCAATACTGTCCTAACCTAAGCCTCAATCAATGCAGATTAAAATTATAGATGTAATCTTCCCCCTGACCTCCCACTTGAGTATTTAATGATACATACATGCCACTTTGGTTATGTAATTATCCTGCTCACAACCTTTGGTATCCCTCTACCCCTCGGTTTTTATGACTATTAGCAGGACACATAAGAACACAGACTCTGAAGCAAGGCCTCCTGGAATTTGAATCCTGGCTCCACCATTTATAAACTGTGAGTTAGGTAACCCCTAGTTATCTCATTTAACTTTAGCAGAAGATGAAAACGATAATAACACAAGCACTTGCCGCATTAGGTTACTGCATAGTTTAAATAAGTTAGTTTTTGTTAAGCACTCGGATCTAAGCCTGTTATACACTAAATGTTTTAAAAGTGATTAACTGAAAATAATTTTAAAATTCAGCTTTTGATAAGACCCTTACCCTCTCTGCATCTCGACTTGTTATCTATATAATTGATAATTCATTTCTCTAATTCGCTACAATTGGAGAAGTCATATGTCAAATACCTGGCACTTAGCAGGTGCTCAGAATGGGGCAGCTAGGAGTGGTTGTGACTCACCCTCAGCCCAACACTGAAGACTTGACACAAACTGTTTTAAGCCATTTTCTCTTCTATCTCTAACTACGTGGAATCTTCGCTCCAGCTGGATGATCTCTTAACCCTTCTGCAGGCCATGGACCCCTCTGTGCTGTTTTCTTCACTCCACTCTTTCTATAGCCTGAATATCCTTTTACTTTTCCATTCATCCCAATTCTGCCTACCAGTTGTTCAAAACTGCATTCAAAGCTTACCCACGTCAGTGAAATTTTCTCTAAGTACTCTGATTCTCCAAGACCCTCACTCCTTCAGATTACAACACATGGTTTTGGTCACTTTGAAAGATTTTATTATATAATATTTATAACTTAACCCACTTGGTAGGATGAATCCTATCAAGGCATCTGCATGGGTACTGGGGACAGCTCCAGTGAATACAGGAGATTGAGACAAAGGTCAGATGTTGGAGGAGGCCCCGAGATTGAGGATTGGGGCAGGTCACCAGTGCCCCACCCAGAGTGGGTAAATGCATGAGCAGTGGTTAGTGGCAGTGCAAGCCTGAATCAGGGTGAAAGACTCAGACTGTGTGCAGCTTCTGTTGGGCCCACAGGCAGAGGCTACTGAAATAAGGCAGGTGCACGGAAGTATTCTTTCGGGGGGCAGTGAAGTTACAATATCTCTGAAAGGGTGGGAGTTTTTTCCTGCCCTTGTGCCTCTACTAGTTTTATAGGGAAAGCTTTCTAGGCTGGGTAGCTGGACATGGTTTCACTCTGTATTATCTCCTGAGTGCTATCATTTCCATTTACAGGCATGTGTATCTTGTTCCCACATTCGCATTGTATGCCTCATGACTAGGACCACATATCAGTCCTTTTGAATCTTTTCATTTCTTCATCAATATTTCTGACCCACCATTTAATAAATACTTGGGGTATTCAGTTGGCAACGGTTGAATCATGTGGAATTGCCAATATGTTACCATTTTTGACCCACGAAAATGATAGCTTCATATGGTTCAATTGAATGTATTCTTAGTAGTATCTAGGATGCTTTAATAATAATAAAAAAACCTTACTATTTCAGTGAACTTATAAGACTGATTAAAATAACACAACTTTCCCCTCTTCCCTCAAGCATTAACTGTTCTAAGAGTCTTCTAAAATCAAAAATCATTTTTGAAATCAAGAGAAACAACGGCTACTGTCATTTCTGTCTTTTACATGTAGTAACGGAATACATATGCATTCCATGTGATTATTAGTTGCTCAGTAGTACTAGGCTTACTTAGCTACATTGCAAAAATTGTGATGTAAAAAATACCTTAAAATCACTATTTTGCTTGTTCTAAGTAGGGAGGCACCTTTAGTGTGGCTCAGAGCAAGGCCTCTGGTGTTTAACTTCTTAGGTTCAAGTTCTAATTCCACCAGTTAGCAGTGTGAAGACTACAGGCAAGCTATTTAACATTTCCATTCCTTAGCTCCCTCCCTGTTACAATGGAAGTGATAGTACTACCATTTCATGTGTCTGTTGGGAAGACCAAATGAGTTAGTATGCTTCAAACTCTTAGAGTGACACCTGGTACTTTGTAAAAACTCAATAAATGCTAGCTAATGTTATCTTAACATAAATCATGGGAGAGAGAGAGATGTGATGATCCTGGAATACTTCTTTTTAAAATAATTTCAAAGAAAGTGAATTACTTTTTCATTTTGCTGAGGAGGTGAATTGTACCCTAGCAAAATAATATCTATCCATGAAAGTCTACCTATCATCTTTTGTCATAGCTGATCAACAAATAGCACTGTGTGATATGAAATATTTCAAATAGAATTGGGTCTTTTTAATAAGTATTACAGAATAATAGTTATTAAATGGATGTACTTTTTATTCCTTGGACTGACTTACTGATGATATCATTTGTCACCTATCAGTTGTACTGAAGTTTATTAGAAATACAATCAACTATGCTCAAAGGAATCCTAAGTATTAAAATGTATTCTTTTTTTTAATGTTTTTTTATTATATTATGTTAGTCACCACACAGTACATCCCTGGTTTTTGGTGTAAAGTTCAATGATTCATTAGTTGCATATAACACCCAGTGCACCATGCAATACGTGCCCTCCTTACTACCCATCACCAGCCTCTCCCATTCCCCCACCCCTTCCCCTCTGAAGTCCTCAGTTTGCTTCTCAGAGTCCATAGTCTCTCATGCTTCATTCCCCCTTCTGATTAAAATGTATTCTTAAAAAAGCAAATGGGCTTCTATAAAGAAATTTTTATAAAAACAGCACATTCTATTTTAAATCAAACATATTCTTGGCATGTTTTTATCAATGATTTATGTTTATAATCATCACTCTATAATAATCACAATAATGACTATTATGATGATACAGTTCATCATAAGAGCTAAAACAATTTCAACCTGCATTCATTATCAACTATCTCTGAGTTTCTGTATAAAAATCATCACAATCATCATCATCAGCATCATCAAAAGGCCTATTTAATTCATCAAATATTTATTAAATACTTTCTATCTAGAAGGCAATGATTCAAAAAACAAAGCAATACATAAATCCTCCTTTCTGCCAAAGTAAAGAAAAAATCCTTTCTGAAAGCTAAGTGTATTTTCAGATGTGACAACAGAAATAATTCATTTTAGAAAGTGACTGACTTTCACATTTTTCCTTGAATCACCTGTTAGGTATAACAATAAATACCTAAACCAAATAAACAAATTTAAATAACTTCAGCAAGAGAAGAAAAAAAAGTTTCAAAAATTACTCTTGTTCTTTGGCTCTGTGCATATTTTAAAAACATCTGAGTTGTTTCATGCAGGCTGCCACATGGGTGCATTTTGTCAGTAAGAGAGTTTCTTTGTCACCACAGCTCTGCACAGGCAGCCTTCTTATTGGGAGAGGGGTCACTGCAAACCACCACCACTCCTGGAAACAACACTCAGAGCGCATGATTAATTCAATCAGGAGGGTTGCTAAGTAGGTAATTTGCATGCTGGTAGAGCTAGATGACTTTATTCTATGTACACAGTCTTAACTATTTGTGCACTCCCCCCCCCCATTCTTAGGTTGTTTATTACCTGTGGCTAAGATGTCTAGCTCTCCACCATCAAGCCCCCTCTCCCAGTGTGGGATTGTGGCTGGGGTGCTGCTGAGCCAGAGACTTCCTGACTCTTCTGCTGTGTCCAAGAGCGGTCGTGTGGCTTGTTACCACCAACAGAATAAGAGCAGAAGAGAGCTGTATCGTTTCTGGTCAGACCTTTAAAAAGTGGGTCAGGTTTTTTTAGTCTCCTAATTTTCATTTTCTGTGGCCTGGGAGCTAAGAATACTGAAGCTGTAGGCAATAACAGAGATATAAGATGGAAGGAGCCTAGGTCCCTGAATCACATGGAGGAAGGTCTCCTGCCAGTAAAAGAGACTATCCAATCCCAGATTTTTTTTCTTCCATGAGGAGCATCTTTATCAAAATAATTTGGACCTTTCATATCACCATTATCACAAATTGGTTAAGAATGAGAGTGATGTATTTAATTATGTAACTTGGTGAAAGATTGTATATGGAGATCTCAGTTGTAGCCAGTAATCTAGAAGGAATTTGGAAAATTCCTGGCAAATTCATAAAAAGCTCAGTAGAAACCCAGAAATAAGTTTGGAAGGACCTTGAAAATAAACGTCAGAAACCCCTTGTGCCAAATGACAAGGCTTGATGCAAAAAGAAATAAGTTCTAACTCTGAGATGATACACCCTTATTTTACAGAACAGTTTAATGAGATTTCATCTGATTTCCTAGTCTGTGGCACACAAGAATTAGCAGATACGCTGACAGCAGCAAGAGACGGATCTGGACTGATTAGTGTGAAACATAAAGGAAAAAAAATCCAAATTTAGGCAGAAATTTTTCAAAAATGATGACAGAGTCTACTGAATAGGGGGAACACAACAATACAAGTCACTGTGTTTAACTCAAATATTTTTTCACTGATAGGCAAATTAGAATTTAGGAAAAAATGTATGCACATCTGGAATGAGATACACGTAGACTAAGCCACTAGCAAGAAGACAAATTGATATTCTTTGATTTTGTACTTTTGGCTGATATCAAGTCATCTAGCTCTTTCACAAATTAAGGTAATTCTTTTGTAATTCCTCAACTGTTCTCAGCATACTTTTTTCAAAGACCTTTTGTAGCTGGTTATTCAGGAAAAATGATGTTATTAAAATATTTAGAAGGAAAGTCAGTTTACTAAACACTGTCCCCAGTTCTGAAGAGAACTACTTCTTCACCTAGTATCCCATTGTTGTGAAATTCTGGAAAACTAATACCACAATGTCACTAAGGAAAGGACAGCTATGCCTCAGCCGCAGGTCGGATGACTAACAAAAATCAAAGGCAAAAAACAAAAGAGAGCAAAAAGAGATTTACTAGGTTGTTCATGATAGAACTGATCCTGGTTATTTCTATTATGGAATACATTTAGTTTGTATGTTATGCACTTATGCAAAGGTTGCATTATAATAAGTGTATGTTACATCTGTGGGGAGAAAGGACCCAGAAAGTTAATCATAGTTCCTACACCACAAAAGGAAGAAACAGGATAATTATTTAGGAAAGTGTGACTATTACTTAAGAATAATATATTTGTAGTGGATAAATGGGAGCAAGAAAGAAAGTACACTTTTAGCAAAGGAAATGGACATTTGAATCCTTCTGGTGGTTTCATTTGTAGTTAAGGTTCAGTCAAGATACCTGTCTTTGGACACCTGAGTGGCTCAGTCAGTTAAGATTCCGCCTCTGACTCAAGTCATGATCTTGAAGTCCTGAGATCGAGTTATGCGTAGGGCTCCCTGCTCAGTAGGGAGCCTGCTTCTCCCTCTGCCTCTACCCCTGCGCCCCACTGGTCCTTGCTCTCCCTCTCTCAAATAAATAAATAAATAAATAAATAAATAAATAAATAAATAATCTTAAAAAAAAAAAAAAAAGAATACCTGTCTTTGATGTTAAGTTAGTTCATATTCCACTCAATGTTTTTGGCCTGGCATATAGAGGACAACAATGCTTTGGAGTCTTTTAAAGGGAAAACATTCCCTTATTTCTTATGGGTGAAAAAGAGTTTCCTTCTAATGTACATCTAAGTCCATGGAAGATTTTCCCAAATATTTTCTGATCCAATCACTCTGTCCAAGGGAAAGGTACTTAAATTGGGAGGTCTTTCTAAATATTCACTGACTCATTTTTAGATTCCACATTTCTGGGGATCGGCTGCATATTCTCTGAAATTATCCCTTTCTTCTCTGTGCTCTTATGGTACTTTGCCACACTTCAACTATTTGTATGCTCTTTCCTCCTCCATTAGAGGAAGGATGTCATCTCCATTTTTCTATCAGTGAAATGCAATACACGGCACTTGGTAGGTGTTCACACGTATTTGTTCACTGAATGTTAGACCATCGAAAGTTATAGAAGGTACACACTACGCAAGTCATTGAAAAGGGAAAAGAAACTTTCAGTCAGAATAGCAACTAGTTCACCAACAAAAAAGCAAACACATGATGAATTAGGGATGACTTGTGGAATCAGTGATTTCTCACTTTATATTCGCTCCTACTTGGCCAGAAAGTGCTGAGCTCCCTGGGGCTTTCTGCATTACGACTTAGGAGCTATCCCTTATCAGCAGGCAGTAGATCAAGACCAGGCATGAGCTGCAGCTCGTGGTTGGCTGAGGGTCACAGTTTTAGATTTCTGGTTTGTGGTAAGGTAAGAGTAGATAAGTCAACTTGCAAACCACTTCTGTGTTCTGGGCAAATGGCTAAAACCACATCATAGTGATAAATATATCGAACTGCTTCCTCTGAAAGGGTTTAGAACCCCAAAAGTCCCTCACATTCAACCTTGTACAATAAAAAAAACAAAAACAAAAACCTCCTTTCATTTTGTCCCCTTGGGTAGGATAGGAGTAAAGTGAGGAGGAACAGCGTTTTAGTAGCATGGAGGCAAATAGTGCAACTGTGAATCGTCCTTTAACACCTTTATGTAAAGGACACATGGGGTATTAATTTCAGCTCTAATGGTTTTTGCTTTTTGAAAGAAGATATTATTATTACAAATATTTTCTTCAAATCCAGAAACACTCATTTGTTTTTGAGTCCTACAGCATTAAAAAAAATTCTTTTCTGGGTCAATATTTTCCACACTATTACAATGCAATAAATTAAAACTTCCCGCCCACCAAACTCTCACCCTGTCTACTATTTATTGCCCTTATATGTCATTGAAGGATACAAATAATATTTGTGGTGAGGTATGCCACTCTCCCGTCAGGAGCAAAGCTATTTTTCGCTGTAATGCAAATGACTGCATTCATCAAATGAGCTTTGTTAGTTATTCATTGTGTTCCTTATCATTCCCTTCCCGAAGCCCCGTGACTCTGCAGCGCGCGCACAGGTGCGTCAACGCAGCATCAGCCACTGTCAAAGGTATCCTTATCAGGAGAAGCAGGGTGCGCTGGGAATGACCTGCCAAGTCGCTGCATCCTCTTGTCTTCCTACTCCTTTGTGCATAGTGGGATTCTTTGTCCTTAGTCTACGGTTTGCTTTTTGAAGCGTGGTTCATGGTGTGAGACCCACAAACACATCTGGAAAAACACACTGGAAATATAAAGGATTTGTGAAAACGTTGGGCTCTTTTTTTCTTCTTCTTTTTGTACGAAATGGATTACTTTGTCCAGCCTTCCCACATGGATAAGCTCGGTTGTTGTTTCTTTCTTTTTTTTTTTTTTTAAAGCACAAACATAATTATTTAAAGATGCCATGAGACTCAGAGTAGCCTTGTAGGAGAGGAGAGAAGGAAAGCCCAAAAGGGATATTGACAAGTTGAGAAAGGGTCATCTAACGTCTCCGACAGAGGCAGGCACAGGGGGCTCTTTTTCATTACATCTAACACAGCTTAACTGAGTTCAACACAGCCTTCCCTATCCTCTAGGGGAAGGTTTTCTTTTTGGACGGGCACTAGAGATTAATCCGTCTGTAATTTCTCCTGCTTTTCTAACTGTCAGGGGATTTGTGTGGGAGATAATGGCGGTATTAATGCCTAACCTAGGTGTAGAAATTGCCTTAATATAACAGGGATCATGAGGAGCACACCAATAATTGCCCCTGAGTGATAGCCCTTAAAGTAAATGGTAATATAGGAGGGCCCACATCCAGAGGTCTTTAATGAAGTTTGGGGCTTTTCTGATGAGATTCTCTACACAATAGGCAGAGAATCAAGGCTGCCTCATGAGTTTTAACCTCTAGCCTGGATTTAATATGGCCTTATTAAAGATCCTGGCCAGGTTCATTCTGGCATGAAATGTAATAAAACAAGGCACAAAATGTGCTGTAATTAAAGCGGTTTGGATAGTATTATCAGATACTTAATAATTAAGGATTTTATCAGACAGTCGTGCTGGACAATGAAACAAACAATACACTGATAATGAACTGATAATGGCATTGAAACCAAGGCTATTTTAAAAAGAACACTAAAAGGACTCATGCATGTATTTAGTGAAAGCACTGTGGCATTGTAACTTAAGCTATATTTAAGTATCACTGGGCGGGATTCTAAAAATAAACAGTTGGCAAGAAATTGAAATTGTCTTAAGTAAACATTTCTCACATCCTTCTCTTCTTCATCACCAGTTCCACAGTGAACTGGAGGCAGGGAGAGAGAGTAGTTAGCACTATAATTGTCCAGACACAGAGCAAGACTATGGCAGTGGGATGAAGACAGGGGAAGAATAGGAGTTATGTCAAGAGGAACACTGCTCAAACACAAAAAGATAATGATGTTACTATTATATTAATCTGACCGTAAGCAAATGAGCATATTTCCTCTTTTTCAACATAGCTTTCCATTTCTAATTTTTTTCACATATCTCTTCCTAGCTTTTCTTTGCTTACCCAATTTTTTGAAAATATGCACATTTTTGTAATTGTCTTGGTTTAAACAAAGATTTTACAAAAAAGAAAAATAACAAGTTGGAAGTGAAATCTCGATGGTTGTCTATTGATGCATTTGAATGTCATAACTTAAACATACCATTTCTTCTACACTGACCCAATATATGGTCCCTCTTCCCCCGACAACAGAGAGAACAAATGATGTAAGCACGTACTTAAAGGTCACTCTCATGCCTTTAGAGAGAAAGTAGTATAATTCAAGAATAAGACAGTTGTCCATTCACACTCAGTCACTATCTTAGCAGACAAAAAGTAAAAGAAACACAATAACATTCATTTACTCATTTAACAATGAAATGGAACCCAAATGGTTCTAAACAGGCTCTAGTTATCACATATTTTCATTATTACATGCTGACTTTACTCTTTGTAAGAATGATGAGTGAATTCATCAGATGTGTGAATTTAAGAGAAAAATATGTAGGTTAGTACTTGGTTGTTTTTACTTACAAATTCTTATATGTAAACCCTGTAAAATATGTCTTTAATTCCGAAGAGGAAAAGTTTAACAATAGGCAAAAAAAAGCTTACGGAAAAAACCCATGACAACAATTTCAGAATGCATATTGATTGTGCGGATAATGTTCTAAGTGTTCTGATCCCACGTCTAGTGGTGCTTCCCCAGCCACTGTTGAATGAATGACTCCACTGAACTGCATTGTAACCGAAATGGGGAGTAGGCACAGGTGGCCCTTCTGTTCACTTGTATTTGAGTTCTTCTATTTTATGGAATTGACCAACATATGAGAGCCACATTCTATTTTTTCTGGAAGCTAGTGCAGTAAGCCCAGAACTGGGCTAATTCTCTTTGGCATTCAGCTGGACTTCCGCAGAGAGCCAGTTGTATCATCTGTTGAACGTGTTTTGCTCCTCTGTTCATTCCAGACTATGCTGGCATATGAGCACTTGACTATTCTAGTTGAACATGGCTGGTGCTATGGAGTGTGGAGGACAAAGAAACCACTTCTGGAAGTAATTGAATTCTATCCCCATGGTGTCCTTGGAGATGCAAATCCAACCTTCACAACAGATTCACTGTGGAAGTCATGAGAGCCCTGGCTATTCTCTGCGGCCCAGAGCCTGGGTGCCTTCTCTAGGGTAGTGGAGCTCCCAGAATCCCCCTTATGTTTGGCCAGATTGGAGCCTCCTTTTAGATGGAAATGGTGAATCTATATCTTACTAATGTAAGAACTTTAAATACTGGAAGGAAAGTATATTGTCCTCCAATTTATCAGAGACTGTGTCTAAATCCAGGTGCTTTCTGATGATCAATTCAACAGGAGTAGGAAACTAAACCTTGTTTAATGCCAACTGAGTGTGAGTAACCTACCATTTCTGTTTAAAATCAAACATATAACAGTGTACCCTACTATTTATCAAGGGAGTCACATGTTGGAGATAAATGTGGTGATCACCATATAATATTCTCATTCTATGGTTCTATACATCTGCTCTGTATATTGTGCCCTCCAAGGTGCTGTGTGTCCTCACTTGTTGACTTAAGGATTATGTGGTTTATATCCACAATGAATAAGACATTGTACTAGATACTGTGGAAAGAGAAAAATCCAAGACAGGACTCCTTTCAAAGAGATTATAATATAAGGAAAAGCCCCCCCCCCATCTGAATAACATATAACTCAGAGTGTGAAGAACTTCATTATTAGAAATTCATTATACTATACATTATAATGGTGTGGGAAAGTATAGTTGAGGAACTTAGAAAAGGCTTCAGGCCTGGGAGGCATACCTCAGGTTGAAAAAATGTTTTTGGCAGAGATCATGGAATGGGCAACACGCAAAGTAAAGTCTGAAGTCAGTTGCCCAGTCTGTCATTTGTATATTTGAGGGAATTTGGAAATATGGGTTAAGGAGAAGGTAGGTTTGATCAAAGCGCTGAAATCTTAAAGCACTTGCTAATCATAACTGTTTTTGCAATTTTACAGACAAGAGGTATCTAGTAAAGATTTTTGGACATGAAATGATCAAGTTAGCTATTCTTTAGGAATATGTATTTGGCAGTAGGATGGCAAGGAATCATGGGCTGTGCCTATTAACTAGAAGAGATCTCAGGGTACATGACCCCATCCTGGCTGCGAGGTAACTGGGATATGCCCAGTCCTTCTACACTCAGTCTTGTTAGTATCACAGTTGAATTACTGTAATTCTTGTGTTTCCTTATAAGACTATTTCCTTTAAAAAATGACAGAATTACTAACACATAATTGTGTTCATCAATTTTTTATGACATATTCTATCTATTGCAAAAAATTTCATTAATTTTTTTACTTGATTTGGCAAAGTTTGATAATATTTCTGCATTTTTCTCACAGATTGGCTAGGAAAAATTGGAATCTAGGCAGGGGTCATTGTATGCATATCCTTAAATATAGTCTAGGAATTTTTCTGAAGGAATGACTAAGTGATGACCAATTTTTTACCTGGGTAGTTTCATTTGTTTTACTCAGGTAGAGAGATTAGCAGCATCTTGTGACTAATGATCAATGACTTCTAAACCATGTCAATACCTTTTTAGAGTTAAAGCATAATGAAAACTTAATGAAGTCTTCCTGGTACATTAACTTTCTATGAGAAATATACATAAGAAATGCATGCTCAGCAGCTGAGAGGCTCCATGTGAGTTTTATAGGTATTCCTGACTTAACAGTTTAGTTCCACAAACACTGAATATCTATTTTGTTAAAAGCCCTGTATTAAGCAACTCTGTGGGATAGAAAAATGATATATGCAGTGGCTACTTCCCTCAAGGACCTTTTGGTATAGAAGTTAATTTACTTCTATTTAATCCTGAATAGATTTGAAAATCAAGTTTAGAAGCCTACCTCCACTGCTGGTTAGCAGAAAAGATGTACATGGCATGGGCATCTGAGACTGAAGGCAATCGGTGCTATTATCAAAGGCTAACCCTTGGAAGCACAATGTGAGGTTAATGTTGAATGTGAGTGTGGATGACGTTTTAATGAACATCTACTACATGCAAAGGACTCTTCTGTGTGATTTGGGGTGGGGTGGGCAAGTGAAGCAAATATCAAAGAGACAGGTCCTGCTCTAGAGGACAAAGATGACATGTACTCACTGAAAATACAGAGCACCTGCTAAAAGTCCAATAATAGAAGCCCAGATAATATTATGGATTTTTGGAGGAGAATCTATTTATTCTGTTTAAGGCTCTGAGAAGACATCAGAAAGCAGGTGGTATTTAAATTGGGTCTTGAAGGTGAGACAGTGTTTTATAAAGGTAAGGAAACAAGGGAAGGCACATTTCAATCTCACTCCCTGTTTTTGTATGGGTAAAAATCTGGCTAGTACATATCTATACTAAATGTTTGGTGGGATAAGCTCTTACTTGGAAATAATGTGTAGAGAGAGGTGTGGTTGTCGGGAGCCTCCCCTCTGATCTCTTTAGGGAAGTTGTGCCCATATAGTTCAGTGGTTGTTTCTGTACTACTTGTCTTTGTCTGGCTGGCATAAACTGTCTCCCTGTAGCCTTAGTCAAATGCCTGTGGTGTCTCCAAAGGCCAAGGCTCAGGGAAAATGTCCACTTTATTACACAAGAAATTGCAGACCATTGTCCAGTGTAGAGGAGATGCTACACAGCTGTGCCTGAGAAGGGACAGACACAGAAGTAGTAGAGACCCCTGCAGATGAAGGAATCAGGCTGAACAATGTGAAACTCCAGTGAACCCTCAGGATCCACTGTGTTGTTCCTCAGTCCAGCAACGTGGAGGTGTCCACTCGTGACAGATGGACCCATCTCCCCAAACCCATTCACCGCGTGTTACATGTGCACTTTACAGGGGGGCATAACTCTACTCTTTCCCTTCCCACTCAAGAAAGCGTAGCAGAAGGCGAGGGAGCAGCAGTGCAGTTATAGGATAACATTTCCCCCTCTCCCTTCCTCTTTCTCCACCCCCACTCCAACACACACATTTATACAATTACTAGTAACATGTTACTTCAAATACTACACAATTTCTTAGACACATTTGGATATTTAAAAAAAATGCATTCAAGTAGGCTTTAAGAAGACTGGTACAGACAGCTTGCTTCACATTTTTTCTCAAAATAAATCCAAGTGAATTCATCTGTGAACAATTCACTTTCTCCAGACTTGCTTTGTTCAAATTGAACAAGAGAAAAGTTTTGTTTAGGAAATGCCTCTCTATTAAGCTTCGTTTCCAGCCTGTTAACATTTACGCATTAGAGAGTTTGAAATCAGTTAAATATAAGTTTATTTTCATTCACTGAACACTCAGACCTGTTAAAGACTATATTTAACATGTAACATTATAAAAAGTACCAAGTGTATACTTCTACCTATTCCTAACACCTATTTAAAAAGGAGCATATTTATTCAATTGAATAAATTGTCAAAGCGGCAACCAATATATAAATTAAAAGGCAACAGTAAAACACATGTGCTATGCAGGCTATGTTTATGATAGCCTGACAGAAAATGTATAAATAGGGAAAATTCACCACTCATTCACAAGAGCCTAATGAAGCAGAACTAAGATTTCACGCACACTATCTGTCAGGCTGGGAACGTATGCAATTTCTCAATTTCATGCAGAATAGCATTGTTCAAGTCACATCTCTTGGAACAAAGGTCATTTTCCCCCCTTCAGTCAAAACAGTAAAACTGTAATTGTCCCAGAAGTTTTCGTTTTTCTTAAGCTAATGTTAATTTAATGGCTATTCTTTCTCTGTACCCCTGGATGTAGGTAACACCGAGCTGTGCTGTCTACCGAATCAATCTGGTCCATGCATTATGGCATGTGAAGTACACTTAATTGATGTTTATTGCAATGCAAAATGATTTATAGTGTCTAATAAGCATTCACAATTTAGAGCCTTGTTGTTCATAAGAGCTTCTGAAATAACAGAATCTGGGGGTGCATAAGTCTGTTCATAAAGGCTATTAAAAACATTGCATCTCTTTGGCTAGGAATCTGATGCATCTATAGACAGGATGAATAATCCAGCACCAGCTAAATGCTTCTACACTTAAGTCTGGTAATGGCTAATTGAAAGGTTGCAGTGTGTAGGAAGGCTTAAATATGGCCCAGATTTTAGACAAAGGCATGCTTCCAATTTCTGAATGTTCATTTATATTTCCACAAGCTGCATTACTGTGTTGGCCAAAAGAGGCATATGGAGTTTCAACTACTCTCTAAACTGCACATTTTTAACTTGCCCATGGAAACACATTTTAATATTTGTTACATCAGCCTGGATCATATGCCAGGTGTCAAGCCTCTCCTCTAGTACCTTCTCGAGTTGTTTTGAAATGTTGGTATGAAAGATCAGGCTAACAAAGCTCCAGGATATA
This sequence comes from Ursus americanus, assembly GCF_024610735.1. Lineage (NCBI taxonomy): Eukaryota > Metazoa > Chordata > Mammalia > Carnivora > Ursidae > Ursus > Ursus americanus. Next base: position 34,161,033 of record NC_142151.1, on the reverse strand, counting down.
CTAAAGAAAAAAAAAGTAATGAACACAAACACATCGCCTTACTGAAACCTGGACTCTGCTGACAGGATTTCGGGTATCAGATATTTAACACCTTCAAATCAGTGAGCTAAGCTGCCGATATTCGTCTGAGTTTTTGACACCCACTATTCTACAAACCCTTGGAACTCAGGTCTCATGCACAACTCTCCCTTTATTCCTGAACACCTGCTCTTTCATCGCCTATGTTTCTGAACTTAGAGCCACTGTCCTCTCCCCAGTCGATCCCATCAGAAATTTCTCTGCCTCCTTCCTCTCCCTAATCTCCTCCCCTGGAATCAGTTACTGAATCATGATGCTCTGGCCTGGGTTCCTCTCACAGCCACCTTTCCAAGGAAGTTCTGGCTCCTATTCTCAGTTCTTTTGATTTTTCTGTTACCCGCTGGTCTCCTAACCATTCCCACCTGTAGCAGCCTCAGGGGCCACCTTGCGGCGTGCTCAGTCCACCCCCTTCAACGTCTTGATTCAGCCAGGCAACTCCATCTTATGTATTAAAGCTCCTTATTTCATTTGGGGGAAAATGGTTCTATTCCTAAAAACTAGTGCAAACATCATACCTACCTTGCTAATAGTAACTTTCACTCATTTTAGTTAGCCATAGATCTGATCTTGCCACCCCCTTCTCTAAAAACAAAATCATGTGAAGGTTTCTAACTGCACATTGAGGAAAATTCACTCTCTTCAAGATGCCGCAATCTCTTACAATCTGCTCCTGTCTTACTTTTTGGTCACTTACTCTTTTGCCTTCCCCAAAGCCCCTATGTTCCACCCACACCAGACCCACACACTTGAGATTCCCCAAATTCTGATCCTTCACTTTCACTGTCTTTATGGCCAGAATGCCATGCCCCCATCTGGCTGCTCAATGCTCAGCTCGAATGGCATGTTCTTCATGAGGTTTTATTTTTGCTTCTGTGTCTGGTGTGGCTCCCTTAGTTACAATTCCCCTCCTTTTCCTGGTCATCAGTTGCATTTTGTCTCACTATAATGACTTATCTTAAGAATGTTTAGCCCCTGGAGGGTCCAGGTCCTGTCTTATTTACCTCTGGAGCCCCACTATATTAGCAGTCTTGCACCTAGAATGCACTCGAAATCTGTGTTGAATTTAATTGGATGGGTACTATCAACCACTGGGTTAATTTACTACTCATATTACCAAATAGTCACTAATGTATCCAATTATTTATAAGAGCTACATTTGAACATATGCCATGTTTTTGATTTTGGTACAATGAAAAGAAGCATTAATGGATAAAGTCTTAGTTTCCTGGGGATTGTAGTTATAATCACATGATTCAAATGCATACAATAATCCATCCATTTTATTTTATTGTAGCTTAAAATGGGGTGGGGGATGGGAGGAGAAAGAGATTATTTATTGCTCCATGACTTGAAAGTTCTTTTGTTATAAAGGTAGAGGAAGTTTATTTTTTTATTTTTTAAAGATTTTATTTATTTATTTGACAGACAGAGAGACAGCCAGCGAGAGAGGAAACACAAGCAGGGGGAGTGGGAGAGGAAGAAGCAGGCTCCCAGCGGAGGAGCCTGATTGGGGCTGGATCCTAGGACTCTGGGATCACACCCTGAGCTGAAGGCAGACGCTTAACGACTGAGCCACCCAGGCGCCCCAAGGTAGAGGAAGTTTATTTATTTAAAATTTTTAAAGATTTTATTTATATATTTGAGAGAGAGAGAGGAAGAATGAGCTGAGCCAGGGGATGGGGAGGGCAGAGGGAGAAGGAGAAGCAGACTCCCCACTGAGCAAGGCTCAATCCCAGGAACCCGAGATCATGACCTGAGCCCAAGGCAGATGCTTAATCAACTGAGCCACCCAGGTGCCCCAAGGTAAAGGAAGCTTAAATGTTTATCTTAGTATTCCTTAGAAATATTGAAAACAAAATCTTTAGAATTCAAGCAATTTTTCCTCTATGAAGTTAATGCTGCTTAATGCACTTCTATTCCACTTTTAAAAGGATCAGTAGCAAAATGCATTTTGGAAAAATGCAGCCAGTACTTTTGAGATGAGCTGTTTTTCTGAAAAATAGTAACTGCAGATGTACAACTTGTGCCGAAGTTAAACTTTCGTGAAGGATGCAGGATAACTCAATTACATAGTGTTTATGTCAGATTCAAATTAATCAATTTCCACACTACTTGGAGGGTCTACCTTTTGCCTGACAGTGGACTAGGTGCCATGGGAACAATAGAGAATTAAAAGATAAAGGAAAACAATATTTTCGTCTGTGAATAATTAGACATGGATCCAATAAAGAGAATGAGACAATATACAGTATAATCAGATGCCAAAGGGTTTAGCACAGATAAAGGCTCATCTGTATTCAAGGCAAACAACTCCTACTCTAGGCTTCTCTCTTTCTGGAACAGGCACCACCGTCAGCCACACGCCAAGGCTCTGCCTTCTACTTTGGCCCTCGCCTTCAAAATTAGTATCAAGAAGTAGTAATTCTCAACTCTTTCTTTTAAATTTCTCTCACTTTCTTCTTTTTATCTTGGGTCCCGCTGTCCTACTGTCCGAAGCATGTATCTCCTCGCTTCTACATACTTTCCTAATTGTACTCTTAAATTTGCGGGCACCTCTCCTGCTCACATGATCCAGTGACTGTTCACTGTCTAGTTAATCCAGTTCAAACAATGGTCATCATATTCCAAAGAGCCTCAGCAAGGTGTCTCCATTCATTCGTTCATTCATTCATTCTCTCATTCATTTAGTCAATCAACATTTATTTTTTTTATACTTATTCTATGCCAGATTTTCTTCTAGGAACTAGGGATATTACTATTTTCTACTGAAACATTTATTTTATTAATATGGAATGAATCCAGAAATTGGTTCACTTACAGGCTGTGTAATCTTGGGTTATTCTCTCACCCCTCCAACCTGAGCTGGTTTCCTTCTTATAAAGGGGGGACACAATTCTCCCTGTCCAACTTAGGTTACAGAATTTCTGGGAAAAGTAAAGATATAGGGCACGGTGGGGGGGGGGGGGCGTGGATTTTGAAAATCTTTTGCAATCCCCGAAGTCCTGAAAAGAATTCAGTCAACTAGTAGGGAAGAGAAACTTGTTCCAAATGAGGTGACTATGGAAAGCTTTCAGCATTCAGTGTTCTCTGAGCTAGGTGGTGGACCTTGTCCTGTAGACAGTGGGAGATCTGTCACTAGACACTTCTGAGCAAAGAAGCCAGAAGAACAGCATACTGGCCACAGGGCGGAAAATGGCTTGAAGTAGAGAGACCGGAAGCAAGGAGACAGGTCAGGAGTGGCAAGAAAATGTGGGTTCAATAAATCCAGAAGACTGGTAGTAAAGGAAAGGAGGGATGGAGGTAAAAGAAACATGGCAGAGGAGGAGTCCCAGGATTTGACAGCTTGGATGTGGCGGCTGGGAGAACAGGACGAGGGGCACAGATGAGTAGATGGTGACTCACAAATTAGGATTTGAAGGGAATGATCAGCTTGTGATCTCTTTCCCAGGGAAAAAGAGCACGTTTATATCTGAAGGAGATGGATTTACTATTGAATGGTGAGTGTGAGTTGCATGTATTGAGATAAATACCAAATTCCTATAAAATAATAATCATAAAACAGAAAGTATTATTAGAACCAAAACGGACTAATAAGGTCTTTGAAGAAATAGTACTTCAAAAATATTTCTCAGATTAATGTATGTGTTGTATGAGAGAATCCTAAGATTGGGGAAGAGTGTGAAAGGAGGTTCAATACAAAGTGTTTCCCTAATTATACTGTTACTAATATCATTTTATTATTTTATTTATTTTTGCTGTTACAGTTGAAAAGGAACTGTTTTTCTCAGAATGCCCCAACTGATTATAATTTTTTGAGGTCTAGAAATACAACTCTTGTATTTGGATGAAAATGAATTCATTCTTTATTCCCACTGCTACAGGATAGTGACCCAGATTTCAGGCTTTCAAGATCTGTAAGTTATAAAATGGCAAAACTGTTTTTTTCTGTGAAATTTTAGTGCCAGGAATACTTACTGAATACTGTTATGTAAGGAGTGTTCCAGTTTCCAAGACTCCTCTTTGCAGGTTATTCCGCGCAATTTGCATTTTTATGCTTGTTTTCTGAACTTATGTTTTATTTCAATTCTTAAAGAAGCATTTCATATTTAAACAAAATCCCTCCCTCAAGAAAAATCCACAAGGGATTTAATAAATGCTAGCATAGAATAAAAAATGGATATGATTCCTTAAGAATGTCTACACCTGCACTATTCAATATAGTAGCCGCTAACCACATGTGACTATTGAAATTTAAATTAGGTAAAATTAATAAAATCAGAAATTCATTTCCTGAGGTACACAAGCCACATTGTAACCAATCAATACCCACTTGTGGCAAGTGGCTACTGTAGTCAACAACACACACATAGAACATTTCCATCAACATAGAAATTTCTACTGGATAGTATTAGTCGAGACCATTGTTTACATAAATGAAAGGCATGATTGCAGTCTGATTAGCTCCGTTTGCTCCACAGTTGGTCCAACTATTTGTATAGCACATGATAATTAATATTGCTGAAAATGGAGATCAGCTAGGCCACATCTAATTTGACAGCTGTTCACAGATAGACTCCTGTGGTCAAAGTCCCGGAATAGCTCCTGCCATTCTTGGGACCAAATCAATATGCAAGAATATATTTTTTTACTTTCCTGGTTCTAAGGGGACCATATTATCCATAGCACCCAAATTATTCCCTAGAGCTGTGGGCAATCAGATTCTCTCAAGGGACTTTCAGCATAATTTATTTCATATTATTTAGTCAAATTTCATTTTTAATTGTATTTTAAAAAATATGAATCTCTCCTGTTGCTTAAGAAGGAAGTACACTGCGTCGTCTAACTCAAATGTAGGAACATGAGGGGGAATGAGGTGTAGGGGCCAAAACCTGGTAACTGAGAGTGGGCAGGTTTCTCCCTCTCGCCACATTAAATATTGTAATTAAACAAATGTTTTGTGAGCACTGCAGAAATATTTTGTTGTTCTGTAATTTGTTGAACACCAAGATAATGTTCAATAGATCCAAGAAAAACCTAAAAAGATTGGGCCTTCCAAAATCACTATTGTTTTGGCTTCAGTTTACAATAATGGTCAATTTAATTACTGGCTATCACAGAACATAAAATGAGCCATTATGATAGCTTATTAGATGGGAAAAAAGAGTCTAACATGGAAGGCATCTGATTTAATTGATTCTAGTACTGAGGATTCACAAAAATAACTCCTGACTATAAACAATGTTACGGCCATTAAATTCATCTTAAAAGATCAAACATTTCAGAAGGAGGTTGAATTTTAAAGCATACTGAATAATGGGCTCTTATAAATAGGAGACTCTGTTTAGTAAAACTAGCTAATTAAAGCACTTAATAAATGGGGGGAAACCCACCACTCTAAATCTCTTGTTGGTACTAGAGAATTCTCATTTGCTCTTTCAGAGAAGTAATCAATTGAAGGGCACATTTTTCTTCCCTTTGTTCTTTTCCATCAATTTTAATGGGTACAGAACATCAGTCACACAAAATGTAATGGGACAAGAAGATGGATGAGTACATTTGAAGCCACTAGTCACAGGACAGAAAACATCCTGATGAGGCGACCGTGGCAGGCAGAGTTCAACAATATGGCCTGGACAATATTTAGTAAGTGAAACTACGTTGCTACATGATTTCATATTAGCACTCAGCAAAATCAATCTCCAGACACAATTTATCACATTTCTATAGGTCAGACTTTCAAAGTCACATTCTCAAAATATGCTTCAATGACACTCTTAATTCTAGAAAATGATTTAATCTAGCAACAAAGTGGGTAAAGAGGAGAACAATCTAACCTTAAGGAACCTGACCTTGTCCTAAAAGTGATTAAAACTCCTTAGAAGAGGGAGTTTTATGATAGCCTAGAAATTATGTCCACATATCACAAGATGAATTGGTGGCTGTGGAGGCTGCTTGCCGCACACGGAAACCGCCCCCTTCAGGACCGAGGCACTCACTCTCCCAGCGCTGTGGGGACACTGGGTGCTACAGCCTCACAGCTTTGTCCTGCCCTGGCAACCGGGTTCAGCCAAAGCAAACTGTCTTGTTCAAAGCTACGCCGGCTCCCCAGGGGCCACCACATCCAAAGATTCCCCAGTGCAGGAGTGCAAAGCATGGTGGGTTTGCCCCACCTAAGAACAACTCCCAGGGGCCATCCCAGCTTTCTCCCATCCCCTGCCATTAGCTGAGGTCTCTTTTGAGACTGTATCACAAGCTCTGCCTTCACTTCCACACAGGTGTGGTTCCCAGAGACAACTAACTCTCCCAGCACCTCTCAAGCAAATGTCTCTCTCTGAGCCTCTTTCCCAGACCACAAAAACTAAGACAGAATATAGATACAAAGAGCCATTTTTCTTCACAGAAAATTAAGATAATTTAAATACTGGCTGAATGAAATGACCACAGATATTGAGGTTCACAATTGGGGTAAGTAACATACTATTATTTTGTTAGGACTGACACAAAAAGATGTTTTCTATATAACCTAAAATTTAAAGCATATTACATTTAATACTTTAAATGTAGTTTGAGTCTAGTGGGCCTCTATATCCTTGTGCAATCCCACAACTAGTCAAAGCCTATTAATGCACTCAGGGGCTAAGGTACTATTTGCTTGACCTGTCAGCTTCCTTTTTGAGGAATTCAAGGCAACATTAGGCATCCTATGACTGCCCATTGGTCCCCACTTATGAATACTATGATATTATTAATAATATGTAAGTAGATATTTCCCTAAGGTCCTGTTAGCCATTTGTTTCATATGCACCTTCTAAAAGCAATAATTTATAACAGGATATTAAAAAAGGAAACTAAACCTATTTGAAAAATATCAACAGAAGATTCGACATCTCAAATTAATAAGTGTTTTCCCCTCTCTCAGGATTTTCTATGATCTATGAAACAGAGATAATACTGGCCGGAAAGCTGTGAATACTTCAAAGCCATCAAAGCAAACTTCAAAGTGAGGGGCCAGTTTTAAAATGATTTTCTGGTTGTTGTGCAAGGTGAGAACCAGGTATTTATGGTGGGAGAAAGAAGAGGAAAGCACTGGGGAGCCATCGTTAGCACATTGATAATATTGTTGCTGGGAGCACTCAGTGATACCAACAGGTCATGTCCATCAATCACAGATAAACTGTCAATTAGTTAGAAGATGATAATCCATCAAGAAGATCATTTCATGAATGTGATCTTGGAATGTGATCTGGAAATTGCTGGGGAGGCTATTTATCTCTACCCATTGCTCTAAATGCTATTATCACTGCTGTTTTTAATCAGTTATGAAACCACAATTTCATTTTCCTGAAATCTAGGACCTAGTTACTTTGTTTTCAAGAGATGGAATGACAATATAAAAGATCTGTAAGGCCACTTCTTTATATTAATATTTAATGTAGTTCTAACAACTTTTTAGAATGGTTAGTATCCAAATGGATCCCACAAACCTGAAAATGAATTGACAGTCACAGACTCCACTTAAATATACTGTGAATAATCTGTGCATATGAACATCATGGAAATGAATCTGTAATTTTTATACATTTGCTAAGGTTATGGGTATTTATTGGTGACATTCTATTTCGGAAGATGGAAATGGAAAAGACTAAATTAAGCCATCAAGTCTACACCAATTCAGGAGATCCTTCTAAGACATTTTGGTCTAAATTTCACATCCCGTGAAATATGAGTATATTACATGCAATATTGTCACCGTCTCCCTTTCTCTCAATTCTACTAACTGCATTAAACATAATACGGCACAATTCTGAAAAGCTTTCAAAATTTTTACTTAATTTTTACAAATTCCTGAAGGTTGAATGATTGGCCCTCAGGTAGAGACACCCCCCTTTTATATAATTCTAAAATGGCCATTACAAGTAAGACAGTAAACATATCCTCCCTTCTTGCCTCCGTCTTCAGATTACCCTAGAATCTGGATAAGATTCTGTTTGACACGGAGTGCCCGAGCATTTTGTCATGGTTCAGAACTAATGTTTATGGGAATGAGAAATTAATCCTGATTTGAAAAGAACTTTTTCAAATTGAGAAACTTAACTTCTCCCCTCTGTGAATTTTCTATCTCGAGTTACCTGTGGGTCACTGAGTTAGATAGTTCCTTGCAAAGCTTCACTGATATTGGGTATATGAGGGGGATTAGCTTTACTCTCATTATATCCCTCATGGCTCAAAGAATATCCTAGCTTTAATAAGTAATAATGAATAATGAGTAAAATAAATATGGTTTTTGAATTATGGGGAAAATATTTTTAGTATATTATTGAACTGGACTAGGTTTTATTTAGAGCTTAAGGTTTTAAAAATGATTTTTATGTTTTTTTTAGGCTACTCTTTACTTTATATGATCTTAATTGGGATATCTGCACTTGGAGAAGTTTTCATTTTAGTGCTAGAGTAATTATGAAACCCAAAGACATCATCATCAAGGAAAATTCAGGCATTTTCCAGCACATTTTACAATCATCACCTTGAATTCTTTTTATACTAAGGAGGAATGTATGTAAAATGAATAGTTTAATAATTTTGCTATACGGTACTCTGTCAGTGATGGATATAAATCACGTAAAATAAAAATAAGTATGTATTCAGCCATTTTTACATAAAATAGCTAATTCAATTTTACAGCATAGAAGGCAGCAAATTTAGAAACATGACAGTTACTAACTCAATAACTGATTCATTTAATCACACACAGAACACTGCTTTGCTCTATACAATGTATATATAACATTCTAAGTACTTTAATTTTCATCTATGTTACAGCAGATCATCACTATGACATCTCATGATACTTTGTTCTTCTCGCTCAACTAATATTGCACCTTGCACTATAGCTACCTGGGAATAAGGGTACTCCCAGACAGTAAACACCTTGAGGGTAGAGATTCCACCTTATTCAGGTTTTGTGTAGCCTTCAACATATTGCTCTGGACACAGAATGCATTTAGCATTTAGTCATTCATCTTTTCCTCAAGAACCATTCATATGGGCACTGGATTAGATTGAAGACAGGGTTTTTGCCCGCCAGAGAGATTCAGAGACCAGTGAAAATCATAAGCAAGTTAACTAAGAAATAATACTATTTGGTACATGTTATGACAGAGATGAGCACTGGGTACCTTGGGAAGAAAAAAGAGGGGGTCTGCTCAAGTTCAGGGACTCTGAGAAGATGGGAAAGGTAATACCTGACCCAAGCTTTCAGGAGGTCTACAACTTAAGTGAGCTGAAGAACAACGGGGAAATTCTAGGAAGCAACAATGGCTAGGTTTATTGGCTGGTGTGACAGCTGAGAAATGAAAGTTCTATCATTATCCATCATGACTGGAGACTTTGAGATAAGAACCTGATATGCTGGGTCCACTTGGGTAATAAAATCCTCAGTTTGGGAGAAGGGGTCAAGGAACGGGAGTACAGTAAGGGTGCAGGAAGGGCCAATGGTGTTTGTTTTGAGAAAAGCAATGACCGAGTTTCCTCAATTCTAAGACGCAAAGTTCTCCCCCATATCTTCTTGTTTCTGAATTTGGGATGCAGCTTGCAATCAATATGCATATTAAAGGTGGTAGCTTGTCAACCCTGCATGCCCCCAGCTGTTCTTAAATTTGATGATGAACCTTACAATTACAATACCTTAAAATAGATGACATCTTCAAAATCAAGAAAATGCAGAATGTGTAGTCTCTTGAGTTATTTTGTTTTCAATGAAAACTCAGTGAATACTGGAGACAATAATAAATTGAGATTTCTTTTGTGAATGCAGTTGTAGTTAAACATCCCCCACCCCCACACCTGCTATTATTCCTTGAGTCAATTGTTTTAAATACCTGCTCTTTTCCAGGCACTATAGGATACAATAGAGTCATGGAGATGGAGAAAAGCTAAATATAAATCCAGAAGCATTTGACTGTATTTCAAATTGTGAGGCACCATTGAATAAGAGCATTGGGAAGAGTAACTTCTCTTGTTTTGGGTTCAGAGAGGGCTTCCCAGATAGCAAACCCTGACTTGAGTCACAAGGGATTAAGGTTTTTTATATGCATGGGGATGTGAAAAACACTCTAGGCAAAAAGGACATTACATCAAAAGGCAAAGAGATGGGAAAAAACACATTGTTTTCATATAAGAAATTACAGTTTGGTTTGGCTAAAATTTGAACTGTTAGGAGAGTATAAGGAGAGATAGCAGATTGAGAAAGATTTTTCATGCCAGGTATGGATTTATGGAAAAATGGGGAAAGACTTTCAGGCTTTCAAAAGTGGGAGCGACAAGCCTCTTTCCCATACTGATGGTTCTCATAGGTGAGATATTTGATTTAAGTGGAAAAGAGGTAGTAGAAGGACTTATTTCTCTTCCTTATAATAAAAAGGGCATCTCTGTAGACCCTTACAAGGAAAACTATAAATAGGATCTATTATTTCCCTTCCTTTCCTCCTTCTCTTTCACTTCTTCCTTTATCAGATATTTATTGCGAGGCTACTCTGGGCTAGGTACTCAGTATTTTGGATCAGTTCAGTGGATAAATATGGAAAGCTCAAGGGGAGAGATATTTGGTATTTATAATAAAATGAACATGGACTTTGGCATCAGGCAGGTCCTGATTTGAATTCCAGGTGCTCATTTGCTGACAATATGAATCTGTCACTTGATTATGCTGTGCCTCAGTGTTCTCATTCGTAAAATGGGGACAGTATTACCTACTTTACAAGGTCACTATTGGACTGAAATGAGATCATAATCTCAAAAGTTACCATTTATGGCATTCCTGTAATGGGTTATGCTCTTTGAATGTATGATCTCATTTAATCCCCAACAACACACTTCAAGGTTGATACTAATCAATTAAACAGTTATAGGAAATTATGTAATTAACTCAGAGAGGTAATGAGTGGTGTTCTTGCTCAATTCCAAAGCTTGTGTTCTTTCTTCTACGCACAGTGCCTCTCCTATGCACCACATTGTGCTTGGTATTTATCACACACTCATCAAACAGTAACACCCCATGTGCCAACTGAGTAAAACATTTTCACTATTTTTCATGTTGTCTTAACACGGAGATTCAGTTGCATAAGCAAAACCAACTTCAAACATGATAAACATGAGTCATGAAGGAAACACAGAGCATACTTAGGGAATGAATGGTAAAATCTATCCACTATGCATCAACTCAACAAGCTATGCTCTTTTTTTTCTTTCTAATTATATTGATATATATTTATAAAAACATTTAAAATCATATATGAGGTTTTAAATTAACATATTAAATAATAAATCTTAAGAATTACTCAAATTTGAAGTCACACTGAGTGCAAACAATATTTCTACATATCTGCAAACAACTGTGATGTTATAGAATACGTGCACTTCTTTCATTGAGGAATAGTTGACAAGCACAATATTACATTAATTTCAAGTGTTACAACATAGTGATTTCACAAGTCTATACTTAATGCTACGGTCACAGCAAACATAGCTACCTTTAGTCACCATGAAACACTATTACAATACCATTGACTATATTCCTGATGCTGTACCTTTTATCCTCATGAGTTATTCATTCAATAACCGGAAGCCTGTATCTCCCTCTACCCTCCACTCATTTTGCTCATCCTACTCCCTTCCCCTCTGGCAACCATCAAGTTTGTTCCCTGTATTTATGGGTCTATTTCTGCTTTTTGTTTGTTTGTTTTGTTATTTTAAATTCCACACTACAAGTGAAACCATGGCTGTGCTCTTTTAAATATAGTGCCAAGCAAAAAATACTTTCACATATTCTATCATTTAAGTTGACTTCAGACACTCTCTTTGATTGTATCCTTAGGGTGTACAATGCCCTGCAGTGAGGATGACACCAAGTCCATTCATTTTTGCTTGGAGATCAAGACACTCAACTATCCTCATCCCATATCCTGCTTTAGCCAGGCTGTTCTTCCCACATTCCCCCAAGTATGTCTTACTAGTCATATTCTATGACTTCGCTTTTATAATACATGCTGGATACCAAACATACTACCTTTAACTATGAATGGATATATGATAATTATGCTGAATTAAAAAATGAACTTTGGCTCCTAACCTAAGCCATTCGAAATAAGAACCATTGCTAAGCTGTTACATGAAGACCCTTAGGTTACCCTTACAGGGTAAGAGTAAAGGACAGAACTGTCCTTTCTCTACAATATCCATGGTGCTAGGGTCATAAATTTCCTCATTTGTTTTCTAATTGCTTCACTATAATACACCTTGAAGACTGGCCTCTTGTGCTTCTATTGTCTTTTCTCTTGCTATCTAGCATAGTACTGAGCACAAAGCGGGTCCAGAGTAATTACTTGTGGTTATTTAGTGAGAAATATTCTTTCCCAAACTTTCCTTTATTTAAAAAATATTCATATCTGAATTCTACCATGATTCAATTACAGGAAAAATTACTATCACTGATTACAATAGTGGTCTTTCATCTGTGGATTTATTATTTTTAAAGCAACAGTAAGTATTTTAGAAATTCTCTTTGTTCACAAATCCTTGAAAGAGTTGTGTTGTTTTAATAAAGGTACCTGAAACAGATGCTTAAGAGGTTTGGAAGTGAGAGGTTAGTTCAGAAAAATCTAATTTCCACTGAGATGAGAGCAAGTTCCTAAAAAAAAAAAAAAAAATCCTACAGTATTTCTAAAAAGCTACATAAAGCAGAAGTGTGTGTGTGTGGGGAATGCTTCACTAGGACCCAAACAACCATAAAGCAAGATTTACAGCTTGTTACAGAATGGCACAAATTAGCAATTAGATGTTATATGTTGAAACACAGGAGAATATGGGGTTGCTACCTTTTAAGCTTTTTGTTGAGGAAACAATGAACTTTTCATAATAACCCTTTTAAGCTGTTACTCCACATTGATATTGATAGAAGTAAAAAAGAAGAAATGAATACAGCTGGATGGGAGATGGAGATGGGACAGGTTATATTGATGACTTTGGAACCGTTGCATTTAGATACGAAAATCACAGCTGCACTTGAATTATCTAGACTTCTAAATCTGAAGAAGACAAAATTACTACCCCGTGATACCTAAATCCTAATTTCCACTGAGTAATTTACTAAGAGTAATACCTAAAATTCTTATAGTGTGTGCCCTTGGATGGATCATGGGGGTAAACAGTGCCTACAAAAGACTAGGTGTTTGAGGCAGATCCTGTTCTGGGCACCCTGCTCACCTTTTCTCCACAAATTACAAATGTTTCCAAGACAGTGATCCTTCCCAGAACTACAGTTCAGGGACTCTTCTTGAATACCTAGTGATTTAACTTTTGTGCTTTTCTTAATAATTTATTAAGATTAACTGAATACCTATTAAATGACTTGTGAAAATTCAATATATGAAAATCCACTTTTATAAAATGAATGTACCGGACAGTGATTGGTTGTTTTGGAAGGATTTTTCCCTATCAATCTTCAGAAACAGTTCGTCTTGTAAAGTTCAGGAACCACTGTTTGCTAAAGATATGTGGCTCATTTGTTACTGTCTAACATGATTGGTAATGAATAACAAATGTGCATATGTTAAGTAATTATGTAAATAGGATCATGTATTTTAGAAATATTTTCAACAAAAACAGGAATTAAAGAATTTGTTAATCAGATTATCCTACTTAACCAGCAAATTGAGTTGAAGAGTCAGATATCTCAGTCTATCTATTAGCTATGTTTTCAGCAACATGTGCTCTTGCATATAATATAGAATCAGTGAAAATGTTTTCCTACAGCATTTCATCTAAATAGAAAGGCAATTAGAGATGGTTGACCTTTTCCTGGTTCTATATCAATTCAATAAGTGGTGAGAGTATGGAGAAATTAAACGTAGACATTTTAATATGTGATATTCTGATCCTTCCAGTAGGGAAAGGCACTTCCTTACTAAAATAACCTACATTAATTATAATCATTAAAACTATTTACTTTTATAACAGGCCTTTTGCATGTTGAAAATACTCTAACATTTAAGGTTTTCTTCAAAAGTCTTGGATAAGGAAGATTCTAGCTAACTGGACATGTTTTATTTCTTAATCACTATATTATCATCACTATCTGAATAACATGACTCAATATGTGAAATCACTTGATCTTATTTTTGAAAGTAAAAGTAAAGATGACTTTCATTTTTAACATTCCCAATATTAAGTAATTTTATATATTTTTTAAAAGGCTAAGAAAATCTATACTCCAAGTTACTTAGCAGTAACTCCATTTTGGATCATCTGCCTTATCTCAGAGAAACTTCTTGGGGGTACAGCAGAACCCTTCTTTGAAGCCATTGCTTACTGGATTTTGTCCACATTTCTGTCCTGCAATGCTCTGTAATCATTGTCACTGACCTCTGTCCAGGTTAGGCTCTCCAGGAAGCCAACTCTGAGAGTTAAATAGTGTGCAAGATGTTTGCTAAGGAGTGTTGCCCTTGTGGAAGGGAAAAGAAGGCAGCAGGAGTGGGCAGGCAGAAGGAGAAATGAACTAGAATGCAGTGCTCAGTTGCAGGGAGCTCTAGAGCTGGGATTACCCTCTCCCCCCATCCCGGAGTGTCCCAATCCAGGCTAAGACGGCCAGGTGCTATATACTTGCATCAGTCTGTCACTGGAGGGGGGCCTCCTGGGAGGGGAATAACCTTGAGTGAGGAACTCTCTGCAGCTAAAATAATCCCTGAAGGGGCTGACGGTTGAAGTTTTTCATTGACGACGATCTGAGCAGCTGGGGTAACAAGTCCTTCCTGAAGAGGGACCTGGGTAGCACATGATGTGTTTTCAAATTCAAAGAGGCTACAGTTCTCATACTTTCCAGTGTGTTTGACCACAGTGGCCACTCCTTTCTAAAACTCTGCTCTTGGCTTACCCCACAACTTTCTGCTCAGTCTCCTTCTGGCTCTATAACAATTTCACTTTTTCTCCTTTTCTTCTCCCTTTCCTGTTTCTCAATATTGTGTCCTTGGCTCACAACTTTCCTCACTTTTTACATCTTTCTGGATGATCTCACCCAACACACACATATATATGCCAAGTTTTTGTTTTGCACATTTGTTGTCTGCCAGACATTGCTTAGATAGCCCATAAAAGAAGCCAACTGGACTCTCTTCCCTTCTCTCCCAGGACTCTCTTCCCTTTCTCCTCTCTAGGTACATTTTGCTACACCTACCCAGTTTCGCAAGCCTGAAACTTACTGAAATTTACTTCCTTATGGGTCTCAATTCTTTCCTCCCTTTTACATTCTTTCTACCGCTAACTCACATCTGCAGCAGCCTGCACGTTGGTCTCCCTTGTAGTCTTGCTGTAGAACACCGTCCTCAACCCAAGCTCATCTGCCCCTGGACACACATCACAACCAAGTCCACATGCTCAACTATTCTCAGAGGGATCTCTCCTTTCAGAACAAAAACAAACAGAAAATCCAGACATGGGATACTCTCTAGGTTTGGTCTTGTCCTGGGAACCTGTCTCTGGCTTTAGATTTTAGTAACACATAGTATAGTTCTCCTACTCCAAGTCCATTCATACCTATCATCTGTCTGCCACCTTCTTTACCCTTTCATCTTTTTGGTTTCCTGTCATTCTTCTTCCCAACTCCCCAAGCACCCGGCATGTTGAGCACCTCTGCTCTCCTACAGAAGTCTGGCAACATCTCTGTTGATTCCGTACTTCACTTATCACATCATATGAAAATTCTCTGCTCATGTGTCTTTGCTACAGAATATGCATATCTCAAAAGCAAGCGTTGTCACATTTGTCTCTGCATTCCATGACAAAGATCAGGACTTGGCACATATTAGGCAATCAGAGCTTACTGAAAGTTTATTGACCTGAACTGCATGTCTAGAGTTTCAGGCACGTGCTAGGTGGTTGACAAAAGCAAGACATTATTGTGATATGTCCTCATTTGTTCTTCTGATTGTAAGGAATAGACATCTTATTCAAATATAAATGAGATGTGGATTTATTATAGGAATGTATTATAACTGGAAAAATGGGGCCACTCTGACAACCTGTTTATTCTTTATGCTTCCCTCTCTCATGCCCCATGTGCTTTGTCATATGTTTCCAATTCTCTTGTAGATCTGAGCCACACAAACCCCCAAGCTCTCCAACCTGCTTACAGCCTCCTCTCTCTGCAATCCTTTCAGCCTAATCCCATTACTCAGGCTTGTTTCCCAATATAGATTGCTGAGACCGAAACAACCTAATGGAACCTTCAACTTCATGCACCAGGTGACTGGCCCTGGTTTCACTAGCTGTTAGGCATGGCTGGAGTGGAAGGCTGGGTTAGATATGGTCCTTCACCAGAAGCTATGGATGGGGCAGTTTACTCTAAAGAGGCTGTGGATATGCAAGATACCATGGCCGACCCCAATGAGCATCTGCTGGTAGGTGGGGGTCAAAGGACAGATGAGCAGATGACCTGCCTTCAAGGAACTCACAATCCAGTCATAAGGAATTGACTATAATACTAGATGGATTAATGTGAGAAAGGAACCCTAAAAAAGAGTAAAATGTTGCAAGAGTTCCAAGGTGGAGAGATATACACTTTAAAAAAATCAATTAATTGCAAAAAGCTCTTGGCCTGAGGAGACATTTGAGCCAAAAGGGCAGAGTATGTATAGCCAGTGATGGAAAGAAATAGTGGATGCAGGGGAATGCTACAGAAGCTGAAGGAAAAAAGAACTGAGTTACAAGGATCCAAACTGGAAAGATGACTTAAAGAGAAAAGTGAAAAGACTGGTCTGGGGTATTATAAATGGCATTTTGGGAAGATCAGTTAGAAAGATGGAAAGGAACCAAGGGTAGGATCAAGAGGTCTTTGAATATACTGGAATAAGAAGCTGTACTTTATTTTAAAGTAACTGGGAGCCATTGGGTACTTTCTAGGACTGTTATTCCTGCAACAGCAATCAGGGTGGATCAGCACACAGACAAATTCTAAGTGGGAAAGTTCTTACTGTGATACTAGAGAGAGTTAATAGAAGGAACGGTGATTCTGGGAAGGCTGGAAGTGATGCTGGGGAATGTACAGAAATAAAATAACCAGAAAGTCACTGTGTGGATCAAGAAGACAGAAGTACCATTTTAATTCCGTGTTTTTGTGTTTTATTGGTAGCAAGGACAGAGAGACCTTCATTGGCATTAAGGACTGTGGGGCAAGGATGAACTTTGGGAAAAGAGATTTCGACCTTAGGAGTTGTATTTATATAGCATGTGACAAAAGACATTTCTGAGGGATACAGGACAGTAACTAGAGAAGAGAGATTAAGTGAGATTTAAGAAACTCAGTGTAGGGGGGGCGCCTGGGTGGCACAGCGGTTAAGCGTCTGCCTTCAGCTCAGGGCGTGATCCCGGAGTTGTGGGATCGAGCCCCACATCAGGCTCCTCCGCTAGGAGCCTGCTTCTTCCTCTCCCACTCCCCCTGCTTGTGTTCCCTCTCTGGCTGGCTGTCTCTATCTCTGTCGAATAAATAAATAAAATCTTAGGAAAAAAAAAAAAGAAACGCAGTGTAGGGTAAAGGAGACTTTCACATATTTAAAAATTACGGGAAGTGACCCTATAATTCCCTCTTGGGTTTTTTGTAAAGATGGAATAAGACAATGCTTAGGGAAAAAGTGCTTGGCACAGTGCTTAGAATACAGTAAATGCTCTCTATCAGCCACTGTCAATATTCTCATTGTTGTTGCTTTCGGGGCTGGGTCTGTTTCAGTTCACGGTGCTCACTCATGGAAGCAGGATGTGGGGAGACCCTTGAGCTGTGCCAGAACAGTCAACTGAACCAATCAACTCAGTGTCACTTAGAAGAGGACACAGTCAACAGTGTCCACTTAGAAGAGGACACAGCCTGGATAGCTAGCACCATTCTACTTGTGGTTTTCCTGAGACTTGAAAGCAATTTCTTTTTTCCAATTTGGCAAGTGAGTAAGAGGAGAATCGTATAGACCACATTAGACGATCTTAGTGAAATCTTACACACAGTTCTGTGTTAACAGTATGAGCTTTTAAATATTTGCCCACATTTTGAACAGGTTATCTAACACCAATTAACACCCCATTGATAATTTCTATTATTTAGCCACTCAAAAAGTTACATTTGATTTATGTATGAAAAACCAAACTAAGAAGTCAATAGATTCAGGTACTATCTACAATCCACTCAGAAATAAATCTGTCAGCAGATCAGAAATGACTGACAAGCTATTGAAGCTCTCTTGGTCCAGGAGGGTTGTGTAATCAGATTAATATGAGACAGATAATTTGGTTCATGTCCATAGAAGGGCACTGTTCACATTACTCACGTATTAATTCTTTAGAGGTTAATAAATAACCTATTTTGAAAAATATAAATCACTGCAGATAACAATTATGTCCCAGGCACATATAAAAGTTAATAGATGCATAAAGATACAGGAAAACTGCTTGGTGTGATCACTGGATCTACCCAAACCCTAGAGTCTTCCCATCTATGTTCATACTGGAGCCTGATTGGCCCAACTCCAGCCAAAAATAATTTTCTTGAAACGACATTCCCTCTCTCCTGCCAATTGAAAGCCTTAGCTCTTCTATAGGAACAAAAAATATCAACAAAATACAAACTTGACCTCATTTCACACCTAAGCACAACATTCTGATCGTTTCTCTAGACTCGTCAGTGAGCACATTTGCTTTTGTTTACTATAGTTATAAACCTGAAACTGTATTCTATGTGGCCCGTGTTATCAGATCGCTAAATATAGAAAGAAAATGTGAAAGAGTTCAATCTCATAATGATTCCATTATAGAGAAATACATATTTTGCTCTCGGCCACGTATTTAGGATTCACTGCTAATCTTAAATTTTCACATGTCAAATTTAATTTGCCTTAGCTTTTAAGAAATAATAACAAAAGAAACAAGAAGGTAGGTGACCTGAGGATTACAAGTCTATAAAAAATAGGATTTGGAGAATCAGGTGGTGAGCTAATTCATTTTAATATACCACCTAGAAATACTCAGGTTTCTAATCTGAAGTCACTTTTGTAAATAGTATCCTGTCTTATGGGGGCAGCTATGTGCCCTCCTGAACACCTGGTTAAGAACATGTTCACTTTGATGTGTGCTCGGAGCTGCCTTTCCTCCAAATAAAAATAGAAACTAGTTTGCAGCACCACACGGGGCTCCAGTGTATATTATGAGCCTATCACTGGTTTCCTTTGATATCTTATCTATTCCATTAACTCAATAAAATAGAACGCAAAGCTGGGGACAAACTGTAGGAGGGCTCCCCCTGGAAAACACATGCAAGACCTTCAAGCTGGGGTTTTAACTTATCTAATAAAAGCCAGTTAAATGGAAGCTAATACTTCATTTTTCACCCCCTTTATTAAAGATCGTAAGTACTGCAACCCAGGAGTAGAGAAAATAAGAAAAATATATGGCGAAGTGTAGGTGGAGGCAATAAAGAGTACGGCCTATCTATTTTCTCAAGATTTAGGACGCACTTAAAGGCAAAACTCACAGACAAGCATTTTAAAAATCCACAACAAAGACTCTTGCTCCTTAACAAATACAGTAGTCCTTCCTGGTTGCAGCAAGCCTGCTTGATTTCTTAGTAGAATGTAAACAGCTTAACCTAGGCATAATCAGGAAGGATGTCACCTACCACTTCCTCCATATTATACTTTGATATCAATTTAGTAATTCAGAGGAAAAAAATAGATCGATTAACCCACTCCCCTGCCCTTCTACCACCCAAAGAAAATCAACACTAGAACTCAAACTCCAACAAACCAAACTAAAGGAAAGTGTTCCACCTAGAGACTGTTTTCATGAGTCAAAGCGGATGAGAGCTTACCTAGGAAATGAATATTATTTTAGCCTATCCTTGCAAGTTTGTAACAAAAAAATTAAGCAAAAGGTATTGCCCCTAGTGTAATTAACAATGTTAATCTTCTTTTTCCTCTCTATGGTGATAAAGGAGTCATTTTTATATTTAATTAATGCAGAGGATCATTTTGGAAACTGGCTAATGAGCCTCTGATCACATTACCATGAAAATGTGCATTAACATTGCAACTGAGGGGGCTGCTTCATGTGTAGCAAATCCACTTTGTAATTAGCCCACTGTGAAATGAATCACGTCGGGGAAATCGGAGGGAACCAGTAGGCAGTGGGCACTTGGCTACTGCTGTGCCCACAGACCACCAACATCCCAAACATTGTCTTTCATCAGCAATATTGTCTAAAAACAAAACTAGCAGTGTCTCACATATGGGACAAACTGGAAAAAGGAAGGAATAAACTTTATTTTGCCAAGCAACAAATTTGGACCTAAGCAGACACCTCAGGGAAACCTGCTTAAATAAAATGGTGAATTAATAGAATTCTGTGAAAACTATGAAGGCTAGGGATATAGTTTTTCTTATTTTTATTCTGAAAAGCCCTTGGATATACATTAAAGGATAACTGATTTTTCACACTTCTCCCTAAGACACAAACAGATATTATAATAGGCTCCTGAAATTAATTTCTAGCACCAAAGAGACAAAAAAAATATATAAAAAGGATCTAAGAACAAGTGATAAGAAAATCTCTTTATCTCCTTTTTAAGCCAAGGCATATATATATATATATATTTTTTTTTTCTCATATAATACAAATATATCAGGTCTTCCTCTTAACCCAAAGCAAAAATTCCTAATTAATCAAATAATTTCTCTGGCTAACAAGATTTGGCAAGAAACTTTTCCTGTCTATTCAAAATAACTGAGGTCACAGACCTATTAAATCCCAACATTAATGTAGCAAAGATACACTAGATTTTCAAATGTCAGCACTATTCCAAAATGAAAGAGGTGTTGCAAAATATTACAGTGTTACCCCTTTTACTTGACTGACATCTTGGCAGCAGATACAAAAAATGTTAAAAAGAATCCCACAGGAAGTCATCTGAAGGGGGAGTGGCAAGGAAGCTGAAAACTGCCACCCAAAACCAAAATAAAAAGCCCCCAACCAGCAAGTCTGCCCTCAATTATGAAATCTACTGAAAGAAAAAATAAAGCTAGCCACAGTTCATTTACCATCTTTCAGACAAAAACACAAAGCCTGGCTGTTTAGTTGCTGGTATCAGACCCTGCACTCACCTGGGAAACTTCATACAGCAGTTTGTAGTGTTCCTCTCTTTTCTGAAAAGTGCACAAATTGCAGCCCATTCTAAGAAGCAGAGAGAGAGAGCAAATCTTCTAATTTCCCCAGAACTGAAAGGCAAGTGAACTGAAAGGGAATCACCCTCCAGACTTGACTACTGTTTTTCATCAGTCACTTCAGTCCAGAAACACAGACAAACCGCTGTTAGCTGGAGGCGCAAGCCAGGCTGGTGTGTAGCAGCATGCTCTTCTTCGCTTTCCCTAAGTATCTTGCACTCACGGATACACACACAGAGTTTCCAGTCAGTTCATGGCAACACTCCCCCTGTCTCTGCATCAGTGCACATGACTACACAGATTCCAGCTCATGAATATTAATAGTGCCTCATTGATTATTTATGACAGAACATGTTAGCAGGGAGGGGTGTCATAGCTGCTGCTGATGACAGATGAATATTCACTAATTAAGAAGCAAATGTAGTGTGGTTAAACAAAATTCACTTGTGTCAATACCATCTCTGTTTATTAAGGAGAGAGGGGTTGAGCATAGGGCATTTCAAAAGAGAACATACACTTAATTTCTCTATTGATGTAAGGTTTTAATATGGGAATAAGAAATTCAGAAACAGATATATACTTAGTTCACATCTCCATGTTTTACAACAATTAGAAGAAATATTTTCAGTATTAGTAAGTCTAAGGGAAGATGAATAGGAGCAATATTTAAATTTACAAAATAAACACAGAAGCAAAGGAGAATTTTGGGAGTGATGTGGGAAAGGAACAGATGATGGGGGCTGTCATTCAGTTTTAATTCTGATCCTATAAAAAACACCGAATAGTTCATGTGTAAAGACCATTACCTGCCAGAGAGGAAATAAAACATATTTTCTTAGTCTAAATAAAGGACATTTAGGCAAGTGTGAAGAGATGATACTTGTACAGATAATAAATATTTTAATTAGATAATAAGGGCCTATCTATTGAATATAAATTTGTAGCAGTATAATGCATGTGGGTCTATATTTAAAAATCAGATAAATACAATGCCTCTTCTGAGAAAAATTTCAAATGCATATAGTATTTATGCTAATTTTATTAAAGTCATATATAATATTTCAGGAAGCTGACATTGGCAATATTTAAATTCTAATGTAATGCACAATGACTCCATTTATGATTCTATATTTAGAGTTCATAATGTACAAAGGTGAACACAGACTTAAAAACCAAGCTTAGATGTTTAGATAATAGAAGTAATGCATTTAATTTCACACTCTCACAAATACATATATTGTGTTGCAAGCTGGCAATTTTTGTCCTTTATAGATACACTACAAACAGCTAAAGCAGCTAATAAAAGAAAATTCTTTTTGTTCCTACTCTGACTTAACCACAACCTCTGCTAATTAAGAAGTATGTCCTTGTTCCAGCACATCTTTAAACTGGACAGGATAGCAGGTGGGTTCCAAAGCAAAAATAATTACTTGGAAACTGATGACTGTGGTTTGGAATTACACTGGATCTTAAAGATTTTTAATTGCTCATCACTTACGTAGAGCTACTTTTTGGGGTCCAATTTCCTAAAAGCGCTTTGTCAAATGTTTAGAATCGATAATAGGAAATGATTCTAATGAGTACTAATTGTTAACAAATTGGCTTTGCAACTAGTAACACCTCAACACCAGCAAGTAGCAAGGAGATGAGCAATCATGTGCAGCTTATCAGTCGTTTCCCTTGGGATGTAATAATCCGATTTTCTGGGCCTAATTTCACCTAACAGCCTGGATGAAAGCCAAGCTGAAAGACCTACATGGAAGTGGCATCATAATTGGGAATACTGCACGTGACCAAAGTTCACCAGGACTTCCTGCAAATTCGAAACTACTTGTAGTTGATATTAATTATTTTGATTCCTTTACAGAAAGAATGTTTCAAGGAGGTATCAAAAGGACCTTTTATGGGAATCAATGGTGGTGACGAGCAGAAGCAATCTTCCATAGGTGCAGTGGTAAAATATACATATTTTATGCTTTAAAAATGTTAATTTTCTCTGAGTCTCTAGCACCACTTCCAAGGAGCTGTTTTTATGCTAGAGTCCACATCCTTAAAATGAGCACTGCCTATTTCTTGGAAGGATTCTGTATTGCTGAACTGTGAAAGAGTTAATGATTTTCAGATGTTTAAATTATGTACTTGAAAAGGAATTAGAATGCAGTAAGGCAAGGATGGTTCACTCATCCATCAGTGAAAATGTCTGCTTCCTCTATTTATAAAACTTCTTTATGAGACAGGTTTTGAAAGCTAAGTAGGAAACCTAATTATTAAAGCTATTGCTGCTTATTGGAGCTTTCTCCTCGGAATATTTTGCAGTTAGCGTTTACAGAAAAAAAGAAACAATTATAACTTTAAAAAATACTTTCTTAGTCCTCAGAAAGTAAAGAATGAGCATTCCAGTGAAGTCAGCGATTTCAAATTGAAGTTATTCATTCAGCAATTTCTCTAGGCTCTTTGCTTTATTCATTCCCAGTGCCCCTGTTCTTTTGTTTCTATTTCAGGAAGCAAGGGCAGCTTCTCTAATCATTTATCAAATGCTGCTTGTGGCCCATATACTCTGGAAGGATTCCATCTTCTGCTACTAATGGGCTCATCCCATTGAACTGAAGGGTGCTTAGAAAAAGGGAACACATAATTCCAAAGTTCTCTAAATTTCATTAGAATATGAGGCTTTAGGATTTCCAATGACTAAACTGAAGAATCTTATGTTGGAATATAAAGTCTGAAGTAGATAGGGGCAAATGAGTTAATCCAAACAATGACTTAAAAATACAAATGGATTAGATACTCTCTATCTTGGGTAGCAATAATATGGGACAATATGGTTTAAAAATAAGCAGAGAGGCGCCTGGGTAGCTCGGTTCGTGGAGCATCCGACTCTTGATCTTGGGTCTTGATCTCAGGGTTGTGAGTTCAAACCTTGTGATGGGTGTGGAGCCTACTTAAAAAATAAATAATTAAATTAAATGCTAAAAAATAAATAAAAATAAAAATAAGCAGAGAATAGACAGCTATCTTTCTGAGTATCTGTGCAAAAATAGTCTCTAAAGTGCAAAAATATTTGTTGGGTATTTCAAAATATACTTAATTGTTTGTATTGCCTTTAATTTGTGTTAGTTTATTCTCCCTCCCAAAGTGCAATGCCTTACAAAATTGGACATACGTTCATCAAGATCTAGACTGGCATATAAGAGGGTTAAACCAGAGGTAATTGAAAGGAAGGAATCCAGAATTTATCTGCTTCTCTTATATACAGCAACACTGAGTAACTACAGTAGATGGGAGGGAGTTTCTCTTTATAGAATTATTCCAATGAATAAATGAAGAAAGAATGATAGAATGTGCTTATGCCAGAAATCCTTAATTAATGGATCTAGGTACTGAGAATTAATGGCTGCTAACATCACACACACACACACACACACACACACACACACACACACACACACAGACAAAAGAAAATGACACCACTCTTGAAAGAGCATTTCCAAAAGTGAGCAAATTAGAGGGAATGCAGAGAACAGAGAAGAATAGTAAACTATACCATGGAGATGCGATCAGCCAAATTCAGACTGTGAGTAACCAGACATAGATAAACACATATTCCTATTACTTAGAGGGAGAGGGAGACAGAAAGGGAGATATAATGGAGAGGAAGTCTACAGATTAAAGGACTTTAATGACATTTTTAAAAAGGCATTACTAAACTACATTTTTGGTATGCACATCATTTGGGGTGATAAAAATCCTGCATTCATTTTAGGGAATGCTTGGGCCCTTTTGAGTAGACACTTAGCTGCATAACATTTTCTAAGGTTTAATATCTTATATGCAATCACAAAGATGAAGAGCCCGAGGCTCAGAGAGACAGCGACTTACCCAAGGTCAAACTGAGTAAAGAGATGTGCATTTGGTTCTCCAATGACAAATTCTATGTTGAATTCAATAGCTAAGTTGCTGAGCTATCTCTCTTGCAGAGGAAGTTAGAGCCCATCAATATGCCTTTCCCTGATTCTGATGACTGACGACATGGAGAGTAGTATTTCAAAGTAGTGAAGAGAGAGAGAGAGAGAACAAGAGAGAAACTTTTAAAGAGACAGATCTAGTCTAAAATAAGGTAAGTGATTATTGAGTCATGGAACACTACATCAAAAACTAATGATGTACTGTATGGTGACTAACATAATAAAAAATTAAAAAAAAAAAAGAATCCTCAGCCTAAAGACTTGTGTTGTACTCTTTTGAGTTTCTGGCTTTTGCTGAGAAAAATAAAATATGATACTAAAATAAAAAAATCACTTTATTATGATTTAGATAAATAACTAAACTAAACTAAAATTAAACTTTATCAAAGCACTGGCTTTTTTTTTAATGGTCACAGCTAAATACGTTCACTTACTAACACATCTTGGTAATCAGTCACTGTACTAGAGTGCATACTAGGAATGACCAACTCATCCTGGTTTGCCCAGGACTCTTCTGGCTTTAGCTCCCAAAATTCCATATCCCAGAACCCCTCAGGCCTGGGCAAACTGGTCACTTGAGTGCACACTTCTACTTTCAAGCTCAGCAAAGCCGAACTGCTGTGTGCAGGTCCCCATCTTCCTACCTTTGCTACAGATTGTACCTCATGCTGCATATTCTTCAGAAACTCCACAAATCCATCTGTTGACGTCTGTGGTCCAGTTGAAATGTTCTTTCCTCCCTGGTCTCATGAAGTTGAAGTAGTGATCTCTTCACTACTGAACTTCTGAATGCTCAGTGCATTTCATCCACACCCATCTCGAGCTGCACGTCATTTCTACCTTAACATCGTTTTTATATACATGATTTACCTCCCTGGTTAGACTGTAAGACATGTGAGGGCAGTAGCAACATAAGTCCCGGGCAAACTGGCATGAAGAGGTCACTTGCCCTTTGAGTTCCTAAAACTCCTAGCATGGTATCTCTCATGTTGCAGACCTTCAACAGAGGCATACTGAATGCATGACTGTGACTGGGAGATTAAAACAGAACTGATTCTGGCAAAGTGACATAATTTTGTGTTTCTATACCTCATTGCTAGGTAACATTTTTACCCCCAATAGGGCTGCTTCAAGAATATTAAGTTAAAGGACTGAAGAACCATAAGTAAAAGATATTTAATTTGGTTTAATTCTAGAAACATCAAACTGAGTTTACGAAGTAAAAATTTCTGACAGGTATACAAATAAATGAGGTATGATCCCATGTGTTTCATCTATTATTTGTGCACTTATGCATATATATTATAAACACTTTAAAAGTTCTACATTCTGTTTCACATATGAATCATATATTTGTTTATTGGATACGCACGATATTTATTGGGCACTGATCATATACCTGGTGGTATAGGAATTCCAGGTGTTTGGAATGACACATCCTTTTAATAGATTTTCACAATGTCTCTGAGGTATATATGTCAGATATTATCCTTTGTTTATTAATAAAGAAATCATTAGGTGTTGAAGTTGCCAATGCCAGGAGACCTAGAGCCTTTGCCCTATGAGTTCATCCAGTGTTTATTCACAACACTGCAATATCAACTACTCTCATGAATTTACAAAAACGCTCCTGCTGATAGTGTCCATGTGTCATCCACTTGCTTGGCTATAGCTCAACCTATCGGTGTATAACCCAGAATTTTCACATTATACTCACTAGTGGACCATGTTGGTTTTCATCTACAGCTATGGCTTGCAGAACTAAGAGTACTTCACCCACTCACGAACTCCTAGGAATTGTCAAGTTACTAGATGAGACTCCAGCAGAAAGGAAAGTGTGGGTTGCAAGGAAGATGACCAGGGCTTCCATTTGAGACTTGTCACTATTACCTGTATGGCTTTGTGCAACTTACTCACCCTGACGTAATAGTCACCTTGCAGGCTGATTGTGCAATAAAATAAAATCCAGGAGAAGAGATTCATAAACTGTGAAGTATTTTGTCCACGTTGGTGTGCTGGTTCAGCATGGGTTCTGGGGGCAGTCTGCCCTGGAGGTTCCTTCCAGTTCCCCTAATTTCTATCTATGTGATATTGTGCAAGTTGTTATTGTGCTTATCTTCCCTGTTTCTTGGTTTAAAATGAGGATAATAATGGTACCTGCCAAACAATTATCACAAGGGATACGGTTGTTATGACGATCTTCTGTGTCAGGTACACCTGGCACATAGTACGTGCCCAATAACATACTGGCTACTAGTAATCATACAAGTAGTATGATAATGGTAATAATGATCGTTATTTTGGATTTCCAGGTTAGATAATGGTAATAATGATCGTTATTTTAGATTTCCAGGTTATCTCTTTATAGTTTTGCAGTCATAGAAAGTCTCTATGACATTATTTGAAATTCACTTGGTTGAAACTTTATAGTTCTATTCCGTCCATGTCATTTGCTAGTGTACACTTATGTTGGTCATTCAAGAGCTCCTCAAAGGTTGTTTGCTTCCCCACCCTTTATATAGAAGACATCAGCACAGAAGTACCCATTATGTGTGCAAATGAGATACACACATACCCTGTGTAAAGAATGTAATGTAATATATTCAGAGTAATAACCCTGATGTTCTCTTTATTTATTTTAATGGATAATGCATAAATAATGTGGACATAAGTGTGCGAGGAGCCAATGATAGCATCTGAAGCAAGATTCACACAATTATGAAGTAGGTAGTCGTGTATTATTTCTTTGAGGAATTTTAATGACCAGTAATCTATCCCACAATCATACTAGTCTTCTTGATTTGGTCATTTATAGGCCAACTGGTCATACACTTGCCAAGGTATCATGTTTTGATAATGTCACACTGTTCAGCAAAATCTTAAGTAGTATTTAGGGATTCCCCAGAACACTACCATCACCATTTTCAGTTCTACAAAAGTAGTCTAGAAAATGCTCAGTAGGAGCACCTAGGTGGCTCAGTTGGTTAAGCATCTGCCTTTGACACAGGTTAGGATCCCAGGGTCCTAGGATCAAGTCCCGCATCAGGCTCCCTGCTTGGCAGGGAGTCTGCTTCTCCCTCAGTCTACTGTTCTCCCTGCTTGTGCTCACTCTCTCTCTCTCTCTCTGACAAATAAATAAATAAAATCTTTAAAAAAAAAAAGAAAATGCTCAGTAAATATTTCCATTTAGCCAGTATTTATTAAATGGTACTATGAGTAGAGCATGGTGACAATTCCTAAATATTTTTGAAAACAAGAGCTAACACTTATTTAGTATTTTTTCTATACCAGACATTGTTCTAGTGCCATATATTATTAATTTCATTGAGCCTTCATATCAATCCTCTGAGGTAGGTACTATCAATATTTTCTTTTAACATGGGTTGTAGATGGGTTACATGAGTAGTAAATTGAGGATCCAGGCCTTAAACCAAGCAGTCTGGATCCACTGTTTAAACAGTGTTTTTTATTGCCTGTCACTCGGAGATAGTCATCTTTATGACAAATTCCTAGATGGCTAGAAGAAGGCATTCTGGTGATGCCTGTAGCACACTGAGATGTAAGAATTTCCCTGAGGACCAGGAGTGGAGTCTAAAATTAACTCCCAGGTTCCAAGTTGCGTCCTCAAGCATGGCTGCATAAAATAGATTGAATAAATCTAAGCAATTTCATAACTTTACTCCACTCCACTGGTGATGGGGTATCGCTGCACCGAATATGTACTGATAACTGTAGAATATTTTTCTTTCTTAATATTTGCTATAGTAGGGAATATATGCATCAATAGTAGGGAAGTCATAGTTCCATACTAAGGAATAATCCTCTACAGTTACATAAGACAGGGAAATTTGGAGATTTTGAGAAAGGTGAAGATATAGATTTATTGATGACTCCCAAATTTAAATCTCTAGATTTAATTTCTCTCCTAAGCTTCAAACCTACTTATTCATCGACTACTACATTAACATTTGGGCTGGCCATAGCACATTAAATGCAACTTACCAAAACGTAAGTCATAATGCTCTTCCACCAAAACTGCTCTACATGTGCTCACTATCAATGGGCCGACTATCCCCAGGAACTGAAGTCTGCCTTGGCTTTTGCCTTTCATCTAATGACCAAGCACAGACATTTGGAACTGCTTAATCTCTCCTTTCTCCCTTCCACTCTCCTATGTTAGGTTCCTATTTTTTCTCAGCTTGATCCTTCATTCACTCATGAACATTTGGAATTTACAATAGTAGAAGGAAGCAGCTACTGGGTTCTTGCTTTATTCTGTCTACAAACACACATTTATAAGCCCACTTTCCTGGCCCCTAACCTACCTCTATCTCTCTGTCTCTCTCCAACACACAGACACATGGATGCACACATAAGCAAAAGAGAGCATAAAACAGAATATTCCTGCTCTAGTAGCAGAGATCACAATTCTTTAGCACCACTCTTTACGTCTTTTGATATATTTCTCTCTCTCTCTCTTAAAGGTTTTATTTTTAAGTAATCTCTACACCCAACATGGGGCTCAAATTTACAGCCCTAAGATCAAGAGTCACATGCTCTACTGACTGAGCCAGGCAGGCGCACCCCTATTTCTCTCTCTTTTGACCTTAATGGTCTCCAGACTCTACTTTTCTATCTGGTATTATGAAACATGATCATTCCTCCTTCATCTTTGGACTTTGCTCACCTATTCAGTCATTATAATGATATTCAAGATATACAAAGTCCCAGATCTCATGGAGAAAACTTTGGTGAGACAAAGCAGTAAATAAATAAATAGATCATTATTATATATACTATCCAGGCAATAATAGGGATTATGTAGGGAATTAACACAGGGTGGTATGATAGGGAGTGGTAACCAGATCATCCTTCTTGAATATTCTAGAGCCTGGATTATCTATTCTTTCCTTCCATGCTTATTTACGTGCATATATAACCAAGAATAAATAAGACAGGTAAGTGGATAGCAAGCAAAGAGATAAGGTATTTTAATACACCGCTCAAGGTCGGAAGTATTTGCCACCTTCAGGGTCATAGAAAAATCACTTAAGTATTGTGGTCCTGGTGTCTTCAGACCTTCCCCATTCCATTGACACATTTTCCTATCATGGAAATGGCCCTAATATGGTTGTCTGAAACACTGGTACTACAAACCAATATGTTAGTATCACATCAATCAGTTTCTGTGAACTAATAATATAGAATGCCTGACTATATGCAAATTCTGGCCCAGGACACCACAATCACCAGAATGAGCACCTGAGTTCTTTTCGACTTTGAAGTCACTTAAGAATGTCTTTGAATGTCATTCTAAAAATCTTCCTGCATGAACCTGAACAAGTTACACATCCTTTGCATGCTTCCATTTCCTCACTGTGAAATTGGGATATTCACAGTACCTACCACAGAGGGATTTTGAGAACATGTGCTCTAACTGGAACCTGCTCCAAGTAGTTGTTCAACAGATATTAGCTAATATTATTACAGCTTACAATATAGTGTTGCTGAAGTGTCTAAATTCTGTTGTTGTGAAGATATTTTAAAAATCAGGCAGCTATATTATTGTTTTGTCTACATTTCTGCAAATGACTGGATACCTTGAAACATCACATTTTCTCTGGTAAGGGTTGGATTCCTCTAAGATAAACAATAGCTGATATCATAGGGACTGGCAGGCAGAAGGAGCAGAAAGAAATTTAATGGTTATAAGAGGTAGGAACTGGGCCAAGAGACGGACCCCCTGAGTTCCATCAATGTTTGTTGAGCACCTCCCATTAACCAGGCCCTGTGCCAGCCTCTGGCCTGGTACTTAACTAGGGGTGTGCATCTGAATCATTCATGAAGCTTGTTTTCAAGTTACACATGCACAGGCCCTATTCCCAGGGCTTCTGAGCCAGCAAATCAGGGGTGAGGCCTGAGACTATGCATTTTCAAATAATCCACAGAAAATCTACAGAAATGCACCCCTTTCCCTCCTCCAAACTGAGATGTAATATGTTAAACCAGACACTCTTGAATGCCTCCCGTCAGTTAAATTTCTGATATGGTTACTTATATGATTATGAAGATCACAGGGTCTTTGTTACTAATTTTAAAAGGGAAGTAACATTTACAAAACACATACTATATCAAAAGTGCTGTACGTCTCACACAATTTTATGAGATCTATGTGGCTTTTTTCATATACATAAAAACTCAGGCTCAGGATACTATGTAATTTGATCAAAGTCACATAGCTAAGTGGCAAAATTGAGATTTAAATTGAAATGGGCTTAACTCTAAGATTCCGCCTTTTCTGAAAAGATGCACTACTTCTCTCTCAGGAAGTAAGGCAGTAGGACCCTCTTCATATAGTACAGTGTCTTTAGTCCCATGTCCCATGAATGGAATTTGTGGTAGGGTTAGGCTTGGATCAGAGTCATTGTCTCCTTTTGCAGTTCACCAGGCACGTCCTACATGAGTAAATTTTTACTATTACCTGTTGGGAGGCTGATTTTCAGCTTCTGGGATCAGATATGCAACTGAGAATGAAGAATCCACCTTCCCTAGTGGGACAGTGAGTGGCCCAAGTTCTAGGTATTGGTGCCAGGCAAAGAGAATTAAGTAACTGCTTATTGGATTCTATGTTAATGAGACGACTTTCTATAATGCACCATAACTGATCTGAGTAAAAGTGTAAATCCATCTACTCTTCTAAAAGATGATTCTTCTTTGACTTTCAGTATCTCTAGACGCCAAGTTCAACCTGTCTGGAGCTTAGCTTTGCCATCTGAAATCTGTTTCACAAGAAGCAGTGAGTAGTGATGATAAAGTACTTAGGGGAATTGAGGT
Organism: Ursus americanus; assembly: GCF_024610735.1. Taxonomy (NCBI): domain Eukaryota; kingdom Metazoa; phylum Chordata; class Mammalia; order Carnivora; family Ursidae; genus Ursus; species Ursus americanus. The sequence goes on along the minus strand of NC_142151.1, from coordinate 34,128,911 downwards.
CATAGAGTTTAAGGTATCAAAGGAGTGGTAATGGAGGGTGAACCTAAGAAACTGTGATTTCAGGTTGGAATTCTTAAAATTGTTGTTTTTCACCCATCTATATGTAAGCCTCCTTCTTCATTAGGCTGACTAGACCCATAAATCTGGTGATTAAATCCAGTGGGAAAGGATCATATGTACCCACCAAGTGCCTGTAAGCAAAAGACACCAATGTAGTAGAGTCACATAGGAAAACAGCCTAGATCCCTGACTCATTACTTGGAGAAAGTCCTTCAGATGAGCTTTCACCTACATGCAACCCTGCATGAAGGAGAAATGCACCTTTACTTCCTATGCCACTAAGAATATGAAACTCTTACCTCAGCATAGCTTAGCATGACTAAGACTCAAAGACGACACTTCTGAACTCATGTATTGAAATAAATATAGTTAGCATGAAAGAGCTGAACTTACCATGACTTAATAATGGGTCATGATGGCTTCTAGGGACCGCTTAAGCAATTCTGTGCAAAGAAATACAGTGACATTACCTAGCATAATTAAATGAATATTCAGAAATATCAGTATAAAAATTGTCAAGTTTCCCCTAGAAGCCATTCAGATTTTCATCAGATCATTTGTTTAACCATAAGAGAAGCAGTATTTTTTTGTTTGTTTGGTTTTGAGTGAAGGGAGAATAAATCCAACATGAGGACAGTTTTACATAAGCAGTCTAAGTATATATCATATAGAGCTAATGATCCCTTGGAGCAAAAATTGTGCCCATTTCAGAAATTCTGATGCTTGGAGGGGTTTTGCATCTTAATTGGGTGAAGACATCAAATCTGTAGCAAACAAAAATAGCGTAAGTGGGTTAAGCTGATTCCTAATCAAATGATGAATTATTTTTAAATAATGAAAAATAGGGCCTGAAGGAAACCAGTCACAGGATGGAACAGTTTTAGTGTGGTTTAGAGAATAGGAATTTCTAGAGAGAGCATGAGGAACTTCTCAACATGGAAAGAGTAATGGAAAAACATGGGCTTCAAAATCAGGAAGTCATGGGGTTAAGTCCGAGCTCTACACTTTAAGATATAAAACCATGCTTAAATTTTTGAGTCTTTACTTCTCATTTGTGAAATGGAGTGAATAGCTTCTGCCTCATGGCACTGTTGATGGGATTATGTGAAATGACTGTTCCTCACGGAACACCATGTTTCCCTAGCCCAGCTCCCAAAGGCTCTTACCAATTTCTGAATGATTTGACCAGTTTGTAATTACTAACCTTCAAAGTCCTAACAGTTAAGAATGTTAATAGCAATTTTCTAACTGCTGCAGGGGTGGGAGTCCAATAGCAAGGTAAAGTGAAAACTTATCTGGGGACTTGTGAGTATGGAACTAATACTAGATATTGGGCAAATTTTCATGGCAGTATGTCTGTTAAGCATACAGTATTATATGCAAAAGTTCAGAGGGACCGGATTACACAGATTCAGCAAAATTTGGGGGAAAATTGTCCTCGTAGAACGAAGCTTAAAGATGTATCTAACTTAAATTACTGCTAAGAAGTGCAAAAGAACAAAAAACCATTAAAAAAACAAAACAAAACAGAGTTGAGCCTATGTTGCCAATTTTTAACCAGCAAAGAGGTGTTGTTGAACAAATGAAATCAGGATATAATAGTTCAGGAAAACCAGAATAAACATACATGAAAGGAAAAGTAAGATACTGGAAGATAGAAGCTTGGCTATCATATTGTAAATGTCTTAGATAAATGTCACACTGACAAAAGAAATTTCCATTGTATGTATGTGTGTGCGTGCACACACACAATAAGATGTATGTGTCCGTTTTGTGTGTGTTTATATATATTTACATATATATGTATATTTATAAAATTTTGGACACTGGTAATGATTTCTAATGGAGTTTATTACTGGAAATTTATTACAATAATGATAATCAGCAAAAGTTCATTAAAGTGCTAGACAATCTACTAGGTACCTGTGACATACAGCTCATTTGACTGAAAGTGTATTTTATAATTTCTGTCATGTAATGGTAGATACACAATGTTCTCTTCTAATAATAATTAGCAATATGAACATGAGTTATGTTTGTGTTGACTCTTCAGTTTTTGCTTTAATGATAAACCTGTTTAACTATTTTCATAGGTGTAGCATATAAAATGGCATACAAATTAGTGAGGATAAAATTACAAATAAAAACAAAATTGATAACTCTGTCAGGCCCAAGAAATACCAAGGTAATGAGCCAAGAGATTCTAATTAAAAACAATCAGTTAAATTCATCTATTCATTCAACAAGTATTTATTGATACACATGGGTGCTCTGCTAACCTTAAATAATTAAATAAATAAATCATTCAAACAGACTCCTCAGTTGAGATATAGTATACTAATCACTGTGGGATATTAGCTAGTTGAGAGCTCTACTTTACATATCATTTACTTATAAAGATGTGATACATGTATATGTATTTTATTGCTGGTAATTTTGGACTGTTTCTCAGAAAAATATCATGAGGTAGGATGTCTTTAGTAGGCAGCCATGAAGGAGTTGAAGAAAAATTGTTGGGAAGGAATAGTGAAGAGAAGATGAAGACTTAAGAAAGCATAAAGACATTAAGGGGATGGTGTAGTATTTCGTGTGCAGGGTGAAGTGTGGAACCCTCTCAGGAGAAGTGAACTTGACCTTTTTAGGTGAAGAGTCTTGAGGGTCTGTGTTTGCTTTTACTGCAATGGGTAATGAAGAGCTACTAGAGATTTCTATGCAAGGGCATGCCAATATCTAGGTCATTATTTTAATTTCTCAAGAGTTCTGAGGTGGAAGAAACAAACAGGAATCTAATAACAGTATTAATAATAATAATGAAACCCTTTACAATAGTATGTGCGTGGTCTTGGAAAAGAGAAATGGAAAGAAGGGATGTACAAAGGAAATGAGAGAAATGCTACAGAAATAAGAACAAGCCGCCCTGCTAAGCGATTGGAAAGGGGCAGGAAAAAATCAATAGTGAGTGCATTTGTAACAATGGATGTCTGGCCTAAAAGCTGTGTCATTCATAGAAATGAGGAAGTCAGGAGGAAGGGACACCACGTCAACAGATTGGAGTTGGGTATGACAACACTGATGTACTTCTAAGAATAAGGGTATCCTTCATGGAGTTGAAGTTTTTACTAGAGAGAACAAAGATACTGATATGGATGTGAAAGTCACTAATATATCTTTGAAGCAGAGGTAATGAGCTGGGCATTCAAAGAAGATATGGAAAAAAAAAAACACCAAAATCAAAATCAAAACAAAACCCTTCATCCTCTGTGTATTTCTTGGTAAGAAATTGGAAGAGGAATGGGCAGAGAAGAAAGACAGGAGTCAAGGGAGTCAAGAAGCCAAAGTAATACAGTTTCAAAAATGGGCTCATCAGGAAGGTCAAGTGTGGCTGAGAATTCCAGGCAAGGGTGCTGCATAGGGAACGATGGAGTGGACTGGAATCCATCAGTCATCCAGAGAGAGTTGCTTAAAGTAAGGCAGGACAGGCTGCACAGGGGAAACAAGCATGGGGCCAGGGATGAAGTACTGACAGCATCTGAAGACCATTCTTTACGGAAGTTATGAGGGAAAGAAGAGGGAGCTAAAATGACACTGTAGGAAGATAGCAGGATCAAAGAAGGGTTTATTTGTTTGCTTGTTTTCAACTAGGAGTGAATCCAGGAAAGAAGAGTTTGAAGATGCTGAAGAGAGAGGGGCGCAAACGTGGAGGAGCTAAGAATGAAGAGGATGAGAGGCACAGAAAGGCAATAGGCTTTGAGTGGATGGAGATTTTTGTTTTCTCAGACAGAAGACAAAGATAAAGACATGGACAACTTAGAAGTGTGGGAAGGAAGAAGAGCTGAATGAGCTCACATCAGATGTCCCTGCATATAGTAATGTAGAAAGTAAGGTGATGGTTCTTGAGGTTAAATTTTTAAAAAGCAGGTATTCAAAAAATAGCAAGAATTTCAAGTATTTCAATGCTGAAGAAAACTAAGTTTCCAGAGGCACGTGGAAATCGCCTCTTAGAAGTGACAACTTGCTTTGCTTTTGTCATGATAAAACTTAATATTAAGCATCCACAAAACAGTTGAGGTTCCAAACAATGATCTAATAACATGATAAATGTAAGAGAAACATCAAATATTACCAAGGAGTCCTCATGTGCTGGGTGCATCTGACAGCTGGCTAGTTTGATTTAAAATTACAATTTGAACAGATACAAACTCTTATTTCTTGACAGTCATTAACCGCGAGCCATAAAAGTGCCATTAATTCTGCAGTAGTCAGCAAAATGCTTTGTAATGATCTAACGCTAATGCACCCCACTCCTATAAACCCCCACAGCAGCGAAGGTTTACTCTGTAATAGTAGTTGGGTTTTCATAAGCTTAAAATCCCTGCCAACGCACCTGCTTTCCAGAAGATCATTAGGTAAAAATCCCAAGGCAGCACAATCAACCTGGCTTCAGTTACCTTACCGTCTGCTAGAGAAGAAAATTAATGTTATTCCATGAGTCTCTCTCCCAAGATTGGCTAGTGTCTAGTTACTGGGCCAGCTGTCTGAGGGGTCTTAGGTCTGTTCTAAGCTGCCCCGGCTCATTGTGTGCAGGGATCCCAGGTCCCAACATAGCACACGAACACACCGACTGCAGCCTGCACCAGCTGCTCCACTATTGTACAGGTACTTAACAGGATTACAGCACTCAGAACCACTAGCTTGGCCACCAGTACTTTGTAGTCCAACCACAGCTTTATGGCGACTCGCAACGGAAGCCATGCTTTTTAAAAACGCGTAAAACCAAAACAACAGATATAAACACCAGCATTCAAGACAAGAAGACAAGGAGAAAAGGAAGTCTCCTAATACAGGGTTATTGCTAAACCCCATTCAACAAAGGATTTCTCTTTTATTCTCATTTCCTATGGAAAATAATACAAATTAGCATAGAAAATCCTGCTTTATCTCTGAATAGAGTTACACAGCCTTAATCTGAAATCTGCTTTTCTTCTGGCTACAAGAAGTCAAGCAGGGCATCCCATCAAATTGCAAGGAGATTTGTCACATTTGACTGGTTTTCAGACTGCGGGTCGTCAGTTGGATGCTGATCTGAGACAGCAGTCGCCCCACCACTGACACCTACACCCTACACTGGTCACCCTACTATTCTTCTCCAGCCACGCCCTCTTCCCTTGGCTGCTGCTGTATCCACTCAGGGAAGCGGCAATAGATCAATGCTTCCTTCATACATCAGAGCTGTCCTCCGAGGAGGACTGCAGTGAAATTGCTTTGTTTTACATAACAGCCAACTCTGAAATTTCATGGTAGAAAAGTAGCCATAGGCAAAATGCAGTGAATCTCGCAGAATCTCAGGTTTAACCATTTAAAATAGAACAAAGTCTTGACTATTTATAGAGAGGCAGCTGGCTTTTGGATTTGCATGAAATATGATCTCACAATTTTTAAAAGTCAGGTATTTTTTTTTTACTAGGAATAAAATTCCTTAAGGGTAGTTTTTAAAGTTGGTATCTACCTGTAGAAACTATGATTACTTCCTTGTTTTGATGTAAGCTAGAATGCCTTTGTTAGTGTTTGAAAATGTATATCACAGGATCTCTCTTCCAGTTACTCTTTCCAGATAATGTACCAGCAGAAATGATACCAATGATTCATTTAGGATGATATTTTACTTTCAATTAATGTTCCATAGAATGAAAGCAATGTTTCCAAGTTTTTCAATTTAGATTTTAAAGCATGTTTCTATTTAAAAAAGAGTGAATACATGCAAGCATCAATGTATTTTTGTTGTTTGTCAATGTCACTTATAAATTCAAATAAATGATAACCCGCTGCAGAAGAATGCTCACAGAAGCAGGAAAAAAAAAAACAACACAACCCCATTAGAACTGCATAAATTCTACTTTGTCATTCAATGTTCAGTTTTTTAAATAAAAATACACGAATCTATAATTAAACAAGTTATATGCCGCGTATATATAAGGTAAAGACTGTTTATTATCTGTAGCAAGGATGAGTAATTAGGAAATTAATTGGATTGGGGTTTGTGTTACATGTCTATCAAGGGAGTTAACAAGTTGGACTACAGTTGTCATCTTTTATATGTATTTGTGTGCATATGTCAATATAGTATATACATGCCATAACATGCACATATATATTGCACATATATATGAGAATGCTGTATACATTCATGTAGAATGAATTTATATTATACATACACACGTATGATATACACACGTATAATATACACACATATAAATTTACATATATGTGTATAATGATACATGTGTAAAAATATGTGTGTGTATATATATGTGTGTGTATATACACATATATAAAAATGTTGCTAATAATACCCATACAATGTGCTTTACAGCTTTAAACTTCAACTTCCTCTACTCACCCAACAAACACTGTACAACCTTGCCTTTCTAGAACATTCTCATGCACTTGTGCACCTTTAACCCTGCATAATTTTCATGATGTTATTTCCTCTACTTTGAATATCATTATCTGAAAATTCAAATTTTCCCCTTTCTGTGAGATTTTCCTTTCTTTCTAAAGCAAAATCCAGTGTCCGCTTTTCTGTACCTCAACATCCCTTTGTGATTATTGCTATTATAGGAATTCTGACATCATATCTTCATTGCCTGGTGACTGTCACAACTTGGACGACAAGCACCTTCTCTGACTTTCTGGTATCTTGAATCCTGCCTGGCACCCAACAGATACTCAATAAGTGCTAATGGATGATTGAATAAGATATGTGAAATTAAAACAGTGGCCAAATTAAGGAAAAACATCATACATAAGTCTCTTAAGCCACTAGCCTTGTCAATGGATGTGCCAATTTCTCCCCCTTGCAAGTAGCTAATGCTTTTTGGCTTGTGTTGACAATGGCACATACCAAATTTCCTCTAGCCAAAGATACATTGCCTATAAAATGACCATAAATTTACTATGGGCTTTTGTGGGGGAAGGAGAAAAGAAAATACCACAACTTTAAAGATGTATATGAATTATAAGGGTTTTTTTTCCTTTTCCAAAACATTAAAATATATTTTTAAAGATTTTATTATTTGTCAGGAAGAGAGAGAGCACAAGCAGGCGAGTGGCAAACAGAGAAGGCAGAGAAAGAAGCAGGCTCCCCACTGAGCAAGGAGCCCGATGCAGGACTCAATCCCAGGACCCTGGGATCATGACCTGAGCTTAAGGCAGGCACTTAACTGACTGAGCCACCCAGGCATTCCTAAAATATTTTTTAAAAAATGTATTTCTTTAAAATTGAGGAAATATGGCAATTTCCCTTCCAAGTAAGAATATCTGGAAATCATTCTTGGTCAGACTACAGCACTTAATCTCAATATCCCATCTCTGAAAGTGATACACAGAGGTTACATCTTTCTTTGTTTTATTAAACACCAAAATCAGGCTATCATATAGAAAGTCAAATTTTGATCTCTTTAAGAACGTATTCTTTCGATGCTGCTATAGACCGAATGCTTGTGTCCCCCCCTTGAAACCAAGCCCAATGTGTAGAACTTGGTGATGGGGCCTTTGGGAGGTGATTAAGTCATGAGAGTAGAATTCTCATGAAAGGGATTAGTACCGTTACAAAAGAGACCCCAGAAATCTCCCTCACCCTTTCTGTCAGTGAGGAAAGAGTGAGAAGACTGACATCTATGAACCGGGAAGGGAGCCCTAATGAGATACCGCATCTGCCAGTGTCTTAACCTTGAACTTCCCAGTCTCCAGAACAGTGAGAAATAAATTCCGGTTATGTATAGGCAACCAAGTTTATGATATCCTCATATAGCAGTCGAAACAGACTAAGAGGATTTTATCACAGAGTCTAAACATCAAGGCGCATGAGAATTTTAAGCAAGGGCATTATGATAGTGTTTCGGGAAAGTTTACATATATTTGGACTCAACTAGAGCACCTTGCTGCAGTGTAAAAGAACAGGCCTAATCTGACACACACTTTCAGACCAACTTACATCTACCCAGGGAAAAAACCAATTCATTCCAGGCCCTGTAGCCATCTCTTGTGGCTAAATCTGTCCAAATTTCTAGCTGTAGATAAAAATACATGTTGAGGAAAGTAAAAGCCCAAATGTTTTTAATCAGAAAAAAGTCCCTCTTTTGCCATTCTTGTTTTTCAGAAAGAAGAAAACAATTCTTTTATGTTCAACAGAAGAAAAATGATATCTCTAAAATAAAAATTTAGTTACCAAACTTTAAACTACTGTAGACATATATGTATATGGGAGAAATAAGAACAACTATGAAAGTAAATTTAATACATTTGCTCACGTTTTAATTCAAATCCTCTTTTCCAATTTATACTATGTTTAAATTCTCAAATTTTAACCTGCTCGGTTTAGGAAAAAAATTTGTGTCAGTCTCAGAGGAAATAGTTGGGTCTCCATCAATCACACAGTTGTAAAGTCGTGGAAGAAAACTGAAATATGGCTTTGCTTCTAGGTCTTATGTGTGCTAGCTAGACATAGTTGGTTTCAATCTGTTTAAAATTTAAAGTGAGTACCAAGTATACACACATTATATTTGCAAGCATGAAAATGGTCAAAACTGAGAATAATCCTATTTTGAGAGTCAAGATCTTGATTATTGAACTAAATAAGCAGATAGTAAAATGTGACATATTCAGCACATTCTTCCCATGATAAGTTACCCTCTGTAAAACTGAAAGACATACTGTAACTCAGTGTTAAGGTTGCTATGGTAAAGCATGCCTTCTGGACACAATTCCTTGTTTCCAAATAATTATGTTTTATCTACCACAAGGTAGTCAATTTCTTCCTTTAAATACAGAGAAAAATGTTTCTGTATTTAACTACAATACTTTCCCAAAGTTGAAATTTCACCAAAAATGTTGGATGCCTTACAACAAAGACTATTAGGCTTTATGAATATGATGGTATTAATATTTTCCTGTTTATAGGCTAAGATATTCATTCAACTTTTATTTATATATGGGCAGCATATACTGCTAGATCTTAGGAAAAAAAGCAAAGTTCTAAGCCAGTAACTGAATTTTATAGTCACACACGCACACACACACACACACACACACACGTATATATGAAAGTCTCATTGACTCTACCTTTTATATATCTTTCAGTTCCCAGGAACCTTCCATAAACCACTGCTGGCTCATGCCTTTCACTCATTCTCTTCATCATGTCTTTCTCCTTTCTGTTGTCTTCCCCGCAGAAATAAAGTAGACATGATGACTGGAGGTGAAGTAGTCATTTGGACAATGAAGTTACCTTGGGCATGGAGGCCAGCTATGCCCATATATATGCTTTAAGGGGGTCTGTGATTACTACGTTACATAAAATTATATTTTTGTATATCCTGATATGGTGGGGAAAAAAACCTATAGGAATTATCAGATTTTCAGTGAGGGGACCCTGACCCTAAGGATATTAATTAAAGTGGATTTAGTTCAATCTTCTTATCTTACAGCTAAAAAAAACTGCCCGGAGAGTTAGCCTGTCTTACCTAAGATCATATAGAAACGAACAGGAGATATCCAACTAGCCTGAGATCTTGGGCTCTTGGCCTTCTTTCCTAACCCTTCTTAACTTCTTTGTCTGCTGTTAACAAGCAGAACTCTTAGTAGCTATTATAACCTGGGAGAAAAAGCTGCTGATCACATTAAGAACTGAAATTAATAGGGGAAGGAAGAGAAAAGAAAAGTACATCACTGTTCTATTTTGTTTACCTGTGGGGCCTTGTAAAAAATTAACTAGGTTTAAATGAAATGTCTTTTGATAACGTTTACTTGAAATAGCATTCTTGCTTCAATTAAGCAGTGCCCAGTGAAACAATTACCCAGTAGGATACAATGAGCCAGAACCTGCTTATCCTCCGGTTCTTTACCATGCTAACAAGTCAAACCCAAGATGTGATGTTTGTGCTTTTGTTGGTGAGTGCCCAATAAACAAGGAACCCTGTATCAATTGATTTTTTGTCTTCTACCCAGCAAGAGAAGTCAGTCTGATCAATGTTATTTCTCAGTCACAGGTACAAGTTTTACTGCTCCAACCCATGACTGAAGATAGAGAAACACCAGGGAAGGTCATGTATCTCTACTGTGGTCCATGGGGACTTCCATCTTCCACTTCCTCTTCAAGCTTCCTATCTTCAGTGAGATGAAGGGAGTGGTGCTAGGAAGGAGGGCGCCGCAAATAGAAGAGCTGTACTTACATGTGCAGGTCACACTGGCTTTGTTTATTCTCATATTCTAGAACATTAGGTTTTGCAAGCCTAAGCTCCACTTGCTGCAAATTCCCAAATGGATTGACCAACACTCTCCCAGGTAGCTCCTAGGTGTCCAGCCATGAAAGAAGCCCTTTCTCATGTTATGTTAATAAGTTCTGACAATAGCCCTTTCATTTTTAAAGATGAAGAAATTAAGGCCCGGACAGACTCAACAGTCAGAACCATTAAGCCAGAACAGGATTTCAAATTAAATCTGTCTTCCTTTACAACTCACCGCAACATTTTTCCTCCTACGTAGGGCAACAGAATATACTTTCTGACATTCTAAATGCTAAAGAAAAGACTGCATCATTTAAATTATGAATATGACAATATTTCACTTCAGGCGGGCCAGGACAGTATCAGAAGGCTCAAAAGTAAAATGGTGTAGCGTAGATACGTTAATTACAGAAGTGCCCAGGATAAAGAATCCCAAGCAGTGGCTTGTACTTAAAGGCTGAATTATCATGCAAAAATTTCAAAATAGCCATTTTTAACTTTGCAATTGTGTGTGTGTGTTTCCAGTACATGAGAATATAGCGGGTTTTTAGGAAGTCTTTATGCCTGTGGTTTAAAACAAAAATACTAAAGAAGGCTGCACGTTCCCATGTCCAACAAAAAATGAAAAAAAGCGTGTTGGGACTCCTAGTGTCCTTATAAGAAGACAGAGGTAGAGACTGGAGTGATGTTACCATGAGCTAAGGAACACCTGAGACGCCCAGAAGCTAGAAGAGGCAAGGAATTTCCTTCCCCAGAGGCTTCCGTGAGAACGAGTCCCAGCTGACACCCTGATTTTGGACTTCTGGCCTTGCAGACCATGAGGTGATGACAAATTTCTGTTGTTTGAAACCACCCGATTTGTGGTATTTTGTCAAGAGAACCTACAAAATTAATATGTGTGTCGATACTAGTTGTCTCTGAGTTTCACTGAGAATACTGAAAAATATCTTTTTTTAATATCTGAATTTTACTGAGAATACAGAGAAATTTTCCACATATTGGTATTTCTTCATCTCATTTATAAGGTGGTAAATAACTGAAATGCCAAAAAATAATTGTCAGAAATCACCTCATCTCAGTAAATTCTAAAATAAGGGGGAAAATGCATCTAAGAATGATAGAAGAAATACTTCTCCTCAATGCTCCCATAGCACACACTGTGAATATCTCTCTCTACCTATCTTTTCCCCAATAGCCTGACAAGTACTTGAGGATAGAAGTCTGGTCTTTTTACAACTTCTACACTCAGCAGAGAGCCTGGGGCCCTAATAAAGACTCAATAAATATATGTAGTAAACACATGAATAAAGGAATAAAAGAACAGTATAGCTTTGTAACCTTTTAGGAAAATAACAGGTATTTTTTTAAAAAAGATATTTAAATTTTGTTTCCTAAAAGTATGGTAAATCCCTTTATTTAAAGACTACAGATGATTTTTGAAAAACTTTATCATTTTCAACTTTTTCAGTTTTTAAATCTCTGTTGTTAAAAAAATAATTAATGCTCTCTTTTAAAAGTAAAACTACATGAAGCCAAAATTCATTCCATAATAGAAACAGTTTTGCCTTTGATCCCGCTTGGATTCTACTTACGCACTCAAGTAGTTTGGAACATTTGCAGAAAATTTTAAAACTAAAATCTATCAGAAGTTTCCATTTTTCATTCAAGCAAGTGTTAATAATAGATATCAATATCCTTTAGTCCAAAAGGTAATAAGAAGAAAGAAAAGAGATGGAGAGGAAGAAGAAAGTTCAGAAGAGAGAAAATAAGACGAAAAAGAGAAACAAACCGTTAATTTGCTCAACCAAATCTTTAAAAATTCAACAAGAATACCATAGTGTTTATTGGAAACAAAATGAGTTTAATTCTGACTTGAAAACTCTTTAGTTGACCTCAGGTTTTAGACTAAGAGGACCCATATAATCTTCCCACTTAATATGCTCATATTCAGCATAGCTCTTTAAAGAACTATTCCTCCTTTGGATAAGATACCATTTTCACTTTAGAAGACTTCATCTCTTATTTTGAAAAAGGTGATGTTTTAACCAGCTCACACCCTTCCACTCTGACAAAACATGAGCTCTGTAAACTTACAGAAATACAAATCTCCTATATGCTAGTACGTCACCGGGAGTGGCTTAAAACAAAAACTTGTGTTGAAAGAAAAGCAATTTACAAACATCTTTTTTTTTAATTGAAAACAATAAGCTTTTCATAATGTATGAATCAGTATCTTCTAGATGTTTCCACAAGGTGAAACATCCCCTTCTTTATAGAATGCAAAATGCTTAATTTTCTCTTCTACTCACTTCATGCTCTCAGTTCATCATGCTTTCTTATTTATAATATCCATTTACAGAAATTATTCCTGGCATTTTTTCCAGTTGATAAATACTGTCAAGGTAATTATTAAGTGTATATTTCTCTACTCAGCTAACCTGCCTTATTATTAAACCTCACACTCTAAAAACTAACTGTATGTAAAGTCAACGGGCTGCATGTTTAAGAATTTTAATTACTTTTCTATGATCACTTTATATTCTATACATAACATCCAGGTAACACAGCTTCTACAATGATAAGCAGTTTAATTAGAAAGCGAAGATAAGAAAAATGCCTTTTACGTTACCAAATTTGTACATGCCAGTCACGTGATTACTTGGACTGGTCTTTTCCTACAGAATTTTAAAATGTGAAATGTTAATATTAGGTGAACCTTACTTCCTAACAGTCTAGCAAATACTTTATTAATATGCCATTTGGTTCCTTCTCTTTTGTACATGTAAACACTACGGTTGTAATTAGATTGCAGAACTGAACCTGCCTTTAATCTTTGTGCCAGTCCAAACAAGTTCTTTCTCACACTCCTAACCTGGCACGAGAATCACCACACATAGACGCAAATGTAAGCTGAGCGTTGCCAATAGCATGCCTGCCCTTTCCGCAAACTGTCTCAGAGGATAGCCATTGATTTCCTAGTTATTATGAACATGAAATTATTGAATGACAGATGATAGAGTGTTAGGTTCTACAAGTATTTTCCCAAATGGGTTATCTAGCCAGGGTTGCCATGGTAACTATGCTGTTTGACAGACCTCCCCACAAAGAACCCTTTGCTCAGAATTCAGCGTCAAATAGCTCTCTGCTTACTACAGGCTCGTGTTAATCACAGAACTTAGAAGCTTTCTTATAAAGAAAAGGGTTTTCAGAGAGAGTCCATTCTGGTACCCAAAGTACTAACCTAAAACGACATTGAGATACATTAGCTCAGTATTTTCCCCAAGTGGATGAGGACTTTGCCAAGGGCCAGACCCTGTACTATTAACAAAGGCGGTATTAATTCATAGAAGATAAATGAATAGTTCCGAGAGTGCAGGGTCCACGGGGAATATAAGTTCTGCCTCACAACACACAACTCATTAGGAGGAACGACGCTCACAAATCAGACATTTCTCGAATGACTAAAGGTTGTAGCATTTGTCAGTGCAATATTCACACTGTGAGTGAGGATGGAGTTGGGGCTGCTTTTTTCTTTCACATTTTTTTTTATTGCCACACATAATACATGTGTGTGTGTCTGTATATATACAATGCTTTCAAATTAAAATTATCTTTCTAAATAAAATATTTGAAAGGTAAATTTCTAGTTGACAAGTCTCTTCCTAACTTTGGTTTCACACTCAGTAGAGGTTTATAAGCTAGTATGGTTAAAATGAATTGTCCTGGATGAGTGCAGAACAATAATATCATATCAATACAAACTGAGAACATCATAATAACCTGGTCAAGATGGAGGGAGCCACCTTGCTGTTTACAAGTAGGCTTTGATTTTTTTTCCTTTTCTTTCAACTGCTCCATTTCCTTGTTTTCTTTTCTGCTTACTAAATAAAACTTTGCTCTTAAAAAACATTCTGGAAATCAAGAGCTTTAGTATTCCTATTAAAGAACACTTTGTATTCTTACTATTTAGTATTTCATATTCTTACTAAGAATACTTTGTTAGACTTATCTAATACTGGTATTTTAGTCTTTCTGCAGAATGTATCATCACTCAAAGAGAGCAGAAGGTAGATTGAATTTTGCATCCTTTCAATACTTTATAGAAGAAATCCTATAGAAATAGATACTAAAGATCACATTCTTCATTTGTAGTAACAACTCATCTTCAAGTGTCTATCCAAATTCTCTAGTGACTATTATAGGCCAGAGATAACCAGCCTGAGTTTATAATATTCTATTATCTTAAGGGGAGGGATCTAAAATTGATCTTAATTCATCTTAAGCTAAAAAACCATATGCATTCCACATTTCTTGTTATGTAGAGGAGGGAGATATATCAAATAAACTCAGGCAAATAATGATAGTATGTCATAGTTCCAATCATTTTGTACTAAGTATTTGTAACCAAGTTTAATTATTAGGATCACTCCAGGGTAAAGATTGAAAATAAAATGGAAATTTAAATGAACACAACTAGGCAAAATTTTTGCTCTTCCAAATTTCAATTAACCTGAATCATGGGAAATTCAATTTTCCCTTTTTACATGCCCATAACAGACAAATCTATACCTCTGCAGATTTCTATCAAGAGCTCCAGACCTACATAGCCAAAGGTCTACTGTACATTTCTATATTTCTATTGGGATGGCCAAAAGACCCTTCAAATTTAACATGTCCAATCTTAAACTCATTGAATTCATTGAATTCCTTCTCCGTGTACCTACCATTTCCCCAAGCCAACTACTGTTTTCTATATTTAAAAATGGTAACATCATTTACCCAACTGCCCATGCTAGAAACTGGAGAGTCACTGTATTTCCTTACCTTGCCTTACTCTCCACATTCAATCACCAAATGCTATTAATCTTATCTAATTAAAATCTTTCATATTGCTCCATTTTTCTATCCTAGTCCAAGACAATCAATCATGATCCTTCTTAGATTATAGCAGAAGACTTTGTCTTCTTGAATTCAGTCCCATTGTCCTATACAGACTCAAAGGCAACCAAATTAATCTTTATAAAACATACATCTGGGCAGGTCACTTTCTTGCTTTAAACTTTCTAGTGCCTCTTCACTGCCTTCAAGATACAGTTTAATCATTTTATATGGCATGTAAGGCCTTTCATAATCCAAACGTCATTGTTTATCTTTCTAGTCTTATTCTTGACCACCTCATTTCCTCAAAACTTTGGCCAGATTGAATTATTTTTTGGGTTCCTGATCAGTACATGCATTCTTTTGTTTCTAGGTCTTTTCTTACACTGTTTTCTTTATGGTGCATGGTATTTTAAAATATCAATGTTGAGTCTCTGTATACCCTAACTTCTTGTACCTCTTTGCTACCCCCACCTTATAATTAATGATGTAGAAATCCCCCCTTTTCTACTGTTAAGAAGGAATGAAACAGTAGGTCAGGAAGCTGAAAAAAATTTTAAAGAACAAATTCTTGGCATTTGAATTTCAAAAGCTTAACCCTAGGGATGTGGTGGACAGTAAACAGAGCGGGAAAAAAAATAGAAAACTAGACAATGTATTTTAAGAGAATTCATTGAAGAGCAGCAGGGAAGTAAATGAAACTGAGCTACACCTGAAATGGCCTATCATGTTGAATGAGGATATTCTCAACAATGACTTACCTGAACTGTCACCTGAAAACCAGCTCAGAATGAGGATTTTTCAGTAGGTGACAGGTAGATAGGAGAAGACATGAAAGATCAGACACCCATTTCTTTTCTTTATTCAGCTTTACTGAAGTATAATTGACAAATAAAATTGTAAGATATTTAAAGTATACAACATGATGACTTGAAATGTGTCTACCTTTTGAAACGATCCCTCCTCCCCAGTTAGGTTAATTAATACATCCACCACCTCACATATTCACGTTAAGCACTTTTTTTTTTTTTGGTGAGAACATTTAATTCTACTCTTTTAACAAATTTCAATTGTATAAAACAGTGTTATCAACTACAGTCACCATGTTATACACTGGTTTCTCAGATCTTACTCATGTTATAGATAAAATATTGTAGCCTTTTGCCAATCTCTATTCACCCCATTCTCCAGGCCCTAGCAATCACTTCTCTACTTCCTGTTTCTTGACTTTCATTTTTAGATTCCACATATAAGTGATACACCATGCAGTTTGTCTTTCTCTCTCTGGTTTATTTCAATTAGCATGTCCTCTAGGTTCATCTATGTTGTCACAAATGGGAGGATTTCCTTCATTTTTAAGGTTGAATAATATTCTACCGTGTTTATACACCACGTTTTCTCCATTCATGCATCCACTGATGGACACCTTAGGCTGTTTCCATACCTTAGCTAATGTGAATAATGTTGTAGTGAACACGGGAGTATACCTAAATCTTTGAGATAATGGTTTTATTTCCCTTGGATATACTCATAAGTGGATTGCTGGGTCATACGGTAGTTCTAGTTTTGATGTTTTGAGGAAACTCCATACTGTTTTCCACAGTGGCTATATAAGTTTACATCCCCAGTGACAGCGTACAAGAGTTTCCTTTTTGTCCATATCCTCACCAGCATTTGTTAGCATGTACCATTTTGATAATAGCCATTCTAACAGGTGTAAGGTGATATCTCATTGTGGTTTTGATATGCCTTTCCTAATGATTAGTACTGTTGAGTACCCTTCCATGTACCTGTAGCCCATTTGTCTGTCTTCTTTGGGAAAACATCTATTCAGGTTATCTGTCCATTTTTGTTTTGGTTTTTGTTTTTTGATTTTTTTTTTTTTTTTTTTTTGCTATTGAGTTGTAAGATCCCTCGTCTATCTTAGATATTAATTCCTATCAGATATATGGTCTGCAAATATTTTCTCCCAACCATACGTCACCTTTTCATTTTGTTGATGGTTTCCTTTGTTAAGCAGAAGCTTTTTAGTTTGAAATAGTCTCCCTTCTTTATTTTTGCTTTCATTGCCTTTGCTTTCTGTGTCAAATCCAAAAAATCATTGCCAGGGCTAATAGAAAGGTTACCCCATGCTTTCTTCTAGGAGTTTATGGTTTCTGTTCTTACATTCAAGACTTTAATCCATTTTCAGTTGATCTTTGTAAATAGTATAAAATAAGGGTTCACTTTCATTCTTTGGCATGTGGTAATTTGGTTTTCCCACTATACCATTTATCAAAGAGGATTGTTTCCCCATTGTATATTCTTGACTCTGTTGTCAAAAATTAAGTGATCATTTATGAGTGAGTTTATTTCTGGGTTCTTAAATCTGTCCCATTGATAGATAGGTCTGTTTTTTGCCAATACCATATTCTTTTGATTACTATAGCTTTGCAATGTAGTTTGCAATCAGGAAGTGTGGTGTCTCTAGCTTTTTTTTTTCATTCTCGAGACTTTTTTGGCTGTCTGGGATCTTTTATGGTTTCATACAAATTGTAAGATTTTTTTTTCTATTTCTGTAAGAAAAACCATGAAAATTTTGAAAGAGATTGCACTAAATCTGTAGATAGCTTTGGGTAATGTGGGCATTTTAACGCTATTAATTTTTCCAATCCATAAGCATGGAATATTTTTCCATTTTTTGTCTGTCTTCAAGAATTTTTTTTCATTAAAGTCTTTTAGTTTTCAGTGCATAGATCTTTCACTTCCTTCAGATACACATTTCTGATGCCTTATACTAATAGGAGCTCCAACATAGACCAGAATCTTGAGAAAGTGGGTCAGGGCCCTTAAATGACTGAGATTAAGTTTCCAGCATACAATAAAAAAGGAGTGCAGGGTGCCTGGGTGGCTCATTCGGTTGAGCATCTGACTCTAGGTTTTGGCTCAGGTCATAATTTCAGGGCTGTGGGATCAAGCCCTGCATCAGGCTCCATGCTCAGCACAGAGCATGCTTGAGATTCTGTCTCTCTCACTCCGTCTGCCTCTCCCTTCTCTCACATACATGCTCTCTCTCTCTCTAAAATAAATAAATAAATCTTAATTTAAAAATGGAGTGCTAAACAGAAATTAACTGGATTTAAAGGCAAGAAACAGTTACCTCAATCCATGAGTTTGTGTCCTGATATTTGTACCTGTTAGGTATCTAGATTATCCTCCCTTCAACTCCCTCTCTGCCTTTTTTCAGTGAGCCCCAAAACTGACAGTACATCTGAGGGACTGGGAGAGTTTTTCTTCTTCTTCTTTTCTAAATCTTAATTATTTTGGAATACATCAAGCATACATAAAAATAAAGAAAATAGTCCAATGAGCCCCCTATACCTAGTACTCACCTATAGCAATCATCAATTCATAGTTTGGGAAACTTTAAAAAAATGATAAATTGAAAAAAGTCAGTAATATCAAAGATTTATGGAACCAGAGTTTCATGGGTGGAGCCCAGGAACCTGACTTGTTTTAAAGCTTCTCAAGTGGTATGGACTGGCAGCCAGAGTTGACAATTGGACTAGTCAACTTATACAATTTAACTCCTTATACAGTAAGACAGGGCATCACAGAAATGCCATGCTACCTACAACTCAGAACCCACGATTACTCCCTTCATACCATGCCTGGCTTATTGCAGATTATCTTTCTAGCTATCTACTTCTGGGGTCTATATTTTATTCAGTGTTGCATTTTTGGTGACTGTCACTGTGCCTGGCACATAAAAAGTAGTTAACAAAAATGTTTGAGTGAACGAATTATACGCCACTATTAAGTAAAATTTATGTAACATTTCAGAAGACTTTAGTAAAGACTCTCTCTCTTTCTCTCTGAGTTATTATCAGAAAAATAATCTCACGGACTGTTCTGATTGAAATTTTAAGTAAAAGTTTTCATTGACATTTGTCAATATATTTAGTTATTCTCTACTTCTTGTCATCCCACTCACCACCATAACCAACCTTATATTTCCAGTACATTTATCTACTTATCACATCAAGAACTCCTAGAATCCAAAATAATTTTTATCACAAAATGGGACCATATCTTTTTTCAGTGACTTTAAACCTTGAAGCTAGGGACATGTGTGATTTTTTTTTATTTGTGATTAATTTTTTCCAAAATAACCAAAATACTTCCTCCCCTTTTCCTCATGTTCCTGATGGAACTATCTTGTATCTGACAAGTATTTAAGGGAACAGAATATGATTCAAAATCCCCTGATTTAATTGTGCTACTAAAAATGGCATTCCTAGTTCACAACTAATCTTTAAAAATGAAATCATGATACAACAAGATGATAGAAATAAAAAGAAAATAAGGGCAGTGAAAACTCAACCATACAAAAGAAGAGCAGATATTTTCCCAAACATCCATCCTGAGGTTTACCAGCTGCTGCTTCTCAGGTGTGCTAGGATCCTAAGTTCTCATGACATGGCTAGATGGCTATATGTTGCCTATCCCCATCAAGCTGGGTTTAGTTCAACTGAATGAGTAAAATGGGAAACACATGCCATCAATTAAAAAATGTTTAAAACTTCTTGTGGATTCCCTTTTTAGACTTTGTGATACAGGAACTATTATGACTTGAATTACTAAGTAATAAGTATCACACAACAACAAGACCCAAGTTATCCTGGAAGATATCAAGTCCCTAAATCTGATGACATAATAACTTCTCTCTTCAGTGTAGTTCATGTTATACACAAAACACTACACGAGGTGCTGTGTGGGCAGAGAGAAATAATACACAGGACACTGACCCTGCCCTCAAAGGGCTTAGTATTTTCTTCTGATGTTTTTCTTATACAAAATAGAAAATGATCTTTTAATCTCTGATCAAACATCATGATAAAAATTGTGGTTGATTCTGATTTTTGAGAGAGTATTATTGCTCAACAAATTCAAAACTTGCCCTATGGGTGGGAAGGATGGGAAGAAGTTAGGACTGTAGTAAAGGAGGGCTGCACAAACTGGGTACCAGACTTGTCTGCTATTCTCACGGGATGGATAGTTTTCTACATATAGAAAAAAGAGGAAGAGGCCCAGTAGATACAAAGCACAGAATGTGCAAGGGCCCTGAGGAATTTACGGGTTCACAAAATGAAGAGAACTGTTTCTGTCTGACAAAGAGTTTGGGAAGAACTGTAGGAGATTAGATTTAGGATGAAGATCAGAAATAGTCTTTTTGTGATATTTCCTGGACTTTCAACTTCATCTTGCAGATAATATATTTGGTATCAAGGGAAGTAGTATGTTTGGGTTTATTCTGGAAAGGAGAAATTCTGGCAATACTGAAAACTGGACTGAAGCCCATAAAGAGGCCATTATAACAAAGTAGACACAGTGGAAAGCAGGAATGGCAAAGAGGGGATGGATTCAAGAAGCTACGGAGAAGTCTGAGACAAAAGAGACAGAAACGGGGGCAGATTCTGAGGTTTCGGACTAGATCACAAATGTATGGTAAATACACAGGAAGAGAACATTTTATAAATCACACATTCATAATAAAACTATTAAATCTAGCATACAGCACAATATAAGAACAAGTTTAAAAAAAAACAACTGAAACATGTTTATTATAGATGTTATAGAAACTGATGTTATTACTGTGAGCTACTGGAGAGAAACTTTCAATTTCGAATAGCTTCCCTTCATTTTCAGTAGACATTCATGAAATGTTTGCTGAGTGAGGGAAATGGTATACTTATTTATTTGGCTATAGTCAGTCACAGTGTTGAGTGGGTGACAATTTGTGGCTTCGTGAATATTTTAACAAAGCTGGGGGCATCACAATACCGGATTTTGAGCTGTACTACAAAGCTGTGATCACAAAGACAGCATGGTACTGGCACAAAAACAGACACATAGA
Organism: Ursus americanus; assembly: GCF_024610735.1. NCBI lineage: Eukaryota > Metazoa > Chordata > Mammalia > Carnivora > Ursidae > Ursus > Ursus americanus. The sequence continues at coordinate 34,107,794 of NC_142151.1, read as the reverse complement.
CCAATGGAACAGAATAGAGAACCCAGAAATGGACCGTCGGCCCTTTGGGCAACTAATCTTTGACAAAGCAGGAAAAAACATCCAGTGAAAAAAAGACAGTCTCTTCAATAAATGGGGCTGGGAAAATTGGACAGCTACATGCAAAAGAATGAAACTTGACCACTCTCTCACAACATACACAAAGATAAACTCCAAATGGATGAAAGACCTCGATGTGAGACAGGAATCCATCAAAATCCTAGAGGAGAGCATAGGCAGCAACCTCTACGACATCGGCCACAGCAAACTTTTTCATGACACATCTCCAAAGGCAAGAGAAACAAAAGATAAAATGAACTTGTGGGACTTCATCAAGATAAAAAGCTTCTGCACAGCCAAGGAAACAGTAAAAAAAACTAAGAGGCAGCCCACGGAATGGGAGAAGATATTTGCAAATGATGCTACAGATAAAAGACTGGTATCCAAGATCTATAAAGAACTTCTCAAACTCAATACACAAGAAACAAATAATCAAATAAAAAAACGGGCAGAAGATATGAACAGACACTTTTCCAATGAAGACATACAAATGGCTAACAGACACATGAAAAAATTGTTCAAAATCATTAGCCATCAGGGAAATTCAAACCAAAACCACACTGAGATACCACCTTACACCAGTTAGAATGGCAAAAATTGACAAGGCAAGAAACAACAATTGTTGGAGAGGATGTGGAGAAAGGGGATCCCTCCCACATTGTTGGTGGGAATGCAAGTTGGTACAGCCACTCTGGAAAACAGTGTGGAGGTAAAGTTAAAAATTGAGCTACCCTATGATCCAGCCATTGCACTACTGGGTATTTACCCCAAAGATACAGAAGTAGGGAAGAGAAGGGCCATATGCACCCCAATGTTTATAGCAGCATTGTCCACAATAGTTAAATCGTGGAAGGAGCCGAGATGCCCTTCAACAGATGACTGGATTAAGAAGATGTGGTCCATATATACAATGGAATATTACTCAGCTATCAAAAAGAACAATTTCTCAACATTTGCTGCAACATGGACGGCACTGGAGGAGATAATGCTAAGTGAAATAAGTCAAGCAGAGAAAGACAATTATCATATGGTTTCTCTCATCTATGGAACATAGGAACTAGGAAGATCGGTAGGAGAAGAAATGGATAAAGAAAGGGGGGGTAATCAGAAGGGGGAATGAAGCATGAGAGACTATGGACTCTGAGAAACTGAGGGCTTCAGAGGGGACGGGGGTGGGGGAATGGGATAGGCTGGTGATGGGTAGTAAGGAGGGCACATATTGCATGGTGCACTGGGTGTTATACACAACTAATGAATCATGGAACTTTACATAAAAAACCAGGGATGTACTGTATGGTGACTAATATAATAAAAAATATTATTATAATTAAAAAAACTTATCTAGCAAGCAGATCAAAGGAATCAGAAGGAAAAATTTTTACCATTTACACAGAACATTTGAATTGCAAGTGAGGGTTTTTTTTTTATTTGTTTGCTTGCTTTTTGTTTGTTTTTTTGCTATATATGAAGCACATTATGGTTAGCCACCTATTTATAATGTATACATTTTAGTCATTAGGCAGAATTTTTAAAATACTAAAATCCTAAATACATGCAAAAGACAGCTCTATTATACAATCCAGAATCACAAGAATATAATAAAAAAGTCTAACAACAGTTAGGTTCAGATCTACCTCAAAATACAAAGGGAACAGGTGCTGGTAAAGGGAGGTCTAATTACCCAATGAGGCTACAGTTCTCTGGAACTATTTTAGTTTCTTGGACATGTGTATAGAAAGATGGTTTTATACAACTTGCAAAGACACTTTTATAGGATAGGTCTTAATGAAATTATTTTTCAGTGAGACTTAGGTTAGATCCCACTGTAAGAAAAGGTAGAATGATGCACAGGGTCAGTTTTATGGAGTTGTCTTCCCCTGGCTGCACCCCCTCACTCACCTCTTCTTTCTCCTCCTGGCTGAAAGCTGTAAACATTTTAGGGCTGACAATCCCAGAACAAAACGGAACATATGTCGTATATTTTCCAACAGAAAGAAAAAAAAAATAACACATGAGGTCCTAATTTCTAAATTATGCCTTCTGCCCAAAATGCACCCTCAATGGTGCCTCAAATGTGTTGCAAATCACTTAACACATATTATTCAAATTCAGATGAATCCGAAGCCCCATCAGAAGAATATTAGTCGACTATTTCACATGGAGGCCAATTACATGTTTTCTGTATCATTCCCTGAGTACCCACTAAAATTTTGCTGATATTAGCCTATCCAAAATGCCTTTCTGGGACTTTAGCACCAGTAGTACAAAATTCATCCATAGTTTATGTCAGATTTAAGTTAAATGCACAGCAGGGAGAAAAACACTGCTCGGAAACTGCAGATTCAGTAGATACAGAAACAAAGAGAATGTATTTGTGTATGGCTCTCATAGTCTTGCGACCAGAACCTGAGTTATCTGATAACTGCTTCATAACTGAAAGCTGCTCCAATATCCCTTTAGGAAAGTTGCACAACAGTCTGAGTTTCAAAGAGAACACCATTTCACATATGAAGCAGCCACAGAGGGCCAGGACATTCTCTTCCTCTGCCAGCCTTCTCCCTTTTGCAGTGCCCTTTGCAGGATGTAGGAAGTCTTCATTATTAGGCAGGGGGAGTAGAAGCATCTACTCAATCGGGAGTAATAGGATTTTACCCCAAAATGAAAAGTCCGTGAAACAATTAAGAAAAAAATACAAGAGGAAATGATTGCCTTTTCTTTCTCTTCCATTGACATCAATGTCATATGTCACTATGGGTTGAAATAATTAAAAAAAACCATAATTCTGGGGGTACCTGGTAACTCAGTCAGTTAAGTGTCTGTCTTCAGCTCAGGTCATGATCCCTGGGTCCTGGGATGGAGCCCCACATCGGAATGGGTGCTGAGCTGGGAGCCCGCTTCGCTCTCTGCCCCTCCCCCATGCTTGTGCTTGTGCTCTCTCTCAAATAAATAAATAAAATCTTTAAAAACCTGTAGTTCTCTAAAAATTTAAGTGTGTTTGATAGAAAACAACAACAACAACAACAACAACAACAACAAACCCAGGAAGACAACTGTCACAAGCTGGTAAAATAGGTAAAAGAAATAAGAAACAGGATAAAGGGACCCAATTTGCCATATGAATTTTAATATTCTGTTATCTTTTTTACGTGAGCCTACATGGTTATTTATGTGTGTAATATCGGTTGATGGTGATTTTTTTGAATAACTATAATCTTTTTCTCACCTCTTTCTATATACTTTGGTCATTTGTATTTTTTTTTTTTTAAAGATTTTATTTATTTATTTGACAGAGACACAACCAGCGAGAGAGGGAACACAGGCAGGGGGAGTGGGAAAGGAAGAAGCAGGCTCCCAGCAGAGGAGCCTGATGTGGGGCTCGATCCCAGGACTCTGGGATCACGCCCTGAGCCGAAGGCAGACGCTTAACGACTGAGCCACCCAGGTGCCCCGGTCATTTGTATTTTTGACAACGTGTCTTATTTGTGTAATAAAAAAATTACTGAATTTTAGTGGATCAAATAAAATATCAGTATTCCTGAATTGCATATGCTAGTACATAAAGTAAACACTTTATTTTTAGGCCTTGCTAGTTTTCTAATTTTTCCTAAGACCCAATGACTCAAATCCTTAATAATAATGCAAATAAGCAAAAGTACTGAAGGTGTTGTCTTTGTAAGTGCTTGTTTTATAGATGAGAATATTTTATGGATAAATTTGTGCAGATGAGATGAAAATAGTTCCTCTGAATTTAATATAATAAAGTTACCTTAGAATTAGTACACTCAAGGAAGATGCTCAAATTAATGATGTCAATTCATGCAATGAAAAAAAAAGTACTGAGCACCTACTATGTTAGTCACCATTGTAATTTCTTGAATAAATTTCTTGAATAAATACCTTCATAATACAATTAATTTATACTACGTATAGAAGAAATGGGGAGGATAATCTAGATCTTTGAGTTTCTACCCCTGGGAAATTGACCAAACTTCAATTTCAATATGAATTAAAATTGTATAATATTCAGTATTTGACAAAAGCCCCAAATTTTACAAAAGTGGAAGTTACACAGTAGTTATAACATTGGGCATTTTTAAGTCATTAGAATCCTTGATTCAAATCAGAACAGCTAAAGACATCACCATGTATCTTTTGGTTATGACTTGATCTATTCATTTCAAGGGATGGCCTATGATTTTCTAAGTAAAGGGACAACACATCAAGGTTCTTCCCTTCCTATTTCTCTCCCTTCACTTCCTTCCCAAGTTTGAACTAGTTATTTTTCCCTAATCACTGACTTCATACAACTTTTGTCCCGGGGTCCCATCCTTCAATGACACCTTCTGCAAGCCCCATAGTTTCCAGTCAGCTCTGTTACTAAAAGTTCTAAGGGTGCCTGGGTGACTCAGTCAGTTAAGTGTCCGACTCTTGGTTTTGGCTCAGGTCATGATCTCAGGGTTGTGAGACCGAGCTCCACTTTGGACTCTGCACTCAGCTCGGAGTCTCTTTCAGATTCTTTCTCCCTCTGTCCCTCCTGCTCATGCTTTCTCTCAATCTCTCTACAATAAATAAATACATCTTAAAAATTTCTACTTAAGCTAATTTAAAACTCCGGTTTTATAACTGCTTAACCTATTCACTCTCAGTGCCAGCTGCATTTGTGACCTGGGGACCTGGACTCAGAGGAGATGGGGGTCTGTCAGCATGGCTGTATTTTAAAATGTAGTGTGATATTGAGAACAGAGTAGCAACAGTAATCACAACCAAGATTTGCAGAGCACATCTTATGTATGGGGTACTTTACTAGAAGCATTACTTATTTATACCTCCACTCTTCACATCAGCTCAGAGACACAGACAAGGATAATAACATGCCCGAGGTTACCCAGCTAGTAGGCAACTGAGTCAGGATTTGAACTTGAGTACTTATGGCTCTAAAGACTGTAGTTGTGTTTTTTTTTTTTAAACCACATTACGTCTCTTTTCTATAAGTGGTAATCTGTGTACATTCTACCAAAAGATATAGTCCCAATGGGCAAAATAACTTACTTTCACGAAATAGAAGAGTAAAAAGAGAACATAACTGACTTATAAAATACACTACCACTTTCTAATTACAGTCTAAGTTCTATAAGGGCATAGACATTAATATATAAGAGCACAATTTAGGAGTATCCTTTGGCTAGAGTTGTTTTGATTTTTAAGAGACTAGAGAAAAACAAAATGTGGATTCTCCAAGTTTCTCTGCAACCTTCTCAAAACAGAGTCTATTTTAAAAAATACTGAATTCTCCAGGCAATTAAATACAGCATTTTTTTCTCCAATTCGACTTGTCAATCCTATTAGACCAAACTCTAATTAAGAGTGGAAAAGTGGTTATTTTATCTGCCAAATGAAAATAATTTAGTGCAAGTTAATAAGGGTTGGCTTATTACAGATTGGCCATTTTGATTCCAGCTTGTTATAACAGTAGAAATTGCTTTCAAAAGATATACTCACTTTGCCAGTCATTTACAAGCATGGGACAAAGAAAGAATCTTTTGTTGAGCCTATTTTTGGACTGAAAAATAGAACGGAGGTATAGTAGAGCACAGAACTAAACATGCCCTTAGAAATCACAACTCTATCTAAAGTGAAGGAAGAAGGAAGTTAACAAAGTAATTCCAATATTTCATTAGTGTTTAATACAAAGTCTTTCAATTAACAAAATCAAGTATAAGAGTGATTTAAAAGTAGAAGTTGCAAAAAGGGATATTTTAAACAAGCATTTAATGCTTAGTAGAATGTATATACCCACCAAATCACACATGCCACTTTAAAACTGCAACCCATGAGCAAAAGAATAAAAAGTAATTATTATAAAAAACTATATTTGGAAAATTTTTATTTATATTACACTGTAATGATTTCTAATTAGCATGTTTCACCATAAAATAACAGCTAGTAAGATTGGCCCTAAAATTTGCTTTCAAATACTTTTCTCACTGTGCACTCATTCTTAAAATATGTTCTAGATCTTCTAGCTAAAAGACAGCATTTACATAGACAGTGGAAAATTCCATGGACATAAAGAGCTATGTAGTTCCCTTACAAATTTAAGTGGATTTTCCCCAGGATAGCTTTCTGATGAGACTATGGCCCACCCCACTCCACGTGTTGGGAGGAACTGTACTCGAGAAGCTTTATTCAAGGACCTATAGCAGAGACTAATCCACACCTAGATCTGATTTAGATAATGAGATTTTGGATTTAGACCTGATGCTATAATGGATGAGATTTTTGGAGGTCTTGGAAGAGGTGAGTGTATTTTGCTTAGGAGAGTAATGTGAACACGTTTATGGGTAGAAAGTGGACTGTGCTGGTTACAAAATTTCTTCAATATTCTTCCCTTCAAGAGGTGGAACATAGTTCACCTCCCCTTGGCTGTGGGCTGGACTTATGATTTGTTTCTAATGAATAAAATATAACATAAACTACACTCTGCGACTCCTAAATTAGGTTATAAGAAACCACAGCTCTGGTTTGGGTGCCTCTCTCTCCCTCTCTCCCTCCCTCCCTCCCTCTTTCTCTCCTCCCCCCCCCCCCCCGCCCCCAGTCATTTGCTCTGGGAGAAGCCAGCTGCCATGTCATGAAGTTACCCAGCGGACCTATGATGAAGTCCATTTGGTGAGGAACCGAAATCCTTGGTCGTCAGTCAGTGAGGAACTAAGGCCTGCTAACAACCATGTCAGTGACATTGGAAGCAAAATCTGCCTCCCTGAGTCCTGAAGTGGAAAATACAGCTTTGGCCAATAGCCTGACTATAATCTCCGGAGAAACTCACCACCAACATCAGCCAGCTAAAATGCTGCCAGATTCCTGACTTACAGAAGCAGTGGGATAATAATGTTCGCAGTTTTAAGCTGCTACCTTTTGGAGCAGTTTATTATGCAATAATGGAAAGCTCATACACTGTTCTTAGAAGGTGGAAATAGTGTCTTCTGAGTCAAGATCAAAGTCTCACAGCTCCCGTTTATCCATCTGAGACTCACTCGTGGAACACTGGCCTTGGGAATGTCGTGATAAGCTATATAGGAAATCTGACTACCCTAAAACTGCCATTACGAAGAGGCCCCAGGTAAGTGGCTGGTGATCAGCCTGAGAGGAGCCCAGCCACCCCTGTCCAGGCAGCGGCACCAGGCATGGGAGTGAGGTCTTGGTCCTTGGTCTTGGGTCCTTCAGATCAGCTCATCTTCCAGCCAAATATAGAAAGAATATTTACTCTTCAGGCAGTGCCGGAATAATTGCCCCACAAAAATCATGAGATAAGATAAAATGGTTAGTGTGTCAAGTCACTAAATTTAGAGAACTTGCTATGCAGTGATAGGTGATCAGAATAATTACCATTTGTATTCTAGGATAAACATTCCGTTACAACAATAGGTAACCAGAAAAGCTACCATATCCATAGGTATTTGAAGAGTTACAGACTCTTCCCTGAGTTCAAAAGACCCACAGAAACCCACCTTTTTTTTCATTAGGAGTAGGCATCCTACCACTCAGTTCTCAAATATGTACTTGCTACACACTTGTGCTTGTTACACTGTTAAAAGGATTACAAAGCAATCCTTTTAAATAAATCCAATAGGTTCATGCATTGACCCGACAACTAATTACTAGTCTCAGGCCAACTATACAGTGTTGAGAAAACAAGTCATTGTTACATAATAAATTTTTGAGGTAGGTGCTGTATATAATAGTCTAACATGATTTTAAGAGAGGGGAGGGGCACCTGAGTGGCTCAGTTGGTTAAGCATCTGACTCTTGATTTTGGCTCAAGTCATGATCTCAGGGTCCTGTGATCGAGCCCTGCCTTGGGCCCAGCATGGAGCCTGCTTAAGATTCTCTCCATCTCCCTCTGTCCCCCTCACCTCACTCACCCACTCTTTCTCTAAAACAAAAACAAAAACAAAAACAAATTAAAGAAGGGAAACTACTACCTCTAAATACTCACTACACGATAAATACTATCAATTGGGGTGAGTAATCAATTAAGGAACCAAAGAGAGGAGCTGAGGATTTAGTGGAACAGAATTTTTTCACTGCACAGATACTGGTGATAGACCACCATCAGAGTGTTATCACAGTAAATACATAATGCCTGGGACATTGCAAGCACACAATAAATCTTTCTGAATGAATGAATGAATGTTCAATGAATGCGTATAGCATATGGTAGTAGAATATAGTGACTAAAAGCATTGCTTTCATTTTTGTTTCTAGGCTAACTCTAAACTTGGATAAAGCATTTTTTCTCCACAACCTGGGCTACTTGCCTTGTGGCTTGGTGGGAAAGCCACAGCTAATAATAAAATGTTCTTTTGCGGCTCTATTGGTCATGTAGCTCTATTAGGAACCCTGCGGAAAGAAACAGCTGGTGAAGGATGTTTCCAGGATTCTACAGGTGATAGTTCTTCTTGCACACTTGTAGGATGATTAGAATTTAGGTAAAGGGAGGACATTCTGGAAGGAATACTGGCATAAATATAGGTCCAATGGGAGTAACACACACCATATTCTGGAAATAAGAAGGTTTTCAGTGCAATGTATTTCAAACAGCTTTTTGTGAAACACTGGTAAGCTGTGTCATCAAACTAGTGTGGTGCAATCAGCTGTTAAATGAAATCTTGAGATAGAATGGGAGTATCAAAGTACATCACAGGAAATAAGAGTAGGTCTCCTTTGAATCATATTTAAGTTGTGGTTGTGTGTATCTTGTGTATACTGAGTCCCAGTAAATGTTTTTTCTTTCTCTGGGTCATGATCAAAGTAGTTTGAGAACCACTGTCCTAGGGGAACATCAGCAGAAGCCATTGGGGGATCTGAATTACAGGAACCAAAGCCCTTATTTTATTCTTCCATCAAGCAAATCCTTTGGGAGACATTCATGATTTAATTCATCCCCAAATGCTGAATTGTCAAGAATTCTAATATCAGTACATTTAATGTGGCCTGATTTTATTAAGAACTACAAAATACAGGTTTCTTTCTTTCAGAGGAGAGAACATAAAGCTACACTGTAACTTTCTTGCTTTTTCAATTTTACATATTCTCCCTAAAGCCCTGTGCTACTAAAAAAATATATAATATAATTTGAAACAAACATCACTCCAGGGCTTCTTCATCTTCATCACTTGTTGGTTTTTGACCTTGACACTTATTCAATTAGAACCGACTTGCCAATCATGCACTCCTTTGCTAAAGTCAGCCTTCTCACACCAGAGGGAAGGAGATTCAGTTAGTAAAGATTTTTCAATGAACCCAGGGCCAAAAAGAAAAAAAGAAAAACCTCACAATGTTACAGCACATAAACCAGTGATTGGGGGAGGGTCCACTGAAAAGACTTTATCATTTTCCCCAATATTATGACACCCACTGAATTGGTGTGGCTTAGGAAAGTCTGTACATAATCTGTTGGCAAACTGCTTCTAAATGCCCCAGAATGCAAGGCTCTTTAATCTGTTTCTTGACATGTGGGTGCCTCAGTAAGGAGGGTGGCTCAAGTTCTCCCCAGTTCTCACGTTGATATTCTGTCGGTCTCAGAGTACAGGTGAACAGAAAGCCCACATCAAATGTTGGCCATGCAGGAAGCTTGGGGAGAGCAGGACTTGTTAAGATTGTCAAGTACCATTCACAAATTTATGCCTGTAGAGTTGTTCCCCTTGGAAGGGAACCAAATAACTCATGCCTTTTGAAAATTGCTTATGACAGCTTTTCAGTCTGCTTTAGGCTGGCTCTCCGAGGTGATTTGTATTTTCATATACTGCTCATACATTAAAAAATTTACACCTGTCAGGTATTGACAGAGTGCCTCCATCCCTAACCTTTTTTGGGGGGGGGGACGCTTTGCTTCCAGACATTATCCAAATAAGTTTCTATCAAGAGTGAGGGTGACATAACAGATGGAGGCATAAGAAATATGAAGCATAAAGGCATGGAATTTTAATAAGAAACTGAGTCTTTGGCCTTTTTGAAAGGATGGAAGTTGCAATAGTCCCAAGACATTTGAAATTGCACATCCACTTATGGGCTAATAGTGGAGGGAGATCATAACTGTAGCTACAGTGTAGAATTTGCATCATTTGCTTTATTGTTCATGATGGAATCATATTTCCTCAGTGCATCTGCAACTTATGCTTAGAATTAGAAGAAATAAGACTGTTCGTGGTACCTTCTTTTTTCTCTTAAAATAAATGACAATAAATACTATCGCTAAGCTGTTTCCATTGGTATTTGGTTTTACTCACTTCTGAAATTGCTGGCACCACAAGGGCTTGTAAAATTTAACCCCCTGCAGACCACTGTTACATTATTCTTATCAAAGAACTTACTGCAATATGAGTATGTCAAATATCGACGTGATAATGACGTGTTACTTAGCCTGATTAGAAGGATATGTATGATGAACCCCATGCATCATCAGTTGGGAAATATCAAAAAAGCTTTTCCTTTTCTTGCGCAGAAGTTCTTCCCAATCACCAGGCTACCAAGCAAAAATTCTATTTTGCTTAGACAGCGTAGGGCACAATTCTTTCAGAAAATACCCTCTGGCTCTTTCTCACCACTTGGGAGGTTTATGTGGGTTGTTTGGGGGGGAGTTGGGAGCAAAGCAAAATAAAACAATGAAGACAAATGAGCAGCCAAACAACTTGGAAAATGAAATGGCATAGGGAAAGCATCAATGCAAATCTTCTAGTCTGCGTTTAATGAAGCAAGAATTAATATTCATTTGAACATAAAAGTTAAGTTTTTTATACTCATCGTGGCTATAAATAACACTACAGCAACTCTTCTGGGCAGTAATACTTAATTATCCCTACTCTTCAAGTCTAATAAATGGTGAGATTATCAGGGTTAAAAATCCACAGTTTGTCCACTGTAAATTAATGTCATTAAAAATATCACTGTCCTCAACTATAAAAAGGGTTCTAATCTCAGACATCTAACCAAGATTTACTGTCCTTTTTTTACAGCTGGCATGCAAGTGTTGAATTATTGGTTTCTAGCCATTTATTTATCTTTTTTGAATAATCTATCATTTTCAACATTACCTAACATTGGATGCTACTGAAATCCCCACATGCTCAGGACTGGATTATTTGTACTCTGAGTGTAATGGCAAATGTGATGATTACATTCAATCTTTCGTAAAAAGTGACAAAACCCAGAAGAACCCGGAAATGTAAATGTATGATCACACCTCCAGGTGTGATGTCAGCTTCCCTTTGACCTCTGGTGGTTGACACAAAAGGCAATGTCAAAGGAGGGTGGGATGGTTGAGAATGTACAGGTCCCAGTCCGTCACTAGAGAACGGTATCTGGAAATGTGTGTCCATGTAGCGTAACGGAGATAGTGAAGTATCTCACTCGGCAATCAAATCACTTTATCTCTAAAATTATGTCTACATGGTTGGGAGATTGAGAGAACTGTGTTTGATAATCTCTAATTTCCCTGAAAATTAAGAAGGACTAATTAAAATCAAAACAAACACAAGGTACAGTAGACCACTTGGCCAGGAACAAGTAAATGCTTAGCCATTCATTAGTCATGGGAGCTTGGCCAATTCAGTTTGATTCTTTATCTTAGTATCTCAGATGGAAAAATTAAGAGGTGAAACTAGATACTTTCTAAATGTCTTTCATTTATAAATTCTGGATTGTCGGAGAGGTATAGGTATACTTGTTTACATTTAAACACTATATTTTGCTCTAAATTAGGGCTTCATTTGGTTTCATTTAAAAGCTTAGAGAAATTCTTTAAAAGATTTCTGTAATACAACAAGATGTAGTTTTCATCTTTTAAACGTTCATTTTGATTCACTGGTTGTAACTGGATGTTGCTTCACTTAAGAGGGTATTAACTTTCTCATTTATAGTACTATTTATATAAAATTACAAATCCCTTCAAGTATACATTTTAGACCTGAAAATTTTAAAGAGAGTCAAAATTCTTAGTATGAACAAACATCTAAAATTTCTCTATTTTTTCATACAATTTTAAGTATCTGCAGAGATATTTAACAATCCAACCATAACCACCTATAGCTACAACATGTGGCATTATCTCAACATCACACCCAACTTATGACCTACTAATCAGTGTTACTGACAGGCCATACGAAATCAATCAGTCATCAATAGTTGATTACCATATGGAGAGAAAAGTATCATTAGTGCACACAAAGAAGAAGTACTACACTACCCCTGGTCTTTACATGGAAAATCATCTATTCGGCTGCTCGTGTCAAAACCTTTGTAGCTATCCTTGACCTTTCCTATCTCACACACAACATCTAATCCATCTGAGTCCTGTTGGCTCTCACAAATACATCCAGCATCTGGACGTTTCCCACCACCACCATTCACTGCCACTTGGTAATTTCTCACCTAGGTTATTGCAATAGTTTCCTACATGTTCTCCCGCTTCCACCTTTGTTTCCCTAGAATCCATTTCTCAAAAGAGCAATCAGAGAGATAAAAGGTAGAGCAGATATACAGCAGAATTGTGCAAACCTCCAATAGCTTTTATCTGAATTAAAGTAAAAGCCAGTCTTGACAATGGCCTACAAAGCTCCTCACAGTTTGGTCCCTGTGACTTCTCTGACCTCATTTTCTATTGCATTTTTCTCTGTTCACTCTGTTCTAAAACATTAGCCTCCAGATACAACAAGTCTATGCCCACTTCATTTTGCATTGACTGTTCCCTCTACATGGACTGCCCTTCCCCTAGCCATCTGCATGGCTGGGTCTCTTGCCTCCTTCATTCCCTCACTTAAATGTCATCGCTTGTTTACCTGAGCTCCCTTTTTAAATGTATAACCCTCTCCAAAACTCCCTATCTTTTAATGCTTGTTTTGTTTTTCTTCACAGCATTTCTGGTTTTTTACTATAGAATATTATTTTGTTCATGGTCTGTCTCCCCCTGGTAGAATGTACTTTTCATTTTTTAAATGCTGTAGGATCAGTGTTATAAATTTTGTCTGGCATCACACAGGCAGTTTATTGAAGGAAGGAAGGAAGGAAGGAAGGAAGGAAGGAAGGGGAAGGAAGGAAGTTAGCATAAGGATGTTCTCTAATGCAATCAGGTATCTGTTGCATAACAGGAAAGCCTCTATTTACTGACCTTCTGCTAGGTACCCTGTAGCAGTTTAGATGCTTATCATATATCACCTATATTCTTCTTAAACCCCACTGCAGTTGAGTATTGCTATTTCTTCTAGTATTACTGTTTTGCTTTTCCAGATGAGGAAATTAGAGTTTCACTCACAGCACACAGATGATTAAACAGGAGATGCATGATTCTAATCCATATTTGACAACTTTAGCAGTCCCTGCCCTCTTTGCCTTAGATTGTACAATCTTTTAAGCACAAAGCAAAAGCCCATCAAGCCAAGACATAAGAGACAACAGTTACAATAAAGCCATTGTAGGTAGGATGTTCACTCCAAGAGCAGAGGACATATGGACCCCTCCATAACCAATTTCATACAGTTAGAAAAGTAACTGATTTAAACAACTTAAAATTATTCAGCACTATTGTATTTTCTCTGAAGACAGTATTAATTCCACCTATATTGAGTCAAAAAAACAGGAAGTCTCCAAAAGAAAGTTTTTTGGCACTGTTAAATCTACTCTTGTCAGTGGGAGAAAAACAGTGTCAGGAGGAAGTTAATAGTGTTGCTTATTTTGGTATGAATGGCATAAGAAATGCTCACCATATCTTTTTATAACCTGGAAGAAATATCCCTTAAAACAGTCCCCACTTTGAAACCAATATTAGACACTAAAATTCTGGTTCCTTCATCACCATGAAACACTCTGTTCACTAGGGGCTCTTCCAGGAGCTACTCTGATGACTAGAAATTGAGTATTCCATTCCACAAAAAAGCTTTTCTACACATCTCCAATACTCTTCAGAAAATAAAGTAACATCTTGGTGTATGTATCAATCTTCTCAGTTGTGTTAGCATAAATCATCTCAAAGGGTCTCAATACATTCTAAGCAGAATTAACATCTACAAGGAGATATTTATCTATAATACAATGCAAGAAATATTGTTATACAAACATGTATTATGTACAAAGCAATGACACTGATAAAAGAGTGATTAATCCATGTGAAGAGAGAAAGCTTTACAAAGCAGGGGTTATTTGAGCTTATCTTGAAGGAGGAAAAGGAGTTTATCCAGATCCTGTTGGGCTCTAAAGTTCTCTGGAATATGGACCTTTGCTGATAACTTGGTGCTTATGAATGCCATCTGAACAGCCATAAATATTTTATTTAATTTGGTGCTTTAACCCTAAATATATAAAAGTGTTTATTTCTACCAACTAACTAATTTAAAATGCTCAGTATGTTGTAATGCTTTTCAGAATCTTTTTTTTCTTTTTTGTCTTTTTCCTTCAGAGCTCTTCCATAGAACAGCTTTGCTGGAGTCATTTCCTTGGCAGAAAAGAGGCAGATTTCTGGAGCATCTACATGGCAAAAACTGAAGAAATAGTGTGCTATGAATTTTCAAATTAGGTGCCAAAGTCCTCATTTGGTGCTTGAAAAAGTAAAAAGGCACAGAAGGTCCTCTTTCATTGGCCGCACACATTGATGACCCAAAGGCATAATCAGATGCTTGAGTAGTCATATTTGAGGCTCAATGTATTACGCTCAATGCATCACAAAATTACAACATTAAAATGGAATTCACTTAGGTTGCCCTTAAATGAATATGTTGTGCTCATTTACTTTCTTTCTGGGAGGAAACCCTAATGGGGAGGAATATAAGGAAAAGGGTATGAATCACTCATTTTGTTTGCTTACAAAATGACAACTGACAAAAGAAGATGAGCTTCATTATGTCAGTATAAATGCGTTTGGTAGCCAACGAATGGAGTACTTTCTTATATTTATTGTTACCCTTTTCTTAACATGCTTTTGCTTATAAAGTTACAAACAGAGATATAAATGGTTATAGAAAAACATGACCTGTATAGAAAAGAACAGTATATTTACACTAAGCTCCCCCATCTTTTGACTTGGGTTTAAACAAAGATACTAAAGAGTATAATGGAAAAAGTACACCTTTGAGAAACAGAGAGACTGCCGATCACTACAACTGTGAACTTTGTGAACTTTGCCAAGTAATTTAGAGACCTTCTATCCTCTTCTGCATAAATGCTAAGCCTACTTTGCAAGGTCGGCCTCTAAGAAGAATCAAGATTGCGGTGAGACTCTGGGCTAGCCTATAATAAATATTTGACAAATGAATGAATAAAGGCATGAATGAAAGAACCTAGTATTCCAGCAAAACTCAATGAGGTTCTATTCCCTGAATTTGCAATTCCTTACCCTGGCTGCCCCTTCGCTTGAGCCATTCTTAGGTCAATGCACAGTTGATAAGACTGTGGGCTTGGGAGCCTCCACCACTAACTAGCTGTGTGATCATGATCAAGTTGCTTAACTTCACTGGGTCTTAACACCTCATTTATAAAAGATGGATAATACTAGCCAGCTCATAAGATTTATTATTTAATAAGTTAGTACATGTAAGGCATTGAGTATAGTGCTTTGGACATTTGGTTTATGTTTATATTTTTGTTTAAAATGGTATAAATAAAGAGAGATTCTGACATTAGGTTTAAAATAAATAAATAAGAATACAGTCATATCTTGTTTAAAAGATACACACTTAAAAACATAATGACATAGAAGGGGAGTTAAGATGGCGGAGGAGTAGGAGACACCGTTTTCAGCCGGTCCTCCGAGTCGAGCTGGATAGGTACCAGACCAGCCTAAACAACCACGGAACCAGCCTGAGACGCAGGAAGACGCATCTGGATCTCTACAAATGAACATCTCCAGCGCTGAGTATTGAGGTACGAAGCGGGGAGCCATGAAACCGCGCACAGATATCGGAAGATAAACGGAAGGGGGAGGGAGCCGCCGCGTTCGGGCGCCGGGAAGCGGTAGCCACTTGCACGGGAGAGCGGGCGGGGCTCGCGGACGGCACCCGCAAAACAGCAGACTGAGACCGTGAGCCGGGTGCGCGCGCCACCAGGCATCTCGCGGAACCCCGGAATCCCGGTGCGCTCACTGGATCCAGACTGAGACCAGGAGATCCGTCCGGGAGCGCGCGGGGCGGCTGGCGGCTGGCGGCGTTAGAAACACAAAGGACAGAGACGCGCCGGCCCTGGAAGTGAGGGCTGGGACGCCGGGTGTGGGGCGCACATCCCGGACGCTGCAGGGTTGAGCAGCACCAACAGAAACAGAGTTAAAGTGGCCAGAACATTAGTAGAGAACAGGCCGCAATCCCTCTGTTCTGTGACAGAGGCTGAAATTCAGCCGCTGCTGCTCTGACTCTCAGAAGAGGCACAGCAAACCGCCAGGGAAAGCCGCCAGAGAACAAAAGCCTGGAAATACCGGCTCAGGGAGTGCCCATCCCCATCCCCCCTCGCAGGGGACGCGGAGACTCTACCCAAACAGGGTTGCCTGAGTATCGGCGCGGCAGGCCCCTCCCCCACAAGGCAGGCTGAAAAATCAAGAAGCCCACAACCCGGGCGCCTGGGTGGCGCAGTCACTGAGCGCCTGCCTTCGGCTTAGGGCGTGATCCCGGCGTTCCGGAAAGGAGTCCCTCATCGGGCTCCTCCGCTGGGAGCCTGCTTCTTCCTCTCCCACTCCCCTGCTTGTGTTCCCTCTCTCGCTGGTTGGCTGCCACATAAATAAATAAATAAAATCTTTAAAGAAGAAGCCCACATCCCTAAGATCCCTATAAAACAAGGGGCACGGCCTGGGACCCCGTCAATAATTTGGGCTCTGGAAACCCCGCAACCTCTCCTCATCAGAATGACAAGAAGGAGAAGCCCCCCCCAGCAAAGAAAAGACAGTGAGACTGTGGCCTCTGCCACAGAAATAATGGATATGGATGTAACCAAATTATCAGAAATGGAATTCAGAGTAACGATGGTCAAAATGATGAGTAGAATTGAAAAAACTATTAACGAAAAGGTTACTGAGAATATAGAATCCCTAAGGACAGAAATGAGAGCGAATCTGACAGAAATTAAAAATTCTATGAGCCAAATGCAGGCAAAAATAGAGGCTCTGACGGCCAGGGTCGCAGAAGCAGAGGAACGGGTTAGTGAATTGGAGGATGGGTTAATAGAGGAAAAAATGAAAATAGAAGATGGTCTTAAAAAAATCCACGCCCACGAATGTAGGTTACGGGAGATTACTGACTCCATGAAACGATCCAATGTTAGAATCATCGGCATCCCCGAGGGGGTGGAGAAAAACAGAGGTCTAGAAGAGATATTTGAACAAATTGTAGCTGAAAACTTCCCTAATCTAGCAAGGGAAACAAACGTTCGTGTCCAAGAGGCAGAGAGGACCCCTCCCAAGCTCAACCATGACAAACCTACGCCACGTCACGTCATAGTGCAATTTGCAAATATTAGATGCAAGGATACAGTATTGAAAGCGGCCAGGGCAAAGAAATTTCTCACGTACCAAGGCAAAAGCATCAGAATTACGTCAGACCTGTCTACACAGACCTGGAATGAGAGAAAGGGTTGGGGGAGCATATTTAAAGCTCTTTCAGAGAAAAACATGCAGCCAAGGATCCTTTATCCAGCAAGGCTCTCATTCAGAATTGATGGAGAAATAAAGACATTTCAGAATCGCCAGTCACTAACCAATTTTGTAACCACGAAACCAGCCCTACAGGAGATATTACGGGGGGTTCTATAAAAGTAAAAAGGCCCCAAGAGTGATACAGAACAGAAAGTCACAGCCAATACAAACAAAGACTTTACTGTCAACATGGCAACATTAAAATCATATCTCTCAGTAATCAGTCTTAATGTAAATGGTTTGAATCATCCCATAAAGCGCCACAGGGTTGCAGATTGGATAAAAAGAAATGACCCATCCATTTGCTGTCTACAAGAGACTCATTTCAAACCCAAAGATGCATTCAGACTGAGAGTAAGGGGATGGAGTACCATCTTTCATGCAAATGGACCTCAAAAGAAAGCTGGGGTAGCAACTCTCATATCAGATAAATTGGATTTTAAACTACAGACTATAGTTAGAGATGCAGAAGGGCACTATATTATTCTTAAGGGAAGTATTCAACAAGTGGATATGACAATTATAAATATATATGCCCCCAACAGGGGAGCAGCAAGATACACAAGCCAACTCTTAACCAGAATAAAGAGACATATAAATAAAAATACATTAATAGTAGGGGACCTCAACACTCCACTATCAGAAATAGACAGAACACCCTGGCAAAAACTAAGCAAAGAATCAAAGGCTTTGAATGCCATACTCGACGAGTTGGACCTCATAGATATATATAGAACACTACACCCCAGAACCAAAGAATACTCATTCTATTCTAATGCCCATGGAACATTCTCAAGAATAGACCATGTTCTGGGACACAAAACAGGTCTCAGCCGATACCAAAAGATTGAAATTATCCCCTGCATATTCTCAGACCACAACGCTCTGAAATTGGAACTCAACCACAAGGAAAAATTTGGAAGAAACTCAAACACTTGGAGACTAAGAACCATCCTGCTCAGGAATGACTCGATAAACCAGGAAATCAAAAATCAAATAAAACAATTTATGGAGACCAATGAGAATGAAAATACAACAGTCCAAAACCTATGGGATACTGCAAAGGCAGTCCTAAGGGGGAAATACATAGCCATCCAAGCCTCACTCAAAAGAATAGAAAAATCTAAAATGCAGTTTTTATATTCTCACCTCAAGAAGCTGGAACAGCAACAGAGGGACAGGCCTAATCCACGCACGAGGAAGCAGTTGACCAAAATTAGAGCTGAAATCAATCAAGCAGAAACCAGAAGTACAGTAGAGCAGATCAACAGGACTAGAAGCTGGTTCTTTGAGAGAATCAATAAAATTGACAGACCACTGGCAAGACTTATCCAAAAGAAAAGAGAAAGGACCCAGATTATTAAAATTATGAATGAAAAAGGAGAGGTCACGACGAGCACCATTGAAATTGGAAGGATTATTAGAAATTTTTATCAACAGCTATATGCCAATAAACTAAGCAATCTGGAAGAGATGGAATCCTTCCTGGAAACCTATAAACTACCAAGATTGAAACCGGAAGAAATTGATTCCTTAAACAGGCCAATTAGTTATGAAGAAATTGAGTCAGTGATAAACAACCTTCCAAATAACAAAACTCCAGGCCCGGATGGTTTTCCTGGGGAATTCTACCAAACATTCAAAGAAGAAATAATACCTATTCTCCTAAAGCTATTTCAAAAAATAGAAACAGAAGGAAAGCTACCAAACTCATTCTATGAGGCCAATATTACCTTGATCCCCAAACCAGGCAAAGACCCCATCAAAAAGGAGAATTACAGACCGATTTCCCTAATGAATATGGACGCCAAAATCCTCAACAAGATCCTGGCTAATAGAATCCAACAGTACATTAAAAGGATTATCCATCACGATCAAGTGGGATTCATACCTGGGATGCAAGCGTGGTTCAATATTCGCAAATCAATCAGCGTGATACATCATATCAACAAGAAAAGACTCAGGAACCATATGATCCTCTCAATCGATGCCGAAAAAGCATTTGACAAAATACAGCATCCTTTCCTGATTAAAACCCTTCAGAGTGTAGGAATAGAAGGTACATTTCTCAATCTCATAAAAGCCATCTATGAAAAGCCTACTGCAAATATTATTCTCAATGGGGAAAAGCTGGAAGCCTTTCCCTTAAGATCAGGAACTCGACAAGGATGCCCACTCTCGCCACTATTATTCAACATAGTACTAGAAGTCCTTGCAACAGCAATCAGACGACAAAAAGGGATCAAAGGTATTCAAATTGGCAAAGAAGAAGTCAAAATGTCTCTCTTTGCAGATGACATGATACTCTATATGGAAAACCCAAAAGAAGCCACTCCCAAACTATTAGAAGTTATAGAGCAATTCAGTAACGTGGCAGGATACAAAATAAATGCTCAGAAATCAGTTGCATTTCTATACACGAATAACGAGACCGAAGAAAGAGAAATTAGGGAATCCATCCCATTTACAATAGCACCAAAAACCATACGTTACCTTGGAATTAACTTAACCAGAGACGTAAAGGACCTATATTCTAGAAACTATAAATCACTCTTAAAAGACATTGAGGAAGACATAAAAAGATGGAAAGATATTCCATGCTCATGGATCGGAAGAATTAACATAGTTAAAATGTCCATGCTACCCAGAGCAATCTACACTTTCAATGCTATCCCGATCAAAATACCGAGGACATTTTTCAAAGAACTGGAACAAACAGTCCTTAAATTTGTATGGAAACAGAAAAGGCCCCGAATCTCCAAGGAACTGTTGAAAAGGAAAAACAAAGCTGGGGGCATCACAATGCCGGATTTCGAGCTGTACTACAAAGCTGTGATCACAAAGACAGCATGGTACTGGCACAAAAACAGACACATAGACCAATGGAACAGAATAGAGAGCCCAGAAATGGACCCTCGGCTCTTTGGGCAACTAATATTTGATAAAGCAGGAAAAAACATCCGGTGGGAAAAAGACAGTCTCTTCAATAAATGGTGCTGGGAAAATTGGACAGCTACATGCAAGAGAATGAAACTTGACCACTATCTCACACCATACACAAAAATAAACTCCAAATGGATGAAAGACCTCGATGTGAGACAGGAATCCATCAAAATTCTAGAGGAGAACATAGGCAACAACCTCTACGACATCGGCCAAAGCAACCTTTTTCATGACACATCCCCAAAGGCAAGAGAAACAAAAGATAAAATGAATTTATGGGACTTCATCAAGATTAAAAGTTTCTGCACATCCAAGGAAACAGTCAGAAAAACTAAGAGGCAGCCCACGGAATGGGAGAATATATTTGCAAATGACACTACAGATAAAGGACTGGTATCCAAGATCTACAAAGAACTTCTCAAACTCAATACACGAGAAACAAATAAACAAATCAAAAAATGGGCAGAAGATATGAACAGACACTTTTCCAATGAAGACATACAAATGGCTAACAGACACATGAAAAAATGTTCAAAATCATTAGCCATCAAGGAAATTCAAATCAAAACCACACTGAGATACCACCTTACACCAGTTAGAATGGCAAAAATTGACAAGGCAAGAAACAACAATTGTTGGAGAGGATGTGGAGAAAGGGGATCC
The DNA here is from genome assembly GCF_024610735.1 of Ursus americanus. Classification (NCBI taxonomy): domain Eukaryota; kingdom Metazoa; phylum Chordata; class Mammalia; order Carnivora; family Ursidae; genus Ursus; species Ursus americanus. The sequence goes on along the minus strand of NC_142151.1, from coordinate 34,086,451 downwards.
CTCCTACATTGTTGGTGGGAATGCAAGTTGGTACAGCCACTCTGGAAAACAGTGTGGAGGTCCCTTAAAAAGTTAAAAATTGAGCTACCCTATGATCCAGCCATTGCACTACTGGGTATTTACCCCAAAGATACAGACGTAGTGAAGAGAAGGGCCATATGCACCCCAATGTTCATAGCAGCAATGTCCACAATAGCTAAATCGTGGAAGGAGCCGAGATGCCCTTCAACAGATGACTGGATTAAGAAGTTGTGGTCCATATATACAATGGAATATTACTCAGCTATCAGAAAGAACGAGTTCTCAACATTTGCTACAACATGGACAGCACTGGAGGAGATAATGCTAAGTGAAATAAGTCAAGCAGAGAAAGACAACTATCATATGATTTCTCTCATCTATGGAACATAAGAACTAGGATGATCGGTAGGGGAAGAAAGGGATAAAGAAAGGGGGGGTAATCAGAAGGGAGAATGAAACATGAGAGACTATGGACTATGAGAAACAAACTGAGGACTTCAGAGGGGAGGGGGGTGGGGGAATGGGATAGACCGGTGATGGGTAGTAAGGAGGGCACGTATTGCATGGTGCACTGGGTGTTATACACAACTAATGAATCATCGAGCCTTACATCGGAAACCGGGGATGTACTGTATGGTGACTAACATAATATAATAAAAAATCATTTAAAAAAAAAAAAAAAAAAAAAAAAAAAAAAAAACATAATGACATAAAAAGGTTGACTGAAAAGGAAATAATAAAGGAAATCTCAGTTTAATGAAAACTGAAAGAGCTGATCTAATAATATTGATAGCAAACAAAATAGACTTTAAAGTAAAATGTTATAAACAAAAAATAGCAATTTTACTTACAAACGAAAGGAAGAGTGCAAGAGGAAAAGGTAACCAACCATATTGAGTACATATGCATTTCACCACATCTCACAAGGCATACAGGAAAAATTTAAGACAATTAAAAGGAACTCATAAGTCTGTAATCATACTGTAAATTTTTATGATACCATTCTAAGAAACTGATAACAGACAAAACATACTGTGGGTGTTACAAAGTAGAATTATATAACTAACAAGACTGGTCTACCATACGTGTGTGTATGTGAGTGTATATATGTATTAAATGTATATTATGGATACATGTATGGTGTACATATACATACACACATTTATGCTCACATGTACACAAGTGAGACAGAAAAAGAAAGAATTTTATACCCCAAATTATAGAAGCATTTTTTTAAAACACACTAAAAAATCCACAAATGATTATAGGTGTATTATGTGACTAAGAGACTATTGATAAATATAGAAGAAACAATCAACACACACCATGCTTTTTTGACAAAAATACGATACATTTGAAAGGATGAGGGCACAATCTGAGACAGAAAAAACAAACTTCTAAAAAATTTATGATGAAGGAATGAGTATTAAAAAGCATAAATATTTATGTGTCATAGTAATGACAAATCTCCATATTAAAACTCATGGGATGCAGCTAACGCAGTATATGAAAGGAAGTGTATAGTCTTAAAGGCATATATGGAGACTGGGGAAAAAAACAAAGAAAGATTAATAGGTAAAGTGTTTAACTTATGAATTAAGGAAAACACCAACATAGTAAACTGAAAGGAAGAAGAATTAGGGAAAAATAAAGGTAAGAATAGAAATTATTGAAATAGAAAACAAAGAAGTATTCAGTAAAAACAACATGAAAAAACTAGCAAAGTAGACAAATTGTTGACAATATTGGACTAGATAAGGAAAAAATAAAGAAGGGTAGAAAGGAAGATGGGTACATTTCTCTATGCAATTGATAAAGTATTTTATAAATATCAGATCAGCATAGACATTGTAAATACTAGCAATATTCTTGATGAAATGAATATATTAATCATGTAGATTGGCTTAACAGTAAATAGAAATCTTAAGACTATAAACATGAATGAAATTGAATCACTAGGGAAAATCAAAAACCCACTCAAAAATCAGTAGCCACCCTTTTACAGGAGCATTTCTTTTAAAGGTTTTATTTACTTATTTGACAGAGAGAGAGACAGCCAGCGAGAGAGGGAACACAAGCAGGAGGAGGGGGAGAGGAAGAAGCAGGCTCCCAGCGGAGCAGGGAGCCCAATCAGGGGGATCAGGCCCTGAGCCGAAGGCAGACGCTTAACAACTGAGCCATCCAGGTGCCCCTACAGGAGTTTTTAACCAAACTTGTTAATTTCTATCTTTAGCAAATTAGTGCAGAAAATAGAAAAAAAATAGTATAATCCGATGCCAAAAGCAAGCCTGGAAATGTATAAAAAATTATAGATTATGAACAAGTAGTGTTTATCATAGAAATGCAAAATTGTTTTAGCATTATAATAATCTTTTAATAATATACCTTATTAGCAGATTAGTATTGTATAACTATATGCTGACTTCAATGAATATTAAAAATTCTTTAAAATCAACATTTATTTATATTAAAAATCTTTTAAAAAGATGAAGAAAATTTAATTCCTCATCTGTGAAAATACACAGCACCTACCATTCTTAGAATTAAATGTTGAAAGGTGAAAGCTTTTTTTTTTTAATGCAAGAATAAGAGATTTATTGTTTAACACATTCCTCTGTACACACGTACATGCACACAATTTCTTTTCCTGGAAACAAATGATAGAGATTCTGCCCATAAAATATGGACAGGGTGTTTGGCCACACTGTAAAGAAGCCCAGCAAATTCTTCCTACCACAAGTTGTCTCTTAGAACACAAGGGTTTCATGTTCTATCAACTTTGCATCAATCCCTTACATCGACTGTGGCAGAAATCTGAATTTTTAGTCTCCTGACATGTACAGATAGTCTTTCAGAAAATTCTCTTTAGAACATGGCACTATCTTTACAATTTGGAGTGCCAGTGGAACTTAGTCATAATCAATTAGACCCTTTAAGATGTTCTGTAAGGTACCCATTGTCCCTTATGATGCTCATTATTTTTTTAATTTTATTTAAATCCAATTAATTAACCTACAGTGTATTATTAGTTTCAGAGGTAGAGTCCAGTGATTCATCACCTGCATATAACATGCACTGCTCATTACATCACATGCCCTCCTTAATTCCCATAACCCTGTTACCCCCCCCCCCCCCCCACCTATATCCTCCACTGGCTGAAAGCTTTTTAAAATCAAGAATAAGGGGTGCTTAGGTGGCTCAGTTGGTTAAGCGTCCGGCTCTTGATTTCAGCTCGGGTCATGATCTCAGGGTTCTAGGACTGAGCCCTGTGTCAGGTTCTGTGCTCAGTGGGCAGTTTGCTTGGAGATTCTCTCTCTCTCCCTCTTCCCCTCTGCTTTCAACACACTCTCCCTCTCTAAAATAAATACATAAATCTTTAAAACAATAAAAATAAAAATGAAATCAAGGATAAGACAGGAAATTTTGTCATTACTTTTTGTAATTTCAATGTATTTAACACTGCACTAGACGCCCTAGTAAGCGACACACACACACACACACATATAAAATATCATGTATTTAGATATATTATATATAATACACATAATATATATTATAAACTATTTATATATTTTATAAATATAAACTATACATTATAAATATAAACTATTTATATATTATAAATATAAAATATAAAATAAAATATTGTATATTTTATACAATATATAGTAATATATCAATAATATATATACTATTATATATATTATTTATATACAATATATATTATATTGCAAATATTATATAGTATATGTTATGTTAATTATATATTAATTAATAATATATTATATATTTATTAATTTATAATTTTATATATAATATATAAAATTATATAATGCCATATATTTTGTACATATATAATAAAACATATAAAATAAGAGCTAAAAGAAGTGGAAAGGGAGAAATGAAAATCTTATTTGCAGACAGTATAATTGTATAAGTGAAAAATCTAGGAGAATCTACAACTTTATAGATTATTACAAGATTTCAGCAAATTCATTGCATAGGAAATCCAACTCTTAAAATTCTTCCTTGACCTGTGTTTGAGCTCTAGTTTCCATATGTGCAAGCCACATGACTTCTGGGCATGTAACACAAGCTCTTTGAACATGGGATTCCTAAGCTGAAACACCAGGATAATACCACTTCCCTTGAGGGTTGTACAGATAAAATGAGGCACTGTTTATAGTATCTAGAAACAGTATTTTCCTTCCCTACAAAGTTCATTTCATGGTCACAAAAGAATCATTAGATTACTAAATACTCTTTTTACATGACAAATTAGTTATGAAGTTTAACTATAAGAAAAGAAAATTATCTTTCCAGAAAATCTTCTCATAACAGGAAGTGAATACAATGCAGACAATGCTTTTTAGCAAGAGAAGCTGACACTTAAAGAGAGGCAAACCAAGAAACAGACCCTTAACTAGAGAGAACACAGTGCTGGTTACCAGAGGGGAGGCGGGTGGGAGACAGATGAAACAAGGGGTGGGGATTAAGGAGGGCAATTGTCGTGATGAGCATGGTGTGTTGTATGAAGTGCTGAATCACTACGTTATACACCTGAAACTAATGTCACACTGTATGTTAAATAACTGTAATTTAAACAAAAACTTGAGATAAATAAAAAAATAAGTAAACAAAAAAGAGAAGTGACACTTAAAAGTGCTTGGCTGGTTTTCTTTAAAGTGAAAATGTAAAGTTACCTTAAAGATTGGTTCTGCAATTGAATCCTGAGTAATCTATCTCAATTATATAGATATAAAACCAGTAGGCGTTCATGTCCTAGTAAGATGCCCAGAGAAAAGTGCAGTTGGGGCTATACATTCTTGACAAGAGTAGCCCCTTACTTTCACCTGTACTGCTAGTCACTATGAGGAAGATGAGAACATACAGGAGCACCTGGATGGAAAAGATCGTGAACTCAACCTCCCTTGTAAGTACTAACAGTATGAGAATCTTTCGAATGGATTGAGAGAATACATACTGAAATCTGCTGACCAGATGCCACAGGCCTCTGAAGGAAACCTTGCAGGTAAGGAAAGAGAGAAGGCAGGACTGTGCCCTGTGCTCAGGATCAAGGTGGTTTTACATGAAGTTATTTGAATAGTAATAATAATAATAACAACAGCTAACCGCCTCTGTTCAAAGTGTGTGTGTATATAATTTATTAAACCTCATTATATTATTATATATTATATTATTTATACTCATCTTCACAAAAGTCAACGAGAAGGTCCAATAATCTAATAACAATAATAATTATTATTATTACTATTAATAATCTAATAATCTAGCTCTTTCATATAACAAGAGTCTGAAGTCCCGTCTTAGTTTCCCAGTACTATTGGTGTCCTTTCAGGGGGGAATGGTTGAAACAGAAGCATAAACCCTACTGGAAAATGCTGGAAAAGTTGAATAGAGTGGTACTGTTTTCTCCAAAAAAATCATTGTGTCCTGCACAGGGATTTGGACCAGGAAGAACTTAATCCCATTTGCAGACTCGGAGGCAACAAACTGTGCAGGTCGAGTTTTCAACAGCGACACCTTGTGGCCAATGGAAGTAAAGCAGTCAAATGGTGAGGACGGATCTGATTTTTCACCTTCATTTTTGAAAACAGGATTGGGTTTTTTTACTTCTTTTTTCCCCAAGAGGAGTGAGAAACAGAGGGGAATAGCGAATTTTGCTTATTAAGTCTGGAGGTAACTTAGGTACTTCCAGTGAACATTAGAATATTATGTTAGATATAGAGGACACCCTACTTTTCCCCTACTCTATGGTGCATACAAGTTTCTTCTGTTGTCTTAGCAAGCACAAAACCAGATTGTCACACTCAGTACCAATTATGGTAAAACATTTCTCTCAAGAGCCTGGTAGTAATCACTCTTTCTGCCTCCTGAATGTGGTTCTGGGATATTCTTTTTTGCTTTCATTTGTTTTTAATAATTAAATAAAGAGATTTCATATTATGATTTTAATTTAAGTTGTAGGTTCCTCGAATCCTCTTGAATATAGGCAGGGTATATACTGGAAATAGTAAACTACTGTTATTTTTCCATAGCTATAATTCAAAACGGAACACATATATTACTTCCAAGCTATTTTATGCTAATAACAGCAAGTTCTCATTTCTTTTGTGAAATTGTTCATGGAAGACAAATAGGAAGAAGGAAAAGTAAACACATTTTTTAAAAATTTACCAACAAATTCAAGATTCAGATCTTAAGCAATGATGGACTTAATTCGTCCTTATTTGAGACTCATATTAAGTGCCTGTACTCAGGGATAGAGGGCAAAAGTGTACACAGAAACACAGAGGTGATTTGTGTGTACCTACACTCTGCCTCCCATAACCTCACTGAGCTGAGCTTGCATGCCCTCTAACCTGAGGAGAGATGGAGCTCAGACAGTTCCCCACAGGTCTAAATCACCTTTTCTAGCACCATTCAAACTCCACATCACCCCACCTTGATCTTACTGCATTCTGACCCACTCAGGCATATTTCAGATAATTCAGACTTGTGCTAGAGCAATTTGCAAAACACATCCATTTCAAAAGCAAGTCACCATTTTCCAATATCACAAAAAGATATATGTTATTGTAATAATTGCAATATAATTAAAATTTTATAGTAAATATGAAGGCAATTTTCTTATGGTAGTAAGTGCAGACTTATTGTCTTTTTAGAATTTACCTTTCTTTGTCTATCGTTTCTTCTCTGTCAAAGCCAGTGACACCCATTTTATCGCTAAAAGTCTTACTAAGGAAACAGGTTACCTCCAAAAGGAAACATTATGGTATATTCCATTAAACACAGCAAAACTTAAAATTTCACATAAAAATAGGTTATCCAATTACATGGTAAATGTGTCATTTGTTCATTGTCCAGTACACAATATATTTACAGGAAAATTACCAGGAACTTCTCAGCTGTATCAGATCTCAACCTTATATTTAGATGCAGTCATATATTACTGCTGATAATGTGATGTCAGTGAATAGATTGGAATTTTTCACTGTCCTTTATCAAGATAAATTGTTCTGTCAATAGCAAATGGCTGGCAAGTATTAACACTCTGCACACTATATGACTTTTCATTCCCTGCAAAAATTGTATTTAATGCTTTCACACAAAATCTATGGCCGTGACTCTCCTTATTACCTATTTAACTACCTTTTAAAAGGAGGATTTATTTCTGCAAATTAGGACCTGGGTAACAAGATGGTATCATGCATCATAAACTTTAAGTCAATACAAGGCAGGACACTTGCAGTTTGAATGGGAAAATACCTTGCTCTCATCTCTTGGTCATCCAATAGTATTAGCAATCTGTGGTGGGAGCAGCTGCTCAAAGCAGAACTTTATCTTGGCCTCCTTCCATCTACACTGCCACGCTGTCCCACAGTAGCAATTTGCTCATTGGCCTATTACTTTCAATAGGTATTCCAGTAATTGGCTATTTCACACTTGTAAGGCTTGAACTGGCAGAGAGCAAAGGCCAGGCAACCAGCCTGTCAGGGTCTAGCAAGCTGGTCGTTCATCAATTATAATCAGCTTTTACAAGAGTGAGTGAATCCTCGAAACCTTGTTTGCTCTGATCAGCTTTGCTGCTAGTATAATTCGACCCCAAACTGAGCTGAGTCCTTATCTGAAGAATGTAAAAGTTGTCCTACGGTGACAAGCATGTTTGTTTATTCAGACCCCCAGAGAGATGGCTTTGGGCTCAAAAGGGGGAAGGGCAAACTTTAATCTCGAGAATTCTGCCTGTGTTCCTTCTGTGTTTGCTGTCCATCCCACAACACACTTCCCTTTGTCAAAAAATACACCTTCCGAGGGCATCGAAAGAATTTATTTCATCTCACCAAATGAAGAATGGATTCTACAAGGTGAGGTTCACTCTGGCTAGAGAGGTGTGGAGTCTTTTGCAATCACAGTAGATTATTGTAGAAATAGCTATTTAAGTAAACATGCAATTAAAAGAAGACACTGTAATACCAGAAACAATATATGTGCTTATGTGAACAATAAGCTCTCAATGACTTGATTTAACATGATCTATCAGCTGGAAAACCAGTTTGCTAGAAACTTTGGGTCCATAACAGTAAATCAGCATGGGCTTCACTCATATTTACAGATAACAGTTTTTCTCTTGTTAGCCGTTCACCAATATCTTCTATTATTTCTCCTGTCACGGACCTCTAAAGAGAACAGAAACCTCTGACACAAATCTAAGTTTTCAAGTAAAAAATAGGTGACACAGCAACATTGTAAAATCTTAATCAAATTTAACCGCCTTCACAATTTTAGGGCCTAGGTACCTGGGTCACTGCTAATTCATGTACTATATCTGAGAAATCTAGAAAAACTTTACTTGTATAATTTAGAAACGGGGTCCTATTTTAAAATACCTCCTAACATCAGGATTTATATTTTTCTTCCCATTGGCATCTCTTTTGCAAAACGGATATGCCAAAGCCTACTTGCAATGCACACACACAAGATTTCTAATGGAAACAACTCTTCTTTATTACAACGTCTATTATGTCATCGACCAGGGTCTGTGATTCCTGTACTACGGTCCTATGCTCTCTCTTCCCAAAGGCCCATTCGGTCTGGTGACCAGCTGGTGACAAGGTGATCTGTCATCCAGCAACTGCCTTGAGCACAAATAAAATATACAACCAAATATTTAACCTGCTTTGTAAAGATTTCCCAAAAATTTCAACTTAAAAAAAAAACACATGAATGTAGGTGATTTAGAAAGCTGTTAGAGATTCTCAAAAATCAATTCTAAATTTTGAAAAGACATGAGTAAAGCTCTTAATAAATCTACCTTCAAAGAGTTATGCACTCGGACTAGTTGAATAAATGAAGTGACACTCACGCATATCTAATTGTAATACATCACAAGATAATCTGTCAGGCCCCAAGTGCTCAGGCCCTGTCACCCCTCTTCATCCATTATTTATGTACAACCTTCATTGCCAGCAAAAGCCCTATGAAGTATGTAGTATGACATCAAAGGCTGTGGTTCTGCCACTTAGCAAAAACTTTCAGAAAGCATGTCGTGGATAAAAATCATTCAGCACTGTCTAAATTCTTTCTGGGGACAAAAACCCAAAACATTTAAAAAGCACCAGGATGATCCCAAACAAAAATCATGTATTTCATTCAGCTGGGCAATATACTGAAGGTTCCACACTAACAAGGCTCCCTTGCATGAAACGCTAAGGCCTGAAATGCCTTTCTTTGTCAGAAAACAATCAGCTCTCCATGGTCTTCCTTGTATCACGTTAGGGACAGGGAAGATCACACAGAAATACAATCTGAACACAGAACAACATCTACTTCAATAATTGGCAAACAAGTGGACAGCCTGATAGGGTCATTTTCTTTTTTCTTCTCTCCTCTTTTCTTTCTCTTTTAAAAAGATTTTATTTATTTGAGAGAGAGAGAATGAGAGAGAGAGAGAGAGAGCACAAGAGGCAGGGGAGGGTCAGAGAGAGAAGCAGGCTCCCTGCTATGCAGGGAGCTCCATGCTGGACTCAATCCCAGCATTCCAGGATCATGACCTGAGCCAAAGGCAGTCGCTTAACCTACTGAGCCACCCAGGTGCCCCTCTACTTTTTTAAATGGCGAAGGTGATGAAAAACTTGGAAGGATGAGGAGATGTACATGTTTACTACTTGGTGGATGTGGAAAGCCTGCTCCTGGCAGTTCCCGGAAGGTGGGCTGGCTTTTTTGCCCACCTGTCTATGGAGGTCTTTTCCACCTCCCTTCACTGGGGACAGGGACTGAGGAAGACTTCCTGAACAAATGCATCCTGGTTTTACAATCAGGATCACATGGTGCTTTGTGGGGGTTTTGTTTTTTTAAGGAATCAGTATCATATTTCATTGTAAGCATTTTTTTTCAAACATGTCTTAAATAATGAAGAGAAAAATACACATTTGAAACCATTTTAACAGTTCAGCCAGATACTCTGACTTAGTCATGAGGGGGTGATAAGAACAAAAAGCTGCTTCAGGCATTTAGTAGCAGAAAATTAAGGTTCCTGTAAATTAGGTGGCTATATTCCTCTCCCAGTCCAATTACTAGCTTTATTATTTGTCAATAAAATACCAAATAAAAGACTAGTCTCCAGATAAGGCAGCTGTTGCCATTTGGACCCTGTGATACTTTACGTTCTCAAACTGTGGTGTGGAAGTTGCTGATAATGCCTTTACATCGCGAACAGGTGCCCTAAGGCCCAAATCTATACACTTTTCTCTGGAAAGAAAAATCATAATAAAGGAACAGAACATACACATCATACACAAGGTAAGATTAGGCAAGTTGCTCTTTTATGACCCTGGAACAGTTGAACTGGAGCTTTGAAACATTCTTTGTGATTAATAAAAGTCACAATTAACGTTAGGAAGAAGATGAGAGCTAGAAGCAATTCTGGTTAGAGGCAGCAACTAAACCTCTTGCCATAGCTTCCCACAATTCCTCCTAACCAGAGCCCAGCGTGTCCTCAAACAGCTGCTTTTCATCACTTCCCTGGACAGAAGGGCAGTGGATTACATGCCTTTGCTATGGAGACCCATGTGTCTCTATGACAATGTGCGGGAAATTCCACCATGTGGAAAAGACAAGTTTGCTTCTTCCCTTTGAAGATGTATGCTAAACTTACAGGATCATTAGGCTACCCTGTGAAAGAATAGATTTTCTTTCTTCCTTTTAAGACTTTACTTCCCCTTGAGAAAAAAAAGTAGCCTCCATCTACGTGGCTTTTAGGAGAAGAGCACTGAGGACATAAATTCAAGCTTGCTCAGTTGGTATGGGGCTCTTGCATTTGGAGAGGGATTGTTGTTGACAGTATTATTATTATTATTATTATTATTATTATTATTATTAAAATCAGAAGCTGGTTTTGGTCTTAGGAATCCAGATTCTCTTCTCTAATATGGATCCAAATAAATTCACAAAAATGGAGAGGCCTAAAGGAAGGTACAGACAAAATAATTTTAAGTTTATTCCTCCTCTGAGGGGGTGGGGGAGTCTGGGTCCTCTTTGATTGTGGCAGTACTAACAATTAATTTAGGATGATGGTGCACATGAAAATAAAACTTCTTTTGATTGAATTTCAAGGACTCTTCTGTTTAACTAGCTTCAAGAGTCCTTTTTTGATCATAATAAAATTATTTGCCATATGGTTCAGATGCTTGTGATCTCCTCTCAATGAGAGGATTATGCATGAGCTAGAATGCCTACTGTAGCTGCAGCCAAGCACACAGCTGGCTCTGATAATGCCAACAAATGGCTTCATCTATCTCAATGTCACGTAGGAGCTAGGGAGACGCGAGTCAGCCCCGAGTACAATTAAAATCTACATCATCTGTGAGAAAGGTGATGGAGGTTCTGACATCAGAGCTATACCAGATTCATCCTCTTCCCAGGCTAACAGAAGAAACGTGTTGCCCCTTTCACCCTGTTACACTAATGATGCACCCTGCCTATCCCTTCCTCTGCGCATTAAAGGCACTAAATCAAAAGGCTCCGATTTAAAAGCATCACCTCTATCTGACATTCAGTAACAAGACGTACAGTTTCTAAACTTAAGTTGTGTATTCCTTGATTCCCCCTTTTTTTTCCTGATGAGATAATGCCATTTGTGTCCACCAGTGAAATATAAATAGAAGAGTTTATGATCCGTATGGCCTCAAATTGTGGCAATATGCAGAAATTTCCTTGTTTTAGTTCCACAATGTTCAACCACACTAATAAAATCAGGTTTGAGCATCCATTTGTTCCAGAAAGCCAAATTTTATTGCTAAAACATCCATAACTCATAACAAGCAAGCTCAATACCAATTCTCAGACAAGCCTCCTCTTCTGCATGTTTTGAGTAAAAATCAAAAGTGGAGCTTGGGCAGGGATTTTGCTCTTTTGACATGTGATATTTGAAGGAAACCTTGTGAATATATTTCATTAGCATGTCCAGTGACTTTCCATTACAATCAAATGGAATAGCATCTCAATTTCAAAAGGAGGTTACTGAAAGTTAATTTTGTATTAAGTTCATAATTTATATACTTCTGTTATATACCTCTCCCCCTATCAAGTTATTATTCTTAAATGACTATAAACTGTACACTGGCAGGTAAATCTGTAAACTCGCATGCAAATTTTAGAAGAAAGTATCCACACCAAGTAAAATACCTTATGCTTTTGAGTCAAAGAAAAGCCTGTATCAGATAAAGTCCTTAATATATCCACTGTGTATATCTGTATATATTACATCTGTATGCGTAGATATAAATTATAGATATCCATACATATTTCACACACATACAAATAACTCTGGAACAACAGGGGGTTTTTGTTTTGTTTTTCTGTTTTGTTGCTTTAATTTCTCAATCCTGCAGTTACATAGAAAACCTTGTGCAACAGAAGGGAGATAATTGTCAGTGGACATTAGATATTTCAGATGCCAACTTTTGCATGCTCTCCCTGTCTCATGGTCTATTATATGCACAAGGGTAATTTTTTTAAGGATTTATTTATTTGAGAGAGCGAGAGCATGCCCAGCATGGAGTCCCATGCAGGGCTCAATCTTAGGACACCGAGATCACGACCTGGGCTAAAATCAAGAGGCAGACACTTAACTAAGCTACCCAGGCGCCAGCACGAGGGTAATTTTAATCAAGCATTTTTCAAGTAGTGTACTAATGTGACAATTATGCCTTTAGTCTTTTTAGTTTACGAGAAATGTATAAAAAACAAGTGTTATTCATTACTTTTTTTATAATAATTTTTTATTATGTTAGTCACCATACAGTACATCCTTAGTTTTTGATGTAGTGTTCCATGATTCATTACTTGCGTATAACACCCAGTGCACCATGCAATACGTGCCCTCCTTACTACCTATCACCAGCCTATCCCAATCCCCCACCCCCCTCCCCTCTGAAGCCCTCAGTTTGTTTCCCAGAGTCCATTACTTTTTTTTTTTTTTTTTAACCAAACAGACCACAGTACTCTACTGTGACAATTTCTAGAGAACTAGTTGTGGTCATCCTAAACTAATGGTTTTCAACTTTGTACCATAGTATCACTTGTGGTGTTTTTAAAGATTTATTTATTTATTTGAGAGAGAGAGAGAGAGAGAGAGAGAGAGAGTGCAGAGGGGGAGGGAGAGGAAGAGAATCTCAAGCAGATACCCCCCTCCCCCGCCCCAGTCTCCCCAGCTGAGTGTGGAGCCCAACACAGGGCTTGATCCCACAGCACTGCGATCATGATCTGGGACAAAATCAAGAGTCAGATGCTATCTAATATTTTAAAAAATAAAATGAAATAGTGAACATGTTTATTTAAAAAAAAAGAGTTGGAAGCATAACTCACTGAGCCACCCAGGTGCCCTCACTTGTGGTATTTTTAAAAGTAAAGATGCCTGCAACTTACCCCCTCCCCCAATATGCTGGAACTGAATTTCTGAGGGTGAGGCCCAGACTTCCATACAATGTTGTGTATAAGGTTCCCCAGGTGATAGTCAATGCATTATGAAGGACAAAGGCCTGTATCTACGCGTTGCCTGAAAAGTATTTTAAATGTATGATTTAGCACTTATATGAAATATACAGCCATTATAATGATTGTATTATTTACAGATATTTCTTCCTTTAAGTAAAATAAATCAACGTTTCTGACATACGTTTATGCAATCCTGTAAATATTATAATGTTACAAATGTTTAGCTCCGTGCTAGGTATTGTGGGGAAATAGGAATACAAGGCATAGCTTCTAAGTTCGTGGAGTTAATCACTACAGGAGGAAAAAGACACACACAACAATAAGTATTTACCGAATATTATTATTAGAACTGCCATACTGAATGATGCTTACAATAAATGCCAAAAGGTAGCAGAATTATAAAGTACCAGCACGCAAGCGTATGTAGATTATCCCCTATGGAACCCTTCATCAAGTACTCCTTTGACTAGCAGAACCCACTGCTGCTTCTTAGAAATGATTAAAAAAAGAAAAATAACTGTCATCCAAAACTTCTAGAAGAAACCTACCACACAAAGCAAGGTACCTTATCCATCATACTTTAACTGTTCATCTTAATTTACAGTGGGTCTTAACCTGAGAAGGGTTTAGTTTATTAACCCCAAATGAGAATTGCCTATTTCAGACAGTCTTTGTGAGAGAGAACTAAAAAAGTTATTAGGCGAGCAAGTCGGTAAATATATTAATGTAGAAATCTGACTATATGAAGGGTCCTATTTCTAATCTAAAGTAGCTATTTACTAGATTTCTAGTCTTTCAATTTCATTTACAAACTCAACCATTATACAATGAACGAGGCCCTTCCTTCAAAGAATTTTTAAAAATATTTTAGAGATTTGATGATTGAAAATGCTTTTGAAGAAAGTAACAGGAACACTATTCTGTGTGAAAAAATGTAAAGCTCAGAGAAATCAAGAACTTGTGATAAGTTGCCCAGTTAGCAACAAATATATATAAGAATTATAGGGTTAGAAGAGGTCTTAAATAGTACATTAGGTCACCACCGTGTAGTTCATTAATCTAACCTTTTTTAGACTGATCAGTCACAGAGCCTCAATTATTAAATTAAATAATCTAGATAAATTAAATAATTAAAGGCTTTGTTATTTCAGAAATAAGTAATGAAACATTCTCTACTGAGTAACTCTCACTAAAAGACAAAAGTACAGCCTAGCTTTGGCATGGGCTCAAAATCTGTAAATTAGTATGTGAATCCCTCAAACAACTGTGAGATGAAGGTGTTTACAAAAAATAGGCTAGTCTGTGCATCTGTAGTTTAGAATTAAAAAACAACATAAGACACACTGAGAGTCCTGAAGTCCATACAAGGTCCACGTATGGTTGACCTACAGCAGCTGGAGCAGGATAGCCTTCACGTGGCTCAGACTCGGTCAAGGTAAGCAGCTTTAAAGTCAGAGGGACCTAAAATCTGCTGGTCGCAACCCGTTACCACTGGGGGACACCGACAAGTTAACCAACTTCTTTAAACTGCAGTTTCCTCATCTGTACAATGAAGAAAAGTGTGTGTGAGGATTAAGTATAAGGGAATTGCACAGGACATTATCTGGCACATTGCAATATCTCAATAAGAAACAAAATAATAGGGGCACCTGGGTGGCTCAGTCAGTTGAGCATCTGCCTTTGGCTCAGGTCATGATCCCAGGGTCCTGGGATTGACTCCCTTCCTGCATCTGGCTCCCTGCTCAGCGGGGAGTCTGCTTCTCCCTCTGCCTCTGCCCCTGCCCCTCCCATCCCGCTCATGCTTTCTCTCCCAAATAAATAAAATCTTTAAGAAAAGACAAAAAAATAATGGTGATATTAAAAAGAGGAAGAATTGAGAAAATTTTTTGTTAAACACTGGAATATAAAGTTTAATCAGAATATTCTCTTTCTATGCCAAGGAATTATATATAAATTCCACCAATCCTGAATATAATCCTTCTATTCAGCATATATGACTAGATGGGAGTGCTGCTGGTATACAAGTTCCTGGTATACAAATGGCTATGATCTTGAAGCTGTGCTTTTCGCCTATTTTGTGCTATTTCCCACATTCATATTTCCAATATCAAATCCTATTAAGGGAACAAGCTCCCTTTAGGCATTATGACAAATTGGCAAGTTCACATTGTTCACAATGGAACATTTTCAGATCTGCTAGTTGTCCCCATGTTTCACATCTTCCCTGGCTCACTCCTGATTTTCCCCCAAGACACAAGTCAGAGCAGAGTACCCCCTTTTTCTTGGGGGAGTGAAAGACATCAAAACTTTCCTCTTAGGTTTCATGTAGCCTGCTCTTTTACTTAACAGGAGGAACTGGAGTGGATATCCCTCCCTTTGCGGGTGGGTAGGTGGGAAGCAGATTGTTAGAAAACAGGGAAATCCCAAGAACACCTCAGAAGCTGATCCTGTGTCTTATGACTGGGTCCTGAAACATTCCATGGCTGTACAGCTGTTGCTACTTCCCAAATAGCCAGCCACGACTTCCATGGCTACCAGAAATGACTTGACATGCTGTCTCCTTACAAAAGTCAAAAAGTTCCCAGCATTTTGCAGGCCTCAGCAGCAGCCCTGAAAACCACATACAGCAGACGCTTAGGGCAAAAGTCTATGAATGTGCCGACATTGCTTATTGACATACGATCAATTTAAAAGGAGAAAACTATCCACATATTGTCAACTCCATGAGAAGAGGTACCCTGTCCATTTTGCTCACATTTGTATTCCTAGCTCTTGGGAAAGTCTGAGACCTAGTAGACACCATGTTGTTGAATGAATGAATGAATGAATGAATATAACACCATGTTGGTTAAGAGAATGGGCCTTAGAATAAGACACACATAGATTTAACTTCTGGTCCTGCTACCTATAAGAACTATTTATTCAATCTTTTCTGGCTTCAGTTTTCTCTTATGTATGATATATATAGGAATATCAATGGGGTTGTTGGGTTTGGGGATGAATAAATTGTTATTGACAGTAAGTGAACTACAGCACATAGTAAGTGGTCTAAACATCTTGATGTTATTTTAGAGCACGGTCTGCATGCTGTGTGTGGGTCAGGGAGGGGGAAGGAGGGAGAGAGGGAGAGAAAGAGAATGCAGGTGGGGAGAAATAAAACGAATGTATACCTTTCTAGATCTGGGAATCAGAATAAAGAATTCTGAATTGAAAACTGCTTGAGAGTTTATATCTCACTCTGATTCCCTAAGGTGTCCTGTGGCTTTGCAGATTGGTAAACCTAAGTACTTGAAATGAATCTCAAGATTACTCAACAATGAGGTTTCCCAACAGAAGTATTTTTTTCTGGATAGAATGACACTTGTTACTCATTGTTCCCCTTAGTTGTTCAAAGATAAAACTGAGTCAGTGAAGGTGTCAGAGCCAACTCTCCACTAGATGAAATCGGCTCCAAAAGGTCATAATAAAATTAGTAAAGGCAGATGGAAAATGTGCTGATAACAGCTGGTAGCCCCCAAAAGTGTGCACATTGGTACAATTATGATATCAGACATCACACTTTCATCTCTCTTCTTTCTCTGCATGCATTCTTTAATTTCCAGGGATACAATTATCTTGGTGGTTGAAATTCAATAATATACATTACAGGTTGACGGTTGGGAGGACATTAGGTTCTTAGCCAATACAGAATTCTACTTGTCAATATAGGCTATCAATGAGTAAGCATGAATAGAATCCCAGCTTTTTAAAAATAGCTTAGGGCCTTGGGTATAGATTCTAAAGCCTATCACCTCCCAACATTGTTATTAACCTACAGAATCTTCACTTCCTCCTACCAATGTTAAAGAACAGAAAACACAAATTATATTTTTAAAAGGGAGAAAAATAGTTTTAAGTCTTCCTGTTTTAGTCAGTTTTTTTTGCTGTTCAACTTCCATAAATTCAAATTTCTAAACATAATCTAAAACATATTCCTATAACTTTTCAATTGGAGTCAGCTTAATTTAGCCAGCATTTTGTATTTCAAAGATCTTTAATATCTAAATTGTAAGTGTGCTTCATATACGTTGATAATCCCCGTTGGTCTTACATGCATTGCTGAATCCACAGATGTAGCAGACAGATACTGGCCAGAGCAACTGCAGAGACAGTATTTTTTTTTTAGTAAGTTCAATTCTCAGAATCAAATAAAAACAAAGCAAAAGGGAATATTCGAATTTTCACATGTAATTTTTCTTCTCACATTTATATTTTTGAAAGTCTATGGAGTCAAGAATCCATTCATAAAGACACAGCAGGGTGATCGTTGCTGTATTGAATAATGGGATGCGTGTGATGCAGGCATTCATTTGTCAAAAGCACCAAGTAACCACTCTGTCCTGGTTAGTGTTTTCTTCCCTCTTGGATAAGTATGAATGCAGCGAAAGTTTAATTCTCTGCACAAGCTCCAGAAAACTTGGAGGAACTAATACTTTTTGATCACTGTCTTCCATTTCCATTTTTCATTTTGTGAGACCCAGCTGTCTGCTTCCAAGACTACAAAGATTTTGTTTAATACAGTATCAATGTTCTTGGTTTACCATTGACAGATTTGAAAAGGTGGCTGAAAACTGAATGCATATATGCAAATGTTTTGTTATTAAATGGAAACATTCCAGGAACTCAAATGATCCATGTGAAATTTTAATTATAACTTAACAGCTGCTTGAGCTAATTGAAGGATATCAGAAAGGTGATTTCCTTCTCATTGTAATTAAAGAGTTAAGCCTAATTTGCTGTTGTCAGAACAAGACTAAATACCAATCTGGTCTGCCTAATTATATTAAAAGGTAAACAGATAACTGCTAGAAAAGGGTAGGGCCCATCCTAGACAAAGACAACAGGTTCTCAATGTGCCACCATCACCCCACTCCTATTGGAATATGAGCAATGACCTTTAAGGAAAGTAGCAACTGTTCTCAACTTCTGCCGTGAAGGCTGCAATTTCATCTTGCAGCATCATCTGTTCATTCCCGCCCACAGCCAATTTTATTTTCCCAAACCATAGCTTCAATTTCTCAATCCTTTCCCTAAGGGCTCTCAGTGATCTCTTCACTTATAAGGAAACTGAGGCAGAGACAGGGCAAGAAAATCTTCAAGGCAAACAATTAGTGGTGAGACAAGCCTCTGGACTAAACGATATGGTGCTCTCCCCCACAAGGCTGCGCTTTGCATCTGCGAACATGAAATTTACTATGTTTTCAGTTGACTGCGTTACCATAACGGGAGAATAGATCTCGGAATCTTTTTAACAATATGGTATGACTTGCCCTTTGCTCGAAACGATCCAGAAAGTTGCATTTTTAAACTTTTTTATAAGACCGTTATGGAAAAGTTTCCTGTATGAGCAATGTCATCCTTTCAGATCCTAACTGAATGCAGATAAAGCTCTTATTTGGTAATGCAATGATTTTAGATATAAAATACAGGAATCACTTTATCTAAACCTGGTAGCTCATGTTATTTACGATACCCTGCCTCACTTTCTGGGTAGACCTTTAGGTATTAAAATAGAAAGGTAGAATCCAGCTGCCACAAGTTCTGGCCATCCTGACACAACTTGTAGGAGTCTTGTTCATCTTTTATGAATTCATTTTCTCTCTCTAGCTCCTAATATAAGTGTAGGCAGTATTTGTTTCTGTCCTCTTTGTTTTTTGTTTTGTTTTTTGCTTTCTTTTATTTTTTTTAATTTTAATTTTAATTTTTTTTTTATATTATGTTAGTCACCATACAGTACATCCCTGGTTTCTGATGTAAAGTTCCATGATTCATTAGTTGCGTATAACACCCAGTGCACCATGCAATATGTGCCCTCCTTACTACCCATCACCAGCCTATCCCATTCCCCCACCCCCTCCCCTCTGAAGCCCTCAGTTTGTTTCTCAGAGTCCATAGTGTCTCATGCTTCATTCCCCCTTCTGATTACCCCCCCCTTTCTTTATCCCTTTCTTCCCCTACCGATCTTCCTAGTTCTTATGTTCCATAGATGAGAGAAATCATATGATAGTTGTCTTTCTCTGCTTGACTTATTTCACTTAGCATTATCTCCTCCAGTGCCGTCCATGTTGCAGCAAATGTTGAGAAGTCGTTCTTTTTTGATAGCTGAGTAATATTCCATTGTATATATGGACCACAACTTCTTAATCCAGTCATCTGTTGAAAGGCATCTCGGTTCCTTCCACGATTTAGCTATTGTGGACAATGCTTTTTTGCTTTCTAAACAAGAGACTCCTGGGTAAATGCATTTGGAGTGAGGTAGGGCACTGGAGAGGGGGGAGCTTATTTAGTAATCTCTGGATCCTTCTCCGTAGACATTTGCTTCCTTCCCCCAGGTGCAAATAGATGGTGTAAGTGAAGCAAGGCTGAAAATGGAGAATCACCATCACAATGAACCACTGGGCCTGTGTGTGGTTTATGTGTTAGCACTTAGGAACAGAAGCGCAGATTACACAGAAGGCCAATGCTCTATGAGGAATTACAGAACAATAATCCCTTTGCCTAGAACAGTATACCTCCTACAACATACACACCTTATTATTAAAGTTTTGATCTTCTCTTCTTCAATCTACGCCTAGTCCCTAATTGCCTAATTATATATTACCTAATTATATATTGGTTGCATCTACTCAAACTCAACCAGTCTAACATCTTCTGCAAATAACCTCCCTTGTTAATATGACCCATCTCTCCACTATTATCTTTCCAGCTATACTCCTCAAATTATTCATTCCACATAACACTGGCATTGATTTTCATAAAGCATCACTTAGGTAATGTTATCCTACTGTTCTAAACCCTTTGATACTGAGAACTTCCGGTAGATTAAAGTTGAAACTCCTCACGCTGACATTAAAAGCTCTTATCTCACCCTACATTTGTTCACCTGTCACAATTCTAAGATTCAAGCAGCAGAAGACAATTCTAACCAGTTAAAGCAGAAAGGGCGTTTGTTGAAAGAAATCATTGGGTTTCCCACAGAATCCTTGTGGAGGCAAGAGAACCTGGCTCGGAACATAGGCATGAAAGAAGAGAACCCAGGAAGGCCAAACCATATCCAAATCATGCAGCTGAACTATCCGAGGGGCACACCGGTGCCTCCACTACTGACCACTGCATGCCACAGCCTGCTACCTCCGGCCTCCAACATTGCTAGGTGTCAACATTGACTGCGCTGCCATTGTCACCACAGTGAATGGGTGTGGCTGTCTCCACTGCCAGAATGGAAGTCTCATTACAGAGGCAGTTAGCTCCTGATTCCAAGTCTCAGATAAGTCCTCTGCCTGGTCAAACGTGTATGCCCTATCTTTTGTTGCCAGGGGCTGAGAAGTAAGTATCTAGACTTTCCAACTTTTATAGAGAAGTAAGGTCTGCCCCCCCGCCAATATTCATATTTGGGGATTCTCCAAACATGGGAAGGGGATTCAGATGCCAGGGAGAACAGAAAATACACACACACACACACACACACACACACACACACGCCCCCAGGCATGCACAAGAGAGCATCTTGGCTAACTAATGACCTAACCAAACCATTAGCCCATTAATCTATGGTGCATTCAATCATCTGAAGTAAATCCTATTCCTCTTTACCTTCACAAATCATTAAATTAATTATGATTATGCATATTAAAATACCTAGTCTATCACCAACAAACAGTAGTCTCTAATTCATAAATAAGTACTACTTCCATTCCAGTTAAAATGCTTTTCTATCTCTAAATCTAAGGCTCCATATCCTTATCTCTCTATCTCCACATCCAACCTAAGGATTTGTTGAATCCTACTTTGCCCAAGGAGTTATATCTCTGAACACTCCAACTCAGTGTTAGCCATCTTTTCCAAATTCCTTTGCTTTTAATCTATATCATTCCTTTTGCTGTTTATCATTTATATTGTCACACCATTAGCTATCATTTCATGTCGTTTTATATCCTCAGATAGCAACCTTCATGACAATAAAGACCATGTGCTATAATTCTTTGTATCAACTCCAGCACATATCATCCTATCTTTGGGAGGGTAAGCACATAATAAATGGTTACTGATTGTCTGTTCTGCCCCTGAAGTAGGTTTTAAATTAAATTCTTAATCACTCATGTCCACATACTTCTTCATTCATATAAGAGGAAAAGTGTAGAAAATATTGGGGTTTTAAGTTAGCTGATTTCCTGTTAATTGAGGCATTATCATAATAAGCTTCTAGAATAATTTTGTTCTCAAATAACTTTTTTTTGTTTTAGTTTAAACCATGTAACAGAAGTGCTATAAGACATAAAGTGAAAGAATTGACAACAATAAGTTTATCAGGGCCAGAAATGCCATGATAAATAAAAAGAACTCAAGGCCTCTTATCCTGAGTAGAATAGGAGCTGCCAGTCACCCAAATAAATCACCCACCACTCCCTTGCCACTGGCTCTTACTGTTAGCTTCTGACATGCTTAAGTCTGTCCCATCTAAATCAACAAAAGCACTTTCTTGACAGTTCTGTCCTTTTGCAGGATGACACTGTCCCTCACTCTCCTTCCTTTCACAGCAATGATCTTTAAAAGTGGAGCTCATTCTCACTGTCTTTGTATCCTCAAACCTATATACAAGCTAGCCCCACTATTCCATTTAGCCTGCCAATATGGAGTTCACCAGGTAGCTTTCATTTGCTAAATCCAGCGCACCTTTTCAGAACTTACCTAAATAGAACCACTAGGTATAATCAGATAAAATGACCACACTGACATTTTTTTCAAGATTTATATATTTCATTTAGAGGGGGTGGGGGAGGGGCAGAGGGAGAGGGAGAGAGAATCTTAAGGAGACTCCGTACTGAGCGCAGGGCCCGAAGCTTGGCTCCATCTCACCACTCTGAGATCATGATCTGAGTGGAAACCAAGAATCTAGTGCTTAACCCACTGCACCATCCAGGCGTCCGGCCACACCTACTTCTTAAATACAAGTCTCCTCCTTAGCTTTCATATCACTTCTTTCCCAGCTCTCTGTCTTCGTCTCTATTCTTTGAAAAAAATTTAAAAGTCTTCCTCTATTTTAATCCCTCTGTTTAATATTGGATATTCTCCATACTGTACATTAGAAATTGATAATCTTATACATGTATCAAATCAATACATTGTACACCTTAAATTTACACAATGTTACTGTCAATTATATTTCAATGCTGAAAAAAATAAAATAAAATAATTGGATGTTCTCCAAATGATTGACTTGTGCCTTATTCTCCTCTTATTTATATATCTGAATCCCCCCTCACTTTTAGCTTCTTTATAGGAGAAGCTGCTTTACCTAGGAGAGCCACTGCTACCCAACACAGAATACTCCCTGCTTGTCCTGTTTTGTTATAATGAAACTGATAATAATCTTCCTCCACGATTTCTGATATAAAGTCATGTCTTACAGTGACTATCACCTATAAGGTAATGACTCAAATCTAGATTTCCATCCCAGATTTCTCTCTAAAGCCCAAGTCATATATTCAACTGATTTTTGTTGTTGTTGTTAAAAATGTAATATGCTTCTGACAACCACAATCTTGTCCATGACCTGCAACTCCAGAATAAATACACCTCTTGTACTGCCTTCAGATCAGACTTTTGTCAAATACTGAATCCTGCCTAGAAAGCAGAAAAAAGCTCCGATGCTCCACAATCAAATCGGTTTTGCTGCACGGGCCCCTCCCAGGTGTGCTGCAGACGAGAGCAGCAAGTGGCAATGCTGTTTCTACTGTGACAGGGAGCCTGCTGCTGGGTCAGACAAATTCAGACCTAGTTTTGAGTTGGTTTCAATTCTTCAGTTCCTACTTTCATAAATAAAGTGGCTATAATAACATTCCTAAGGAGATATAATAACAACATATCTAAGACGACTTGGGGGTATAATCCAAAATGGCATATAAATTTCCAAGCTACACTGTATTTTGAAAAGTTACTACTCTTTCCTTCATGTTTTGCAGGAAATTATGTTTTATCTGAATCTCCTTTTGGAAGATAGCTATTAAGGCAGAAACCGGGCACTTACACTCAATTTTAACTAAAATGCATTTATATTTGTTCCAGAGTCCTGTTATTTTTGTCATGGGGTAGCATTTTTTCTTTTTTTAAAGATTTTATTTATTTTAGAGAAAGAGAGAGAGCTCAAGCAAAGGGGAGGGGCAGAAGGAGAGAGGGAGGGAGAGAATCCCTAGTGCAGAGTGCAGAGCCAGACAGGGGGCTGGACCCCAGGGCCCTGAGATCATGACATGAGCTGAAATCACGAATCAGACACTAACCGACTGAGCCACCCAGGTACCCTGTGTAGCATTTTTTTCTAATTACATTTATCAAGTTTGTAAGATGTTATAAGTAATAAGGTTATTTTAAACCCTTGAGAGTTTAACCTTTTTAAATCTATTTTGGGATGCCTGCATGGCTCAGTCAGTTAAGCATCTGCCTTCAGCTCAGGTCATGATCCTGGGGTTCTGGGATCGAGTCCCATGTCGGGCTCCCCATTCAGAGAGGGAGTCTGCTTCTCATTCTGCCTGCTGCTCTCCCTGCTTGTACTCTCATGCCCTCTCATTCTCCCTCTGGCAAATAAATAAAATCTTTTTAAAAAATAAAACAATCTATTTGAGCACTTTAAGGACTTTTTATCTAGCTTGCCTATAAACATTCATCAGAATTAATTACGAGCAATTCTTATGTCCTGTGTTGTCTTGTCTAGGCACCTGAATCCGGGCAGTTAGAGGTTCATTGACACAATGACTACTCGCACAGTTCGGTGGTGCTGTCTTGATTTGTGCTCATGTTTTACCCACAACTGTTTCTGCATAACCAACACAATGTCAATACAATGAAAAAGGCAAATCATGTCTGAATATTATTAGGAAAATTGTCTTGACCTAGCAGACCACCTGTAACCCTCTCAGGGACCTTCAGTGCTCTGCCAACAGCATTTGTAGAACGGCTGCTCTCTGGCACAAAACCCTGAAAGCCAGCCATACCGACCACTCCAGAAACCACAATGCAAGTGCAGCTAATCAGTGATGGCCACGAACTTCAGCAAAGCACGGAGAGTTTGCCAACACTTTACCATGATTTTTATATAGCATTTCAAATCAAGCATGAATAAGATCACTTCCCACAACTATAGATACTCTTTCTTCCTGAATTCCCAAGATACGTATCCCATTCCTTTCATGTCACCCTTGCCACACTTTCCCTTACATGTTAGTTACTGTCAACTATGTCTGTTACTTATTAGGTGAAGTTCCTTCAGTGCATGCTTACCAAGTTCTAGGATAGCATCTTCACTACGTATCTTGAACAGTCACAATCACAACTAACTTCTGTGAATGTTTTTGAATTGACTTGTATAATTGGCAAAATGAAAAAGAATTAGGTCTATACCCCACTTAGTCCTTTATAGGGTGTTTCAAATACAATTTAACAATGTACATAAAAACTAAAACTACTTGGAAGAAAACATAGGAATCTGTCTTTGTGACCCTGAGTTAGGTAATCATTTCCTAGATAAAATTAAAAGCACAAGCAGCAAAAGATAATAAAATGGGCTACCTCCAAATTCAGACTCTTTTGTGCAGAAAAACCATACCATCAAGAAAATGAATCCATAGAATGAGAGAAATATTTGTGAAGCATGTATCTGATAAGATACTTACATGTCTAAAATATGTAGAGAACTCTTATATCTCAACAAGAAAAAGACAACCTAATTTAAAAATATGCTAAGGATCTGAATAGACATTTGTCCAAAGAAGATACACAAATGGTAAAGAAACACATGAAAAAAAATGTTCAATGTCATTAGGAAAATGAAAATCAAGCCTACAATGAGATACCACTTCACACCCAGTAGGATGCACAGACAATAACAAGTGTTGCTAAAGATGTGGAGAAATTGGAACCCTCATACTGTTAGCCTGAATGTAAAATGGTGCAGTTGCTGTGGAAAACGGGTTAGTGATTGCTCAAAAGGTTAAATATAGCGTGTACATACGGCCCAGAAATTCTATTCCTAGGTATATACTCAAGAGAAAGGAAATGAAATGTCCACACAAAAACTTGTGCACAGATATTCACTGTAGCACAATTCATAATAGCCGAAAGTAGAAACAATCCAATATTTATCAACTGATAAACGGTTAAACAACATGTGATATAACCATACAAGGGAATATTACTTAACAATTAAAAAAAATGAAGTACTAAGATGTTCAAGAAAATGAATGAGCCTTGAAAGCATTATGCTAAGTGAAGGAAACCACATGCAATCATTCATATATTGTACGAGTTTTATGATTCCATTTATATGAAATGCCCAGAATAAGCCAACATGTGGAGATAGAAAATAGGTTAGTAGGAGGACATTGGAGGGAAATGGGGAGTGATTCAAATGGTGTGGGGCTGATTTTATAAGAAAAAAAAGTTAATTTTATAAGAAAAAAAAATTAATTGCAGTGTTTATTGCACAATTCTATAAAAATACCAAAAAAAACCCCAAAAATACCCATTGGATTCTATACTTAAAAATATTATTCAGTACTCATCAAGCTTTTTGTTAGATGGACTATATCAATAATTATCAAACAAATATAACAGTATTTATATCTATCAGTATTTACTATATTAGAAACTAAAATGTAGAACATCAAAAAATACATAGAAGAATCTTCAGGAATAACTAATATTGTAAAACTAAAAAGGAAGTAAAATTTCATTCATTTTCATTTATAAACCAAATATATATAGTTTCAAGAGGCAGGTTCAAGACCTACTTTGACTATGTAACACTGGGCAAGTTACTTAACTTTCCTGTGCTTCAGTGTCCTTATCTGTACAACTGGAAGTTTGTCATTTAGATTCAATGTGAAAACAGTAAGGTTTAGCCCAGAATATTTTCTTCCAGAAATATACATGTAATGATACATTTTGACAGCTCTAAACATTTGGTGATCACAGGCATATCTTTCACAACCAAACAAAAATATATGACACATCATCCAACTGGAAACCACTGATGATGCTCAAAACCCAGTTCTGCATTTTATTTTATTTTTTTTATTTTAACGTTTTTTTATTATATTATGTTAGTCACCATACAGTACATCCCTGGTTTTTGATGTAAAGTTCGATGATTCATTAGTTGCGTGTAACACCCAGTGCACCATGCAATACGTGCCCTCCTTACTACCCATCACCAGTCTATCCCATTCCCCCACCCCCCTCCCCTCTGAGGCCCTCAGTTTGTTTCTCAGAGTCCATAGTGTCTCATGCTTCATTCCCCCTTCTGATTACCCCCCCTTTCTTTCAGAATTGATGGAGAAATAAAGACCTTCCAGAATCGCCAGTCATTGACCAATTTCGTAACCATGAAACCAGCCCTACAGGAGATATTAAGGGGGGTTCTATAAAATTAAAAAGGCCCCAAGAGTGATACAGAACAGAAAGTCACAATCTATAGAAACAAAGACTTTACTGGCAACATGGCATCATTAAAATCATATCTCTCGATAATCAGTCTCAATGTAAATGGCCTAAATGCTCCCAGTTCTGCATTTTAATATCTGCACTGCCTTTTCTTAAATTCTAGGAAGAATTCCAATACAAACATTTTGGGCAAGAGGAAGAGACGTATATCCTCTCCCATACTTCCTAGCTTCATGGTAAGGAAACTGTCTAAATACAAATTTATGACTCATCTCTCCCCACCCTGACGAAACTAAAGTTTAAAGGAATTGAGAAGATAAATGGTCCCTCACATAAAGTAGGGGAGGGAAAACTAACCTGGGGCAACAAAACATTTGTTTGTCATTACTACATTGCGGTATCCTGGAAAATGACCAGAACCTCATTCTACAGTCTGCCTAGAAGGACCACTGTCTGTTTTCTGCCCCTTCCTTTGTCAAACCCCTCCTCCCAATGCTTTGGTTCATTTTCACTGAGGGTTATTAGCAATATTAACTTTCCATGGTAGTCCAGTCAGGTGCCCAGCAGAAGGCACAGGAGCAGGTAGGGAGCTGCGAGAGGGAGGAGAAAGACACCCAGACTAGGAGGGGGAGAGTGGGTCATGAATTTGTAAGAACTAATTTGTCTAATATTCGGTAACAAAAGGAGCGCGTCTGTGTCGTGCATTAATGCAGCATCAATCACTGAGTAACTGCTCGACACACATAATGAGAATATTCTCTGGCCAGCTCCATGGTCTGTACAGACAGCTGGGGAGATAATAACCCAAATGGAATTTTTATTTTAATGCAACTCCCATCCTTTAAACACAAAAGTGAAACAGATTAAAGTTGGTAAAAATGTAACAGCCTTTCATAAAAGCTTAGTGTGATAGCGTATTTATTCCAGCAGTAATGCCTAAAGAGCCTGAAACATCTCCACTTGATTGTTGGGATTCTCCAGTTTAATGGCCCTTTTCTTTTAATTCATTATGAGTTGCTTTAGTCTTTCCAGTGGTTGTGTCTAATAACGTTGGCTCATCTGATTATATTTCAGTCAGGTTTTTTTTTTCCCACCCTTTTTAATTTCTCTCTCTTTTTTAAAGGATGCTTGGAAAGCTTTACTTTGTTCAGAATAACTTATTTTCAAATCAAAATTATACCCACATTGATACTTACATGAAATATTTAACATATATATTTACAGCCACATTGCATACACAATCATTGAAAAATAAATGACTACAAAAATTCACAGAAGCAGGTGTTATATTTAAAAGCAGATCAGCTTCATTGCAACAGAAATTTAGGTCATGTGTTAGCGAAAAAAAATTCCCTCTTTACTATTTATTTTCTCCACTTGGAAAAACAAAATCTAGACAAAAAAGTGGGATTTTTTTTTCATTTGTTAGACTATAGCAACTCCTCTCCTAAAGACAGCTTAAAAACAAATTTGAAAATAAACAGGAAAATAGCTTTTGACATTTAATGATTTTCTAAAAAATAATCAGCAACTAGGAAATCTACCTGAATTCTTCTAAATGTAGGTCATGAGACACAATGAAATCAGTGTATTAGGGCATTCACTGTGTTGTCACTACCAGAAATAATGAACTCCCCATGCCAGAGCTATTTCTAAAGAACAATTTTAAAATGGTAACGAGGCCGAGAGGAAATATGAAATATAGTGAGCCTAACAATGACAAACAGAAGGAAAAGAATTTAATGAGGTCAAGTTGAAAATATAATTTAAGATAAAAAGCCTCATTGAACTCTGCCTGCTGTTCTACGACAACAGAATGATATGATCAGCTTCCTTGATATCTGGTACAGATTCCAACTCGAGGAAGCTGCTTTGCATGAAGAAATTAAATACAAAATGCCTGTGTTAATAACAAGTAGAACTACAGTATTTTATAATATTTGCTTTACTGTTTTAGAACTGAAATAATTTCTATAATATTATTCATTTTTAGATCTATATACCATAAGGCTGCCAGAAATCCTTAATATCTTTACATGAATTGATACAGATATTTTGGCTAATTTTTTTGTCTTAAACCCGAAACAAATCTCAGTTAATCAAAGAACCATGAAACACATGGGCTGATTTCATTGCAGTTAACTGGAGTAATTGCTAATGGTTCTAATAATTGGTCTATATTTTCATGGCAGGTTTCTAATTTTGTTTTAAAGTAGTTTCAGTAATAAAAATATCATTCTCCTTACAACAAAATACCCCCCCAACACACACACTAAAATTGTGAGTCTACTTTTCCCTTAAAGAATCACTAATATGCATGCACTTGTATCCCACAAGCAAAGAAGTAATGGTTAAATTTAGTTTTCTGCAGTCCATGTTCAAAAAACAGTGTGTTTTCTTACACCAAAATATAAAATTCACTATAATATTGAACGTGCTCCTCTAACTCTATACCTCTTCAATCTCTTTTGAAAATACTGCTTTAAAGAGAGATACTTGGTCAGACTTCTCCAAAAAAACAGCTGGGAATTGAATCAGAAGCTTTTGATCCCAGCCTGCAATATGGCCCCCAAGGATCCCTGCCTCTTGGTGTTTGTGCCCCTGTGTAATCCCTTCCCACACTGGACCAGGGTTGTCTGTGTTAATAACAGAATACGGCAGAAGTGATGGTATATTATTTCTGAGATGACTTTATAAAGACATTGTAGCTTTGTCTTAGTTCACCTGCTTTCTCTCCTAGGCCATTTACTCTAGGAGAAGTCAGCTTCCATGTGGTGAGAGCAGCTTTACAGAGAGGCCCATACGGCAGGAAACTGAGGTCTCCAACCAACAGTCAGCGAGAAACTAAATCCTCCTGCCAAGAGCCATGTGAATGAGGTAGAAAGTAGATTCTCTAGCCCCAGTCAAGCTTTCTGATGACTGCAACCTTATACTACGTCTTGCCTACAACCTCATAAAGACACTGGACATGAATTACCCAGCTAAGCTGCCCCCAGATTCTTCACCAGAGGAAACTGGGTGAGATAATGTGTTTGATATTTTAATTTGCTAAGATATGCAGTGATGGGTCACTAACACAGTTCTTGCTAGCATCCTGTAACCAAGAAGACTTAGTATAGTGCTAAAGAGAGTGCCACATTTCCATTGCCAATAGACATGTTATTTGTCTAGGGGACTGGAAACGGTCCAATTTCGTTAATATAGCCATTATCTAATAATGAGTATGGATGATTTTTTTTACCTTTCTCAATGCAGGGCTATGCCTACACAGGCTGTATAATCAAAACCAAACCAAATAAAAATGACTGATCGACTGTGACCCATGCATTTTTATTGCATCCACTTTATAAAGAATCATTTGACTGCTATGCAAAATGGAAAATCAAGGCCATAAGAATTTTACCTTAACCTTTATATTCTGTTTAAGTTTGTAATGCTTATCTTCAGACATTGCTTGGAGACCTCACTAATTTTGAGATTCTCGAGAATCGGAATAGTTGGCACTGGATAAACACTAGGTAAATGAACAAATTAAGGAATTCACTGAACTACCAGGTTATATTTTACTATTGAAGTGAGATGTTTAAACAAAAGATCAGAACAAATATCATTCAATCCTTTCTAAATAACCAAATTACACACACACACACACACACACACACACACACACACACACACACACACTATAGCCACATATCTAGATGTGATATATTTTCCGAGAGAATAAGGTTATAGAAAATCTCTTCTCCATTTATTTTCTAATTATACACACTCATCTATGTCACATTAGCAAGAAACTATAAAGACTGAGCATAGGAAGAGAATGAATCTTGAGGCCTCGATGAAGTCATCTATGGTGGTAGCTCAGCATCCTTCATGGTCTTGGTATGGTATACTCCAGGAGAGGACTGGGTCAAAGATGGGTTTAACTCTATTGGATCCCAAGGAATGACTTCATTCTCATCCTGGAAGTTAACTAAGGAAACTGAATTCTGGGATCACAGTCATCTGGTAAGTGTTTATGAGAACAAAGGCATGGCTCAGACAAAGAAGAACAGAAACTGTAAAAACTGAGATGAGATGATAATTATTGTATAACAACATGACAGGCTACGAAACTGCTCCGAGGTTCCTCCGAAGAACCCACATACTTATCAAAACCCAGAGGCAAGGCTCCATTGTTCCTCCAGCTTGTTCATTCTTGGTGTTCTGAATGCTATATGCCATCCCTAAATCCACAAGTCCCTGTTGAGAGCTGAGAGAAGGCAAAGTTGGAGGACCCATACTGTTTGGCATTAGGTAGTCCAGTAACCATACAACTTTTTTTGGTTATATTGCCTTTCTTCTTTGAGGAACACAGATCTGACCTGGACAGCCTCTTTTTTGGGTACTGTTTAAGAAACTGCAAAGAATGAGCATAAACTTACAAATTCTTAACTACTTCTAGGGTCAGATTTGCATATATAAGAAGAGATGATGTTCTGGCCAGATCAGTCACAGGACTATCATGTTCAATTGTCCTTTCCAACAGTTCCCTGTATATTGTCTTATTTTCTGGAAAAGAATCCCAGACTGGTCTTTGCACCAAGTTAGCCACGGATTGGACTGGACTGGGGTGTGGGAGGCAGTATCTGATTCAAGAGTAACCAATCCCTGAGCTGGCTGATGACCTATAATGGTCACTACAAGAGCGGTGCATTATTTTTCTTTCCCAAAGCTTCAATTTATCAACTCTTCTTTCTTCCTCCTTTCTGTATCTCACATGTCAAGATGAACCAACCCTTAGTTGACACACACATTATTCAAGGGGATGCTCTGTAGAATTTGGCATATTATTGGCCGTATTTGTTGAATTTAAGGGCAATGGATTGTATCTTTGCATAGGCATGCTATAAATACTGCTAAATGAGAGTTGTTGAATTGGAAGGAATACTTCCTTACTCCTTAATTTGCATATGATATATAATCCTTAGAAATAACTATAATTCTTTTTAAAAGAATATATTCTCTATGCCTTATCCTAAAAGTAGTTGTTATATAGACCAAAATGCTATCTCTGAAAGGAACTCTTTTAATTCTTTTTTAAAGGTTTATTTATTTATTGGGGGGGGGGCAGTAGTGGAGGGAGGGGCAGGGGGAGAGGAAGTTCCAAGGAGACTCTGTGCTAAGTGCAGAGCCTGGCATGGGCTCGGTCTCACAACCCTGAGATCACAACCTGAGCTGAAACCAAGAGTTGGATGCTTAACCGACCGTGCCACCCAGGCACTCTGGAACTCTTTTATTTCAATTAACATTTTAATAGACCATCACTATCTTATTTTAATTAAAATTCTCTGCATAAGTGAATACAAGAGTAAAAATATAAAAATATGACCAGAAATTCGATACCTAGGTAAGGCTACCACATTGGTTCGGTTAGGACATCAGAGTCATGTTCATAGTTTACTTCTCCAGGAAAAATAAATAAGCAAACACACTGGACATATTAGCTCCGTGTTTTGCTGACTATTGTGCCTTTCCCACCATTGAGCGAAGAGAGGTGCATAAAGTAATATTAGCCTCTTTATTCTCAGTGTTGTAACCCAGTGAAAAAACTAATATCCTCGGCAAACATTATAAATATGTTTTATTGTATACTAAGGAGTGTTTGCATATCTTAAAATCTTCAATACCTTCCTTCAGCAGCAAAACAAATCAGGTCAGACATCGTTAATTAGCTTTTCAAAAACTCAATAATTAACCTAGCTAAGAATTATTGCTCCTTTTATCAGATTATTTTAATATATTATATGGAGTACAATATTTGTGACATACAATAACATAAAGTGGCGGCGAACAGGCACAGTTATTATCATGACGGTTCTGTCTCTAACGCCTCCTTTGTCAATATACAAAGCTGCTTTAGATGTGTAAATGAATCCTCCGCTGTCACCAGAGTACTGTATAAACAGTAGACTTGCACACAAAATACCTTTATATTTAATACGTTCATATTTTCATTTTTACCTAATTAGTGTTTTTTTCCAAGAACGCTCTGTCAAGATCATTAATGCTCATTTTTATTTTAAAATGTTAGGATAAAAATTCCGAAGCACATCAAAACCATGTTGCTGCTGTTTTTCAAAGAAAAGATTGTCACACACAGGATTGAAAGAGTCACGTATATAGACTTACAAATATATGTAGTTTGAAAAAAAAATCTTATTAAAATGGTAGTTTCTTTTCAGGATGCTGACAAATTTAACTGATCTAGAACACAAGGTTACAGTTTCAGTGACAGGTGAATTAAAGGAAAATCAGATATTCTATAATCAATGATTTATCTTTTCTCCTCTTCTTTAACCAAAGAATTAAATCCAGCCCCAGTTAGTCGAGTTATCTATGATGTGCAAGGCAGACATGATCCATTGTGTACCCACTGTGAGTGACAGCATGAATGACAGCCTTTGCCAGTCAAAGCCGTGATAAGGACTGGGTTCTGAGAGAAGCTCCTACTTGAGAGCCATCGGCATTGTCCCAGCCATCACTCTGGCAGCAAGGCTGATTCTGAGATAAGAAGGTGATGGTACTGAGCTTATTTCACAGAAGGATCTCGGCAAACTAATCAGTGCCATCTGCATTTAGAACAACAGTCATTAATTTGGCTTTTCTTTCTTCCTCTCGCTCTTTCTTTTTAAAAAACTTTTCACCGAATGCTTCCCAAGCTTCATTACGTTTAGTGTGCTACCAAAGACAGACTCTAGGTATTCAAGAGCAAACAAAACCACAGACAAAAAAAACAAAAAAAAATCTGAGAATAATGAAAAAGCGCAGCAAGGGAGCCTGTGAAAAATTCTATTCTGACTGATTCCAATTGGTGAGATGCTGGTAAAGGCCCTGTTGTAGGCTCACAGAGATTCAAATGCGAATTAGGAGGCAAAGGTCTGATGGAGTCTTCCAGAGAAAAGGATGGCCTTTGCCCAGGAGGTGTGCATAAGTGAAAACAGTAACAAAAAAACTACCAATAGAGTGCTGAATACACAGCTGGCATTATGGGTCCCTGTCAGCAACCTGAAAGCCCAATGGAATTAGAGAGAGAGGGAAATTTCACTTTGAACAAGGGTTGTGGAATGTTAGTTGTCCAAATTCTGAGTCTGTTTGTGTCTGACCCAAGATAACTAGGTATGAAAAGTGCATCCTGGTAGAGCCAACCGAGATTCTTTGGGAACCTTGATACTTAGATCAAAGCAGAGCAAAATATGATAAACCAAACAGATTGCGATATGCTTTCCTTCTCATATCTCTTCATAAATATGGACTCTTGAATTTAAACAGTGAATGCTCAGTTGTTAATGAGAACTACAGAGAGCAGAGCTCTCCCCGGTCACAAAACAGCAGTGTGCTCCATCACCTGGCAAAGCAGAGGTCCAGATGGGGTCTTCCCCAGGTTCTAGGTGGGGAGCAGTAGCGAGGGGCAGCAAGAAGCTGCTATGCTGGCACACGTGGCTGTCAAGAAGGACGGTTTACAGGAAGACCTGCACTGCCTCTCCACACCTGCAGCATGAATCCCCGAGACCCATGCGTTCCTGTTGCAGAGCTTAGCCCACTGATACTAAACGGTTCCAGAGCAATCTGAAATCCAGTGAACACATCCTCCTCCAGAAGTGTGGATTCTCTCAATTTCGGGTTAAGGACAAAGGAGCCATGCGGTGGTTTAGAGGCAAAGGCTTTGAAGTCCGTTTGTCAGGATCTGAGCTCCAGCAACACCACTTTCTAGCTATGTGTCTTTGGCAAATTTGAGTAACGTTACTTTATTGTTGCCCCAGTTTAATAAAATGGGGATATTCGTGTTTTTTTTTTCAAAGACTTCATTTATCTATGTGACAGAGAGACAGCCAGCGAGAGAGGGAACACAAGCAGGGGAGAGGGAGAGGAAGAAGCAGGCTCATAGCGGAGGAGCCCGATGTGGGACTCGATCCGGGAACGCCGGGATCACGCCCTGAGCCGAAGGCAGACGCTTAACGACTGCGCTACCGAGGCGCCCCTAAAATGGGGATATTGTTAATAGCACTTACTTCTCAAAGGGTTACTGTAATGATTAAATGGGTGAATCAATGTAAAGCATTTGAGACAGTAACGGCTCACAGTAAGTTCTCAATAGCTATTTCACTATTGTGGTAGTGATGGTTATTGTTGTTATTATTAGTATTATTTCATGTGCTTCAGATCAAGGAGTTAGACAAACTTTCCTTCCTGGTTCTCCCCTACCCCAATTTCCACTTCCAGACCACTTCTTTATCTGCCTCTTGCAAAGCTTGCTGTTCTGCCCTCACTACCTCTTCGGAGTTATTGTTCCTCATTTCCTGGTCATTTCCCTTGATTCACAAATGATTTTAGCTCTAGCCTCTGTCTTCCTCATTGTACAAAGTATAGCCAGTCTTGACAACTTCATCGTCAATTGGGATAATCCTTCCAATCCTTCCAAAACCAATCCTCTGATTTTTGAACTCCTTATCTCAGACAATCCTGTCCAACACGTCAAGCACCCTTTCTCCTGGTCACAGACATGACTTCATCATCATGAGAATCTGCACCCTCTCCAAATCTGAAATGCAAACATTCCACCCTGGGTTCTCGGTTTCCTTTCCTCTTCTTACTTATTCAAACAGTATTCTTCTCAGAACATTAGATCCTTAGGGCATTGGACCCGCTGAGTTTTCATCTTCCCTCACCTTCCTCCTGTCTTCACTTCTTCCACAACTTACAAGCAAAAGTCCGTTATTGTAATCACAGCTTCAATCAACTACATTCTTTCTCTCTTCCTCCATTGTACTCTTCTTGCAAAACGCAAATTCCAGATGAGCACAACCATCCGGTTTCTTACTGTGCATTCCTGAGTAGTTGAATGTAGCTGGAGAAAATTATACAACCAGGCATACTGTTTTTACTTCAACTTAATCACCTTATGTCTCAAATGGGCTCTTAACACAACTTGGCAATTTTTCCGTGTTTCTCCATTAAGCTCAGTTCCCAACATCTGAGATGACTGTTTCATATATTATCCTCTCCTGTCCTACCTGAACTCTTTGACTCACTGCTAATTGTCCCACCTCATATTTTACCGTGAAAACGGACATCACCAGATGTCGAGTTCCTTACGGCCTGATCTACAAACTTAACTTATGTAACCACAGATCTTCTCTTTTTCCCTCCTTTTGTATTTAAGAAATGTAAATATCATAACTTCACAAGTGCTTAGATTCCATTTCAACTTCTTTCAAGCTCTTTACTCCCATTTCTAATTTAGATCCAACAGTTTCGGCCCTTCAAGTCCACAAACATTTGGGGGAGGGGGTTTGATTGTTTCTGGGTTTGTGTGGTCATTGACATATTTGTATATAAGCATGTTCATTTGTAAATGGCCTGATTGTGCTACTGAAGTAGAGGAAATGATTGAGAACACTGAAGACTCCCTAAAACAAAATAAATGAAATAGAGTCCAAACATACCTGCTGCTTCTCTGCTTTTCACAACATCTCAGTTCAAGTTCTCAAAGTTTAAATATCTCCTATATCTCACTGTGATTGGTTCTCTGCCCTGATTATACTTCTCAAAGCAGTTGGGATAATTTGCACTTTATGATGTTAACTGGTCTTTCCCAAACCCTGTTTTTCAGAGATGTTGAGCTTAAATTCACCTTAGCAATGGTGTTTTTGTTTTTTGTTTTTGTTTTGTCTCAGTTGGGATGGAAGCAAATAGCTACATTAAAACTTCACAATGTATTACGATTTAAAGCTGGATACTGAAAACTTTTTGATGATATAAGCAAAATGCAGTAACAAAAATATTTGGGGGGCTGATTTCTTGAAAGATTCTTGCAATAAATACATACCAAGTCATGTGGATGCAGAACAAAACAAAACACTTCCTTTTCAGAAATACAAAAGAGACTTATTCTGACTTTGAGAAATGTAAGAAAAGAATTTATTATAAATTATTTTGGGCTGCTGCATGGTGCTACTTTGCATGTATTTCTTTCATACCCACAATGACCAGAATAGTTCTTGGCTTTTATTATCCTAATAATAAGAATACTAACTAAAATTTACAAAAGCTCACTCCAGCATATTTAGCAATGTGCTAAGAGTTTACATGCATTTAAACTCTTTTAATTCTCTCATCAAACTTATAAAATAGGTACTAGGGCAAACAACAGGAAATTGTCTGCTTTAAAAAAAGCTGTATTTGACCTATAGACATGCAATTTTATATGATTTAACCTAATTTTAATATCCCCATTTTACAGATAAGGATTCTAAGGCACAGAAAGGTAAAGTTGATTACACAAGGTCATACCCAGTTCTGTATGGTTCAAGAACTGAAAAATTTTAAATGCAGATTAGTATCTCAGTAACACTTGAAACGTCAAGATAACTTTCTTTCTTATAATGGGGAAGTTTGATCAATGATAACTCTTGAGTTCTGCAACATTGGGTTATCAATGGTTCAATTCATTCAGATTTTATCAGATAATTCTTTGTACTCTGTCATCCTGAGTAACACTCATTATGCTAACTTAGAAGCATGGAGGGGAAAATGGTTCTTTAAACAACAGATAATAATCCTAAATTATTCATTGTTGCTGAAAATCACATAACAAAGGATTTTTAAATGGTCTAGCTTATCTCCTGAGAAAACCTGAAAAATCACATTATATCTCTGTATACCATAATCCAAGTTCTGGCTCCCAGGCAAAGACTGGCGCATTGCTATCAGGGGAAAATCAGGCATAAGGGAGTACAGAGGAGGATTTGGGGTTCATTTTCAGGAGTCAGGTCTAAGCAACTCGAGCAAAAACACTGTTTGACTTGAGTGATGGTTTAATCCACTAAAGTATTTTCTTTGCACAATGGTTTTATATGTTTTATTTTCTCATAAGTTTAATGGGGTTGGATTTGTATAAGCAGTGCCAGATGAAACAGCATTTAAGTACTTAAAGAAACAAAAAGGAATTTAATCAGCAATTAAGAATCTCATTTTGCCTGTTCTTAATAGTCATTATTTTAGCATTATTCTATGATTATCTTAAAGAAAAAAAGTGCACTTTAACACTACATGACTATACACACACCAAAAATGACAATAGATATATTCATTGTTGTGAACAGTTTGCTGAACTGACTTTTAAAAACACGATTAGGGGATTGATTAAAAGTGACTGAGATGGCTGAATTAACTAAGCGGAAGAAAAAAATTCACTAGCTCCCATGGGATTTGTAAACACATGCTCTTACAAATATATGCTCTTTGATGAACTTTCCTTTTTTAAAAGCATGATGTGGAGAAACTTCTTAGTGTATTAGCATACATAAAGTATGAGCACAGAATGTATAGTTATTAAAGTTGGCTTTAGCCATGGAAGAACACATTGAAAACCCATTCCTCTATTAAATACAGTCCCAATTACTTTGAGAGAATGAGTATGTAGGCAAACTGCAGGCAAACTAGGATTGCTCTAAGGGAGGTTCCCATCTCCGATGCCTCCCTAATGAATGAACATCAATCCAAACGACCAAATAGCTGGCAGATGATGCCGTCAAGAATATGAATACACAAGTAACATAAATTTACTTAGAGAAGAACTTTGAAGCTGAAACGGAGGTAAGGAGCAAGTCTGATATCAAAAAGGAAAAAATAATAATCTCAACTTCATCAAGTAGGTTCCGTTCTGTTTCACTCAGTCCATATTTGCTCAAAGTATAAAACCCGTTTGCAGACTCCGTAAAAGTGGCTCCTTAGAGAACTGTTGATAACACTGTAAGTCTTCACCTCTGGCAAAATAAGGTAACAAATCAGAAAAGCCTCACTTCTGGTCACAAAATAAAATCCACTTGGCTTTGCCTAAATGCTCTCCATGATGGTTTCCTGTCTTTCTTGGTCTCATAAGACTAATCAGATTTGTCTTCTCGGAGTCCTCAGATACCTTTTACTCTACCCTAAAAAGAATACTCTTACATGGAAATAGTTAAGTCTATCAACGAAAGCAGCACCATTCTCTATGCTGGTAAACTCTCAGGAACAACTGGGGCACACCTTTTTAGAGAACATCAAGGCAGGTATAAGCAGAACTTTGACAACTCACGTTTTAAACAAAGTTGAACTTTTTTATAACAAACCCCCCAAATGGTGGTTCTGTATTTTTAAGTGTGTATGTATTTTTAGGTATACATATGTACTTAATATCAGGTATAAGAGGTATAATTATATATATATATGTGTGTGTATATATATATATATATATATACACATACATATGAAGTTTTTTTCTGCACACATTTCAGCTAGTACACAGACATCAAATATCAAGGAACAGAAAACAATCTTACTGTGCATTTTGTATAACATTAATGGTTCTGATAAAATACTTGAAACAATCATATTTATCACTGGAATTAGATTTTGCTTTTAGATTTATTTTCCACTGCTCTTTTTAAATGCATAGCTAATACAGTTGGATAAACCTTCTTCCTGTCCTCTGAATCATATTAAATGCTGTTTGAATTCATAATCATATTTGCCAGATTCTTTTCATATTTGACTCATTTAGTACAGTTTTGTTAATATCAACCATGCCCTAGATTAGACCAAAAATAACACACATATGATTTCAGTAAACTTAAACAAAGACATCTGAATACAAAACTATGTATGAAGTGGATATGTGAGGTATCCCATATATGTATATTCAGGCTGTATACTCTCTCTCACACACACACACCCAACATAGAACAGTGTAACATTTTTTATACCCTAGCTACATACCATATGCTTTTCATTTTCAAAGATGATATCACTGAGAGGTAGTCATTGCTGAAGTGATTCTGAGCTCTGTACCCACAAGGAGCTAAAAGAAATAGTAGCCATTTCAACTTTAAGCCCCTAGCCTTATCCACTGGTTCAGGATGTGCTGAGAACTCACAGGCTTTTCACTGTTTAGCCTTCTCCTTCACAAACTGCACAAAGGTTTTATTCAAATTGAAGAGGCCTCTCAGTTTGATTGATGTTCACAGCCACGACCACTTTCCCAAAATTAAAGCCGAAGAAATGAAGTAGCACACGGTAACAGTGATAAGAGTTGCCCTTTAAATTTCAACAGATGTGCTACAGTTCAGGTGTCTCAGGTACAAAGGGAAAAGATTTAGCAAAGACGAAACATCAAAAGTGCAGAGAGGGGCCTAGGCTTTAGCATCATGGATTCATTGCACAAGGAATGTCCCTTAAGGAACAAGCCTGCAGGAGGTTATATGCAAGTTTTCTGGCAATCACTACTAGCTGAAGAAAAGAAAGGGACGCTAGGAATAGAAATCTGGAAATGGCCTGCACGATGCAAGAGCAATGCTGTACCTACCATCCCAATTTAGGAAAGTGGAATATGTACTAAAATTGGAAAGAAAAACTAACTAGAATATGTACTAAAATTGGAAAGAAATAAAAAGCCTTTTCTTTAATGGGAGAAAAGCAGGGGAAATAAGAGTATAGTGTGGCTGTACCTTCAAGAGAAACAGAAATTGCAAATGACCATATTTCCTTGGAGAGGAACTGACTGAAAAGGTAGGGATAGAAATAACTCAATTCAGAACTCAGGACCAAATAATACATCATTCAGTCTTGACTCTTTTCATTTTTCTGATTATATTCAGAACTTAATTAAAGCTTTTTGTCCATGTACTTTACCAGTATCTGAATATCCTAAGTTGTATAGTATATAAAGCCATTCCTTTTAGCAAATGATTATTTTACTATCTTCCTTTAAAAATTTCAAGTAGAGTCTGGTTTTGCGAGGAGGAATTCTTTGCATTGTCATTTTACAACTCTAAACAAGGAGGTATATTGCTGTATCTGGTGCAACTGGTTAGGGGTGTTTTGGTTTCATGGAGGCAAATGCACTGAGTAAAAGATAATTACATCACCATTACACTTGGCCCTAATCACAGGTACTTGGTTCTCAGGGAGCTTTCTGGTCCCCTGGCCCTTGCTGTCCATAGGATGTGTTGATCCCAAACCTTTTACTTGCTTTTGATCCTTTGTTGCTCAAATCTTCAAGCTTGACTTGGTGATGCCTATTGCCTGGCATCTACACAGAACAGTCTTTTTTTTTTTTTCCAAGTTGAGAGATTTTTTTGTTTTATTTTGTTTTGTTTTAAAAAGGCTGGTTGAAGAGAGATTTCATCACCATCACCATGCAAAATCATTCTTCTCGGACACTTGCATTGTATTCCTATGATAGGAATTTAAATCAAGATTCAACGGACCAAAATGAAAAAATTTCTATGTAGACACAGGCATTCAAACGGTAAACTAAAAGACTGCCATGCAGCGCAGCCCACGTCCAGGTGAAGGAGACCTAGAACAGCTCTCCAGAATTACACAAGGAATGCCATTTCACAAGTACAGCCAAGGCGGTCCATGTTTTTCCCTGAATGTGACCCTGAGTCAGCTCACCAACCAAGAGCTGGGAATTCTGAGGCAGGCACGAGCATGTGCTCTGTGTGCACATATATTAGAATAACACATGCTGATAAATCTGCTAAAATTTGACTTCTTTATTCACTGGTCATTTTTCTTAACATTACTCAAACTCATCAGTGTTTATGAAATCACTGGGGGAACAAGCCATGTGTGACTGACTGATACACAAACTAGGGAGTT
This sequence comes from Ursus americanus, assembly GCF_024610735.1. NCBI lineage: Eukaryota > Metazoa > Chordata > Mammalia > Carnivora > Ursidae > Ursus > Ursus americanus. Next base: position 34,044,754 of record NC_142151.1, on the reverse strand, counting down.
GTGGGGCAGGGGTCCCTCCGTCTGGTGTTGCCCATAAAATGAGGGTCATAATCTACATAGAACAGTATTTTTTTTTTTCAGGTTGAAGGATGTTTCAAATTAATGGCTGTGAGTTGTAGTTATAAGGGAAATTCAGTGGATCATCACCAGTACATGAGATTGAGTAGACTAGATAGAAAATATCAAAGTCCATCAGCTATGGTAATGGAAAATACAGTTAGGTAAACTGTGTGTGTATGTGTTGTCCAAATGTATTACTGCTGGTCTTGGTCAAAAATCTTTGAAAATCACTACTCATTGAACACTTATCCATGAAACTAAAAAGTCAAAACATACAAAATGGAATTATCCTAGAAAGCTTTTTAAATTTATTTGATAAAATAATTACTATACTCAATTTATTTAAGGCACATACACCTTAAACCTGCTCATTTCTTATCATAGTCTCTGTCCCATATGAGGAATAACATTGGCTAGAATGTCTTTTTTTGGATCACTTTGACTTTTTTTATTCACAATATCTAAATAAAAATAACACGAACTGAGACGGCTCAATGATTAAACTCTCTTGCAAATGGTCTTTGGCAGAAACTATAACTTGTGGGTCTTGAATACTGCTCAACAACTAAGTTTAGCTGATTCTCTCCAAGAGGCCTCTATCTCCTCTGGCTTGGCCTGGCAGTCAACCTCTTCCCTGCTGACAGGAGTTTGTCAAGCCGAGTTACCAAATCCTGGTCCTCTCCTCCTTACAATCCATCTCATCTAATTGCTTCAGAAACTCATTGTTACAATGTTTTTAAAATCAGTTCTTATAGTGTTTCTAAGAATTCAGTTAAAGAAAATAATATGCATGGAGATATTGTAATTGTAATCATTGATGCATACAAACTAATTTTGGTTTATTCTATTTTCAGAAAAATCTTCAAACTACATCAAGCTAAACACATTGGTACAAACAACTCATACAGAAATGTTTATTTCTAACAAGGTTTTCTAATTTTTTTAAAGTAAAGATTCAAATGCCACTGAATTATCATATAATGATATGGCATACAGATAAGGCCCCAAGCATTGGAATATTTATTTTTAAGATTACTATAGAGAAACAAAAGTAATAATCATGCTAAAATATTTGAAATATTATTTTGCAAATATTGACAAAGTACATTTATAAATATCTCCATAGCTGGTCATCACTTTAAAGACAGATCTGCTCTACTACGTTAACTTATAAAATAGATACACTAAAGGTGAGTTTCTAGACCAGTGCTGTTCCACAAAAATATGAGCCCAGTTGAGAGCCACATATATCATCTCAAATGTTAAATACTTGAGTTTCCACATTAAACAAAGTAAAGAGGGACAAGTGGAATTAATTCTAAGAAATATTTAACTCCAAATATTCTCATATCAACATGAAATGAATATAAAAATTAATAAGGTATTTTTATACTAAGTCTTTGAGATCGAGCAAATCTCAATTCAAATCTGTACTATTTTAATTAGTCGTATCATCATATGTATGTAGCTAGTGGCTACTATTGGAAAGCACAGATCAGAAAGGTAACTATTTGGATTTATAGGAATATTTACCATAAAGTTCCTTTAAGCTGGTTGGGAGATGCATCTATGTAAGCTGGTAAATGTGTTATAGTAATCTGTGTTTACAATGGGAAAATCATAGCATCCTTCCAGGGTCACAAGACAAAAAGTGCAGTTAATGGATGGATGACATGTTTTCTGATTAAAATGTGTTCTTCATATATTTGTAAAATTTCTACTCTTTCATAATGCTTCACAAAAAACATTGGAATATCCAGTTATTCCAATAGCTCAATAAGATGAACAACTACTGATTAAAATAGTAACCTCTTTCCTGAATTTAAAATATGGCCTAATTTTCAGAAACTTGTTTTGCATATAAATTTGCATAGATTTTTAAATAAAATATATCTATGAAGTGAGATATAAATAGTATAATAATTAAAGAAACATTTAAGAACTTACTGATACTAGCAAACTACCATGCAGAGGAATGAAAGAAGGAAAAATTAGATCATTTTTATTTAGGCACAACTTTTACTCAAACAATCTTACTAGGTTATAGTATATTGTGACATCACACTAAAAACATTAGCTGTAATAAAACTGTCCTTTTCTCAAATATTACTGAAGGTATAGTCTTATAACTAAATGCTTCAAGAAAGTTCAATTACAAGGATATGAATGTCCAAAATAGCTAAATACACAGAATTCAAAAGAAATAAACCTTAGTTGTTTTTTTTTGCAAAGAGTTACATAACTAAATTTTTGGACAGTGTCTTTATAACATACATTCTGTCTGAGATTAGTGTTATACTAACCCAGGTTAACTTGTCACTTCGTGTGTTATCTTTAAAATTAAAAAAATTAAGATAAATCACATCTCTATGAGATATTTTTGTAGCCAGAATTATTACCAAAATGAAACTAATTTATATCACTATAAAAATGTGAAGATAGTGTTTACATATTTTATGACTTATTACTAGAAAAGAGAAATTTGAATGTTTAAACTATAGCATTTGTTACTGTATTAGTGACATACTTTTTGGATAATAAATAATTTTATGACTGATTTAAAAATATATTATCATTTCAATTTGTATGAAAATTTATCATATTTTTCTTATTCTACAGCATGGCTCTGATTATTTCTTGCTTTTATTTGCCTGAACAATACAATAAGGAAACCTATCTCTTCATCTGGCAAAAAATATTACTTTTTCATCTTCTGTTTACCTTAGGAGCATTCAATTTCAATAGCTTCATTACTTTTAGACTTTATTCTATTTTATTGTTCCTTTATCACATGCATTTTAAAATGCCTATCAAACTCAACTAAAGGTCTTATGTAAATTTCAAGAATGGGCTCAATATTTTCATATAATACTAAGAAGCTAAAATATTTTTATTTTAAAAACTGACTTTGATCTTTCATTCCAATAACAATGAGGAATCATTTTATTTAGATATTTCCTTTAAGTCATACTCTATCCATAGAAGATTGTTCCAACACAGTCCTCCCATCAATTTAAAGCTGCAACTGCAATACAAATCTTGGGGGTAGAGTGCTTTATCCTTCCGGGCTTAAAAGAAATGCAATATTTTGATAAGATCCAGAAAGTCCGAAATAAAAGTAATGCAACCACTAATCTAGCCACCTTCATCACCAGTCAGACAGAGTGGAATGGGGAAACACATTTCTTTACCAGATTGGCCTTATTTGCCCTCTGCGATGTTTTTCAGTATGCTAGCAAAGCAATAGAGAACTGTTTTCAAGATTCATAAAAATATAAAAAGAAAATGATAAGACTTGGGATTCCTTCAAATAAAGATGTTTCTAATGATTTTAATAGTCAAACTTTTCAAAATTAATTTTTATGCAACATTTCATAACTGCATTCATTGTATAGGATGGGCTTCAGCTATACATTTTGGAGTTTATTGCTAGTATGAGTCTAAAAGTGCCCAAGAGGCAATCTTCAATGTCTAGGCACAAAAAGTTTTGGTAAATGACAGCACTGGTGGACTAGCCCCTGAGGTGTGCTATGAAGAACTAGTTTTAAATATATAAATTCAGACACTCTTGCAGGATGAAGAGGCATTACAGCCAAATCCACACATAAGAAGGTAAAATTCTAAGTTTTCCAACCAGCAATCCCATTATATTTACTCAAATTAGGAAATTATAATAATGCTAAAATATTCTCGGTGATAAGATCTCTGTTAAATTGAAGATTAATGTCTCCTTTATACATGTGATCACTGTCTTGTTCTATAATTATCTTCTAAGAAAATATGAGTCTATTTATGTATATTACAGTGATCAAAACAGATTAGCTTCCATTCGAAGAACCAAAACTAAAACCAGCAAATGGGCAAAGAAAGCAAAGGAGTAGGTGCTATCAGTTAGGTGAATATACAGATTACTGAGTAAGTAGTGAATCTGACTTGAATTTCTAGCAATTAAAGCATAGGAGATCTGGATTAGGTAGCTTTCATTTTGCCATAAGAAAGCATATAAAATCTGTCTACAGAAACAAACTGTTTCCTGGAAATAATGTCACAAAAGAGATTTTTTATGTAAGTCTATGTGTAAAGAACAATAAGTCTGGGCAATATTTTAAATTACAGTATTAACACTAGACCCAGAGATATTGTTATAATGATTCTATGGTTAGAAGCAGAAAATACACCATTAAATCATAACTCAGGGAAGGCGTTTCAGTGCTCCTGAGGTGAGGTGGTCCAGGCACATGGCTTTCTGATGATTGACCTAATTTAGTAAGAGAGCAGATGGAAAATTCAAACACTGGAGGGCAATTTATTGTTTATCTGCATAGTCCAGCACTTGTGACATAAACAGCAAACACTTTATTTTTATAAAAGTGCAAATGAGGGTTTTTCATCTGTTGTGTTTAGCTCATATTGGATTTTCCAGTATGTAAGAAAAATTTAAGAAACACACACTGAAAAGTGAAGAAAATTTTTTTATACTTAGGTGATTTGGGGGTATGATTATTGAAACTTGCAGAAGTTCTACTATGTATTAATTTTTTATTATAGAAGTGATATATGTTTATTATAGAAGTGTTAGAAAATGCAAACAAGAAAATTAAAAATTACATATATACATATCACAGATAACCACTGTTAATTTTTTATGAGATCTTGACACTTCTGTAGTTATATGATTATTTATTCTAATGAACTAAACTCACATAACCTAATGAATTTGTATTCACAGATTCATTCAAAGGGAGAGATGAGATTCCTCCTTTGTGTTTTCACTTCCTACTTAATGAAATTTTCACATGTTCAATCTCTAAAAACTATGCCAAGTCAACTATCTCATTGTTGACATCTGCTTGTCTCTGTCTCTGATTGCAGGCCAGCCTGAGGTCCGCTAGAAATACGCGTTGCTCCCTTCTGACCATGTTCCCAATTATTAGTTGCTATAAGGAAATCAACGTGTGATCAGGAGACACTCAAGGTGACGCAAAGGGTGTTTTGGCCTAACTGATATCCTCCATTCCCACAACATCCTGGAGAACACAGCTTTTCTTAATATTGAAGCTAAAAAAACTGATACCACACCTGAGTTCTCAGCAACAAGAAATCCAACATTTATAGACAGATGGACCGAGAAAACGGACTCTAGTGAGTCAGCACACATCGTGCGAGATGAAATGACAGCGTAGTGGCAGCACTGTATCTGATTTTGCTCCATTGACACAGCTAAGGAAACTGGTAGCAGGCCCCAGGTCTGGGGGTCCCGCGGCTTCTGAATTTCCTTTGAGCCGCAGACAGCGTGAGGGGGTACAGCAAGACCACCCGCGAGCACCTGGCACTCAGCCAAGGCCCTGGTGCTGAAAGGATGTTCTGTCTACCTCAGCCCCCAAGCGGGACGGTGCCGAAGATGGCTAACAGCAGGTCCCAGGACAGCAGCTGCACAACAAGCGAGAGCGGCGGCTGCGAGCCCAGGAGGCAGACGAAATGCCTAAGGAAGAGCAGGAGCACGGTCTAAAGCCATGTTGCACAGCTGCTGGCTGCTGGGAAGCAACAGGAGGGGCCAACCCAAGACAAGCATTTCGACATGGAGAGGCTCCTTTTTGCAAAAAAGAGCACGGCAACCATAAGATTAAAAAGCAGGGCACAGACTAATCTATTTCTGCAAATGCACTGCAGGGTTGCAGGTGAGCTGAATGAGTTGTTTCTACCTTTATGCATATTTAATAATGAAAGTCAGCCTCAGTTTCTGTCTCTGAATGAACAAATGTGTCCTGAGAAAAAAGAACAGAAATGTAAACTCTAGCTGACTGTGGAACTGATGGGCTGGTTATTCATGGAGGGGGGCATGTTGGGATCATGGGTGATTTTCTCTTTGGGTGTTGGGAGCATGGGTGAATTTTTTTTTCTGTCATTTTCCTTTATTATTATTTTTTTTAAGTAGGCTTCATGCCCAGAGTGGAGCCCCATGTGGGGCTTGGTCTCAATATCCTGAGATCATGACCTGAGCTGAAACCAAGAGTCAGTGGCTTAATTGACTGAGCCAGCCAGGTGCCCCTCCCATTTTTTCATAATAAGCTTGTGTCCTTCCGAATCACGAAAATAACTGTTAAATGTTGATTTGATTTTTAAATGTAATGTTTATTATAACTTGAAAAGGATTTTTGATTGAGTAATCATGGTGAAAGCATACTAAATAGAAGTATATATGGGTTATCACACAAACCAGTCTATAGGAAAAACAATGAAGGGGCACCTGGCTGGCTCAGTCAAATATTCGACTCTTGATTCCTGCTCATGTCATGACCTCCTGGTTGGGCTAGAGCCCTGTGTCAGGCTCTGAGTTCAGTGGGGAATCTGCTTGAGATTCTTTCTCTGTCTCTCTCTGCCCCTACGCTCTGTGCACACTCTCTCTCTCAAATAAATCTTTTTTTTTTTTAAAGAAGGAAAGACAATAAAGAAAAATACATGAAACTCCAGCTTATTTTGATTGTCCTTTGAAAACTATCCCCAGTACCCAAATCTAGGTAATAATAAGCCATCCAAGCAACAGTTTTCCTATAGTTATATTAACTTTTTTGATTGTTTAATGTTTTATCCAACAAATATTTATTTGGTGAGAAATTTCATGAAAAATGCTTATGTGAATATGCCACTTATTATTTTAAGGGACAGGGCAAAGAGAAGGGCAAAGGGTTATACTTGGTTCCTCGGGGAACATCAACATTACCTGGAGAGTTTTTCAGCCCATAAACCTACAGGAACATCTTACACCCAACTGCTACTCTCTTTTTCCAGATTTAGATAAATGAGTGGTTGAAAATGGTGAACATGGTTGAAAATCTGATAGTGAGCCATTGTTCCTAGTGTTAACGTGTTTGATTCTCTTAGTGTGTGCAATCAAAGAGCAGAGAGGCATTAGCCCAGACCCTATAGATAACTGTTTAAAAGGGTCACACTGAAAACACTAGAGAAACATTTATTGGCCAACTAGGGACAACAGTATAAATCTCACAGGTTTTTTGTTTGTTCTGCTCTGCTTTGCTTTTGCTTCTCAAAGGAAAATCTCCACTCCCCCTACTCCCACACTAAAAAAATGAAGAAATGATATTGGGTATTAGATAATTAAAATTTTCCACCATATTAAGATGGTCACTGCTTCTGCTTTGGCTCTTGTATGTTGGAGAAGGAGAGCACCCAGTTAAGAAAGACTGAGGAGAGTTAGTGAGATGGAACCCAGTGCTTCTGGCAAATGAATGAAACTTCATGAATGACTGAAGGTACAAGAATTTAAAATGACACTACCAAACTCGAATCCCTGAGTGCCATGAGGAATAAGATTTCAATCTCTTTTATAGGAACCAACCAGATTAAATTGTTTGAAAGTACTAACAACTTAAATAAAGGTAGAGTATTAGAGATCTTATGAGCCAAACAAATATAGGTACTCTTGTGACTGAATCACTTTCATTGATGTCCCATAGGTGGAATACTCTTGAAATTGATATTTGAATTACTTTCATAAGTTAAAATGAATATTAATTACACAGTCTCTCTCTCTAAGGAATTTACTGTCTTGCACTACAGTTTCTATTTTCTACCTTTTCCCTCCAGTAATCACATCAGCCTCCAGAAGTTCTCATTAGAAATGTTTCCTAGATTATTTCTGCGTGGTGACTACTATGTATACAATAAAAGCACCATTCAAACTATTAAGAAGGAAGAAGCAGACTCTCTTACTTATTGCTACCTTCTTTTAATTTTAATGCACATTTCAGTCTTCCCTCATATTACTTATTTATATTTAATGGTCTTCTAAACCAGAGGGGTCAATAAATGAAAAATAGAAACAATGTAATAATGGATTACAAACACTAGGCATGAATACTGGAAGAAAGAGAAAGCATCCAAACCTGAGTAAACAGCTTATGAAAAAGGAAATGGGTTACAGCTCTACCTATTTTAGAGCTCCAAGAAAGAAAATACATTATTTTGAAACTCATTTCTGAAGGATTTGCCTCTCTCCCTGGACACCTCACCCTACCTCACTTCATAAGTCACATGCTGTCTAGACCAGATTCAAGGTTCACTGTGAAAAGATTACATTCACAGGGTCACTGGGAGTGAAGGTGGGGGTAGGAGCTTTCAGACTGGAGAATGGAGCTTTGATTTATGTTGGGTTGCAAATTTAAGTTCTGACCAGGACTTTTCTACCTTTCCAATCCAAAAAGCAAGAATGACAACAAAAGAAAAACAACTTTCAATGCAATATAAATGAGTACAATAACTTAGCATGAGGGCGGGCTACCTAAATAGTACTTTATATGGTTCCAGAATAATCACTGTGTTTTTACAACTCTTATGTAGTACAGTAGTAAATCCTATCACCAGATGAGCCCTGATTTTCCCAGTGCTACAAACTTATTCACATCAAAATTTCATTTATAATTTATTAAGTGAAGAATAGCACAAGAATCAGAGTTCTTTATTAATTAAAATTAAATATCAAATGATAATGATAAATAATATTGAAATCTTTATGTTTAGGTCATTGTTTATATTTTACTTCAAACAAAGGGGTTATAATATTCATTTGCTCTCATACCTTTCATATACATCTTCATTTAATTCAAAGGTCGGATGCCAGTGGTGTGGATCAAATATAATAAACAAGAGTAGAAAAAAAATCAAATGTCATTTGGCTTTTTCACTATCATGATAGTGACAGTAGAAAGAAGAAGCTAAGCTGAATTTTATATACTGGTCGGCAGAAGAGGTTTTCATTGTTATGAAGTAGGCATGCACGCAAACAAGGACACGTGAAGTTCATAAAATGTCACTTGACAATGAAATATATGCTCACTCTTTTCCTGTAGGTTTGGCTTCATATGCTTTCAGAGTGAAAATATAGATAATGTAACAGAGTGGAGCTCAGAAAGGAGGGCAAAACTGCATGCAGACGAATTCTCCTGAACGCTCAGGAGTCCAGCCTTGGTTTGGCATACACCACTGAACACCAAACCCATGAGAGCACGGAGAGTCACAATTTCTCCCACGTGACCTCTGCCTGTATGAGCCACCATTCTTAATGACTTAAAGTTAGTTTTAATTTTTTTTCATGTAATATCTAAACCCTAAAATCTCCCAAGAAGTACTTTATTCTTTTCCAGAAGACTTAGGCTGGGCCACTACTGCAGGAAACTTAGATAAAATGTGAAAGAAAACACAAACACACACATACACACACACACACATGCAATGAGGAGTCTGGATGTCTCGATATCGGAAGAATCTGAATGGAGAAAATATAAACAAAAATAATCTTACTCAAGAAAAAGAAAATTAACTAACGTAAGGATAAACTAACAAGACCTTTACGAAACATAGCTTCACAGCCACACAAACTTTCTAGTCTTCCCCCAAATGTCCCACATTCTTTCGGAAGTTGAAATCTTTTTTCATGTATGGAATGTCCTCTTCCTTCTTTCTACTTGGAATACTCCCATTCAACATTCAAGACTTAGTTAAAATGTTGCTTCTCGGGTGAAAGAAAGCCCTTCACTATTCAAGAATAATCACTTCCTTGACTATGTTACCACACCATTTTCTGCATCCTTAAATTGTACTATTTATGCTGTCTGGTAATTTGTATCATGATTTTCCTGATTCCAAGGCCTCTAAAGTGTGGGAAACAGATGCTGATTTCTGGGACAAGAAGCAACAAGTGGCCTCAGAGTATTTTTTCTAATAAATAGGGACAAACAGAGAGTAAAACAGAAGGAGCCTTTTCAGCATAAAGAACAGAATGAGCAAAGGTCCAGGCAGAGTCAAAAACCCACTCAGGTCTTGCCAATAGTAAAACATCCCTGGAGATAAGAAGGACTTATGAGCAAGACTGACTCAGGAGTTGGAATGTTGTCTCGGGTAGCAAGGACTCTTTAATTTGAGCAAGGCAAACACCAAAGCACATTTGCATTTTATAATGATCGTTCTGGGGGGTCATAGAGATGGACACTGGAGTTGGGAAGTAGAATTTTGAAACTTTTGTAACAGATGAAGGCTGCTGATGGGGTGAATTAATACAGGAGCACAGTGGGAATGATGAAGAAAGGACTTAAAGGTTCAGAAGTCAGCATTGAATAGGAGATGGGAGATAACAGGCATTTAAGGATTGGGATCTTTAACCAATAGGATGATTTTTGTATTTCTGATCTGGAGGGGAGGGTGAATGGTCTGGTCCACCTAAATGAATAACACAGGAGGAAGGAAAAGTCTGAAATGTAAGTTTCATCTTCAATACCCTGAATTTATTTTTCCTATGGAACATCCACTTGGAGATGGCGAATGGGCAGCCAGGATTTCTGGGTCTACCACGAAGGAAAGCAGTATGGCTTGGCAATAATGGACACAGGAGTCACCAGTCTGTAGAGGCTGTGGGACTAACATTGTCCAAGAGGAGAATATAGAGAGGAAGAAAAGAAGGCCACATGCTTGTCCTGAAGGCATAGAGTACGCGCAGGCAGGCAACATATTTAGAGGCAGCCAGATGAATATGCTACAAGAGCTGGATATGTTAAAAGAATAAACCCAACCTTCGCCAAGTTCAGTGGAATGATTTTGGAAGTTCTTTTTTTGCTACCGAGAAATGTAAAATGTGCATGTTCTTTTCCATAAAAGCATTTGGCATAAGGGGAACACTGCCTATAGATATGAAACTACTCAGAAAGAGTTTTAAAAAGCAAATTAATGATCATATTCATGAAGACACTTTGAACAAATGAAATGCACTGTACAAATGTATTTAAAGTAATCCTATTTACATTTTTAGTATCTGGACGTGGTAGAAAAAGAACCCTAACACTGATCCAGGGAAATCTGATTTCAGCATCAAGAGCAACCCATGCTTTTCTTCTCACTTAGCTGACTCGTGGCCACAAAAAGCGTGATGCCAAATCAGTGGCAGTGAATGTTTTCTTTAAAATAAAAACTGCCCTTTTTCTCAAATAAAGTATTTCAAAACTATGTTTAAAAGAACTTGCAATAACTTTTTATAAAGCTAAATATTCCTTTGTAATGAACATAATCATTTTCTAAGAGATTTTCTTTTAAATTCCACTCCTTTTCCTTCTGAATCTTTGCCAAGTGAGCAGACTTGTATGCTTAGTACAAATTTGTTTCCATAGACATTAATATCCCATATAACAAGTAAAACAAATTAGGGAATGATTCAACCATAATCTTATATCTGAATGTTGGCTGTACACAATTCCAGGGGAACACTGAATTCTGACATTTTATGAGGACACCTTGTTTTCTAGAAGATAAAGCAGTAAACTGGAAAGTCAATCCTTAAAGTACTAAAGGCTTAATGTATCATTCTAATATAGTGATACCTAATATTTCAGTCTTCATATGCTTGAAGAAGTAGTTCTCAACCCAAGGTACACATCAGAATCATCACGTGGGCCTTTAAAATTACAGGCCCACCTGACCTTACTGAAGCCAGACAGAGTTTCTTATAACCTGAAAATTCCAGCACACGATACTGCCCTGCCATCTATGCTGAACAAGCATAATGTCCTGTGTGTTGCTAATTACCTTTCGTAAGTAAGAATATAATTTCCCCCACATAACAAGGGTCTTGCCTTTTTTTGTTGTTTTTTAAATCCCTCCTTGCCTGTAGCATAGTACATCAGACTTAGTATACATATATGTCGACTGGTGTGATTTTCCACAGATTCACTGAAACCAAATTAAGCTATACAACGATGGGGTGCTCGAGTGTTAGATTTTGAGTAAAATCATAGAGCATCCTAAATTGTTGACAAGGATATTCAAACTGTTCAATGCTTTCATCTATTTTTGATGATTCAGTGCAATAAGAAATTGTGCAGATTTATGAGAAAGATTTTTTAATAGTTGTTATGTGTGCTGAAGTAAATATATTATTAGTGGGATGCCTCATTTACACTCCAGATCAGAGGAAGTTGGTAACAGAACAGTCATATGCTCATGAGATTCAACATTAGATCTGTATATTTCCCCTAATCCTGTACGAACTTTACGAACATGCAAAAAACCCTTTTATGTTTGTTAGAATCCTTTGCCCTAAATGAAAATGGTTTCCAAGGTAAAGTTACTAAAGAAAGTGACAGAATACTTGTAAGACTTCGTCTCATGAATAAAATATTAAAACGTGGTAGTGTTTTAGAAATAGGATACAGTGCAAAAAACGGTAGCCTCTGCTTTTTCATAAAGCTTTCCTTTTATCTTAAGAAATATTTTGTCCTTCATCCTCAAGAGCAACAATTGACACTGATTACTTAGCAACCGTATAAAGCCTGGCATGGTCAAGCTGTGATAATGGGACCATCAATGCAGTTATAATGTACTTAGGTCCTGAGGACGGTGGTTGCGAATGTAACTATGATCCAAGCTAAATCCTCTTTGCGAGTCTGGAAGGGTCAAGAGCAACTAAATAGAGCTCTTTAATACGGCAAGTCACAAAGTGAGGAAAAGGAGGCTGAGGTTAAGAGCATGACATGATCTTTAAAAAATTCTAGATACTGTTAACATGGAAAGCCCATCACTTTATTATTTTTAATCCATAGGTAGACATTTATGATATTCAAGTTTTAATAATACATCCAAAACACACACATACACATTTATATGAAAATTCTTTAGAGTCTCTTGAATGGTGGAAAGAGCTTACTTTTTCTTCACCTAATTTCTTCATCTACTCCATCTTCAACAATGTTGAATATTGTCATTCTTTTCCATTTTTGTTGGCTTGATAACTAATAATTTGCATTTACTTGATCATTAGTATGAGATATTTTTTAAAAATATGTTTACCATTATTCACCAATACCTGATCTAGCCTTGGCTCATTTTTCAATGGGATTGTTTAACTTTTCATTCTTTCTTTGTATCAACTCTTTCCATATTAGGGATATTAACCTTATATTTTACTCATAATGCAAATATTTATTTTCAATTATAATATATATATATATTTCCTTTCAATTATATTTTTAACTTTAATTTTGCTTACAGTTACTTTTTTTTCATTTTCAAGTTTTAAGTTGAGTTTCTTGTGGTGCTTAAGGAGGACTTCTCTACTCAAAGACATAAAACATCCTATCCTATATTTTCTTCTAGTACTTGGATAGTATTGTTATTAAGAAAAGTGTCACATTTAAATTTAGATGTTTAATCTGTCTGGAATTTATTTTTATGTACAATTTTAAACAAAAAATCTTTTTTTCCCAAATTGAAATATGAACATAAAATACCTTGAAATACTTCATGAGAACCCTACCCATGGGTGTGATAAGTCACACTCTGTATAACAGCATTTTTAGGAAGAAAATAATGAATAGTGTTCTTTATTCCCAGGATATTGGGTGAACTATAAAAAGGGAGAGAATATGAATCTAATTTCACTAGGTAAACTCTCTTTGAAAATAGTTTCTAGAATATTTGTCACTTAAATATTCAAATATAAGCACATGCTCTTCTCAGAACACCACCAACCACCCTAAAGCTTTTAAAATCACATATGAATCTGATCTATTATTGCATTATTTGTGATTTGACGTTGTCTAAGCCTCCGCTTTCCCCCATTTATAAAGACAAATTGACAATATGGGATTCATTTCTTGTTCTTGAGTTGGAATTTAAGATTGCCTCAGGATTTCATCTTTGATATTGCGTCCTGAGATTTCTTGTTTCTGACATTATAATCTAATTCACAAATGATTGATTGTTTTGAACTGTTAGTGCTAAAGGTAAGCATTTTCCCTTGCACATATAAATACTATGATACACAAAAATGAGAATTACAAATCTTCAAATCTCAGGTTCCTCATCTGACACTTGATATCCTAATGCTGAGACTGAAAGTTCACGGGAAAGGGCCCAACATAGGGTTTGACTCATAGCAGTCAGACAATAAATATTAATGTCTTACTATTTCCATCTCTGAAAGCACATACATTATACACAGATCAGGAATATTTTTAAATTCTAGCTTAAAGAAAGGTAAACAAAATCATGATTTTAGCATTAAAAAGAATTTGGGAATATGGCCAATTTTTAAGTAGACAATTCCTTTTAAGAAATGTCCTTAAGAATTGCTACAGTCTCAATGTTTTTGTGCCCTCCATATTCAAAAGCTAAAATCCTAACTCCCAACGTGACTACAAGTGAGGCATTTTGGAGGCAATTCGGTCATGATTATTATTTTATTTTAATTTTATTAGTGTAACTACAAATTGACCAGTGATATTGTCATATGTAACCAGGAGAGAATCTGTAAGATCTTATGGAAAGGCTGTTGTGGAAGAAATGTGACATAAAGGACAATATGTGTGTGTTCCCAGACTGTGTGAGGTAGCTATGGTACAATACAGTTGTTTGGATTATTTTTTAAGATTTTATTTATTTATTTGAGAGAGAGAGCATTGGGGGGGCAGAGGAAGAGGAAGAGAGAGCTCTCAAGTGGACTCCCAGCCAAGTGCCAAGCACAGAGCATGACGCAGGTCTCAATCTCACAACCCTGAGATCATTACCTGAGTTGAAATCAAGAGTTGGATGCTTAAATGACTGAGCCACTCAAGCGCCCACAATATAGTTGTTTTTTAATATGTCCCCCACCCCATCCAAGTCCCTGCCTTGGGTAAGAATCTCATCATGTTTTGCTTTAACTATGGCTTGTTAGCTGTTCCCATTACATAACAGCTAACAACAGTGCCTCCTGTATGTCAAGAACTGTTCTAGTGCTTTAACTTACTTATGTTCCCAAATGCTCCAAAACTTTCTTACTGTTTCTGGTTTATTAATGGCATCTTTCCAGATTTCCAATGATGCAGTGAGTTTTTGTGTGTGCCTGTAATTTCAATAGGATTTTCGTAGGAAGGAGAAGAGAGAAACTTGCTGGCTTTTCTCAGCCACGTGAACAGGATGTGAAACACCCAAGTGATCTTTTTATTTTATTTACTTATTTTTTAAAGATTTTATTTATTTATTTGACAGAGAGAGAGAGACAGCCAGCGAGATAGGGAACACAGACAGGGAGAGTGGGAGAGGAAGAAGCAGGTTCCCAGCGGAGGAGCCTGATGTGGGGCTCGATCCCAGAACGCTGGGATCACGCCCTGAGGCGAAGGCAGATGCTTAATGACTGAGCCACCCAGGTGCCCCCCAAGTGATCTTTTTAAGATGCAAAACTCATCATGGCAAACCTCTACTGATTCCACAAAAAAGTTTAGGCTCCCAGTTTATAATATGGTCCCAACACATCTCAAGCCCTCCCCTCCTAAGTTTTCTGCAGACCCTAAAACTGGCCATGTAGTTTCACTGCCCATTTGTCTTTCAGTATCTGGTTTTTGCTTCTCCATTTTTCCACCTGTGGTCACATTCTCATACTGCCAGGTTTAACTGTGAGGGGAGTTCCTGAAGCTTCTTCTACCTGCTCCCAGCCAAAGCTGAAGACAGCCTCTTTTGTGCTGTCACTGGGTGTTGGACATTCTGTTGTTGTGCTCACTACCCTCTGCTGAGATTATCTGTTCACTTGTACCTCTTACTCTTACCTATTAGTCATTGACGTGACTCAGAGAAGGGACCATGTCCTATTCATTTTTCTATCTTGAGCATTTAGCACACTATCTCTAAAGCATGCATTCCCAGTGGGGTAAATAGCACCTTCAAGGTGGCAAAACTTGGTTCCTGAAAAGGGATGAAAAAAAATCTTAGCAATTGCAATGGTTTGTGTCCCTCCAAAGAGCTACAGTACAAAACAGAAATACAGAATATCTGAGGTATCAGAATTTCCTAGGCAGAGGGCAATTAGTGAAAAGAAAAAGCCCAAAAAGGATCCTTAGGTGGAATGATCATTTAAAAAGTTTAGAAACATTGCTTCAAAGTAAGCATCTAATGTTTGTTTTTTTTAAATATCTAATAAATATTTTGAGCAAAAGAAGGAATGAATTAATTCAAATTCTAGTTTTGACACTTATTATCTAGGCAACTCTGAATAAGTCATTTAACTTCTCTTGATGTAATACCTGTCATGCAAGGCTGGTGAGGTATTAAACATTTCATGTATTGGAAAACATTTTGTAAACTCAAAAATAAGGTACATAGCATACTCTCCCTTGCTTCAGGACTATGCCATCAGAATTTCTTTCCCCATCTTCTTGACTCACCAAGTCCCTAAGATGGAACTTATCCCTTTTGCTGAAGTATGTTCTGATCTTTTAAGGGAAAATTGCTCTTTTGTAAATCTCTCTACTCTCACGTCTTTATATGTCTGTGGTCCTTACCCAGAGCATAAGAATTTTGAGTACTGAGTTTGGGTCCCATCCATCATCAGGTGCCAAAAAGAGAGAATGTGAATGTGGGCACTTGCACATCTGTGGTAATAGAGCCTCCCAAGTCTTCTGTCACTTCCACAGAGAATGACAATAAAGATCTGCCACCTAACTTACCCAGAACTCTGAGTTTCCTATGAGCTAATCTGGAAAAGCAAAAGCACACCCTCCAACAAAGCCTGCTTTTGATGTATGTGCAGGACCCTAGATGCATGTCCCAGCTCCGAAATCATCTTTTAAATCAAATGTTTAAATGTTGTCAGGATTAGATCATCAAGTAAGCAGGATGATAACAAATTTGACATGGTTCCTCTAACATTTAAATAAATAATAATATATTGAGTGATTAGCCAATCACATCTTACTGAAACCTAATTGAATGTGAGACTTCCAGAGGAAACAGGTGGGTTCTTCACTATTTTTATTTATAAGCAGCGTTTTTATAACTGGATGTATGTACCCATTGCCTTCTGTAAAGCCGTAAAAATTTTGAAATACAGGAAGCCTAGAGGCAGGAGACGCATGTATGGCCATGATCAAATCATAGGCCAGCAGAAAAACCCCCTTCGGCACGTAGCACAGAGGACTCTGGGGAGTGTTCTCTAAAACACTCCTTTGTAATTATGCCGTCTCATATTTTGCCAAGGGCATGGTCTGACTGGTGGTTTTACTGATTTACTGGCCAACACTGACAACATTATGAAAATAGAAGTCTTGGAGCAATAATTGTACCTGCCATGGAGGTCTCCCTGAAGACCATCTTTATCCTGCCATGAGTTCATGTGATTCCAGTGGATAATTCCTCGATCATAAGTATCATGGCTCACTGACTCTCTGTACTAAGGCCAATGTCAGGGACTAAAGGCTTGTAGCTTTCATATTTTCAATAAACAAAATTATCTACATACTGTACTGATCCACATAAATAAGCAAAGGCCTATAATTAAATCAGCTCAGACCTAAAATGGCATCCTCTTGAGAGTAAAATTTATAAGATATTCTAAATATGTGATTTATCCTTTAGGTTACACACGAAGGTTCACTTGGATCAGCTGCACCCAATCTCATCCATTATGGATAGAGGTAGGGGGGTAAAATGAACAACTGATAAACTAAGAGTTATAAAAAATTAGAGACTGAAAATATTTCTGCAAGGCTGCATTATCTCACTGAATAAACAACTTTTAACTTCATAAAGGAACTTTTCCCAAAACCCATTGTGCAAAAGTTGGCAGGAGTGAAATAGTAACTTCCTTTTGGGATTATAAATCTGATCCTATAAAAACTCATTAGGTACAGGATAATTTAACTGTAAGAGGTGTGTAGAGATCACGTAGTTCTTAATAGCATCCTCACACCTTTAATTTTTACATCTCTTTTAAAAAAAAAAAAACTACATACAAATCACCCTCAAAATATCATTAGTGTCAGACTTCGAAAACCGGGGTATGTACCCTGTCCCTTGGGTGTACATTGGTGAACAAAAGGCACAAGAAACCACAAAATAAATATTGAGTATCTTTTGGAGTAAACATTTTACTTTAAAATGTGGTGAGTGTGAAGGTCTTATTTTAACAGTATCTTTCTTATCATTTCTGCCTCTTTTTTCCCCTCTTTGAAATCAAACACATAGCCAAACATCCCCAATACCCTCCTGGGTGTACAAGTTTGGGAGTTATTTTCCCAGCATCATCTATAAGCTAATAACTGTCAAAGGACAGAGATGATATCAAAAATAAGGTCAACATTTAGAATTGGAAACAAAAATAATCTATACTGATAAGAAATTCCTCTTACAGATAATTCAATACTTTAAAAATAACAACAACCCCTTTCACCTTGGCAGCTTTCCTGCAGATAAACAGAAGCCATAACACAGAACTCGTGTTTTGATAACCTTGATCTCTTGAGTCCACTGTCATTTCAAGTTCTGGGTCTAGAAAGACATATTTATTTTCCCTGAAGCTTCCAATAAAACACGAGAGGTCTTAGAAGATATAATAGCTCTGAAGCAGCACAAAGTTACACTGCAAAACTACGTGAAGTTTTCATAATGATCTCTGTGCTCAGCTGACCAGTATGGGGAAAGCCCTAGGGATGTTTGACAAATATCTTATGGATATAATAGGGAAGGGAGAACTCTTGAGGTTTTTATTTCCTTAATGTACACATATCCTGGGGCCAAATGAATATCTTTATTAGAGGCCATTTCTCAAAGAAGAGATAATGATCACAAGGGAAAAAATAAAACCTACATATTATGAAATATTTCTAATATATGTTCGTTTTAATTGGGGGCATTTCTGGGTGTGCCAGGCAGCTTACCGAACCATTTCACATAAGAATATAGACACACACACACACACACACACACACACAGACGTGCACACATACACATATCTTTGAATGGAATTGTTAAAGCTATTTTAATCCTTACTTTTGACTACCTGCACCTGAAACATTATCAAACTGTGATTCAGGAAAACTGTATGTTAATTCTAGCACTAAATTTATTCGGCTTTGTGATTTTGGCATATCATTTATGGCTACCGTATCTCAGGTTTTTTTTTTTTTTAAACAAATGTGCATGATTATAAATTTTATTTCAAAAGGTCTTAAGAAGGTAAAAGAAAATATATATCAAAACAGTAGTTAAAAGAGCCATGCAAAAGCAATGTAGCATTACTTTTGTCACATAGTATTTGCCTTTTAAAAAATATGTTAGTAATGTATACATAAAGATATAATAATATGTAATACATAAAACATGATACAAGTAAACGAACAAATAAATTAGTAAATAATATATGCTTTCTCTTGTAATAATACTGGCAGAGGTTACTCAGAGGTCAAAATAGATAAAACAATTAAATAACAACATATATGTAGGTCCATTTTTAATAGGGTATGGTGACATGCACCCATTTTTGAAAGATGCTTTTGTTCATGAAAGCATCATAAAATAGCATTATCAAATATAATTCTTGCTTTATAGACATGAAAAATATAAATTATGCAAGATCTCAACATATAAATATACTTAAATGGCTTTTGGCAGCTAAATTTGCTGAGTCTGTTATCATGAAACCCAAATATACAGTGAAATATGCTTTGAAAACAAACTCAATTTGAAAATGCAAAAGCACAGTAGGATTATTTATAGTTGTTTCCCATAAGATTAAATTAAACAATTTTATTACTTGAAAGTATATTCTGAAAGTTCTACTCTTTAAGAACATGTAAAAGAGTATAGCCACTCTGTTACTGAATAATGAAGCATAATTCACTATTAGGAAAGATAAGGATCCCATCTAAGCCTCAGAAACCTGAGGATTATAAAATAAATTAATTCTGGGAAAGAAAATATCTAAAATCAATTTGGATCTGAAGTCAGAACTAATCATTAAAATACCTTCACAAATTAAATATGTATCGGACTGGAGCATCCGAGATTCAACAAATCTTAACGATTTCACAGATTACAAAAGAGGAGAAAAGTCCTACTCCCAAGCAAAAATTTGAGAAATAGGATTCCAGATAAAAAGCTTTGTAACTGCAGAAAATTTTGATGTTCCTTTTTTTCTTTAAACTTTCCATCGTGAAACCAAGTTGAAGAACATTTCAGAAAAAGTTTTTGATTAGTTGTGTTCAGAAGTTAAAGTAGTTGAGAAGGGGGCTGGTTCTGTTAATCTATTTTTAATAGTCATTTACCCTAGAATGTTACATAAAATGATAACTCCTCCAAGAACCCATGCTTACTGCTCCTACTGAAGGATGCACGGAGCATCGTGCACTAGCCTCTGAGAGAGTCTACTTGAATGTTGTCAGAAAAAAACAAAAAATTAGAAAGCAGGGCGGAGAGGGGCTGCTGCATGATCATAGCACGGACTGGGAAGGCTTGAAGAGGAATGAAGAATGGGTCCTGAGAGGACTGAGTTTCACTAAACCAGTTCAAAGGACAGAGGAGTATTGATTGCCTTCTCAAAGAAAAAGAAATATTTTCCCCCAAATCTTATCTTTTTAATTGATAGATAAAAGAAATTCTAATGAATTATAATCTGACATATTTATGCCCCTTCTGAAAGACACTGTGCTAGTCTAGTTCACCCATTTGGCTCATTTTAATGCTTTTAAACCTCATTCTAATTTATATTCTAGTGCCATTAGATAACTGTTTCTCATTCAATTCTTACCAGGTAATTTGTAAAGAAATGTATGACAAAAAGCGTATCATCATTAAAAAAATGCATAAGGCAACAAAAAATTTAGCTTAAAATGTATACAACAGTATCATAGGATATGAAGCCCATGCAAATGCCAAATTAAAATACAAAGTAAACTTGAGTGGCAATGCAGCCGTGACATTGTTAAATCTCCAAATTATTAACTCGGGATTATTCAACAGAATAGCACATTCTTTGAAAACAAGAAAAGAATGTATAACATGCAAATAGTAAAGTTTGTGAACACACACAAAAAAAGTCTTCAAGCTCTAAATCGGCACTGGGAGCAATCCTGAAATTCAATTTTTAAAATTATATTTAAACACTCACATCTGTTGATAATGTTTTTCTCTAGGGTGGGATTATTGGGAATTTTTATTTCCTCTATTATTTCTATAATATAAAAATTATCATTAAAGTTTAAAATATATACTTGAACCAGAAACTAGGTATTGATTTCTCTAATCTGTAGGGCAGACTAGGAATGGGTCTGAAAGGGACACTGAAAAATAGTAACAAATCTACTTTAGTGGATTGCAAAGACGTCACTGTCTCATTATGGCACTAAATCTAAAGTGGGTGATTCTCCAGGCTACTTAGAAGCTGCTTTGTGGATTCTCCTTCCCATCTGGATTCCTGTCTCTTAAAGGTTGACTATAATTAAATATCACATTTTCCTTTTTAACCTGTCAATTTAGTCCCAACTTTTATGCTATTTTAATCCCACAAAAGGGACTGATTGTTTGGGTACCATATGAACATGGCATAGGGCCCAAGGTATAGGGACACAATTTTCAGCTGAGGTAGGCTTGAGAAAGAGGGGGAAGGAAGAATTCTCTCCTCCCCACTGACGAGGAATATTTTGTGTGTCCCACCAATGGCGCTAGGAAAACACATTTTAACAAACCATTTAACAAACCACCTTTTAGGCCGGCCAGCACTAGTTTACTGTCTACCCCAAATTTTAATGGTGTGAGAACTAGCTGAAAATAAGCTTCAAAGAACAGGGTTTAATATGTACATTACCTGGGAAAACATCACAACAATCAAAGCATCATTATGGACCTCACAACTGTGAAGCTGGAGTGAAGGGCAAAGCACAGCTAGAACAGGGTCACTGGGATACGTTGTCTCCTAGGTTAAGGGTTTGACTTTTCCATTCTGATTTTTTTTTTCTTATCGTTCAAGGTTATTACCTCTGTGCTATTTAAAATTTAAATATTCTAACATTATAAAATTTGTTTCTGTTATATTCTATCAACTGTTCAAAAGCATGTTTACATATACATATACAGCCTATATATATATATATATATATATATATATATATATATATATATATATATATGAACTATATTTTTTTTTGAGCCATGCTTTTGTTATAGTTTTAGGTTTGGTTTTGTTTTTGAGTGGTGGAGGGGTCGCACATTTCTGTTCATGTATTCTGCTTTTTCTGGCTTTCCTAAGTGACTCTCTTTTGTTGTGTTGAGAAAAAAAAATTATGTCTTCACGGTTAACAGCTTCTGGCTTATTAGTCATTTTACCTTTGAATTGAATCAATTTCTACTCTGTCCTCCTCTGTTCTATGCTGTTTGGCTTGAGGGCTATTTTTGACTTATGGATGACAGTATGGGAATTTTTGTAATTGAACTCAACAGACGGTTCCAATGTTTCTTGTATTTCAAATTTCACTCTTCTTGGTTTTCATGACTGCTTGGCTGGAGTACACCTGGAAATAACTTCCTCAGGAAGGATGAGTAGAAGATAAGCTTTTCAAGTTCTTGTATTTCTGCAATTACCTCACAGTTTACTGAAAGTTTGGGCATGGAATTCTACTTTGAAAGTCATTACCTTTCAAAGTACAAAGGCTGGCTCCACTGTCTTTGCAATGCTACTACTGAGAAGTCAGACGCTACTGTGATTCTTAAACCTTGATGGCCACCTCTTCCTTTCTGAAAAACTATGAATCTGAAGAAGAGTCATGTCTCTATACTGAAGGAGGAAATTTTCTTCCATCACTTCTTTGATAATTTGGTAACAGATTTGAAAAAAAATATGATAGATCATACAGGAGACTTAAAAATTATTTTTGTTGTCCTGTTTCTAACATACAAGAGTTCTGTCTCAACTTCTGACTTTTCCTCCTCTAGAAGTGTGATTCCTTGCGTTTAGCTTTAAAAGGAGGTAATATTCCAGTTTATCGAGTTTGGAGTATCTCTATTTTAATAAAGATATTTAGTGCAAAATCACCCTATTTAATATAATATTTTACATAAAATACTTTTTAAAATATTTTATTTATTTATTTTATATATAGAGAGAGAGCAAGTGGGAGAAAGAGCAGAGAGAGGAGGACAAGCAGACTCCGAGATGAGTGCAGAGCCTGACGTGGGGCACGATTCACAACCCTGAGATCATGACAGGAGCTGAAATCAAATCGGATACTTAACAAATTGAGCCATCTAGGCACCCCTAGATAAAATAATTTTAAAATATTAAATATTTACCGTGAATTAATCCTTTCATTTTATTTAGTAATCGTCATAAAGTAATAATTCTCACACTGTTCTTATTTATAGTTTTATTTTTTGAAATCAATCATATTTTTTTAAAGATTTTATTTATTTATCAGAGAGAGACGCAGAGGGAGAGAGAGCACGCATACAAGCAGGGGGTGCGGCAGGTAGAAGGTGAAGCAGGCTCCCTGCTGAGCAAGGAACCTTATGTAGGACTCGATCCCAGGACCCTGAGATCATGACCTGAGCTGAAGGCAGAAGCTTAACCGACTGAGCCACCCAGGCATCCCAGAAATCAATCTTGTTATTTATAATTCAAGTAAAATTATTCATAGAAATTAATCATTTTTTTAAGAGAGAGGCAAGTCAGCATGCTAAATTAAGGTTTTGTGTGATATCTTTCAGTTTAATGTACACAATGACTTTGTGAGATTTATTTTACAAATGAGAAGCAGTCTGAGCAAGCAGTCTGCACATCCAATGTGATAAAGCCAGGACTTGCACTCAGGCATGTCTGATCCCAGAAGCTCATGCTTCTCCCATAGCACTACACTGCAAAGAGGAGTTAGAAGTTTCAGTGGCATGAAAGATTAAGGTGACGATTTTGCCTGGGAAACACATATTCTTGTAATACAAACAAACTGTAGTGGGAAAGTGCACTATAAAACTCAGCATATTTATGCAAACATCTTCAAATTAATCCAAGCAACACCATTGTTTATTGCATGGCACGTCTTTGTAGAATACTTATGAAAAGGGAAGACAGATCCTTGCTTATTTGTAATGGTCATATTTTCCGGCTTCAATATTTAGCATTAGAAACTTGTTTTATTGGCTTTATTTTGCAGTACTGTATCATTCTCCGTGACATCCAGAATGAATAATTAAACAGGTAACTGTGAAACACTACAGAAATTAATTTTAAGAGGACAAATGGGATCAGGGAACACAGCATACACTGCATTTTACTGAAAACACCTTCAGCCATTACACTAAATAATCCATGTCACATCCTCTCGTAATTTCCAGGGTGATTTCCTTTTGCCAGAATGAGTTATTTCTGCCACAACTTGGAGTACAGCATACAAGGGATATGCATTAATGGTAAGTTTACTTTTTCAAACAGGAGGGGAACAGTTAAGATTCTAAGGAAATCCCCCAAAATGATGGCACCTTGCCACAACGTTTATTCTAAATAGCTAAGAGAGAGGGTAACAGCCCCCAGCTTTAATGACATCTAGGGTGACAGCTCCTGACTTCCTTAAAGCAGAAGCACAGATGGAAGGGGAGGAGTTGTAGATGGGAATGGGGAAAGAAGCAAGAGCCCAGTCACTTGGGTGAAGGTGGTTAAACTTTAGAGAGACTGTGGCAGATACAGCAACACGTGTGCCCCAACCAAACTGCTTTCTTTGACAGCGCCGAGAAGAATATATTTCTCAAAATAGTTTGCATCCAGGTGGGACCTCAAAACTAACTTCTGGCTGATAGAAGTGGATGAAGGTCATGAATGCTTTCTTCAGTCCTGGCCATAAAATGGAGAGAACGTCTATTCTTTGCTGCCTCTCCTACATCCCACCCCCCTTCACCCCACTCCGACTGAGCAGGTGGAAATAAGGGACTCCAAGATGGCAGTGGAACCACAAAATGCAAGAACCTCAGAGTTCTGATCCATATCTCAGAAAAGAGCCAAGCAGGAGAGCCGCCAGACCAGGACCATTCCCATAGGACTTTTCGTGAACAAGAAATATACATTTATTGGGGAAATGGAGGTTGTTTATTTCAACCCTCAGGTGATCTTGTCAAATACAGAGCCTAAAACATTTCTCACATTGACCTAATGTACAACTCTCTGGGATGTATTTTCCATGACTGCTGAACCCTATTAAAATGCACACTTAATGTGCCACACTCTTCTCCAAAGTCCTTTCCCTTGCCTCAGGAGACATGTCTAGCAAGAAGTTGCTACAGCCACTGTCAAAGAGGTTGCTGCTTGTGTTCTCCTCTAGGATTTTGATGGATTCCTGTCTCACATTTAGGTCTTTCATCCATGTTGAATTTATTTTTGTATATCGTGTGAAGTTGCCCAGTTTCATTCTTCTGCATGGGGCTGTCCAATTTTCCCTACACCTTTTGTTGAAGAGATTGTCTTTTTTCCATTGGATATTGTATCCTGCTTTGTGAAAGATTGGTTAACCATATAGTTGTGGGTCCATTTCTGGGTTCTCTATTCTGTTCCATTGATCTATATGTCTGTTTTTGTGCCTTTACCATACTGTCTTGATGATTACAGCTTTGTAATATAGCTTGAAGTCCAGAATTGTGATGCCTCCAGCTTTGCTTTTCTTTTTCCAGATTGCTTTGGCTATTTGGGGTCTTTTGTGGTTCCATGAATTTTAGGATTGTTTGCTCTAGCTTTGTGAAAAAACACTGATGGAAGGGATTGCACTGAATGTGTAGATGGCTTTGGGTAGTATAGATATTATAACAATATTGTTCTTCCAATCCATGAGCATGGAATGTTTTTCCATTTTTTTTGTGTGTCCTCTTCAATTACTTTTATCAGTGTTTTATAGTTTTCAGAGTACAGATCTTTTGCCTCTTTGATTAAGTTTATTCCTAGGTATCTTTGGGTTTTGGTGCAATTGTAAATGAGATTGATTCCTTGATTTCTTTTTCTGCTGCTTCATTACGCAACAGATTTCTGTACATTGATTTTGTATCTCGCAACTTTACTGAATTTATGTATCACTTTTAGCAATTTTTTTTAATTTTGTTTTTTTAATTTTTTTTTATTTTTTTAAGATTTTATTTATTTATTTGACAGAGAGAGAGACAGCCAGCGAGAGAGGGAACACAAGCAGGGGCAGTGGGAGAGGAAGAAGCAGGCTCATAGCAGAGGAGCCTGATGTGGGGCTCGATCCCATAACGCCAGGATCACGCCCTGAGCCGAAGGCAGAGGCTTAACTGCTGTGCCACCCAGGCGCCCCTACTTTTAGCAATTTTTTGGTGGAGTCTTTTGGGTTTTCTACATAGAGTATCATGTAGTCTACAAATAGTGAAAGTTTGACTTCTTTCTTGCCATTTGGATGCCTTTTATTTCTTTGTGTTGTCTGACTGCTGAGGCTAGAACTTCCAATACTATGTTAAATAACAATGGTGAGAGAGGACATCCCTGTCTTGTTCCTGACTAGAGGAAAAGCTCCCAGTTTTACTCCATTGAGGATGATATTAGTTGTGGGTCTTTTATGTATGGCCTTATGATGTTGAGGTATGTTCTATCTCTACTTTGTTGAGGGTTTTTTCAAGAATAGATGTTGTACTTTGTCAAATGCCTTTTCTCCATCTATTAAGAGGATCATATGGTTCTTATTCTTCCTTTCACTAATGTGGTGTATCATGTTGATTGATTTGCAAGTACTGAACCACCCTTGAAGTCCAGGAATAAATCCCATTGATCATGGTGAGTTATTCTTTTAATGTACTATTGGATTCAGTTTGTTAGTATTTTATTGAGATTTTTTGCATCCATGTTAATCAGGGATATTGGGCTACAATTCTCCTTTTTAGTGGGGTCTTTGGTTTTGGAATCAAGGTAATGCTAACTTCATAGAATAGTATTAGAAGTTTTCCTTCCACTTATATTTTTTGGAACAGTTTGAGAATAATAGGTATTAAGTCTTCTTTAAATGTTTGGTAGAAATCTCCTGGGAAGCCATCTGGCCCTGGACTTTTGTTTGTTGGAGATTTTTGATTACTGATTTGATTTCTTTGCTGGTTATAGGTCTGTTCAAATTTTCTATTTCTTCCTGTTTCAGTTTTGGTGGCTTATATGTTTCTAGGAACTTATCCATTTCTTCCAGATTGCCCAATTTGTTGGCATCTAATGTTTCACAATATTCTAATTGTATTTCTGTGGTGTTGGTTGTGATCTCTCCACTCTCATTTGTGATTTTATTTATTTGGGTCCTTACTCTTTTCTTTTTGATAAGTCTGGTTAGGGGTTTATCAATTTTGTTAATTCTTTCAAAGAACCAGCTCCTAGTTTCATTGATCTGGTCTACTGGGTTTTGTTTGTTTGTTTGTTTCTATATCATTTATTTCTTCTCTAGTCTTTATTATTTCCCTTCTTCTGCTGGCTGTAGGCCTCATTTGTTGTTCTTTTTCTAGCTCCTTTAGGTGTAAGGTTAGGTTGAGATTTTTCTTACTTCTTGAGGTAGGCCTATTTTGCTATATATTTCCCTCTTAGTACTGCTTTTGTTGCATCCCAAAGGTTTTGGACTGTCATGTTTTCAGTTTCATTTGTTTCCATGCATTTTTTTTTTTTTATTTCTTCTTCAATTTCTTGGCTAACCCATTCATTCTTTAGTAGGATGTTCTTTAACCTCCATGTATTTGTGGTCTTCTCAAATTTTTTCTTGTGGCTGACTTCAAGTTTCATAGCATTGTGGTCAGAAAATACGTATGGTACGATCTCAATCTTTTTGTATTTGTTGAGGCCTGATTGGTGACCCAGTATGGGATCTATTCCAAAAAATGTCCCATGTGCACTTGAAAAGAATGTGTATTCTGCTGTTTAACATGAAATGTACTGAGTATATCTGTGAAGTACATCTGGTCCAGTGTGTCATTCAAAGCCATTCTTTCCTTGTTGATTTTCTGCTTAGATGATCTGTCCATTGCTGTGAGTGGAGGGTTAAAGTGGCCTACTATTATTGTATTGTTATCAATGAGTTTATGTTTGTTATTAATTGTTTTATATATTTGGGTGCTCCCAAGTTGGTGGCATAAATATTTACAACTGTTAGATCTTCTTGTTGGATAGACCCCTTTATTATGATATAATGCCCCTCTTCATCTTTTGTTACAGTCTTTGGTTTTAAAATCTAGTTTGTCTGATTTAAGTATGGCTATTCCAGCTTTCTTTTGCTCTCCATTATCATGATAAATCCCCTCAGTTTGAATATGCTGGTGTCTTCAGGTCTAAAAGAATCTCTTGTAGGTAGCATATGGATAGGTCTTGTTTTTTAATCTACTCTGATACCCTATGCCTTTTGATTAGAGCATATAGTCCATTTACATTATTCAGAGTGACTATTGATAGATACGAGTTTGGTGCCATTGTATTACCTGTAAAGTCATAGTTTCTGGAGATTTCCTCTGTTCCTTTCTAGTCTTCATCACTTTTGGTCTTTCTTTCCCACGCAGAGACCTCTTTAATATTTCTTGCAGGGCTGGTTTAGTGGTCATGACTCCTTTAGTTTTTGTTTGTCTTGGAAACTCTTTATCTCTCCTTCTATTTTGTATGACAGCCTTGCTGGATAAAGTATTCTTGGCTGCATATTTTTCCCATTCAGTAAGCTGAATATATCATGCCACTTTCTTCTGGCCCATCAAGTTTCTGTGGGTAGATCTGCTGCTAACCTTGTTTGTCTTCCCTTGTAAGTTAGGGATTTCTTTTCTGTTGAAGGATTTTTTCCTTCTCTCTGTATTCTGCAAATTTTACTATGATATGCCTTGGTGTTGGCCTGCTTTTGTTGATTTTCATGGGAGTTCTCTGTGCCTCTTGGATTTAGATGTCTGTTTCCTTTCCCTGATTAGGAAAGTTTTCAGCTGTAATTTGTTCAAATAAAACTTCTCTTCCTTTTTCTCTTTCTTCTTCTCCTGGAACTCCTATGATATGAATGTTATTATGCTTTATGGAGTAGCTGGATTCCCTGAGTCTACCTTTGTGATCCAGTACTTTTCTTTCCTGCTGATTTTCAGCTTCATGATTTTCCATAATTTTATCTTCTGTATCACTTATTTCTTCCTATGCTTCTTCCATTGTTATAGTCATTACATCCAGTTGGTTTTGCATCTCAGTTCTAGCATTTTTTAATTTGGCCTGACAAGTTTTTAGGTCTCTTATCTCTGTGGTAAGAGACTACCTGGTGTCTTCTATGCTTTTCTCAAAGTATCCAGCTAGTATCCTTAAGATTGTTGTTTTAAATTCTGGGTTAGGCATATTACTTATACCTGTTTTAATTAGATCCCTTGCCATGACCTTCCTTGTTCTTTCTTTTTAGGATGAACTCCTCTGTCTTGGCATTTTTATTTTATTTTATTTAAAAGATTTTATTTATTGTCAGAGAAAGAGAGTGAACAAGCAGGGGGAGTGGCAGGCAGACGGAGAAACAGGCTCCCCACTGAGCAAGGAGCCCAACGCTGGACTTGATCCCATGGCCCTGGGATCATGACCTGAGCGGAAGGCAGATGCTTGACCAACTGAGCCACCCAGGTGTCCCTGTCTTGGCATTTTGTCTAGGTCTCTGTCTTCTGTGTATTAGGAAAGCCCATTATGTTTCCTGCTCCTAAGAGTAATGGCTTTATTAAAAAGAGGTCTTATACTGTCCAGTGTCTGGCAGGAAGTGTATATTCTGGTGTACATTGTGTGCACTCTGCTGTTGTGTTTTGGCTGCTCTTTTTCTCAGGTCAGTCCTCTGCAGAGTTTCTCCTTGCCTGTAGTGGGGAATATTTGAACCTTGTCCAAAGTGTGGCATTTTAACTAGGTGTGCTCTGGTCTGCTTGTTGAAAGAGACCGGATGCTATCTCCACTAGAGCTGAAGTTTTGCAGCACTCTATGGTCAGCACACTTGGTGTGTGTGGGGAGTTTGTACTCGTCTTCCAGGGGAGGGGCCCACTGCTGCTCTGACTCTCAGGCACATTTGCCCTAGTAAAGAAGCACCTAGGGGGCGCCTGGGTGGCACAGCGGTTAAGCGTCTGCCTTCGGCTCAGGGCGTGATCCCGGCGATCTGGGATCGAGCCCCACATCAGGCTCCTCTGCTATGAGCCTGCTTCTTCCTCTCCCACTCCCTCTGCTTGTGTTTCCTCCTCACTGGCTGTCTCTATCTCTGTCAAATAAATAAATAAATAAAATCTTTAAAAAAAAAAAAAAAGAAGAAGAAGCACCTAGAGCCAGGAGGGTAGGGCTTGGTATAAGTGGCTCAGGCCTCCACTGTGGGTGCTGTGCTGTTCACTGAAGTCTGTCTGCACTGATGCATGGGGCAGAAAAATGCTGTCTGCCCTCTCCCTCATCCCTGGAGAGGGGAGTTTGTGCGAATCATTGTCTGAGAAGCCCTCACAGAGGAACAAACAATCTCCCCTCATGTGTCCCCAGTGTACCTCAGATCCCTGACTTCACACTGTGTCTGGGCCATCTGTCTGCCTGGCAGCACAGTGCACCTGTGTTTTATTTCAGTACACTGAGTTTCAAAACTCCAAACTTTAGGGACCTGGCACTGCACGGACCCCTAATGGTCCTCTGGGGGAGGGTTTCACCACACTGGGGCTGTTGCCCGTTTGGCTTAGGAGGGTAGTCACACCAGTGCACAGGAGCTTGCAGTTTAGAGTACAGCACAGCAAAACGCTGGTATCCAGGTAGGCCACCCTCATCAGGTGTCTCTGCCCCTATGCTAGGGAATGGAGCAGAGCAATGGTGCCTGCTGGCTCTTTTGTCCCTATAAGGCAATGCTCCCTCTCTTGAATGCACTCCAAGAAGGGGGAAACGTCTCTCCAGTGCATCCCAGGGGATCCTCAGATTACACTGTCCATTCCTGGGCCTCTGCCTTTCTTATCCACAGCAACACTGCTGCCTTTACTGGGCTCAACACCAGCCATGGCACATATCTAAAACTTCAGTCTTTGAGCTCTGTTGGTTATAAAAACTGATGATAATCAGCCCCTCTCATATTCCCGGTCAATGGTTTTGGGGAAGTATTTTCCTTGTGTGATCTCCTCTGCACTGTTCTCTCTCTTTCCCTCCCTTTTGCCCTCCCTCTCTATCTCTGTCTCTCTCTCCTTTCTCCTCTGTGATCGGGGCTTCCTTCCCTCGCTGCACCTGAGATTCTTTTCCCCCTAAATCACGTCTCCATACTTCCTACCTTCTATGATGTGGCCTCTTCTCTCCCTCTAGTTGTGCAGTTTGTTCTCTCCATCCTCAGATCAATTTCTTGAGTGTTCAGAATGATTTGATATTTACCTAGCCATGTTCGACGGATGAGGCAAGCCTAGGACCCTCCTCCTACTCCACCATCTTAACTCTCCTTGGATATCTTAGAAATACTTTGTAAATTCTATCTCAGAATTTACATTACTCAAAGTTAAGGGAATAAAAGCACCTTTGGAAGCAAGCATAATATACCCCATTTCTTTAAAAAAGTATTTAATTCTGTCATTTAAAGTTATGCTTTACCCAATTTAGAGAGAAATACAGAATTTGAAAAACACTTTAGTGAATCAAATTATTTAGAATTAGAAAATAATAAATTTTTAGAAATGAAGGAGGAAAGTTTGAAAGCATAAGCAGAAATATGCCTGCTAGATAGACCCAGAAAAAGTAATTCCTGGTAAGACTGTGAGAAATGACAGGTTATTTTCTATATTTGAAAGATTCTGAATGCCTATTTTCCTGGGATTAGGGTAAATATATTAAATTATCCCTCATACACTTAGTCATGATCTATTTCATAATTATTATTCCATTAAAGCTCACTAGGTAATACCAGGTACTGGATTTTGTATTTTTCTAGATCTTTCCCCAAGTTAATGTGCTTGCATATATAAGCCAAAAAACGTATGTACACTCTAGAACACATGTGTATGAAAGACATGCTTTTTTCCTGGGGGTGATTTTTTCATGTATATGTGAAGTAATTTTCTGTTTCTTTTACATTTTCCTAAATAAAATGGCAAAAAAGGAATTTGATAGAAAAATGTGATAAATCAGTGATCTTTTTACTTTTAAAGTGTCATGAAATAGAGCAACCAGCTTCAGAATTTCTATTTTCCAAACAAAAGATGTCTTTGAATTAAAGCATTTTAAGAAAAGCCTCCATCCAATGATGTATCATATTCCCTATTAAAGCATATTTGATATTTTTCTTTAAAATATTTTTTTATTTAAAAAAAAAAAGTCTCGGGGTGCCTGGGTGGCACAGCGGTTAAGCATCTGCCTTCGGCTCAGGGCGTGATCCCAGCGTTATGGGATCGAGCCCCACATCAGGCTCCTCTGCTATGAGCCTGCTTCTTCCTCTCCCACTCCCCCTGCTTGTGTTCCCTCTCTCGCTGGCTGTCTCTATCTCTGTCAAATAAATAAATAAAATCCTTAAAAATAAATAAATAAAAAAATAAAAATAAATTTAAGAAAAAAGTCTCTCATAAGTGGAAGCAATGCATGCTAGTCAACCACAGCACTTAAATCATCTTTCACCTGAGCTTACGGTAGGGATGCTAAGAGGATTCTATTCCAAAGCACAATGGATCTCAAACATCAAATAAATCTCCTGCTACATATGAATCCAAAGGAAAGGCCCATCATCAGCATTTACAATGCATCACAGCGGCTTTTCACAACTAAGTAAAAACTCTTAGGCTTTACTATTTGAAGGCATGCCTTCTTTGGTGTTAAAATTTCCAACTATTTTATAACAATCACTGGAAGCCCAGCTTCCATAATGCAGTCAGAATTCCTCTTCTCTAGGGTACACTCACAAAGCAAAGGGAAGGGGTAAGTTGATGGAAACAACTTGCACAGCTATTTTCTTCCCTATCTCCAGATAGAAGACATCTGTCTTCAAAATTGCTGTCACCACAGTGTTCCATGCTTTCCTAATCCCTATATTGGACTGCAGCAATCTTCCGTGGGAGCCAGCTTTGGGGACCCGCTGATGCAGAACAGAGGACACAGGCCATTTGAAATGCGCAAGAGCCATGCCGTGCTTTGCGAGCTGTACCAGTTACATATTTGCTTCCAAATGAAGTTGAGTTGATGTGTTCTAAAAGGCCCTGTATTACATAAATCCTGGTTTTCTTAGAAATTGGCCATCTTTATGCAGCTTGGCTGGTGTGCTGCTGCTAAAAGTCTCTGCATTTACATTCTAGGCACCTGAAGGAGCAGTGGGTCCGAACTTTTATTTCCCACCTGTTTCAATCCAAATATTCTTCAGGACTTGTTCAGGATCTTTTGTAGGAAAAGTATGCCCCCCCCCCCAAATAGGTAATATACCAGTGGATTAAAACACTCTAGTATTATAGTTTCATGACCCTAATTAGTTTGAATGTTCAAAATGGGCTTAAGTTATTAACCATATTACCCTGCAGTGAATGATAAGTACTATGTGGATGTTTCAGATCACTGTTTTCCTAACTGCTCACGGATCAGCATGAACTTAAAGTATGGATACTTATATCAATACAGCAGAGGCTTGGTCAGCAATTTTACACATCAAAAAGAGCTAATGTATTTTTCAGAATTAGTTTACACAGTTAGAACACCAGAAAACAATGACAAAATGCTATCTATGTTTCACCTCCTTCAGAAGAGCTGTTGATTTCCATCCAGTGTTTCTTGTGTTTTCAGATCTCTGTTATCATATGAGGAAACTATGACATGCTTTAAAAAAAAAAGGCACATATTCTAAGCCAAAAGAGTGATTTTAAATTATACCTTTTCTACATATACAACAACCATTACCCCAATTGCTACTCTAGGAAAAATTAGTACCACAGAGAGCTTGAGATGCTAAGAAAGTTTACATAAAGATGATTCTTTCAATCATATACAATCAAGTGAGGTTTGCTACCAACTAGGTTGTGTTGTTATCTTTCAAAACACACGAAGTAATGATGAACTAATGGCTATCTTAGCTCTAAGAAAAGTTCCTATAAGGGTGGCTATACGTCCTAAGAGGATAAATAAGAACAGAAAGAACTTATTGATTTCTTACCCATGAAAAGATAACGGAGAGACAGGGTGTATCACTTAGAGCAGTTGCATAGTATTACAGAACAACTTGTATATATTTTTTTAAAGAAACGCAGCACCATATTGCAAATAGAGACACAAAGAAGAACTACAGTTCCAATTAGGACGAAATCAGCCACTCCAGGCAATAAAACAACAGGAGGCATCACAATATCGATACCTGAGAAATACTGCCACTTGTTATCTACCCATATCGCGCACTCAAAACATGACCCAGGAGAATCAGAGCCAGTCTAAACACTTCAGAAACCATCCAGAGCCGTATGGCACACTATTCTTTCAGACCTCAGGAGTAAAAGTTAGCCAGAGCCTACTGACATACTAAAATGATTTATTATCACAGGGCTGAGCTAATGCATTCTGCTCTACAACTCTCCTGGCAGTCCAGGGGAGAGGCTTCGTTTATTACCTACAGTACATAATGCCCGCTGAAGAGCTCTGTATTATTCATAAGACTGCCTTTTTGTGCCATCATAATGCTGATAAATTATGAAAAAATGCATATTTTATTTCAATTTATAACATATTGTTGTATACATATCAATATATCACATTGCAGCAGGCAGAGCAAGTCTTATTGCTGACAGCTGTTGACACGCTTCAATAAAACCCAAACAAAGGGGCTTCACCAATAATCCTAAGTCACAACCAGCATTCCAAATAAAAAGCCACTTCTTTCTCTCATAATATTTAGAAGGGATTTGCAGAAATGTCAGGGCCACATAAGGGAGAAACTTTGGGGAAAACCTCAAGTGATATTTGTAATTTTCTGCTCAGCTTCACGGGAGGGGGAGGACAGAGGGTGCTTTCTATGCTAAATAGTAAGGCTTCTGGTGGAAATGTAGGTCCTCAAGTAAAGAACAGGAAGTCTAGTTTATGAAGGAGAGTTCCTGTTAGAGTTTGCTATTATTTTATTTGGTTTCTTTCTCTTTCTTCTCTTGCCTTAGATGGTGAGGTGCTTAATTCTAAAACATTCTGAGAAGAAGGTCCTTGAAGAGGACTAGAGATTTTCCATTAACTCAGACTTCCTAGGCAGTTTTCAATTTTTCAAGTGAGTTTCACATTAGTCAGGCTGCATAACAGCCAACTGGTGTTTGGATCTTTAAAAAGTAAATTTAGTAATTTCCTTTTTTTATTCCAAGTATGAAGGAATAGTTCAAATGTCATAAATAAAAGCTAATTTGGAATAATTGATACTTTTAATAAGGGTAAGTTTCTTTTAGACATCAAGAATTCAACTGATACGATTGTGAGCTGAAAATGATCTTAGAGCTCATCAGTTTAACTACTTCTTTTTACGAATCAGAAATCTAAGCATGTAAGTCAAGCGACTGCTCTAGGTCATGCCTCGAGCAGAGCCATGGTTGGAATGCAGGTTTGTCTAATTTAGTCTGTTATTCCAAGTGGCCTTTCTTGAGTTTAAAACACTATTTTATACATATAAAATGATTTAAATAATGTTTAAGTAGAATGATCTTCTTCTGCCTATCACAGCCTTGAAAGATGCTGCAGAGGCTAGCTAGCATGGGAGGGCTACAATATCTACCTAGGATGTGTTTTTACATCTAAGTAAGGAAAATTTACTCATCAGAAAAAAAAAATCCAAACCTAAATAACATAAAGACTACAAAAATAACATAAAGACTAAATATCAAATGATTAATATGGAACAATATGCCGTATGTTTAAAAACATAAAAGGCCATTATTTTGTATATATGGGGTGTCTCCTCACATGTCCTCCGGCTCATCCACCACAGTGATCTCCTCTGCTCCCCACAGTGCTCCCTCATGGCCCTGTGGGTCTTCTGCCAACAGTGATGCCCGAAACAAAGAGTTCCAGTGAGCACCCGAGTATTTACTCTTCCTGATGTTGACACATCCATGTACACATCCAGCCACCCAGGGCAGTGAGAGAACCAGAAACTTTGTTTAAACAGAACCCGCTTTCATTTAATGAAATGGGATTCTCCAACAGCCATTGTGCATTCACTACTTTGTAGACCTTTGATTTGTGACCCATTTATCATGCAGACCTGGGCAGGGATAAGCTGGGGAAGTTTGGGGGGGGGGCGTGGGGTAGAGAGAAAGAGAGCATCTCTGAAGGGGTTGGGGTGGGGTGGGGCAAGTCTCTCATGGCTGCTGAAGTTTGCAGTGAGCCCCCACCAAAGAAAAAAGTACCTATAAAGGAGAAAGGGAACCTTCTGAGCTCTCAACATCCTCATTTAGTTTCTGCCTTAGAACCCAAAGCAGATTTTATGCTGCTGTTTTCTACCAAATAGGATAGCTCTGCAGAGTGATGAAGGAAGTCTTTAAATTAAAGAGAAAGAAACAAAAAACTTTGTATGTGCCTTGCAGGTGCCTTTTTATTAACTGTTATAGTATTAATCACTATAGTCTCTTTATATTCTATCCTGAACACTATTATAATTATCTTCAACTCTATTTGTCTCAACAAACCTCATTTTCCTCCATTAAAAGCATTAGTGTTCATATGTAAATGGTAATATGTTTGATTTCCACATTTTCAGTTTTAAAAATTCATACTTTGCACAGACTGGACCCAGGTTCAGTTAATTTTCTCACCTGAGGACATGGAGACTTAAGTAAAAAAATATCAGCTTTCTCTAGAGACACCCAAATAGAAATTAATGAACTCAAGAATAGTTGCTCCTACCTCTTACTGGGAATTAGCTCTTATCTTTAAACACCACAGCCGTCATTTTTTTATACAATGAAGATTAGCTGCTTCTCATTTAGGTTCATAAATTGTGCAAAGGTGTTTTAGCTTTTTAGGTTTTAATAACTGCCCGCTTCATATGAATACAATCAAAGCTAAGATAACTAGACATAATATTTCACCAATTTTATTTTATTTTTTGATTTGTCATTCTTAAATAATTTGGAGCTGCAGGGAACCCTAAGAGTCCCCCCTAGCTCATCCTTGTTTCATAAATAAGATGACATATGTCAAAATATTTGACTTGCTTAAAGAGTGACAAGAGAAGTGGTTCTCAAACTTAATCAGCCCAAACACTTGAGAAACAGCGAATACCCAAGCCCCACCTATGACTTTGACTTCCCACCGGCCTTGGAGATTCACTAAACTAGAAGCTTAGAATGTTGCTATTTTCACATTACGCGGCCTTATTTTTAATGTCTTAGAAATCCTCCAGAGTTACTTCTGGCTGAAGGCCCAAAGGCTGAGATAACAGTCATTACCCTCACAACCTGAGTGATTGCTCCATCACCAGGCAGGACTTGCAAAGATAACGTCCAGAAACAAATACTAAGCACCCCCCCTTTTTTTTTTTAGATTTTATTTATCCGTCAGAAAGAGAGAGAAAGCGCACAAGCAGGGGGAGCCGCAGGCAGAGGGAGAAGCAGGCTCCTCGTGGAGCAAGGAGCCCAATGCGGGATGGGGGACTCGATTGAAGACCCCAGGATCATGACCTGAGCCGAAGGCAGACGCTTAACCGACTGAGCCACCCGGGCATCCCAAATACTGAGACCCTAAATTCAATCTGTACTGTGAAGATTTTCAGAAATCAGAGGAGGCAGGGAATGAGACAGGGAATCTCTTTGGTGTGAGCTGTTGCATGCTCCTGGAACTACTGGATAAGGGTTAACTCTGAGTGAAGGGGGAATTCTGACTATTAAGTGCTGTTTTGTAATTAGAAGTGACTGAAGCTACGGGACTGCTTTGACATTTCGTCAGAGGCATGGATATAAGCGGCCCACCACAGGGTTTTAGGGGCAGCAGAAGGAAAAATACTGCTTTCTTCCGCACTCTATTGAGTTCTGCTCTTTCAATGTAATCGTTACACAAAGTAACCTTTTGTAAAGTCAATAAACCTGCTCATTTAACAGACTGCTAAGATTAACTAATGTCTGTACATTAACCCATCTCAACAATTAACCTTCTGCACAAAAGAAATTAAAAAGTCCTCTTGCATTTGGTGAAAAACATCATCCTGGACAACAACTTTTCTTCTCACTGCAGCTTGCATCTGTTTTCTCCTTCTATGGCTTGTGAATGAACTGTAGACTCAGCTTGGAGAACGTATCCAATCACAGCCTTATATGAAGTCTCTACTGCATTCAGTCCTGTTACCCTCCGGATCATGCATATATCAAACGGTAAAAATGATTTTAGCTTTGAGTACAGCCAGGGAATGAGAGGAAAAGAATCACCCAAGTGTCCGTGCAAACATATTGAGTGCCAAAGGTCTGTGCTGACTTATGACCACAGCTTTTACATCTAAGAGAGCCATTAGCATAATTGGCTTTTGGATCAGATGGAGGCCATTAGCCTTAAATTCTTTGCTGAAGTCTAAAATGTCTAACTATCCCTTTTATTCTACATTACCTTTCGTTTGCTCACATACATTACCTTCCTTTCCACCAGACATAAGGAAAAAAATATCACCTTTCTGCATATGGAACCTCTGTGTGAATTCTATCCATGGCTGCTAATCTACCAAGGAGAAACTGATTTCCTCGAACAAACACTGCTCCTCCTCCCCACCAAAGAGCAGTCTCTTCAGTCGTTGCAGCCAGAGCCATTCCCCAAGCTCACTCCAGTTGGAGGTTATACCTTCGTGCCAGCACTCACTCTAGATGAGCCTCGGTGCAGCTGGAGATCACTGATGAGTCCCGCCATCTCGTCTGGGGAATCGGTCACCCACCCACCTGCACCAGGTGAGAAATCGCCCAGGTGAGCGTAAGGCGAGGAAGAGACTGGGACAAGAAGGCTCGCCATCTGCTCGTGGACACCGTACCTGGGCTGTGAATAAGCACCTGGGTTCACAGACTCAGAATCAAAGCTCCTCTTCCCTCCATAGGGGTTCACCACTGCAGTGTCTGCAAGCTAAGGCACCCGGCCCACACTCACGCCCATTCTGTTTTCAGCACTAGCCCTGTATTTAGAGGCCACAGGATTTTACATTTTTAGCCTTCTAAATTAGCTCAAACTCCATGAAAAATGAAAAAGCTCTTCGTTTGATGGGAAGCAGAGTTTTAGGCCCAAATTCAGATGCTTGGGTACTCTGCCATCTGCTGGCTTATGTATGGAATGTTTAAAACTCCTGTGCACTCTTGTTATTGGGTTTCGGGGTTTTTTTTTTTTTTTTTTTACATTTTCATTGTTCAGCAGGATTTATGAAGTTGATTTTTTTAATTGTAAGTTAAAAGAACATATTCAATTCATTGCTAGAAGTGAATCTGTTTTCAAAAATATGTTTTGTTTTAGAATAGATTTAGAAACAGATTGTGAACATAGTACAAAGTTCCCATAGACCCACATCCGGTTTTCCCCATTGTTCACATCTTACATTAGTGGGGTACAGCTGTCACACTAACAATATTGAGGCATTGTTATTAACTGAAGTAGAAATGGGTCCTTGAAAACGACAAATTCTGCTGTCTCTGGTTAGCCAAACAAACGTAGGGTACGAACCGCAAGTGAGTCATCTGGAAGAGCTGACATTCCTGCCTGGCACTGTGCTCACTGCTTTACATACATGATCCCATGTAATTCTCACATCAGCCTACTAAATAAGTATTACTATCTTGTTATTCCCATTCTCCCAATTAGGAAAACAGAGCTCATAGTGATGCTGGCCTTAACACTGTAACATTTGACCTTGGGCAAATTTTATTCAAAGAGCCTCTCATAAATTTATTGCAAGGCTTTAATCGATGAATACACAGGAAGCATTTAGAAGTATCTATGGCACATGGTAAGCATAAAATAATCTCCAGATCTATCTAAGGACAGAGTCTACTCCTTAAGCCACTATAATATACTCAGGGGAGTTCTTAAAACACTGTAGAACAGCCAGTTGGCTTTTCCTTTGTTTAAATTATTTTCCCTTATGGTTTTTACTCTCTTACTCACTTGAATTGCCTGTGTTTCTTTTTTTTTTTTTTCTTTCATTAAAATCCCCTCTT
Organism: Ursus americanus; assembly: GCF_024610735.1. Classification (NCBI taxonomy): domain Eukaryota; kingdom Metazoa; phylum Chordata; class Mammalia; order Carnivora; family Ursidae; genus Ursus; species Ursus americanus. The sequence continues at coordinate 34,004,839 of NC_142151.1, read as the reverse complement.
TGCACTGCCCCATGAAATATTAGCACCACAGACACACTGCATGTCTGTTTATATACCATGGTCCTTTGGAGGGCCATGAACCATTGTAATATCTGGGGGGAGGGGGATTGCCTTCAAAGAACCAATTTTGCCCCTTTGGGGCTGATCACCATCCCCATGCAGAATACTCTAGGATCATTATCCCCATTGAGAATACTCTAGATTTATCAATCCATTCACCCTTCCTCTTAATAACATGAAATGGCTTCTAGTTAACCACATCTACTAAGATAGAAACATATCAATCTGGAGCCGCCTCAGTGCCTGCGACCTTTACCCAGCTCCGAAGCTTACAAGCATTCTCACATCTTCACTATTCTCCCACCCCTCTGAATCACCTTCATTCTTCATAGCAAGACTTATCTTTTCCCTGAATGATTTTCTTAGGCTCAACTGTTCTCCATTTTTTCTTTCTTTCAACAAACCCCCTGTACACATTCACTGAGACCCTTACGGTCAGATATTTGAAACAGCTCTCCTCCAGTCCTGCGGCCAGCCATATCTGAGTTTGAGTCTGATCTCCTTCACTGCTACGTATCTGTTGTTTTATACATAATACAAGAATCCCTCAGATTATGGGTTTTTTTAAATGTCTACAGCACACTCTCATAAAATTTTAGAGGAGATAAATAAAATAACACTAACCACCTAGCATAGACCCTAGCATGCAATAGGTAAGGACGGGTATCAGAGGGAATCTATCTCCTGCCTCCCCACCATGTCACTCCATAAGTTTGCTTTTTTGAAGTTTATTGTTCAATCTACTGCAAAGCTCATGTCAATGACTTGGTCACTCAACCACTTAATGGGAAAGAGCTGATTGTTTACATTTTTGGCAATTTAAACTTTAAACAAAAAAGATTGGGACTTACATTCTAGTGGAGAGATCTTTCCAGTAAACATAAATATATAACATACCACACGATGGTAAGTATTACGGAGAAAATAAAGGAGGAGGACACTTATGATGGGGGAGAATGCTAATTTGTGTAAAGTAATTAGAAAGAGCTTATCTGAAATATGGACTTTTTATCAGACTTAAATAAAATGAGAACATGAACCACGCAGTTCTCTGGTATAAGTGTCATTAAGCATATCCACTCTCCCTCTCAGAGCTGTCTCTGAAGTCTATTTAACCCTATGTCAACCAAGGTCCTCAGCTCAGCCATGGATTCAAATGTTGAGCATCTCAGTCTAAAGACAGATCGATACAGCATGCAAGCTACGTGGATACTTCAACTCTCCAGGCTGACACTGCCCTCCCATTAATTAGTCTCTAGTTATGAATTTACTGAGCTGTGCTATCAGCCAACACTTTTCTGTCTACTATGATTCAGTGAGAGACTTTGCTCATATTTGTCTGAATTCAGAGTTTTTTTTTGTCTACCACATTTCCCCGGTTGCCAGTCTAGTGATCTAGTAAAAAGGGAAAGAAACTCATCTTTAGCTGTCTGCAGATATGTACAGGGCTCAATACTGAATGGCCCCAGCAGGCAGAACTCTGGCAGAGAATCCCGGTTACAGGCAGACAGATCTAGAATAATATAAGGAAGAATTTTCTAATCTGAAGAAGCCATCTGAAGATGACGCGGTCTGCCTTCAGAGGGCTGCCCTCCACCACTGACCTAGGTGCTTCAGTGAGGTCTAGGGACCCAATAGGCAGAGATGACACAGATGTCATATAGACTTGCAGTGGTGTTTAGAGGATGACCTCTAATATCCCTGAGAGTCTATGGTATTATATTTGTTTCCAAAGTACAGTTGTCCCCACTTATCCATGGTTTCGCTCTCCACGGGTTCAGTTATCTGCTGTCAACCATGGTCTAGAAGACGATCCTCCTCCTGACATAATATCAGAAGGTCAACAGTGGCCTGACGCTATGTCAAAGTTCCTATGCCATTTCACCTCACTTCATCTCATCCTATGGGCATTTTATCATTTCACGTTATCACAAAAGGAGTGCAGTACAATAAGATATCTTGAGAGAGAAACCACACTCACATGACTTTTATTATAGTATATTGTCATAATTGTTCTATTTTATTAGCAGTATTATTGTTAATCTCTTACTGTGCCTAACTTATAAATTAAATTTTAGCAGAGATATGTATGTATAGGAAAAAAACAGCAAATTATATAGGATGCGGTACTACCCTCAGTTTCAGGCATCCACGGGTCGTTTTGGAGTGTATCCCCTTGGATAAGGGCAGACTGATGTTTTCTCCTAATCTAGACCTTTTATTAACTCAGGATACTATTTCTTTCTTTCTATTTTCAAATAGAAAGTATTCACTACCAGAGAAACAAGGTTAAAAGCTCAGCACCTAAAATGTTTTCCATTCATAGATATGAAATCTACATATTTCAATTTAAATTGTACCGTGATGTCAAGTTAATTTTTAAAGGATTGGTTATTTAAATAACGTTTGGCATTGAAGAAGTTATAAAGTCGATAATTTTAACTACACAATACACAGAGCAGTTATTAATAAAATATATTACTGTTCTGTGAAAAAATAAAACTGGTATTTCCTGAAGGAAAATACCAGCTTTACCCACACTCATTAGGATGACCTACTTTTTGACATGTGGTTACAATTTATTCTACCACTTACTGGTGATGTAGTTATCCTACTTCAAAATGAAAAAAAAATAATGTACTCACTTAAAAGGTTATAGGAACTTAACTTAAATGTCACATCCCATGTATAAGAAGGCAAGACCCCTTTTATAACAAAAGGAAGGAAAGCAAAATGAACCCCATATTTCTATGGTTGCTGACCAAGCTTGCCTTCATAGACTTATACTTTAGGTCTTGATGAATTACAAAAAATGATAAATGATAATGGGATGACATTAAGGCATAATTGCTGAACTAGTTCTTTGGCATCTGCTGCAGTGAAGGTAAATTTCATGATAAATTGCATTCATTTGGTGGTTTTCTCCTACAACAAGAGATGTCTTAAAATCAACCATCATTTTCGCTGATGGAACTGACAAAATATTTTATCAAAAGTACGTTTTATATTGCCTTTTTGTCGATATCCCAAAAATTCCTAAAATTACTACTTCTCATTAAATATACTTTTGCTTCGGGGAAATACCTCATTTATCTGCTTCTGCATCACTTTCAGAATAATATCTGAACCCTCGAGCTCCTAACTAACTTCACGCCTTGTCATTTCCTCCATCTCTGCTTTATGTCTTAGGTTTCACATGCGCTTATGACTACCTGCCATTCTCTATCATGCCACAATGTTTCATTCTTTCTTCATTCTGAATTCAATATTTCTTCTTCTCCCAAGACCCTTTCCTTCTCTATATGTCAGGGGAACTACATTTTTAGGGTTTAGTTATGTCTTTCGTGACACCTTCCCACCAGGTTTGATCCTTCTTTCTCTTTTTGGCACCCTCTCTTATGCATATTTCCATTGTTACACTTACCAACCGGATTATAACTCATTTTCCTGATGTGAATATTTCCCCTCTACATTAAGAATACTTGGAAAGCAGAAACTCAGGCTCTTTGATATTTCTATTTGTAGTACCTAACACATTGCCTCATAAAATACTTATTTTTGCATGAATAAAATTAATCCAGTGAACACTCAGCACTGTTAATTTTCCATGCCATTATAATTTTAATGCGAAAAGACTACTAACGGGGGCCCAGACAAGTCTAAGCAAGATGCCAAGAGAGGGAGGCTCTCAGGAACTCCCAAGACAATAATTCTCATTGGTTGCAGAAGTTAATTTCCTCCTACATGTTTTGAATAGAAGGACTTTAACTTTAATGAAACTTCTGGAAATTTAGATTAACACTCAACAGTACCTTATTTTGCTGTTCTCTCACATGTATAACAATTTAACCAAGTCTTCCCATGTCCACTCCAGATGCCTTCAAGGGACAATTTGGCTGCCACAAAGAGGAATGAAAACAAAGTATTTCCTAAGTAAATATGTTAAGATAGAAATCTAATCCAAGTATGGTAAATACTTTTATAACTTTCCAAATGGTGATGAATTTTGTAAAAATGTCTCTGGTAGTACGGGTACATGTGCTTTAAACAGATCCATTTTTTACCAGAAGTGTAGGTTATACTTACTGAATATTGTAGAACTTCTGCCTTTTGTGGAGATGGGGGTAACTATTGGTATAGGTATATATTTTGTGAGGTGATTAGATCTATGACCCTTTAGAAACAGTTTTAAGTAGTTATAAAGATTTAATACTCATTTAATACAATGAATGGACCATTATAATTATGATGCTTTAAAATTAATGTGTCAAGAGATCACTCTTGAAATCAATACATACAGTCTGTGAATTATACTTTATATGTAAGCCACTTAGGAATATTTTATGTGAGGATCCAGATATGCAAATTCCTATTAGGCCAAAATTTTCATAGCCAAAGAAAACAAACTACTTTCACCCGATAATTTCAAGTTTATTCATCACGTGTCACTGACACTTTGGCTTTAAAAAATGTTATTTATTTTGAATTTTGTGTTCTTAAAGTTTATCTTAGCAGAGGAAAAAAAGAAGCAAATAATTCATTGAATGAATATTGAAAAATCCTTGATTTTTATTGTTCATGTGAATTAAGAAAACAAGTTTAAATGTCTCCTTGACACTCTTTCACAGCAAAATAATTACATACTCATTATTTGGTAGAGAAAGAATCTGGCTTTTTGAGACTTCCTGTATAATAGAGGTTTATGTAGACATTGAAATGATGTTTCAAGATCATTTGGTGCTTACACTGTATTGAAATATAAAGATCTTTCATGAGATCAAAATAATGAAAACAGGCCTGGGCAGCATGTATTTTATTTCTATATTTCAGATATTCCCTGATGATAACCACAAGGTTCTCTGGGGCATGCATTTGTTTTCAGTGCAATTGTAATAGAATGAAGGGAAGCTTTAGCTTACTAACATACTGCATTTCTAATAATTCTTTCCATCCATTTGCAAATGTGAATTGTCACCCCTGATTTACATTCATTAATCAAAATGGCAAATGCATGTGGAGTGCAGAATCAGGGTCCACGCTGTTGTCTGAAAATGTGATCAATCATCACTGATTGGCATTTTGGGTTAAACTATACAAGAATGTGGAAAAACAGATGCTTGCTGGGAACAAGGGAAAGGAAGTTAGGGCCAAGAGGCTAGCATTTTAATTGGCAAGAGGCAAAATGTTTAAAACAGAATAGGCTAAAAAAATCTGAATTTTGGAAGAAAATAGTTATGAAAAATACAAGGAAGAGTGTTTTTCTAAAAAAAAAAAAACCCACATTTATATGAAAGATATCTTTAAACCAATGCCATGGATACTTAAAGATGCTACCTGTAGTCGTGATTTAATAAGGCCATGAAAATAGGACTTGACCCATATTTATTGTACCTAAGGGAGAGAAGCTAAGTATAATGAGAATCAGCTATTCATAAAACAATAAACTGGAAGATATTTGATGTATCCTCTCTCTACCTTCTGCTTGTTGTGGGGCGTGGGGGGAGGTGAATTTATTAAATCAGTTATACATAAGATGAAAAATAGTATAAAAACAAATTCTGTAAGTCAATGAGAATTATTGTAATCCTGAAAAACATGCGATGCTATAAAACTTTATATTTCAGATTTCTAAAAAAATAATTTTAACCTATAATGAACAAGGCTTTGACCTCTTAATGACCGATTTTACTACACTGTCTTATTTTTAAATACAAAGTTTGTCACTAAATCTAACAGCAGATATGAGACACACTTTAGGAAAGAGTCTTTCTCATTCAAAATCTTACTTCCCCACTGCATATATTGAGTTTTTATACTCTCATAAAGATATTTTCAGATTTCTGACTCACTGAACAAATGAATGAAAGAGTTAATGAGTTTTGCGTGGAATGTATCGCTTCTTCCAATTGGATGTATCACTGTTCTATCCTATTAGGGTATAAAATACCAAGAAATAGTTACAACAAGAGTGAATAAATTCATTATGAGGTTGATCAGTTAGTTTGGAATGATGAATTCTTAAACTGCAATGATAATAAAATGAGAGCAAATGAAAAGATTCTAATCTTGTGTCTTCATTAAAAACACACAGCAATTTAGAGAAAGTAAAAAATTCCTTTAAAAAAATTAAAGAAACAAACTTTAGTTAGGCATCCATTTATCTGCTTTTGTGATTTATTTCTCCTTACAATTAGAGAATTAAATTATCTCTAACAACTCTTTCTAGCTACAAAATTTACTGAGTCTAAGTTTTATAAATTTCTTGAATTATGGCCAGGTTATATGCATTGAAAACCTAAACATATACACGCTGGCACAAACAATAGTTACAGTCTAAATATTAACCTAGATAATAGAAAGTTAAGCACTAAGCACTGTTATATCTATGAGCTCATTTAATTTATAACAATTTTGGGGCTGAGCAAATAAATAATCACTACTTTAGAGATGAATGACTGACTCACACATAGCTACTAAATGGGCAAAACTTGAAACCTGAGTTCAAATCCAGATCCGTGTGATACTTGTTTCCGTTCTACAACAGTGCCCCATCAGAAGTTACTCAAAACACCAGAAAGAGAATTGGGGTGGCAGGAGAGGGAGGAGGAAGAAAATGCCTCTTTGAGGCATTTCATTAACGTTCTAGAAATTTTATAGCAATGTAGTTGTGTGTGTGTGTGTGTGTGTGTGTGTGTGTGTGTGTGTTTATCAGAACGCTTACTGTAGTTCGAAACCTAATGTTGACTGATGTCTTCCTTAAGGACAACCTGTGGGTCTATGCATAAAAAATCTTTACTATTATGCCCTTAATCTTTCTACTTTGTGCCTTAAATAAGGTTTGACTTTGCACCTTTCTTTGGAATTCTCTGGAAACAATAGTCTAATGCAGAGGACCACTGGTTGGGGAGCAAATGAGGCCCCGAACTCTGGCACATGTGATGCCACACAGAGGGACCGACGCTAGCTTGACATTATTTGTTTTGTAATATTAAGGCTCTTGAATTGTTGAAATCAATAGAAAACACATTTTTTAGAAAAAGCCTATTTTGAATAATTTAAATCAGAGATATCTTCTATCTTTTTTGTTTTCTTCTCTTGTAAAAAAGATTCTCATAAAACCAATCAGTCCTCTGTGATTGGAAATGCATCAGAAGCCGTGCAATGCACACTCTGGTAATAAAAGTTCTGCTGGAATCAATTATGTTGGGCTGCAAGAAGCTATCTGTTTCCTGTAGGATGCATAACGTCCAGCTTAAGTAGTATCAACATTAATAAGCTGCTCTTAAGTTTCTATATAGCTTTCTCTAGGGAGAATTTGTTACTGTCAGTCAGCTGTCAAATGCTTATAGTATGATTAATGAATCATATTTAGATGATTGACAATGAAAGTCTACTTTATAGAACGTGTCAATCATTTTTATAGTTGCTTTCCATTTTCATGGACACCAGCAATACTGTTCTGAGCTTAAGAACCATTATAACCCAACTCTGCTGAAAGCCACTAACTACACAGAGATCTGGAGAAGGTTTTATTCCATTTCTTTTTACGTTGCTCTAGGCTAAACCCAAATATCCTTGTTTGCGCTCCCCAAGCTCAAGGCAAGCAGCTAGGTGAAGCAGACAATACATTCTAAGTGAAAAATTAATGATTGAGGGTGACTATACAGAATCGTATTATCCAGTTGATAATTTATAAGGCAGAGTGCAAAGTGGAATGTCTAGGTTTGAATCAAGCAGTTTTCTGTGTTTTTATCCTTCATTGATTCATTTATAATGTTCTTATGTTCATTCCTTCAATTCAATTTGAATTTTTAAAAATCTCACAACCTCTTCAAAGGAAGGGTGGCTCCATTAAAATATTAACATTATTAAAGTGTTAAAATATTTTAATATTAACACTTTAACATTGTATTTCCACAACTATTATTAACATTTTAACACTGTTAAAAGTTTCAAACCCAGAAATAATTAAAGACTGTAAGTAATGAGACCAGAATATATAGTCAAGCATAGGTAATTGATTTTTTTTCCCTTTACTTTTAGCCTTTGGAAATGTGTATGGTTTGGCAAGGAAATTATGTGTACGAACAGGAGGCAAGACCATGCCATCTCTGCTCCTTCACTGTTTCAGTGAATCCAGAGATATGTAAAAACAAAAGTACAGTGGTGCCTGGGTGGCTCAGTTGGTTAAGCATCTGCCTTCGGCTCAGGTCATGATCCCAGGGTGCTGGGATCGAGTCCTGCTTTGGGCTCCCTGCTCAGCAGGGAGTCTGCTTCTCCCTCTTCCCCATTCATTCTCTCTCTCTCTCTCTCTCTCTCTCTCTCTCTCTCTCTCTCTCGTGCAAAAATACATAAAATCTTAAAGAAAAAAAAAAAAAACCCCACAAGTACAGTTATCTCATTGGCCATGTGAGGCCATACAATGTGAAAAGAATTTTTGGGCAAGATCTGGCCTCACTTGGTAACCATTTGACTTGTGGCAGCTGGCTTTATGTCTTTCAAGTCTCTATCTGTAAAGTTGACATGGCATTGCTCTGACCCAGGGGTGTTAGGGACTTAAATAAAATAACAGATGTTGATGACTTGGCATGGTGCCTTGCCCATCAATAGGAACTAAATTTTTAAAAACTTCTCTTTTGGATCTACCATAGAACCTGGAATAGTAGGAACCTATGTGTAGTATGCCTAATTATCACTTAACAAATACCTGTTGAAATTAACATAATAAAGCCGAGCAAGAGCAGAGTTTTCAGCTTCCCCCAGGTCACCAGGGTAGCAAGGGCAGCTGTGGAAACTGGCTACTCTGTGTAGGATTCTTTTTCTATGGTGAAAGGGATTATCAGAATTAACTTTCTCAGTCATTCCTTTTCCTTCCCTTTGTTTCAACTGCAATTTTTATCACCAGCACATAGAAAGAATGTTTCTAACTTCCGATTCACTGGGAAACTCTGATTCTCCCTTCTGTTTCTTCTGTTCCATATCCTGGCTTTTGCCCTTTTTTTCCCCCCTCTCCCTCCAACTACAGGAACAGCATTGAGGTCTCAAGCAACACACCTGCTCTAACTGGTTGGAAATGGCTCTCTAGAGATGGATTCTGATCAGGTTCAGCAGAAATATCAATTAGCAATGTCTGCTATAGTCACAGGCGGGGGCAAATAAATTATGTGTGCCAAGTATTTGCCATCCATATCCAAATCCCACTACAGCTATCTTTCTGCTTCATTACAAGCAGTTTTTACATTACCTACATAAGGTGACAGTCAAAGGCTGGATAGGTATGTTTCAGAGAGTTCATAGATGAGCACCGAATTATTTTTAATTAACAGCTTGTCCCGCACCTAAGCCGAAGAGTTCCATGAGCACACAATGCTTTGATGCACAGAAATGACAGGCTGGTTGTCTAACTATACGGATGGACAGACTAATAGAATTCTGGAAAAAGGTAACAGAAAACTTGTGAATAAATTGGAAAGAAAACTTGGCTTTGTGGTATTACATTAAAAAGTCTTAAACTACTAACCGACGTTATTATTATTAAAAGATAGCACCACTTATTAATGATACAAGATTTGGATACATTCCCAAAAAGCATTTTACTATTTTTGAACAAGATGCTTCTCTTTTCCAGCAAATAAACAAACAAAAGATGTCTGGATATTTACCCAAGTGACACTAATAAAAAGACCTGTGGGATCTAAAGTTGTGAGTGGACCGGATGTAGAAAGCGGAGATGTCACAGGGACCACATAGCACCTAGACTGCTCTTCTCGCCAGCATCGATCTTTGCACCCTTTCCCTCTGACTCACAACTTTACAATGCTCCCCATGGTCTCTGGTTCTGTGTGTGCCAAATATGAACATGCATGCCAGTAAGATAACTCAAGATGACACACGGATGAGTATCTGTCCTGCTGAGATTGCTAAGCAGGCTGGAGGGGACATTTCTCTCCTTGGATCTTAGGCTAGCAGTCTTAGTTGGGGTCGATTCACACATAGGAAGGTGATGGGAGCATGCAGATTTTTAGTATGTGCTATGTATTGGACCATGCAGAGAAAAAAGGAGTTCTAGGTTAGCCCCAGGCACTTCCCTATTCGGGGGCTTTTCCACTTTGGGCACAGAATGAGTACTGGCAATAGGGAGAATGAAAGGGAAGCTGTATAATTTCAGAGGCTTCTCAAAATACCTTTTCCTGAGGTGGGCACCTCGCCCAGATCAAATAGTGGCCTGAGATCTAGCTTCCTGCTTCCTATCTGTTTCCTCCTACTCAAAGAACCTCTCAGTGTCCATAATTAAAAGTGTAAACTGCAAACTGGTTCACAATATCTAACTAGGTGCATATGTGAAATGGGATTCTTGCTTCCAGTAAATATCAACACATACACACAAAATGGAATTATCTTATTGATTTAAAAATCTCATCTTACATCACAAACTTAGTAGCATGGGGCCCAAGCAAATCCCTTTATAATGGGCTGATAATGAAAAATCTATGCATTGAATAATTTATTTTCAGCTATGCATTTCTGTATAGATATTGGATCCCTTGTGATTTATTTTTATTGATTTCATTTTTTAAATTTAATGCATTTTCCTTGTCTTTATTTTTATTGTTCCCTGATATTTATGGCTTATCATTTCAATTGATGGTAATTTACAGTACACTGATTTAAGTTTAAAAAGTGACCCAATGGGGGTGCCTGGGTGGCACAGCGGTTAAGCATCTGCCTTCGGCTCAGGGCGTGATCCCGGTGTTGTGGGATCGAGCCCCACATCAGGCTCCTCTGCTATGAGCCTGCTTCTTCCTCTCCCACTCCCCCTGCTTGTGTTCCCTCTCTCGCTGGCTATCTCTATCTCTGTCAAATAAATAAATAAAATCTTTTAAAAAAAAAAAAAGTGACCCAATGAAGTAAATAACAGTACAAGCAGTATATGGATATGGCTAAAAGTTTGAGGGGCATGGGTTTAATCCATATTCCAAAAAGAGTCCGTCTAATTGATTAGTGAATTCCCATCCCCTTCACCCAACTTCAGGCCATCAGCAGTCTTTTCGTGACAGGTGTCCCTGTGTCATTCAGAAGCTCATCCCTGATCCTGGCAGCAGCTACCCCTGCGCTCAGAAACAATCCAGAACTGACTCATTATCATTTTAGAAGAAAACAGAAGTCCTAATACAGTTCTTTAATGTCCAGTGTTTTCTTTATATATTGTTGTTGTTGTTGTTGTAACATACTTAAATCCATGGGATTTAAAATAGGATTTGAGTTCCAGAGCCCTGGTATCATACATAACAGTATTTTAAAGTAAATCCATATTCACGATATATTCATTCTTAATATTTTTCAATTAAGTAAAACTAAAAGATATATTAAATTACGGAAACTAGCATGTTACGTAAGTGAAGACTGTATCTCAAACTTACAAATGTACTTGGGTTGGTGACTGAATACAAGTCTTAACTTTCTTTATAAGCCATACATGTAAAATATATGTCCTTTAACATAAACAATCAAGGTTCTTTAAAAAGAAGCACAGAATTTCATAGTTCTAGAGAGAGCTATACAGAGATATATATTCACTGAATTTATAAACTCCAAACAAGTTTTCTACTCATTTTTAAGGAACTTCTTCTTTTATTATATTATAAGAAGACCTTTTAAAACAGGGGCGCCTGGGTGGCGCAGTCGTTAAGCGTCTGCCTTCGGCTCAGGGCGTGATCCCGGGGTTATGGGATCGAGCCCCACATCAGGCTCCTCAGCTGGGAGCCTGCTTCTTCCTCTCCCACTCCCCCTGCTTGCGTTCCCTCTCTCGCTGGCTGTCTCTGTCAACTAAATAAATAAATTCTTAAAAAAAAGAAAAAAAAAACTTGAGGACATTTATTGTACTACCTATTTGTATCTATCAAATCAAAAATACACGTGTAGAAAGCCAAATTTAGAATATTTCTTTCTAACTCAATTCTTTTCAAAAAGCTTAAAACTCAGCTAAGATTTGTGTTTCAGAAAAATCAAACACTGACAAAGGAAGACTAAAACTAAAATCATTTGTTATTTAGAAGCCCATTTTCAAAGCGCACACACAGAGAGGCAGGATGGTCTGTACATCCTCTCAGTAGTACATTTTCTCAGCTACAGAGCAATATTATATTGCCCTCTAATGGATCTTCTGAACCACTACAAACCACTACATGCATAATAAGAAAATGGCAAAAAGGATATATTTCAGTGGCAATACATAAATTTTCAAGACCTATGACTAATACAAGATTGGTCTTAATTCCTGTTGGAATCATACTTTACTCATGATGCTTATAAAGCCAATTAATGTAATCATCTTGTATACTGTATACACTCAATTTGAGGTTTACTTTTGTAAAGGCCACATACACTGAATCTTCCTTGCCAGTAGGTATTACTATTAGTCTTGCCAATAAAATCCTTTCATTATTTTATTATATAAAAGACACTGTTCATTGTACCTGCAGTCTTGAGTAGTTATATAGCAGAAAAATGATAGAATTTAAATAAGACTTTTTTCCCTTCCTCTAAATGGGGGATATTCATGAGTATGCACATATTCTTAACTATAATTCTCTGTTTTTAAATAGTTCTGAGAATTCAAAGGATTAGGATACTAGGTCAAAGGTGTGGGATGTATAGGGGCTGTTAGTTTCTTTGACCACATCATAATTTATCATTAGGGGTAGTCCTTGATCACACATGTGACGGCATGCTTCTGGATTGATTCAACCTATTACCAATACAGGGGTATACAAATTTGGATTTATATACAGTAAATATTTTGTTGCATAATTTGAAGTTTTAAAATTTAATATAAGCACAAAAATTTATGATTGTTAAGTCTTCCCCATCAGTGTTTTGCTTTAGCCTAGTTAATGCACTCCATTTTCATTTCTTTAAATGAATACAAAATATAATTCAATAAAGATGACTATATCAGTACACTCTGAAAAACTGAAAAACTAGTAGCATGACTGTGTAACTCACTTTATATGTCTCACTGATATACATAGTGTGTAAACACACACATATACACAGACATGCACATACTCCTTTTGCTTTTGGGAGTCACTGTAGGAATCAGTAATAATTTTGAGGAGTAATTAAAGTGAATGAATTATCCCCTTCCGTGATTTTCTTTACCCAATATACACAAAGAACCACGGTCGCTTGTAATTTATCATTGCAGCATGAGTTAATCTTCTAATACTGTGTATATTTCACCTGAATAGTATACACTGAGTGGCTAAGAATTTTAATATATGCATTGTGCTTTTTATCCCTGCTTCAAAAATCAGGCTAAAAATAGCAATTCAACTGATTTCATTTATTAATTTTTAAGATTTGTCTTATTTAATTCTAAAAACCCAGACAGCTTAGCTTACCTTACTTGAGTGATCTATATTTACTTTCTACCAGTGTCACTTCGGATCAATCTAAAATGAGTTTTGATTACTAAAATAATCTGGTATATGCTGGGGAAAGCGACATGCAAGTTGGCTTTTGTACATATAGGTGACTGCTTATCTCCAGGTTCTGCCACAGGATGGAGTGGGGCAACAGTCCTTCAGCAGGCAGAGCTGTAGTAATTGTTACATCTTCATGTCATCAGTGACATAAGTAGAAAAAGTTACAGAAGTTCTGATGTCAGAGAAGACAGTAATTTAGGGAACCGCACAAAACCTCCAGGAGGCTTGAAGGAGTGCAAATGGAATCAAGGGATGAGACAACGGGACGATGAAGGTGGAAGAAGAAACTGCAACCACAGGATTCATATCCAGGCTTCAATGAGGAGCCCTTAGGGCCATCTTCAGTACTGAAGTCTGCCTCTTCCTTACCATTCTGCCCTATTTCCGTTGCTGGCCACCATAAGGATTCTCTTTCCATTCTCACATTCTCTGCTGTGGATCTGCTAATGCAAGAGTGTGTTTCTCTTTCTCGTGTTATAGTTCACTGTAAATCGCTGAGTTCGGTCAAACTGAGAAGATTCCAAAACAATAAAAAAAGGAAAAATAACTACTTTGACTGCTTTTGTAGAAGAATAGGATCTGGTTCCTTTAATTCCTAAATCTTGATTAAGCCTGTAACTTCTGATGTGGCATAATTCCTTTATCACAAGTTATTAGATTTCCAACAAACCATCTGGAATGAGATTTGCCTATTTGCCCTTAGGTGTTTTCTAAAGAAAGCTGTAACTTCCTCACTAAGTCCTGTGTTTTTACATCCTCACAAATACACCACATGCATTTTTTCAAAAATCTAACAAAAGTTAATGATAAAAATCTACATAAATTCATATGAGGAATTCTAAGGAATTCCTGAACCCCTATACATTTGGTACATCTCTAATGAGTCTAGGGATAGAGAATTCTCTATCTTTTCAAACTGGGATATGCCATGGAATTCATGAAGCAACAAAATAAATAACGTATCTTTCTAGATGATCAGTTTTACTTAATAAAAACATGTTGCTTTTGTAATTAAAAAGGAAAGATACATCACAGAGTTTAATAAAAAAAAAAAAAAAAAACCACAAGATTTAAAAAAAAATACCCCTGATTGCAGGGGTTACTTTGTAGTAAATTGGCATAACCCTGGGGTTAGAAGCTCATTATTTTTTGTCTTTTGAAATATTTCCAGTGGAAAAGTGTGAGAAATACTAATGTTTCACTGTGGGTAAAATGTGTGAGAAATACTAATGTTTCACTGTGGGTAAAATGAAGAAAATGCAGACTATAGAAGACCAAGGTATGACAATTGCACAGAAGTTCATGTAAGACTGTTTGTGCTTACTTTTTAAAAATAAAATGGTATCACCTTGCCTAGCTTCACAGTGGATATAATAGGCTCTCAATTAAATTTTGATGGAACTAATAAACTGACTATTCCTTCCTACTTGTTGATAACATAGTGGGATGGTAATTTTTTTTTTTAAAGATTTTATTTATTTATTTGACAGAGAGTGAGACAGCCAACGAGAGAGGGAACACAAGCAGGGGGAGTGGGAGAGGAAGAAGCAGGCTCATAGCGGAAGAGCCTGATGTGGGGCTCGATCCCGGAACGCAGGGATCACGCCCTGAGCTGAAGGCAGACTCTTAACCGCTGTGCCACCCAGGCGCCCCAGTGGGATGGTAATTTTTATTGTCAAGGAATGTATTTATTACTAGTAATTACATAACATAACACTGGCTACATAAGATAACACTGTTATATAATAAAAGAAACACAATCTTACATGAACTTGTATATAATTGAAGTCATAACTTGGATCTGTTACATTCTGAATTTCCTTAAGGCTTGAGTTTATCTTCTTTTCAAAACAAAATGAACTATGACACTTGAACTCAATAGCACTAGCTTGTTTAATCAGAGGCCACCCAGAATATGGAACTTCTTATAGCCTTTGTTTAAAGGGAATCAAGACTAAAGTTTTCATATAAATTGTACCAAAATGAACACACACTCCTTGTCTCTGCTGTCATGCTGGAAATTACACCAAAGTTCTACTAGAAAATATGGTATATTTAATACTATTGTTCTTCCTCTAAAATAGAAGTCAAAACAAAACATCATAAGCAAATCTTTTTAAAAACATTATCCAAAGAATTGGCCAAAAAGAAAAAAAGAAGAAAATTTTTAAAAAGAAGAAAGAAAAAGGCTGTCTGAAAGATCTCATCTTTAAAATGCAAATTTAATTGCTCCAGTATTTTTGATAGAAAATGCATCTGATTCCTTTTCATTAATCAAATACAGAAAAATTTCAAAGATTCTCTTCAGATATGCTGAACAAACCAGTTCACTGGCAGTATTTTGAAATAAAGTAGAAAGTGACCTAATACAAGTCTAAGCTGTTCCTTCAAGGTCAGTTTTCTCTGAATCTTATCAGAAATATAGATGAAAAAGACATATATAACTGACACTTCGATTTCTGTAGATTTACTTGCAAAATAAATAGGATTTATAATCCTAGTAAGTGAAATAGTTACTGATAAAGCTATCAAAAGAGAGAGCTAAGAGTAAGATGATTAGTTCAAAACAGTACCTCTAGACTAAGTTCATTCGTGAAATAATGTAAACAGTATAAAAGAATCAGTTTTTTAAGGTTTTATTTTAATTTTTAATTCTTAACGTACTTTTAAGAGTTGTCTCTCTGATGTCTTGAAGTTTTTGTCTATGTATATAACTAGCATCTGCAAAAAAGACAGAGAACCAAAGCAGGAGTCTGGCCCAGGTTTAACTTCCTGTTTTAAGTCTATTATCAGAGCCAACCCTCAGAGTAATTTCATCCAACACAAATAATTTTCTAGTATCAATATTTCTATGCTTGTCCTGTTAGAGTGCAGAATTATAATCTTCAGTGGCTGTATGTTAAAGGTTATAACATGGAGACTTGTGTGAGCAGATTTACAGACATATCTCTCCCCCTCTCTGCAACTCTTTTTCTTAATACGAAGATTATTTCTGTGTATTTAAGCTTTACATCTGTTTTTAACTATTGTCTCTTTGTCTCTTCTCCCCCTTTGTTTTCTTCTTTCTTCCTCTTTCTACTCTGTCTTTTCTCTCAATAGGCATACTATAGCAATGTTTAAATGTTAATTTTCTTATTATAGAATTATACACTGTAGAACTATTTTTAAATGCTTAAAATAGAAAGATGAAAATAAAACCCAACCAGTGATGGCCACTGTTACCATTTGGGCGTTTGCTTCCAGTATCTTGTGTGTATGTATTTAACTGTGGGTTAATTTCTAAATGTATACAATTATTTTAAAAGTTGATGCTTCAACCTGCAGTAAATGAGAGAACTCACTGTAGTACTCCCTCCATATATGACTTCTTAATGTCTTTACCAACATGAGAGCCAAAAAGTAAACCAAAGTCTGTATTCTTACACCATTGCCACGGCCTTCATCTGATAATAGTAACTGGACAGCATCCGCATTGTTTCCTTTTCTCCTTATCTTACTTTCTTATTATGGCATATATCACCACCTGACCTACTACACACCTGTTTGCTTATTTATTGCCCATTTTTCCCAATAGAATATAAGATCCACAAGAGCAGGAAATTTGCTACATCCCTAGTACTAGAAAAGTGACCAAGCAAATACTATGCACTCAATAAATGTTTGTGGAATGAATAAATTGAGTAGTTTCATATTTCATTACTTAATTTTAATAGTACTTATATTTTTATCAAATATTTTCTGTTTTAAAAATTATATTTATTACAGAATTTCTGCTTTTCTCCACCTTGTATAATGATCTTCTGATTGTGGAGAAGGAATCTTTTCTCTTTCTTATCTATACAAAGAGGACTTCTATTACCAGGACCCCTACTCTGAATTATGTGTAAAATAAGGCATTTCATTTCTAGTATATGGTTTCCCTACTTCCCCTACCCCACCTTTTTTTTTTCTCTCCTTCCCTCAATCTATTTACCAGAGTAAAACACTGAGACTATAGATATTATTAACCCAACAGGTCCAAATTAAACAGGATATAGATGTTTCCCATTGGATACTAGAGAAGCAATAGCAAGACAGTGGGTATAATTTACAACACAATACAAACAACCTGGGTTTTAGAAAATACCAGCTGTCCGGCATAATCTCTGCCAGCTTCACATTAGGACACATGATGATGGAGTAACCCTCAGTCAGCAATTATGATACACAAAGTAGCTAATTGTGCCTGAATCCAGGCTCTGTCACTTGCTATAAAGTCAGGCCCAAGTTATTCAAGTTCTCTGTTACTCTATTCATTTATAAAAAGGGTAATAATACCATCTATCCCATAGTTTGTTGAAAGGATTAAATAATTGCATTTCATCACTAAATTCTACCTCTGAAACTGATAATACAATGTATGTTAATTAAACTGAATGTAAATTTAAAAAATTTTAAAAATAACAATGCAACTCAAGCACTTAGCATGGGCACATAATAAGCACTTAAATAAATGTTAGCTTCTAAAATAACTGTTAAATTTATAAACCTAGGCAGTTTCTAAGCTATTTACAGTTTTTCTACTGGCTGAGTCCCACTCACAGAAAAATGAAATGAGTAAATAGAAATGGGCAAATGAATCACAATTGCTTTCCTTTTGAGAATACTGTCTCCAACTGCAGTTATAGTGAAATCAGTTCAAAATAAACATAAATATAATACAACTGAAAAACTCAATCTCTTGGCATAGCACTTGCTAAACTATGTATTACCATACTTCTGTGTTTTTTTTCCTTCTTCTCTGGCCATTTCTTCTTTGTCTCCGAAGGCTCTTTCTCCTTTACCTGGTCATTAAATATTGAATTTCCTGAGGATGCTCTTCTTCTTCCTCTAAAGTATATTCCAAGGAATTCTTAGCTCTATCATCTCAAGGTCATTCACACCCAAAGCTTTAGTTATCTCCTTTATGCATCTGACTTACACATTTATATTGCTAGACCATCACTGTCTCCAGATTTTCATATCAACTATCTATTTGACTACTCCCTTGTATGTCTCAAGGCTTTCTAACAGTTCATAACAATCTTCTGAAGCTTTCTACCAATTCTGTCATCTGCCTAAGTCAGATAATGGCATGACCATTCGGCCAAGTAAACCATACAATCATCTGTGACCAAGTCTCTCCCTCCATTCTCCTATTCTATCTACCACTATATTTCATTGCTTTTGTCTCCTAAATATTTCTGGAATCCACTCACTTCTCTTCATAACCTTCAACCCAGCCTAGGGGCTTGTGCCTCTTAAATGGTCTACTTATATTCACTTCTTTCCCCCATCCCAACCAATGTATTCTCCAAATTGCAGCCAAAGTGACATTTTTCAAAGGCAGATATATATACACTCCTAAAAACCCCAAAGTCACTTCTCTTTGCTGCTGGGATAAAAGCATAACAACAGCATTGCCAACAAAGCTCCGTGAGATTCAGCTCTTATTCGCCTTGTGTGTGCGGAGATCAGTACGTTACTATAGTTCTCATAGCACATTTTAGGCATTGCGTATCTATTTGTTGAATATTCAAATGAATGAAGACAAAGTATAGAGTATTAAAGTATTTTACCACTTCTCTTACAAATCTTTTAAATCAAGAAACAATCTTAAATATTTTTACTTATATTATATAACATTATCAAAATTTGACTCTGGGATAGCAGGGCCTTGGAAATTGCTTAAGAAATAAATCTTTACCCATTTTAAAATGTTTTGGAGGAACTATTTTCTCTTTTATTTTTCAGGCACTTTTATTTAGAATATTTGCTAAATATCACTTTTACATGATTGGGAGAGAAAAGAAATTCATAAATAATTTTGTTTTTCAAATTCTCTTTATACTTTTGGCTGTTAATGTATTAAAAATATTCAGTGTTCTCTTTTCTTAACTATTTCTTGAGGGACTATAATTTCCATTGAGAACGCAAAGATTTGAAAGGCATCAAGCACATACTTGAGAAAGTTAAAATGTACTAAATGTCCCTCCAAGCCCCTCCTGAAAGCATACTGATAGACATGATGCAAGGTCGAATTTGGTCATTTTACTTCTCTACGTAAAACCCTCCGGTTATGCCTACTATCCCTAAAAACCCCAAATTTCCTTTCAAGGCTTATGGAATAACCAGCTGGTCATGGCCAGCCCCAATTTAGATCTGTTGTGCAAGCATAATTATTAATGGTGCTCCTCTCTCTCTCATGTATTCTGGTTTGGATGACAAATTACGCACGCTCTACTGGTTCTATGGGATCTGGCCCCTGCCGATTCCTTCAACCTTCTCTCTCACCATTTCCTCCCTCTGCACTCCAGTCCCACTAAATCTTACTGAACTTTTCTCTCCTCCAGCCTTTCCCATAAATCTCTTCTAGGGCATTAATCTACCCCTCTTCCTACACCCAGAGAGCAAACTCACGAATCCATCAGCTCTCACTCAGATATCACCACTTCCAACAGGGTGGCTGCCTATGCAATGTGGTTTTTTTGAGCATGTGATTCCCTTCCTGCACTGTATTTCAACTTCTTTGTTTTACTACCTACATCAATAAACTCACAAGGGTGGGCGATCTGTCATATTCCCCGTATGTAGTACAATTTCTGGCACAGAGTAGATAGTCAAATATTTATTGACTAATATGCATGGGTACAATGGTTTATTCTCTAGGTTGCAACAGTCTTTATATGTCTTATTTGAACAATCCTAAATAATAGTATTTCCATAATCATGTAAGAAATTGTGGTTCAGGAAGACTTAGTCGAGTATAACTGGTAAGCACTGATATTTTTCAGTCAGTCTGATTTAAACCCTAGCACTGCAACTCATTGGCCATGTGACTTTCAGTACTGTACTTAGTCTCCCTAGGCTTTTTTTCCCCCCACAACTTCTCTCATGGAGGTTTAGAGAGGAGAAAACAATATTAGGCTTATAAAGTGCTTAGTATAATGTCTATACTGTGCTAAATAATAAAGTTTTGCTATTTCTGACCTTTCTGGCAGATTAGAAGAAAATACTGACTGCTACAATTTTTATCTCAGTTCATTACTATTTTGATTCAAAACGATTTCAAGTCTTGCTCTTCTGGGGGTGTTACTTCCTACCACTGAATACTGTGGCATGATGTCTACCACACATTGCTTTGTCCCTACACACTCAATATTCTAGTCTTTCAAAATCAACTTTATTGAAACAAGATTTACAACACACCTATTCTAAGTATATAGTTTGACAAGTCTGTCAAGTGTATACCCTCCTGTACCCACCCCTATAATCAAGATCTAAAACATTTCCAGCACCCCAAAAAGTCCTCTTATACTCCTTCGCAGGAAATCCTTCCTAGCCCTTTCCCAGCCCCAGGCAATCACTGATCTGCTTACTGTTATTGTGAATTTGTTTTGCTTGTTGGAAGTGTTTTGTATAAACAAAACTTGTGTGTCTGTCTTCTTTCATTCCTGCCTGTTTCAATGATTCTCTTTTATTCTTGAGTAGTATTTCGTTGGTTGGACATACCGAAATCTATTTATCCATTCACTTACTGGTGGGCAATTTGGGTTATTTCAAGATTTTTGCTATTATGAAAAGAACTCCTATATTTGTGTTTTCATTTCTTTCTAGTAAATACCTAGGGGTGGAATTACTGGTCATACAGTAAAGAATGTATAACTTTTTAAGACATTGCCAAGGACTCCAAAGTGGTTGAACTGCAATGCTTATTTTAAATATAACATATTTATGATTTCTTCGTTTCCTAAACTTTATAGTTTTGGTTTAGGATTTGTTGATCTGTATTGTAATTTGACCACACAAGGTTAGGTATGAATAGCTCAGAGAAGGGGGAGATGGGGCACCAAATGGTTTACCAGAAAGCATTTATATAAAAAGAAAATGAGAGAGTAGAATAATCAAGAAATAGATAATAGATTACTCAAGACTTCTTATACATTCTAAGCACATATTTCAAATAGAGACTTCTGGTTTTCCTGAAAAAGTTTTCTGGAGGCGAGAGAATGACCAAGGCTAGACAAGTCACAATGGTCTTTCCTACCCCCTACAATTGTTTCACTAAAAACCAGTTGTTCATCTTTGCTGAATGAGCCAGAGGTAGAGTCTAGTTACCAAAAAAACAATTCTTTGAGGGTCTGGAGTGGCTAGAGGGTGTTTTGTAATGCATCTCTAATAATCTGTCTGAACACCTAAATCAAAATCAAATAAATAAAGTACACAAGTTACCCTACCCATTTTCTCCATTGTCATCTATATCATCCAGATGAATTTTATAAGAAATCAGTCGAAATAAAATTCTCCTTAAGTGAAATTCATGTCTTATAACTCTGCTTGCTGTGGAAAACTGTGGAGAAATTTGATTGATGACTCATAAAACTTGGTAAGAAAATTTAAACCACACATGCACACACATGTACACACATACAAATTCTTTATGAGAAAAAAAAGGCTTCATTTACCAAATCCAAGCACTTTACCTATGAGCGATCTCTTCTTCGTCTTTACCTCCCTACCATCTTGTGCTATTTCTAGCTTTGTGCAAAGTCAACAGACCATGTCAAAAAGTGAGAAATCTTAAAAGCCAAGGAAGACTGCATAGTACTTTAGGCAAGTTAAGTGCAAAGCACTCTTGGATGGTGGTGAAGCTATGCTTCCTAAATAATTAAGGCTGAAAGCAACCTGAATGGGCAAGGATGTGTTCAGAGGATCATAATTATTTTCCTGTCACCCTACTACTGACTTCTCTCCAGCCTCAAAGCCCTTCACTCAGCTCCCTTCTTAACCCAAATCCCCACAATTCAGCAATAATACCGCCATACTGCCAGGGGCATTCAATGGGTCTGAAAGTTCCCATGTACAAATTATCTTCCCGCAAATGACTTATTTTGACATGTTATATACAATCTTCACAAGCTGCCCTCGACACAGAAATGTTTCCTTACTGGGTAACAAAGTATTCCTCATGAAGCCTGTCTAGTATCCACCAAACTAACAACATAATTATACTTTTTGTGATATAACATGTTCCACAGCACATCTTTTCATACTTATCTGCATGTCCAGGAACTGAATCTTATAAAATATTTACCCTTTTTTGGTTTTAATTCTGTGTGTCTTTGTGTACATGCATGTATAACCTAGATTACATTGTCCTTTTTATTGCATAATAACTAAGATGTTTTTACTTGAAAGCAATTTAAAACAAATATTGGGGAATTGGTAATGCCCACAAATTTGCCTAAGTGCAATCCATACATGATTCATATCCTAACCATGGCACCTAAATGTTTTCTGAATATTACCAAACAAATATTGCTGTGGATTCTGGGTTGTGGTTACTGTTGACATTATATACATTGCTTTGGGGGAAATTATCTTATACTGGGTAAATTATTTATGTTTCAGTTTATTTATAAAATGCTATTTTATAATGCAACTATTTATTCCAAGGTATCTTCCAATGGTGTGTGTGGGTGTGTGTGTGGGGTGTGTGTGTGTGTGTGTGTGTGTTTAAATTTATATCACTTCTTCCAAGATTTCAGTCAGGCTACTTTCCAGATGTTTGCATTTTTGGTTAATTGTTATATATGAAATATGTTAGGGCTCACAGTAAATGTCAAAAACTGCATACTGCAATCATTAACATAAATGACCTTAACTCTTTTTTGACAGTTCACCATAATGATTAATCACTGCTATTCTAAACTCACAATTTCACACTGGATTTCTGAGCAGGAGCATAAAATCTCAGCTATTACTGTCTATTATACACTAACTTACTGGATTTAGCTACTGAATGTTAAGTAAACTATTTTCTTTCTAAGCAATTAAAATGTTACTTTTCTTGTCATTTGCATTGTCTCTATTTTCAGCATATCACATGCAATTCTTAAAACCTGGGATGCATCTGCATGACAACAAAATCTAAGCCAAAAATTTCTGATTCCCTTATAGAAAGCCTTGATAATGCATAATTTAGACTTGTAGATTTTATCTAGAACTTTGGATTTTCTCAGCTGACTAAAAGTACCCAGCAAAATGCCTCCCGAACCATATACATAATTTTCACAAACTATTAATTGTTGAAGCAAAACACGAACAAAAACCAATACCATTGCTAACCCTCTGGGCAGTATCACTTTAAAAATATAACAAGTTGGTGAAGTAAACCTACAAGAACTAGCATCACTTCAATTCATTGCAGCCTGCTGTGCACAGGTCATTTCCTGTTTCATGCTGACTGCCTGAAACAACAGCCCAGTAAATTTCACATCTATACACTCTCCCAGCACATGGCCTAATGCCAGTGTTTTCTGTAGCTGAAATGCCTGATGACTGTGCAAATGTCCTCATCATTTTAATATAAACCTGAATCTTCTAAAATCTTAGTTTGAGGCTAGATCTTTTAAAAACGATCTCCAAATACCAATATTCTAAATTGGCTACCTTGAGCACAAAGGTTATTTTAAAAATCTAAAATACTTTATATATATTTTATTTTTATATAGAATATTTTTAAAAGGATAAGTGAGTGAAAACTTTTTTAAAAAATTATATTACATCAATTTACAATGCCAAGAAACATGTAATAATTGATACATTAGAGATTTATCATATTTTCAAAGGTAGTCATAATCAAAGCCAAGCTCAAGGCAGTGCTCAGTGAATTCTACTGTGCAGGAAAACCATTTGCTCATCACACAAAATATCTGAAAGGAATTCACCACCCCCTTCCCCTCAAAAATCAACAATCAATCTACTTATATTGAGTAATTGCAAGATACTAGCATGGGTAAAAATCAGCTTGTTAAAACAGATTGAGAGGGTACATCTCTAAAAACTGTGATTGATTCAGTGTATCTGGTTGGAGCCTGAGAATTCGCACATCTAGCAAGTTCTCACAGAATGCTGATTCTGCCAGCCCACCTATTGCACTTGGATGATGAGACACTAGGCAGTATGATTAGCATCTTCTTTCCACAGCTCTCAACCAGACACGATACATCATTTCTCTGTAACCCCAAAACATTGTTACTTATCATATTTGACCTTGGACCATAATTATTTGGGTACACGTTAACCCCTTCATTAAATTTTAAGTTCTCTGAGGCTAAGGTTTCACCAACATTATATTCCTCATAGCACTTTGCACAGAACAGTAGATATTTTGGATCACAATATGTTGGTTGAATTAAAAAAACAATTTGGAAGCAACAGATGAAGGAATTATTAAATCCTGAAGGATTAAAAACAAAGTGAGGCAAAATATCCTAGCTGAAGACTCAATATAGAACTACTTATGTTTCAGAGTGAAAGTAAAAAACAAATGTATGGGATCTCTATACAGAACAAAGCTTTTGGTTCTTAACCAATTTAGAGGTCACTATCTTCACTGTATTTCACATTCAATGGCATAGTAGGACCGATTATGCCAAGGTCCCAAAGCATTAAGAATAAGAGAGTTGGAGTCAAACTTGCTGCTTTACAGCTCCCACTGAATGAGAAGGTTTAGAGGATAAAGAACATGAGGATAGAAAGAAGTGTTACAGTGAAAATTGGTTGTGACTCTAAACCTGGAAGCTGAGCTCATCAAACGCCTCTTAATCTTGTTAGGTGATCTGCCCCTGCAACCAACCACACATATGCAGACTGGAAAGCTTAGATAGAGTGATGACATCATAAAATATAGCAAGGTAACATGCCCCAGACACCTGGATGAAAGCTTCCTTTAAAAACGAAAGAACTCAACAGTACAAAGAATATAAACAATTTTCTCAAGAGCCTCAGATTTAGATCAACATCTGTCTATATCTACCCACACAATGTAACCTCTTTGCAAAAATTTATCATGTAATCACAGCTTTTCAATCTAGGGTGAATTTTTAAATACACTATCAATTGTACAATTCTTTTAAAGCTTTGACATGGACAGGATGACAAAACATTTATTATTTTTTAAAAAGTCTTCTGTAGACAGAGCTCGTATCAAGTATTGCAATGAAACAGACAAATAACACTCAAAGCAAATTATCAAGAAGACATTCTATTAGTTAGAGAAATCTCTCTGCAGTTGGTAAAGTGTCTCCTGGCTACCAGTCGCTGCACGGTGTATGTGCTATTAGCGTTACCAACCTAAATTGTGAAGTTTTAAAATTTCAGCTGGCTTTTGACTCCTTATAAAGTAATTTCATATCCTTTCATGTTGCAAACAAGGTCGTTAACTATCTTCCTCCCAGGACACTGACTATTTTCCTCCAAGACTATTTTCCTTATTCACTTTTTCATTTTGTTTGATTTGAGCCACACCTAGAAATGTCAAGTCCTTGCATTCTTTCCTTCTGCAGGGCAGATAGCGACAGAGGTATGGCTCCCAGATCGCTCACCACTGTTGCCTCAGCTCCTTTAGGAACCAATGTAAATCCCATTTTCTCTAGAAAGATACCCTGTGCCTGTAGGAAAAGTTATTGTTTCATCCACTATATTATTATAGGATTTTTAAAGCATATTTTGTTATGCAAAATGTCAAATATTGTTAAAACTAGGGAGGATAGTGTAATGAATCCTTATGTATTCATTACCTGGCTTTATCAATTATTAACATATTGTTCCACATATAAATCATACCCTTCCCTCATACTATTTTGAAGCTAGTCTTAGATATCCTATCATGTTATCCATAAATATTTCAGCATTCACCATAACATTCATAATAGATTTTTTAAAAAATATGCAATTTTTATTTGTTCAAAATAAATAAAAATAAAAAATAAAGCATTACAAATTCAAGTCCCCTGAACGTTCTTCAAATTATACTCTTTCACCCTTCCACCTTCCCAGTGCTGACCACTATTGTGAATTTGGTATTTATCACTAACATACATGTCTTATTTAGATTACTAATATGTAAAATTCTTAAATAATACATATGTATGTATATTTACACATCATGTAAAATGTAACCTTATGCAACTTGTTTTTCACTATGCAATATGCTCATCATATCATATTCTAAGTGATTTTTTGTATGTCCACGGCTCCCACTTGAAGGCTGAGCCCATGTTTATTCACATTTGAGTCCCCAATAATTGAAATAGTGCTAGGCAAGTAGTCAGTATGTGTTAGTTGACAAAATAATGCAATCTGTTCATTCATTCACTCAACAATTTTTATTAAATGCCTAAGGGGGCAGCACTGTTCTGGGTTCTGGCGAAAGTAGTGAACAAACAGGCAAAATTCCTGAGCGCAGAAATCTCCTCCTCTAATGTGGGGAGGTGCAATAAACTGATAAATACAGAACATGTAAGGTGTTAGAGATGTTATGAAATGCAATAACGCACTCTCTAGCCATGAAGTGGAAACTAGGGATGCTATTTTATATAGGATGATCCAGGAAGACTTCTCTGTTAAAGGAACTTTAGACCAAGGACCAGTATGAAATGAAGGTCACAGTCAATGGTACACCTGGGGGAAAGGCCTTGCAGGGGAGGGAACAGCATAACTCTGAGATAGGAGTTGGTTTGACCTGCTGAAAGAACAGGAAGGGTGCTGATGGGGTGCCTGGGTGGCACAGTCGTTAAGCGTCTGCCTTCGGCCCAGGGCATGATCCCAGAGTTTTGGGATCGAGCCCGACATCAGGCTCCTCTGCTAGGAGCCTGCTTCTTCCTCTCCCACTCCCCCTGCTTGTGTTCCCTCTCTCTCTGGCTGTCTCTCTGTCAAATGAATAAATAAAATCTTTAAAAAAAAAAAAAAAAAGAACAGGAGGGTGCTGGTTTGGTAAGGGCAGAGTAAGCAGAGGGGAGAAGGGTAGATGAAATTTACTGAGTGAGACGAAATTGTTGAAGAGCTTTGAGAAGAGTACTATGACCCTCTGACATGCAGAGAGCACACTGCAGTGGGGCAGAAGAGGAGGGGGAGAGGCCAGTGAGAAGGCTACTGCAATGCTCTAGTAGAGAGATACAGCAGCTTAGTGCAGAGGGCGAGACAGACTTTCAGGTAAAGTGTGGAAGAAGGAGACAAGGGTGACTCCAAGGGTTCAACCACAGCAAGCGGAAGAACAGCATTGCCATTTATTGAAATGGATTGGGGGCCAGGAGTTGGAAACCAAATTTTGTTTTGAGACATGGAAAATTTGCCTATGAGATGTCCAACTGGAAAAGCTGGGAAAGCAGATGGAGTTCAGGTTAGAGGTCAGAACTACATATAAAATGTTAGGAGCCCTTAAGGATTTTTCCAGCCTTGGGTCTAGCTGAGATGATGTAAGACCAGACAGTAAATATGAAAGGTCAGATTACTGAGCCTTGAGGTGCATTTACAGACTGGGAATATGAGAAGGGAATGGGTGCTGTTTGAAGGAATGTTTTTGGTAAGGTTAAAAAATAGGAACTTTAGATACTTTCTTTTTTGTTAGTTATAGGGCTATGTTCCCTACATGTGAAATCCTATATTATATTTAATGTATTATAAATAGAAACATATTTTATTGTTTTGAACCAAATGATGCAATGTTATCCCGTACAGAAAATTAAAATTACTACTTTCATGGGGTGCCTGGGGGGGCTCAGTCAGTTGAGCGTCTGACTTTAGCAGGTCATGAGCTCAGGGTCTGGGATAGAGTCCGGCATCAGGCTCCACACTCAGGAGGGCGTCTGCTTGTCCCTCTCCCTCTTCCCCTAACCCGACCTGTGCACACTCACTCTCTCTCTCTCTCTTTCTTCAATAAATAAAATATTTTTTTGAAAGTACTACATTCACAACACATAGTAAGAAAAATCATACCCCCAAATTAAAATCTGTGAGACAGTTTTACTTTGATTGCAGTTGTAAATACAAAGTGGCTTCAATAAATCTATTCAGCTTTAAATTTGAACTAAGTCAAAACATTTTAATTAGCTCATCTGTTGTCAAGATAATTTACTTGAATAATACATTTTTTTTTTATTTTTCAACTAGTTGCTTTGTCACTATTTTGTCACAACTCATGAGACATGGTCATCAACTTAAAATATTTTAAGACCTGTATTTCTCCTAGTTTTACCAAAACTATACTAATTTTTAAAATTGTAATTATTCAGTATAGTAACATAACAATAAACCAAGCTGACCTAGATTAAAACAAATCTAAGTAGTATCTGTTCAAATGGTTAAAGTTAGAATTACTTTTTTAATTAAAATTTTTACTTACAAAAATATGACTTCAACTAGGTCTCTACATCTCACTTTAGTTTTTACTTCATGTAGAATCTACTGGAGGTAGCGAGAACATTCTGTAGGCAGGGTAAAGGTAGGAAAGGATATAGGGGAAAATTCTTCTTCCTTCCACCCTAAAGAAGTTTTTGACTCAAAAATATATGAGGCAGACATCAAGTAACAGGAGGAACAGACACAAAGGAAAATACTGGAAAGAATCTTATCTAGAGTCAGATATGACAAATGCACATTTAGAACAAGCACTGTAATTAGGTGATCATGAGGAGCCAGGAATCTATTAAGAAGATGATGCTCTGCCAATCCTATTTACCCGCAGACAGGGCTACCCAGAGTGCAAAGCAGCAAGGCATGGCACTGCTTTGCCAAGTGCATTCGCTCTACATCAGTAGAAGCTGAGACCAGGTGACAGCTGCTCTCTGTGCTCAAGGACATTTTGTGAAAATTCATGTTTTCCAGCAGAGGTTTTATTTATCAAATTTTCTAGATGAAACAAAAAAAGCACCAAAAATATTAAGGATTCAGCAAAGAAATTTTTTAAAATAACAACGTTAAGGATTCTTGGAACCCCACTGAAAGTGAGATGTCATATAAAATGAAACTTTAAAAATAATAACGATCTTAAGGATTCCCTGGACCCAACTGAAACTAAAATGTCACATGATTCCTAGTTTTTAGTTCCATTTCCAAACAGTTGACTGATATGCTAAAACTAAAGAAATTTCTCAGGGAGGGGAAAGGAATTTGTGATATCTAACTGTGATAGCTAAAACAGAGAGGGTAATGCAGTTAATCATCTCATGATTGAACATCTACAAAACGAATTTCAATAACTTAGGTTAACATACATCTTTCAAGGTTAAATATGGGATTTGCTGCTAAGAAGAATTCATTAATTGCACAACTGTCCACATAATCTATATGATCCCTGATGCAAGTATTTGGCAGACCAACTCTGAAGCTATTCAGGACCAACATGAAGCACTCTTGGCTCCAAATCGTAGTGCAAAATGATTAAGAACTCTTAAGATCAGGGACCCTTTTATTCTTGTTCTTATGGACACGCACATACCCACGTACACAACTGATTTGGATTTCAATTAAGACAGATTTTACGTAAACTGGTAAATCCATCCTTTTCAATTCCATTACAAAACTGAACAGAACTCATAAACTGACCTGCTGACACCAACATTTCCATCTCACAACCTACACTAGCAAAATCTGACTTTGGGAAACTGGCTAATTCCTTTAAATTACAAGATTGTCAAGCACTCTATCAAAGTAGTAATTTAAAATATGAGTTAACTTCACTTCTTTCTATAATTAGAGCTGTCAAAACAAATTGTTTTTCATCCCTGCACCTTGGAGAACATTCCAGTTGCCCAGAAGCTCAGTTTCCCCAAGCCCAAGAGCTTCAGATAGCTGTTCTGACTTACCCGCAAAAGAGCAATGTACTCTCATAAATATTTACCTGACTCTAAGATGCCATCAGGCATAATCAATCTTCCTGAATATTGCTTTTGGAGGGGAAAACTACATTCACGCACTGTGTGTGTGTGTGTGTGTGTGTATGTGTTGTGTGGATTTAGTTATTTTTTCCTTTATATCATGTTGTTGTGGGCTAAAAAGATACAACTATCTATTTAATCATTACGTACATGAAAAAGTATATGTGTGTAGGTATATATAATTTTATATGGTCTTATTATATTTAGGAGGTGATCATTTACATTTGGACAAAGCATGTGCATGGTTTTATTTTTTTATCTTTGTAAAACTATGTATAATTTTTGTACTATCACAAAAAAGTCAGAGTGAGGGAATGCACATGATTTTGATCCTATATTTAAGTTTTACTCTTGAGATCTTTATTAAAATGTACTTTATTAAAATGTATTACCCTGCATTGCTAAATCTGTGGCATTTTTTTTCTCTATCTGTGGTGTTTCTCAGTTGGTCGTGGGAATAGATATATTGAGGATGCTATGGATGTGTCTTCTTAGAGATTTCTAATTCTAAGATGGCAGTGACCAAATCTTACCCTCTAACTCAACTGGCCCTTAATGAATACTTGCTAAATGAGTAAGTGTGAGATTATGCTGGGTGCCAGGACAGACAGTGATCCCAATAGCAGTCTCTGTAGTCCTAGTCAGCCTGATCTGTTCAATAGGATGGGCACCGCCAATAAACAAAGTGGCAACCACATGTCAAGGGCAAAATTCAAACTTATTGAGTGAAGTCAGTTCCATCCACAAATAATACTGAATGAATGAATTGAAAGGATAAAAACAAGAGTCCCCAGCCCTTACTAAAAGAGGACTGAGGTTTTCTTTTATGTTAGTTTGAGATATCAGAAAACCATAGAGTTTACTGGACAAGTCTCCAAATGTTATGCTTGAGGCCAGGTCTGGAAGGTTCCGAGGAATAATGATCTGTTACTTTCTAGTGAATGTACAGTGTGTGTGTGTGTGTATGTGTGTGTGTGCACACGCACATGCTACTTTTTATAAGATACAGATACGTGTATTTATATTGAAAAATGGAGATTTCATATTTGATAGGTATGTCCATCAGGGTTTAGGCAAAAAGCATAAACAATGGGAATAATAAAGCATTTGGAGTGTGTTATAGAGATGAGGCCTTAGGCAATTGTGGGCACTGGATAAACAATGTACGTATAGTCCTTGTGTCTGATTCTGGACCTAACGTCAACAGGACGAACAGCAGGGAGGGCAACATGGACCTGAAAGGAGGAAGGGAAGGCAAGAACCTGCCGAGATGAGGTGCGACACACAAGGATGAACTAAAACCTGCCTCGTTTTCTCATTCCTCCAAGCTTCCAACTTTGATGCGGCAGGTAATGTGTGGGAGAAGCTGGCACCTTCATCACAGAGCTAAACACACTCCTGACCCCAAAGTTGGAGAAGCTGCAAGATCTGGCGGGAGCCAGAGAAGCTGTGGCGAGCTGCTGGCCCAGGAAGTTCTCCCAGGAGCTGCAGGAACCCTGGGCCCAGCTGCTGCCTCCCACCACCGCGTGCCAGCCAATCTGTGAACGTGTGCGTGAGCTGCGACAACAACGGACCACACCCTGAGATTCCACGAGCAAAATAAGGCTGCTGCCTCACTTCTGCCTTCCAAGCTTTATAGAACTTTCTCTTGTTGCTCATTTTAGCCCAGAACTATAAAGGTAAAGAGTTCTGAGAGACACAGTTCCAGCCTCATCCCAGAAGAGGCATGGGAACTCTGCTCCTGCTCCCCAACACCACACCTTGCCAAATACATCTCTCCTATTTGGCTGGTCCTGAGTTGTATCTCCGATAATAAACCAGTAATGATAAATAAAGCAATTTCCTGAGTTCTGGGAGCCATTCTAGTAAACTACTGAATCTGGGGAGGGGATTGTGGGAATCCCCCAAGACTTTACAGTTCATCAGAAGCCTGGCCTTGTGCCCGGCATCTGAAACGGAGGCAGTGTGGTAGGATGAGCCTCTAACCTGTGAGGTCCAGGCTAACTCCAGGCAGTTAGTGTCAGAACGGTTTCGAATTGTAGGACACCCAGGTGGTGTCCAGAGAGTTGGAGAATTGGTTGGTGTGAGAAAAAAACCCACACATTTGGTGTCAGACGTGCTGTGAGTAAAGACAGATCATAACGACCAAGCAGAGTATATGATGGCTCCAAATCTCCATCCTTGATATCATCTCTGTAACAACAAAGAACGTGAGAAGCACTGGGGAGAAAGAGTATGGTACAGACGCTGAATTTCATCCAGTTTACGACTGCATAATCTTTTTTTTTTAATAATAATTTTTTATTATGTTAGTCACCATACAGTATATCCTTAGATTTTGATGTAATGTTCCATGATTCATTACTTGTGTATAATGCCCAGTGCACCATGCAATACGTGCCCTCCTTAATACCCATCACCGGCCTATCCCAGTCCCCCACCCCCCTCCCCTCTGAAGCCCTCAGTTTCTTTCCCAGAGTCCACAGTCTCTCATGGTTCATTCCCCCTTCTGTTTACCCCCCCTTCATTCTTCCCTTCCTTCTCCTACCGATCTTCCTATTTCTTATGTTCCATAAATGAGTGAAACCATATGATAGCATAATCTATACAGAGATGGTAGATCAGCAAACAGTTTGTTGACTTGGCAGCCAGTTTGAGTCATTTTGTTGGTATTTTCACTGTCTATTATAACTACATCCACCTGGCAGCCTAAAGCAAATATAATAAACAATGCGAATTACTTGGCTCTGCAGCTACTTCCAGTCAATGCATTTCAAAATTTAGATTTTAGCCTTTTACTTTTTGGTATGATACTGACCATCTACAGTTATTATATCCCTTACGTTCTGAGACAGGACCTGTGTGGACCTTGCATGTACACTTGAGAATTGCATCTCGATTATGTTGTTGATGGGGGAAAATAGGAAACAAATATTTAGGAACAATCACCCACAAAAATACTTCTGACAACCATCAGCTAGAAATCTGTCAGATGCTTACAATTAATTTGAATACAACTATAATAGCAATATTTAAAAAGTCAAGTTTTCAAAGCAAAGACATAATGTGAAATGACTAATACAATTTGCCACATTTCCAGCAATATAAAATGCTGTGGCCTCCCAGCTGTGATATAGTCCATCTTGCCCAAGTGTGCAGTATGTGCCTTTTCCCAAATGTATGCATTAGAGCTCCTTTTTTTTTTTTTTATAAGATTTTATTTATTTATTTGACAGAGAGAGAGACAGCCAGCAGGAGAGGGAACACAAGCAGGGGGAGTGGAAGAGGAAGAAGCAGGCTCCCAGCGGAGGAGCCTGATGTGGGGCTTGATCCCAGAACGCTGGGATCATTCCCTGAGCTGAAGACAGATGCTTAACGACTGAGCCACCCAGGCGCCCCCACATTAGAGCTCCTTAAAAGGAAAAAACGATGCCCATATTGGATGTATTGGGGTTTAAAACACTGTTGGATATCTTTTCCTCAGGAAACTCTTAACCTCAACCTTCTTTATGGTTTTTGTTAAGGCTGTCTTTTAAACAATGTCTTCATAGTCTTCAAAATCCTAATTACATAACCTTTCTTTTCACTCCTCTAGCTCCTTCAGAACACCTGCTGCCCAGTGACTCAGCAGAAAATATAACGCTGTAAGAGAAGCTAACCTGGCTTTCCAAAGTTCCAAAAAAATAAAAAATAAAAAATGAATAAAAATTCTTGAAAATTGCGTATTTGGTATTTCTCTTGTCATTTTTCTGACCCCGATAGCATGTGACACCTTTTACCTAGGGAGGTGTTCAATTAATTTTTGGGGCATGCATTGAATACAGTAGATAAAGAAAGCATCTAATTTGTCTATTACACTATTTCAAAACTGAGAAAGAGAAGAGCTGACAATTTTGTGTCCTGAAGCATTAAATTAAATTATCTTAGCACACGTTAGAAAGCAACACAGACTAGTAATAGTAATAAAATTATGAAACATTTTAGTTGGGACATTTGAACATCTATAGCAATTAGCATGGCCAAATGAGACTATGATCCATAAAGATATGTGCTCTGAATATGATGTCTATCTTCAGTGATCTTAATTTTACCAGATGTTTTATATTTCCACTTCATAAGGAAAAAACAGGAAATAGATTTTTTGAAGGTATTATGAATAATTCTTTCATCAGCTGTTTCCGGACTGTACACTCTGCTCATTTGAAAGGTCTAGATTTCCATTTTCCTAAGTGCCTACAAGGGGACATTGTCACCAAGAAGGTATGATAATTAAAAGATGATGTTGCCTAACTGTGTTTTCATTTTTCCAACAATGCAAGTTGTTTGGAAGTTCTAATCCTCCTCATCTCTGCTTTTGTAATCTGTGTTCTCATTTATTGTAACTTTTACCTGTATATGCATCTGAGATCGTATCAGTCCTCTACCTTTAGAGCATATAATAGAAACAGAACAAACATTATCTTTTCTGTCCCCCTTCCTCAATCAATCCCATTTATAAAAGAAAATAAACCCAGAAACTGAAAGTGAAAATTGTTTTTGACTATGTAGGAAAATCTAAATACCCACTGTCTTCTCATTTCTCCTTTATTATGTTGATTATGCTGAAATTCAGAGAGAATGACGCACTGATGGAGAATCCAAAAACCAAGATCTAAGTCAATTATTTCACTCACAGTGTTGGCCAGAAAGAAAAAACATTCCCTGGACTGTCATCTAGTGTGAACCCCAGTCCATCGTCTCTCAAGCCCCGCTGCCCCCACAGCTCTAGGTTCATTTTCTGTTGTCCACACTATTGAAATCACCTCCTAACTGATCTCTTTGCTTCTGGTCACTTTTCCCTCATCCTTAATCCATGTTTTACTATGCCTCAGCACTCACTTGTAAAACAGACTGCAGCTATTAAAAATCCTTACATAGATCTTTTCTCTCTACATAATAAAATCCTCACACATGCCATTATGATGCCCAAGGCTCTCTGTAATCCTGTCCCAGCTTAGCCTGCCACCTCACCTTCACACTGGTCCCTCTGTGCTCCCGCCATGCCAGACCATCTACCATTGCTCAGCTGAGGATTTGGATACCATCTCCCACCTCCCCAATTCTGCGATGTCTCACTCTCTCAGGTACATCTGAAACGCCACTTCCTTAGGATGCCTCAATCTTTGATCTCTGCAAAGAATCCATCTTCCCTTCCTTTGTACTGCGAAGGCACAAAGGAAATCATTTTTTTCTCTCTCATGACATTTGTACATTTGCTTTTATCTGCCTTATATTAAAGCTAGTCTTTCTCATCGACTGGATTGCAAACTACTTTGGTTTGGAACTGTGTTTTAATCACCTCTTCAGCGTCTTTTAATCTAGAGACAATAAATGTGGGTGAATCGGATTGTGAAAAAATATTTCAAATTAATTTAGTTTATTTTCATTAAGATGAATGTTGGTCCCTGAAATTTGGCTAAGTTAGTAAATTACATAGCTGAATATACCCAATGTAGTTTACTTGGACTTTTAGAAGTTCAATAATGAAAAAAATGAGTGTTCTGCATCTGACAGTGAGATCCTGAAACTCTGATGCCTGGTTATATTCAGCTTTGTCAAAGAAACATTTTTTGGAGCGCCTACTATACACAAAGCTTTCAGTTTGTGCGTATTTACACATTTGATCAGAAGTTGCAAACTGGTGTCCTGAGGGCCAAATATCCCTTGAAACCATGTATAAATATGGTTTGGCCCATAGAGGGTTTTTTAAAATTCTGAACCAACACTTAAAAATTGATATGTTTTACATACAAATTTAGATTTCTCTGTTTTTGAAAAAAACAAAACTCTAGCTTTTCTGGGCCCACATATTTTCAAAATGTGGAAATTAAAAAAGAGAAACCTCATTAAAGTGGAATCAGGGGGTTATATGGGGGATCATACCACTCAACAATAATTACAGAAAGAACCGTCAATTACAGACCCCAACAGAAGACTCACCAACAGGAAAAAATGGTCAATTACAGGCAACAGGGAAAAGATGTGCTGCACGTCTTACAAAAAAATGACTACCACTGCAACTCAGCCAATGAGAAACCATCATCACCCGGAACTCCTGCTTTTTCTCCATTGGACTTTCATTCAGAACAACCCCTCCCAACCTCCTCCTCCTTCTCCATAAAATAGTGTTCCTCTCCTTTGTTTGTGGGACTTGCCTATGCCTTTTCTGTAGCTTGCATGTCCTGAATTACAATTGGGCTATTTCCAAATAAACCCATTTTTGCTGGTCAAATAACTGAGTTTTATTTTTAACAAAAGTAACATGTGTGTCTCCCATAATACTCATCATTCATAAGCAGAGTGTGCCAATGAATTTACTCTTGGTGTGCAATCTTTCTGGCCCTTCTAAGCAATTTGAATTTGTGGCTCTGGTTAACACAATTGTTTCTCTTCTTTGTTGATTTAATATTTTTATGAAATGCTATAATTTATAAAGCTGGACTTTGAATCCAGATTGTTTTCAATCTCATTTCATTATTTGGCCTTTACTTATTTACCCAGGAGGTTAATTTGGCTGCAAAAGGAACAAAATGGCATACTAATGCTTCAGGTGAGAAGGTGGTAGGGCTTGAAATATCACCATTGCTGTCAAGCCAAAGTGTCAATATTTGGTTGTACTACACTAAAAGCTCATATCTGAACAATATAAAGTCATCATGATCATCTTAAAAAGCAGTATTCCCAAATTCCTGCTTTATCACTGACAAGACAGACCAGACATATCTAGGGATATTAATGCCTAAATGTGTTTCTAATAGACTTATAAAGGACTGTGTGTTTAGGTAACCTTCCAACCCCTTCTGGTGTAGGTTAGTGGGGTCACTTACACAGACTGGTGGCTGGCTTCAAAGCTGGGGTCTGAGGAGTGCCAGGAATGCGTCCTTCCTCAGTCTCTCTGTCGGTTCACTTCAATTAGTCTCATATTTACTCACTTGTGCTCATTCACATTTCATCTTTGAAGGCTGAGACAGGCTGTCTCCATCTGTCATGGGGTTAAATAACCATCTCCAATTTCAGGAGATTCAATGAGCTAGAAAATACAGCTCTGATCCAATCAACCTTTAAAGGGCACATTTATATAACAACTAAAGAACAACCCAAAAGAAAACATTGTCCATTAGGATATCTGTGGCTGTGATCATTCCATCTCCTACAAGACATGAAAACACATACAGTTGAACCTTGAAGGCTTCCTATGTATTCCTCATCCCAGAAATCCAGAAACCACCAGTAAACTCTTTCTAGTAAGATGTCTACATTTTTCAAATAGAAAGGAAATTTAACAACTTCCACAAGAGTTCTTCCACATTGTGTTTACTAAGGTCCTTCTTCATAAATGGTACCCATCCATACCCTATGCCTAGGACCTGGAATTCTCCATCCTGAAGAATACTTAAACTTTCCTAAGATGGTTTTTCTGACCAAAGATTTTGAATTTTGTCTTAATCCTGGCTTCTCATATTCATAATTTAGAGAATATCAACTGTATACATTCAGAGAAGTTACTCTATAAAAGATCTATATCTTTTGAAAGTAAATATTACAGGTCTCAATACTTGCCAAAATAATTTTGTAAAGTAAGGTGACAGTATTAGCCACCCTAATTATATAATTATTACATCAATATAATATAACCTATTACATGTTAATATAATTACACAAATGTTTTAAATACTTCAAAATATTTGTTTTATTATGAAATTATAGACAGTCCTATAACTGGAGTTTCAAAAGGAAAATGTCAAGATACATTATCAAGCAAATGCCTTCCTAGGGTGCTCAATGTTTGCCTTCTTGAGGATTCTATTAATCAAGGAACAACATTTCTCAATAATGGAGTCCAGAGAAAGGTTCTTTGTTAGATCTTAACATACACTTCTTTGCTATGCATCTCCCCCACGTGCCAAACATGTAGGAATAGGAGTACCTTCATGTAGAAGCTAAAACACTGTGCAGGGACTTGTTAAATTCTAGGACTTGATAATACAGTTAATGAACATCCCCTTACATATTCAAAAATGGCATATGGGAGAATAACAAAGGGGTCTTTTCCACACTTTACATTCAGGGCAAAGTGATTCAAGGAGTATATAGTATGCACTCCCCCTCTTTATCATCCTAAGCAAAGGGACAGGTAAGACTACCTGGGCATCAATTTATATGTGCTTTATTATGAAAGTAAGTATTCAGCAATAGTATACGAAGATAGCACTTTATTAAACTTAGGAATGTAATTTGAACACATGCTGCTTAACATGCAGTTCCCTGGGCACCTGGGTGGCTCAGTTGGTTAAGCATCTGCCTTCGGCTCAGGTCATGATCTTGGGGTCCTGAGATAGAAACCCCCCTCACCTGCATCAGGCTCCCTGCTCAGCGGGGAGTCTGCTTCTCCCTCTTCTTCTGCCCTTCCCCCCATTTGTGTTCTCTCTCGCTAACTCTGCTTTCTCGCTCTCTCTCTCTCAAATAAATAAAAATCTTTAAAAACAAAACAAAACAAAACATGCCATTCCCTGATTGATCTGTAATCTGTAGCAGGTTTGCTGCTACAGGTGGCATTCTGTAACACACCTGTGTATTTTTCTAAAAACAGCCTTTTAGAAATAGAATGTTTATGTCTGTGTTAAGAAACAAAGAAATAATATAAATATATTCCCTTGCTAAAACAATTATAATTCTTTGATTTTTAAATTTAATAAACATCTTTAACTTCATTATAAGCAATATTTTGGAAACGTTTCTTTATTCTGCCCTTCTCCACATAACGTCAATGCTAAGAGTTTTCAGTTTGCTTTCCATGGAATCATAAATTTCTGGTACTAGAACTGCCCATAATTCAAGATCTAGTCTAGCAACTACAACTGACAAACAAGGAAATCACAGCTCCGAAAGTATGAGACTTGATCACTGTCATATAGCAAACTAGGGTTGGGGTCCATGCAATCATAGCTTAAGGTTTTTCTGTCATATATTATTCAGGAAAAAAAAAAAAGAAGTAAACAAACCAAAAACCCTAAATTAGTACAATTTTTGAACAGCCGAAGTGACTGAGTAAATTCTCATCCAATCTAAAAAAACGATACCATACCTTACAGTATGTGGTCAGGAAAAACCATCACTCTGGAATAATTATACCTATTTGCATGTTACCATCACTCTGACATCAGGGGAATCAAATTAAATAGACCAGCAAGTTAGCGATCTTATTATGCAGTTGTTTGTTTGGCTTTTTTTTCTGTTACATTTAGGTCAGAACAGAGCAAGTCCAATCCTTCCTGCAACAAATGGTGTCACTGGGAAATTAGGCAATGTAAATGCCAACAAATGAGTTTTTAAAGCTGACAGCACAGAGGCAATTTCAACATCCATATATTTTTCCCTAATAAAAACCCTGAAAAAAGCAATTGAGAAATTTACAAAACCCATTAATGATAATAGAGCAGACTGGTTTCTCAAGGGCTTATCAAGTCCAAATCAGCTCCTAACTCTCTGTATCTGCTCAGCCCTAATCAGTGTTTTTCATTTAAGATGAATGTGCAACTAATGGAAGCAATGTGAGCTCATGAATGGATTTCTGTTCTATGTCTCCTCAATATTTCTTCTTAAAAACACATACATACGATCCATAAGCACCTACACACTCCATTAAACTGCAAGGGAGGTGACAGGAATTACTCTAAATTAATCTTACACTGGAGGAATTAGCTCAAAGACAAAACAAAGGGTATATTGTTATTCTTTAATGTGGCTGAAATACAAATTTTCCTGTCTCCTGGGTAAAAGATTAGCTATGTGTTAAAATAACAGAACTACCATATCTGACTATAATGAATAAAACCAGGTACAAAAGTTGGAAATGAAAGACAAAAATCTACTTTTCTGAAAATGTGTAAAATAAGATCAATTTAAATACAAACAACTTTGGAAAAGATAAAGAGTTTTAGTCCACTGATACAGATGAAATACACTTTACTTGAATCTACCATTTTCAAGGATGGCAGAATAGGACATTGTTTGTTCCATTCTATTATAATAACGAGCCATCCTTATTTTTAAAAACCCGCCTGCATTTATAACTTATCAGCAATGATAAATTTTTTTAGCGATATGCCAATGGAGGAAAACAGAAGTAAAAATAATCCAGGAAAGCAATAACCTAGACATCACAAATAACCCCTGGGAATACACTGGATGATTTTAATTTTAGATTTTATAGGGAAGATGTACTTTTCTACTATGTGTTCTTCAAGGTAATATTCATTACAGCTCTATTGCCTGGGCACAATCCAATGACAGGCAGGGATAAAAAGTTTGTAGTTGATA
Source organism: Ursus americanus (assembly GCF_024610735.1). Taxonomy (NCBI): domain Eukaryota; kingdom Metazoa; phylum Chordata; class Mammalia; order Carnivora; family Ursidae; genus Ursus; species Ursus americanus. Next base: position 33,964,194 of record NC_142151.1, on the reverse strand, counting down.
AAATCATAGATATATGTGTCCTCTGATGCAGGGCAGCATGAAGCTCCCTACCTGCACGTGTGATGTGCTATATCCACCAGCCAGGTCTGGAAGAGCAGGTGTACTTTACTGGTCAACCTAAAGCATAGCGCTTCTCATTTTGAGCTGGGCTGACACCGTGCTCTCCCCAGCAGCAATGTCTACTCTGTTCAAATATATGATCGGGTTTGTGATTTCTGGCCTTGACGAGATACAGGGATGATTTTGAAAATCAATTACTGTTGAGCTGTAGAAACTAGTAATTTTATTGCTGACAGAGCAATAAAAGCCAGGTCACAAACCATTTCTGCCAAAAACCACTTGTGGAAACTTGCTTAGAACCATGAAGTGCACCAATTTTATGCATAAACAAAATTATTATGCCTTTAAAAAATGTAAAGTTGGATCATGCCTGAGCTTCCAGCCTGAAAAAAAGAGGCTAGCCTCCTAGTGAGAAATGCACAGAATATCACTAGCCTCACCTAGGACACTGAGGAAGTTGTTAGTAAAACGGGAAGTCTGTCAGGTCTGAAGCTCTGAGAGTTCCCAAGGCTTGTGAAGCCCTGCACAAGAGGGTTACAAATGAAAATCCAAGACAATGGGGCTAGTGGACATGGGTTCTCTTAGAGCATAATGCGACCCTAGATGAAAGTGGATACCAGAACTGCCTCCATTCCTGCACTTTGAGACAGCAGATAGGGAATAAGACACGGAAAAGGTCACAGTCTAAGTGCAGCCTTGTTCTGGCAATTTCAACGTAGTGTATACTTATAACCGGCTCCTCACACTTACTTGAAAAGAATATCTGCTCTGAAATAAGAAAGCAGATATAATAGACATAAGAGAACACCAGGAATTCTGGTCCTGATCTTGAATCTGACATTTGTGGTTATGTAACTTTTGAAGAATCCTATTTGGTAGTCCGTATTTCATTCGTGACCGTGAGCTTTTCATTCTTACCTTGAACAAATGTCTGGGTGTCTGCTATAGTGATATCTTCAGGTTCCCACTGCACTGAACTGAATGGGCACAAAAACGCACATTACCTGTCTCAGTTTATCAGGGTAAACATTAGAGGAGCTCGTGTGCGGGAATCAGAAAGCACTACATGATGTGGGATTTGGCTGAAGAAACAGGTTTACTTCTAAATCAGGGGAAACATTTATATTACTGGAAAAGAGAAGAATGTCATGCTGAATTGTTCAGAATTCTTTAAGGTTTGGAGTATTAGGCCCCATCCGGCTGATACTCCAACATAGTGCTCCTTTTGTCAAATTTTTAAACTCTGTGAAATTATCTCCATAGAAATAATTCATTTGCTTTACATGTAAACACAAAGATATCAAGAAAAATCACCTCATTTCATTTGATACATTGGCTTTCATAGACATAATTCAATGAAGTGTTAAGGGACATCAGTTTCCTGAAGGTATTCAAAAGAAGCTCAACCAACTTTCTTTTCTCTTTAAGAAAACTCATGCTTATACTTGTCAATGAAATTACAGTTGTCTGATTCATAAAAAATCAGAGCGTCATAGCCCCTTGAATGTACATCCTGAACAAAAGTAGCTTTTTTATTTAGGAAGATGATAAAATTCTCCTGGGATTTTCCCCCCAATTAACACTCTAACCCACTGCACATTCTCTTTTTCTGGCAAAGAGCCTTTCAAAATCCAAGACTAGAGTCACATTTTTGGTTTGGGTTGTTTTTTTTTTTTTTTTTTTTTGACCTATTATATCCAAGTTAAACAGACTATTCATATAACACTAATGCTGTTATGAACTTTCTTGAATACTCGCAAATTCTCAGAGCAGTACAAAAATTACTCTGTAGTCAGAAAGTCTGACTTATGCCCCAATGCTTAATTAAAATTAACCTTCAGCCTAAAGAAACCCTTATGCATTTGCCTTCTGTGATGACATAATGGTGATCTACTGATGAATGGCTACCCCTATTCATCTGATTAGAGAAACACTTGAAAACATCTTCATTGGTCTCTGTTCATAACTTTTGTTAATAAGTGGATACAGAGTTCAGTCTTTTTAGCTCCAAATTAGTTCAATCTAGATGACTGCTTTTCCCTCATATTATTTTATCTGTATCATGGATAGTATCAAAGACCTTTTCTCTTATAGTTTTAATCTGTCATCAAAATAGTACTAGTAAATATCTTCTCTGAAAGCTATTTTATTTTTAGTGTGTAATACATAGAATCAACTCTTGTGATATATACATGATGTGATATGTTGTATGTATATTTATGTGTGTATAAATTTTTGTTTAAGACAATTTTTGTTTAAGACATGACTTTTGTTTTTCCTTTCTATCTCTGCTTTTGGCATATATTTATATATATATATAAATACAAAAATATGTATTATATATAATACATATATATGTACATATATACATATACAATATAAACATATATAAACACATACATATATAAAAATATATATAAATACATACATATATATAAATAAATATATATGTATGTATAAATATATATAAATACATACACATACATACACACTATAGATCCTGATGACTTTGACATCCCAGTTTGCAGCTGGATAGGTCATTTGCAAATTACTTACTGGCCCTGGCAAAACAAGAAGAAGTAAGAAGAAGGAGTAGAGTTATTCAAAATCACTTGGGATCCGAGCACTTTGATCTGAGACACACAGAATAAACCTCAGACCAAGTCAGAATTACTTCTACCACTTGACTGAACAAAATTCTTTCAACAAAAGTCATGTGCCCCATAATTCATACTTCAACAAAATATATCAAACAGCCACTAGGTATCAGTCCCTATTCCAGGCTCTGGAGCTCCTAGCAGTGGATGAGAAACAAAAAGAAACAAACAAAAAACATGGACTCAAGGAACTTTGGATCCAGTAGGGAGCAGACAGGAAATAAATAGCTAGGAACACTGTGCACTGCATCAGGAGGTGTTAGAGCTATAAAGAGAAACAGGAGGTAAAGAGGCAGGGAATACCCGGGGTAGAGAGATGCAAGAGGTGGTCAGGCACATGCTCACCAAGGACCTTGAGAACAGCCATGAGGTTGGTGAGGGAGTGGGCCATAGAAGTTCTGTTATAATGCATATATAACAGCATGCAACATACAGCATTGTTCAAAACATTTCAGTCTTCAATGTTAAGAACCATAATGTCAAATGATCAGCTCAAATGTTAAGCCAGCATTTAACTAGGTCCTAAGAGAAAGAGACCCAGAAAGGGTAAACTGAGGACCAACAGGACTGCCCAGAGAAATAAAAGTTGGAAAAGCAGCCAAGTGGAAGCAGGAGTGCCGTTGACAGGGGTTGCCTGCCCCGTGGGTGCCTGGCTCTGAGATAGCTCAGAAAGGCAGGAGAAGGCAGGAGGCAAATGAAATTCTGAGATCCCAAATCCTAGAACACCTTAATAGCTCTTACACTTAATATCCATACCAAACTGAGAAGACGGATATAGCAAAATCCATGAGAGGAATGTCAAGTGTTTGCACGGATTCCCAGCTGGGAGGTAAGGGGTGAAATTTCTAGCTCCCTTACCACCACACTCAGTTGTCTCTCAACACCTTACAGTAACGAATCATCCACGCTGATCCAGAAAGAAGAGACAGGGAAATTAGTTTAGTTTAGTTTAGCTTTTATTTATGGTTCTTTTAGCTAAATTGCAAAAGTGTTGCAAAAGCATCTGAATATACTTAATTGTAATATAACTTTCCGTGATTAAAAGTGTTTTATTTAAAGGTAATGTATGGGCCCCTGAGTGGAGCATTCAGCTGAGCATCCAACTCTTGGTTTTGGCTCAGGTCATGATCTCAGCTCAGGGTCATGGGATTGAGCCTTGAGTGGGGCTCCAAGCTCAGTGAGAATCCGCTTGAGATTCTCTCTTCCTCTCCCTCTGCCCCTCCCTGCACTCTCTCTGTCCTTCAAATAAATAAATGAATCTTTAAAAAAATTAAAATAAAGGCAATGTATATGGTGTCAGAAAAATAATCACAATACAACATGAATCATAGCTCCAAATCTGAACCCCACAATTCTTTGCACATCACTGCTTCCAGAGCTTTTGTTTTTAGCTTTCTTCTTCTCAATTTATTGCACAATCACGCAGATTAAAGCATTAGATGTTATTCTTCCTGTTTATAGACTGAAATCACAACTGTCTTTATTTAGCTTTAAAACGTAAAATGGTAAATATCTCTGCAAATTGTGGTAGTAAAAACTCATCGGATTGATAGTATAAGTTCAAAGATTAATGTACTATTTCTTGATAAAAAAAGAATACATATAGTTTATATTATTTTCCCTCAAAATAATAGCACAACTTTTTTACGCACCAGAAAAGGGAGCAATGGACAATCACAATGATTGTACAGATAAACAAGATTTGTCCCTATTTTTTCCTTAAGAATTACGGTGCTATTTTTCAGACCAAGTGTCTTGAAAAGCACAGTCTCCATTATTTTGATATTAAAGGAGCAGTATTAAGGTATTATTGTGCAGTGGTTGAAATCATGAGAGCGGGAGTTGGTCTGCCCACGTTCAAATTCTGACCGAGTTTCTGGTCTCCAAGTGTCCGTTTCCTCTTCTCATCTGCGGCATTGGAATAACAGCACAGCCACTGCTATTGTATTCGTTCTATAGTAACATGTGAACTGAACTAAAAATCGGGTATTCTGATTTCTTGTCCCACCTCTACTATTAGTTAGATATATTACACTAAGAAACAAACTTAAATTCTCTTCACCCATAGTAGAAAATCGGGATGATCTCCAAGACCATAAAAGATTGTTGACTCTGTGCTTCTAGGAACAGAAATTCTCTGGACTTTACCTTCCCTTGGTACTCGAACCTAGAAGCACGGCGTCTTGTCACTTCCTCACTAAAACCATTTGAACCTGTAATTTTTATCAAGTGTCCATGCACAGGAAGAGTTCACCCATCACCACCCTCCAGCAAGTAACTGACCCATTAGTCACGACACTGGTAGTTAACACAGGAAACTCTGAAGACTGTAACCACGGTAATGTCATGCGCATGTACATAGGAGCAGTATGACCTGGCGCACTTTAGCTGACAGATTGGACAGCACGCAATCTACTGGGCAAGTAACATCATCTTTCTGAAAATCAGGTAACCTATCTGTAAAATGGGGCAAATAATTCTCCCAAACTGTGCTTTTGGGGGAACTGAAGGCCACAATGTCTGGCATGTAGTGAGCTCGCAAGGACTCAGCTCCAAGCCGCAATCCTACGTGTCATCTTTCAGGGTCAACCACAGGCACCTACAGAGCTTTGCCTGGCAGACCTCCTGGGGAGAACCACATCAGAACTAGCAGTTTTCTGGAGACAGCTGCAGCGAAGGCCTCAATCCCTCCCCCCCCCCCCCCCGCCCCCGCAGCCAGCCGCGTTTAGTCTGCGTTCTTAGCCCAGGCACCTCCAGGCAGAGGCCTCCTTAGCGGAGGGCCTTGGCTGAGGCATTTTTTCGATTTTGACTCCTAGCCTTCCCCTCCCCCCCGCCCTGGACCAGTCCTTATGGACAGGTCCATAAAGAGTCAGGGGTCCTATCTGAACTCCTCAATAGTGAGCAATTCTCCCCATCTGTGCTGCACCCACCTGATACCCACTCAGTCCTTCCATGGAGACAAATGGGACACTGGGGAGCAAGCAGCTCTTTTTTTGCCTCTTGCATGCATTGTTGCAATAAATGAATAAAGGCTTAATTATTACGTTGGCTCATTGTCCTAACTGACCATCTCGGCATCTAATTGCTCAACAACTCCCAGCATCAATATTATTTTATTTGTAACATTTACTTTAACAACAAAAAAGAATTTCGATTTGGCATTTGCTATGTGGCATACAAAATAATTGTACTTTTTAAAAATAAATAGAATACTGTCGATGTACCATATTCTATGACTAGAGGGTGAGCTTTTGGAGAAGAGGTGTACGTTATTCACCCATTTCTCCTACGTGACTGGTTAAATTAAACGCACACATGCAGAGAGAAAGAGAGAGACAGAGGCAGAGACAGACACACACACACACACACACAGGGAAAGAGAGAAATAGGGAAGGAAAAAGAATCTGACTCTTAAGACTAATTTCTTCTTTCGTATACATGTACATAAGCTCTCACATAAATAATTTTATTATTACATTCCAAATATTGATGGTAATGTTCTGGGTACAGATTAAACCCATCAAGTCTGTACTATGGTTTTGTTTATGGTGTTGGTTAGTAAGGACTCTGAGAAGATATGAATAAATATTGTAATATCTACTTATTGTGAAAGCTTTATCCAATCCTAATAAAGCAAAACTGAAATCTTAAAAGTGTAATTGGTTACAAAAAATGAGCTACTAAAAAACGAGTAGTCATAGCCAAGTTAGGAAGCTACAGAAAAAAAACACCTAAAGACATATACTTGAGGTATATTAGAATCAATTTAAGAGGCCATTTACTATAAAAATCCAGTTCACAATGTTTCTATAAGAGTTATAAATATTTCACTACCTTTTGGATAAATTCTCAGTAAAACCTGATGAAATTTAGTATAAACAAATATACAAACTCATCCCTGTGTGATCTACAATACATAAGCAACCTGTTCTTTTTCAAACTGCCCATCGTGGTTGTCTAAGGACATCATGGCTGCCATCAGCACTCTAGGTAAGCAAGGTAGATGGGGGGGGGGGGGGAATGCCAAAAGGACATCCTGATATTTGCACAAGCACAAAAACAAAATACTAGTAGGCAATGACCAGCAGATGACATGACTACTTCTAACAAAAAGAACCATGTGGCCCATGATGTTCGATGCATGCATGTAGCTTATAGCTGACTACATGGTAGAGGGCATGCTCCATGGGGAAAGGGCCTCAGAGCACATTTACTCACATTTAACTAGTATCGAGGCTGAGACATCTGCTGTGAAGAGACCTTCCTGACTTCTGCCCCAGTTCTTTCTGAACTGCCAAGTCTCTTCTACTACCTTCTCCTCGTTCCATTCTCTTACTGCTGGGGACTACAGAACTGAATGCCCATTTAGATGTATTTCCTTGCCATAGTTGTACACATGATCCAAGTCAGCTTCTGACATCAGCTTCCCCCTATTATTCTTTCAAACAGGTATTCATTTACTGAGTGCTGCTCTGTCATATACTTGCTCTAAGCACTGAGGACTCTTTATTGGCTGAATGTGTCCCCTTCAAATTCATATGTTGGAGTCCCGGGGGACTTTAAAGAAATAAATGAGGTGTTTGGGTTGGGCCCTTATTCAATATGACTGGTGTCTCTCTAGGGAGAAGAGATCAGGACACAAACATATTCAGAAGACCACATGAAGACACAGAAGAATGATGGCCATTTAAAGCCAAGAGGAGAGACCCTTAGAAAAAAAACCAACCCTGCCCACACCCTGATGTTGGACTTCCAGCCTCCAGAACCCTGAGAAAATAAAATCTGTTGTTTAAGCCGCCCAGTTTGTGGTGCTTTGTTATGCAAGCTGCAGCAAAGGAATACAGAGTTCACAGAGGAAAATAAAGTAAGGGAACAGATACAAATCCTTGTGCACTCTTGGAACTGGACTTCTAGACTCTCCCTTTCTACCACTCCACCACTGATCCCTAGGAGTCTACTACGCGTTTGCAGCATTTACAGAAAGCACCCTCACTGGTTTGTCTTCCCTTTGAGAACAAATTCTGGCAGGTCTCTAAAGCCAAACTGACACAGGAGAATCTCTAGAATTTTGCCAGGCAACGTTGCAGGTTATATTACCAGCAAGCCACGGTATTTAAAAATGTGCTGGAATATATGGAATTTCTATTATAATTTTTGGAAGGCATGATATAGCTCTAAAATATTCATTTAAAGAAAAAGATTCCATTTTCTGCAAAACCAGCAAACATCCACAGCTAATTTCTTATCACGTCAAGGTCACTTCTTGACTAGTACACTCATGAGACAGTACTCTATGTCTTATCAACAGTAAACTTTGTCTCTCCTCAAGGCAGTTCAGGTTTGTTAGCAGCTTTAATACCTCACCTAACATACAGTCCAATTTCTTTTAAGCATTTGCACCAGTTAAAATTCAGCTTACCAAGAACATTGCCAAAGCTACGAGTGACGAGCAAAGAAGTTATGCTTACTCCCACTGCTAAGAATGCCAACTTTCAACTTCTAGAGCTTATCACTACATTATTTCTTCTCCTCGATCTCTACTTTAACAGTAGAAAGAGAACGTTTGGAAGAAGCTTGATCTACCTAGTTTTCCTCTCCTTGCCACTCCCCATCTCTGTTCTCCCACTTTCCTCCACTCCTCTCTTGCCACTCCCAAACTCCTACGCAGTCATCAAAATATAGGTTGGAGGTCACATCCTTCAAGGACTCTCCTCAGTCTCCTGGCTTCTTCCCACCATCTCCAGTTAGAACTACGGCTTGCTTACACCCTCTCTCGGGTTCTAGCACAGCATCTAAGACCCAGCGCTGGAATTCCTAAAAGACAGGGGCTGTGTCTCTGCACACACACAGAGCAGCCTCTGTCAATGTATGCCGAATGAGGCAGCACTTATTTCCACCCATCAGAATATGATTATTCCTAGATGCCTGCTTAAGTTTTTCAAAATACATCTACAGTTAATTTAAGGCTTATTTGCTTTTAGCCAAATATTTGAACTTGCCATAGAGGAGTAGAAATTCAATTAAAATGTGGAAGGAGCCATGGATGGAAAATATTTGAACATAAGTCAACCTTTACAAGTGATACATGTTTGCTGGAAATGAGTGGTGGCTCACGATAAAAGTAAATCTATTCTATATTATTTTATTTCAGCAGATATAAACAAATAATTTGAGAGTCTTCCTTGAGGAGTCACTTCCTGCTTCCAACAACCATTATTGAAAGAACACTCCATACAGACGATCGGATTTTTATATTGTAAGCAATTTTCTAGCCCTTTACAAATATGCTGAAACGAATGTGCCTGAATGCAAGCATATATCAGAAGTGGGCCTCACACCTGTAACTATGTAGATTTATAGTACAGAACAAACTTTCCACCGTCAACATTTCCAACATCAGTGATCAGGTCTGCTCTGAAATAGTACTCCTGTTCTTCAGCCTTTGAGGTATTTTCCTTTTAGACCAGATTCCCCTATGGGTCCCATCTACTTTATCTCACCCTCCCCTGGCTAAGGGGAGAGGTGTCCATTGAAATGCAAATCCAATGAAACAATGAGCAAGGAGAGCAGCACCCACTCCTACAACACACAAAAAGGAAATGGGCTTTTACTTTAATTATCCCTACAATTCAGACACCAGAAAGCCTGCTTTTCTAAAACTGACTTAATTTTTTCCTTAAGTTCACTAGGACAGACAGACAAACTGAATTGTGGGAAGATACGGCAAAGTCTAAAAACCACCTATCAAAAGTTTTGATTTGGGGAAGGGATTCATTTTCACCGTGTTTCAGCTCTTTGCTACCTGACCTGTCCAAGTCTTTTCCATCTGGTCTGGGAACCTGACACTCTGTGGGCAGTCTTTATGAGTAACTTGGCGTCTCCCTTCATTATTTCTTCACTGAAGTTATGAATGGGATTTAGGAGGGTCCTGGGGCACAGAGAGGAAGTCAGTGAACTGGGAATGGGCTCAGTACACGGCACTGTCTCTCTCACTGGCAGCACATGTGAAGAATGCCTAAGATGGGGGTGCCTGCATGGGTCACTGAAGACAAGCAAGCAAACAAACAGGAGAACAGGGACTTTGGAGTCAGTGTGAGAAAATGGTCTTTGTTTTATACAGAGAATAGGTGTCCTTCAGGCTGCCGTAAGTACTTGCTGAACTGATTTTTTAAAACCAAACCTACCTATATCTTCCTTCTTATTTCAAACAAACTTTTCTTTGAATTACAATGTTCTAGGGAAAATTTGATGTTCCAACTGATTGGTACTCCAAAAATCTGCTAATTTTTTCCTCATGTTAAGGGGCACCTGGGTGGCTCCATGGGTTAAGCATCTGACTCTTGGTTTCGCTCAGGTCCTGATCTCAGGGTTGTGAGACAGAACCCTGCCTCCTCCTCCGGGCTCCAGGCTCAGGGGGGAGTCTGTTTGATATTCCCTCTTTCCCTCTCCCCCTGCCCCTCCCCCTGCTCTTGCTTGCTCACTCCCTAAATAAATAAATAAATAAAATCTTTTTAAAAAATGACAGGACTTGCTTAGTACTTCCCTCCTGTTTTGAGATGCTATATAATATGCTGGACCCGCAACATGACAGGGGTGGGGGAACATGTTCCTTGTTCAAAAATTATTAAGCATCTCAAGATGATGATGGCAGAGCACTGAAAGACGTGCAGGACCCTCTAAGTCCAGGGCCTGTGTGACTGCACAGGTGCACACCCATGAAGCCGGCCCCACCTGAGACGCTTCTGGATATCTGTATGGACTTTAAATAAAGATGAAACCTGATTAAGCCAACTGCTCTGATTTGGGTCAGTGATCTCTACTCCAGGAGCCACTTGAGCCTTAATGGAAAGCCAAGACACAGTAACACTTTTGCCTCATCTGCTATTTAAACTAACTTCAGAACTATAAGTTTTCCTTAGGTAAATGAGAAAGGAAAATGAAAGACTCATTCGTAGCACAGGGAAGAAAATGAAATTACCCTATTTGCTTTGGGAAGGATATGATGTTCAGAAGTTGATTTTCTCATGAGACAAATATAGATTCTGTATGAATAGGGCTCTTCTATGCAAAGCATCTACAACAAATGTTCCTAAGACAAGTGACTCCCTTCTAAAAATAAAAGTGCATTAATTTAAACTTAACATGTTGACTCAGTGCTGTTTTTAAAAATTTAACGCTTGAAGATGCCATATTTCCTAAAGAAAAAAACACACGATAGATACCTTGTTCTGTGCTCTGAGATAAATTATAAATACAGAGGATGAGATCAACAGGCCCAGAATAATTAGTCAATTATTGCCTACTATAGAAAAATCCAATGGGAGAGAGAACATTAATATAATATTCTGAGTATGTAGGCTTTCTGACATGTATTTTTTTAATAAAAAATGACAAATGAGAAATACACTCAAAAATTTTCCTTGTTTCCAATATCAGCATTTTGCAGTTAAAATACACTTAAGAAATGATTTCTACTTGTATTCAAGTCAAACTCTTTCTGAGACAAGTTTCTGAAACCCCAGCCATCTTTCAAGGTCTTTATGGAGTCATCTGTGAGTACTTTAAACTGCATCTTCTACTTTTTCCCCTAAAAACTCCCACCCTCAGCACTTTTTATATCAACACTGCCACTGATTATATTGTAACTTGCATTAGAGTTGTTTGTATTTCTTGTTTCCTTTCAGAAAATCTCTACAATAATTTCAAGAACTACATTTTAATTTCTCATTGCTTCTTCTATAATAGGAGAACATCGCATACATAGATGATTAAGAATTAGGGGCGCCTGGGTGGCTCAGTCGTTAAGCGTCTGCCTTCGGCTCAGGGCGTGATCCCAGCGTTCTGGGATCGAGCCCCACATCAGGCTCCTCCGCTGGGAGCCTGCTTCTTCCTCTCCTACTCCCCCTGCTTGTGTTCCCTCTTTCTCTGGCTGTCTCTCTCTAATAAATAAATAAAATCTTTCAAAAAAAAAAAAAGAATTATTAGTTGTACTGGGGCACCTAGGTGGTTCAGTTGTCTAAGCATCAGAATCTTGATTTCGGTTCAGGTCATGATCTCAAGGTCCGTGTAGGGTGTGGAACTGCTTAGATTCTCCCTGCCCCTCCCCTACACCTCCTGTGTATGTGCACAGGCTCCCTCTTTCTTAAAAAAAGAAATAAACTTCATATATATATACATGTTAGTTGTACATAATTGACCCAAATTTAGCCCATGTCAATGGATCTTACTGATTAGTACCAGAGATGAAATTTTATTTAAAATAATTGAATTTGTTAATCCAACAAGTTTGACAAACTAGAAGATATAGATAAATTCCTAGAAACATACAACCTTCTAAGACTGAATCATGAAGAAATAGAATATGAACAGGCTTATTACTTGTAAGAAGACTGCATCAGTAATCAAAACTTCCCAACAATGGGGGCGCCTGGGTGGCACAGCGGTTAAGCGTCTGCCTTCGGCTCAGGGCGTGATCCCAGTGTTATGGGATCGAGCCCCACATCAGGCTCCTCTGCTATGAGCCTGTTTCTTCCTCTCCCACTCCCCCTGCCTGTGTTCCCTCTCTCGCTGGCTGTCTCTATCTCTGTCAAATAAATAAATAAAATCTTTAAAAAAAAAAAAAAAAAACTTCCCAACAATGAAAGGATGGTTTCACAGGTGAATTCTACCAAACACACAAAGAAGCATTAATACCAATCCTTTTCAAACTTTTCTAAAATAAAGAAGAAGAAGGAACACTTCCAAACTCATTTCATGGGGCATCTGGGTGGCTCAGTTGGTGAAGCGTCTGGCTTCGGCTCAGGTCATGATCCCAGGCTCCTGGGATCAAGCCCCACATAGGGCTCACTGCTCAGTGGGGAGTCGTCTTCTCCCTCAGCCAGCCACTCTGCTTGCTTGTGCTCTCTCTCTCTCTCTGAGACAAATAAAATCTTAAAAAAAAAAAACCACGACATTTCATGAAGCCAGCATCACCTTGATACTTCTGTTAACTAGTATAATTGAGACCACAGTTCTGAGAGAGAAATGATGGAAAGAATGACTGCGACAGGAACAGAAGGAGTAACAGGAATTTTCAGGTCCTTAACCAGTAACAGTAGTTGACATTTATATAATACAATTCACAGAATGTTTTCATGTAAATGATCTAAATAAATCCTCACATCAACATGAGATTTGGGGAGCAGGTATTAAATTCAGTGAGAGATTTTTTAAAAAGGGAGGCTGTTTATGAAGCTTGTTCAAAATCAAGGTTTGCTCAAAGAAGGTAAGTTGCAGACTCCAAGTCTAATAGGGGAGAACTATGAGAGAATGGTGGGAAAAAATGAAATTAGGCAGAGAGGTATAATGATAACTCTAGACAGTCTTTGCCTCAGGTGAAAACTGTGCAAGTTATGCTTCAAATGGATATAGCAGGTATCTGCAAAAACAATTCCTTAGCCTATTTGTATTATCATCATGGCAGACAAATCAGTTGAGACCTCAAAGACTATCAGCCACACGGTCTTTGAACTATCAGCCAGAAAGCAAATTAAGCTGAAGTGATTTCACCCGCTTTAATATTCTAAGAGTAGAAATAGGACTGCATAGTTTTGGCTTATTACAAACTTTCTAAACACCACTGGTGATAATAAATTTGATACTCAGACGGCATTCCAGGAGCACCATCAAGGAGGCAATGGTCATCCTTTGCACCCTTTCACTCATTTCCATGAATTAACCACTGGCATGAGTGGTTCTCAAGTTTGGGCATACAGAAGTCTAACTTGAGGAGCTTATGACACAGACCTAGGGCTTCTAAAAATAGCTAAATAGAGAGAATATGAAAGATTTGAGGAGTCTATAGCTCAGAGATGATTTCAGTGGATCTGGAGTCCGCATTTTTTAACAAGTTCCTCAAGAATCCATCATAGTGATTTCTATGCTATAATTCTAGAAACTCTTCCTAGAAATCCTCAGATGATACAGTCTTAGATGCAGATGCCCCAGTAAGCAATTTTTATTTTACTAAGAGGTTACGTAACAAAAAGAAATCCTAAAGATTTGAAATGCATCATTAATGGTGGAAGTTCAAGCCATGTAACCGGTAAGAAGGGAAATGTTTTGGTCAGGGAAGCAGGGCCATCATTCTCCATATCACAGAAGAGAGACAGTCTACTGTGTTTCCAACTAGCTGTGTTTGAAGGCTGTTTTTCCATCCTGGAAGAGTACATACACCTCCCATGAGTCTCTTTAATTTTAGAAATACATCTCACAGGTTTTGAAAGTACTGAAAACCATCTAGAGAGTGAGAGTATTAGATTTTACTAGCTATAAAGCTCTGTCCTTAACATTTAAAGCTTTTCAGACATTTTTTTTCTCTCAAAAAGCCAAGTAACTTAATTTTTCTAAGCCCTAATTTCTACATCTCTACAACAAAAGAATGTGTTTTTTGAAAGCCATCTATAATAGCTTACCACTCTAACATTCTGTAAATATAGATCTAATTTTAGGCTGAGATGGAAAACCGTACTCTAAATAGCCTCAAGAAATTAAGCCTACAAACATTTTTCTTTCGAAAATGTAACCCTTTCTTTAATCTTATTCCAACCAGGATTCTAGTCAAGTTCAGACCTAGATAATCATTTATTATTTATATATAAGGGACTTATTAGTTATAAACATATAATATACATAAAGTATATAAGATATTTAGACCAAAAATTATCCCACTAAGCCTCTGATCAAACTGCACTATGAAGCACATAGCGACCCATTTTTAATTATTTAGCAAAATTGCATAAAACAAGGATTTCTATGTGCCTGGAAATTCTTCAAGATTTTTCTAAATATTAGCTCATTTAATCTTGACAACAACTCTATTAGGTGGACACTGTCATTATGCTCATATTAGAAACAAGGATCCAGAGACGGTCAGTGACTCTCCTGCACTATTACCAGCAGATGGCAGAGCTAGAATTCCAACCCAGGCCCTCTGACTCCAGAGTTTTGGCCTCAAACCAACAAACGCCCTATACTATTTTCCTAGATCAACTATTGACAGCAACGCTTTCCAAAAGCTTGATACAGGTTAATCAGGAGACAGGATGCCAATAAAAGAGAGCCCTTCATATGTCCTCAAGAAGTCAGTTAAAATATAATTTCAGAGTGGGCATATCATTCCTTTACGAATTTCTACTGAAATGAAGAAAGGTAGTGCTATGGCTAGACCTGTTGTTCATGGGTCTCCTGAGTCTGCCCTTGAAATACATGTCAAGTCCATGAATTTTCTTTATCTCCACTGCTAAACCCCTGGTCCAAACCACTGGCATCTGGCAGCTGACCTACCACACTGCTGACCACCTGGTCTCCTGTCTCCATCTTGATTCCTCAACTCTACCCCACAACTTCGCAGCCAGAAGAATTTTCTTCAAATGCTATTTTGATCCTGTCACTTCACTGCTTACCAAAACCCTAATTTATAAGTAGGCTGACTATACAATGGAACATCAACCTGAGGCCCTTTTGATAGTAGGTGCACGTGAATCATTTTGTCAGATCAACAAGGCTTCCCACGGTAACCCAGATGTATGGTCATCCTGCTTGTGAGATACGGCAAGAATCAGCTCCTTCAAAATGTCCCGATCCTCGCTGAGAATCATTCTTCTATCCAGCTTTCCTTCAATTCCTATGATACACTTTTCCACCTCAGAGCTCTTGCACATACCCATCTGTTTAAAAAACTCGGTCCCCAAATCTCTGCCTAATGACTATTCATATTTCAAGTTATGCTATAAATAACACCCTTCAAAGACGACTTCCCTGATCTTCCAAATAAAAACCACCTTCATCTCACCCCCATTATTTCCTCCAACAACACCTACAACTTTTCATTCATATGTTTGCTACAATTTATAATTTTCTATCTGCTTAATTTCTGTCTCTATCATTGTACCATAATTACAGATCCTTAGGTGTAGTGTAAGGAACACCGACTACAGTAGCTGGCTTATAGGAGAAGCTAGGTAAATGTTTACTGAATAAATGAGAAAATGAATATTTTTTTATTTTTTAAGAAGAGTTTTAGAGAGTAAGTATACTGTTGCAGAAAGTATTGCTTTGATTTCAGACAATTATTCTTATATAAAACACATCAAAAATAACATGAGACTGCCAATCCATCCATATTTAAAGACACTAGCCTTAGAATGACATAAAATAGATAAGAATACAAGGAAAAAATCCACCCACCCAGACAAGAAGTTTCTTGTCTAATTACTAGTTCACACGCACAAAAAAAAAAAAAGAAAGAAAGAAAAGAAAAAGAAAAAAAGAAAAACCACTAAAAACAGGTGGAAGAAAAATAATGCATCGATATCATAATGTCTATATGATAACAGTATTTTAGTCTGGGCAAAACAAATGTTTAAAAATCTATATGTGAGTTTATGTTCCCATAACAACTGTATAATCTAGTTGTAGCCCACAAAGATATTGGAACATGTACTAATATACAACAAGACTGAATTAACACCAGATTGGGCTTCTCTCACCATTAGGCTGACTGGCACAGTGCCCAGTTAAAGGTTTATTCTAGTCTAGAGTACAGTAATATGAAGAAAATAGAAAAAATGCAAATCAAGCTTCCTTTAAATTAGACTTAAGACATATCTACCTATTTCAGGAGTCAGATAGAAAGGAACCTGATAAAAAGAGAGGCCCCGAGGCAAAAAAGGATCTAGAGCTGAAGGAACAATTAATGTCCTCGTTATGGGTTTCTGATCTTGTTAAAAACCATATCCCTGAATCTATGTTTTTATTTTGATTTTGGCTAAAATAGGGGCTTTTACTCTGCCTAAATTGATCTTCAGACGGCTCATCGAATTCAACTGCATCTTCCCACATCCAGGCTGCGTGTCTGCTGCCTGAACCACCCAATTATCCAATCGGCAGAAAGTATCTACAGGTGGCCTTCTTCCTGCATCTCTCTTAATTTTGTTAGGGTTGCAGTTTCAGGATAATAGTTTTCTGATTAAGATTATATCTTCCTGTTTAAGTGATTAGCACTTCTCATGCTAATTGTATTACATTAGCTCCTCTGAGAAAAGGTTCTGCAACAATGTAGGCAAGGCTAGAGAGAACAGAGCTATCCAAAAAGCTTTTGACCAAAAAAAAAAAAAAAAAAAGAAAGAAAGAAATAGAAATAGGCTACAACAAAGGAGATAAGCACCCTCCCTTATATTCTACAGGTTTTCTCCTAAAACAACAGAATCTGAAATAGTCTTCTGAGAATAATCCCACTACCTGTTGGTTTCTGAGAATTACATCCTAACCTGGAATCCAGTAATCTTTCTACACTCTATGAACCCCCCCACCCGGGACAATAGGAATACTGACAATTCTTACAATAAGTGACTATTTGTAAAGTACCCTAGTATGATAACTCTGGCAGCTGGGACTACTGACAATGACATAACATCTCCAATTATATGTATTTGCTGAGGGAATAAAATACTGGATTTTTTTTTCAATTTATGAATTATTTGTATTTGTTGACATCCCTATACAATGTATAGACATAAATTGTCTATAAAACTAATGATGTTTTAGAAATTATATTTGAATAATACTTGATACAGAAAGAAGAGTTATAAATAATCAGAAATAGATTTTAACATCTTGGAATGAAAGTGAGTTAACTATTTTCAGACTTTAGTTTCTTTTGAAAAAAGCACTAGAAGTCTTAGAAATCATTTGAGCAGTGCTGAGATCTTAAATCTTCAGCAAAACCCATATGTACCAATCAATACTAGGAACTACACAAAGAACAAGGTAAGCCAGAGCTTACATTTTGAGCACTGTGTAAGTTCACCTTTATACTTGGCTTTCAGAATTTCCAAGAATACTCCCACAAAAGAAAAAGGAATTTTATTTTTTAAAAGATTTTATTTATTTATTTGACAGAGAGAGAGAGAGAAGGAGAGCAGAAGCAGAGGGAGTGGGAGAAGGAGAAGCAGGCTCCCCACTGAGGAGGGAGCCCCATGCTGGCTCCATCCCAGGACCCTGGGAAGGCAGACACTTAACTGACTGAGCCACCCAGGCTCCCCAAAAAATGAATTTTAAATGACATTTTTACACAATAGCTTTCCTGTCAACAATTGTACAAATAATTTAAGACATTTCCTACATTTTTATATTTTAAAAATGTCCACCAGTTGCTGAAAATGGGCAATAAATATGAAATACAATGCTTTCATTGCATTTTTAAGAATGCTGTAAGATTTTAAGTATATTTGAACACTTCCCCTCTGAAAGATACCAATAATGTGAAGCAATCAATACTCATATTGTTTCCTAAATACTTCCAATAGAGAACTTGCTAGTAATATTGTGCTTGTCGATAAAGAAGGTGATGTATAATTTTAAGATGTCTTCATCTGTGTCTAAATGACCCTTTAGAAGACTAACAAAGTAAATGTTGATTTTTATTTTTTAGCACATTTCCACTCCAAATAAACCACTCCTCACAGTTCATGAACTCCAGCCACTCATTTGTATCCCAGGAGCTCTTTCCAAAATAAGGATAAGAAAGGATCCTTATATCAAAGTGCTGACACATTACTCTCAGACTCGGCAAAGAGAGGAAATGCACAGACACACACATACATGCATGCACAAAATACACATACTTACAGAAATTCACAAGATTTATGCACTTCCTTAGCTTCTCATAACTTAACCTGCACACTCCTAACAACTCCTAGAACATGAAAAAATGAAGGTGAAGAATTCATTATCTTGTACATATAAACCTTTTGGAAAAATCTTCCACCCTGCAACAATAATCTTAAAAACAAAACAAAACAAAAAAAAACCCACACAAAAAACTCCACAAAGAACAAGAAAAAATATTTGTAAAAATTAACATCTTCACTTTCTTTCCTATATGGCTTTTTCACCAGAGAATAAGCAATAAGCATATTACTGTCAAATTCTTTTCAAGGTGGTAAAAAGACCACAGAGCATGTTTCCTACAGATCTGAGGTTCAGAATTTTATTATTAAAACAAAATATCTGAGAGCACCTAGGTGGCGCAGTCATTGGGTATCTGCCTTCAGCTCAGGTCATGATCCCAGAGTCCCAGGATCGAGCCCCACTTTGGGCTCCCTGCTCAGCAGGGAGCCTGCTTCTCCCTCTGACCCTCACCCCACTTGTGCCCTCTCTCTCTCAAATAAATAAATAAAATCTTTTAAAAAGTTCATATACCCTTTTTAGTTTTTTTATATTACATAGCCATCCACATGTCAAGAATTAATCTGAATATGGTAAAGATGATAAGCAAGGACATTAAGTTGTGATATTCCTAAGAGATCAAGTTTCATCAACTGCTCCTGGTTAAGTAAGTGACAAAAATTCAAAGCTAAATCCCTAAAAGGACACAAATATTACTGACATGTATAGTATAAATCTCTTAGAAAAAAAATGTGGTCAAGACTACATAAATTGGGATGGAGATTTCTTTACTGAAAAAGGTATATATGGAAAATATCATGAATATTAAAATTTTGGTAATCATACCCTCAAAGCAGAAAATTCTCTTCTTCAAGTTATTCCTGGGATGGGATTTAAAAATTTCCCTTGAACCAATAGTCAACTCTCTATCATAAAGCTTACACTTAAAAACCTCTATTTTAGCAGGCTAGACATTTTCAGGACATTATGAATCCTAGGATTCACAAGTTACACCCTAAAAATAAAGGAGAAAGTAGACACCAGGTTAATGTGTGTCAGGCTGAAAACAGAAAAAGGACAGGAAATTCACAGCTAAGGATCCAACTACCTGTAACATGATCCACTAAGCATTTCAGGATCTTTTTTTTTTTAATTCAATTTAATTAACGTATGGTGTATTATTAGTTTCAGAGGTAGAGTTTAGTGATTCATCAGTTGCATATAACACCCAATGCTCATTCCATCAAGTGCCTTCCTTAATGCCTGTCACCCAGTTACCCCATCCCTCCACCCCCCCACCCCTCCAGCAGTCCTATTTGTTTCCCAGAGTTAAGAGTCTCTTATGGTTTGTCTCCCTCTTTGTTTTCATCCTATTTTATTTTTCCTTCCCTTCACCTATTTTCATCTGCTTTGTTTCTTAAATTCCACATGAGTGAAATCATATGGTATTTGTCTTTCTCTGACTTATTTCCCTTAGCATAATACCTTCTAGTTCCATCCATGTTGTTGCAAATGGCAAGATTTCATTCTTTTTTGATGTCTGAGTAATACTCTATTGTGTGTATGTGTGTATGTATACATATATATGCATATATATGTATATATACATACCACAGCTTTATCCATTCATCTGTCAATGGACATCTGGGCTCTTTCCATATTTTGGCTATTGTGGATATTGCTGCTATAAACATTGGGGTGCATGTACCCCTTCGCATTTTGGGATCTTTTAACGGTGAAAGCTATTATAAACTCTAAATGCTACAAGAAAAGACATAATGATCACTGTATTTCCTTCATTCTTTTGTTAGGCAGTAAACTTGATTAATACTATAATTAATTTGAACTTTACTTGTGGGTTTAAAGAGTTGTTAAAACCCTTAACTACACAGGCCTCCACTATATGTTAGTTCACAGTTACTATTCCTCCAAATAAACTGACCCATATTTTCTCACGGGACAGAATAAAGTTGATTATGATGAAATTGAACCTTATCAAGTTTAAGTTGTTGTTATTCACTGACATCCTTTAATTGAAGTAATATATTTATTATATATAACTCTCAGCAGAATGTTCAGCACACAGTAGAGACTTCATAAATATTAGAGCTATTATTAGCCTTTATAATCACTGTTGTCCTCATTATTATGATGAATATAAACAGCCATTTGGTACATGATTTCTATATGTGTTAAAATATATTTTATGAATTCTCTCTGTATTGGACACATATGTATTAGTTACAGTCAGATAATTTGTTTGGTAGCTCATGATTCCACATTATAAAATATTTAATTATGTGAAATATTGCTAGAGTATTCAGCATTTCTTTTTACTTTTATATGAAAATCATTTTTCAATTGTTTCCTTGCATAAAATTTTCAGCCAACCAATTCTTTTGACTCTAAGATTCTATTTTATCACGTGTATGCCTGGAAATCTACTTTTATCTTAGGGCTGCCTTAGTATGCCTCAATGACCTAAATCTGAATCAGTAGGATCTGACATTACTAGAGTTCTAATTTGGATCCAAAGAAAAATTATTTCTCTCTAAGAGCAGATAAAGCATTATAAAGTTCTGGGTTATAAAAAGAAATTTCTAAGTGAAAGTTCAGGTAAGAAGAAAAACAGACTTTTTTTTTTTTTTTTGATCATTCTTATCTGTTGGAAAGAATTATACCCCTGAAAAAATAACACCCACACATTCAGTAAGGTCAAAGTCTTTGTAACACAGTGTATCCAGGCCATGAATATTTATTTAGGGATCATATTAATCTCTATGACACTATAACAAAGAACTGTGAAGGGATATACACAGGTTAAGACTGGCCTTATAAAAAGAGTAACATTAAAAATTGAGCATGCCAATATGATCAAGGGTGATAATGTCAAAAGAAACACAAAATCACTTTTTCCTCGAGAGAAAACTGGGTAAGACAGGAAGAGTATAATTGCTTTGTGAAAGCTATATGTTTAAAGGAAACTTAGGAAAGCTATTTACATTCATTTAGTACATATTTATTGCACACTTCATCTACATCAAGCATAGGGTTTTAACATGATGCTAAATTTGCTTTATCCTTACAGTCTTGTATGTATCAATTCATTCATCAAACAACTGAGTACCCACTCCGTGTCAGGCAGTGTGCTGGGTGTTGAAGGTACAGAGAAAGGTAGGATTTTTGCATTCACTGTGGGGTGAACAGAAAAGGATACTGAAATGGACAGTAAACAGATAAACTTGTTTAACTTCATTAGACGTCGAGGAATTGTGCACACCACTTCACTAGACAACTTAAAATAAAAAAGATACAAACTAGCAAGTCTTTGCAAGTATGTGGAGTAATTGGAACCATGACACTGTTGGTAAGCATGCAAATTGCTACAACCATTTTAACAAATCTGTTTGGCAGTAATTACTAAAGTTGAGCACGTACATATCCTGATTCTGCAGTGTACTCCTGGTGTGTGTGGATATCAGAAATGCATGCATACATTCACCAAAAGATACATGCAAGAATGTGCAGACTATTACTGTAATAACCCAGAATTAGCAGTTCCACCGGTAGTGAAAGTGACAACCAAATTGTGGTATAGTCATATAGTGAAATGTTACACAGCTATGAGACTGAACAAACTATAGTTAAATGCAACAATATCAGTGAATTATACCAACATAATGTTAAATAAAAGAAGTCATACTCTAAAGAACTCCTATGGCATGATTATATATATACAAAATTCAAATATAAGCAATCTTGGAGGAAAGTAATGATGGAACAGGGGAATATTGGAGACCCCTGGGGTGCTTATAATGATCTGTTTCTTGATCTGGATGCTGGCTACATGGATGGCTTCACTCTGATCATTCATTACACTAGACACTTATTATCGGTAACTCTCCTATAAAAATTTACTTAAAAATAAGCACTGAGCCCCACTATTGAATTAAGATGAACATGCTGTAAGAAAGTGAAGACAATGGGAAACAGTCAGAAGAAGTATGATGAATAAAGTAACTAGGCTGTCACTACCTTCTGGCAGTTTTCTATTTTATTTGCTATAGTCCCTCATTACCTGTTATACAGACAACTGCAATGATCACCCACTAGACTCCTCATCCCCAGTACCTTCACTTTTCAACTTATTTATACATTCCAGTGAAATCTTTTTATTAATTTTTTAATCATTGCTTTATCCATGTCATTCCCTTGTTCAGATATGACCACTAACTCCTCACTGCCTACACTCTAAAAACTAAACACCGTAGCCAAACATATGATGCCTTCCATTAATATGATCAAAATCTGACTTCAACTTAATATACATTATCTACCTTGAATCATCCATTTAACTCTTAACAATATGTAGTATCAGGAGACGGTTGAGGGCACAGACCCAAGAACTCTTATTCTGTGTCACTGGCAAATTACTATATAGCCCTGTGCCTCAGTTTTCTAATCAGTAAAACGGGGATACTACTAGTAGCTCTAATACCAACTTCAGAGACTTTTGTGGGGATGAGATGAGTTAATACCTGTAAGAGTGTGTGATTTTACTGATATGTACTGGCTATTATTTTTCATTATATTAATCAGCAAAAATGGCTGCCAAGCAAGACACAGTCAGTACTGCCTTGTCGCTTGGTTCAAAACAGTCTTCCTAAATATGGAAGGCCCTTGTTCCATCTTATTTGTTATTTTAGTGAGAACGCTTAAGTTCTACTCTCAAAAAATTTCAATTATCAAACATTATGTTATCAACTATAGTTACCATGTTTTAGATTATATCCTCATACCTTAATCATCTTATAGATGAAGGTTTATATCCTTTCATGAACCTCTCCCAATTTCCACCATGCCAAATCAATATACAAATATCAGTTGCATTTCTATACACAGTGAACTATCACAATGTAGATGTATATGTATGGTTCATGTCTGCAAAAAAACAGAATCTACCAGGAATATAACAGCATGTATTCTATGAAAGCACAACCTTTTAAAACTTGCCTCAAAAAGTTCCAAGCATAAGCTTAGTGAGTTGTTCCTTAAGCTTCCACAGAATGCCTCACAGCTGGGGCTACTGTTAATTATTCCAAGCAGCTCTCACCATGAAAACTTCAAAGAGTCTCCCCAGCCACTCTCCAGTGCTCTAGGAAGCTTCTATCTTTTCACCAAACCATTTACAAGGCTTAGAAACATTGGAAACATCTTTCATCTTTCAGTTCCTCTGTGGTTAATCATGTTTTTGTTCAATTCCATGTTCACTCTAGTGCCATTTTCTGCAAATCTGCTTTGCAGGCAGGCATGTGAATACAGTCAGCTTTACTGGGTTCTTCAAGTTCAATAATGAAAAATATGTGTTAGGGTGAAGGCAAACACACATCTTCAGATTCAATTCAAGCACTTATATATATCAAATTTGAAACACTGTGTTGTAGACTTGGGTTCTTTCTTATTTACAGGATAGAAGAAAGAGTCTAGAGAAATACAATTGTTTCAGTCCGTTATCAGCAGTTCTTAAGAGATTTTGAAACTTAAGAAGCAGTTAAGTCTTTCAACTTCTGATTGACCTTGCGAAAGATAAATACTCAGAGAAGGAATAGGCTGTAACAGGGATAGCCTTTGGGGACGGCCCTCCTGGCACCTAGAAAACCCTTGCATCTAGACTATAATGCCTGAAATTTTGAGCTTACGGTCTATCCATTTGTTCATTCCATGATTCAAAGAAAATTAACAGAATGACTGTAGCTTGCCAGGCACAATGCTGACAGCAGGAAGGGTGCTGGCGGTATTAAGTTCAAAAAAATCCAAAGCCACTTTTTTAAGAAACCCATACATTTGTGAGAGGAGAAAAACACAAGAGAATAAATACATAGCAGAACATATGAAAAATGTTATGAAAGTGAGAGGTATAGAAATGTACTGGCCACAGAGATAAATTTACAGATGGACGGACTGTGAAGGGCTTTAGGAAGTGGAGGATTTCTGAGGATATCAGAACTTGCCAGCTATAGAAGAGATGTGGGGGAGGGGTGAGAACACCAGGTTAAAGGAAAAGAAGGAATAAGAAAGGGGGGGAGTTTCATGTGACTAAGCGAAAACAAAAACAAAAACAAAACCTAAAAGAAAAGGTTTTGAAGGTCCATTTTTGCCTAACAAATTTGGATTTTATCCTATTACCAACGGAAGGCTAATGAAGGACCTTAAACAAGGGAGCAAAATAATGACAGTCCTGACAGTAGCAGGAAAGTTGAGCTGCAAATGGTAGAGACTGGGTGAAGGGCAAGTTCTCTCAAGAAGCTATTGTGCTCAAGATGAAAATGACAAATGCTTGAGAATCCTTAAGGCATTACCTCCAGGTAAAGTTCAGATACCCCGCCCTGAGTGTGGAAACCCTTTATCATTCAAATATCTGTTGGTAAAAGCCAATTTAAAGACATTCTTTCCAAAAGGCAAATGCTGCAAAGGAATAAGACCATGAGAGAGAAGGTGCAGATGACCAGGATGATTGAGGGTGAAGGAGGGCAAAAGACAGTGACATATCGCCCACTTCAAAATTTTACTTAAAATCTCATTTTAAAATAAATCTCAATAATGTTACAGGGAAGTTCTGGTTCAGGATGGCAATGCAGAAAGATCCTAAACTCACCGCCTCCCACAGACACACTGAAACTACAGATATATATGGAATAATTTCCTCTGAAAAAAACTAAAACTGGCAGTGATCCCATTACATTGGGTAAAGGAGAGGAAAAGGGTACGGAAGCAGATAGGAACTGCTGAAAAACAATCTCACCGTAATCCCTACCTCTCATCCCAGTGCACTGACCTAGAATCAGGAGGGAACTCAAAACCCAAAGCTTCTCCCTGAGGAGGGGTTTGTGCCCTACACCAGATACCCCAATGTTTAAGACTGGCACCTGAGAGACAAAGCCCCCAAACACCTGGCTTTGAAGACCAATGGGGCTTGCGCCCATGAGACCTGCAAAGCTACGGCAAACTGAGAAATGAATCTGAAAGCGGTCACGCACAGACTCACACACTCCAGGACCCTGTGCAGAAGCACCCTTGGGAAAGTGCCCAGGCTTCATGTGAAAGAGACTTCTTTGTTAATTTTAATGTGTTGGTCTGAGGGGTGGGGGTGGGCTGGGATACTTCCTGGGTTAAAGGCTGATGGGTCCCATCTTCCTGCTCCCCCTCTGCCTCACTAAAGCCAGCAGGCACCACATTTTTCCCCATCTGGGGGAGGGAGGGACATTTTTAAGCTCTAACAGGGAGGTATCATCTTCCACCCTGGTCCTCTACCTTGCTGAAGCTGGCAGGCACCATATTTCTCTCTTTTTTCTTATTTCTTTTTTTTTCCTTCTTTATTCTCTCTTTCTTTTTTCTTCTTTCAGAGGATGCCAGCTTTGTACTCTCCCTCTGCCACATTCCTGAAGAAAAGCTTCCATATACACCTGGTGCCCTGGTTTTTATGTCTCGTGACTTGGTTTCTGTGGCTGCCACCTCCTGAGTGCCTGGCTCTGGAGGCCAGAGCTGCTTACATTCATGGGCTCCTTGGGACTTTAACAATTGGAGGGGCAGTTCTTGGCAGATTACCACTCCCACTCCCAGGGCACTGCACAAACAGCTGACTGAAACATACCCACAGTCTTTCTGAAAAAGACTTTCTAGTCCTGGAGCTTTGGTCTTAGGAACAGGCTTAGATTTGGCATACATCTAGAGGTTACAGAGGTGCTCTCAGAGACTGTAGGCCAGGGGATGCCATAATTTCACTCTCCATTTGCCTCACGATACTCATCAGTATGTCCCAGAAAGTAATTTACACACTCATCCGGAGCCCTGATTTTTGCAACTGCCAGCAGAGAACACCTCTAGAGCTCCTGTTCCAGTGGCCAGCAAGATTTACACTTGTGGTACCACAGGAATATATATATTTACATCCTTAAAAAGCTGCTGCCTGTGATTGTCTTCCAATCAGCCGAATCCAGGTGTTGAGATCCTTCCCTTTGGGACACTGATGGGTCTTGGCACACACTCAACTACTGAGAGCTATTAAAAATAAAACAGTCTACTTAAACAATCACAAAGATTCAAGAGACAACCAAGAGCTAGGGCAAGGTTGAACAGTAAGTTTCATCTCCAACACAAAGACGACTCTTCAAGACAGGGAGAAGTAGTTGTTTCAACTAACACATATAAACCAACATACAGAAGCAAGGAAAATGAAACAGAGAAATATGTTCCAAATAAGGAATAAGATAAAATCTCGGGTGGGGAGGGGAACTTTAATGAAACAGAGATAATTAGATAATTTACCTAATAAAGAGTTCAAAGTAATGGTCATAAAGATGTTCACCAAACTTGGGAAAAGAATCAATGAACACAAGGAAAACTTAAACAAAGAGAAAGACAATGTAAAAAAAAAAAAAAAACAAAACAAACAGAAGTCACACAATAGAAGAATACATTAACTGAACTGAAAAATTATCAGAGGTGTTCCATAGTAGACTAGATGAAAAAGAAGAAAGGATCAGTGAAGATGCTGTGGAACTCATCCAATCAGAGCAGCAAAAAGAAAAAAGATAGGGAAAAAAAAAAGTGAAGATAGCTTTCCAGGCTTATAGGACAGTATCAAGTGGACCAACATTCATATTATAGGGGTCCCAGAAGGAGAAGAGAGAGAGAAAGGGGTAGAAAATTTATTTGAAGAAATAATGGCTGGAAACATCCCTAACCCAGAGAAAGAAAGAGACTTCCAGACCCAGGAAGTCCGGAGAGACCAAAAGAGACCTACACCAAGACATATTATAACCACAGTGTCAAAAGTTAAAGTTAGGGGTGCCTGGGTGGCTCAGTCGTTAAGTGTCTGCCTTTGGCTCAGGGCTTGATCCCGGAGTCCTGGGATTGAGCCCCACATCCCACATCGGACTCCCTGCTGGGAGCCTGCTTCTTCCTCTCCCACCCCCCCTGCTTGTGTTCCCTCTCTTACTGGCTGTCTCTCTCTCTGTCACATAAATAAATAAAATAAATAAAATCTTTAAAAAAAAAAGTTAAAGAGAGAATCTTGGGACAGTTGTGTGGCTCAGTCACTTAAGTGTCTGACTCTCAATCCCAGCTCAGGTCTTGATCTCAGGGTTGTGAGTTCAAACCCCGTGTTGGGTTCCACACTGGGCATGAAGCCGATTTAAAAAAAAAAAAAGATAAAGAGGGAATCTTAAAAGCAGTGGGAAAAAATCTGTTACGTATAAAGGAAAGCCCCATAAAATGAGCAGAGTTTTCAACAAAAACATTGCAGGCCAGAGGGCAGTGGAACAATAGATTTAAAGTGCTAAGAGAAAAAAACCTTCCAAACAAGAATACTCTACCCAGCAAAATTACTCTTCAGAATTGAAGGAAAATGAGTTTTCCAGGTAAGCAAAAACTAAAAGAGTTTTTAGGGGGGGGATTAAAATGTAAAGCTTTATAATCCATTTAAACTTAAGCTATTATCAACTTGAAATAGACTGTTACAAACATACGTTGTTACATATAAGCTTCATGGTAACAACAAAGCAAAAGCCTATAGAAGATACACAAAAGATAGTAAGCATACCACTAAAGAAAGTCATCAAACCACAGAAGAAAAAGCAAGAAAGGAACAGAGGAACTACAAAAACAGCCAGAAAACAATGAACAAAATGGCAATAAATATATACCTATATGTAATTACTTTAAATGTAAATAAATTCTCCAATCAAAAGACAAAGAGTGGTCGAATGGCTTACAACAAACAAACAAACAAAAAACAAAACAGAACAAAACAAAAAAGACCTATCTATATGCTGCCTATAAGAGAGTCACTTCAGATGTAAGGACGTACACAGACTGAAAGTGAAGGAATAGAAAAGATATTCCTTGCGAATGGAAACCAAACCAAACCCAAACTAAAAAGCTGATGTAGCTATACTCAGACAAAATGGACTCTAAAACAAAGACTGAGATAAGAAAGGTTTACATAATGATAAAGGGGTTAATCCAAACAGACCATATAACATCTATAAATATTTATGCACCCAACAAAAGAGCATCTAAATATTAAGTATGTAAAGCAAATAGTAACAGACCTAAAAAGAGAAATAGATAGCCATACAATAATAATGGGGGACTGTAATACCCCACTAACAACAATGGATACAACATTCAGACAGCAAATCAATAAGAAAACATTGGCCTAAAATGACATATTAGATAAGACAGACTTACTAGATACATATAGAATATTCCATCCAAAAGCAACAGGATACAAATTCTTCTCAAATGCACATGAAACATTCTCCAGCATAGATCATATATTAGGTCACAAAATAAGTCTTAAAAAAAATTAATAAGATTGAATTCATCAAGCATGATTCTAACCAAAATTGTATGAAACTAGAAATCAATTATAAGAAAAAAGCTGGAAAATTCAAAAATATGTAGAGATTAAGTAGGTTGCTACTGAACAACCAATGGGTCAATGGAGAAATCAAAAAATACATTGAGATAAATGAAAAAGCAAATACAACATAACAAAACTTATGAAATACAGCAAAAGCAGTTCTAAGAGGGAAGTTCATAGGATAAATGCCTACTTCAAGAAACAAGGAAAATCTCAAATAACATCTTAACTTTACATCTCAAAGAACTAGAAAAAGAGGAACAAACAAATCCTGAAGTTAGTAGAAGGAAGGAAATAACAAAGATCAGAGCATAAATAGATGAAATAGAAACCAAAAAGACAACAGAAAAGATCAATGAAATCAAGGGCTGATTTTTTGAAAGGATAAACAAAACTGACAAACCTTTAGCTAGACTCACAAAGAAAAAAAAAGAGGGACAACTTAAATAAAATCAGAAATGAAAAAGGAGACATTACAAAAGACACAAAAGATATACAAAAGATTATGAGACTACTATAAACAATTATATGCAAATTGGCAAATTGGATAACCTAAAAGAAATGAATAAATTCCTAAAAACAGACAAGCTTCCAAGACTGCATCATGAAGAAAAGGAATAAGTGAACAAGCCTAATTACTAGTAAGGAGACTGAATCAGTAATCAAAAGCCTGCCAACAAACAAAAGCCCAGGACCACACAGTTTCACTGGTGAATTCTACCAAACATTCAGATAAGAATACCAATCCTTCTCAAACTCTTCCAAAAACAGAAGACCAGGAAGCACTTTCAAACTCATTTCACATAGCCAGCATTACACTGATACCAAAAACCAAACAAGAACATCATCAACAACAGCAACAACAAAACCAAAAAAAAAAAACCAAAACAAACAAAAAACAAAAAAAAAATTATTTCTGATGAAAATAGATGCAAAAAATCCTCAACAAAATATTAGCAAACTGAATACAACAATACGTTAAAAGAATCACACACCATGATAAAATGGGGTTTATTCTAGGAATGCAAAGATAGTTCAATATCCACAAATCAAACAATGTGATATATATTTATAAAATGGAAGTTAAATATCTGATTATCTCAATAGGTGCAGAAAAAGCATTTGATAAAATTCAATATCCATTGATGATAAAAACCCAACAAAGTGGATACAGAGAAAACATACCTCAACAAATAAAGGTCATATATGACAACCCACAGCTTATATCACACTCAGTGGTGAAGGCTGAAAACTTCTCCTCTAAGCTAAGGAACAAGACAGAATCCCCATTTTCATCACTTTTATTCAACTTTTATTTTAGCATTGGAAGTCCTAGCAGAGCAAGTAGGCAAGAAAAAGAATTAAAGTCATCCAAATTAGAAAGAAAGAAATACAACTGTCACTATTTGCAGATGGCATATTACATATAGAAAACCCTTAAGACTCCACCAAAAAACTGTTAGAATTAATGAATGAATGCAATAAAGTTGCAAGATACTAAATCAATACAGAGAAATCTGTTGTGTTTCTATATACTAATAACAAACTGTCAGAAAAAGAAATCAACCAAACAATCCCACTTACAACTGCATCAAAAAGAATAAAATACTTAGGAATAAACTTAACCAAGGAAGCAGAAGACCCAAGCACTGAAAACTATAAAACATTAATTAAAAAATTAAAGATACAAATAAATGGAAAGATATTCTGTGTCCATGAATTGGAAGAATATTGCTAAAATGTCCACACTACACAAAGCAGTCTACAGATTCAATACCATCTTTATCAAAAATTCCAATGGCATTTTTCACAGAAATAACAAAAATCACTCCTAAAATTTGTATGGAATGGTAAAAGACCCTGAACAGCCAAAGCAATCTTGAGAAGAGGAACAAAGCTGGAGGCATCACAGTCCCTGATTTCAAACTATATTACAAAGCTATAGTAATCAAAACAGAATGGTACTGACATAAAAACAGACAAATAGATCAATGGAATGGAATAGAGAGCCTAAAAATAAACCCATGCATACATGGTCAATTAAGAGAAAAGATCCAAGAATACCTAATGGGGATAAAAATTCTCTTCAATAAATGGTGCTGGGAAATCTGGACAGCCATATGCAAAAGAATGAAATTGGACCATTCTTTTTATACCATACATAAAAATTACCTGAGAGTAGATTAAAAGCTTGAACATTAGACCTGAAACCATAATACTCCTAGAAGAAAACACAGGTGGTAATTTCCATGACTTTTCTCTTGACAATAATTTTTTGGATTTGATAGCAAAAGCAATGGCAACAAAAGCAAAAATAAAAAAGTGGAATTACAGCAAACCAACAAGCTTCTGCACAGCAGAGGAAACCATCAACAAAATGAAAAGGCAACCTATGGAATGGGAGAAAATATTGGCAAATCATATCTGTAAGGGGTTAATATCCAAAATATATAAAGAACTCATAAAACTCAATAACAATGAAAAATAAACAATTGGATTAAAAATGGGCAGGAGATAGGAACAGGCCTTTTGGATTTTTCAAAAAAGACATACAAATAACTAACAGGTACATGAAAAGATGCTCGAAATCACGAATCACCAGGGAAATGCAATGTCAAACTACAATGAGATCACATCTCACACCTGTTAGAATGGCTGTTATCAAAAAGATAAGAGATCACATGCTGTTGAGATTGTGGAGAAAGGGGAACCCTTGTGCACTGCTGATGGGAATATAAATTGGTGCTATAGCTACTATGGAAAACCATATGGAGGATCCTCAAAAAATTAAAAATAGAACTACTATATGATCCAGCAATTCCATTTCTGGGTATTTATCTGAAGAAAATGAAAATACTAACTCAAAACATACATGCACCCCCATCTTCACTGCAGCATTATCTACAATAGCCAAGATATAAAAACAACCTAAGTCTCATCAATGGATGAATGGATAAAGAAATTGTAATACTCATGTATATGATGCATACACACACACAGTGGATTATTACTCAGCCACAAAAAAAAATATGAAATCTTGCCATGTGCAACAACATGGATGGACCCTGACGGCATTGTGCTAAGTGAAATGAGTGAGACAGAGCAAGACAAATACTGTATAATTCTCAAAAACAAAGAAAACAAGCTCATAGCTACAGAGAA
Organism: Ursus americanus; assembly: GCF_024610735.1. Classification (NCBI taxonomy): domain Eukaryota; kingdom Metazoa; phylum Chordata; class Mammalia; order Carnivora; family Ursidae; genus Ursus; species Ursus americanus. Next base: position 33,932,181 of record NC_142151.1, on the reverse strand, counting down.
CAGATTGGTGGTGGCCAGAGATTGGGGCAAATGGTTGAAAGGAGTCAAAAGGTATAAACTTCTAGTTATAAAATAAATAAGTCATAGGGATGTAATGAACTGCATGGTAACTACAGTTAATAATACTGTATTGCATATCTGAAAGCTGCTAAGAGACCAGATCTCAAAAGTTCTCATCATAAGAGAAAAAAAATTCTGTAGCCATGTATGATGATGATGCCAGTGACATTTATCATGGTGGTCATTTTGCAATATACACAAATATTGAATCATTATGTTGTACACCTGAAACTAATACAACATTGTATGTATGTGTTTTACCTTAACAAAAAAATAATGTTATGGGTGCTCCGATGAGGTTTTCTGTAGTACAGAATGATGAGGAGAATGGGAACCACCGCCAGACCTTCTGACAGGGACCCCACATGCACAGTGGTCCTGTTTCCTTACTCAGAAGCTGAGCACTCAAAAAAAAAAAAAAAAAAAATCCCTCAAACTCAACCTCATACCTTATAGATTTAAAATAGATAAAATAATGTTTAACACAATAAAGCTTGATGGTATAAAGACATTTCCAGCTTTTTCCTTGTAAATTAAAATAAAACAATACTTATTAATAACGGAAATTTAGTAGAATGGCAAAATGCTATGATCATCAATACAGAAGATGTGAGGGACTAGCTATTTTTACCCTGATAGTTACAGGAAAGAAACTGAGAAAAAGAAAGTTTGAAAAATCTTTCCGAGATAACCTAGTATCAATTCAAGGCCAAGACCCCAGTTCAAAGCCCACGCTCCTTCCTGAAACTACAATGCTGACTTACACTCAGATTCTATTACTTTACTAATCCGACGTCATGATTTCCTAAAATGAATTTACTCCTGGGAGAACAGGAAAACTAGGACAAACCCACAATGTCATTCCACTAAGATATGCTGGTGATGTCCATTTAAGTTCGTAACCACTGAAGAAACAGCTTCCCATGAAGGCCTGCTTTGCCGTGTATAGGCAGAAAATGGGGCCTGTATACCACAAGCTACTTGGGGGCAGAGAATGGCTCTTATTGCTATTTAGTTCCATAATACAGAGATGCTGCCTGGCACATATAGGCAATTAATAAATATTTGTTGAATGATTAAGTCATAAGTGCATAGTTACAAAGTCATCCCCACAGCCCTTCTTGCATCCAAGTGTCCTTATGAATATGTGAAAACATAGGAGTTCAAACTTCCTACATTTACTCATCCAAATGCTTGTATCTATAGAAATGGGAATGACTAGAAGTTGGGGAGAGTGACCTAGATTCTCCAAGAAAGGAAAACAGCCCTGACCCCACTGTCTCTGTGTTCTGGAGAGTAAACTACTTGCATAAGCTGAGAGACACATCAGGCTCATACTATTTTGTTCTGAGAACCTGCCTTGTGTTAGGCACTTTGCATGCACAGTAAACACGAATGGCATAGAAACTGAGGTACAAGTGGCTTGCTCAAGGTCACACACGTTTAAGAGGCAGGACAGGAATTCTAACCAGATTTCCTAGATTCCAGGATTCATGCTCTCCCACTGCAGCACCATACTTTTCAAGATATGTTAAAAGATACAATTACATAATGAAAACTATATCAAAATAAAACTGCAGTCAATTTAAGTAGCATTTAATCATGATTACAAATACTTTACTTGCACTTACATATTGCTTTACAATTACAGTTCTTCATTGCACTAACATGATTGCTTTCAGTTCTTTCCTAACTCTTTCAGACAATCAATCAATGTTATTTGGACAGTTAAAAAACACTTCAAAAATGTGGGATAATATGTTATTGAAAAGTTCAGTGACATCTTCAAATTAAACAGCAATTTATCAAAGCCCTAATTGCCCACCAGATTTACAAGTGACCTACAAAACCTGTGAATGCCTCCTAAGCATACATAAATTAGCACGGCCGCTTTATGAGGTAGTAAGTCCCACTGTGCCATCAAGCACACGCAGGGGTAGCACATCGTAGACTCAATTCAACAGCATTCCTAAATGTTTAGCTCCGATCTGCATTTACATTTCCTGTGTTAACACCTATAAATGAACTGTGCAGAGACTTCGGCAAATAAACATGATAACCATCAAAGATTTTTACTCTAGCAGCACAGTGCTGGAAAATGCAAAAGATTTTACATTACAGAACTAAAAGATCATGTAGCTGGCAGGTGGGAATGGTCAAGTCCTGTTGAGTCATGGCTAGTACTACACTCAGCACTTTGCAGAAAGCGTGACACTGACATTGTTCAATGTGGGAACTGTTTCTAAAGTAAATGAATATGCCTTGTGTGCTGCATGCTATTATGAATTTCGAGCTACATAAATAGAAGAGACTTTCATATAGACTCTACAGAAAATTCTGCTTTCTGCTCCAAACTGTTCTTCCCATAGACTTCACAGACCTCCACCCCTACTCCCTGGTCTCCAGAAGCTAGAAGGGTGGACTTTCCTGTCACCCAGCACTGGCTAGGCGCTGGGGGGTGGGGGAAGGGTGGGGAGAAGAAAATGGGAACAAAGAGCCGTCAATGACTCTCCACCCTTCTATTCACTTTCCCACTCTGGGGTTCAGGTTGTACCGCCTGCTATCAGCATCACAGGAATAGTAACAGAGGACTAACTGCTGACAACGGCAGTGAACTATGATTCTCAACTCCCACATACCCCACAGGCACCCTAACATTATGATAATCACAGTAATGCTGCCACCCTCTTACGGAATTGTGCCCAAGCCTCTGATGGTATCGAGACTCTTCTGTGGTTCCTTTGAGTCTGGAAAGGGTGTAAAACAGATGCAAAAGATGCTTTTATTTGGACGTATACTCTGGTGAATTCCTGGTCTATGTGAACTTTTGCCATGTTTCAAAATGCCTTTAACAATGTCTCCTGCCTTTCTAGTCTCCAGTGATACTCTGACACCTAATACCATAACTCCAATAACACAACGGATTTCTTTTCTGAATATACACCAAAAGTATTTTAACTAATATGGATGTGTAAACATCTAGAAACTACTAAACATAATTTTGCTCAAGCAGACTGACTCCAAAAATGAATTTTCTTTGTATTATGTGAAAACTAGGACACGGATTTATGACTATGATTTTTTCTTTTATGACTTTTGAATTTGACCAGCATCAGTGGAATGCAGACTATTTTAAAAATAATACTTTTAGAGCTGTTGGCTTTTGTTAAACTTTGGTAAATAAATCTAATTTTTTATTAGAATTCGTAAAATCTCTTTAATTATCAACAGAACCAGACCTTTAACATATCTACCTTCTCCTCCAAATGAATGACTTAAGAAAATTTTTGTATTTTATAAGAACGACTCATAAACCTGTTGTAATGTGTGCTTTAAGCAATTAACTAGACAAAATATTTTTAGCATATCTTGACTATAAGTGAAAAAAAAAAAAAAAGAATTGTCTGACAGTTTCTCTTGTTTATTCCAGTCACATATCACAGAATTCAAAGCATTTACTAATGTGTCAGACTGTGGCAATTAGCTCACATGGATAGTTTAATAATATATGAACTACTGTGTACTGTATACTGCTAACAAATTTATTTGCTGCACCAGTTATAAACCAGCATAGCCATTTCAAGTTCAAAAATTAAAAAAAAAAAACATCGCATCAAATTAGTTCAATAAACAAATCACTGAGCACACACACACATATATAACTATTCACTTTAAAAGCTGATGGCATCATTGAACAACTGAATATGAGAGATTTCTAATAATATTCCTTTTAAAATATCTCATGCTATTTAACAGACAACATTCCAAAAATATGCATACCTAACTCATTTTCAATTGCAATGTGTTCACATGAATCCCTTAGAGAAGTATAACAAAAATATGCCTATTACAATGTACCCTAGCATAAAAGATATACTGATAAATTTCTATCATTGAGACAAATTTCAAGCTCATCGTTAACTGATAATACATGCATGTCAAGGTGAAATAATAATACTGCAGCTAGTTATAAATTATAATTTAGTTTTACATGGTTGATCTTTGCTCCCTATACAATTTAAATAAGGTTATTTTGACATATATTGGCAATAGTATTAGCTAGATGTCTAGATGCATTCAATTTATCAACCACAGCTTTTATCAAATTATCTCTTCACATTAAAAAAAATGCATTTTTAAGAAAAGTGCTATATCACAATATAAAAAACAAATTCTTCCTCCTTTTTGATGCAACATTAATGACACATACATAACGTTGTAACCTAGCTAGAATAAATTGTTTTTAAAACTCCATTATGTATTTCTGTGTGTGTATATGTGTGTGCTAACTGAATATATCTATTCAGTTCCATTTGCCTTTCTAAGAGGATCAAATGTAGGCATTCATTTTCCATTTAACTGGAAAGATCAAAATGTTTGAGAGATAAGGCAGATAGTAGGGAGGATAATTTTTTGTTGTTTAAATTACGTTGCCATTTAAATCATATCGCCCAAACACAAGTAGAAATAGAAAATTTTTAACTACACAAACTGCAGCATGTAAATATTTCCACTGGGCAAACTGTCAAGACAAACTGGATAGCATCAGTGAAAGTAGGTCTGTACTTTCTTGGCTATACAACTGGAAGGAGAAAATCTTCATACAAGAAACCTCTTCAGATAAAACCCAGTTTTTCAGCCAAACAGCATCTCCTCGCCCTTCCCCAAAGTCCCTAGTCAGCTAATTTCTAAATGTTATGAGTTTTTTTCGAAACAAAAACGCTATTGGCTCTTCTGCATTCTTTACTCTTATCCAAGGTCAAATTATCCAAAATTCAACTTTTTTTAATTCACAGATGAATGAATATCTAAAACTTTACTCAAAGTTTAATAGGAAAAAAAAATCTCCAACCTGATATTTTATATAGATATTCAGAAAGACAGCACTAGTGATTATATAATTTAGAATAAACAAAATACTTCCAAAATAGTAGAGTCCAATAAACCTTCCAAAATCCTATTACGCCTTTACTAATACATTGGAAATAATTACACTGATAAAAGTAATCTAATCATTTTTAGTAACACCAGATAATACTATCTCAACCAGTTAAAATTTCAAAAGCACTTTGGTGGTAAATGGCAGTGACCTAAAATTCCATTATCACAGCCCAGATTTCACTAACTTATCTATATTTACTTTGTCAACCCCCAATATAACAATATAGCTACAATGCACAATAGAGAAAATGAAGAGTTCCCACCAGGTTTTCACAACAGGAAAAAAAAAATCTGCTTCTATTTTTTTCCCCATGGAAAAACACATGAACAAGATAACCATATTAAACTAAGGAATGGTAAAAGGTACTGTATAAATAATTTCAAACTCTCTATAAAACATACTAATCACAAGTTCAAAGACAGTAACATTTCCTCATCAAGAATGTTCTTTAGCAGAGATTTATCATCTTTTGAAATATAATATAAAATTAATTCCTTAATAATCACACAACTATCTTCATAGTTTACAGGGATAGCAGTTCATTAAAACAGAGATACTCATTAACACATTTGGAAACTTCAGGTGATTTATTCTTTATCTTAAGATCTAATAATTGATATAGATTAGATACATACTCTAGATAGATACATTCTCTAGTTAATACTCTAATAAGTACCACACCAAGGTAAAACAATAAGTTTGGAAATTTCAAATGCCCAAATATTTCTTCCATGGCTCATATTGGTGTTCTATTATTGTCTTACCTCAATGATTTTGTCATGAATTTCCAGGCCATCTGCTCTGTCAGCAGGTCCATTTTCCAAAATTTTTGAAACATAAATTCCTTCTGCTGATGTTTCTTCCTTATTATTCTATAAAAAATATAACCTTAGCATTAAGAAAGATGTAAACAAAATTTTAGTTGGTTAATGGACAATTTAGTAAATGTAACATTGTCAATCCTCCCTAAACATGTAACTCCCTCTCTGAGCTGGGGATTTGGCACTGAATTTTAAATTACTTAATACCAAATAGTCATTAATCAAGATGGCAGCTTTAATGAATGAGTCCAACATCTCTGACAAGATTATCCATTTACTTCACGTTTTTGAGTATACATAAAAAGCTATGAGGAAAGGGTATGTACAAGGTGATATTGACTGGCTTCGAAGTATTATTTATAAAACCTCTTACTTCTCAAGAGATGTAGCAGTTAAAAAAGGTTACAAGAAAACAAAAGGCATATCCAGCCTCACTTATATATTTGGTTTGAGATGTGGCCACAGTTTTGAAAATATAATTGAGCCAGTGATGTGACAGATTTGGAAATATAGCTCTGACTGTATTCACAGGGGAGAGTAGGAGCTTGCTCAAGTGTAAAATCCCAAAAGATCAACTCTAACTGCAAGAGAACCCTTTTAAGGCTAATTGTTACACATTTCCAGGTGCAATGAGCCTAATGATTAGTTAAACCTCAACCATATAACATATAAATAGGACACTTCAGCCAGTCACAGGAAAACAATTATGTTGCAAAACTTATCTAGGTAAAATGCCCAACATACTATAATAATAATTTTACATGTCATTTTACTTCACGGCGGTTTAAATAAAGTTATTTCTCCTTAATTAGCCTTCCTTAACGTGAATCTGAAGAGCCTCTTAAAAATGTCCAGTGTCATCTAAATGTCAACCACGTAAGTGGCATTTTATAAAAATATTCCTTAGGGGAAGAAAAAACAAAAAGATATGATGAAAAGACGTTTATCTTTTCATAATATATGGGGACTGTTCTAGAAACAGAAGCACAGCAGTCATTAGTTGCTAGGTTTTTGAAATACTAAACAGTAAGGGGGAAATAACGTCATTGCCATCCTGACCTAAACATAGCATATGGCCAACAACTCTAAGACAGTTTCCTTGGACAACATGTGCAATGCAGGATGCAAGAATTTCATGGCAGCTTATAAAAAAAATTAAAGAACATGCTTTTTTTTTTTCTTAAACTTTACCACCTTTTCCTAGTTATGGTGAAAATTAAGTTGATGTAGTATTCGAAGGATATAAAAGAACTTTTCGACTACAGTATCTGGTTTAAGTTTATAACTCATGCATCTTGAAAACAATTGGCATCAATATAGACAATATTATTCATTCACTTAAAAAAAAGATTTGAGGGGCGCCTGGGTGGCACGGCGGTTAAGCGTCTGCCTTCGGCTCAGGGCGTGGTCCTGGCGTTCTGGGATCGAGCCCCACATCAGGCTCCTCCGCTATGAGCCTGCTTCTTCCTCTCCCACTCCCCCTGCTTGTGTTCCCTCTCTCGCTGGCTGTCTCTATCTCTGTCAAATAAATAAAAATAAAATCTTTAAAAAAAAAAAAAAAGGATTTGAAAATATTGAACCAACAATATTTCAAATCAACTATCTTCCTTTAACATGGCATTTCTTATATAACTGTGAAAACAATGATCCCTTATTTCAACTTATTTTAACTGTTTATTTCATCGATCAACATGCATTATAAAATGCCTGGTCTGTGTTAGCCTCTGAAAACTGACGAGCTGACTTAATAAGTAGAAGGTATAATCAGGCAATCCAGTTACCTAATATTATCAAGTAGAAATTGCCTATATACATTATTGTGAAGTTTACCAATGGGGCTACCCAATGTAAATAAACTATGAAACATACTCTCTTTTTTTCTAAAGTAGCAGAGAGGAACAAGTTTGTTAGTTGCTGGGTTTTTTGTTTTGTTTTCTCAAAAAAATGTGGGTATGTACTGGAATATTTGCATTAAGGAATCTGATATTTGATCATAAGCATGATTTTAAAGATTAAACCACTTGTTTAGCTTATTCAAAATCTAGAAATGAAAGCTGTCTTCTATTATTTTATAATCAAAGAGTGAGTTATGCATGAACAAGGTAGGTTACCTGATTTGGTCGACCTCCTATAATGTTGAATCCCAACGTGTCATTTTCTCTTTCTAACACGATGGTGAATGGTTTATGTTCTCCATCCTAGAAGAAAAGGGATAAAATAACTAGGTAAGAATGAAGAGAAGAGAACAGAAGAGAACAGAAGAGAAAAAATAGATGCTACCACAAACCTTTAAAAAAAAAACCGTCAATAAATTAACATTTGAAAAGAAGAAAACCTTAAAATTAAGGATGGTTGAATTTGGGAGAAGGTTAATTTCTTCCTAAATTTAGTTTGAATATACGAATTTAAAAAAAAGTGCTTGTGAGAAAAAATAATTTTCAAAAATGTCTAAAGGGTTTTATGTTTTCACACATCAATCTATCTTTTATTCTAAAAGAGTATCTAATTCTGGCTTCATTGTAATTTAAAACAGATTTCTGGTAACTCTACAGGTATCTTTATTTTTTTTTATAGTAGAGTAAAATAAAGAATCTCAGAATTATTTTATATAAAAATTTCACTTTGGAAAATCTTGAAGGATTGAAGTAATAGTGAGCTATTGAGAAAATTCTTTCAACAGTAATATTTGGATTGTTATTGTAATGCAGGATCTAGGTTACAGTAATCCTAATTTTCAATGGTATTCTAATTCGTTTTTGCATAATTCCCACAGAATTTTAAAAAGAAAGGATTTGTGTTAAGTAAAATAGTCTGTATTTCTTCTTCTGGCAGCCAGATAATAGTAAAACAAATGGGAATTATATCTACAATCTGTTTATTAATAAAGAACAATTTAAATACAAAATGAAATAGCACCAGACTAGGTAAGGTTTATTCATGGTTATGGGTATTATTAACTGTCCTAGGAAATTACATTTGGCAATTCATGGTAAAACTCTATAAGCACCATCACCACTGCTATCACCATCACCACCTCTTCCCAGGAGCTTTTCCCAAGCAGTGCCCGCAGCAGCCCCTACTGGTAGTGGAAAAACACTTCTGAGGAGCACAGAGAAACCTTCTGACAGTCTGCAAACCATGGGCAGTTTTTCCTCACTTCTCAGAATCATAGCTTGACTTGTTGCATGGACTTCTCTGTCACATAATTCCAGATGCTGTTACTTTCCATCAACAATGGCTTCCCTACAACCTTGAAACAAGACCTGGTAATACAGAGCACATTTCTGAGCTTCTCTCTGAGTCTTCCCATTTTGTAAATTTACCTGGCTCTAAATAGGATACAGGAAGAATCAGGGATAGCATCCAGTCTTCAATAAGCATTGTGCTTCCCTTTATCAAAGTAGAAACATTTTAGTCCCTCACACTTCAGTTGTTTTTGTTTTTGTTTGTTTGTTGGGGGGTTTTGTTGTTGTTGTTGTTTTGTTTTGTTTTTAGATTCAAGGACAGAAGCTTCTAAACTCAATGCCTGGGTTGGAGGCAGTGCAAAGCAGTCCCAAACGGGAATCATCGTGTGTTGCTCCTCCCCAGGACGCTGAAGAATGAAAACAGCTCCTTGAATGGAGTGCAAGTTCTGCTAAATCCCTGCTCACCATGGCAGCAACCAACAATGTCAAACACTTTGCAGAAGTCCTCCAGAAGAGAAGTAACAGCTTTATAAACAAGCCTCTTCACACGGGGTGCTGCAAAGAGGCTTGTTTACTCAATCTGAAAGCGGGCAGTCCACCAGCACATTTCGGGGCCAACAGCTTCGACAAAGAAGGGAAACAGCCGCTGCCCAGGGCTGTCTGACCGCAGATGGATGTGGCTGCTCTCAGATTTGGTTCCCCAAACCACCCCCCCCAACACACACACAGACACACACACACACTCCACCAATGATGAAATCTCAAGGCAGCGAAGGACTCTTTAGGGAAGGTCAGGGTAATGAAAACTCTGCAGGTCTAAGAAATCCCATCTGTTAATCTCTCAACTCAAGGTTTTCCTGGTTTCTCACATCCCTGATAGCCCCTGCACTGAGTAGAAGGTGGCCGACATGGGTAGTTTGGCAGGAAAACTAAGTCATTCAGAGCTAAAGGTGTGTGACTGACAAGGCCACAGGGATGCTGGGGCAGCAGCAGAGGGGAGGCAGGGTCGGGGAAGTCCTCACTTCCTGGCTTTCCTTTTCTGATTGGCTTTAGGCACAGGCCAAAGGTACAAAAAAATGGCAGAGAGGGTAGGGCAGGAGAGTGAAAGATGGGGAACAAGGGTCGGGTGTGAAAGTGAGTTTTCCTAATTCTTCTTTCCCCATCGAAAAGCTGGAATTGAATTTGTTTAATTCGTTCCAATCCTAATATAAGTGGAAAGGGGACAATCCTTCTCAAATGCAATACTGATCCATCCAGAAGGTACTAATAGTGTATGCAGTATGGTCAGGGCGGGCGGATGCTTCCCACCTCACGGTAAGGAAGGATGTCACCTCTAAAGGAATCTCAGAGTACCAGAAAAAAGCGGTCCTCTTTCCACCCCAAACAGTCCCCAGGTGCCCGATCCCTCTGCGCTTACCGGGCCGTGGCCGCCGCCCAGGTCTCTGGCGAAGTTGCGGACGTGAGCCATGTACTGGGCGAACTTCTCCTGGTACCTGCGGGCCGTGAGCTGCACCTCGCCCTGCAGCGCCCAGAGCTGCGCTAGCAGCGCCTTCTCGCGCCGACTCCAGTAGAGGACTAGCGGCCCGGGCCCCCGCCCGCTCCCGCCGCGGACGCCCGGCGGCCCCCCGCGCGCGCCCCCGCCCTGGCGGGGCCCCGGCGCGGTTCCGCAGCCCCCCCGCGCGAACACGTCCACGCCGCCGCGGCCGCCCGGCCCCGAGACGCCGTCCCGCCGCGGGCGGCGGGCAGGGCGGAAGGCGCAGCGCTCGACGTGCGCCGCCAGCTCGTGCAGCCGGACCCAGCGGCCGCAGCCGCGGGCGCGGTAGTCGCACTGGATGCGCAGCTTCTGGATGAGGCTGCGCAGAGGCGGCACCCGGTACAGCTTGCCCGGCGCCAGGGGCTGGCACTGCAACGGGCACCGGCGCCGCCGAGCCACCCAGGGCAGCAGGCAGCTGGCGCAGAAGACGTGTCCGCACGGCGTGCACAGGGGCTCCTCCAGCACCTGGCAGCACAGCTTGCACTTGAAATCCGGGTCCACCGCTTCGGCGAAGCGCTCCAGGGCAAAGCCCATAGTCGGCAGGGGGAGAAGGGGGAGCAAATCCGAGTCCACTTTCTCCGAAGCCCCGTCTCCCCGGGCTACCCCTGAGACGGTTTCCCTCACACACACGGCAGTGGCCGTGGCTTTCGGAGGGGAAGAGAAAGATGGGGGCTTGGGATCCCAGAGTTTGTTTGGCTTGAAGTTTTCAGGCTCTGGATGGGTCCCCTGACTCCGCCGTATTGACGCTAATAGACGCCACCTCAGTGACACCCCCCCACACACACACCCTTGGCCTCATTCGCGGCTCTGCAATTTATTTTCTTTCAAATTTTGTCCGCGGAGAGCCGAGGCCAGCTTACAATGTCCCAGTCTTCAGGCAGAGCTGATAATGGGCACAGCGCAGATGTTGAGAAACAACTTTTAATTCCACCAGAATGTAAGCTCAAGGAGAGCAAGATTTTTGTCCGTCGGTTTTCCGGTGAATTCTCATCCTCCCGCATCCAGTGGATCTTCAGTAAATGTGTTTGAAATACATGCAATTCTGTTCTCTCAAATCAGCTAACTACAAAATCACCAGCTAAGTGGCTGCGACCTTAGAAAATCCCTGTGAGGTATCTACAGAGCCAGGCTTCTCAAATCGCGATCCAGAAATCAGGTGAGTGTAGGGAGGCGGGATGAAGACTGACAGGGAAGATGGGGAAAAGGCCAGGTGCTCGCCCTAGGACACCACCCTCTTAGAACTTGAACTGCCATTCAAGGCCTCCTACCGTCTGAGGACGCCAGGATTCTGTTATTCGGCAGTCTGACTCCAGGTTCAATCACCACACCAACCATCTTCTAATTCCACAGGTATTTTACCAGTGGGAATGGGAATGTGATCATTTGGGCACCTGGAAAGGAGAATTAAAGGAAAAGATTATGAAGGAAAGCAGCAAAATAACAGTATCTTATTTACCGTGAATATACAGTTTAGATCCAAACTACCCCTTCTTCCATTTGACTCTTTAAACTGTGTCGCATGCCAGGCCCTCCAGAAAACATGCGGTAAGGGGTTCCCTGCAAGCCCTCCTTCCCCAGCTTCCTGCACCATGCTCAGAAACTTAGGAATGCAAAGCAACCCCATCACCTGGCTACACACCACTTGCTGCCATTATCCTGAAGCTACTTCACATGCTTCGGATAGGCTTCCTAAATTAATCACTGATGATTCCTCACTGCCAGCTGAGCGCTGTTTCCAGAAAGCTGTGTACTTTTGTACAACACCAAATCTATCAGTTAAAAAACATGAAAAAGGCTCCAGATTTTGTCCTTTAAATCCTTGGTGCTAATTGAAGAATTAGCTAATAATAGAGGCTACTAAAACCCTTCTGCGCCTTCTTTCTAGTTGAAAGATGAGATTTTATTAGAGCAGTTCAACAATGAGTGAGGATCCTGGAGTGGCTTGCCAGATATTTGATATGCTTTTAAATTTGTTTAAAAATAAGATGCCGTGGTTCACATTTTATACATGCAGATATGTAATAAAGTGACATTTGCCACAATGCTCCAAATTTCCTCCTACCCTTTGACCTATCTTTTGCCAGGTAAATAAACAAATGATAAATTCCTGGACAAATAAATCATTTAACGTTAACAGTGTGAACATACTCTTGTGAATTGTATAGACCAGGTAAAGCAGAATGTTATAGAATTTATTCAAATAATTCTGGGCAGAAGGGATCTATTCCATCTTTTTTTGGTTATTGAAAAAGCTATGACTTATAGCTAGGGCTTGACATTTATTGGTTCACAATAAACATAATGGCAGTGAGAACATTTTAAAAAGAGAGTAAAGAGATGGAATCTAAAAAATATTCTATTGAGGTATGAGCAAAATGAGGCTTGCAGTTACTTGAAAAAAAATAAAAATAGTTATACGATGTCCATCGTCCACCCATGCAACTCTCATCCCAAAAGTAAGGAATGTGAGCAGATTATGGTATGAGTAATTCCAGAATGTATAACATTTTGATTGTTAAAGAGAAGATGAATGTCAAAAACCTTGTCCACAGAGAATAACAAGTTTAAAAAATGAGAACACGTGAAGTGAGGCCAAGTAATGAAGTAGGCCAAAAGGGAGCTTAGGAAAATCTTTTACGTGAGAAAATACAAGCTACGGCACTTCCAAAATAGTGAAGTACCAGGAGAAAAACATTGCAGAAATCCAACACTAAGGGAATGGACACGCCCCGGTGAACCTCATGGACTCTTCCCATCTGAAATGCATGATAAATCTGTGACAGCACTTCAGCCAAACCATATGATTTCACTTCCCAGACTACCACAGGTTATTCTATATATTAGGAAAACTGTGATATCTTAGAAAAGTTCAGGTGATCGAGGAACATGGAGCCTAATTAAAGTTAATTAGCTTAGGTAAGCAAAGAAAGCACTTGGAATACGTTTAAAATATGCCCAAATATTTCAGCAAAGCAGCTCTAGTAACGTTTAAATGTCTTTTGGCAAATGAGACAAATTAGCACCTTGCGTCATGACCTTGGGCATACCCTTTTGTTTTCACTGATGATAATTTTCTTTTAATCTCTGGTTAGTGAAAGTTGCATGCTGACTAGCAACATGAGGAAAAGCTGAAAAGCAGGCCACTGTCTTCCTTCTTGTTGGGCAAAGCCAACTTCTAGCTGTCCTGCAGGTTGGGGCCAACACCAGGCCTGTCACCTTTGATTCAGACCAGACCTGAGCATATGTTTTGCCAACTGAGAGGCAAAGGAAAGACAGGCCAAAGACCATGACATAACAAAATATCTGTAAGTAGTATTTGGTTGGGTATTTTCAGCGTAGAAACTGGTTTTTGCTTCAATCCAGTGTCATATATGCATGAAAACAGATAAAAAAAACTAACTTGCTATATTCCTTGGGCTAATTCCTAGCAATAGTGAAACCAGAGTATGCCTGCGGGTGTTTCCAGTGAGAGGAGGCAGCGTTCCAACCTAGCTCTGAGTCATCCCTACTCTCAAGATGAATAGGGAATCTGAGAGCTACTGATTGTTAAGTCAAATGCTAACAGATCTGATACTGAAATGCTATATTCCAAGACTCAGAAATGATGATTGGAGAGGTGAAAAAGGAGAAAGATCATTTTTTCCCTACCCCAAGCATAGATATTACTTCATAGCAACTCATGTGTAATGTTTTTCATATTGTCTCATGCATTTGATTAGGAATCATAAAATCAGGAAGAAATTTAGGGAAATTTTGAAGAATTTCAAAGGAATTTTTGAATAAATAATTTTTATTTAATACATGTTCATATAGCATAAGTTGGTGTTTTTAACATGACAATAATTTTTACATCTTCTCTTATAAGAACTTGAAATCTCATCATTTATATATTTTCCCTGAATCCATGGTCATTTATCATGAATTAGTATTATAATCTATAATCCAATGCATTTTTCCAAAGTAACCTAAATTTAAGCTGTAGTCAAATAAGATTACGCTAATAGAAGAGGCAAAAATATCCAGCAGTTCAGGTCAAAATAGTGACTGTGGGATATATTTCTGTGTGTGATTGAAGTTAACATTCATTTTTGTTCTTATCATGATATATTCTTGTGTAATAATCCAAGATCAGAACTGAAGCTAGTGGCATAAATAAATGTGTTCATAAAGCATGAGATAATAGCACAGTCAACCTGAGAATATTTAAAAATTCTGAACGTGATAAAAACAGTAAGAGATGCTGAGTTGACCCTTGAACAACACAGGAGTTAGGGGTTCCAACCCCCACACAGTTGAAAATCCACATAAAACTTTTGACTCTAAAAAACTTAACTACTAATAGCCTACTGTTGACAGGAAACCTTATGGATCACATAAACAGTTGATTAACACAGATTTCATATGTGGTATTCTTACAATAAGTAAGATAGAGAAAAGAAAATATTTTTTAAGAAAATCATAAGGAAGAGAAAATACATTTATAGTCCTGTAAAACAATCCACATATAAGTGGATCCGTGCAGTTCAAACCCATGTTATTCAAGGGTCAACTATATTTGAAAGCTTATTAAAACAAGACAGCTATTTTTACAAGGTAAACTGGTAACATGCCAGAGGAAGACACTTTTGGTTATGGGTTTTACTCTTTGGAAAATACACAGTGAAGCCCAGGGAACACAGAGCAACATCAATCCTTAATCATCCCTGTTTGTTGACATGTAATCCATTAGGAGTTACTTGCTGTTATTTTGCTTTTCAATGATTTTTGGCAAAATGAAGAGTTAGAAGGGGCAGCATAACGGTACCAAATGCCATTTTTAAGAGGACTAAAATAAGGTGAACAAAACTATTATGTACACTAAAAGAGAGTAAGTGATTTATAGTAATTATACAGTCTCTATGGGAATGAATTATCAGACCAGGCACAAGGAAGACTCTGAAGAAAAAAAAAGTTAAAGTGAGATATTAAATTAAATATTGTGGCAACTTTGAAATCAACTATGGACTGATTTTCTAAAGTCCCTGAGGTATTACTTAGGGTAACATTACTATCCTATTTAAGAGAAGCGTGCTGTGAGAGATGCTTTGTACAGGAAGGCATATTAAATCCTTCATTTAATTAAGCTTGATTTTGTGCTTTATCTTTGTGGATCACAGTCACTGACAAAGAGAGAAGGTATCAAGAACAGCTGTAATAGCTAATATGTAATAGTTCTTTGCTATGTGACAGACACAGCCGTATGCTTTTTCAATGTACAATCTCCATTCAATTCTCCAGTGATCCATTTTAGGTAGATACTATTATTATCCCCACAATTTGTCCAATTTTATACAAATAGAAAGTGGCAGGACCTGGGATTAAACCAAAAGCTGCCTCATTAAAGAACTCTCACTCTGAAACACTACTCTGTAAAGACTTTCCCCCCCCACATCTACTATAGAATTGTTTTAGGATAAAATGCAGTATCGAACTTGATATATGAATGGAAGCTATAATTGTGTCTGTTTAAATTCCATTGTTTAAAGGCAAGCTTTTTTTTTGTTTTCCCTTCTCTAAGGAGGAAAATTCTAGAATCATATTTACTGGAACTTTTTGAGTGATCGATTGATATGAATGAGAATATTGACCTTATTAATTGTTCTTTGTAATGCCAAGGGAGGTTGTATTTTTAGATCCTATTGTCCTCCATAATTGATCTTAAATAGCTGAGAGGTTTCTTCTCCTTTTTTTTTTTTCCAAATAGCTGAGAGTTTTCTGTATAATAGAACAATTGCCTCAATTCCTTGAGTCCTGGCTTAATAAATCAATTACCATATATTTTCCTGAAAACTTATTTTATGTTTAATTCTTCAATGAAGATTTTACATAATTTTAATATCTTCTAGATATTAAAACTTCCAGATTTCCACAAAACTGTGAATATGGCAAGTTCATTAAATTAATTTGTTGCTTAGTGAAAGCTCCCAAATTTTTGGTCAAAATACCTATAGTATGTTTTTAATGTCTTAATAACCATTCATAATTATATTACAATATGATTACATACTACAGCATGATATGTGAAGCAAGTTCAAGTTCTAAGCTCCCAAATTCAGGGTTCCTATTCTTTATTAGGGTAAAGTAAATCCCAGCATTACCACCAACTGGCTGCTTAGTCTTAACAAGTTTAGTTAACTTTTCCCTCACTTAGTTCCTTCTCATCTATAAAATGAGAATAATTATTACTCCTCCCTCATTGGCTTGTCATGAGATTGTGTAATAAACATGACATAGAACCTTGAAGCACGGTATTATATAAGTGTTTACCCTCATTATTGCACTCCAGAAATATTTTATCAAATTATACACAGAGAGCAGTGTGAGTATACATGTCCCACCACACTGAATGTCCTCCCTCCAAAAAAATGAAAAAAAGAAATATCATGTTATTTTAATCTGCATTTCTTTGTTTACCAGTAGAGTTTGATGTTTTTAATGTTTATTGTCCATGGGTATTCCTTCCTGGGATTTACTCTTCACATTTTTATCATAATATTTGAGGTTTTTTTGGTAATTGATATATGAGCTTTTATCTACTAAGGATAGTAATTTTATCAGCCTGTATAACATTTTTAAGTTCTGTTTATGATCATCTGTCTTTGAAAGCTGAGGAAAGAAGAGTGTATGTTATTCTTCGCAAGAGGATTTTAAAACATAGGTTATCAATTATCAGTCGTATTTTGAGAAGAGAAGAAATGAGTCTTTGTTTTGTATATATCCCACCACATCCATTAAATAAATCTGTATTTCTTGTTATGTGCCTAGAGAGAAGAGTGTACCATTGAGTGCAACTTTGAACATGAGCTAAGGAAACCGCTTTCTTCCTTCTGGAGTTTTCCATCTGATTTATTGAAACCCCCAAGAATAATCTTTCATTTATGTTGCAAATCTTGTTCACCAGTTTTGTGATATCATTTAACTTTATTTAATATGTGCTGTGCTAAAATTGTACTTTTTATGAAGAACAATTTTTTACACAACTTTGTATTCACAATGCAGTATTCAGCAAATGTTTATTTAATGTTAAATAAATGATAGTTTAAATTATGTGCAATTTTGGTTCATAGTTAAGGTTATGATTAAAGTATTCATTTGCAGAGTCATTCCACAACTGCACACCAAGTTTCTGATTGTAATAGAGAGGTTGATTAATGCCACTCATGGGCTTCTTGTCCACCTCCTAGCTCCATGTTGCTTGCTCCCATCAGATCTATAATCACTATCCAAGTTATAAGCCTGTTGGATTAACTGTTTTCCCCTCAATCCTTTCTGACTCAGTGCCTTTCTTTGTAAAAAATTTTGATCACAGTTGCTTATCTTTTTAACCCATTTTCAGCTGTTTTCACAATGCCCTCCTGCGTAATCCCTCTTCTATTTCCAAGAATCTTTATCATATATTCAAACTTTCCTAGGAAAACTTAACATCTGTCATTCCAACTTAACTTGATTTTCCTGTGACAACTGAATTCTCCCTCAATAAACTCAGGAAAAACGAAGTAGTTCATATCCCTAATCACTAAAATCTCAGAGCTAGAAAAAGGGATGATATTTATTCATGGTCTAATTACAGACACATGAATACAACTTTGAGCAATCCATCCCACCAAAAATTCAACTCATGCTGGTCTAAACGATAGGTTGGGGTCTAGAGCTGGGTTAGGCTTGGGTTCATCCAGTGGCTTCAAGTTGCCCTCAGTAACTCAGGTTGTGCCCTATTACGACCCTGGCTGGCTTCTAGGGTTGGTTCCCCTCAAAGCTGAAGGACAGGTGCCACTAATTTTCAGAGTTTTGTTGAGTGCTCAAGCAGGTAGTTTTTCCCAGAAAAGCAAGCAAAGAGCTTTCCCAGAATCCATCTCCCAACCCCCCCACCCAAATCTTGAGTCTCACTGTCCATAATTGCACATTAGAGCACTCATTCCAGAACCAGTCACCAGCAAAGGTCATGTCATTATGTTGACTGACTCAGACTGACCAGGACCCACACCTGAAGCTGGGATGTACTCAGCTTCTCCTGGGTGAACAGGGTTCTGGCAGAAACAAAAGTCTGAACCAAAGCAGTCCTCTTTGGAAAAAGAACAGGTTGTAATTAATTGACTGCTTACTATGTTTCAGACGCTGCGCTAAGCTTTCAACATATTTTAGTCATTTACAAGTCAAAACAACTCTAGGAGGTAGGTATTCTCATTGTCATCATCTTTGTTTTACAGATAAAGAAACTGAGACCTAGAGAGTTTGAGTGACTTGCTCAAGGTTTTGGAGTTCTTAAGAGGCAACACTGGGATTCATACTTGGACATTTAGCTTTGTTCTTAACCACTAAGCCAAACTATCTTTATGCTATCCACTACGTGATCTATTTTTTGGGGGAAGTCTCTGGTGAAGACTAAGACTTTGTAGTTAATGTAGTCCCTGAACTGAATCCTAGCTCCTTTATATACCAGCTATGCAACCTTGTGGGAAATGATTTCACCTTTCCGAATATTAATATTTGTACCTGTAAAATGAGCAAAATTATGACTCTTACACAGTGATTGTGTGAAAAATAATAAAATAGTGCTTATTTCCCTGATACATGAGAGGTATTTAATAAATGGCAGCTCTTGTTGTTTTCTCTGGGGAAACTTAATTTATCTGAGGGCATTTGTAAATGTAAAATGTAACACAATCATAAAATTTTTAGTTATTCTATAAATCATACAATATGTAATTCCTGTTAAAACGCTATGAAGTAAAATTCATTTAAAATGTTTTTCCTAAAATCTGACCCATATCAATAAATATGGATAAAACTAAATACTGCATGCACTATCTCTCAAAACTGCTGTTTTCAGTTAAATAGTCTAAAAGAACATTGTATATTAAAATGCCTCAAACATTAGATTTCTTTTTGACTTTTCTCACTGTTATAAAATTTAATTGCCCCTAAATGTTGGCACAAAACCAGATTTTCAAATTAATGTGAGTCTTGCCAAGATACTAAGAAATACAAGCCTACAAATCTGGAGAACAATCTGGCATCACTTATACCCCAGCAAACCTCTCTCCTGGGAGCCTCTTCCAAAGGTTGATCCTGGAGGTTTGGTGCAGCTTTGTCTGGGGACCAGGGAGTTATGGGAAACTAGGTGCTCATCTCTAGAAGAGAGATGAAAAGTGTGGTAGGAATCGCCTATGGGCTCTGCAGTGGGCAAAAGCAATGATCTACTTATACCTATAGCATACAGCTGGGCCCAAAGCCACACATTGAGGTAAAAAATAACCATAAGCATATCTGTAGCAGAATACCATTTTTAAAATAAATTAAAACCAGATACATTCATAAAATAACATACCTTTTTCAAGGAGATATATGTATATATATATATATATCTCCAAAAGCACATATTAAATGCATTAGAGCAGGTGATTATGGAAGGAAAGAAATGGCAGTGGGGAGTGGAAATAAAAACAACAAAAACAAAAACACGAAGGAGGAGGAAGGTAAAAGAAAACAAAAAAGGGAATTGCACAGATTAATGATGATGATGTATCATGAACCAAGGATTATGATTAATTCAATTCTCTGTTTCCAATGAAAAGAAAGAGAAGAAAAGAAGAGAAAAAGAGAAGAAAAACAGAGTATGGGAGACAAGAAATGAAGGGAAGAGGGATGGAGACGAGGGGAGGGGAAGTGAGGGGAGAGGAAAGAAAAAACCACAGGGAGGTCTCACTTCATGCATATCCATCTAACAACTTCTCTTTTAATCTTTTCATAGTAGTTCTAATTCAATTTGCATGTCTGCATATCACCAAAGCATATTTCCCAAAGATGACTGCATTAATTATACATACTTACAGTAGATTCATATAATGACTACAGAGACATTTAGGTATTAAATTGATTGATTTAATCCATACTTAAATTAAAACCAGGAAAAGCAAATAGGCTCTCTACCTGACTTAGTCCTCTATTAAGTCTGCTGAATATTCGCTATGAGAGGATAGTTTCTAAAGCTATTTATCAGTTCTATTTTTCATACCCAGAGAGAACGCCTAAAAATTATTTCTCTTTGTTAATTTTTCTACTACGGGAGTATAGCTAAATAAAAGGCATACAGAAAACCTTAAGAGAAGCTGAGAGAGAAAGACAGAACACAGACATACAGAAGATCCCTCTGGGCTGGGGAGACACCCTAAGCCTCCGAGATCCAGTGTAGAACCTGGAGGGTTTTGGGGGGAAGAGTGAAAGGAGAGAGAATTGACAAGGTAGATATTTGGGTTCCACACAAACACTGCAAGAGTTAAGCCTAACCCAAGACTTCCTAAATTATCTAACCCTAGCGTCCAGCACAGATACTGGGAAAGAAGTGGAGTATAGGCATACGTCATTCTATTGTGCTTCACCGATGGTGTGTTTTCTACTGATTGAGAGTCTGTGGCAAGCCTGCATCGAACAAGTCTGTTGGTGCCATTTTCCCAATAGCATTTGCTCACTTCGTATCTCTGCATCACATTTTGATAATTCTCCCATATTTCAAACTTTTTCATTATTACGATATTTGTTATCATGATCTGTGATCCGTGATCATGACCCTCTGAAAGCTCAGATGATGGTTAGCTTTTTTTGCAATAACGTATTTTTTAATTAAGGTATATACAATATTTTTTAAACATAATGCTATTGCACACTTAATAGACTACAGTATATTGTAAACATAACTTTTACATGCATTGAGAAATAAAATTTATTTGACTTGCTTTATCATGATATTCACTTTGTTGCAGTGGTCTGGAACCAAACTCACAGTATCTCCAAAGTATGTGTGTATTCAGTAAATGACATTAGGAAAATTACTTGCATATTTGGAACAGAATACATTTCAGTTTTGACCAATCTCCATTTGCTTGGATAAGTCCCACATGTATTAAATAATTAAATATTGAAATTTCTGGAAATCAATCTGAAGAAACTAGGGAAAAATCTCAGTAGGTTTGGCTACACTACTTTCAAAACTTCTGGATATTAACAATAAAATAAAACAAAAGTAAGTAATAAGTATGCAGGTTATAGCTTTAAGAAAATTATTAAATTCCTAACAAAGAAATGAGCAAAGATCATTTACAGGAAAGACATACAAATAAGAAATAAACAAAAGGTTACTTTCAGTAAGTCAAAGGCATGCTAAATAGAGGAGCAACAAGGGAACAAGATCCACCTACTGAATTAACAAAGGTTAATTTGTGATTGAGAGAGGACAGATGTCTAGATACCTGTGTGTGTTTGAATGTGCAAAGGTGTATTGGTCTATCACATGTCTGTGTGTTCATTAGTGGATTTCATATTGCCTGTTGTGGGAAAATATTACCTTCTTTGAGGATATAACAATCACTTTGATAAATTTAATTTTTATCCAAATTTTATGTAGACTATACAATAAAAAACCTAATCAATCTACACGTAATGGTCACGTGATTCATCACAAAGTTTACACTACCGTATAATGTAAAAGGGTGGTCAAGCAAATATGGAGAATCAAATATCCTGGACAAGAGTAATAGAAGTTTCAAATGCTAGGGAGCGCCCATCGGAGACTCAGTATAGTTCAGGGATTGAGAACACAGACTGTGGAGCCAGACCACCTATTATTAGTTCCTAGGGCTATCCCAAGAAACTACCAGAAACTGGTTGATTTACAACATAAATTTATTCTCTCACATTTCTGGAGAACAGAATTCGGAAATCGAAGTGTCGGCAGAACCATCTCCCTCTGAAGTCTCTAGGGAAATTTTCTTCCTTGCCTCTTCCAGGGTCTGGTGAGGTCAGGCAATCCTGGGCTGTGGCTGTATCATGCCAACCTCTGCTTTCACGGTCACATTGCCTCCTCCTCTTCTCTGTCTCTCCTCTGTGTGTCTCTTATAAGGACACTTGTCATTGGAATTAGGGTCCACCTGGATAATCCAGATATTCTCAAGGGGTGTGTGTGTGTGTGTGTGTGTGTGTGCTGTTATGAAAATCATTTATTTGAAATACATGAGCAAAGTAAAGTGGAACACTTAAAAATGATCAGAGCAGTGAACTTATTTCAAGTATTTAGCTCCATAGAGTAAATAACTTTAGACCTAATTTCTAGGGAATTTTTCATCTTTTAATAATATTAAACAAATTAAAAAATCAGCATAAAAATAATTATGGTTTTCAAAGTTTTCATCAATATCATATATATGGGTAACATTATTATTATTTTTATTGTTTTTTTCAGTGTGATGTTGTCTGTCAGAGTTGGTTTTTTTTAATGTATTTTTTTTTATGTTTCAAGTCTTTAAGTTCTCGTTAGTTAACATATAGTGTCATTATTAGTTTCAGGAGTAGAATCTAGCAATTCATCACTTACATACAACACCAGTGCTCATCACAACAAGAGCCCTCCTTAATGTCATCACCCATTTAGCCCATTGTCCACCCACCTCGCCTCATCTCAAGTTCCTTAATAAAAGTACCTCTGCAAACCCTCCCTTTTTTTTTTTCAAATAACGACATATTCACAGGTTCTGGGTGTTAGGATGTGGATATATATTTTTTTTGCAAACCACCCTTCAACCACTGTACTGCCTCTTTTTCTTTTTTTTAAGATTGTATTTATTTGAGAGAGTGTGTATGTGAGAGAGAGAGAGAGAGAGAGAGATCACGAGCAGGGGGCAGAGGTAGAGGGAGAAGGAGACTCCTTGCTGAGCAGGGAGCCTGATGCGGGACTTGATCCCAGGATTCTGGGATCATGACCTGAGCCAAAGGCAGACGCTTAACTGACTGAGCCACGCAGGTGCCCTATACCACCTCTTTTTAAATCATGGTTCGGCCATCTCCTAGGTGTGTCCTTGGGCATGTCACTTAACTTCCATTGCCTTATTTTGTTCCTATGTTAACACAGAAGTTTGTAGGAGGGATATTATTTGAGTTAGTATGTACGTAAAGTGTCTGACTAATTGTTCTTTTTATGTAAATATTAGTATTACTGAGTTAGGACAAGAGATCTGGACACTATTTATAATGGGAAAAAATGACATATAAGGGCAAGGTATTACTAAAATACACTTTTCCTCTCTTTTACAATGGTTTACCTGGACCTCTTATATTATTTCTGATGACGCCCAAACTCTTGGCTTGACCACAATAAAACATTCTCAAAGAGGTATGGTCATATATCAGCAAAGTGTGTAGTTTTTGTTTTGTCATTTAAAAAGCACTATTATAAAGCCTCCCTTCGCAAAAAGTATTCCTTATCAAACAGGTAATCTAAGGATTATTATACATTTGTCTTTTTTATTTTATCAGAGCAACAACAACAGACCTGTCCAGTAAACATCCCAAGGAAAGAAAAAGAGGAGTGAAGACGCATATTTGTGAAGAAGCATAATATTTACAAATATTAAGTAATTTTGTCCCAATCTAAATCTGAATTCCAGCATTTAAGCCCTGCCATGTGGTTTATCATCTAGGGAAAAGTTTATCATCTAAGGAGAAAACAGAGTGGGAATATTTTCAAACTCCCTTGGAAATAAATGCTCAGGGCTTAAAACAGCAACCTCCCCTCCCTATTTTTCTCCTCTGCTTCCATGCAGTACGAAATGGATTTAGAAGTTGTCAGGTGCTCCAAGTAGGAGCTCACAGAAAATTAGATGAGTAGAGAGATAATAGCGGTTGCCACAGAGGAGGGGTGGGTGACCCTTAGACAGAAACTATAGGGCAGACATAGGGTGAGGTGGACCGAGAAGGAACCGTTCTGACTATTTGTGGCACTAAAAAGAGCAGAGCCGGGGGAGGAACATCAAGCCCAAGGATGACCAATTGGTTGGGTTTGCCTGGGAAGCAGAACTTTCAGTGTTAAAACTGGGACAACCCTGAAAAACACCAGAATGGGTTGGTCACCCTCCAAGGCCTTAACTGTACTAAAATTAGGCCACAAGTTCCACAGACCCAGATTTCAGTGGCAGGTACCAGCACCATTCTCAGTGGGTACCTATGAATCTGAGGCCTACACCCTGCTCTATTGTTACTTGATCTTATAAACTTGATCTCATATAGAGACACCATCTTCGCTAGAAGGAGGAGTGAAGAACGGCCAATTTGCTAAAGCTGTGGATGGTCAGAAATTCCCCAAGTGGGTTGCCTGGGTGGTTCAGTTGGTTAAGTGTCTGCCATTGGCTCCAGTCATAATCCCAGGTTCCTGGGATCAAGCCCCATGTCAGGCTCCCCGCTTCTCCAGCTCCCTCTGCCCCTCCCCCTGCTTATGCTCTGTCTCTCTAATAAATAAATACAATCTTAAAAAAGAAAGAAAGAAAGAAAGAAAGAAAGAAAGAAAGAAAGAAAGAAAGAAAGGAAGAAAGAAAGAAAGAAATTCCCCAAATGTCCACAGAAAACTTTTCCACTACAACAGGATTTTTGCTTAGTGGCTTTCTGTTATAAATGATTGATTTTCATACCTTCCAGTAAATCTGCTTAATTATAATTAATTTTGAAAAATTATATCTATAAGAATAAAAGAAAGGTCCTTACCGTTCATCTAATATCATTAACAGGAGGGAAAAGTGAAGCGTGAAGAATTAAGAGGAACCCAGCTATAAACACAAAGAAAGAAATATGAGGGAGGGAAAAAAGTACATCAGAGGATTTCCAGAGTGTTTACTTTAATTCTTGGAATTAGGACTTTGAAATGAAGTTTAAATATCATTCCATTAGAATGCAATTGGCTCACCCCAAAGCTAAGCCAAGCATCCTAAAGGATCTGTGAACAGCATTACAATAAGTGTTGCTGCTTGACATAGGCACAAGATGTCTTTCTAAAAGTCAGGGGAAATGATCCTGCATGTCTTCTGAAGAGCAAAGTAGAAAAGGAAGCTAAAAATCAATAAATATGTCTGAACGACAAACATTAATTTGATCTCATTTTGCTATTATTTTTGGGTCTTCTGTCTACACAGGGGTCACATTAGAAATAAGAAATGAGCAAGTGAAAAAAGCTTAAAAAACAAATATATTTAATACCTGACTCAAATTGCTCTCATTACATTATACTCAATAATATTTTATAGATTGCAACAATGATTTTTTAAATTTCTTTAGGACTTTAGTGTTTATAAAAACATATTTACATCTTTTATGTCTTTGATCTTCTCTCACATCAATTCCTCGAGGAAGAACAGGAATTATTATCACTACTATACAGATGAAAAACCTGAGTCTCAGAACTTTAAATGAATTGTCCAAAGCCACAGGCTAGAATATCAACTAATTTGAGGACTGATGTGTTTTTTTTCTACATTTAAACTATTTCGCTTTTGCCCTTCTTAGTTTTGAAAAGGTTAGCACCAAGAATTGTTTTGCTTCCATACAAATATCTTTTCAAACTAAAGATTAAACACAAAATAACTATATTTTTGATTACACTTTATAATACCCATGGACCCTACATAAATGTCAACTGGATGATTACAATCCTTTTTTACCCCACCATAATATTTTTAAAAACCTCTTCCTCAGGTATGTTTGAACAGAAACATCCAGGTCTCTAATATCAGTGTTATGTAAAAAAATTGTCAACTCAATAGGATAGAAAATTTCAGTGAGAAAATAATTAATTTTTTCTAGGATTAATTAAGAAACAAGTTACCTGTAATTTTCCCACCAATCATTCTCAGAATTTTTCTGTAGAAATTCAGCTTCAGGTAGAAATTAAATAAAGGGCATAGCTTTAATTTAGTAAAAATACTTGTCTTCTGGCCTGTGAGAATCTTGGTCTTTAAAAAGTCTTTTGTTTCAATAAAATACACATTTTTCTTAATTTAACTCACTCTGTAAGGGCCTGCATGAAGGTGGAGATTTTTGTCTAGTTTTTGTTCACTGTTGTAACTCTGGTGCCAAAACACTATCTATGACATGGTAGATGCTCTACAAATGTTTGTTGAATGAGTAAAGGAAATTAACAGACAACATTTTAGTAGAAAAATCAGTCTTCCATCTCCTTTTAAATAACAGGGATATGTAGGTAAGGTTTGGGTCACCAATATAGCTTACATAAAATTGATTCCTTCTTTTTTCTTCACCCCAACCTTCAACTCTAATGCCTTTGCTTATTTGGCGTGATCCTACTGTCTGCATCCTCAGTGATGTAGGCAAAGTGGGAACAAAGGATTAAATACAGTGAAGCGGTCTGGGATGGAATCCTATCTTTTCCATAGTCTTTCATCTTTTATTTAACTTCCATTTATGTCTTTCTCCACCTCCAATTTTAACTGTCCCCTGCTAATCTGATAAAGGCTACCATTGGCACCTTGTTGACTACACACTTACCTATCACCTTGTACAACCAGTTGGAGGCCTAGCAGACACATATCTCTGGAATAGCTGCTAATAAAGTTAGCAGTAGTCTTGAGAAAGTTGCAAGGAAATTATCTAACTATTAAACTATCATATAATTTGAAACTGAAAAATAATGTGTAATGAAATATCAATCACAACAAAATGTACATGACTAAACTTCACAACAACATTCCTTGCTAGTAATCCCACTTTATTTAATTATATCCAGCAAACTGTCAAAAATTAACTCTGGCTTTTCTGAAAAATTCTGTTCTCATTTGTATGTTAAAACCTGCTCTCTGAAGAGCTTTGGTGTCTAAGTCTCCATAGGTCTTACCCTACTGATAAATTGTAGATTGGCACTTCTCCAAATTAATGTTTCCTTAGTTTTTACAATGTCTAAAAGAATTATGGAAATTCAACATAGAAAGAAATTGGTGAAATACTCACATTAAAATGTACATTTTAAGCCGTTTTGGGTAAACATATTTTACATATCTTAACATTCAGAAAATAATCCACTAGAATGCTTTTGTCCATTGACTCATAAAATTTCCCAAACTTAATTGTTCTGTGTTATCATGGTTGGCAGTGTTCAGCCTGAGTTTAGAGCCTAATCTAAAAACACTGTCTGAAGTAGATTTACAACAAAGAACCTTTTGAAGGGAGATCTTACTACCTCCTTTTTCTCAGATTGTTTTGATGTGCACACTAATCAATAACACACTTTTTCTGTGTTGGCATAAAATAGTACTTAGATTCCTATAACTGATGATAATAAACATCAGTATCATTATCTATTTGAAAATACATTCCTTTGTTTTATTCTCCAGCTCCAGAATGAACCTTCTTTTCTCTGCCCATGACCTATGGGTTTTGCCTCTTTCTCACCTGCTGTATCTGACCACACTGATTCTCTTTACTTTTTTTTTTAAAGATGTATTTATTTATTTTAGAGAGAGAGAGAGTAGGTGGGGAGGGGCAAAGGGAGAGAGAGAATCCTGATGCAGACTCCCCTCCGAGAATGGAGCCCTATATGGGGCTCTATCCCAGGAACCCGAGATTATGACCTGAGCTGAAACCAAGAGTTGGCCGCTCAACCAACTAAGTCACCCAGGTGCCCCCGATTCCCTTTACATTTTAAAAGGAGTCATTGCTTCTTATGTTTTAGTAGACTGATTTATTCTTATAATAGTCATTGATTTTTTTCCATTTTAAAATTCCATTTTAAAATTACTTTTTTAATCAACCTTGCAAACATCCCTAAGTAAATCATCTCAGCAATGTCAAAATTTTGCATGTCACCTTTCCCTCCTCCCTGTATACCTCTTGAATTGAAAAAAAAAAAAAAAATCACAGGCATTTTCTGTTTAAAATAAAAGATACTATTTTATAAGGATATGAACCTAAACTTACCAGTTACAGTGAAAGAAAGTTTTAAATATTGCTCTCTATAGATTTCTTTATACACAAACATTTCTTGAATTATATACAAATTAGTTTACTTTCTGAAGAATCCGAAATAACTTTTAAGAATTTTATTATGATAGTTTTACACTCACGAGGTTATCTACAGCATGCATTTTGAGGGTATGGGTGAACGAAATTCTGTGTTCTTCTTCCAATTCTGAACCTATTAATGTTAAAAGAATATGTGCCACTAAAGTAGCCCAGTCTAATGTGAAGGTCATAGCCTAGCTAAAAACTTGATTCTCTAGAGGGGGTTGACAAATTATGGCCTATGGCCCTTTCTGAATGGCCACCAATTTTATAAATATGGTTTAATTGGAATAAAGCTCTGCTTATTTCTTTATATATTACCTATGGCTGTTTTTGCAATGGCAACAGAGACTGTCTGGACCGTAAGGCCTAAAATATTTACTATCTATAGGCCCTTTATAGAAAATCCTCTAGCACATTTTATAATTAGCCATTTCTCATTATTGCCACAGTTGCCAGTCTGATTTGAGCCCCATCACCTTTCATCTGAATTGCTGTATGCTTCTTCTGATTATAGCATAATTATATAGACTTATTCCCCATAGACTTATTCATCATTTTTTGCCTAATGGCTCTTGAAAAGTTATAACACTTTTTGGACAATGATTCCATAAATACTTTTTCTTTTTCTCTCAAGCATATACTACATATGTTATAATATGTTCACCGTTTCACATAAAACAAAGACTGTCATTTGGAACATATTTGGATGAACCTAAAATGTTTTGCTTTGCAAATGTACACCACCAAGAGAGATGAAGAGAGACCATCTTCTACAAATTCTCAGTCTGTTTGACTACATGCTATTTCTATGTATTTCAAAAGGCCTTCATGTTTAGCTTAGGGTTGTTATCAAGCACATGGGACTTATATTGAAGACTTGCTGAGAAGTCAGTTACTTGAGTTTCTACCATCTTTTGAAGGATGACTCCTTTGTTACCCTCTTCCACGAATTCCACCAACCTTAAACCACTACCAAGTATTCTTTTCTTTGGTGAATAAAATAAACCTCAATTACCTTACTTCTTATGTACAAAGGTATTATTTATGTTCAGAATTTTTATAACTTATATAAATTTGTTTTCATTCAATTGACACGTTATACTATCTATAAAAACTGTTAGGGTATCTTGTGTGGGATGGGATATCTACTAATTTTTCCCATTTAGGATTAATGAGAATGCTTCTTCATTTAATAAATTTTCACCTAGCAGATAAGTTTTCAGGAACGAATTAAAATTATTAAGCAAAAGATAGGTGTACTTGTATACAGGGCTTATTTGGAAATAAATGCATTAAAAAGTGTCCACATTATTTTAAAATATTACTGCCTGAGTCTGGTTTTCCACTGTTGATCTCAAATAGTGGTTTAAAGTTGTTCAACTTTAATTTAGAATTTGAACACAGATGTAATTCAGAAAAATGCACTTTTTCCCCCCAAATTACATGGAATGCACTGGTTTTCATTGTACATTATACCCATTACTCTTTATGGATTGCATTATTTTCTGTAAATTCATGTATGACCATGCATTGAATCTATGTCTGGATTACCAATAAAAATACACATACATCTATAGGCATAGCAAAATGGGGCTACTGATTGGGTTGAGTCTTAGAATAGTTGGTTAATATTTGGTTGGTTAATATTTATTACTTGTCTACCAAGGAGAAGAGGTTAATGATAATAATGCCCAACTGTATCTGTAAAGTGTGTTCACTTGCATAGAAAGCATTAAATCAATTATAGCAGCCTGTTAGATTTTGTAAATCTGACTTTAAGCCTTAATCCTTTATTTTCTTATCAGTTAGTTTAGTAATTTTAAAAATAGTGACTCCTTAGATAAGAACTTTTGGAGTTTATTATTTATCCAATATACTTCAGTTTCCATCAAAAAAGCTCTTCCTTCTCCCCACATACTTCTATATGTATGTTTATTTTTGAAGCTTGAGATATGTTCTTTCTACTCTAGAAATCCATATTGAATTTATATTTCTCCACACCAACTGACAGTTTGGGTAAACATAAAAAAGATGTTGGATAAGTGGAAAATCTCTAAAATTCTTATCTTTAAAGGAAAAGCAGGGGCGCCTGGGTGGCACAGCGGTTAAGCGTCTGCCTTCGGCTCAGGGCGTGATCCCGGCGTTATGGGATCGAGCCCCACGTCAGGCTCCTCCGCTATGAGCCTGCTTCTTCCTCTCCCACTCCCCCTGCTTGTGTTCCCTCTCTCGCTGGCTGTCTCTATCTCTGTCGAATAAATAAATAAAATCTTTAAAAAAAAAATAAATAAATAAATAAATAAATAAATAAATAAAGGAAAAGCAGAACTGAACTTATGCCACTAATGCAGATGATTTTAAGTCTAATTCCAAAGTAGATGATTCTTCTTATTGATTGAATGTTAATTATAAGTTACTCAGAAAACTAAAAAATAGTTTACCCTCTTAGACTTTTTGAGTTACTTCTATACCAATGTAGTATTAATCAATCGACATTACAGACTATGGCCTTTTACTAGTATATGGTCATAAAAGTTACTGTTGAATGTTAGCCCTAGAATAGCAGTATCAATTATGATTCCAATCATGTATAAAGGGAAGCCTATGTCTGTGTTAGTGGTAGAGCAATAGTTGGAAATTAAAGTTGGGAATGAAAAAGACTGAAGATTGAAAACTAGATTGGTACCTAATGAGCTACATATTGTTCTGGTATGAGTTATTCAGGGCCTAAGTTTTTCACTTATTAATTTCTGAGAAATGGCCACCATATTACTTGGCACATAGTAGATATTAAACAAATACTTTTTTTCCTTTTTTTAGTACTTGGGAAAAAGCTTTGAGGTCTGAATTTACTTCAGTAGAATGTATTTCAGAAAAGGGGGGAGGAAAGAAGCTAAGTTAGCAATTCTGGTTTGGCAATGTGAATGCTCCTGGAACCTTGGTATGGAGACATGGATATTTGACTCTGATTCAAAAGTTTTAGGTAAGCAATGAAGCATCAAATAGCTAGATTAAAAGTTGGCAATACAAAAATTAATACTTAATGATAGATCAGAAATCCTACAGGATGGTCATGTATGCATGCCTAAAAATGTAGCTAACCACTTAGATATTTTAAAGATTTTTTTAAAAAAGCTTTAAAGAATATTTTTTTTTTTATCTAGTATTCTTACTACAGATGACTTGTGGCAATGAGTGACTATCATTTCCTTCTCTCCTTCTCCCAGCTTGTATGGAAAAACAAATTGCTTGCTATATAAAATAGAGGTTATCAGCAGTACTGCTAATTGATGGTGCAGCTGCCAAATACCAAGTCACATTCTGACAAAGAATATGACCTAACGTTACTTAATAACATTTCATCAATCACCAGTCAGAAAATAACCAACAGTCAGTATTTTCTTTGGCTCAGTCATGCAACTTAATAGTAGCAGTTAGCATAATTAAAGGCCAGTAACCAGATTAAAAAGTCTTAGTTTGTAATTTTTTTACTAAGAAAGGATACGTATTAAATGATGTTTGAATTGAATCCAAAGTATGGGGGAAATCCCACCAATATGATTAAAAAGTTTTCAATGAGTATTTAATGACTACTTACCCATTGCCCAGTGAAGGGCACGCAAGGGGATATAATGGTAGAGGATATGATTTTTGCTACCCATGAATTTACAATATGATTGCATAAAGAAAGTGAGTAGATTTAAGATAAAAAGCAAAAGCTCAATGGCTAAAAATGAAATGCTATAGGAAATCTGAGGATAAGAACTATGTGATTTAGAATGATCAGAAAATAATATTGTAGAGAAGGTAAAGTTTGAGGGGATGTGCAAAAGGATGGCATTTCAGTAGTCCCTCGTTCCTACAAGCTGATTTCCACACACACCTAGCTAAATAGGCACATAACAAGGCAACTGTATACCCCACCAGTTGTTTAGAACACAAAAGTTTAATGTAATGAAAAGTGGTATTAGGTAGCCATGCATTTTGCAGCCATTGGCACTCAAATGGAAGCTGAAATCATGAACATGCAGAAGCTTGAACTGGATTTAGAGGCAAAACGAAGAACCAAAGATGGAGTCATGTGTAAAGTGCAATAATTGACCTTGAGAGATGCAAGAAAATTATTCATCTTAGATACTAAGAGTAGTGCATAAGTAGTTAACAATATCAAGGCAGCCTGAGTGAGATAGGAAATAACATTGGATCAGCAAGAAGTAAGTCATTGGTACCATTTGAGAAAAGGAAACAAAGACCAGAACGAGTGAATTTGTTGGATAAAAAGCACCATCAATCTTTGGAAAAGTTAGTGAAAAAGAGAGAGAGAGAAAGTTTGCATACTATCTAGAACATCCTGAAAGCACTCAGATAGCAATCATAGTCATTAAAAAATGCCATTTGCAAATATGGATTTAGTGACTATTTTGATGTATCATAATAGAAAAAAAAAACTTCAAGAAATTAGAACTATGTTTTTCTCCTATTAAAAAGTAAAGTTGAACACTAAATGTGATAATAATAATAAACTGGCTGCTCAGCATTTTATAGGCTAACAACACAGATTTTGTTAGTGTTCTTTCATACCATGGGATAGTGTGATGGAAAACTAATCTGATTGGTCAGGACAGAGCAGGTCTTCTATGTTAAAAAGAGCTTAGGATATCATGGGTTTGTTTAACTGTAATATTTCTGCAAGCAGTCATACATTACTTATTCCCCTTGTTAACCTTGTTCTGAAATAAAATGTTAAAGTTACTTATAATGTTTTGAATAAAGTTGATTTCTAATTTAATGTTGTCATACAAATTATTTTAAGAAAATGATGGAGCTCTAATTTCTAGAACATGTATGCATTGCTAGAGCAGTCTCCCTGTATCTAGCTTGAAAGGACTACAAAGGCATTATACATAATTATATACATACAAGTAAATAAACTGCAAATAAAGTATTCAATAAATGGAAATAAAAAGTCAGACTACCTTCTAGATACCCACCTAGCATCCCTGTTCCCTAGTCCCTGCCAAGAGGCTCTTTGAATAACAGAATACAAACTCCTCTATCAGCTCCGTGGGATTCTTGTCTATGATGGTCAGGGGACAGTCTGCAGCAGGCTGCTGAAGGCTATCTCAAGGGGATGAGATACAACCCAGTAAATCTGCTAATTCTGGATTTACTCATCACGCCTACCACCTGTAGAAATTGAAGGGAACACATGCCACCCTTGAGAGACCCTGAGCAAGGCTCCTTGCTGCTGTTTTAAGTGACAGCCTGGTGATCATAAAATTTATCATCCAAATCAGGACACATTTAAAAGAGAAGGAGGGTGCTATTTAACTACGATGAGGCAACTGTTGTCAACCAAGACTGTTGGGTCTACTGGAAAGTATGGTTATTTCGCCAAGGCCCCACCCAGGCTTCATCTGGCCATTCAAGAACTTAGGAAATCAATATCTCATGGCACATCTCAGATCCATTTGCAGTATTTAACTGGAAAGTTCAACTCTTATACTGAAACAGAGAAACTGAGTAAAAGTTGAAAAATAATGGTGAAGCTTTAAGAAGAGTGCAGTTCAGCATACACACCACTACACCTGCTTCCCTCCTGACTCTCCCAGCATATAGTGGTCATAGCCTGTACACAACTCAACCACTTTCTGAGAAATCTATCCATTGATGAGTTTTCTCCCCATACACATAGAACTGTCAATTAATTTCTTAGTGCCACCTCTTAAATGTTTTGAGTAGGTAGGGAAGGGTTTCTACTTTTGTGAAGAGACTTTCATATGAAATACAGAAAGCAAACAAGCAGTAAAAGAGAATATTAGAAGAAACATAAACAAAGCAGGAAACAGAAATACCACCCACTATAGATATGGCCAGAAAACTGAGAAAATACTTTGTATACTTGAAACAAGAGCATGATGCCTAAAAAGGGGCCTTGAAGGGAGAAGGGAACATGCAGAAACAAGCAAGAGCCTGGCTAAAAATAGGATAGCAGAAATAAAATGTCAATGAAAGTGTTGGAAAATAAAGCAGAAGAAATCAGAAAGAACAAGAAACGGGACAGACATGAGAAAATGGTTGGAAAGAAGACAATCAGATATTAAATCAGGAAGTTCCACAGCTTTAATAAAATAAAAAAGAGTTCCAGGAAGAGAAAGCAGGGAAGAGAAACTTCTATGAAAGAAATAACATAAGAAAATTTCCTAGGATGGAACAAATGAGAGCCTGGAGATATCACTGAAAGTGCAATGAACGAAAAACAATGACACCAGGGGCACCATGAGGAATTTCAGAAAAGGACAGGAAAAACAGTGACTCTAAAGCTTACAGAAAACTGGTTTCTTAGGGGCGCCTCGGTGGCTCAGTCGTTAAAGCGTCTGCCTTTGGATGGAGCCCCACATCGGGCTCCTCCGCTGGAAGCCTGCTTCTACCTCTCCCACTCCCCCTGCTGTGTTCCCTCTCTCACTGGCTGTCTCTATCTGTCAAATGAATGAATAAAATCTTAAAAAAAAAAAAAATGGTTTCCTACACAAGATTGAGAATTAGCATGGCTTTGGACTCCCCACAATACTAGAAGCTTAAAGATCATAGAATAATGCTTTCAAAATGCTGAGGGAAAATTAGTTCTCAGCTAGAATTCTATACATACATGCGGGGGTAAGATGAAGACTTTTCAGACTAACGAGGTTCTCAAAGAATTTGTCTTCCATATGCACATTTTTTGGAAGCTACTGTAGGATGCGTCTCACCAAAATCAGGGAGTGAATAGAGAAACAATTGTTCTCTGTTGCAGGTTGGGATAAAGGCAACAGCTATGGGCATACGGGAGAAACCCAGGGGCACCTGGGTGGCTCAGTCGGTTAAGCATCTGCCTTCGGCTCAAGTCATGATCCAGGGTCCTGGGATACAGCCCCGCATCGGGCTCCCTGCTCAGCGGGAAGCCTGCTTCTCCCTCTCCCCCTGCTTGTTCTCTCTCTCTGTGTTTCTCTCACATAAATAAATTTAAAAATCTGGAAAAAAAGAAAGAAAGAAAGAGAGACAGAAGCCCAGGTAGGTCTCAGGACAGCAGTGGGGTCAATTCCAGTAGGCATATCTTTATTTAAAACAACAACAACAACAACAACAAAGTGGGATTGGAAGGTTATTTCATGTAAGACCGTGTGGAATGTCATGCTTACAGGGTTTGAGAGTTCTTTTGATAATTTCTGAAGAACTGATAAGAAGGGAATAACAAAAGTAAGCAGACAATTTTTAACTCCAGAAGAAAAGGTGCTGGGGCACAAGAGAGAAAAGGTGTGTCTCTTGGCTCCACAGTAAATAACGTTAACATAATTGAAATAAGTTAAATCCTGACTATCAAGTTAAGCTAAAAAGTTAGGACAGTACAAAGAGAGAAAATTGGAGAAGGGGAATGTAAAAATACCAAATTCATCTATTCCTTATAGGAAGGTCAGTAGATAATATCTGAGCTAGAATTTGTATAAATATCTTATTTAAACTTTAGAGGAAACAAGAAGAAAGATCTAAAGAATTTAAAAGCATTGTGTTTAGGGTATGGGATTTGATAATGCTGTGACAGGGGGTTCCTATTACTACTTATAAGTTTCCCAGCAGTATTTCATTTTTTAAATTAACAACTTACATTATTTTGATACAAATGAAAGTAATCCCAATGAATATGGAAGCCATTAGATGGTTATGAATGGGGGAGTATTGTGATTTTAAGTCTGGTTTATATTTTAAACATCCATAATATATTAAGTAGAAAAAAAAATCAGACCATAAAGGCAAATGTACAGAAAGATCTTTGGGAGGATATACAAAAATTTGTAGTTAACAGCAGTTAACTCTGGGTGGTAGAATTTTGAGTGATCTAAAAAAACAATCAATTGTAGTTTATAATTTTTCTATAACAAACTTTTATTACTTATCAAATGCCTGGAAGAAAATGCCTGGAAGAAAATGCCTGGAAATCAGAGGCCCCCAGTCAGGAACTGAGCAAACATTGCTTACGTTCTGGGACCCCTTACTTGCCTGAAACAGGCATTTTGATTTGTACTTTTGTTTTCTTTTGCTTAAATAACCTCTATCCCCACACACTGTATAAACTGTCAGCCCCACAAAACCTCGATCTGCCCCTCAGACACGTAGGTTCAAATTCCATCCCTGCTACTTACTGCTGTGTGATCTCAGGCAGCTCAGTTTATAACGTGGGCAACTTCTTTATCATTTCCTTATTTGGAAAATGAACATGTTACATTTCTGTGTCAGAGTCATTGCAAGGATTAGATTACATGCTAAAAATAAGTGACTTTTACTGGGCCTGGCATATCAGAGAAACTCTAAGTGTTAGTTCCTCCCTGTTTAACATAAATGAAAATGATCCAATTTGAAGACGAAGTGTATGTTCCTTGGGACTGCAGGGCTAGCATCGAATCGGTGCTGCATGTCCAATCAGCGATGTGTCCTGGACCTTGCAGATGTCTTCAGTGTAGCTAAGCCAGCAGGCTTCTGCGGGTGGCCTCGTGATCCATTTATGCTTTGCTTCTAAATGTACATATTTTGTTTGTTTTGATGGAATTCATGTACTTGGCCGCCTTTATCCATGAATGAGGAAAATTGGTCATCTGTGAAGACCTCATATAACTGTCTTAGTTTCCTAAGGCCTCTGTAGCAAAGTGCCACAAACTGTGTAGCTTTAAACACGGCCGTGTATTCTCTCAGTCTTGGAGGCCGGAAGTCCTGTCAGCAGGGCTGTGCTCTCTCGAAGGCTCTCAGAAAGAATCCTGCCTCGCTTCTTCCCAGCTCCTGGTGGCAGGGGCCATCCTTGGCGGGCTGTGGCTTGTAGCTGTCACTCTATTTTCTCCCTCCATGATCATCACATGACCTTTTCCTCTGTGGGTGTCTGTGTCCAAATTTCTCTCTCTCTCTCCTCTCTTTTTTTTTTGTTTGTTTTTGTTGTTTTTTTTTTTTTAAGAAAGTAACCAGTGAGATTTAGGACTCAGCCTAACATGGGATGACCTCATTGAACTTGATTACACCTGCAAAGACCCTACACTTCCAAATCAGTTCACATCCACAGGTGCCTGGTACTGGGACTTCAGCGTATCTTTTGAAGCGACACAATTTACCCACAACACATACCAACCATTTTAACCATTTAAGAGATCTTTAGTCAGAAGTGCAAGTGCTTCATATTTGATGTTAACGCTGTTACACTGAAGACCATGTTACACTGAAGACAGTCCCTTACCTAATCCAAGAATACTCTGTCCCAGATTATCTAAATAATTGCCTTCTGCTTTATATCTCTGTTTTACTCTTTAGAACCTCTAAGGAAAAAGATACATTTGTGCATATATTCTTTCTGATTTTTAATTTTATATCAAATAACTGCTAAGTGTAGGCTTCAAAAAGAACTAGTATTTTTACTTTTTATCTGTCAGAACACTAAATATCTCCTAATTACCAAATTGAGACACTTTAATACTGATGAATTTGGTTGCTCTTTTCAGAGCTTTCACATCAGATATTTTTGTGTTTAAAAATATGGCCTCAGGGGCACCTGGGTGGCACAGCGGTTAAGCGTCTGCCTTCGGCTCAGGGCATGATCCCGGCGTTATGGGATCGAGCCCCACATCAGGCTCCTATGCTATGGGCCTGCTTCTTCCTCTCCCACTCCCCCTGCTTGTGTTCCCTCTCTCGCTGGCTGTCTCTCTCTCTGTCAAATAAATAAATAAAATCTTTAAAAAAAAAAATATGGCCTCAACCCTTATTTTGCTTTGAATGCCAACCAGGGGTTAGGATTTTCACAAGAATATATTAAGTTCCTTGACAGCAGCCACTGCAACCTGTTTGACTGTGTCTTAGTGCCAAGCCTAGTCGGGCACATAGTAGGTAGCTGGCAAATGTGTTTCGGTTGAAGGAATGACCCTGGCATGGTGATGATGGAATATTTGCCTGTGGCTGCAAAACACCCTCTGCATTTGGTGAGTTTAGGGTAGAGGTGGGGAGTGGAGGATCTATCTTCTGAGGCATCTATAGACTTGTTCAGAAATGCCCTTGGCATGACTTTTAAACCCAGAGGCACCTAGATACTGTAATATTTTATTTTTTAAAAAGATTTTATTTATTTGAGAGAGAGAGAAAGCACGAGTAGGGTGAGGAGCAGAGAGACAAGCAAACTCTCCGCTGAGCAGGGAGCCCATGTGGGGCTCATACCGGGACTCCAGGATCATGACCTGAGCTGAAAGCAGACGCCTAACCAATTGAGCCACCCGGGCACCCAGTACTGTAATACTTCAAATACAAAACATTTCTCTTTCAGTCAGGGTTCGGAGAGGAAACAAATGGTACACTCCCATGAGGTGATTGGGAGAGTTTCCTGAAGAAAGTACTTAGAAAGATGTGCACAGTGTTGGGAGAATGAAACAAGGTATGGTGGCTGCAGTGGGGAGAGGACCGCTCCCACCTCTAGGCCTCAAGGCACAGAGGGAAGCAGCAATCACAGAAACCCCAGGAAGCTTCCCAGACAGGAGCATGGCCACTTCAACTAGCGCCCAAAGGGACAGAGTCAGAGAGGCAGGTGAACAGACACTTGGTTTCTATTCCTCCTAGTTCTGGATCTCCTGTGGGTGCCTTTCTGGGCCAGGCCCACGTGGAAGCCAGAGGACAAGCAGTCAACAAAGGGTCCCCTGACAGGGTGGAAAGGGGGAGAAGGTGAATCTGGAGGGACAAATGGTGAAGACCTAGCAGGGTTTTCTTCTTCTTTTTATTGTTTGCCATAGAGATGGAGCAAAAGGATGAAGAAATACTTGTGAAGCACCGTGTCCAAGGTATTTATTTAGCAAGCATGGTAAATGTCTAAAATTTCATGCTAGAGACAACTTAGCAATTTTCTAGCCTAGAACATGTAAAATGGTATTCTCAATAATCCACCGGTTCACTCCTTACGTGGAGAGTGTGAGGCAGGCACTAGGTACTGCACTGGTGGTCAAAAGACAGACAGGAGGGGCACCTGGGTGGCACAGCAGTTAAGTGTCTGCCTTCGGCTCAGGGCATGATCCCGGCGATCCGGGATCGAGCCCCACATCAGGCTCTTCCGCTATGAGCCTGCTTCTTCCTCTCCCACTCCCCCTGCTTGTTCCCTCTCTCGCTGGCTGTCTCTATCTCTGTCGAATAAATAAATAAAATCTTTAAAAAAAAAAAAAAAAGACAGACAGGATATCCGGGCCACTGCCTGCACGAAGCTCACATTTTAGAGAGGTTGTGGACAATAATAACTAGACAGAAGGCAGGCGAATTGCAGGTTATAAATACCACAGAGCAAATAAATAAGGAAAGAAGATGGAGAACAACTGAACCACTTTAGAAGACATCAGGGAAACTTCTGAGATACCCAAAGGAAAAGCAGAAGCCAATCCAGT
Source organism: Ursus americanus (assembly GCF_024610735.1). NCBI lineage: Eukaryota > Metazoa > Chordata > Mammalia > Carnivora > Ursidae > Ursus > Ursus americanus. Next base: position 33,892,345 of record NC_142151.1, on the reverse strand, counting down.
TTTTTTGAAGACAGGGTAGTTTACAAGTGTTTAAACACTGGTGATCACTAAAAGTGATTTAGTGGGTCCAAAATAGCATTTACTTTGTATATAAAGTCAGAGCACATCACCCGTACTGAGAGAGTGCTGGTTTTGTGAACACCTGCGTGCATGCTGGTACGTGTGCTGGGACTTGGATGTAAGATACATTCCTCATGTGGCTCACAGTCTAACGCCACAGAGGCTGCTGGGACCCAATCTGTCACCTTCTCCACCGTCCAAATCCGTTGTGTTGTGCCCTTTAGAACATGCAGATCAGTAGCCAACTCCCCTTTTATGGTAACTTTTTTCTGAACGTTCCTTCTCCTTCCTTATTCTCAAGGGAAGATGGCCGTCTCCTGCTGCCCCTGCATGCCAGGCAAAGGTCAAGAGTGGAAAGTGTCTGTCTTCCCTTCCCTCCACAGACCTCAGGGCTCAGCAAAGGGGTAGGTGCTTATCTCTCTTTCTCCCCAAAGCTGCTTCCCTCTGAACTGTCTTTATCCTTCTCATTTAAATACGCCAGGCCCTTTGAGGTTTATGCCAAGAGACTTCATCAATTGCTGCCACTCCTTCTAAGGGTCTGGTGCTGACCTCTGGCCCCTCCCCTTCTGTCCCGGACTTTAGAAGTTGCTCCCTATTTTCTCCACCAGTTACTCTGGGACAGTTCTTGCTGACTCAGTATCTGCTGGTATTCTCTCTCTTACCTTAGATTCTTAATTCTTTGGCCTCACTTAAGGTTTTTTTGTTTCCTCTCACCTCTTCTTATTTGCCAATACCCATGGTCTTACCTTTGACTTTTATAATCATCAAAAACTCAAATGCTGCCAGGATTTTTATATCAATCTTCAGACAAACACACAGCAAACACCTCCCAGCTATTTCCCTATCAATATTTGAGCAAATAAATCTTGCTGGAAAAACCACATCTGTACCAACTGGTCTCACCTTACATTCATGACCGCAAGTCTCAAGTGAGGACTCATCTTGGCCAGGAATCCCGCAAACTACCCTAGAATGCTTGCTCTCCTATTCTCTGAAACAATGATTTCAAACTGTCTCCCTTTCTTGGAGTTCCAAAACTTCACCCTCTTTCCTTATTCTTAGCCAATGCCCTTAAGGAGAAACAAGGATCTGGCAGGAACTCCCACACTTTTCTCTCCCCAAATCTACACTCTCCTGGCATCTATACCAGCACCCTGTGCTGACTGTCCTGCTACAATAGATGAGGGGCCCCCACACAACCCCGGATCACTCTTTCCCTCCTTCCCTCCTCATTCCCATCTCCTAGCCCTGTTTCAGGACCCCAACTCCTACTCCACACCTGCGACTATGTCCCCTCTCTCTGGCTGCAGTAGTCTCACTGTCTGTAGTGTTTCATTGTTTCATCTCCCAGGCACAGGGTCACATTGTAGGAATTTTCTTCCTCAGCGCCTCCAGCCTGTTTCTGGTCTTCTTAACAGCAGAACATTGAAAGAATTGTACCAATCTAATTCCTTCACCAAATCATTTCTTATTTTTGCCTCAACATGCCCCAATAGGGTTTCTGTCTCTACCACCATCCTGGCACTGGTACTGGCAACGTATCAAAGTCTCCCTCCTCGCCAAACCCAGTGGCCGTACCTGTGTCCTCATCTTGCTCAACTTCCCTAACTATTCAACATTGATAAATACTCCCTCCTCCTTGAAACCCTTTCTTCTGGCTTCTGAAGTGTCACATTCTAGTGTTTTCCTTCTACCATACCGTCACTATTTCTCAGGTGTTTGTTTTTTTTTTTCTGACTTTTCTCCTTCTCCTAATCTTCAGATGCCCAGAGCTTCTCCTTCCATCTATGCTTTTGTCTAGGTAGTATCTTGCAGCTCAAAATGTAACACTACCTACATGATGATGGGCACCAAATTTATATCTTCACCCCAGATTGCTCTCCTGGACTGCAGACTCAGATATCTAACTGCCCACATGACATACCCACCTGGATGTCCAATAAGCATCTCGAGTTCAGAAGAGTCAAAACAGAAGCTCTGATTTTACCACACTGAACGCCTCACTTGTTTTTCTAACAGTCATACCCGTCTGAGAAATTTGCATCTTCATCTGCTTACTTAATCCCCAAATCTAGAAACCATTCTTACTTTTTTTCTCCATCATCTATTTTCAATCTATTAGCAAGTCCTTTCTCTATCTCCAAATGTTTTATTTTTTTAAAACTTTTTTTTAAAGGATTTTATTATTATTATTTATTTGACACAGAGAGAGCGAGCACAAGCAGGGGGAGTTGCAGGCAGAGGGAAAGGCTCCCTGCAGAGCCTGACACTAGGATGGAAAGCCTCCCTGACACTGGGATGATGACACGGGGATTGATCCCAGGACCCCAGGATCATGACCTGAGGTGAAGGCAGACACTTAACCGATTGAGCCACCCAGGTATCCCAAATGTTTTATTTCTTACATCAACATTATTACCAGCCTCGTAGTAAAAGTTTGTCTTCTCTACTTTGAGCTACTTCAGGTTATCAGTGACCTGGTTTCCTCACTTCTCTCTTTTCTCACCACAATCTATTTTACAAGTGAAAGTGATTTTTCAACACTTTACAGAGAATATCATTGGCTTACTTAATAATCTTCAGTGGCTTATGATTGAATTTGAAATAAAATCCCAAATCCTTAACCTGGCAAAAAGGTCCTACTTCATCTGGTCCCTGCTTCCCTCTCTCTGTCGCCTCTTACTATTCTTGCCTTCTCTCATTAAGCTCCAATCGCTCTGACCCCTCTGTGTCTTTGACACGCTAAATGTAATGTATTCCCTTCTTCAATTTCAGATTGAAAATTTTCTCCCCATATCTCTACCAGTTTTTCTTGTCACTAAGATCTTAGCTTAGTTGCTATTTCCTTATAGAGGCCTTCTCTGAACCCCAATCCAAATTAGTCCCCAAGATATCCTTTACCACATTCCTTTGATTTATTGCACTATAGTTTAATCACTATTTGTTGTCTTGTTTATTTGTGCTGTCTCTCCTTTGCATTAAGCTGTTGGCTTCATGAAAACAGCCTGCGTTTTTATTTCTTATCCTTCTGCTCTCTGAACCTTCACAATGTCTCCCATGTTATAATCCTGTAAGGCATTTTGATGTATCAATAAATGGGTCAGGACTCCCTTTGTTCAGTCTGTTCCATTGTTCTCCTCATGGCTTTCCTTGCTTCTTTCTTCCACATAGCAGGTGCACTAGAGAAACTCCCAAGTACAGATCCAATGGTTGGAAATCTCTTGTTCTATTTCTCTCTTTCTCTTTTCAGTTAAATTCTAAACTGGTGGATGGGATGCTTGTTTGTTCAACTTGAATCAGGTAAGTACTCTGGTCTACTGAACCATAATCAGGAGTGCAATTAAGGACCTACTGCATAAATATGGCTTCTGAGGAACCGACTACTATGGATAGAACAGTCAAGAGAGGGAGATGTTGTTAAAGGGTCCACTGTGAACTGGATAGGCATTTCAAAATTATCTTTGTGACCCAAGCTAAATTCCTTCATGCCTCATGTCTTTACATCTCTGGTTTTATATGGCTGGCTTGCCTCTGTTTGACACCACTGCTTCCTCTCCAACTATGTCTTTAACAGCTCTTGTCTGTCCTTGATGACTGATTTCTAACATTCTCATTGAGTCTTATTTGTGTTAGTTGCTCCTATATCTGGGCCCCCTTTTTAAGCTGAATATACCTATATCATAAGACTAATGTCTTTGTTACAGAATTTTGTTAACATGCCTGTCTTCCCAACTAAACATATTGCTCTTTGAGGCTATAGGTCATGTCATAATTTTTGTGTATTCATGGCTGGGAAGGGCGCAAGGCCCTAGTTAGTACAATTTCTTCACGTGTGGCAGAGCAAGTAGGCAGGCAGAAAATTAAATTCCAAGTAAGTCTGGTAGCAGTGAATCGAACAGTAGAACCAAGGAGGAAATATAAAAGAGGGTGAGGAAAAGGAAGTTTTTGAGCTATGCATGAAAAGATTTGGGGAGCATGACACTGGAACAGAGATTTTGTGAGCCAAAGAGAGAAAGAATAAGCTGGATTTATTGAGAAAAGAAAGAGGCATACTGGGGACACAGAAGTCTTTTGCTGCCTAGTAATTCTCTTTCAACATCTCCCCAAAACATCTGAGGAAAAAAATCTAAGAAATGTGATCAATTTATAAAACTACATGAAATCAGTAATATAAATTGAGAATTATAAGTCATTGTTTTATGTGTTCTTTTCAGTGGAAATAGTTCTAAATTATCAAGTTATATATGCAACGATGCTCTCACAGTTGCTGAAAGTGAGTTTTTGTTACTGACGAGGGACAAACTTCCATTTGAAAGTTAATGAAAGGTATATTAGAATAAAAAGAAATAAAGATATGCTAACTAAAATAATTGAACAAATAAAAAATAAAAAAAAATACAAAGAAAAAGGAAAACGAGTGTGATCTGCATGCATACCAGCCCCACATGGTCCAGTCTTTTAATGGCTTTGGCATTGTGTTTAAGGGAACCCCAGTCAGACTGTGTAGATTTGAATCCGGCTGTGACACTTCCTACATGTGAACTGGGATAATTTGCTCAACCTCCCTAAGCCTCTCATTTGTAAATGTAGGCTTTTGAGAGGATTAATCGAGAAAAATTCATCTAAACGTTGTATTAGTCAAATCTTTTGGGTTGCAAGAAATTCAACAAAAATTAGCCCAATTAAAAAAAAAAAAAAGAAAGAAAAGAAAACACCTGGCTCATGTAACTGCGAAGCCCAAGCAGAGTTAGAAACAGGGACTCAAACGATATTACATAGGTTTTTCTATGGGCTTAAATCTCAGGCAACCTTTTTCTTTGTACACAGAGAGAGTGATGCTGGTAACCTCCACCTTGTACTCTTATATCTTATAACCCAAAGGGAGCCGAGATCCTCTCGTGTAGTTTCCAGAAAGACTGATGACCTCAGCCTAGGTCACATGCCTGTCCCTATACTGATCACTATATCCTGAGGAGCAGCGAACGGCAGGTGAAGGGTGGTCTTACATACATCTCTAGGAATGGGTGGAGCATCATAACTGACAGTCCCATCAGAAACACATGGAGACAGAAAAGATGGTTCCCTGAAGAAAGGAATAAGGCTAGACAAAAGCACAGCATTCGCCACTGAACAAATTGCCTTATCCATGAGAAAAGGGCTTGTAAAGAAGGATGTAGCAGACAGAAAATGTTACCATTTTTCTCTTCCCCTCTCCCGTCTGCCCTTTCCTTTCTTCCCTCTATCTACTCTCCAAATTTTCTCTTGATTTGAGTCAAACAGCATTTTACTTAGAAATCATTTTAATTCTGGGTCCCTCTGGGGCTGAAACTTTACAGCGATTCTCATTACGAAGTTATGCGGTGTGATAACTTTCTATGGTACATTATCATCTTTGTATCGGGCAAACAGAAATTAAGTTGTAGCAACTAGAGGAGTCAAATTTAATAAATAGAACTCCTTCTCACAGGAGTCATGATGTCAACATTTACAAATATTCCTGCTCCAACGCTGTAGGTAGGTGGCAAAACATTGGAATAATTTGTTTCATCTAAAATATTTGGAGATTATTTGGTCTAAAAGACAAAAATAAGCAAAGTCGAAGCGGGAACCTGTTCTCTCCGTACTGGTCTAACAGCATGCTATCTGAATTAAGCTAGGCACCTTCAGTGTGGACCCCAACTGGTAGAGTACTAATTGGGAACTTTTTAAACCAAGCAGTAAACTTTCCGTTGCACACCCTTCAACCTGCAAATTTAAAATCTTTGTAATATGAGCATATATGATAATATTAAACCATTTTGCTCACAGTGTTCCTTTCAAGACAGATTCCCATCATGTTTTATAAACACTAGCTCATTAACTTTCACAAAAGCCCTTTGAGGTATGCTTTCACATTTTTTTCTTGTTGCTCCAACTTCAAGGAAGACTACATTTTCCCCCAGATTTGAAAAACATTGTTTTCAGGTTTTTTGTAGGGATTTTCTGAATGAAATATCCCTAAAATAGACCTTTTAATACAATAAGATGTTAGATGTAGAATTATTTCCTCTGTTAAATGTAGGCATGCTTTGGGTATTTTGAAAAATCAACAAGGAGTTTCTTCTGATATTTAAAGAGAAAATACTGGCAGCTAATAAGACGAAGGAATTCCAATCTTAGATTTATGTGTGTAGCTGGACAGAACTGGAGTTGGTGGAGGTACAAATGTGTTGTATGTGACCAGGTGTTTTCTTTCTCCGAACCTCCTCCTTAAAAAAGACAGATACTGGCAACCACAAGAAAGAGCCTCAAAACTGAAGCTACGCCAGTGAGAAATGACATATATATTTTATTTTTATTTGAAAATTCTTCCCCATTGTACTGGTTCAGCTGGGGAACCAGAAAAAGAACAGGATCGCCTCACTTTCTTAGATGGGCAATCTTCACAAAACATTGTTGGTTGGGGTTTGTGCAAATAAAACCTCCCCGGGACAAGGTTATGAGATGCAATATTTTAATAGGGGAATATTGCCACAAAATTACAAAAATGTAGCACAAAGATACTTGTCCAGCAGCCCCTGGCCGAGAGCTTATGCTAAGGATATAATAGGAAAACATGTTTGTGACCCCACGGGCTTTAGCGTGAATGTCAGAGCACAAGCAGTTGGGAATGGCCGGCTTGCTCAGGGTGGAATGCTGCCCTTCCTGAAATCCCCTCAGATAACAAGCGGCCAGGAAGGCCTGGTCTGCTAAGGGGGGAACGCCGCCCCAACTGAAACCTCGTTGCTCTTGACAATAGCTGGCGGGGTCCGTAGAAACATATTTAAGAATAGGCCTCACTTGCTTAACGTTACATCATCTACTCCCGTGACCTTCCCTGTGATGTACTACCATTCACTAGGATCACGAGACTCCCCTTGATTGTATTTGATTGTTTATCGCCAATAAATATGCGAGGTTGCAGTTGTTTGGGGCGATTGCATGCTTGCGGTCGTCCCCTGCACCCACGCTTTCTTTCGCAGCTAACCTGTCTGTGCCTCGTCCTTCCGAATTGTGCCGCAGCTCCGCGGGCAGTGTCGCGGTATACTTGAAAAATTCTGACATTTTAAAAGCACTGGATATAAAAAAATCAAAGCACATTATATAGACAATGAAAAAGAAACAATCTGATTAGAAATGCACGTGACTGGAGCTATGTGCTGGATAAATCTGACTAGCAGGTCTTTAACTCAGAGCTAGTCAAGGCACCTGAAGCTGTCTTTCTCTGCAAAGTGGGTAGCTGCCATGATCCAAGGATCTACTCTAGCTCCAACAGGGACTGGAAAGTACTAGCGGGCAAATGACTTAGTCTATCCTCTGCTTCCTCATTTGTAAAATGGAAACCTGAACTGTCTCAACTGCCTCACATACTTATTGTACAATTAAATAGTTATACATATTAATGCCCTTCACAAAACAGAAATCCACTCAAATTTAAGTAATCATTATTACTAAAGATGAGTGAAATGGATAGTTACTCGGAGGATCACGTGCTAGTCTTAGAGTGTCTAAGAAATCCACCATTGCGAGTCATCATTTGGAAGTTCATCATACGGAGTATCAGCCACATTCTGTCATTATTGCTTTATCTCTTCACTCCTAAATTTATCCTCAGTACTTTCTAACCTTCTCTACCCTGTACTCTACTGCCCATTCCTTCACTTTTTATCCAGTTACCTATTAAATATTCCTCCATCCTGAGCTCTTTCTGTGTGCCAGGTAGTCTATCCTTTTGTATATTTTGCATCCATATAAAGTTTTAGGTATGATGCAAACTGTGTGTCATATTCTCTGCAAACTGTTTGTCATATTCTCACATTCAAATTTCCATTCTTTCTTCTAATTTTCCTTAATGCTTTTGTGCTCAAGCTATTCTCAACTGAGGCTATCATTTTTCCTTTTCACGTGCTTTCTCTTCATTTCTTTTTCTACTTTAATTCCTTATGTCCCTTCCTTGTAATCCACTAGATAGATCAAAAAATATTTACTGAGCAACCTACTAAAAAGCTAGGTGTTAACTGCTGGGATGAGAATCCTTGGAGAGCTTGCCCTTTACTGCCTTTAGAGAGCTTACTGGGGATGAGTAAGACAATTCTGATCTATAGCAAAACATAATCCGGCTTTGATAGAGGTATGCTTTAGATGTAATAGAAACACAGTGCTCTCCACTCAATCAGACAGACAGATGAAGAGAAGAGTCCTGAAGACAGATGCATAAGCTAAGTTTAAAGGATGATTAGCATTTGGAGAAACAAATATGATGGCAAAGGCATCCTAGGGAATAGCAAGTAAAGACAAAGAAGGGTATAATTCCTCTGAAAGATATATGAGTAGATTGATTAATATAGCTGGGGGAAAAAATAGGCCCTGTTTAGGGGAAAAATGGGATATGAGTTTCTGGGTGCAAAAACAGCTGGTTTCTTGTGTCCTCACCTACTCTTTCTCTGGACACGTGCAGCCAGAGAGAGAAAGAGCTCTGGTGTCTCTTCCCCTTGCAAGAATACCAATCCAACCAGATTAGGGCTCCATCCTTATGTTCCAATTTCACCTCAATTACTCCTTTAAAGACCTTTTTTCCAGATATAGTCACATTGGGGTTTAGGGCTTCAATATGTAAATTTGGGGTACACAATTCAGTCATTAACATGCAGGGTGAAATTAATAGCTCCAAATAAATTAAAATGATGTCGTTATAATAATTTCCCTATTCATTGTAAGTGTGGCTGTCCTCCGCTCTGCCACATTCAAAAGGGAAGGAAATTCCAAAGGCAAAGCTTTATATAGGAAAATCTTTTGGATCACACTGGGGTCCCAGTATCAACTGGAGGCCCTTGGCTGACTGTTGGAAGACTGATAGCCATACACAAGGGTTGGGGGGAGGGGGAAGCTGGTAGAACCTCCCTTGCCATATCTCTACTTCATGAGTTCTTTCCTATCTCAGTAACTTTTTTGACCATCACTAAGGGAGATATTTCCCTGATCATGACACTCACAAGAGTAGCGATCTTATTTTGCCTATTCTGATGAGGGCTAAGCATGACAATCACCATACTATAAACCATACCAAAACATTTAGGCTCTCCAATTGAGGCAAACGAGGCCTCTACCTCAAACGTTGTCACATGCTGGAAGCTCAAGCTCACTCCTCTGGTACTTGCATAATTCACAAAGCACTTTCACAGACATTATCATTTGAGGCTCATATTATTTCTGTGAGATACATAGAAAAAATATCCCAATTTTTACAAAGAAGAAAGAACCTTCCTAATTAGTACTAGGAGGCAGAACTGAAGCCCATTTCTTCTAATTACAGCCCCAGTACTTCTTAGAACTCACTTACGAATATTCTACTGATGCCTTTTCATTCAGAAGCTTGTTGCTTTTTAAATTTCTTTTAACTTTCTACCGAACTCTAAAGGAAGAAATATGATCAAAGGAAAAACAAATGCCATAGAGTTTTTAAAATTATAATTATTTTAAAAATAATTGTTACTTTTCTAGAAGAAAAGGGGGTTACCAAAATTGAGATCCAGAATTCAGTCAGTCTTCAAGGAGGCTTAATATTCCCTTATATACTTTATAGTAACTTGATAAAAATTCAAGCTTATGGAAATTCTGTTTAAAATACTCCTATGTTTACCCTATATCTACATCTAGAATATAATTCATTCTTATTAGAATGTTAAGCAAAATGTGACTTTGTCTACCTCTCAAGCTTTGCCACTTTTGTGCTCTTTGATGTTCTTCTTCAAAGCCAACACGCTTTTTTTTATATCCCAATACCTATTCATCCTTCAGGAATCAATTCTAACATCACCATCATTTGAGAATTTTATCCTTGGGTACTTCAAAAGGATTGAATTGTGTTTTCCTCCCTACCCATTTAACTTTTTTTCCCCCTCTCTCACTATGTGGAAAGACCCAAGAGGCTAGACATTTTGTTCTATGCATTTTTACTTCTAACACCTTACTTTAGATATTTAATGATGTTTGTTAAACCCAGGAATGAAGGAACTTAACACAGTGACGAAGGTTGGGTGTGTGGAGGTAACATATTGTCTAGCTCTAAAACAACACACAGGTTTTAGAACCAGATCTAGATTTGAATCCCACTTTTGACCCTGATTAGCTAATATTAACCATGGAAAAATGACCTTAACTCCAACACCTGTGTCTTAGGGATAAGTTAGAGTGCCTAAAATGCTGGGCCCTGTGCTGAGCACATTAAGGATCCAACATATGTAGGCACTGTTTTAATTTTAATAACATTGTATTTATTGAGAGAATAGCTAACAGAGTACGGTTGGTATACAGCAACTCTAAGCAAGGAGGATGGGCCAAAGACATTCCTTAAGAACACAGAGAAGGAAGTTTCACATGGTGCACCATTCTAACAACCCTTTGGGAAACTGCTATCCCAGCAGGCAACCCAGGCTTTATGATGGATGAGGTGGCAGCAGAAAGACCTGAAGTGAAACCAAGCAGCAAATGAAACTGGATTTGTTTTTAAAAAATGCTATTAATCAGCTCTAATCCAAATCTAAGGGAGATCTGTATGGGATAGCATTGTAGCTACTGGTCACCTAATGAGCTTTGTAGTTACAACTGCCCACAAAGCTCTTGATTACAGCTAGTTAAATTCTTTTAAACACAAAGTATACAAAATATTTATTAAGTTCTCCCCACTCATTCTTTATCATCACCCCCTTATCCACAAAAACCAGTCATTAAGCCTCTATCGGGGGGTGGGTGTGTGTGCTCTGCAGAGGATTGTGCCCTTTATTAAAGAATAAGAGTTTTTGGAAAGAAAATTAAACACCTCTGAAAGGATATGTAGACATTCCATTGTGTTTGTCTTTTCTCACTTCTGTTTCACAGAATTACAATTGTTGCTATCAGTGTTAAATAATGTCTTTCATAGTGTTTAAATCTTAGCAATATAAATACAGCAAAGCTGCCATACAATTTGTAGTAATTTATCTTATGATTGTAGCTAGACTAGTTTTCAACAAACCTCGGCATTTTACTTTTTAAAAGTATTTGCTAACAAATTAATATTATAAATCAAGTATCAGGTTGGAAATTGGACATATTTAAGAGAAGACTGTTCACTAAAGGAAATTGAAAATATTCCCTTCTATACGGTGTATGGTCAGGGCCAATAAACCCCATCACCATCTTCTCAATATCAGTCTTTGATGGCTCTGTTCTACTTGATATACTATTAGACAAACACATCAAGTTAATACTCAATCTTGGGAAAACAAAACTCACAATTGTACACCCGAAACACATGAAACAATTTTTGTACATTTAGAGATTATGAGAAAAAAACTAAAGTGAATTTTATTTTTATTTAGTTATTTTTACTGCAGTATAGTTGACACACAAATTTACATTAGTTTCAGGTGTGCAACATAGTGATTCTACAACTCTACACATTGTCCTATGCTCGCTAGAAATAATTTTAAATTATTTGCAGCAGTGATATATTTTAGAGGGCAAATGGTGTGGGAAGAAAAAGAGAGAAAAGAAAAGAAAGAAAAAAATTCAATTTCTTGACCTGCTTTAAATAAACTTCCACCCTATTGAAACTACAAAATGGATGTTTAGTGACGATGAGAGGCAGCCTCTAAGCTCTTCCCGCCCTCCTTGTCAGGGAAAGGGTTCCTAACTGCACTCTCACATGTAATTATTTTCCAAGGGGGCAGAATCCCTGATCTGAGGGAACTCTGTCATTCAGTAGTTGATGCTGGGGAGCAGGCTGTCTGGGAGCCCTTAGTTCCTTGCTCTGGAACCCTAAGGCCCTGGAAGTCACTTTGCCCCAAGACCTCCCCTCTCCTTGTCCAGGGAAGCGGCTGCGGGACTGTTTCTTGTGGTGTGTGTGTGTGTGCGCACGTGCGCGTGTGTGCATCTGTGTATGCGTGCAGCTGGGTGGGGGGGACTGATCTCCTGTCCTAACTCTGGTGCGCAAAAACGAGAACAGCTTGCAGCTCCAGCATATTCCCCGCAGGACCCCTTACACAGCCACGCCACATGATACTGGGGCAGGGGGACAGGTGGGATGGGAGGAAAGAGACGGATGTTCAGTACAATCAACCCAGGTTACCGTGTCTGCCTGACTGCTGGTCACATTTTAAAGGTAAGTGAGAAGACAGCGATGGGTTTTGAGATAAGGCTTTCATAATTGGAATAAATTAGAAATCACTGAGTGTTTCTTTAAAAAGGCAAACGACAGTAATAAATCAAGCTTAGAGTGAGAGAAGGGGGAACAAAGAGAACATTCTGATTTGAAGCTCATCTGAAGCTTCTAAAACTGCCAGTTTAAATGCTACATTGCTTTTTAAAATCTCATTTAAGGAGAAGTTACTATATAAGAACTTCACAACATTTCTTTTGAAATGAAGGTCTTGCACTGAGTCCTCCCCGTGTTTTGGAGGGCTGGTCTGTGGGGTGGGTGGAGGGGAGGTGCAGCTGGGGAAGCTGGACTCCACAGGACTCCATCTTACTTCAGAGTAACTGCACTTAAGTATTTTCTATATCGAACTTCCCAGTAAATTTCTGAAGAAAGGACTGTCTGAACAAAAAAAAAAAGCTGTGTACAAAACTGCTATAGGTGTCAAATGACTTAGATTCGATTAAAAGGTAGATACTACTACACATTTTAAAAACCTACAAAGCTGAAAAGAAAGGACTAAGATAAAATTCATAAAATTAGCAATCCAGGGGCCTTATTAACACTATACAAGGATCTGTATTTGTGGTACTCAGAGAGCATACCACATCATGGTCAAGCGTTTTTCAAGTAAGCAATTCAGAGCTATCTTTGTAGGAGAACATTCCGTATTTGAAGATTTTAGGGGAAAATGGGATTACAAAGTATTATTCCTTTTATATATCCAAGTGTATTTTTCTACACTCTATCTTTTCCCACAGTGGTGTGCTTAAAGAGAGAAGTGCACTATTTACAACCTAAAATGTTCACATCTAAACCATACTCAAATTCCAATTATTATTTTTAATAAGAATGTTATTAAAAGTATAAAGAAAATGAAGAAGAAGAGGAGAAGAAATGCAGCTTGGAGAAAAGAACTGTCCACTAAAAAAAAAAAAAAAAATCATCTGTGGCATCTGAAGCAGTTCTGTTGCAAGTCCTATTTTCCCACCTAATGTGTTGTAGGACTTCTCTGAAACTCAGTTTCTTCATCTGTGAACTGAGGTTAATGATAACTTTTAACATGAATGCCAGGTACTCTTCTAAACACATAGTGTTAATTAATTCAACTCTCACACAACGCCATGAGCTGGTTGTTATTATTATCTCCAGTATTACTAGAGACCCTGGCAATTAAGTACCTCATCCAAAGTCACACAGCTAATGAATGGGAAAGCTGGCGTCCGAGCCAAACAGCCTGACTCCAAGACCACACGCTTGACCGCTAGCTTCTCTTGTCTCTCTGGGATGCTGAGCCCAGACGTTAGGACGACAGAGTCTTGGCTCTTTCCCTGAGGTTAATCGCTTATCTAATCATTCATTCTACAGATATTTATTTGCGTCTATTATGCATCAGCTACTCTCCTAAGCTATGAAGATAGAACTGGGAAGAAAAAAAAAAAAAGCAACCACAATGGTTACTTTCATGATGGTTCTGCTATAGCAGGGGGGACAAAATAATCAAACAAAATCTCTATAATAGGATTGGTGATAATAAGTGTCAAGAAGAAAAATAACTTAGGAAAAGAGGACTGGGATGATAGGAGCAGTTCCTATTTGGACAGGTTTATGTAGATAAGGCCTTGATCTAGAAGGCTTACTTGACATAGTGATGTTTGAACAGAGAAAGAACTAAAATGAGTACATTTTCTGGAGCAGTTATGCGGATTAGATGAGACAAATAGGCAAAATATCTAAGACAGTGCCAGTCACATAATAGGGACTGGCTAAATCATACTTTCTTCTCCCCCTAGAGTAAAAAGAGGTTGAGAGAAGGAAACTGGAGCTCAGTAGGGAAGACATAGTGTTGAGGAGGACTTGTGAATTCAGACTTTTTTTTAACAACAACAACAACAAAAACAAGGTAAACATGATCACAAGTTCCCAAACTTTCTTGAGCATGCAAATTTATAAGAACAAAGGTATTGCAAATTTATAAAAACAAAAGGTATTGAGACAAGAAGTATCAACCCTGTGTAGCACCTGTGAGAGAGAGAAGAAAGACACAGAGAAACAGTGTAAAAGGAAAGAAGAGTTGATAGGGACATTCGAAGGTTTCAGCAGAAAGTACTGAGAGACTGGAATATTTCAGAGCATGAAGCATCTAATGTGCTAATAAATAATGTTTCTGGCAGGTCCAAATTCAGAACTTCTGTGCAAAGATGGGAAGATGAGTATTTGACTCCTCTGGATTTCATCCAGCTCAATTAATGCCATATATATCATATGGCTCACCCAGATCCATAAATCACAGGTACAACTACCATTATTGTTTTTCATGGTGCCATGCCTATCACAATGCCATGCAGAGACACTGATTCCTTTGGGAAAGTTATGTGAACACTAAATTTTGTAATGACTACCTGGAGAATAAACATGGAAATAGAATAGCTCTAAGCTTCTTTTGATAATATATAACTTAATATATAACTATATCATATCAAAGCATCTAACTCGCCTTGAGTCCACATAGTACATTCAGGGGGACTTCATTTCACGGTTTTGGTATTCAATTAAAGTGAAATTTATATAAAGGTTCACCTGAAATTTAATACAGAGTCCAGGTGCAGGGATTGTAAAGTGGTCTTCATTTTGGAGTTCTTGGCATGGAAGGGTGGAGGGGATCAAGTTAGTGTTCCCTTATGTTACACCACTGCTGTTAGTTACACTTTGCAGCCACTTACTGATATTCACACCCATTCCACTTAATCTGTAAATATGTAGTCAACAGATACAATGCAGGGAGGTTTGAGTAATGGAAGTTGATGGATATAAATGTGCTTTTGTTCCTCAAATGGTAACAAAAGTTCTTTGTAGGAGGCAATAACTAGGAAACTAATCCTGTAGACTGCTTGCTGGCTGTTCAATTTACTTTAGATCTTGATGAAGCTTCTGGCTTCCCCTATGGAGCTTCTTGCCAGGAAATGGGGTGCTGCAGGGAGACTGCACCCTCTGAGGTCCTCCTCTTCCCTCACCCTTGCCATCTTGTCCTTTCCTTCAGACAGTACTTTCAGCCTCACTTTTGCAAACTTTCACACATCATGTGCTCCAGCCCAAGCTGATGCACTACTCCAGACTGCTGCTAAGATTATTTTATCCAGGAAGTGAATGGATGGCACATGGCATGTGACATTTCAGCTCCATACTAAATCTTTTTAGTCTGACTTCATGCCATGGCCCTTTAAAATAGATCCAATTAGGGTGATAGCACTGGAAACTGTCAGGAGCAGTGAGATACTCCTTTCAGTGCTGAAGCCCCTATTCTTCATCTCCTCTCTAGATTTCTCCATAGAAACCAGGCCTACATTTGTTTTTGAAAACGGTGATAAATACCACGTCACAAATAGTATTCTGCATAATTACAGGATGGAGTCAGTTCCTTGAAGCATGGTATCATTTTACTTAATAGGTTAGTAGCAAAATAAAATACAAATAATAAATGTAGTCCCTCAAATCAAGCTCTTTAGAATGGATAATTCCTCTGAGAATGGATCCAGCCATATCTACTTCCAAAAGACTGGATTACATGAAACTTTAAAGCAACAGTCTTTCTCATTAACAGAAAAAGTACAGTAGATGTAGCTGCTTTATTCTTAAAGACATTATTTGGCTTTACATGAATTTCATATCTCAATAACCAAGTAACACAAAAAATATAGTGGCTTAGTCCACCGTGCATGATAAGAGTGATAATATTGTAACCATAGAAACAACTTTTGATCAAAAATATTGTTGAGATGCAGACCTTTCCAGGAGCGTTGCATTCTGTGTTCACACCCTTTCTAGGTGTGGTATGATTTTTTTTCAGTCCTGAAAATCTAAATACTAAATATAAATAATGCATACTGTGCATATACCACACAGTTTACACTGAAACAGATGGATAGTTTGAGTTTCAGGAAGCCACACTTCTGATTTTAGAGCTGTGGATCACTAAAACACTTAATCTGTGGATCACTAATATATTTAAATCATATCTTAACCCTCAAAGGAAACTTTTTTTTTTTCCAAAGGAAACTTCTTGAACATCCTATCATAAAACTCAAAAGGAACAATTTATTATTCTAAAGAATTCTTTCCTTTACAGTGGTGGCTACAAATTGGATTCAAGTGAAATTTATCTCTGCTGATATTCATTGTAATTTTGGAGGTACAATCCGAAATCTCATAGGTTTTTATCAAGGGAGATACTGGGCAAGTCTATGAATTTGAATGTTCAATAGAAGTGGCTTTGTTGTATTTTCAGACCTTGAACCACTTTCTAGATTCCCTCCCATTCAATTAATGTATCAGTCAGGTTGCATTTTGAGGCATCTACTATGCAAAACTTCCTGTGCCCAATTATAATCTAATCGGGCCATCTTGAAATATAAAATATTCGTGACAAAATATAGTCAAGTGTTAAGTGGCATGATACAATTGGAAAGGGCTAAATGGATTCACAGGAGTAAACAGGCTGCAAAAGTTGGCGGAGACTTCAAGACGTCCTGTCCTTGATGAGTGGGCAAAGAATAATGAGGGAGGAAGAGAAAAAGAAATTTCAGGAGAAGGAGACCGAGCTCAGGGGGAGGTAGTACTGGTAAGCATGTTCTCCAAAAACGGAAGAGATGTCCTGACCAGAATTTAAGGGGAAGTAAATGTAGATTATTTGAGCAGGAGTAGGTAATAAAAGACATTGAAATTCTCAGCTTCTTACAGTGAACTTTTGTAGAATTTTCGGCAGGTACATGGAAACTGAGAGATTTGGACATGATGGAACAGAATGGAGAGAAAGTGAGGCCATGGGACCTTAAATCATGTAGAAGATTGTTTCCCCTAATTTTCAGATAGTAACTACAGCAAGGTATTAGCTGCCTGTGGATAAATAAGTTGAGAAGCCATCAAAGGAAGAGATGGCTATTCTGAACTAATAGTTACAGACTAGTGGAAGCATTGAAAAGATCTGTAAAGGGGCACCTGGGTGGCTCAGTCAGTTGAGTGTCTGCCTTTGGCTCAGGTCATGATCACGGGGTCCTGGCATCGAGCCTTGAGTGGGCTCCCTGCTCAGCTGGGATTCTTTTTTTTTTTGCTTTTTTTTTTTTTTTTTTTTTTAATGATTTTTTATTATATTATGTTAGTCACCATACAGTACATCCCCGGTTTCCGATGTAAGGCTCGATGATTCATTAGTTGTGTATAACACCCAGTGCACCATGCAATACGTGCCCTCCTTACTACCCATCACCGGTCTATCCCATTCCCCCACCCCCCTCCCTTCTGAAGTCCTCAGTTTGTTTCTCATAGTCCATAGTCTCTCATGTTTCATTCCCCTTTCTGATTACCCCCCCTTTCTTTATCCCTTTCTTCCCCTACCGATCTTCCTAGTTCTTATGTTCCATAGATGAGAGAAATCATATGATAGTTGTCTTTCTCTGCTTGACTTATTTCACTTAGCATTATCTCCTCCAGTGCTGTCCATGTTGTAGCAAATGTTGAGAACTCGTTCTTTCTGATAGCTGAGTAATATTCCATCGTATATATGGACCACAACTTCTTAATCCAGTCATCTGTTGAAGGGCATCTCGGCTCCTTCCACAATTTAGCTATTGTGGACATTTCAGCTGGGATTCTGCCTCTCCCTCTCCCTCTGCTGCTTCCCCTGCGTGTGCTATCTTGCTCTATCTCTCTCTGTATCCAAAAAAAATAAAAAAAAAATCTGTAAAGCAAATTGGACCAGCCAGAGAAATGTACCACTCGTCTCCTGCTGTGGCTGGCTACTTGCTACTGCTACACTGAGGCTCCACAACTTGACTGAGCATCATTCTGCCTGGAACGCACTGCCTCTTCCTTGCTAACTCTAACCACAGGAGCACCTGATCTTGACAGAGTGTTTCATACTTCCGACTTTGTGAAATGGCTCACTTTGTTGTAAAGACGGGGCCAGAATTAAATTTAAAAAAAAACAAAAATTAAAAAAAAAATACAGATGGGACCAGAAGAAAATGATTTTTCCATTACATAATCTGAAATAAGATATATGTCATTTAATACCAATTCTAGCCTTTGAGGTCTCACACTGCTACAAAAAGTAGCCTTTGATGAACCAAAAGAAACTATAAAATATGGAGCTCAACCATGAAATGATTCCTAGGACTTGCTGTTGGATGTTGGTAGCTGTTCCTAGCTCGACATGACAACCTGTCAAATTAGGGATGAAGCTCGGTTGAATCTTCATCCTTTTGTTCAGTCTTTCCTGAAGCAGATTTATGATCTCTACACCTTACATCTTCCCACTGTGTACTGATAGAAAATTCACCTATTTCCTCTTTGGCTCCATGTTTAGAGACAAGCACAGTTGAATGGCCTCTCAGAGGGTCTAAAATTTGGCTTGAATCTGTGTTGCTTGCACACAGATTCTGTTTTCTAGGCAGAATGCCCAGTTTCATTTATGTTTTTGTTTATTATTTGTTCAGCATTCCACATGCTCTTCAGCCGGTTGCTTTGTGAATATGATCACATTTGGCTTGCTGTTCTGTAAAAGGCACCATGTCATTTTAAGACAGGGAATGGATCTGTATCTGCAATGGCATAAAATCTGTAAGTCTGAGCCTTTCATGCCGTGCCATTCATTCGCTTACAAGAACATTTCCTGATGGCTGTGGGGTTACCCTGCGGAAAGGGGCCTTCTAAGGTTCACACATGCTATCTTAGCAACAACTTGGAATAACAGAAACATGGGAAAACTAAGAAAAAATGATTGTATGGACAGGCAGAACAATAAGCCAGTTATTAACCAAGTGATTTTTCAATAATTTGTTGGTAGTTGAATTTGGGTCACGTTTACATTCTGCTAACATCTTTCAAGTAATAATGGGTCTAAAGTAGTTTGTGTGTGTGTGTGTGTGTGAGAGAGAGAGAGAGAGAGAGAGAGAGAGAGAGAAAGAGAGAGGGGGGATTCTTTCCACGGTGTATGTACTTTACCTAAATAAAAATATGAATTCGGTCCTCACTGAACAGGGAAAATATCATGGAACAGTCCCGCTTAGACAAAAGCGCCCTCTCCACCATCATGAACCACCAGGAGATGCGTTTCTCTGATGATTTGTTTCAATTCCATCTCACCACAATTTTATTTTATTTATGACATTATGAGAGATACTCTTATAGATGCCAAGATGAGTAGAAGTTCAATCGGGGCACAAGGAGACGGGGAGTGACAGTCACGGTGAGCTAGCTCTAAAGCTAAACGAACTGTCATTAAAGTTACACGCACTGGAAAATGGGAGTCTCATGCTCCCGCGGAGGAGTGGAGAATGGAGAGAGCAGAGACTGATGAAAGCACTAAGGTCGGGGGCAGGCAAGGGAGCATATTGTATGCATTTAAAGAAATTTAGAAAGTATTCTGGTCAGTTCTATGTGATGCTGTTATAGAATGAATGTGATCCCCCCTCCCAGATTCGTATGTTGAAGTGTGGCCCCTCTTGTGATGGTATTAGGAGGTGGGGCATTTGTAAAGTAATTAGGATTAGCGAGGCAGGGTAGCCCTCCCGAGTGGGATTAATGTCCTGTGGGGCTCAGGAGAGAGACTGCTGCTCTCTCTGCTCTGGCCATGTGGGGATAGAGTGAGAAGTCGGCAGTCTGCCACCCCGAAGAGGGCTCTCACCAGAACAGGAGTGCGCTGGCACCCTGAGCTGGGCCTCCCAGCCTTCAGAACTGTGAGAAATGCATTTCTGTTGTTTGTAAGGCACCCAGTCTGTGGTGTTTGGGATAGCAGCCTGAGCTCAGGCGTTGGAGCCAAGAAGTGGGGGTGGCGTTGTAACAAACACCTTAATCTATGGGGCAGCTTTGGAACCGGGTAACGGGCAGAGGCTAGAAGAGTTTTCAGGGGTATGCTAGAAAGGGCCGCCACTGCCATGAACAAAGCTGTAAGGGAGAATGAGAAAGAAAAGAGGAGAGCTGCAGAGAAAGCCCCCCTCTTCTAGAGAATCTCTAAGTAATCCAAACAGAATATTGGCAGCAATATGGACAGTGAAGGCAGTGCTCAGGAGATCTCAGACAGACATGAGGAACACGTTACTGGAAACTGGAGGAATGGAGATTCTGGTTCTAAGGTGGTGAAGAACTTGGCTGAACCGTGTTCATGTGCCAGTGTTCTGTGGAAGGTAGCACTTGCGAGCAATGAAATTGGATATTTAGATGAAATTTCTAGAAGTGTTGCAGGTGCAGTTTGTCTTCTGACTACTTATAGTAGAATGTAAGAAGAGGGAAAGGGCTTACAGATGGGATTGTTAAGCAAGGAGAAAGCAGAACTAAAAGGTTTAGCCTACCCCTATTGCCAAAAATGAGAAAGTATATTCAGAAAAGAACACTAAAAGGTGTGGCCAAGCATCTATTTGATAAGGAGATCAGTATGCTCGGGGGACAATGGACTTAATCAGCCACTCCAGCAGGAAACTGCTCGTTTGAACTACAGAGGGAGACAGGAGTGTATAAAGGAAGGCTGTTGGATTTCTTGGACTGCACAGGACAAGTTCATAGAAGTGTTCCCCTCTGAACTTGCTCTATTGTTCAAGACAATGGAAGAATGACCCTAAATGCAATTCAGAGACCAGCAGGGCTCCTTCCTTGCTTTCAAAATAGGGAAACTATTGCCTCACTGCCAGTAAGCCTTGGGGGCAGGGCCACCTGACAGAGCCTTGGGGGTGCAGAGCTGCCAGGAAGGGACAGCTACCCCAGTGGGCCTGGAAAGCACAGCATCGAGCCCAAGGGGATGATTTCTAATCGGTCTAATTAGATCTAATGTAGTTTGTCCTGCTAGGCTTGGGGCTTGCTTGAGACCTATCGCCCCTTCTTGCTTTCCTGTTTCTCCTCTTTGGAACGAGAATATCTATCCTATGCCTATCCCACCATTGTATTTTGGAAGAACATAACTTGCTTAGTTTTACAGGTTCACAGATGAAAAGGAATTTTGCCTAAAGATGAATGTACCTCAAGTCTCATCCTTGTCTGATTTAAATGAGATTTTGAACTTCAGACTTTAGAGTTGATGCTGGAATGACTCAAAACTTTTGGGTGTTGTTAGGATGGAATGAATGTATTTGCATGTGAGAAGGACATGAATTTGGGGGCAAGAGGTAGAATGTTATGGACTAAATGTCTGTCTCTCCAAAATTCAAATGTTGAAACCTTACCCTCCACTGTGTGGTATTAGAGGGTGGGGCCTTTGGGAAGTAGGAAATTAGGATTAGATGAGAAAGACAGAACCTTCCTGAGAGGGGTTAGTGCACTGTTAGGGTCTTGAGAGTGCGCATCTTCTCTCTGCTCTATGTGAGGACAACGAGGAGTCGGCAGTCTGCAGCCCTGAAGAGGGCTCTCACCAGAACGTGAGCATAATGGCATCCTGATCTTGGACTTCCAGCCTCCAGAAATAAATTTCAATTGTTTATAACCCTCCCAATCTATAGTACTTTATTATGGGAGCCTGAACTAAGATGGGGGTAACCATGCTAAATTTCTTATTTAGACCCAGACCATGGTGTTTTGGTTTCTGGACCCTCTTCTCATCCCCATACCCCAGCAACTCTGAAATCGTGAGTGGAAGTAGTAGGCAACCCCCTGAGTCCTGCCTTTATCAGCAGTCTCATGGTTTGTAAGGGGGGGGGGGGTGTGCTCTAATGCTTAGCCATTTCAATTTGGGCACAGATACAATTGACTTTTCTTATACAACGAGATTTCAAATTCCTGGATTCTCAGTCACTTTAGACTGCAGGCCACACGCAATATCTTTCTTAACAAAGCTGTATTACCTTTTGTCTCTGCTTGCAGGCTAAATTTATTCTAACATGAGTTTACTGCAGACATCTTTTTTCCTTTGAGAGAGAGTGTGTGTGCATACGCAAGAACGAGGGGGTGTTGGAGGGAGGGGCAGAGAAGGAGCCCAATGCGGGGCTTGATCTCAGGACCCTGAGATCATGACGTGAGCCAAAATCAAGAGTTGGATGCTTAACTGACTGAGCCATTCAGGCTCAGTAGGCGTCCCTACTGCAGAAATTTTTTTGATAAAATTGTCTACTGGAAGTATCAAGAAGCAGCCTGCACACAACCACATTCTGATTCCCCCCCCCCCCCCACTTATTTACCTTTTGGCTGGAACTTGATCCACCTTCCAAAGTACAGTAGGCAACATTTTGACCAAATGCTTTGCCATTTCTTAACAAGAGTTACCAGGTTTCCAAAGTCCAATATCTAGACCCTCTCCACCTCTGCTGTCACTGCTACATTCTGGCTGTGTGATTTGTTGCATTCTACTCCTAGCTATTGGATTGTAAATAAATAGAAGTAAATGTTATTATATAGTAAACCAACAAATAAATATATGGAAAATTTTCACTTTTGTCAATTTTCAAAGATGTTTTTAATATAATGAAACAACAACTTTCAAACTGGAAAAAATTTTAAATTCAATAATAACAAACATGGAGTAAAGCTTATACTCTCATCATGCATAGGGGCAAAACCATGCTTTAGTTTAATTGAGCAATATAGGTCAAGACTAATATTTAATATATTTTGATATGGTAATAATATGCATGAAAACCATTTTAAGAAATAATAAAATAAAAATGGTGTACATGATTTGTGTTCTATGTAGGAAGCAACTTGAATGTTAAAATGAAGAAAAAAGGATGAAAAAATTAGGACCAATCTAGTCCATGGGAAATTATGTAATGAAATAATTAGGAAGACAATGTTGCAACATGAAGCTCATTATCTAGTATTCAGTATAAAATGTCAAAATATAAAATTACATGTGTACAGTGATTGCAAACAAGTTAAGTAATGGATGCAAAATTGTTAGATGGGATTATAACAAAATGATTGTAGTTGTTCTATTGGGTGGGGAGATCATGTGGTTCTCCTACGATTTCCAACTTTTTGTCCAGGAAAAATACCTAAAGATTTGTGGTCAATGAACTGATATGACTTACATTTCAAAACATAATAAAGTGAATCCATGTTATTAAACAGATTAAAATGGGCACATTACTGCAATTAGGTGGATGACGTTCCATGCTACATACTATTTTGTTTGTGTTGGGCTTTATGCTACTTGCAGAACAGCTGTCTTTATCCCTTTATCCTGTAATTGTTTTCTATGATTTATTTACTTAGACTTTCACACAAACTGCCAATAATTCATTGCTTAAAGAGGTTTATCAAATTAATTCTAGTAAATCACCCTCTGCAAGTGTTCAGAATACCGTTTACATTTCTTTAAAGGTACACACAGACAATCCACAATATTTCTGTAACTCCTTATAAAATGATTTTCCACTTTTTAATTCTTACTTATTTTGTTATGCTAGACTGCTTCCATCTCCTTAATTCTGCCAACTACATCTGGAGTATTTAAAACATCTTTTTTTAGCATGTTCACAAAATGGCTTTTTTACAGGTAATGGGAGAGAACATCAATATAAATTTTATACGTAGAAGATCAAAAGCAGAGTGGATAAAAAAAAAGAGGCATGTTTGAAACCTACATATTAGTAAATTCCCCTGGTTTGAGATCTGAGTTAGTTAGGTCCACGGTCTTATTTTTTCCCCTGTGGACCCTCCAGTATCCACCACATGAGTCTACTCTTCTCCATCTTCATGCTTTAATAAAAATAATTATAATTTTTTATGGTGAAACTTGGGTGCCACAAATATTTGTCCTCCCAACCATGTACCTCGAGATACTTTTTTTTTCCTTTGAATGACTTTTATTACTTTTCCTGGAGGAAGGTTGCCTTTAGAAATTTTGCACGGTAGATTTTGGATTATTTTCTAATAATTCTTGTAGTCTCCTCAAGAATAACTGTAATACTTGAGTTCATCTATCTTTTTCTTCTGTCTCCTAGAGAGCTTGTTGTCTGTCTTCTAGCCTCTGATTTTCATTGTTACTTAGTTATTTCGTTAATATCTTTTGTTTATAAATTTTCCTTCACCCCAGTTATATCAATCACCTCTATATTCTCTTATCTGTAACTTCAGCATTCATACTCACTTTTATAATTGCTTCTGCTCCCTGGTCAGGGTCCTTTCTTCTTAGATTAGGGTGTCAATTTCCTAAAGATTTCATCCGGTTTAAAAACATTGGGAGTACCCTGAATCTTTAGGATACTGGTCCTTTTTTCCTTGTGCTGCAATATTGCAAGGTTATTGTATGTTTAATTTTTTTAACTCATTGTTGGCTTCATAGAGACCATCAAAGAACATGATATAGGCAAATAACTACAGTTGGTTATTTGCTCTGTTTATTTGGTTGATGTGGACTCTTTTACCCCTCAGGTGATGATCACAACTACTCAGATATATGGCTTCTTGATGTATACAGCTGCAATCCCTAAAAACAATATCTAATTCAGATCTGAGGACTGATGTGGGAACATCTTGTAATTCCTTAGCCTGTTACTTTGACATGAAACCTAAGAAAAAAAAATATTTTAAAAAACTATCCACTCATTTAAAACATTTCCACATTTTTCTGACATCAACTCTACCTGCATAATTCACTTGTGAAGATTCTATTTCCGAAGTTGCAATGTGACATCGCCAATCTCCTTTCTTCCTTCTGTTCTCCCTTCAATGGCGTCACTTTTCTGCACCAAACCCGCAGCTCAGTCCCCACCACTCCACCCTACCACATGCTTTCTATCAAACACTTTTGGGATTTTAAATCCCCGCCTAGAGATAGCAGGAAAAGGGAAAGTTTAAGGGATGGGAGAAATATAGCACTTAAGAATTAGCACCCAAGAAAACAAAGGTTGTGGCTCACTTTTCTGCTTTATCATTCCATCATTTTTTTTCTTTATTCAACAAATATTTATTAAGCTCCTCTAAATGCCACGAGCTAAGGGGTGGAAATACAGTGGTGACAAAGGCCAAATAAATAAAAACTATGATCTTTGTGTTCATGAACCTCACAGTCTAGGAAGATAAACATGAACAATCAATTTTTCTGTATCTGTGGCTTTCTCTTTTATCTTTAAAGATAAATTGTGGTAAATTTGATGAAGGGAAAGTGTGAAGTAACTTTAGAAAATTGAGTGTTATACAGATAGTAGTTCAGAGGATGATTCTCTGAGGACTGCAGGGTGAAAAGGATTTAAACATGTGGTGAGTATATATGTGATTGTCTGGTGAGAGCAGGTTGGTGAGCAGGAAGAGGAAACACAGACTGCCAGTGTCCTGATAGAAAAGAACCTGGCACAGACCTCCTGTGTGTGAAACAGAAACCATGCAGCGAAGGAGATATGAAGCGTGACTTTCCCTATAAATGAACCTGATACACATTGGCACCCATCCTTTCTATTGTTTAATTTTGTGGCTTCTATTCCAAGGTCGATTGTAGGTTCTTTTTTAAATGTTACTGAGGAGTTTTTAATCTGTAACAACATATTTTTAAGCATTTTTGTTGGCAGCTGGCAGAATTTGCAGCAGGTTGCTAACCATTTTAAGAATCTATCAAGTGGTCAAATATTCCCCAAACATCAACGTGGTGGTAAGAGGACCACCAGTGTGAGTATTGCAATTGCTAGGCTGTCTTGCCACCTTTCCATAGATTTGGCCAGTAAGAAGTCAAAGATGTCAAATAGATTCAGTTTACAACTTACACAAAAGCAAAATAAGATCAGCCTGGTGTTAGCTCCCCGTCCTACGTTATGACATTTAACCAGAAGGGTCACAGGACAGATGACACAGGTGAAGAGTCACTCTGTCATTGAGGATCAGCTTCTAAACCACAACTAAATAGTTTTTTAACTTACATAGAAGCCTAAAGCTGTATTCCAGTGGATGAAGTGAGTTAGAAAGTCCTGTGCTCAACTGAAACACGAGGGATGGATGGGAATCAGCTTTGTGGTACTCTTCCACAAGACTGGGGTGAGAAACTGCCTCATGGAAATTTCTTACAAGGCTTACCTCTCCTTGCTCCACAAGGAGCCACAGGACTCTCCAACAAGACTTAGGTTAGACCATGGTCAAGACTGGCCACAGGGCCTATGGAAGTCACGTAAAATCACCAGGGCACCAGGACAGAACCATTTCCCCAAAGAATCCCCATCTACTTTTAATGCTGCTCTAAAATGTGTCCCTGAGTCCTTTAAAATCATCGAAAGAAGTCTATAGAAATGACTTAGAGGAAAATAGTGTAAACCAATATTATACCAGGCTAAAATGTCAACTCCCTTTTTCTAAAAATAAGCCTATATAAGAGGCATTTGCCCTAAGTGTTGGTTATTTAAGACAGTTAATATGGATATCTGTCCATATTAGGGAGAATGGGAGAATTAGGAGAATGGGAATGAAGCCTAAATAATTTTAGGCAGGAGAGTAATTTACAGGCAATAATTATAGAGATTTTGTACAATATCTATAGCCTAGAGAAGTGAGTCCTTAGCCCTGCTTGAGGGATTCAGGAAAGGCTTCTAGAAAAACATGACTGAAGAATAGATAAATAGGTCAAAACAGTAGAATGTACAACCCATAAAGAGACCCACATAAATACAGACACTTGATTTGTGCAAAAGTTAGCACTTCAGAGAAATGCGAGAAACAATGGTCTCTTTGATAAAGAGTGTTAAGTCAATTGCATAGCTATATGGGGGAAAAAGGGACTTCTTCATCACGTCTTATTAAAAAAATTTTTCCAGATAGATTTTTAGCTTTAGACATAAGTGTGAAAGGAAAAACAAAGATAACGTAGGAGAATATCTTCATGACTACTGGTTAGAAAATAGCTTTTTAAAAATAAAACATAAAATTTTAATCATAAATTTGTTAAACTACTTCAAAATTAAGTACTCTTTATCAAAATACAGCATGTAGGAAAGTAAAAAAAGCAAGCCGTGGAGAAGGAGAAGTATTTATATCATCTATAACACCGTCTAAAAATAATATAAAAGCCTCCTACCAATTAATAAGGAGAAGACAGATAATCCAGCATGGGAAAAAAGGCAAGAGACTTGAACAAGCACTTCACAAAAGAATTTCAAGGGTCAATAAACATGTGAAAGGCTATTGGTACCAGCAACGCTCTGCATAGGAAAACAGAAGCCACATTATGTATTTGAGGTATGAAGGTCTTTCGTAGAGAGAATTAGAAACTTCCACAAACATGTAAAGAGCCGGGGGAGTAAAGCTCCAAGAAGCTCCCACCATCTCTCAGGCTGCATCAGTATAGCAAGTGGTACCCAAGAACCAACCAAGAACTGCTGACAATACATCTCCATCAGTCTGGCTGCAACCTCTCCTAGAGAATATGACCTTTCCTGCCCTTCTTAGAACTCTATGTCAGGGGCGCCTGGGTGGCTCAGTTGTTAAGCGTCTGCCTTTGGCTCAGGGCATGATCCCAGGGTCCTGGGATTGAGCCCCACAGGAGGCTCCTCCGCTGGGAGCCTGCTTCTTCCTCTCCCACTCCCCCTGCTTGTGTTCCCTCTCTCACTGGCTATCTCTCTCTCTCTCTGTCAAATAAATAAATAAAAATCTTTAAAAAATTAAAAAAAAAAAAGAACTCTATGTCAGACTCTAACCCAGAACCAAGGAAACAGGAAGTTCTTGGAAATGTCATCTAGCTTCTCTGTGATGCAGAAAAATAGTAATACCAGGTTGACAACAGATAGTTTAGAACAATATCCAACATCACTCCCTCCAAATCAGGAAAATAAAACTTAAATCTGCAAGTAAGTTGACTACACACCCACCAGATGGCTAGAAATAAAAAGAATGGCAATTCTAACTGTTGGCAAGTATGGGGAGTGACAGCAATTTTCATACATTGTAAGTAGAAGTGTACGTTGGTAAAACCACGTTGGAAAACCATTCGGCATTGTTTATGAAGTTGAGCATATGCATATCATGTGACTCATTCTACTCCTAAGTGGAATGAGTTTTCACACACAGAAGTGTACAAAAAAATGTACAGGGGGCCATGTCCAATAATTTCCACAGGTATATTATTTGTAGTGGGCCCAAACTGGAAACAATTCCATTGCTTATAAATACTAGCACGGCTAAATGATGGTCCACTCAAACACAAACTATAGAATGTCATATAAAGTAAAACAAACTATACCTATCGGCAGCACGGGGGTGAATTTCACAAATGTTATGTCGCTTTATGTTGCTATGAAATATTATACTGTCTAAAAGAAAGCAGAGAAAGTGCATATCCTATTATCTTATTCATACAATATTTAAAAGCAGGCCCATGTTAACTATTGGGTTAGGAGTCAGGATACCAGTTATCCTTCAGTAAGAGCAAGGGGTGGTAATCAAAACGAGGAGGAAGAGTACTTTCAGCTCCCGAAAATCATCTGTTCTGGGGAAAATTATTCGCATGGCAATAAATCAATGAGGCGTACAATTAATTTGCATTGTTCCCTATGCCTTACACATCATAATAAAGGTAAAACTCAAAAAGCAAATAATGCAAACAAACCAACAGTCAAAATATAAAAATTAGAAAAAAACCTCCCCAGCGAAAGGGTACAATTGACTAACACTTTTCAAAATGTAATAAGAAAGTTCTCCCCCATGACTTAGTGCAGTTTCTATACTTATGTAGATTGCCACCCCTAAATGTAGTATCAGAAGTCTGAGAAAACTGAGAATTTTTCATTATACTCTACGATTTGAAGAGAAGTGGAGTCAGGCGGAAAGTAAGCAGCCTGGAGGAAAACCAGTGATAAACACTTATACGCAGATGTTCATACTTACCAGTGCCGCATCCTAGCAGAGACAGAGAAATACCACCCAGACCCAGTATTCTCTAGGGCTTCATCCTGAATTTGAGGAAAGGAAGAAAAAAAACAGAAAGGAAAAACACAATTAATGACCTAAGGAAAAGCTTGAAAATCTTGAAAACAAAGTAGACAAATAGGCTTCCAAAGGATAATTACTTTTTTTTGAAGTAAAAACCTCTGAAATAAAATGTAGTTGAAGATACAAAAAATTGTTTGATATAAGACTTGAATTCATTTCTTAAATGTTTATATAAAAGATGGAAATACTGAGATGTGTCTAAGTTTGAACCTGAAAGATAAATAATTTTTCAGGCTTGAGAGACCAAGCTGCTTTCTAGTGGTAGCCAGTATCCGAAGAGAACAGATCATGTTTACCAAGTCTTGACAGAAAGAATATCATGTCTAGCCATTTTTCCATTTGATAAGCAAGTGTCTTTGAAACATGATTTAAAACCTCCAAAAATATGGCATTCGTGATCCATTCCTTCTTGAAAGAAAACCCAATGACTGAAAGATTAAATCCAGGAAATCAGAAGACGACTCGGAAACGGGCAGGAAGAAGAGCAGTGTAATACCTAGAAGGGAGAAGTCTACAGCTTTCTGGTAAAAAAAATATATATTGTAAATCAATAATTGTTTACCCAGTTATAAAACAAGTTTCTCAAAGTTGCAGCAGTTCAGGGAGACAGATCTTCAAACCCTTCTTGTGAGAAGGAAAGAATCTTACTTATCATTGGAACCTGTGGTAGGTAGAATTCTAAGATGGCTGCTGGAATTCCCAGCCTCCACTAGGCACACACCTGCTCCCAGTTACTCAATTAAACACCAGTCTAGGTACTGCCTCGAAGAGCTTGTGCAGACATAAGTTTCCCAAGCAGTTGGTCTTAAAAGGGGGAAGTTATCCAAGTAGGCCAGACCTAATCACATGAACCTTTAAGAACAGAGCATTTTCAAACTGATTGCAGAATGAAAAACTCAGAGATGTGTCGCATGAAAAGAACTGGGTGCAACACTGCTGGTTTGCAGATGGAGGGGGCCACATGGCAAGGAAGACAAGCAGCCTCCAGCTGATATTCAGCAAGTAAACAGGGACCTAAGTCCTACAACTGTATATATATGAACCCAGCCGCCACTTAGAATGGCTTGGAGGAAGACTGAGAGCCTCCAGATGAGACCTCAACCTGTCTGACATCTTTATTTCACCCCTGTGCTACCCTGGGCACAGAACCCAGTCACGCTGTGCCTGTCTTCTGATCTACGGAACTCTGACTCGAGCAATGGGTGTTGTGTTAAGCAACGAAGTTTGTGGTAATTCGTTACACAGTAATAGAAAACAAAAGCAAAATCTACCCAGACAAAAAACAATTCACAATAAAGAGCTCAAGAAAGTAGAAGCAATAGTGTTAGGGTTGATGGGTGAATTTATACATACAGAAATGATATAAATAACCATTGACAAAAATACAAAGAAATTAATATCAATTATTCACTTATTTGTTTTTATTTTTTTTAAAGATTTTATTCACTTTTTTGACAGAGAGAGAGAGAAAGCACAAGCAGGGGGAGCAGCAGGCAGAGGGAGAGGGAGGAGCAGACTTCCCGCTGAGCAGGGAAACCCACTCAAGGCTGATCCCAGGACTCTGGGATCATGACCTGTGCAGAAGGCAGACGCTTAACCGACTGAGCCACCCAGGTGCCCCCCAGTATTTGTTTCTCTTTAAACAGATATCAAGCACCTATGCGTCAGCTACCGTTCTAGGTACTGAAGGTAAAAACAGTGAACAAAACCGGCAAATTTCCCTGTCCTTGTGGAGTTTACATTCTAATGGGGAAGGGAAAAGAAATAAGTACAAAGTGTAATATGTTATCGGTGATAAGTGCTATGGAGAAAAAGAAACCAGAGGAAGTGGAGAGAACGTTTGGAGGGAGGGTTAAATTTTAAATAGGGTGGAAAGAAAGGCCACCTCGAAAAGGTGGCATCCCAGGAAAACCTGCCTAATGAGAAGGAGTGAGCCACTCTGAGATTGAAGCAAAGTGCTTGTAGGCAGAGGAAATGATGTAGGGGAGCCATGAGGTAGGTGCCCGGTCTCTGTGAAGAGGCCACTTCAGTAGGAGATAAGGTGAAGTAACAGGGTGAGATTGTGCAGGGCCTTGAAAGCTGTGGTTAAAACTTTTAAGAGTTTCCCTCAAAAAGTTGACAGAATTGTGTGTGTGTTTTAAAGATTTATTATTTTAGAGAGAGAGAGCGAGCGAGCACAGGTGGGAGGGGCAGAAAGAGGAAGAGAAAATCTCAAGGACTCTGCACTGGGCGTGGTGCCCCAGGGGGCTTGATCTCACAACCCTAAGATCAGGACCTGAGCAGAAACCAAGAGTCGGATGCTTAACCAACTGCGCCACCCAGGCTCCCCAGAACAGTGTTGTTTTTATAAAAGGATCATTCCCACTGCTGTGTTGAGAAGTGACTGAGGGGCGCAAGGGCCAAACCAGGAGGTGGTGAAGGGGGCTATTGCAAACGTCCAGGTGAGGCTGATGATGACTTGCACAGGTGGGCGGGTTCTGGACGTGTTTAGAAGGTGAAGCCCACAAGGTTTGTAGTCTGGATGTGCACCGAGGGAGAAAGAGAGGGCTCAGAAAGAGTTACATGGGCTGAGCAACTGGAATTGTAGAGTTGCCCATAACCAAGATGGACAAGATTGTGGGAGGCAGGTTTTCAGTTTCTGGAGAGCTTGTTGTTGGGTGTAGGGTGTTTCAGAGGTTTATTAGGAATTGAAATAGTTCCAGAATAGAGTATAAATGATATAAATCTTCATAACGTAATAAAAACAAAAACAAACAAATGAAAACCACAAGCATATAATGTGTTTAGCTGTATGGAAGAGGAGGAGGCTGGTGATGGGAGAAATAATTTGAATGCTCATTTCCTCATCTTTATATAAGCACTCAGTTACTATTGCCTGCAATTGAGCTATTTAGATTTTTTAAAGATTTATTTATTTATTTTCAAGACAGCGCGGGGAGGGGCAGAGGCAGAGGGAGAGAGAAACCTTAGCGGACTTGGTGCTGAGCACGCAGCCCCATTCCGAGCTCTATCTCAAGACCCTGCGATGAGGACCTGAGCTGAAACCGAGTCAGCCGCTTAATCGACTGCACCAGCCAGGGGCCCCCTGAACTATTCAGTTTTTAAAATGATATAACACCTGTAAGTTTTCATGACCCTTTAAAATTTAGTTTAGAAAGACATTTTAGGGGCGCCTCGGTAGCGCAGTCATTAAGCATCTGCCTTCGGCTCAGGGCGTGATCCCGGCGTTCTGGGATCAAGTCCCACATCTGGCTCCTCCGCTGGGAGCCTGCTTCTTCCTCTCCCACTCCCCCTGCAGTGTTCCCTCTCTCGCTGGCTGTCTCTCTGTCAAAATAAATAAATAAAATCTTGAAAGAAAGAAAGAAAGAAAGAAAGAAAGAAAGAAAGAAAGAAAGAAAGAAAGAAAGAAAGAAAGAAAGAAAGGAAGGAAGAAAGGAAGGAAGGAAGGAAGGAAGGAAGGAAGGAAGGAAGGAAGGAAAGAAAAGAAAAGAAAAGAAAAGAAAAGAAAAGAAAAGAAAAGAAAAGAAAAGGAAAGAAAGAAAGAAAGAAAGAAAGAAAGAAAGAAAGAAAGAAAGAAAGACAGACATTTTAGGTCATGGTATCTTTTTTGATGAAGAAACAATCACCAAACCTTCAATCCATTTCGTTTTTGTTTTCAATTTGGCTTTTTAAAAAATTAAAATAGCATGTAATAATTTTGAAAATAAAAGAAATAAGTGCAGTTCCATTTTAAGATTATTATTTTGGTCTCAGTCAAGATATCCGTACTGCCATGTATATGTATGAATAAAGAAATGTCTGGAATTCAGGTAACTGAAAATTTAATAAGTTATTTCTAGGTGATGGAATAGTTAGGTGTTCTTTTAAACTTTATTTTTTATGCCAAATGGCTTGGATATTTTTTAAACCGGCAAGTTTTATAATCAAATAAATATATGTGAGTTACTATATTTAAGGGTAACAAAGAACAAATTATGAAAGTGTTTTCCATTTATTTTATGTTAACAAAAAATTGCATAATAGCAAGCAAATATCTGAAACTACTTCTGGGAAACTCATCTCCAAACCAGATTCGTGACCACGCATGCCTATATGTACCATGTTGATGGTGGTAACCTTATAAATAAAACTCCTCTGTCTAAGATGATTAACATATTCTTTTGTTTGAGAAAGTAAGAAGTGAATATAATCACTTTTATGGACAATAATTTATCACATTTAATAATGAGACTGGATTATTCATTAGCAGAAAATTTGACATCAAAAAACATCCACAGGTAAGAAATAAAATGACCAACTAGTCCATTTGGGATCACTTAATGCGGTGTCTTTATTCATTCTGACCCAGAGGAACTGGGTTGCTTCTGTTAGTTTCATTGTTTCTTCTTTTTTATATTACCAGATAATTAGTGGCCCTTTGGCTATTTGAATAGGTAGTCTACAGCTCTGAGCTGTGATGTCCAACAGAGTAGTCCCTAGTCACATGAGACTATTTAAATTTAAATGTATTAAAATTAAGTAAAACAAAATTCAGTTTCTCCTTGGACTGGTTACTTTTCAAGTGCTCAATGGCTAGTGGGTAGCCTTTTGTATGGTGTAGACATAGAACATTTCCATTGTCTCAGAATGTTCTAAAGGACAGTGCTAGTCTAAAGCTAATTTGTTAGATGAAGAAAGTTTTTTTGAGATGTTTCTCTAAAACATTTGTATTATTTATCTTTGTGTCTCTAGGTCAGTTTTCAAAGTCACCTTTTCCAAAAAAAAAAAACAAGACGAATTATGCATTATCCAGTGATTTGACTAATTTAAGAATGTAGAACAAAGTATAAAAAATAACATTTTTTTAGTCACTTGGAATGTATTTTTTTTATAATATTTTTTTATTATGTTATGTTAGTCACCATACAGTACATCCCTGGTTTTTGATGTAAAGTTTGATGATTCATTAGTTGCATATAACACCCAGTGCACCATGCAATACGTGCCCTCCTTACTACCCATCACCGGTCTATCCCACTCCCCCACCTCTGAAGCCCTCAGTTGGTTTCTCAGAGTCCACAGTCTCTCATGCTTCATTCCCCCTTCTGATTACCTCCCCTTTCTTTATCCCTTTCTTCTCCTACCGATCTTCCTAGTTCTTATGTTCCATAGATGAGAGAAACCATATGATAATTGTCTTTCTCTGCTTGACTTATTTCACTTAGCATTATCTCCTCCAGTGCCGTCCATGTTGCAGCAAATGTTGAGAAATCATTCTTTTTGATAGCTGAGTAGGAGTGAAAGTCAACTTTCAAATGATGATGTCATTGTAGACAGAGCTACAAAGGCTCTGGCTAAAAAGGATCTGGACTAATCTTCAAGTCATAGTCTCTGAATGAATAAGTATTGGCCATAGATTTAATTTATAGAGTTTAACACAAAGAATCATGTAAGTTCCAATTCAGCATAAATGCAAAACCTTTCTTACTACTTAGATCTGTTTACGAGGCATTTTACAGAGCTTCCAAAAATATTTATTGGACATGTTGGAATTTCATTCTCAGATATATTGGCTTAATTTTTCTATTTCTGGAAATTTAAATGGTACCTGCTTCAACTACATTTACTGTCCCAGGGAGGATGACTTTTTCTTAGGACAAACTTTTCCCTTCAGCAACCCAGGATCTGAGCTAATAATGGCATTGAGCCAACCAATCTCATGGATTAGTTTAAAATATCTCTTGCTTACTAAGCAAAATGTCAAGGCCCTAGATATTAGAGTTTACTTAATTTAACTTCCTCTAAGAATAATCAACACCTCTTCCCATAACTGGGGAAGAAGCATTTATATTAATGAGTTACTCAGTTGATACCCATGTAATACCACTGATTTATATTAATTGCTTTTCAAAAATAATACTATTTGTGGTTTCCAGTACCACACACAAATCTTATTCAACAGCATTAAAAATGGATTATTGCGTGAACTTGGAATTTTTTTTTTGCAAACATTCCACGACCTTGTGATGAGACTGACACTGCAAGTAACTATGCTTTATACATTTGGTTCAGAATGATTCCCTCTCTTCTACATCATTTCAAGTGTTTGGTTCCATAACTTTACCAAGTTTTATAATACGTGCTTGCAAACAGACCCTCTCTTTGAACCATAAAGGATAAAGAGAAATTTTTATGTTGTATGAATGGAAATAAACCCCTCTACAACATTATTTCTGAAGTTAAGAATTTTCCTAATGTTGTTTGTAGATTAAACAAACCAATTATAAAATACAAAAAAATAAATTCAGGGTGTATTAAAAATTAATATTTTTAATTACTGGGTCAAAATATTTGGTTGAATGAATACTGGTCTTATTTTCTGCATTACAAAGTTTTATGTACACATTTTCCATCTCTGTTAGTATTTTTTAAATATTTAATAAATAGCATTTGGCATAAATATTACATTTAGGTAGAAATTTAGCACAAAAAGAAAAAAAAATTGAGATTTCTTTTTTTTTTTTTTTATTAATAATGATTTTTTATTATATTATGTTAGTCACCATACAGTACATCCCCGGTTTTCGATGTAAGGCTCAATGATAAAAATTGAGATTTCTTAAAGGCCAATGTTCCACATATTTATGATCCTCTTTTTCTAAAGATGTCACGGAAATCTTGGAATAAAGTCAGTATGAGGTAAGGGTGTTTGCAAGTGCACCTGGATTGTTTAACCTTGATGGGATTCACATGTTCTCGAAATTCTGGGGTCCCCAAGGATCAATAATGACCCGGTGGAGGATGTCTTCTGTGAATTGTTACCTCCCACAAGGCCTAAGGGAGGACGGAGCTGAAGACTGAAAGTCTTGGAGGGGACCAGCTCCTCTGTTGAAGTCTTAGGTGAAATCTCTGACTCTTAGCCCAGTGAATTAGCTACTCAGCATATTGGAATATCTGCCTCCATTCTCTAGCTGCCCTAAACCTAATTACACTGGCTGCTTTCAGAAGAATCTATTCTGCTGAGCTTAACTACCATTCCTTTATAGGTTGGGAGATCTATATGCTTGACAATAACATAATTGCAAATACCTGTATGAGAAAGCATCATGTAAACAAAGTTTAAAATAAAATAATAGACTAAAAAATATATGTGACAACATATAAGAGAAAACAAACAGAATATTCCATCATGTCTATTTATACGGAAATGACAAAAACACAATAGAAAAATAAGCAAAATTTTTAACATCTGCAAAGAGAAAACGAAAATAACCAAAAACATGTAAAGGATGCTTACCTTAACTCTGATGCAGCAGAATGCAAATGAAAACAACTGTGATATATCTTTTTGATTTCATCAAATTGAGGAAAGTTTGGTCATATCCAGTGTTGATGAAGAGTTTGAGAAATGAATATTCTCGGAACTGTTGGTTAATTTAAACTGCTTCAGTTCTTTTAAACATCCTGTCAGTATTGTAGTTACAAGCATTAATAATGCATATTATTAAATATAAATAATATAAATATAAATAAAATTGATATTCCTTTAGGAATCTACCCCATTTTCGTTGGATTAAATCTTGTTACCCACCCTTCCCAAGGCGAAGAATTAGCATGTGACTTGAATAAGGCAGGTCAGTGCCCTTCTTGGAATATAAATCTTGATTAAAATTACATCAGGCCTTAAAAGCACTGGAGCACTAAGGAAATTGTCCATTTCTAGATTTCCTCAGTCTAAGATGCCAGCCACGCAAGGTACACCATTACTATACACATCACTTTTAAACATGCACCCAATTCACAGCTGATGATTTCTTTCCACTTAGCATTTTTTTAGATTAAATGAGCTCCTTTACATGTACTTAGCAAATATATTTTTGTCATACATCACTCTTGCACTTACAAAGAAAAATTTCAGTAAAACAAATGAACTGAGGTACACTTAAATCATCTTCCTTTTATGAACCACTATTTGACTCAGAACCCTCTTGTAAATCACTTTTTTGGCTCAGAGTTCTCCATGTTCTGGTCTCTGGGCTACAAAGAGGGTAATTGATGGAGCCCTGTTTAGTCTCAGATATTTTCTTTCCAGCTACTGATATCCATTCAGCAAATGTGGTGCTTATGGAGGTTTCTTCAACAATGAATATTAACTTCACTAATACAAAATTTATGCACTGCTGCTGCTTTCATGTCTTTTTGCATACACAGTAAATTTTAAATAAATAACAATTCGTAGTATAATCAAGATAAATTTAAATGTTATTAAACCAAACATGTGTGGTGCCAACCATGCTCACCAGTGAGGACGATATTCACATCACAGCCAATCTCTCACATGCTCACACAAGGTCATCTACTTTAAAGATACCTCTGTCCAACAACGATGGTGAGACTCCATTTTAGAGGTGTTAAATTATGAAAAAATGTACAGCTTGGAAATGATTAAATATGATCATTCCACCATAGATATCTAGCAATGTCATAGTTTCTGTAATTTCTGAGACTTGATCGTTCAGGTCTTCCCTTATTTAGCATTTACGGTATGTTCAGACACTCTAAGCGCCTTAGTTGGATTATCTAATCGGATTTAATGACACACCACGTGAGGTAACTACTCAGTGTGTGTGTTATATAATAAGACATATAAAAAATAAAAATATGTACATACTATACAAAAGCATGTACAAGATTATATGTAATAAAAATTCAGAAACAATCTAAATATGTTTTAGTAAAAGCTAAGATTAAACAACTTTCGGCATATTAAAAAATTAAATTATAACCAGCTTTGGTGTTTAAAGTTGCTTATAGTAAATCAAGATCTTTATGAAGTGACTTTCCTTCGTATAAGGTAATTAATGGGCAGCCTGGGGGAAGTGTGTACAACAGGGGTAGTATGAACAAATGCCTCCAGGGGCAGGAAACTGGTTAGTAGTTAGGAGTTTGGGTTGATAGCAAGTTTACTACCTACACAGTGCTGATGTCCTTTAGAAAAGGAGAATGTTTTCAACTCAAGCTGATTATTTCCATGTAGCTTATGACCCACTGTTTCCAGATCTGTCACATTTTCAAGAAAAGCCTGACATCCAATATTTTACATGAAATTAATTGACAACTAGTGAAAAAGTTAAACAATGCAGGCCAAACAAACATTAGATGCAGGCCAACTTTGGGCTTGGGTAAGGCAGTAAAAAGTAAGATAAAATAGTAAAGCCCTGCCTTCATGTTAAGGTACGTGGCCCCCTCAGGGAAAAAGGCATTTACCAGCTTCTCTAGGAAGAAGATGAATTTTCATCATCTGGTAGATTTCAGGAAGCTTCATTAAAAACAGCTGGGGTGCACCTGGGTGGTTCAGTCAGTTAAGCATTTGACTCTAAATTTTGGCTCAGGTCATGATCCCAGGGTCCTGAGACTGAGCCTGCTCCCTCCCACACTGGGCTTGGAGCCTGCTTAAGATTCCCCCTCTCCCTCTGCCCCGCCCCCCCATGCGTGTGCTCTCACTTAAACAAACAGACAAACAAAAAAGACCTGGAACATGCCCTTGTCCTCTTCTTTTTTGCTCCTTTATCTGTTCTACCGCCTGGAACGCTCTTAGACCTAGAAATGAAGGACCACACCTTAGGGATAGCAGACTGATGAACTGGAAGGGGCCCTAAATTCTTGAAGACTTTGTGGAACAAAAATTAGCAAACCAGCCCTCCTCTGCTAACCTCCAGACTTTTCAGGAGAAGGAATATATTCTATATTGTTTAAGCCAATGATATCTGTGGCTAGAGCTAATCTTATTTTGAGAAACTGAACTGGAAAATCCTAAGTTAGAAAACTGAGGAACTTGTTAGGCTTTAGCAAAGCAGCTAATTAAACCATCTCCTGTAGCATTTTATATAAAGTGATTCCTAAGCTTTATGTT
The DNA here is from genome assembly GCF_024610735.1 of Ursus americanus. Classification (NCBI taxonomy): domain Eukaryota; kingdom Metazoa; phylum Chordata; class Mammalia; order Carnivora; family Ursidae; genus Ursus; species Ursus americanus. Next base: position 33,853,316 of record NC_142151.1, on the reverse strand, counting down.
ACTGAGTAGGAAAATGTCAGAATGAAGCGAAGTGTTGGCCACTTCTTGGGTTTTTCAGAGGATATGTACAAGAAAGAGACAAACCTTATTCTGAGCTGTTATAGGTGAAAACAGAGAGGAAAGAGCATATGTCCTTGCTTAGACATTCTTTCAGCCTGTGGCCAGAAACTCACAAGAGATGAAGGTCAGATAATCCTGTTACTCATTTTGCAAATTGCAAGAACAAAATTATTTGACTCGTGAAGATTCCAGTAAGCAAAAGCAAAGAGATGAGAACAGTGGTGGTAAGGCCTAAAAATAGAAATTAGGAGCCGTAGAACAGATGTACTGTGTACAGGAAATGCACTTTAAATGTAAAGATGTAAATTGGTAAAAATAAATGAATAAAATGATTCTAGAAGGTATACTATGCAAACACTAATCAAGAAAACTAAGGTGGCTGTATTAAGTATGAGACAACTTATACTTTAAACAAGAAATATTTCCAGAGATGAAAGATATTTTATAAAACTAAAAGAATCAAGTTGTCAAGAATATATAACGATCCTAATTGTATGCACCCAATAACCGAGCTTCAAAATATACAAACAAAAACTGTTAGAATTGAAAGAAGTCTCTAAATTCATAATTATAATCAAATATTTCAATGTTTCTCTCTCAGTAAATCATAGAGCAAGAAAGAATATTGGTAAGAATATTGGTAAGAAGCAAGACTATCAACCAACTTGTTCTATGACATTATGGAGCAAGCTATACTGAAACAGCAGAATACACATTTATGTCAAGTGCACATGGAATATTCACCATACGCTAGATTGTCAAATAAGTCTCAATGAATTTAAGAGGACTGAAATCAACAGAGACCACCACAATAATAAATTAACACCAATTTTAAAAAGATACTTAAAAACTCTTTACAAATTTGGAAATTGAACAAACCATTTTTAAATAACTCATGGTTCAAAAGAAATCACAAGAATGTTTAATCTAAATGACAGTGAAAGTATTTTCTTTTTTTACATTTCTTGAAATGCAGCTGTTGTCTTACTTTGTATGTTGTTTTGGAGAAGCCTGATGCTAGTCTAATTCTCTTCTCTTTGTAGGTTAATTCCTCAAGAGGAAGTGCTGAGGATTGTTTTCTTCATCTATAAAGTTTAATATTGTTTTTACCAGATTATGTCTTGGAGTTGGTTATTCCTAGTCCATTTTCTGGATACACTGTGTGTTTTTAATGTAAAGACCAAGATTTTCTTTTATTTCTGAAAACTTTGTGTTATAGCTTTACATATTAATTCTATTATATTGTTTTAATTTTCTTCTACAGAGACACCAGTTGTATGTATGTTGACTATTCTTTGTTTTCCATTTTAACCACTTCTCTGACATGACTTTTCTTCTGATGCCTTTTATTTTTTTCTTCATCTCATTTGCATGCTCTCAGTTATTTTTCAGCTTTCCTTCAATTACCTTTATTTATTCATAATTTTTAGTAGACTCTGTTCTACCTTCACCCCATATTGTAATTTATTCTTCATCTATGATATGACTTGTGCCATTTTCTTCTATTTCTTTGCTAAGTTCAATCAATTCTCACTTCATTTCTTCCTGGGTTTTTTTCCCCACCTCGATATCTCCTCTTAATGTTTGTATTCTGCTTCAGGGTACTTTTTTTATCCTTAAGTAGCTGTCTGAAGATAAAGTATTAAGTTTGGAGTGTTCTCTTACCGTTTCTTCAGTTCCATGATTTTTGGGGGGGCAGGGTAAAGTTTCAACAGAAGTATTTTGATATATATTTTTTAATTATTTAAAGTGGTTTTATGTGTATGTGACTTGCTTTTTCCTATTCTTGTTTATTTTATGGATAGTGTTCTTAGTTTGAGAGGACCTTTTGCTATCATCCCAGCACTTACCAGTTGTGGGGTTTTTGTTGTTTGTTTTTTGTTTGTTTTTAAGATTTTATTTATTTATTTAGAAAGAGAACATCTGTGCACACACACACATGCGTGCACAATTTGGAGGAGGGACAGAGGGAGAGGAAGAGAAAGAACCTCAAGCTGACACTGTGCCAAATGTGGATCCCCAGGTGGGGCTTGATCTCAGGACCCTGAGATCGTGACCTGACCTGAAATCAAGAGTCAGATGTCAACTGACTGAGTCACCCAGGTGCCCTGACAGTTGTGTTTGGTTTTTTTTTTTAACGGAGGGCATGGTGTCTTTTTCTCCTTCATTTCTGTAAGATCCCTAATTTTTCTCTCATGTCATAGCTTCATCTCTCAGGACTACTAGACTTTTCTATATATCTGATTCTACCCCAGAAACTATGCTGTCACTCTAGTCATACACACATTCCAGCCTCTCTCCTATAGCCAGTCCTGTGAACCACCAACTTCTGACCTTTCTTGATTATTTTGACATTTAATGTTGGCCTTTCTACGAGGGAGGTAACTTTGTCCTTGCTTCATCTAAGTCCTTTACTCTCTTCTATCCTTTTTAATGGAGTCTCTAAGCCACCCCTTCTCCATTGTCCTCTTTGCAGAATAGCAACAGAAAGAGGATCACAAATCTTCCATGTCAGTTCCAAGAGGAGATAAATCATCAGTGGTAGCAGGTGATAGGAATGCATTTTCAGACTGATGGTATGTAGGAAATTTCCAGATTTATAATCCACCTACTTAATGTTTAATGTAGATCATAAATGGAATTGTTCCATTAAGTAGATACTTAATGAAGGGTAAAGCTTTGTATTTTATTTCTTCTATGTTCAGGAGAATTAGGAAAGAAAGTGGGAATAAAATAGTCCTGGAGGCTGATTACTTGGGGAAATCTAGGTTGCAAATATACTGATTCAGGGGAGAAATAAATGTTAATAAACAACTTTTGCAAAACCACATCTCTGGGAAACATTTTTTCAAAACAGTTTAAAAGCTTACCAAATAATTTATAGTATGGTATAACATTTTGAAAGTTTTGTTATTCCAAATATTAACATCAAGTGTTAACTGTATTAGACCCAAATTGCTTCTGGTGATTTAATTATTGGGACCATCACTCCAAGAAGAGAAGCATAAAGTGAAGCACAGATGGTTTTTGTAGTAGACCGAATAATGGTCCCCAAAGATATCGGATCTTAACCTCTGTGATCCAAATTTACAATTGTAAATGTTAATTTATATGGAGAAGACTTTACACATGTGATTAAGGATTTTGAGATGGGGAAATTATCCTGGATTATCAGAGTGGGGCCTCAATACAATTAAATGCGTTCTTATAAGATGGAGGTAGGAGACTTGACTACACACAGAAGAGGAAAAGGTGATGTAACCATTGGAGGCAGAGACTGGAATGATATGGACACAAGCCAAAGAATACAATCAGCTCTCAAACTGGAAAGGCAAGGAACCTCTGTCTTAGCGCCACCGGAGAGAGGTAAGCTATGGCAGTGCCGTGATTTCAGTTCACTGGCACTGGTTTAGGACTTCCGGCCTCCAGAACTTGAGAGAATAAATTTCCGTTTTTTTAATCCACCAAGTTTGTGGTAATTGGTTATAGCAGTCACAGGAAACTAACATAGTTATGAAAGGGAATGGCAGTGTTTTCTAAAGCAGTATCAATTCTGCCACCTAAGAGATTATGCATTGGAAATCATCTAATGCACTATTATGTTACATGTGGTCTACAATTGTTCATTTCCTGGATACCACAGGTTGTGGGAGAAGATAACCAGAAATTCACTATGAAAACTCAAGTTAAGTCTCTATGTGTCTTCATATCTGTTCTAAATCTTTTGAATCAACTTCTCAGAGATAATGACTAAAAATACAACCAGATCAAACCAAATCTCGTACATTCTTTAAATAATTAATGAGAAAATATATTTTAATGGCTTTAAAAGGGTCTGCATTCCAATATTCAAGTGTGGTACTAGGTGTCCTTCAGCTCATGAGAAGTGTATGGTTTCTGTTACTAACCTCTCCACTTTCCTCTGATTTTATGGGTCTACTTCCTCAGCCAGAAGTGTCTAATCTCGCATCTTTTAAAATTTCCTTTATAAATAGTAATTGCAGAACTGTCAGTGGTTCAGTTTTTTTTTTTTAAGTGGCTATATATTTAAATCACATATTTGCAATTATAGAAACCTCATAGGAACTCTCCAGAACCCTAAATTCTTTATAAGTATTATCAGAACACTTGGGTAAATAAAAGCAATCCAAGGAATGATTGACAAAATGACATTTTCCATAGCAGATTCTAAAGAATGAGCAAAAAGGGATTAGCTACTCAGGAACCCAACCCGAAGGACAGCCTGATGTAGAAGCAGATGGACCAGGCTGGAGATCAGGGAGCTTCCTTTTGCTATTTTGGGGACAGAAGTGTGAAGCCACTCTGATTTTGGGTTTGTCCACCCACATGGCATTTTAAGCCTCTCTAGCATGGCCACCCAAACCAAGCTTTCCTGAGTGCCTGGCAACAGACCGTGTCATGGGAAGAAAAGGAGATCTAACCAAGTTGGTTCTGCTTGTCTTGAAGAATCATCCCCGGTACAAATATTGTTAGATTAATTGGAAGTTTAAAAAAAAAAAAAGTGTGAGGGAAGAGAAAGGAAGAAAAAAAACAAAACAAGAAACCCAAACAGATTCTTAGTAAGAAACTATTTTAGGGCCTTGGAAAGGTCACATTCTTTTTTTGATCATTAATGAACTGAGATTTTTGTATAGTTCCGCAGCAGCCTTGAGGTACAATTTCTCTGGCTGAGGAGTGCTTGATTATGCTAAATAAACAGAAAAATACATTCATTGTAAAGTCCTGGGGATAGGTTTTTTCCTTGGGGGTGGCAATAAGAAAGACCAGAATGATGTTTTTTCAAAGACTGGGATAATAAAAACAGTATTATAAAAATAGTGTGTATTTTTCTTCCATTCTGCAATTGAAGCCCAGAAGTAGCTTGTTTGTAATTAGGACTTAGCACCCAGACTGTAGGATCAAGCACATATTTAGGGTGAAACAGAAATACTCTTTATATGATACATGCGAGATCCAACTGAATAATTAAAGGGAGAAATAACATATTTCTCTTTTTGTTTAATCTTACTGTTGCTGACGTTTAGGATGCAGATTGGACGAAGTTTCTTCATCTGCATGATTTAATGATACAGAGCGGGTGAGCTAGTGAATATTTGTGCTTTCTTACTACAGTGAGTAAGGCTTAAACCCATAGGAATCACGCAGTCAACTCAACATCACTAGATCTGAAACTCAAATTTATGGTTTAAGACTCCTAGTAAATTATTTTTTTCACAGAGCTACTGTATTTCCCAAGATGTTTCAAATGGTAAAATCCTTCCCAAACTGAATTGCTCAGAATACTCCATTTCAGGCCAGATTAGCCATTTCTAAAATATACATTCCATAATAGAATTATTTAAAGAAAAAAATAGGCATTTCTACTCAAATCAGAGAACGTCATGAATATGCAGAATCCATAGTGTCTCATATGCCAAAAATGCCAATCAGTAAATCTTTTTTGAGAGCTGGTTTGCCTCTGTTAGCAGGGTAAATGATCTCTCTGGAGATTGAAACTGTTTATTTTAGGAATCTGCCTCTTTACTGTCCTGAGTACTTTAATTCCACAGGAGCATAGCTGAATTGAATAGAATAGAACTGCATCTATAATATTTACGAATGCCACAAACAAAATGTTTAAATATTTAAATTTTGCTTTATATTCTTCATCAGACCCCTTTTAATCGTTTCATTCTTTCTTTTGTATGACAGCCACTTTGGACTATTTGTTACCTAGTGCCTTCTAATACTCTCAAAGGTTTCCTTTCATGACTACAAATGCTTTATGTATGACCATTTCCTAACCCCTTAACTTCAACTAAAGAGGATTGTCTTTCCATTTCTTTAAAGCTATAAGCTTCTCAGCTTATTATGCGTGAGGGTGTAAAAAAAATTTGGTGTACTATTCTTTACACATAATATTTGCATTTAACTCTTGCCTCTCGAGTCTTAATCCACTGTTTCTCAACCTGAGCCTGTTCAAAGAAACTGCTTCTTACAAATTCTGAGACTTCTCAAGGACAGTTCAAAACATTTGATCATTTGCTGATTTTCTTTGGATGATATCTTAAAAAATAACGTAAGCGTGTTCTGATCTTCTGAATGACCCCTGAAGAGCTTAATATTTCCTGTCATTTTAGTCCTGGAGGTCGTATTTACAGTTGATTGGTGCCAAGTAGCACCACATTATTGTCTCTGGCTAGTAAGAAATAAGCAGACGTGCGCTCGCTGGTAAATGAGGAGTGTGTCCTAAGTGATGCCCAAATGTCAGCACCACCTACAAAAGGGTTCACAGCAATTAGGACTGAGCCACGATAGGAGAGTTCAGTCATCTGGTACGGGGCTGCAAGTGGCAAACGAATTTTGGTAAAACAGCATCCAAGATCATATTAAATCACTTATTAATTTCAATATTGCTAGCCTTGCAGCTCTGTCTAATTTACAAGCTTGCTTTAGTAGGAGTTACAAGGACAAGAAATGTATAACTAATTTTATGTTGTATGTATTTAGGTAACATTTTAATAATAATTGTAATCACCCTGGATCACTTGTGAATGGTTGATTTGTTTGGTTTCAGCTGTGCTTTCCTCGAGTTTAAGGGACACAAGGCCAAAAGATATAATAATATAAAAATCTAAAATTTGTCAGACAGATGGTCCTTTTGGCAATGCTCAAATCACGTGGTACCAGCAGTTGTCTTCCCAGTATTTGACTCTGGAAATGGCAAATATGTAAGCAGTTAATCAATTGGGCAGTGTTTTTGAGCGCAGCAGATTGAGGAGGGGAATGTTAATTTATCCCATTAAAAATATCTATGTGACCATGTTCTCAAAAGGTGTCTGAGGTCTCATTATTTAAAAACCACCAAAAAATTAAAGAAATTTTTAGCAATCTGATTTATTTCTGCTTCCGTAAGCGAGTCATTTTAGCCCTTAAGAGGATTTTTCGGACTTTTACTGTATTTCAGGCTATCATGCATTCAGCTGTCCTCCTTCAGATATTTTATTATTTGTTTTCTAGTCGTGGGTATGAGCAATATAAGCATAATATAATTGCTATTATTATGAAAATCCAGTGTAAATACCTAAAAACACTCACAACCATTTCTGAAACCGTTTGAAACCACCGGTTAACTTCTAAGAAAAACAGCTAAACCTGAAACCAGTAAATGCTACTTAACTTTTTTCATTTCTTCTACTCACCAAATCTAATCAGCTCCTGAGTTCTCTTAACTTGGTCAATTAAATGCCGATAAAGTCTGTCCCCTTTCTTCATTTTTCCACCACAGGAAGATTTCAGGCCACCATTCTCTCTCACCTGGATTTTTTCCGCGCGCCTTTGCGGACTCCCTCACGCGAGAACTGGACAGCGGAAGGCTGAAGGCGAAGGGGGCGGAGCCAGCTTGCCGGAAAGTCCGAGCTGTCGCAATCTCTCCAGCTGAGCGCAGGCTCTCCAGCACCTGAGAAAGCCACGTGCACACCGGCAAAGCCCTGTACCCGACCCGCTGCCGACCCAGACGTGGGAGCAATTACCGTTTATGCTACAGGCTACTGAAGGGTTGTGGTTGTATTTCCGCAGCATTCCAGTAGCAATAAATTCCATAGTTCACTTAAAATGATAGGGGTGTCGTTAGTACTTGATTGCGGCACGCCCCCTCCCATTGATGAATTGGAATGATGGCCTATGTGAGTAAACTTTCCCAATGAAGTTCTGAAATCCCTTGAAGTGTGTACCGAGATTTTCACATCATTCTTTTTAGAAATAATGAGAACAAGTATAGGTGAGACCGCTTGACAGTGGTGACCACCCTCATCACTGGGAATGGTATACCTGTAAAATGTCGTAAAAGGAAGATCAGGACCGACGGGAGTTTTCTCCTGTTGTTTTACACTCATACAGCGCTCAGTTCAGCTACATCAGCTCCACCTGGTCAGGAAGGAACTAACTTCGAGCTGACTGTGCACAAAACTCTGCTCACTGTAAACGGAGAGCTGAGCGGTCCCGAAGGAGGAGTCTTAGAAGCCCTCAATGCTAAACCGCGTGTATCTATTGAAAAGTAATGGCGGGAGGGAAGACTTGAGATTTGTTGGAGGTTTATTAAATGTCAGGCATTGTAACTCTATTATCTTTTAAAATTTGTATAAATTATATAGAACTTTAAGAGGAAGAAGTGGCGTAGAGAATGTTTTTACCAGCCCAGCACTCTCCTGCTCGTAGCACCTGATGGCCCTTCACGGCACGTGGTCCTGGTGCCCCACTTGTGTCACAGTGTATTTGTCACCTTCTAGTGACCGGAAGGGTGGACAGGAGGACCATGATAGCTAAATAAAATACACCAAACTCCCGGCGATAGTCTGAGTCTTTAATGAGATCTGGAAATGTTAGAAAGGGTCTCTGTTCCTTTTGAACCACTGGCTGGAGGCTGTGGATGGCCAGCACCCAGGATTCCTGCCCCGAGATTGGCCGGCCTGAGAACGCAACGTATGCAGGAGACGCAGAATCAGCAGATGGAGGGTGTTCCCTGGCAACATGTTTTAAGGCCTTAAAGCAAGTCCATCTTATAGGTCCCATTATTTGAGCCAATAAATTCCTTTTTTCCCTTCCATTTGAGTTGAGTGTCTATCACTTGTAATTGAAAGAATTATAAATGACTGAGGAGTGTTATCCTCATTTTATGGAAAAGGAAACTTTGCCTCCAACTGCCACATTACTTGTCCAGGGTCTCACAAGTAGTAACAGAGTTAGAATATGATCACAAGTCTATCCAATGCCCACGATCCTTTCATAACTGCATTATTTTAAAGTTCTAAAAAGTGTCCATACAGTAAAACTTATTTGCTGTAGAGTTTTATCAGTTTTGACAAATGTATAGATTTGGGTCCCTCCCACTATTTCCATCACCTCTAAGAGTTCCCTCATGCTGTTCCTACATCAGACTCTCTCCCTCCTCTTAATGCCTGGCAACGACTGACCTGTTCTCTGTCTCTAGAGTTTCACTTTTCCCAGAATGTCATATAGATGGAATCACACAGCCTTTTGAATCTGGCTTCTTTTCACTTAACACAATGCATTTGAGGTTAATCTACTTTGTTGTATGTTATCAACATAAATGTTTTCTGAAAGCATGCTTACAGCAGCATTTCAATCACACCCTCATCAGTGTTAATGGAGCACATACAGGTTTTAAAAGCAGAAAGGAGAAGAATACAGGGTTGAACAATGCTCTCCTAAGATTTATATCCACCTGAAATCTGTGACTGTGATCTTATTTGGAAATAGGGACTTTGCAGATGTCATCGAGTTCAGATGAGGCCACGCTGGATTAGGGTGGGGCGCTAATCCAATGGCTGGCTTCCTTGTAAGAAGAAAGAAATCTGGACACAAAGACGCATAAGGAGAATGCCATTGACAATGGAAGCAGAGATGGCGAGATGCTGCTGTAAACCAGGGAATACCAAGGATCGCGTGCAAGCGCAAGGAGGGGAGGCACGGAACAGATTCTCACTCGGAACCAACCATGCTGGCACCTTGGTTTCAGACTTCCAGCTTCCAGAACTGCGAGAGAATAGATTTCTGTTATTTGAAGCCTCTCGATTGTGGTCATTTGTTATGACAGCCCTAGGAAACTATTATAACTAAACTAATGAGGTATTCAGCACTACTTTCAAGGCAGCTTCTACCCAAACAAAGGGGCCTGACAGAGGCGACAGGGTAAGTGAAGACCAAGCTCCTTTACCTCAAAATTTTGCCTTAGGATGAGCTTGACAATTCTACGACCAAATTGGTAATAGCATCCTAGACACTGTTATATGTTACCCCACGTAACAAATTTATTACTAGTAACTAAAAAGTGAAACCTGTTTTTAAGATATTATAAAAATATAGAAACTTAATCATGGCCTCCCATCAACTAATTTTAAAGTCAACTTACCCAAAATCACTGTGTTTCTATTCTGAAAAAAAAAGTTCAAGTTGGGGGGGGGACACCTTTCAACAGTCTTTTTATTAACAACCTTCAGAAGATTATAGACTCAGGAAATTAAGTATTAAAATTTAATTAAGTCACAAAGTAACATGAAAAAAAAAAGAGTAAAGGAAATCCACATTCTTTTAGAGAAGAAATCTTCTGAAGTACATTTCAGTCTGCTGCTTGGATTTTAGATATAAATAATTTGGGATATTTTTATTAGACTAAAAGTGTATAACATTTTGATACATAAGATATGTAACTAAAAGATAAGAAATTCAGTCATCAGTAAATTAGCATTTTAGACAAGCCAAGAAAATGGATTTTTTTCCCTTAAGAGATCCTGTAAGTATGTATACATGTTGATCTTGTTGATTCAGTTAAAAATGTCAGTTAATGTAGCTTGTAGTAATCATTGAAATCTTTAATTCTCAAATCTGGCTCCCTACCAGACACTCCTGAACAACCTAAAAAGATACAGATTCCCGTTCCTCACTTTCCAAGTTCTTATTTGATAAGTCTGGACTGGGACCCAGAGACTCTATTTTATTTTTTCAAATTCTCCAGATGATCCTAATGGGCAACCAGGTTTGAGAACCACTAACATGGAATACTCTCTCACAGAAAGCAGCTTTGATCTCCCAAAGCCTGGGGAATTAGAGCTAGGGTCAATCCAAGGTCAAATACCAAAAGCAAAATATTAGAATGGAAGTAATCTAATACTTAGGGTCAAGAAACAGAGGCAGGGTCCAAAAGGGAAACCAGGATCCAGGGTGGAAGCAAGTTTCATGAAACAGGAATGGAGATTGGAATGCCAATGAGAAATCATAATCAGAAGATCATAAGGCAGAACACAGGGAGCCCTGAGATTCAGGAGTTTGGGCTTAGCCCAAATCAGGATTCAGAGAAGGCTTTACCTGTATCAGACCTGTCTGTAGACTCATGCTTTTATGTAAATTCCTCTATTAGAATACCAGCTTATTCAGGATTGAACTAGCTCCTCCTCTTCCTCCTCCCCATCCTCTCCCTCCTCTTCCCCTTTCTTCTTTTCCTTCTCCTTCCCCGCCTTCTTCCTCTTCTTCTTCTGGCATTTAGCAGCTTGCTTTAGTGTCCAGCATTAGATTGAGTGATAATTATTGAAATCTCCAAAATTGAAGTTACCTACTAGGTAATCTTATTTCAATGAAATAACACCTGCGTGTGCGCACATGCAAGCTCGTGTGTGTCTCTTTATGTCTGTGTGTATATTTTTTGTAGAACCTTTCAAACAATTAACTGTTGCTTAAGAAGTAATATTTATTCTGTGCTATTGAACTTATAAAGAAAACCTTCTAAAAATGAATTTTCAACTTCAGGTAAATTGAAAGGACAGTTGCTATTTCTTGGGTAACAGTAAGACATTTATTTCTTTATAATTTGTTTTCATTCATAAAAAGGACAAAGCACAGTCCTATACTACTCCATTGAAAAAATGATAAAAATAACTAAAAAAATCAATTCAATATTTATCAGTATCAAATAAAACTACTATCACCTTTCCTGAAATACAAAGAAACAACAGATATGTCTATATCTATATAAAGTTTAATCAAGAATCTTGCGTCTTAAGCAGATGATACATTAGTTAGTTTGACAACAGTTGAAAACTGATGGTCCCAGTCAAATTTGTACAACTGTATGAGGAAATGAAAAGCTCGAGTTATCAGTGTATGAGAGATTTTAATCTACCTTATCTCTGTCACAAATTTAAAATTAAATGACCCACCTCCAAAGTCTGTTTACTTACCTTTCAGAACCATTTCATGCAAAATCTAGCCAGTTTTGCTCTTTATTGCACTACATTAGAAAATAAAAGGCGAGCATGCATTTGGCAAAAGATTTAGTTGTTGTCGATTATATAAAAATGCCCAACATGGGTCACATTGCAAAAGGAAAACCCCAAAGTGTAACAATGAAAACACAAACATTTGTACAGAAGGCTTACAGAGTTTTCGTTTCCCTAAAGTATGAAGAGATTTTGTTTCCTTTTCAAATAATTAAGTATTTTATGAAATCTGGTAATGATTTTAAGACTGTTGACATACTTCCACTGGGAAATCATCCATTTCACTTATTTTTAAAAAGTTTCATTTTATAACAAAGAGTTGAATGTAAACTAGTGAAATATTTATTGATATTTTCATAATGAAAGCTCTAAACATTTACACATAGATATATAGTACAAAAATTATACAAATGAAAGAAAGGGGGGTAAAGTAGTAATAGATCTATTTTGCTTCCTGTAAATATTTTTTTATGAACCTATAAGGTATCCTTTCTAAAAAGATAAACTCCATCTCTAGTTAGCTAGCAAGGTTGCGCTAATAAAATAGGGTTATACCTCCTGAACCATCAGACATTGCACTATGTTATGAGCCGGCTAATCCTTTATTTCTCCATTTCTTTCACATCCACACTCAACACATTTCCTTGCACACCATGGAGAAGGAAGAAATGTGCATCTTCCTTTTTACAACTTATAAAAACCTAAAGCACCAACGCTTGGGAGACACCATTGGACAGACACATTACTTGTCTCCTCCTTCCGGTATGCATACTTTCAAAGTACCATTAGCAATATTTTGATTTGGTATTTTTAGCCAGTTTTCAGTATTGCATTGAAGTGGGAAATGAGCTTAAAACTAAATTAAAAAAAAATAAGATAGGTATATTGCAGTTTTTCCAACTTACAGGTGATTTCTTGATACCTTCAATAACGAAAGGTTTTACTTAGAAATGAAGCACAAAAACAAAGATACTAGAATATTATTAGATCACGCGGATATTCACTTAACTGTCATTCATTCCTAGCTGTGTAAAACTGTCACATCTCAATTAAAAAAAGGAAGCACTCTACTTTTCAAAATTCATCATCCCACATATGAATAAATACAGCAATAGGATGATACTCTAGATAAGAGCTGTGATTTTTGAGGTTTGAAATTGATGACAAGAAAAGCATAAAATAACTTCAGAATATAATATAAAAGTAAAGAAAAATCTTCATATGGTATGTTAACTTTACTACTAAACAATGAACTTAAAAGTATTACTGATTTCGAAAGGCAAATATTTAGAAAATTACTTTCTTCCAAAATAAGAATACGGGAAACAAATTTTAGAATTGGTTTTCAATATTCAGAATCTTTTAACTCATTCAGTAAAATGATTTGTTCATGGAATTTATGTCAAAATGTTTCAGTTATACTCTATCTTTTGTGAAGACAACTCAAAATGTCATGAATGATAGGGGCCATTCAAAAATATGTAGGACCCGAAACAGAGAATAGTACAAGAGACTGTATTACTCTTACATTTACCACATACGATCAACATTTCAACCTCTATTATATTTCACAACTTGTTATTAAGTTTAAAGCACCTGTGTATGGTGATTTTTACTTTCACTCTACAGCCTATAGTATTGAATTGAACACTGTAACTTGTCCCATTGGATTAAATCATGCAACTGTCACAGAATCAGGTTAAGTGGTTTATAAGGCATATTGGAACGAGTTAAAAATTATTTTATATCCACTTAAAAGTTTATTCTTTTGGATGAAAGGTTCCTGAATGCCTCAGTCACGACGTGTGTTGTAAATCAGCTGGATAGTTTGTTAAAGTGTGATTTATTTGGCTTCGGGCGGAGCCACAGGAACTGGGAGGAATTGTAGTCATCATAGGGATGAAGGTGTCCTCTGTGCTGGGCTGGGAACAGCAGCTGTCACACCACATTCAGATTGCCAAGTAGACGACGATGCCAAGCGCAGGCAGCAGTAAGCCGAGAAGACTTGGTGATAGGGTCGACACACCTGTGAGGAAACCACAAATGTGTGTATTATTTCATTGAGAATGACACTATTTCTCATGTACCCTGCTCTGGAGAAGGCCAGGGTATGCAGGATTGCAAAACAAATGGTTCCTTTAAAAAAAAAATTCTGTGTACTTCAGTGATTTAAAGAAAACAAAAAGATTTGATCAAGAATTTCGTGTATGAGAGCACGTGGCTGTTTCTATCACACGTTCCTATAAATCATTTATGATAAGATCACAAATGTTTGTTTTCTTACCAGAAGATGTTAAGTCAAGAAACATATGTAAGTTAGCAAACAAACAAGTGGGAAAAACAACCACACATATGTAAGCTGTTAAAAAAGTTAGATAAAAAGTTGTACTAAAAATACTAATAATGTTACCTGGGATAAAAATATCATGGGTATACTAGATAGATTTTGCATAATTTCGTATTTCAATGGTTTTAAGACGTTTAGGTGCTTACACACAGTGATTTGAGGAATATATTGTTGATAATGGTAAATAATCTATTCAGATTTTTATCTAAGGAAAAATTGCCCTGAGATATTATGTTACAAATTAAAAATAAATATGATACAATGTACTATAGGCTTATATGACATCTTGGGTCACTAATTACATCCAGAAGGGCTTCTCCTGTGGTCAAGTTAATGGGCGCAGGTCTTGCCCACACTGAATTCGTGAGAAAAGGCTACTAAAAAATGGGATTGAGAAGGCGCACTCTTCCTTTCCACTCCCCACATCTTCAGAGAACACGCTGCTGGAACCAATGCTGAGCTAAAAAATACAATCAACAGCTCGTGAATATAAGAGATTTGTGTCAAGTTGTAGAAGTTAATTTGAAACCTTACAACCATATTATCTCCCGTGTTAACAGTGGCCCCAAACAGCCCTTTGGAATATTCCTCTTATATTAGGAAGAGTCAGAGCATTTCTCTTGAATCTCTAGCCAATAAAAGCACATTCACGTTCCCCACCGGCTGGAAGATGATCGTATCTCTCTGCACGCGGTATCTCACGAGGGCCCTGCCAGCAGCGTTGCGCGCTGCACGGAAAACGTAAGAGCAGTATTATCAGACACAGATAAAGAAATGAGCAGCACGGTGAGGGTGGAAAGTGAAGGCGGAGCCACAAGGGCAATATAAACGGCCCTCAAGTAGCTGCTGAGAGTGCATCATTGCCGCCGCTGCGGGGTAACCTCATCCACAGCGACGAGAACACACAGCGACTATGGCAGCTACTGCTTATTGTTCTGCAGCCGTGAGACACACACTCCGCTGGCCTTTTATAGATATTATGATATCAACACAACAACCTGTGATGGTAGGTCTTACTAGCTTGATTTTATAGATTAGGTAACTCAGATTCAAGTAAAATGACTTGCTCAAAGCCAATGGCCAGTAGAGGGCAGAGCCAGGATTCCATCGCAGATCTGCCAGGCTCCAGAGGCCATACTCGTTCTATCTTTTTGCCACTTTGTGTAGACAGCTTTGGAAAAGGACCAGTTCTAGGAATGCATAGGAACACTCCACGCTTCTAAAGGCACAGAAGGAAAATTAATGACATAGGAGAAAGCACAGCACCTAAGTTGTTTCAAAAAGAGTCTTTGTATTCACATAGTATTTTTTCATTCTATTTTTCTACATAGATACTTTTAAAATAAGCCATAGCCCACATGTAATTTTATTCTGATAAGGTGACCAATAATAAACCTCAACCACACAGAAAAACATTAGTTTTCAATGTTTGACCTAAGTTAAATGATCTGTCCTGAAGACTTTTGTCTGAAAGTGACTGCAGGGTCTGTCTTTGCTCTGTCCTCTGACCACAAATTACACCAGGGACGGATACACGTTCATGTACTTGCCTGAGTATGTGGGTTGGCTCATAGGAACTGTGGCTGCAGAAAGAAGTGTAGTCAATTGTGGATGCCATTTTGAAGTTTTGGTGTTAGTATGAAAACCAAACACAGTTTCATAATTTGTGGCTTCAACATCAGGATATTTGATTTATTTTAAATAAAGTCTTCATGTTTATGTGTGTTATATTTAATTTCTCTAATGGCTTAAGCTTATGTAATTGTGGTCTTCATCTTCAATTCTCTTTCACATTCCAAGCACAAATTAGAGACCTAACTGAATTACTATTTAAAGTCATTTTAAATGTGGGATCCCTACATTCTTGAAGCATTTTCAATATATACTGGTTTTATATCTAACAAAATGTATATCATAATACTGCTATCAAGTATAATGTCAGTAATTATAGTGGTATGCAGTAAACATATATTTTGCTCTCACATATTTATTGCATCTCAAACATGAACAAGTCATCAATCTTGTGAATCATTTTTCCCGGTCAGAACAAAGGTAATGTCAATTTAGAGTACTGTATCTTTTTCATTGGATTTTCTTGATTTTTTTTAACCTAAACTGCCCTGATTAATTATTTCCTTCAGGAAGGATTCCTGCTGGAGAGAGTTATATATTGAGAAGGGAAATTCCAATTAAAAGTTAAATAGTGCTTAATAATCTTCACAAGTTTCATGATAAGTAGAGAACCATTCTAGTCAGTTTTTAATACAAATCTCTTTCATGATGCTTAAATTTGGACACCATGGTTCAATCTAAATTGCTACTGCTGCTGATGCTGTATGACGGAAGTTTCTTCTTGTGGGGTCAGTTTTTGTGTTCACAACTCTTAATACCTCTAGATTCTGAACAACTTCAGGACAAGGAATATATCCAAATTGTATTTTCAGCTGTGTTGACTAATACCAAGTGCAGTATATAGTGTGTACTTGACCCATAAGGTTATAAATAATTCCTCCCGCTATAAGCCCTGAGCCTTTTCTGATTAAGAGCAGAAGATGGGAGAGATGGCAAAGGGGCAGAACAAGGGGTTTTAAAGAAGAAAGCAAAGGAAACCACTTGACCTGTAGTGGAACCCTTGGTATTCCTTTACATTTTATATTCTCTCTGTTTCATAATCTCTCTAACTTTTAGGGACCTGGGGAAAGGAAGGGGATTACCCATTCCCATTAATTCTTTTCCTCAGGAAATCATTTTTCCCCCATCAGAGAGATGATATTAGAAACACACATCAGCGCCTGGGTGTCTCAGTCGGTTAAGCGTCTGCCTTCAGCTCAAGTCATGATCTTCAGGTTCTGGGATCAAGCCCTGCATCCAGCTTCCTGCTCAGCAGGGAAACTACTTCTCTTTCTCTCAAATAAATAAACAAAATCTTTAACAATATATAACAAAAAGGCATTTATCGGGGTACCTGGCTGGCTCAGTAATACAGCATGTGACTCTTGATCTCAGGGTTGTGAGTTCGAGCCCCACATTAGGTGTAGAGATGACTTTAAAATATTTTTTTAAAAGGCATTTATTTTACTGCTCTGTCCAGAGATCTTCCAAATTGTCTTTCAGGCTTATAATTTGCCCTGGGCTTAGGGAAGATGAGATGGTTGATTCCCCACTGCCTAAAGTTAGCATGCTTAATATACACTCAGTGTATTAGGTACATATCAGTAGATGTTTGCTGTTGAAATTTATTGAGTTCGACAGAACTCTTGCTGGGATAGCAGCAAGCTTAGAGAAGTGAAAGTGTATAAGTCTGTCTGGGACTGAGTGTGAAAAACCAGTTCAGATGGAAAAAGAACAAAGCCTCATGTGTTTATTGAGGTTAGTGTGACAAACACAGATCATACCAACTCTACGCTGAACTGGAGATACTTCCAAGGTCAAAATGCCATAACGACCCCTTCACTGAGTGGCTAGTGCTGTGTTACCAGGGATGCCCAGGACTGCTTTACTTCCCATCTATTACCGGGAATACTCAATTGCTCAACCACCCTCCCTTCATGATGGCCCCAACCCTAGTTAATCCCTGCTTCTCCTGTCTCGGTCTCAGGACCAGCAGATCCAGAACTGGTTGCTACCTCCCTGAGAGCCCGTTCTGAATGCTTCAGCAGGAACACAAACCTTATGCAAGAAGCTCCTCTTTGCCACCGGAGCGGTGCCCCACGACTGCTCCGGCTTGTTTCTTGCTGCATCCCATCCAGTACAGGTAGTCTGACTACCTGTCACACTTTTGTTGGGTTTGTGCTTGGTCTTAGGCCATTTAGGTTTTCCCAGAATGAAGAGGCAAACTTCGGTAAGCAGGTCACTGTCCCGGTCAGGGCCGTAAGGGTACACTGGGAGTAGGAGTGTGTGGCAGGTAAGAGTAAGGCCTCTGGGGCCAAGCAAAAACAGCAAAGTCCAAATCCTGCCTCTGCCTTCTACTGGCCAGGTTATCTTGAGCATGTTATTTAATCCCTTAAACCTTAGTTCCTTCAACTCTAAAATGAGGATAATAATATGTCTTATGGCTTTATTGTGAGAATTGAGAAGATGCCTATCAATGGTTCTTACGTGTTTTTTAGCAGCATAACCTTTCTTTAGAAGCAATCATATGTGGAAGTTCATTACTGAAGTAGGAAGGACAGGGATGCTTTATTGAAAATTTTAGCAGCAGTGGTAATTACATGAAGAATGAGCTAAGAAATGTAATAAACCACTATGGCTGGGTCTAGGTATGATTAGCATTTCTGACCTTATTTATTTGTACAGTCTGGAGCGGGAGACTACCAGCCTTTATCTCCTCTATGTTCATGCTGGTACCTGTAATCCCCCAAGCCTGTCACTCCATACAACGTGTGGGGGTCTGCTCATCACAGTTTGAAAACGGCTGCTTTATGTAAAGCACTTCAGAAAATGCATGGCTAATAGAAAACTTCTATAAATTGTTGTAATTCATACTATATTTGATGCTGTTTATTTCTTGCTATAGATATCTCGCACTGTATTTTTTGAAAAGTAGATGAGTGGAAAGCGAAGCAAACAATACAAAAAGCAGGTGTCTCCTGCATATAACTTATATTTGAGACACATGTCTACTTACTATTCCCCAATCACACACATGTTCTTCTAGAGCACAAATATTCCTAGAAAGTCCTTCCAGCTATCAAGACTGGCCATGTTGAACTTTCCTGCCGTGGTCCAGCTCAAGTGTTATCTCCCCTGTAGCACTGTATTTGGGATTTTTGGTTTCAAGCAACAGGAACCCAACTAAAGAGCCAATGTCATACGACTTTGGAACAATTACAACCAGAGATGTGAACCCCCGTGTCTTCCGTGTTTCTGACTTTCATTTCTTCTTCCTTTGCATATTGTCTCAAATTCTCAGACAGACATCTCAAGATAGACAAGAGCTCCAAGCTCACGGCCATATATTCTCAAGAGCAAATAAGATGACATCTTTTCACCCAAACTCTAGTGAGAAAACTCTCAAGGAAAGATTCTGATTTGCAGAGTCTGGGTCATACACCCTCTCCCAGACCAATTACTATGGCTGAATTAGTGGATTTCTGTGATAGAACGAGCTTGGAACTGGTTCCCATCCCTTAACTAATCACTGTGGCCAGGGAGGCAAGGGGACTTAGAAAACGTCAATGTTCATTCTGATCTTGGGAGGATTAGTACTTTCCCCAGTGAAAGAGCAATGGGGATCAAGAAGTAAAGCAGGAGGGGCGCCTGGGTGGCACAGCGGTTAAGCGCCTGCCTTCGGCTCAGGGCGTGATCCCGGCATTGTGGGATCGAGCCCCACATCAGGCTCCTCCGCTATGAGCCTGCTTCTTCCTCTCCCACTCCCCCTGCTTGTGTTCCCTCTCTCGCTGGCTGTCTCTATCTCTGTCAAATAAATAAATAAAATCTTAAAAAAAAAAAAAAGAAGTAAAGCAGGAGTTCTGAGAAAAACTGAGAATACACTCCAACAAAAAGTGCAAATGCACAATGAGTCAACAAAAGCAAAATAGAATAATCCTTATCTCCTAAATTTGTTGACTATGTAAGATTTTGTCAAGACACATGTCACAAGAATAACATTCGTCCATGACTTTGGAAAATGTGTTTTGTGGTAATGGGAAAAGTATGTTTCAGGCAATTGCTCACCTAACTTGCCTTCCTCAACTTTTACGTATTTTTCTAATTGCTTGAGGCTAATCAAGATAAGAAAAGCAAGTGATCTATTTAGCTACTGAGGACTTAAGGACCATTTATTTCTGTAATCTAGTCACAGTAATGGAGCTATTTTTATGAGCAATCATTAAAGCCACTCAGGATAGGTGCAGCATTAGACACTGTAAGCCTGGAAGCTACTTTTTTTTTTTCGGCAGGGTGGAGTACACAGATATGTATGGATATATTTAAGATCTGGAATTCCAGCCACAGTGATAACTACATGAAGAATGAGCTAAGAAATTTAATACAACACTATTGCTGGGTCTATGTAAGATCACCATTTCTGACCTTAATTTATTTGTACAGGAAGACCTAGAAGGAGTTTGTCATTTTACAAATTCAATCAATCATAAGGATTTAGTCTGGTTAAGTAGTGGTGAAGAGTTTTGTTTTTGGTTGGCCTAACCAATTGGGAATTCTCCATCTATCTTTTACTAACTATATACCCTTTAGTAAACTAATTATATCTGTTCCTCCATTGGATTATTGAATTCGTTTGGAAAATGATGCTTATTTTTCTTAAATCATGTGGCAGATATGGGTGAAAACAAAGGTTAAAGGAGGAACAGCTGTTTCTGAGTTTGAGATACGGAAATGTAACTTGAAGTCTGGACGAGTTTTCTTACAAAGATAATTAAAACAAAATTTAAGCAATCCAATTTTCTTGCAGGACTGAACACCTGAGCAATGTGAAGCCATTGAGGCAAAAGCAAATTATTTTAAAATTTGTCTTGAACATTGGGATTTTATGAAAATTTTGGTTTTTGCTGATACCTTTCTAGAAATTCCACCCTATCTTTTCTTCTTCCTCTTTCATGACTCCCTTACCCACCACCCTGAGTTTCCTACCCCATTCTTCATCTCGTCTAAACATTATCAATAATGAAAATCTAGAATAAAGCTGAGCTATACAACTGAAAAACTTATAAACCAGGACAGTTTTACTTGCCTGGCAACTGGCATAACATTTGTAATAAAATGCCTACAATTCAGTGAGGTTAATGTTAAAATTTCCTTTAGGCCATATACCAAAATTATTTTTATAAATTGTCTAGTGCTTATTAACATTAGAGGAGGTGGCTTTTTAGAAAGGTAGTTAGTTGGGCTTGCTTCAAATAGGTCTCTGGAGGAAAATATCAAGACATGTTTGAATTTTAAATCAATTATTATAAGCATTAACTACCTGCCTTCGACAAAATGAAGTAATGGATATTTACCCCAGTTGGTTTTAAGAATTTCTGGAAAAGAAAACAAAAGAGAAATCAGAAAATAAAATGAAGCAGACTTTTTCCACATTTTTTCATCATTTTCTTTCCTTTTAATATCTACTTTTTTTATGGTGTCCGTGTATATCAGCTTACTTATTTTGTTTTTGATAATTTTATTTCTTAATGTCCCTATAATTGGAAAATACTAAGCTATGTGGAGAAGAAGAAAGACAGCCTAAGGCCCACTTCCAGTTCTGTCAATAGCTAGTTGTATAACTTCAGGCAAAATAATATTTGGACTCAAGATGTGGCTCTGAGACTGGTGTGATCTTTGGCTATTTTACTTGTCAGGGATGTGGATTTTCCTTCTGGAAAATGATAGGGTTCAATGTTATAAGTCATAAGGTTCCTAGTATGGTCATGAGTCTATGATTCTAAGCAAACCATAACATATTTAAGAATATTAAGCATTGAGCCATAAAACTTACAAACATATTTTACATATTTACCCTCATTTATAGTAAACAAAGTTGATATTAGTTTATAAAGACACATTAAGAGTTTGATCATGTAAGTGACAGTGGCTTTGGTGGTTTTTTTCAAACTCATGCAACCCACTAATCTTGCTGCTCCTACTTGTTTGACAATTTTAAACCCATATGCCAAACAAACAAACAAACAAAAAAAATATATATATATATATATATTTTGTTTGTTTGGCAGGGGTACATGGTTTGCTGGCAGCTTATCCTGCCAGTTGTATTCTTTCTTTACTGCTGACTCTGGCCCTTTCCAGGTCAGAATGCTAGATTGCCAGGATGCATTTCCTCTTTGAGAAAGAAACACGCATTTCCAATACAGCGATGACCAATTCTTTGCTGGGAAATGTAAGAGTCACTTCCAACTGCCTATTGATCAACAAAGATATGTTCAAATAACCTAATTTTGATATAATTTTGGGGCAAGAAGAGACTATAACTATGAGGATCTTTTAAATTAGGTTACCTACTTCTTTAGAAATGCAAGGTGATGTTTTCATCAGAGCATGAGACTCCGCATTAGGAAGAGTTCTACTGGAGTATATTTGCCCTCAGTGCCCTATGTGAATATATTTGAATATATTTGAATATATTTGCCCTCACAAAGTACTTAAGCCCTCAGAGTCTCTATTTCCATAAATGCAAAATAGGAAGTGTAATACATAACAGGGTGTTTGTGCTAATTAAGTGAAAAAAACAATGTTAAAAATGTATAGTAAAAGTTATCTGATAATTGTAAATTTGAAATATGAAATATAATTTGTTCATTAAAACAATTCTTATTTCATGAATTTTTAAATTTATTTAGTTAGAGAGTAGGGGGAGGGGCAGAGGGAGAGGGAGAGAGAGAACGTCAAGCAGACTCTGACTCCGTGCTGAGCATGGAGCTGGTTGTGGGTTAGATCTCATGACCCTGAGATCATGACCTGAGCCAAAACTAAGAGTCTGTCCCTTAACCGAATGAGCCACCCAGGTGCCCCTGAGGAATTTTTTATGAGAATATGCTGAGCCTGGGGTGAGACAGAGGAGACCCAGACCTCAGTATTTGGGTCCCATTCTATCAAATGTGCAACATGTGTATAATGGATTTCATGGGTTTATTTTTTTTCGACTTTTATAAAACCGTTAACGAATAGCATTCAAATTTTTTATTTGTGATTAATTCACAACCAGAGTCAGCTTTTTAGATCATCTTTACATTTGGCTTTGGAAATAACTATTAGAACATTCTTACATGGGTAGCCCTGGCTTTGTGGAATGTGTTAAACTACCACAAGAATCAGTTTTCCTCAACCTTGATTAAAGTTAAACAGACTCGGGGCTGTATTATTTTTTTTTTAAAGATTTATTTATTTATTTATTTATTTATTTATTTATTTATTTGAGAGAGAGAGGGTGCGAGCAGGGGAAGGGTAGAATGAGACGGAGATTAGAGAATCTCAAGCTGACTCCCCACCGAGTACAGAGTCCAATGTTGGGCTGATCCCATGACCCCAAAGTCATGACTGGAGCCGAAATCAAGAGTCAGCTGCTTTACCAACTGAACCATCCAGGCGCCCTGAGACTGGGGACTTTAAATGCCTATTTTATTTCGCCATACTCATCAAAACAAATATTAAATTATCTCTTCCTCTGCCTTGACCTTCCCTTTCCTCAATCAGCTTTTGAGTTAAAAGGACAGCAAGTAGAGCCAGAAAGTTTAAGAATTTGTGTGTGACCCCTGCCAAGGCTAATGGTTCCCCTTTAGTGCTAGGCTTGAGGAACCCCTTGAGCATATCTGTGGCTAAAATTTCTTAGACATTTTCAAGAGCTATAGATACATGGGCTGTTGGGTTTATTTACAGAGGAAGGAAGTCTGTTCTTTGCACCTCCCCCACAGACACACTTGCTTGTTCTACAGCTTTGCCTCTGTATGCTTTTGGAAGACCAGCTAGCATTTTGGCTTATTGACAATAAAGAGTAAGAGTAAAACCTACTGGTCCATGACAGTCAATTTTCCTTAAACTTATAATTTTATCCAATCAAAAGAAATCCAAACTAAGGGAAGCAGGCAGATATGTGTTCCCATAAAGCCCACTGAGTTCTTCCCAGTACTTCCTTTACATAAACTGGGTAAATGAGCTTCTGCTGATTATAATACTCATGTTCAAGGTCAGGGTGGGACACAGTGTTTGTTTTTATGTGAGACAATGGAACCCAAAAGTCTTACTCTTATCATGTGGCAGGATCATGACCTGATTCCTAAGTTTTCTGGATAGCTGGCCCATCATGTATCAACAACAAATATCCATTCAAAGGATTGTTTTTATTTTTTATAATTCATTATGTGTCAATTCAGTTTGGGGAAGTTTGTAACATGTTATTTTGCTTAATTCATATAATACACAGTTGAAGTAGGCATCATCATCCTCATCTACAGATGAGGAACCTAAGGCTCAGATTTGCCTACCTAGTAAAAGTAAAATTGGGTATTGAACTGAAACCTGATTCTAACTCCAGTGCTATTTTCCCTATCCCATGGACACTTCATGAATATCTCTTACTGTGGCTAGAGAGTACAGTGATCCAACCTCCCTAACATAATGAGCTGAGAGTTGGAAATTGTTACCAATATCTAAACAGCTCCATATCAAAAACAGTCAAGGATCCTAGTTCTCCAATGGTTTCACATGGTGATTCAGAGACACGACTACCCTGGAAGCTTTCCCAGTGTAAAACTGTGACCAAAGTCTCATTTGATCTTTCTTGATTCATCTTTGCTTTGGGGCTATGACAAATGAGTGACTCACCTATTTGAGGTAGTACTTTGGTGTTTAAGATTTTCTGTCCTAATATGAACCTGAACTCATTTGTCCGACCTTGGGCCTCACTGCAGGATTTAGTGTCATCTGTCTATCAGCAAGGACTAATTGGTGCCTGTCTGTTTTCCACATGCACATCAAGCTCTTATAAGAAACCGTCCAAATTCATTGGCTCTCTTCAACTATTATAATGATTACAACCAGTCGAATCTTCTTGCACTTCCACAGGAGAAACAATTTCTCAGCTGTTTTAACAACAGTCTGAAATGTATAAGGAGTTACTGGCTGAAACTCACCACTGATTACTCTAAAAGTTTTCTAAGTTTGTGCTTGTTTAGCTTCTCATCCAGAAGATATAAAATAATCCAATCACTTTGGATGGTACCTGCATAGAATTTTCATTTTGTTTATACATTTTTCAGAATTCTTTCTCTTTCCAGAAATCTCACTCTCAGTCTTACCTTCACATGCTAAACTCTGAAATTTTAAGTTCTTTTCAAATTCTTAAAATTCAAAAAAATGGAAAAAAAGAAGATTGGCTTTCATCACTTCCGCAAGGAGTTTATTTTAAAAATCAGCAGAGTAGTTACTCCTTTCTAACCACCAGGAATTCTGGGAAATTCTTTAAGAAACCATTTTGTTTATACTGAACAAGCCAAATTCCCACACAGTGAGTGGAAATTGAAATTCTTTCAACATCTGTCTGTATTCCTACTGGTAGTGCCAGTTTTCTTCTAGTCATTTCATTATAGAATTTTTCAAGTTATTACTGTCTTTCTTCCCTTAAGACTTACACCTTGTGTCTTTATGCCTCTTGACAGTGTATTTTATAAAGAGGGACTTTGAGACATTGGTTGATGATATACTAATATGTTTGAAATAACTCATAATTAATTTTCTAGGTATTGAGACAAACATTATAAAATCTAGAAGTAAGTTTGAGATTTATGATTTGTTTTGAGATAGTACATCTTACCTGGACCGCACCCTACCTCTTGTTTACCTGACCTGGTTTTTCCATGTTAGAGTTCTTCAGAGTTTGTCACAGAACCACTTTTCCCTCCCTATATTCTCTCTGTTCCATCATTGTCATTATTCTTATAAAATGTGCCTATCCTTCTGAATTTCTGAATTACTTAGCTGAGTCAATTATGTTGCCATGCATTTATTACTCATAATAGAAAACATAGAGTCATTTGTAAAACCTTTTAACCCTCATTTGCAATATATTGACTTTGTCACCAAGTACAATTGATTCTATCTCCAGTACAACTCTAGAATCTCTCTGCTTCACTCTTTCTACTGTCTCTGCCTTAGTAATTTAGGACTTCATCACCTCTAATTTAAACACAAGAAAAAGTAAAACGTGAAAAAAAAAAACCCCACAAGTTCAATCTGCCCCCTTTTCACGTCTGAATATAACCTATATGGCAACTATTTCTACCTTACCATCCTTTTTGAATGTCACATCCCAAAATGCACTGAAGAGGATGCCATGTTTATGTGTTCTCAGAGTCAACATTTGTTTCCTTGGACTGGAACCCCCTTTTATGCCTGGAAAATTCTCATTGATATTACAAGATTCATCAAAAAAACATTCTGCTAGGCTATATTTCCAACATAGTTGTTCAAATGTCAGAGAAGTTATTAACTTGGGAAAACAGCCACAACAGAAACATTTGCTACATGAAATCGTGCCTAATCTTGTGATGTTGCATGTATTTAATAAAAAATGGCTGAGGACAAGCTATAAAAGACATACTGTTCACTGACTATACGGCATATCTGTATAGAAAATTCAATCAACAATAGAGACCAAGTATTTTTAAATTAACACATATAAATGGGAATTTATTAAATTTGCAAAAAAGTATTCCATGATTTGATACTCCCTAAATCGTATAAATACACTTAAGTACATCTAGAAACTAAAAAATGAGTTATTTAAATATAACATGGTAATTGATAATAATATAATGTGAAGACATTATACTGTGGGAAGCACATTATTCATGTGCTAGCTTGTAGCATTCATTAGTAGCTGCTGCTGATTTAATAAAATAATCGAGTAACTGCTAAGCGCTTTTGTAAGTACTATTGCATATATATCAATAGGTTAATTATAAAGACAGGAAGTTTGTTCAAATAAAGTAAGGAGAGAATTACCATTTCTTTCCTTGCCAAAGCAGAGAATGTCTCTGATCATATCCTTACAGTGATTTTCCATCTTTTGTCTAGCTAACTTTGTCTCATATATCCTATATTCTAAAAATATATATAATCTAAAATACTAGATTTTAACAGCAATTCTTACTTAATTTATAGAAAAATGCTTATAATCAAATACCCTTAGGAAATACTTATAATTCTGAGTTTAATATTGCCTGTAATACATACGTTTTATTTTTCTTTTAATATAAATGCTGTAAATCCTGGTATTTATTACTTATTTTATCAATTATAATTTATAACTCACTTTCTTTTTTTTTTAAGATTTTGTATTATTTATTTGACACAGAGAGAGAGACAGCCAGCGAGAGAGGGAACATAAGCAGGGGGAGTGGGAGAGGGAGAAGCAGGCTTCCAGCACGGGAGCCTGAAGTGGGGCTCGATCCCAGAACGCTGGGATCATGCCCTGAGCCGAAGGCAGACGCTTAATGACTGAGCCACCCAGGCGCCCCTATAACTCACTTTCTTAATCTTCAATTTCAGTAAAATAAATCTTCCAGGAAGAACAGTAAAGAGATTTTAAAATAGTAAATAATTTCAAATACTCACACTATAATAAAAAAGTATCTTCATTTGTATTTTGTTTTCTTTGAGAACAATGTAACTTTTCCCACTCTGAGGAGAGGGAATTAACATATGAAATTCAAATATAGAATTATTTCCTTTTTTGTTTCTTTTATTTGATCATAATATATTGATTTTTTTAAAAAAATTCTGAATATAATTAATGGTTGGCATAGAAAATATCTCTTAAAGAATTAGAGAATAATAAGACAATAGAGTTATTGGGGCTCTTACCTTAGTGATAAATTATGTTCATTTGAAAACTGAACAAAAAATGATAAAAATTAGAATGGGAAAATTGTAAGTTAAATTATTGTCCTATTTCTTTAGCTGAACCCAAAGTTCTACAAAAGTGATAACTCAACAGATATGAGATAGTATCATTTTTGAAATGATTTTTAAATATACCTTAGTTAGTTTAAATATATTAAAGATCAGTTAAAATTTGTTTGGTAAAGACAGTTTTTTAATCCTAGGAAAGACACAAAAAATTGTACATGGCAAAAAAGATGTCTTCAACCATTAAAATCATTCTTACAAAAGGCAAAGTAATGAACAAAATTACAAAATAACCAGTGTTCCCAGAAAGGAGCAATCTTCTAAAAGACCAACTCTGCATTATCAGCAGAAAAATATATTCAGTGAAAACAAAAGAAATAGAAGCTAAATAAATTTTATCTGTGTAGGACTTTATTCTCTATATCAAATCCATGTTGGGTATCAGGTACCCATGACAGTATATTTATATGTTTGGGGGTTTAGACAGCCACTTATAATGACTATATAAAAAGAAAGAATGTCCTTTCATTTATAAAAACCAAAGCTCTCTCCAAAACCTCAGAATATATAATGTTACTACGTTACTTGAGGTATTGGGAAGAATATATGTAAGAATTATGATGGCTATATATTTCATATTTAGTGGTACCACTTTTCCTATTTCCAGTCTTTCTCTATTAAATTGGTTTGCCTTATGTTTTAGGTTTCTCCTTGGATTACAATTTCTTTGTAATCTTAGAATCATATGTGCCAGTTCTCCAATTGCCATAAAAATTATCATATAAACACATAAGCACTTTTTAATTGTATCAATTTCCCTTCATTTTTAACATTTTCTCTAGATTTTATTGGCTATCACATTTTAGAATATAGTCTTTATGACTTTCTATATTTAAAGAATTCTTTTTATCTTATTTTTTTTTTAAGATTTTATTTATTTATTTGACAGAGAGAGAGAGACAGCCAGCGAGAGAGGGAACACAAGCAGGGGGAGTGGGAGAGGAAGAAGCAGGCTCATAGCGGAAGAGCCTGATGTGGGGCTCGATCCCATAATGCCGGGATCACGCCCTGAGCCGAAGGCAGACGCTTAACCGCTGTGCCACCCAGGCGCCCCTTTTATCTTATACTTTAATCGTAATGCATGTTAGAAATTTGATACATGTGTTTTATAGTTCTTGAAGATAAGTACATGCTCTTAATCACTTATGATCTGAGTTTTCGAGACATTTTAACATATCAATATTTATTCAGATAACTTTTTTCCTAGTTTAACAGAGAAAATAAATATTGAGTCAAAATGCTTTGTCAGGTTTTTTTGAGAATAAAATAAAAATATTTACTTATAAAAATGCTACTTCATTCTAAAAAGGTTTGGATAGTTTACAAAGATACATAAATTATGCTAAAAGAAAAATAAGGAAATGGAGAAAAAAGAAAATAAGTTTAGGAAAAATTAAACTAAGAGATAATGATATCAAAATAGCAACAACAACATGCACTAATGCTACTACTAATGTTATGAATATTTATAAGGAGCTATTTTAAAAACACTTAATTACAAGATATATTAAGATAAGATATATTCAGGGGCGCCTGGGTGGCTCAGTCGGTTAAGCATCCACCTTTCGCTCAGGTCATGATCCAAGAGTCCTGGGATGAGCCCCGCATCGTCAGGCTCCCCGCTCGGCAGGGAGTCTGTTTCTTGCTCTCCCTCTCTCTCTCTTGCTCGCTATCTCTCTCAAATAAATAAATAAAATCTTTTAAAAAATATGAGATATATTCACATATTTTTAACTAAAATATACGATGGTCTATATACTTTACTAGCGGTATGTCAGAAATACCTGAGCTTTGGCCAGGCAACAGAGAAATACATCAGTCATTAAGTTCGTTATCCAAAAGATTAAAAAAAAGGTAATGTGCTCAAGAAAAGCTCTCTGACTTCTGGTCCTGAGACCAGAGAATGGACACAGGTTAAAGGACAGTTCAGGTGGGCAGGTACCTGGGATAACAATCCATCATGGATACTAACACAGTACTGGAAATGCAACAAATTATGAAACTATATTTACCAGAGGTGTTGTTTTTCTCCTTCCATCCCCACCCCAAGTCCTTTTCATGGACAGTATTATATTGAAGGAAGAGATTGATATTTAGAGTGTGTATGGATAGAACAAGACTTCTAATAAATATGCTCTAATAAGTAATATCCAAGTTGCCTACAGAAGAGAATGGATTATTTAACAGTACGTATTTTTCCTTTTTGAGTGTCTGTTTTGTATGGCAGGGACAGGGAGTGATGTTGAGTAGATGAATTTTTTTTTAGAATTTAGACAACAGTAGTCCTCTTTCAAATCTTTCCTCTAATTAGATCTCATCCTCTCCACTAAATACTGCATAAAATTTTCAAGATTACTAATTTAATGTTAAATATTAAATTATCTTATTAAATATTTATTTATTAGCCTGGCCCAGGTAACTCACTTCTCTAGGTTCAGCCTTACCTGAGAAAATTTTTAATCATGGTTCCCTAAAAAGAGGACACTGTTTAGCACAGCAAAACATATCCTCTACAATCATGGAATAATATGGTAGTAGATTTTGTGAAATTGTTTTTTGTTTTTGTTGTTTTTTTCTATAATGTTCTTCAGTGTAAGCCAATAGCAAAATATCAAGGTACAATTCAATAAAAAGTAATCCTATGAAGATGCAAAACAATGTCTTCAAAAAACACAGTTTACCAAAATTTTGGATTGATGAATTCATAAAATGACGGCATCTCTTGGGAATGGATGGAAGGAGGCATCTCCATAGGGCATGCATTCTCCACAGGGACAATATGGCCCCTATAAAAATGAAAATGATCTTGTGGGGTGAAAAGACCTGAGATATTACCATGGTTTTTGCATCTCCAAAGGACTACTCTACCAGGTATGCAGGATAGCTGTGGTATTAAAATGTCATGAGTGGCAAAAGTTTCTAAGAAAAAAAATGTGTGAAAGGGCTTATTAGAGAGGCAATAATGCAAAAAGTTTGAAAAACACTGATATGGAGGATTGTCTCTCCCAATCATGTTTTTGTTTAGAATTGGGTAGCAAAAGTCTAAGGTATAAGAAAATAGATTTTGTTGTATTCATTCATCACTCACAGCAATAGTAAGAACCTATTTATCATTTACTATCCACAGTAATGGGAGGTAATTTATTCATTACTTACTACTTATATAAAAGGTAGACATTAAATCCCATACCACATATAAAGAACTGACTATATCTTTGCTAAATAATCAATGCATATAAGTAATAAAAATATATTAGAATATTATAGGCATCTTGACTAGAGGAGTCAAATTTTGCAAGGTATCGGAGAACCAATTAAGAATCTCACAGAAATAGATTTATGTTTCATGAGCTAGGGCGTTAATAGTAATGGCCAAGGTTGACACAGATCAGACAAAATACAAATATGAACATGACCTAGTCTCATTCTAAGGGACTAGTCAATGTAAGTTTTTGCACAGGTAAGAGCTGGCATATGTGAAAACAATCACCGTGGTCATTCTGTTGAGAATAAATTATAGGGTGCCAGCTAAGCAAAAAGCAGAGAACAGAGATGTCTTATACAATAATCCTGGAGAGAAAGCATGGTCACTGAACCATTAGGGTGGCAGCAGACCTGGAGGTTTTTAGATATATTTTAGAGGTAAAACCAATAGGATTTCTTGATGAAATGAATGTTGTATGTAAGAGAAAAAAAGTCAAAGATGACTTCAAGGATGATTGGAAATGTTTTGTTGAGATGGGTAAAAATGTAGGAAAAGGAAATATAATGGGCCAGGGGGAAGGTTTACTTTATATATCTAAGTAGAAAAAGTGGTTAGTGATTAGGCAGTTGAGTAAATTAGAGACTTGTATTTGAGAGCTTTCAGCATTTAAAGCTTGAAACTGTACAAGATTATTTTTCTCTAGCCACCTTTAGCTTTGAGAGTGTACGCACAGATGTATAATCACAGTTGGACCTAATCCATGATATAGCCAAGCGAGTATAATGAAGTAAGAGAAGCAAAGAAAACGGGAGGTTCTACAGAAGTAATTAAATATATGGCTGTGGGATTTAAGCTAGATATGGAAGAAATCAAGAGAGAAACATAGAAAAAGTGGTAAGACCAATGGTTTATGGTTTCCGGTGGGTCAAAAAATTTTAGGAGTCAGAGAACTAAAAAAATGAAAGAGAAGATAGGTGGTGGTCAGAGACTAGAGTCTTTGATATTATAAAAGCAGCAATAATAAGGTTAGAGTAGAACCATAGGAAGGTTCAACATACATGAGCAGAGTATTTCAAGGAACTGAGAGGACAGGGTAATGTAATGATCATCTACATGTGTATTGAAATCAACAAAAGGTATGATAGAAGTAGTTATGGAGACACTGACAGTCATCTGGGCTCTTAACTTCTCAAGGAATGATTAGAAATGATCCAGAAGATTGGTAGAAAACTTTAAAAAGGGAAAATGAATGAGAGAAGCAGATGATACAAGATTCTAAGCAGGGCTTTCTGGGCAAGAAAGAAGGAGAATACTATGGAGGCAACAAGAAGCAAGAAGGATAACTACCCTGCCACCAGGCCCAGGATCCAGGGGGTCTGAACAAACTGCAGGAGAAACAATTAGAGCAAGGTTTCAGATGAATTAAGAAGGGGAAAAAGGGGCACCTGGGTGGCTCAGTCGGTAAAGCATCTGCCTTTGGCTCGGGTCATGATCCCAGGGTCCTGGGATCGAGCTCCACATCAGGCTTCCTGCTTAGTGGGGAGCCTGCTTCTCCCTCTGCCCCTCCTCCCCACTTGTGCACTTTCTCTCTCTCTCTTTCTCTCTCTCTTAAATAAATAAATAAAATTAAAAAAAAAAAAGAAGGGGAAGGAAACAACGTTCAGTGAAGAGATGGACATTATAGGAGACTTTGCTGATGATTGACAATGAATTCCAGAGGGCAGAGTGGGAAGGTTTTTTGAGTTAAGCATTGATAGAAAAGGAGTCAGAAAATGGAGCACCCAGCACTGTATTAATCAGGAATTCCTGGACTTCTTTTGGTTGGTGCCATAAATGAGACCTATGGGCATGATTAGACCTGACGGTCTCCAGGCAAATAGTGCTTGGGAGTCGGTAAATGTTGGGGATGGGGATGCATAGAGAGATTTTGGCAGGAGCACATAGAGTTCTGCTTGCATTCATGCACATAGTACAACAGAAATCTGTACTTAGTCAGAGTTTGGGTTTGGCAATGTGAGGAGCATAAAGGGAGAATGCAGCTAAGTATAGATAAGGAAGTGATTTTAATTATGGGCTGTGGAATCTGAGCTCTTTAGGGAGGGAACTGAGGACATGAGTGGAATGAGGGATAAATAAGCAATAGGTTGAATGGAAGGTCCGGGTGGGAGAGGGTGGAAGAAATGGTGGTGTTGGGAGGAGATCTCAAGGAATAAACTAGAAAAATAAGAGTTAGTGGTCAGAAAATAAATGCTTAAAATTAAAATTTTATTTTTTTGCCGTTATTAGTCATATCAAGAATTGCAAGGATTCTAAGCCTCTCTGTGTGTCATAAACACTTTGGCAGACTGTAAATCTCTGAGAATGCTGCAAATAATGCTTTCACATACGTAAGATATATAGAATTAAAGGAAAACCAAGTATATTGAAATACATTTATAAAAATATCAAGGAAGCAAATATATGTTTATTAACACATTAAAGTAGTGTACTTATTAGCACATTTAAAACAAGAACTAAGATCAGGTCTAATGTCATATTTTTGAAGAAGTGATACTATTACAGCTGAAATATATGAGAATATTTGTGGATGCTATTGGTGATAGTGATTTATTGCTTAAATTCATATTTGAAGGAATAATGAATTTGATTTAGAAATTAATGAAAATTACCATGTTATTTTTTCTCATTCAAGTTTCAGAGACCACTCAGGTTCTAATTCACATTCAAGTCTGTGAACTCGCCTGGACTGTGATCATGAACAGGTGACAAGATCATCAAGAAAGAGGAATGAAGAGGCCGGCATTGGAAGGATCATCTATCTACAAAGATGTTGATATCTAAAGAATTCACAAGTTTTGGACACATCTGAACTTTGAAGCATTGCCTATGGGCTAAGGGTCTTCAAGACAGTCCTCTGTAACACTCCTCCTACTTCCCTCACCCGGGTGACTAAGGCTGGTGATTTGCTTTAGAGCTGAGAGTCAATTATACAGGGCCTGGACTAGTAGGTTATCGAAGAAAGACAACTTGCTGGAGGAAATTAATACTTTTGGAACATGTTCTAAATGATTTATTTCCTCTTGGTCTGGTTCATTTTGCAGAAGGTGACTGTTAAAAGTGCCTCTGGAATGTCTTTTGCTTCATTGCACTGCTCTCATACTGTGAATAATCTACCAAGGGGACTGGCTTCTAGCTTTACCTAACTTTGGGAAGTACTTTGAGACCTAAACATTCCTTTCATAAATCACTGAAGCTGGTCCCTAAGGTAGTATCAAATGGACCATTTTAATATGTTGATATATCACTTTCCAGTTTAAGTGTTTTATATTCCTTCTTATTATAGCATTAAAGGTTTCCAGTTCTATTTGTGAGAGATTTCCAGGAATTTAGTTTTAATAATGACTAACTCATTTCTTTTCTAAATAGTTTTAAAATTTGTGTTACTGTGGGCAAATATCAAACATCCAGTGCGAAAATTTAAAACTCAACTAACTCTCTTTCTCAGCACAAACAACT
Source organism: Ursus americanus (assembly GCF_024610735.1). Lineage (NCBI taxonomy): Eukaryota > Metazoa > Chordata > Mammalia > Carnivora > Ursidae > Ursus > Ursus americanus. The sequence goes on along the minus strand of NC_142151.1, from coordinate 33,818,971 downwards.
ATCTTTATATTTTCCTGAAAGGGTTACAAATTTCAACATAGCCTATAATGTTCCAAAGGAAAATTAATTTTTAAATGGTGTTCTGATGGTTGATCTGTATATCATTAAAGATAATATAATTATTTTAATTCACTTATTTGTTGCTTTTATTTAAGGAGAAAATATAAAGCAATATCCCATGATTTGAGGGAAGGTACATCTATCCTAATATTCCTTCCTTAGGACTATAGAATATTTCTACTCCATTTGTGTGTAGATAGAATAAATATCTTAATGTAATTTTTATGCCACTAATGTATCAACATTCATAAACGTGCAAAATTGAGCTTACTACTAATGAAAGTTATACATATGAGATCTGTCACTGCACAAGATTATTCATTTTCTCATTACCAATTTATTGATGCAAAATATTATGACCCATCATAAAATTTGTAGAAACTTTATATTCCACAAAGCTTGGAATTATGCAAACAAGATGAAAAAATAGATTACTGTTTAGTAAAACTGGAATTTTGTTCACACCCAAAATTCAGAAAAATAAAGCTCATCTTTGAATGAAGGTATCTCTCTTAGGACCGTTGGTTCATTTTCTGAAACTTCTTCTGTGTAATTACATTCCTCAAAAATGATAAATTCCTCCCCCCATCAACCCTCAGTTTGTTCTCTATCGTTGAGTCTGGGTGGGGGATGGGCTAGATGGGTGATGGGTATTAGGAGGGCACTTGTTATGATGAGCACTGAGTGCTGTATGTAAGTGATGAATCACTGAATTCTACTCCTGAAGCCAATATTGTACTGTATATTAAGTAACTAGAATTTAAATAAAAATTCAAAGGAAAAAATGATAAATTCCTTTAATTTTCAACTCTTCGAGATCACTTACTTTTATAGGAGTCCCTTTTCATGCTAGTTTCCATTAGCAGTATTCTTTCCAAATTCTACCCTCCTAGTATAACATTCTAAATTTAGAAAACATCACCAAATGCAGCCTTTGAGGGGAAGGAGTTGTCTCACAAATTTGGGTATTGTGGAGTATCTAATCTAAAATACAAAATAAAGCAAAAATATTTACAATTTTCCTATGATGTAATTACTTAAACTATTCTTTAAACATTTCTATTTACCCATTTAGATGTTCTTTAAAGTGGTAGTTATATATATATATACATATATATATGTTTAATGATAAAACTGTGTTTACTGACTTTGGATCAGAGTTCTCTCAATTTAATATAATCGTTGGTGATTTGTTCAACATTATTAATTCTTGTTTTATCCTCAAAATTCACATTGATTACCATTCCTTATTACTTCAATAAAAACAATCCTGCCTAAATTGTCTTCTCTTGAAGCTAACTTTGTATCTTTCCTGTAACTTTTCATCCCTCTACTGTCCTTTTATGAAGCTTTTCTTTGACCTAGTTTCCTCTTCTTCATTTTCCTATATCCTCACTTATTTATTTTATTTATTTACCTTATTATTCACCTTGTTACTTAACTTTTGATATTAAGTAGAAAGCTTTTTCTATTTCCTTGCCAATACACTCTCCAGTTTTTGCTCAAATGTTCATGCCCTAAAGAACGTTTTATCATCCCCAGACCTGAGATAAATCTTTTTTTCTTTTTTAAAGATTTTTATTTATTTATTTATTTATTTGACACAGAGAGAGACAGCCAGAGAGAGGGGGAACACAAGCAGGGAGAGTGGGAGAGGAAGAAGCAGGCTCCCAGCAGAGGAGCCCGATGCGGGGCTTAATCCCAGGACTCCAGGATCACGCCCTGAGCCAAAGGCAGACGCTTAACGACTGAGCCACCCAGGCGCCCCATGAGATAAATCTTGATCACTTGGAACAACTGTAGAAATGGCATTTTACTAGTTTAGGAAACCCAGTTCTAGACAATATGGAAAAGATTTTCTGAGAGTCTCTGGTAAAGGTCCTTCATTTTAAGATGGAGCTTGAACAGAGACAGACCCCTTCCTCCTTGGACATTATGAGGTCTGCATGCAATGATTACTAGCTCTGCTGCAGTCATAAACACAGAGAGAATGAATCTTAAATGAACTTGATTCTGAGACATCTCAGGTGGAGATGCAGGGGGGTGGGAGGAAATTTTTGAGATGATGATTTCACTAAGGCCTAAAGGTCACCTATTTCTTAAGCAATTTTGAGTTGAGGGGTTTGTTACCGACAGCTGAAAACATTTTAATAGATACAAACTCTCCGCTCAGCTATTTAAATTATTCTTTAACTAGAAGTAATGAATCCTTTTTCCCTTGATCTCCTCCTATATTAACCATGCAAGCTGCCAACTTTGGGCAACATCAACAACCATCTGTTATCTCTATATCCAGGCTGGTATGAATTGCAGATAGTTACATAATTATGCCACTTGGTTCTCTGACAAATTTGTTATCTGACCTCAGCTGGTTTCTCACTTTTGCTAGATTCTTCTTCTTCTTTTTTTAATCTATCTCCACCTGGATGACTAATGGACATAGCATGAACTAGCACGTCAAAATTTGAACTCCTTCTTATTTTCTCCAGTCATCTATATTTAGTAGATGATTCCATTAAAGTAGATGATTCTGTTGGCCATTTCAGCAGATGATTCTGTTGGTTAATCTAAATTCTTTGAATTCTGCCAAGTCTTCTTTCACATCCCTTATCAAATCATCAGAAAATATTGTTGGGTCTTGTTCCAAATAAATCCGGCTATACTTCTCACACTTCAACTGTGAACATACTAGTCAAAGCTGACTTCATCTCTGCTGCTTGGACTGTCACCTTTTGGCTTCTAACCGCTCTCCCTGTTTCTAGAAATTCACAGAGATTTTTTCCCCCCACCATTCATGAGATTTCTACTTCCTTCCAATGAACAGATAAAATAAGACTTGTAAAATATAAATCTGATCATGCTATTTCCCATCTTAAAATGCTTCAATATTGGGCTTCTCATCATACTTAGAGTAAAATCCAAAGTCTTTAACCAGGACCTGTAAACCTTCTGATGATTCAGGTTCCATCTATTTCTCTACCCTAATTGTGTCCACTCTCCCCCCACCAGCCCCAGTTAACACTGGTCTCCTTGCTGTTCCTTGAACATCCAAACATTCTCCTAGAATAGGGCTTTGTATTGTTCTAACAGCAGTACTTGTTCTCCAGATAACTGCATGGACCATTCACTCACTTCATTTGATTCTCTTTCTCAGTGTTATCCCATCAGAGCAAGCCATTCCTCCCCCTCCTAATGAAAACACAGCCTTCGCTGTCTTCCAACAGTACTTACCTACCTCCCTCTGCTTTAGTTTCTTATCCAGATATTATCGCTATCTGTTGTTACATATTGATTGATTGATCTTGCCTCCTCTCTTTAGAAAGTAAGCTCTGAGAGGCTGGCTTAGAAAAATAAGACCTCCACCCATACTCTTTAATGGAAGTTTTTCTCTTGAAATTACCAATAACTTTATTATAGGCTGAATTTTGTCCCTTCAAAATTCCCATGTGGAAGCCCTAACCCTAAGTACTTCAGAATGTGACTATTTAGAGATAGTCATTAAAGAGGTAATTAAGTTAAAGTCATTAGGGTCAGCTTTAATGCAATATGACTGGTGCACTTATAAGAAGAAACAATCAGGACAAAAACACACACAGAAGGAAGACCACATGAAGACAGGGAGAAGACGGCCATCTATAATCCAAGGAAATAGGCCTCAGAAGAAGCCAACCCTACTGGCATCCTGATCTCAGACTTCTTTTTTTTAAAGATTTTATTTACTTATTTGACAGAGAGAGAGACAGCCAGCGAGAGAGGGAACACAAGCAGGGGGAGTGGGAGAGGAAGAAGCAGGCTCCCAGCAGAGGAGCCTGATGTGGGGCTTGATCCCATAACGCCAGGATCACATCCTGAGCCGAAGGCAGACGCTTAACAACTGAGCCACCCAAGCGCCCTGATCTCAGACTTCTACTGTGAGAAAGTAAAGTCTATTGTTGAAACCACCCAGTCTATGGTACTTCGTATGGTAGCCTTAGCAAGCTAATGCACACCTGTAAAAGGCCAACTTCAGTAAACTTTCTTACTCCTCAACTTCTTCAACCCCCTTTTAACTTTTACAACTTTGAAATAAGTTACCTAAATTAGTACTTTAAAAACTATAATTTAACAACAACAACATACTTAGCAGCCAAGCAAAGAAATAACACTGTCACCCCCCTATGAACCTCTTTCTGATTGCCTTCTGCCCCCCCACAAGGCAATACTGTACTGAATTTTGTGTTAATCATTCTCCTTTTGGGGAAGTTTTACATGTCATATATATACCTCTTTAAACATTGCCTCATTATTTGCTGCTTTTGGACTTCGTAAGTGGACTTAAATTGTATCTATTATTCTATGGCTTGTTTATGTGCAATAAATATTTGAAGTGTTTTGTAATGAGAACTCATTATTTTGCATAAAAATGAACCATATTGATCTAGCATCAATAACATTCAAATGCAAACTTGAAAAAATATTTACTACAAATATGGCATGGAAATGTTAATAACCTTGCTTTATAGATTGATCATAAAATGTTAAAGAAAATTATTAATATTAAACATAGAAAAGAACATAAACAGAACTTCAAGAAATGAAAATATAAGTAGCTATTTTTTTTTAAAGATTTTATTTATTTATTTGACAGAGAGAGAGACAGCCAGCGAGAGAGGGAACACAAGCAGGGGGAGTGGGAGAGGAAGAAGCAGGCTCTCAGCAGAGGAGCCTGATGTGGGGCTCGATCCCAGAACGCCGGGATCACGCCCTGAGCCGAAGGCAGACGCTTAACGACTGAGCCACCCAGGCGCCCCTGTAAGTAGCTATTAAATATATTAATATACTCATCTCAACAGTAACTAAAAACTATAAAAATTATGAGATAGTATTTTTGCTTAATTAACAAAGAATTTTTGAATACTAAAATGCTAGTAAAAATTCTTTAATGATAAAATATGGGCATTGCTATTTGGATAGCAATTTGGCAATTATCAAATATTTGCCAAGCCTTTGAGACGTTCTGCCTTCTAATCCAGTAATTTTATTTCTAGGAAACTTTTCTTAAAAAATTGGATATTCTGAATAAAAGGTTTTATGCAATGTTGTCCATTATGATGTTGTCATAACCCTGAAAAAGAAAATGTGGAGAGTAACTAAATATAGTAGCCACATTGTTATCTGTGATTATAGGTGATCAAGCGGTATTAATCATTATTTTCTGTATCTTGGGTAAATCTCCCTTTTAGATATTTTTGTGATATAGCTTCAATAGTTATAGGTTTTCTTGTCCTATAATTTTAATGGTGTTCCTAATAATATGAATTTCTATATCATGCAATCAATTTAGAAATGAAGAGCCATTTTACTTATTTTCTTTAACTTTTTCATAAAAATCCATGTTTGGCTGGGGTTTTCTTGTTAGTTTTGATATTATCATCTAAAACTAGTTATTTTTAGAGAAAGTGTGCTACATCTCTTCTGGAAATTTCAGCAGCATTTCTTGTGCTTTTTCTGTTCTTCTGTCTGTCTCTGAGGTAAAACAGTGAAAAAACTACATTTCCTAGATGCTCTTGCCACTGAGAGTCAGGGTAGGGAATTGGAAGGGCATGGAAACACAGAAGCCACTGCTGTTCTTGCAGTGGGAGGCAGGACTCCGGGCTTCTAGGGTGTCTGAGGTACTGGGGGTGCCAGTGCCCTCAGGGCTTCTCTTGTGCTTCCCCCACTTGGGAGCTGCAGACAGATGGACCACCAACAGGGATTCCTTTCAACTGCAATTTCTTGTTTTTCTCCAAGTCAGCAGACATTCACTCTAACAACTCTTATAAAAGGTTTTGTTTTCTCTTTTAAGAATTTAATTCAATACTTGATTAAACTATCCAGATACATTTCATCTTTCCTGAAAGATCAATCATCTTTCACTGAAGGAGAAGAGAAAAGGAAGAACTTTAGAGAAAGCTATCGGTTGATCCTATGAGCTAGATTTTATCGGAAACTAGTTCAATCACTACAGAATTGATCAGAGATCCGTAATATATTGACTATTGATAAATCTAAGGGCTACTAGTACAATGGTGAATTTGCTCCCCATCACAGATAACATTTAAACTGAGGTTGAGAGAATATACGCCATGAAAGTCCTGCAGGGAAATCCAACCCTTGGAAAGGAGTCAAACAAGATGATCTAGGCATTTTTCTCCAGCAACTTTATTATTTTGCTTTTCCAATCTTTTTATTACTAAATCTTACATATTTTGATAATTTGTATAAGAAACGTTCTAAAATGTACATTTTCCTCTCGGAAGTCTATACGATGTCTCCCTATCCATTCTTTGGTCATTTGTCCTGAAAAAGGTCTGGTAATTTACTTTGCATCTCAGAGCAGTAAAAAAGCTTAAATTATCCCATAAACTGATTCTTTCTGGAAGAGAACCTGTCTATTCTGATGGACTCTCGGACTTGCTCTCTTTTTACCTACTCCCCTTTGTTCCACACCAACGTATTGTCTACACTACACCAAAAATGATCCCCAATCAGGTTGCATCACTCATCCTTGAAAGAATGCTGATGTTTTCCCACAGAATAAGTACAGATTGCTGATGCAAGCCTTCAAGGATGGAGTGAGGAAGAAAGCTGGAATGAGAGGAGACTAGTACAAAATGAGTCTGAGATGTAATCAAGGCCAGGCCTTTCATGGTTTTTCCCCCTCTGTTGTCTCCAATGCACCCTGCACCACTATATACTAGTCACGCTGGCCTTCCTTCAGCTCCTAGAACATGGTGGGCTCTTCCCTGCACTCCCTGTACCTATGACTGTCATCCCTCCTTTTGTGGTAAGGCCAGTTCCTTTCCTTTAAATTTCAGCCCAGACATTGCCTACTTAGAGGCTTGATCTGATCATCCTATTGAAATCAGTCTACTTCTTTTATTCTCTACAGTAGCCACTTATTTTTTTCCTTATAATCCTTAAACCTACATATGAAGAGATTTTACTATTTGATGTTAGTTCTTTATTTTTCCTGATATCCACGAGAATGCAAGCTTCAGGAGGGCTTGCTGATTATTGTAATTACTATTTGTAATTAATTATCTGTACATTCTAATACTAAAGTACAACTTCATAGACTAAGATTGTATTTCGAAAACTAAAATTATTTTGGTATTAAGTAAATCTTGGAGGATTATTTTTAATTTTTCTTTCTATTCTTATAATGCACTCTACAGAGGAGTTTCCCAAACTAATTATTTCAAGTCTAAATAAATGAAGATAATATGTTGGGACTGATATGTTAACTCACTAATAGCTAAAAGAAACCTTGAAGAAGATGTAAGAAAACCCAAGTTAGTTTAGATGCAGAGGTGCTATCTTTAAGTGAAGTTCAGAGATGCACAAAACATTATTTTGTTCAGATAATTTCTCCTCCATGAAAATGTTACAAAATTAGAAGTGCTGGTAGAGCTGTAATGTTGGAAAAGATTTTAAGTGGATTGTCATAATTTAAAGTTAATGAAAGGAATATATATTTTAGAGGTCATTTTATTTCATTATTTTTATTTTTTAGAGAAGGAGACAGAGAGGGTGGGGAGGGGCAGAAATAAAATCTTAAGCAGGCTCCCTGCCCAGAGGAGAGGCCAAACTGGAGTTCGATCTTACAATCCTGAGATCATGACCTGAGCTGAAATGAAGAGTTGGATACTTAACTGACTGAGCCAACCAAGTGCCCCTAGAGGTCATTTTAAATGTAAGCTGTCAGGGGCGCCTGGGTGACTCTGTCGTTAAGCATCTGCCTTTGGCTTAGGGCGTGATCCTGGAGTCCTGGGATTGAGCCCCGCATCAGGCTCCTCTGCTGGAAGCCTGCTTCTCCCTCTCCCACTCCTCCTGCTTGTGTTCCCTCTCTCACTGGCTGTCTCTATCAAATAAATAAATAAAATCTTAAAAAAAAAATAAAATAAATGTAAGCTGTCAGCCTAGAAATACATAGGCTGAATTCATTCACTTGAACTCTCAAATTGATCCCACACAAAACACAGCAAAGGAAAACAAACTACTTGACTACTTCAAAATAGTTGGAGAGGTAGCATTTCCTAAATAATAATATTTGATTGTGCCATAATCCCAAATACATGTTTTTAAAATTATGATGATGGACTTATAAGAATGGCATTCAACTCTCAGAGAGTATATACCATTCCAAATATTCAGGTTGATAGATAATTTATTCATGGCAAGCTATTTTTCCCAAATAATATGGGACATTTACAAAGTTAGAGATTTGGGTGGTCACTAAATTATATAGTAACCTATCATTAAATAAGGCAGGATAAAGTAATCCTAAGATCACCTTTTATACTACCCTCTCCTTCTGTATATGGGTTACTGTACACGATTAGATGCTCAAAATAGTTTCGGTTTTTGAAATGCTTACAGAGGAAGTATCTGGAAACATGATGATGTCAATATAGCATTTTGATTTCATAATGTATGAATTAAATCTAACCACCCCAACTATCTTCTTGGTCCTTTTATATTGTACCACTTACTTAGGTACTAGAGAAGGGAGCTTCAGAGTATCGGAGTTAACATCTAAATGTTGTATCTAGAGAATGGCTTCCTAGCCCTTCCTCTCCTGCTACTGGGAAGAAGAAGACAAAGTGAAAACATAAATGTGTTTTTCATCAGTGTTTAAGTCAGTGGCTTTGGTTATATAGTCTAACTTAATAACTTGGACTTACCAAAAGTAGTAGGTTAAATGATGAGATTACATCATCTATGGTAACATCAGACTAAATTACAGATTTATTAGAAGCTACAAAATCAACACAATGCATATATAGCAACTTTAAATCAAATGGAAAAGATGCCTTGTTCTTTTAGAACCCACCCTAGACTTCACCACTGCCCTCTTTCCAGTCCAGACCATCATCACCTTTTAATCATTCTATAATGATAACCTTGTAATTCATCTCCTTACATCTTTCTTCCCTACTATATATATTTTCCACAATCACCAAAGTGATTTTTCAAGTGCAAACATCGGCTCATGTTACTCCTACCACCTTAAAGTTTTCAAATGATTATGATTTGTCCTTAGGAAGAAGTCTGGCCTCTAAAATGCTCTTAAAAGTCTTCCTTGACTTGACTAAGATATCTGTTGTCTGTTTAAAACGAGAAAGAAAATTAAAAGCTCAAAATATGCACATTCATACAATTAATGAATTGCATGCTTCTTTGTGGATATTTAGTTATGACCACAGATCCATGGTAATCTAAATTCTAAAATTAATAGTGAATATGTAATAAGGCAAACTAGCTTATTAAAATTGATACTGAAAATATTTTGTAGCTATTTGTACTTTCTTAATTTAGCTCACATTGACAGATAAAAACAAAAGATTCTTAAAAGATAATATGGAATTTCTTAGAGATAGTATGTTTCTGATGAAACATTTGTGGTGTTACATTTGCCTAGATGTGAGCTGTAATCATCTGATAGGGAATAATGTATTAAGACAGCAGTAACAGTGTTCAGGTCAGAGAGGAGTGGAGAGGCAAGTTACCATATCTAATAATTTTCTAGATTATCTCTCATATGAAGACTTAAGCTTTATAAGAAATTGTGGATTAGCTCATGGCATAACACAAACCATGTGCCTAATGGGGAAGTATGTCAACATTCTAGACATATAAACTGTAATATAAGTTGCCCAAACTGTTCTTATAACTAAATTTTATTCAATGCAGAAATCATAATTTCATTTAACAGTTATTTGTTAAAACACTGTTATGTGCCAAATATGTCCCCTAGGTACTGGGCATTCAAAGGTTAAAGAAGTCAGACAAGAGCTTGTTCCCATGGAGCTTATGTTCAAGTAAGGATGGAGATAGACAATAAGCAGTATAAATTAATAAATCAGTTAATTTTGAATAGTTATAAATATTATGAATAAAATAAAAGAGTGACATAGAATAGGGAACTTTCTTAAATTGGTGTTCATACAAATCTTCTGAGGAGGTGACATTAAAAGCAGAAACAAAAATGACAAGAAGGAACCTGCCATGCCAAGATTCAAAGAATTCTAGGCAGCAGGAAGACCAAGTACAGATGCTTCAAGGTAAGGATAACAGTGGTGTATGTTCAAGAAGAGAAAGAATGTCAATGGAACAAAGATGAAATCACTTAACTGAGATATGAGAGTTTGGCCAGATTATTATAGAGCACTATAGGCCATGGTAAGGAATTTAGATTTTATCCTATGGGATGTCTTTCTAAGAAGAGAATTGCATGATTTGATTTATGTTTAAAAAGGTCCATTTGGCTGTTGCAGAGTGAATGGGCTGTAGGAGGTCAAAACTGGAAGCCAAGAGAATCACTAAAATCACAGTAGGGCCAGCAAGGGATAATAGTGATGTGGAATAGGAGGGAGGGGGAAATATATATACGGTAGCACATTTAAATATATGAACTGTGCCTGACACACTGCAGGCATTTAGTGTCTATTTGGTGAATGAATAAATAAATGAGCAAATAAATTAACAGAATTTAATTACTATTAAATAATAATAATGTTTATTAACATTAAAATCTAGCGATGTACTCTCTTCCTGACTGCATATTTTAGTCATGAAAATAGAAACAAAGGAAAGTATTAAGTCCTTTAAATTTCTAAGAAAGCCTAAAATTTCCATTTGCATTTACATGTTTCTCTCATTACAAATAATTTAAACAATTTGCAAATAAACCTAAGTTAAGAAAAGTTTAGAATGGTACTATCCACCAAACATCTGACATTTCCTCATGTTAATTGTATAGTTTCTTTGCACAGTTATGGTTAGAATAAGAAATAAATAATAGAAATTCTGCCTTCATAAGAATGTCGTCCATTAGTTGGCAAAAAAAGGAAGAATTCTGAGTACATTTGAGGTTTGTAAAAGCAGCGAATTCCGTGCCTTCTGTACGTGGCGTGGGCTATGTCCACTGGGATGTCGGAGATAATGGTGGTGTGCTACAGGTGGTCCCTACCACCTCCCCACAGCCAACTGCTAATTCTTTTTAGGAAATTTATGAACAAGTTGTTAAAAACCACTGTTATTAAAATTGAAATTATATAAGCTTATTAATTAATGAGAAAGTTTAAAACAAAGGTAGTCAATTCTCTAAACTCATCACTTCCTAATTATTTTACTGCATTGTAATGTTATCAGTGCTCTTAAGGTTCTGCCTACAACACACCGTCCCTGCATTAACGGTGTGTTACTCAGCATCTCTTCTTGGCTCCACACTGAATGATGTCATGTGGGAAGCTTGAAATCACACAGGATGGAAATACACCACGGAAACTGGCAAATGAAACCAGGGCTCCCTCCCACCCCAGGAGAGTCTGTTGTTTTCCATTAATCAGCACGTCACTAGTTATACCTATGCTGACGCTCCAGTCACTACAAACTTCTGTAGTCTACACCCCAGAACCTGGGCTCTGCTCCACATTAGGGATGATAAATGAAGAGCAAGGAAATGAAGAGAGCAACAGTGGGCTGTGACAGACGCCTTGACAGGGAAGGTTGGTTTTCAAAAGCAATTTACTGGGTTATTTTGTACCTCACCACCCTTGAGATAATGTCCACACTTCCCGCTGATTTCCTTGAGTGGAACAGCCTGAGTTAAGTGTGAAACTATTGAAAGTATGTGTTATCAAAGTTCGGAATGTAGAAATTGTTTTAAAAACAAAAAGATGCCATTTCTCCTAACAAATTAGTAATGGCTAAAAAGAAAGAGACTACCATCCAAGTGGTGCAGTGGGAAGATTAATTTATAAAAAATGTATTCAAAATAGTATTTTATTATAGTGAAAATTGAAATGGGTAGATAAATTTTGCACATTTATTTGAAAGAATATTATGTATAATTTTAAGTGAAATTTACAAAATTTTGAATGACATGGGGACTGTTCATGTAATATGACTCACTAAAGTGGGATATAACATGGTACATTCAATAGAAACAAAACTATAAAATTATATATGTGTATATATTTACTAGAAGTAAATTCCACTGAACATGAATTGTAACTAACTTAGGATATTTGGAATATGACTGATTTTTTCTTTTCAAATTTTTGTAATTTCCAAATTTCCTAAGGAGACATAATAACAATGTCTAAACTAAGAAAAATTCAGCATAAATTAAATTTATGAGAAAATCTAATTTAAACGACTTGCAAATAAATCTAAACTTAAATAAGAAAATTCTAGAATGGTACTAGTCGCCAAATATTTGACATTTTCTAATGTTAATTCTACAGTTTCTTTGTGCAGTTATTTTCCGACTAAAAATTTAAGCATTAAAGAATTATTAAATATATAACATTCATCTATTTAGCTATAAATTAGCATTGTTTTCTAAATCAGTTATTCTTATCTTTAATTCAACATCTCGTAGTGTTTCAGAGTCTCATAAAACTCTCAAATTAACATCAATTTTAGTTCTTTATAATTAAACTATATCATGCAGGGTGAGAAAAAAGTATCAAAATTTAACTAACAGAGTTCTACAAATCCCAGAAAGAGAGGAAGTCACTGCCTCAAGTATTTATTTTGGATTAACCAATGCTGTGAGAAATAGAGTTTGCAGAACAAAAACAGATATGCTGAGACACAGAGAGAGATGGTAAGAGAAGGAGCTACCATCCAGAGTCAATTTTATTACTATATTAATATGTTTAGGACAAAGAAAAAGGAGTCAGAAGAGTATTAAAAGTAGTTCAGTGAATTTCCTTTGTTGTAAGAGAAGTTTGGATATTATTATCTAATGGTCTAGAATTATGTCAAACTATAATGCATTATGGTATTTTTTTAAACTGAAGTATAGCTGACATACAATGTAACAAGTGTACTACGTGGTGATTCAACAAGCGTAGATGTTATGCTATGCTCACCATATGTGTAGCGACCATCTGTTACCATACAATGCTATTACCATACCTGCATTATGGCATTTTAATTATGCTTTGTCATCCAGATAATAATCAAAACCATGAGGTATGTTGCAAAATAATTTTTGTGACTCATAAGGGAAGAAATACCAAGTTTCAGGACATCCATGACATTTCAAATTTACCTAGGGAAACACTGACATTGGTGTGCATAGCAATCCTACCTTTACTCTTGAGAATCTATAAGACCTAAAAACTTACAAGTACTTAATGGAAATGTGTCTCAAATGACTGGCTTACCTGAAATTTTGACTTGAGACACTACTCCATCACCTCCATCACTGTGTGCACGGACCTCTACAACATACTCTCCATCTCTGGGGATTGGGACTTCTATGGAGTGTTTATGAGTTGAATATAGCTTGCCATCATGCTGGCCATCAGGTCTATAGAGTACCTGAAAAAGTACCAAAATATGTATATTTAATAAAGTGGACTAATGAGCCAATGCCAAAACATTAAAACCATAATAAAAATGCTTTAGACTTTCATTAATAATAAAAAAATTCTAGGAAGCTATGTGTAACACTAGCTGGAAAATTCATATTATTTTTAATTCACAAAAGTTGATTTCACCTATTTTTTAGGGTGATCCAAGGGGAAGTTCCTTAAGCATCTTTTTTTTTTTTTTTAATGTCCTAAAATGAAGAGAGGGAAAAAATGTGTCTGTGCTTTTTTTCTTATGGAATAGGTATAAAATTAGGGCTCTTTCAACATATTAGAGACATCTTAAAACATTGCCTCACAATTTAATTTTTTCACATTACTCCTAAAATTTGGTATCCAATAAAAGATGTGTGATACAGGGAATATATGGAAATAATCTTTTTTCCTTTTTTTTTTTTTTTAAGATTTTATTTAGTTTGTCAGAGACAGAGAGAGACAGCAAGCACAAGCAGGGGAGTGGCAGGCAGAGGGAGAAGCAGGCTCCCCTCCAAGCAAGGAGCCTGATGTGGGACTCGATCCAGGATCCAGGGATGAGGACCTGAGCCAAAGGGAGTCACTTAACCAACTGAGCCACCCAGCTGTCTCTCTTTTTTCCTTTTTATGCTCATTTATGGAATGTAACTCAATACATCAGTTTGCTGTGCATTAGGCAACGCTATCTTAATCGTTGCCAAACAAAAATGGATTCTTTCTCTGCTTTATGTGCTGATTATTTTAACAACTCTATTCCTTAAATCAGTTTGTCCATTTATCTTGCTCACTTGACAGAGCATTTTTGTAGAATTCACTGAAGATCTTTTCGCATTTCAAAATTTAACATGGTACTGTGCCATTTGGTTCTGCTGTACAGCTAGAATAAGAAAGCTGAATGGGTTTTGGTGCAACAAACATCAATCAAGTCCAAACATCAATCAGTCTTTGTAAGAATAAAGCCCATGTGGGGAATAATCCAGTAATCTTTTACATACCTTATATCCTGTCACTGTCGATTCATTTGATAGTGCAACCACATGATCCCAGGTGATTATGTAGCGTGAACCAGACCTTACGGAACTGATGATCCTTGGCGGCTGGCTTGGAGCTGTGGAAAGTAATAATATGCAAGTGACAGCCAACATATCCAACTTCAGTTCTGCAAACTGCCTTAAGTCAGTGATGATAATGATGTGACAACAAGAGCTAATTTTGATGAGTGCTTACTACATGCCATGCACTAGACTAAGCACTTTAGGTCCTTGGGTTCATTAAGGTACCCACAGCTCTGTGAGGTAGGTAATATAATTATCTTTTATTCTCTTGTCATTATTCTTTACTTGGGTTTCTTTTTCCACCAGCCTTTTGTAACTGCTGTTTCCAAGGTCATCAATCACCTTCAGTTGGCCAAATCTAATGTCATGTTTATTCCTTTCAGATTTAATACCTTTATAGCATTCCACAGAGTTGATCTTCTAATCACTTTCTGAATCTTGTTCTTTTCTTATATTCATGTTCTTTTAACATCTGGGTTTCCTCCTACCTCTCTGGCTGCTCCTTCTCATTAATCATCCTGTGCTGGCTCCATGTCCTCTGCCTAATTTCTAGATGTTGACATGACCTAGGACTTGATCCTGAGCACCCTTTTCTCCTCTATTTATGATTTTTCCCTAAATCTTGCATCTGGGCCCATGGCTTGAAGAACTCACAATTTTATCTCAGGTCTAATCTTTCTCTTTACCTCTAGACAAATGTGTCCAATTGCCTCTCTTTACTTGAATGTCTAAAACATTTCTCAAATGTAATCAAGATGGAACATTTGCCATGTACTCCCAAATCTTCCTCTCTTTGGGTCTTTCCCATCTTTGGCAAATGACACAATTGAACTCCCAGTTTCTGAATCAAAAATCCGATACTCAGTCTTCCATTTCACCCATGCCAACATTTAAACCAGCACCAAGATGTCAACTCTTTCTGCAGAAAATTTTCCACTTCTCTCTATATCCATTATCACTTAATTCCAACCACCATCTAAAATTGTCCCCAATTGGCTCTTTTATTTTTATTCTTACTCCATCACCAGCCATTGTCCATCCAGAAGCCAGAATGATTTTTTAAAAATATGAATTAGATATCACTCTCTGCCTTAAAATCTTCCAATAGTTCTTATGAGACTTCGAAAAAACTTTAACTCCTAACATGACCCTTCATATGTCAATCCCAGCACACTTCTTCCTTCTCACCTCCAGCCTACACCCTGGCCCCACTGGCCTTTCTACATTTCAGGCATTCCAAACTATTCCCACCTTAAGGTTTTACACTAGTTATTGCCTCTACCTGAAAGAGTCCCCTCCCTGCCAATTGTCACATAGTGTGGGTCCTTCCTATGACTCATGTACTCATATATATGATTCGAATGGCATCTTCTCAAAGAGGCTTTTCCTGACTACTCAGTTGGGGTTCAGCTCCCGCCCAAGTCACGTTCAATTTTATTATCTGTTTACTCATTTTATTGCCCTGTCATCTGATATTATCATACATACTTATTTGTCAGGTTTTTTTCCACGTCCTTCCATTAGGCTGTAAATCCTATGAGAAGAGGCTCTGGATCTGGCTTGAGCCCTTCTGTGTCCTCAACCACTAGAACAGTGATGGGCACACAGTGTATGTTTGATGAATGAATAAATGGAAAAAAGAACAAAGGAACGAGTGCCCCAGGAACGAATGCTCCTTTTACAAATTAGAAAACAGGTTTAAAGGTGTGAGGTAATTTGGCTATCGTCACCATTTAGTAAGTGGCAAAAACCGATCTGAAACCCAAGTCCAACACCAAAGTGTGGTATCTCACCGTGTTCAGTTAACCTTTTCCCCAAGTGATTTCATAAATTGTCAAACCCTAATAGCACTCATGTCTTTAAATTCTTGCAAAACTTCCTAGAGCCTCAAATATAAATTCTCTTCTTCTATATATTCAATGTGAGTTGAAGAAGGAGATATCAAAGTGAAACCAGAGAGGCAAGAATGCCTAGAAGATCCAACCAGGGTAGGCAGTCTTGTTACATAAACAATGAGAACATATGGTAATAAGAGAGCAAACAGAATGCTACAACATTTAACTTGCATTTGCATTATGCAATGACAAAGGCTTATAAATAAAAATATAGAAAATAAGCAGAATTTTAATTTTCTCAGGCTGTTAATACAGCCCTATAAAGTAAAGTTAAAAATAATAACAGAGAAGGCAAATTAATTATCTAATGATACAAAACTTTGGGGGGTAGTCTTTACAAATAGAGGTTCTGTAATTTTATTTCTATAGTAGAACATTAAATGCATAAAGGCATTCTCCACATTTTTTCATCATATACAATAACTAACAATTTTTTTTTTTTTAAATCTTGGGTGATTGTAAAGAATAAAATTGAAAACTGAGTGTGCTAAGACTGCTAGGTAGTAAATTTCTCTGAAATGTACCTGCATCATGATTGAATCAATTGGTATTTTTTGACGAGTCTAAAATGCAAATGTTGAAACTCACGTGCTTTCTTGGTGAAGATCTCAATCATGTCACTGGGTGGTCCACACCCTGCACTATTGCAGGCCCTGACTTCCACAAAGTATTGGGTGTCGGGCAGAAGGTTCTCTAGCCTGGCCGAGTACTCTTGGCTGGTGACTTGAACTCTGTGTGCAGCTGCTTCTTTGTCATGGGCAGCCCAGTACCGAATCTGCAAACATTCAAATTTAGTGAGACTCTTTCATGATTCAGACATTTCAATTGTGAAAATCCTTTTCATTTGGTTCTGACACCAATGATGTTGGCTGAGTGTCATACACGCAAGTCTTACTTAATGCTACTTACACTCTGTTAGATAGAATATGGCAAGGCATAGAATGTAGATCTATTAAAGATGTCAAAGACAAATCACAGGCTCCCCTCATGACCTGCAATAGTCTCACACTAACAAAAAAAGAGAAAAAAACAAAAAACTGCATATGATTTACCTTCAAAATATAACACTAGTCTTTGGAAGTTTTTCCACAATAATTTTTATCACTTATTTCCTGTTTTATTTCTGTTTATAGGATGTCAAATTTGTTATGAGTCATTGATAAAACAGTTTCACAAGAATAAACTTTAACCAAAACAGTCATTACGAGGCCTAAACATGCCAGTATAATAACTTTCTGCTAGCTCATTTTAGAAGTATGTATGCAAAATTATTTCCTTTGAAACTATATTGAGGCCAGTATCAAAGAAAAATTATGCCTAATAATAATTATGCCTAATAATGAGGAACTTATTTATCCTTAAAATAAATTTATTTTTAAAAATGTTATCCACGTTGTGATTAGAACTGATCACTTTTACCAACCAACGTATCAATGACAGTCTTCCCTGTCTCTTTAAGTTTAAGTAAAAGTTGTGAGTTATGATTTTCACCCTTCTAATAAGTCTGTTTTATTGGTCAGAAGTCTGTATGTCTAAGTTGTAAATGAAAAGGAGAGGATTGGGGCGCCTGGGTGGCACAGCGGTTAAGCATCTGCCTTCAGCTCAGGGTGTGATCCCGGTGTTATGGGATCGAGCCCCACATCAGGCTCCTCCGCTATAAGCCTGCTTCTTCCTCTCCCATTCCCCCTGCTTGTGTTCCCTCTCTCGCTGGCTGTCTCTATCTCTGTCGAATAAATAAATAAAATCTTTAAAAAAAAAAAAAAAGGAGAGGATTAAATATATACTGGTATTTTATATATACATACTAGTATTTTATATATTTGAGATTCCCTATCTATAATGTTATGGAAATTTAATTTCACATACTGGTATTTTATATATTTTATATTCATACTGGCATTTTATATATTTTAAACATACTGGTATTTTATATATTTTAGATTCCCTGTCTATAAAGTTATGGAAATTTAATTTCACAATTAACCAAAGTGCCTAGACAATAATATCTAATATTTATATAATCTTGAATGATTCATTTACATAAAACAAATTAAGCCATTATAAAATGGAACCAGATGGCTCGAATTCACTTGGTAACTAAGTAAGGTTTATATGTAGAATGAGCACATTTCAGAACAAAGGCTAGTTACTAACTTGCTAATTGGTTTCCTTTGCAATATTTTTATTTTGTTTACTAGTATTCATTTTTCTCATGTCAATAATACTCTTCCTATTGGTTCTGATAGGATCGCCTTGGCATTCCTGTCATCTGACCAGAAGGATGACCTCAGAAAGAAGGAAGTAGAATTGCACCAAATGTCTCCAGAGAAGATCTCAGTTGGCAGACAAAAGACTTTCTAAGGAGAGAAGTCACCTTGAAAAGGAATATTTCTGGGTTCTGAAAGTGTTCAGACAGTGAGTACATTCATCTGAGAAGGAGGACGGCCTGTATTTTAGGGGGCATTTGAACTAGATAATACATAAGGCCTCTTCTATTGCTTGCCTGAAGAGAAATAAAATGAACATTTATATTCTAATGAAATGCTAGGCACTAAAGTAGTATTATCTACATACATTATCTTCACACAAATCTAGAATGTATTATGGCAATTAAAAGTCTTTGAAATTCATGCATTTTTACATGTATGCTTGTTGACAGAGATGTATATCACATTTTAAAATCTTCATTCCAGCATAACAACTTTTCTATCCAGTTTAAAGAAAAGAAGCCTCTAAACCAGATTAATATAATAAAGGCCATTTCTAGAAGATGCTATGTACTAAAATGAGGAATTAAAGTGACAAAATTTGTCTGCCTTCTCAAATTTCCATGAGGCATTTTGGCAACACAAAAGAAAAGAACAAAGCTTTCCTTAATTTACTATTTGCACCTATATCTGAAATGAGAAATGACTTTATTCATCTAATTTTAGCAGGGATTGTATGGTCGGTCTCCATTAAAAATCACAATAAATTAAAGCAGTGACTTAGCTATGCCTTTGTAACTAGGGAGCAGAAAGAATTATTAAGTGTGCCAAATAGATTTCCTTATTTTAGAATATGAGAGTTGGAAATTTTCACAGTATAGTTACTCTTTACAAATGAAAGCATCTGAGACAAAATATTTAATAATCCGTCTCTCTTTAAAGTATATGTTTACATATAACTTACAATGTTTTCAAAGTACACTTAAATAAACAGTAGATACATCTACGAAATATATGGCACCAACTTTTCCCACTGAACTAGCCACTGGTCATGCACTTCATTTCCAAATAGATAATAAACTTGGGCTGTTGCATCTTGATCATCTCACCGAGTCTCTCAATGTGGTGAAATACTGACAATCATCTGTGAGAAAATCACTTGGAGTGAAGGGTACAACCTGTAGTCATGGAGCAGAACACATGTGTTGCTTTTGACTAATCACTAAGGAGACCAAAAGAGAGCCTGGATGAATTAGTAGAAATGGATTAGCATAACTAGAAAATCCATCCATCCATCCATCGAGCAGGTCCTGCTTTATGGATAGTAAACCACATATTCATCTTCATCTGTTACAGTAACAAAAGATGTATTTATTTCTATTTAATGCTGTGGCATTTTATAATTTTCACTCTTTCTCTACATGTTTCTAAAATCCCTATGGCATCCTTTGTCTATTGTAAACCTGTCATAGTGCTTATTAAACAATTATGAAACTGCCTCGTGACTTGTCTGTCTCTACTCTGACTAAATCAGAAGCTCTTTGAAGACAGGTATTTATTATTTATTTTCGACTGTGGGCATAGGACTGCATTTGATATATGATACTCTTTCATTCATTTAACAAATAGTTAATGGGTAACCACTTTGTCCCAGTTACTGTGCTAGGCACTAGGAATGCAGTGAAGACCCAAGCTGACACGTTCCTTGCTGTCCTAGATCTCACTAAAAAAATAAAGGAAGAGATCAAAATGTTTAAGCTCACATAAAATCACTAATATCTCGGACAGAGAGATCTAAGTATATCATTTTCCCCAAGAAAGCTTACTCTTTACAAAAGTGTTAGGAAGCTAAAAAGAAAAGCTTTAGCAAAAGAATATTATACTTTCCATTAATTTGTGTGCTACATTAATGCCACTTTTGCACAAAGATAATACAGTTATATCCTTTAACAGAAAAATATAAGAAATTTGCAGGAAAAAATGGTTCTATTAATTTCATTTTCTCCAAAGGGGTTTAGAATATAAAAATGGATGTTACAATTATGGAAGTGCCTAAAGATGTTTAGTACCTTTGAAAATTAAGCTTGCTCCATTTTATTATTTTCTACTTTGAGAAGCCTTTGTATCAGATTTGTAGGTTCTGAAACTTCTGAAAAAATATCATGTGACAAATGACTACTCTTTGTTAAAGATTTAATATAGTGTTTCCAAAAAAATTTTTTAATACAGTTGTTTAAGTGAAAAAAATGAGATGCTGACATAAAAAAATCTAAATCTCTAAAAATATGTTATATAATAACTATATTATTCAAATCCCAGACCTCTTTGCTTATTAGCATATTCCATGGGAAAGGAATAGCAATGATATAAATCATTCAAATATGTATTAATACACCTTTTGGGAACTATTCAAAATTCTTTTATTTCAACCGCTGGTGTCCGGACCAACCAATTCTATGTAGGCTTCAATTAGCTTCTTGTAAGGGTTTGCCAAAAAAGATAAAGCATCTTTGTATTCGAGCTTCCCCTTTTCCTGTTCACTCTGCTTTTTCCTCATACGTGTTCCTTGGGATCATATTAAAACCAACAAACAAATAAAAACAACAACAAAACACTACCTTTCCCACGTCTGTGTGTCAGACTGCTTTGGGGAGATCCCGATGAAGACACATGTCTTCATCAAAATAAGAAAATAAAGCGCTTCCTAAATATTAGTTTATGCTCACCATAATAAAATAACCTTTGAAAGCATTTGAGCAGATTGCTCAGGTTTGATCATCTTTTAAGGTAATTGTGAAACCAATCATTTGCATTAATCTCTGACTCAGCTGCTAAGAGTTTTTGCATTCATTATTCTTGACAGCATATTTTGCTTGTTTTCATTAAGGTAAGCAAATGTTTTACGTGCTGGGTGAGCACTCCTTACATTCTTCTAGCTCATCTACACTGCAGGAAAACCTTGTAGTATAAAGGTTAGGGGTGGGGAGCTCTTTAACTAGGCAAGAGGAAAAAATGAGTAAAACTTAAACACTCTACTGAGATATATTTTAAAACCACAAGGGAAGAGATTATTTTTAAACTCAATCGCCTACAGTTCTCACTTGAAATATCAGGAAATTAACCTTGAGATGGGGTCAGGCACATAGGAGCTGGGCTTCTCCGCTTTTTATTTTATTTTCTAATGTGTTACTTTCCTCCCCCCCTGTTTCTTTATAACTTAGACCCTGAGTACATTTTTATAGGAAGTGCACTGGGATATTAGTTTTCTCAATCATCTATCTTGTTAAACCGCTGGCTTCTCCCATCATATTTTAAAATAGAAACAATAACCACATTATACTCAGTCAAGCAACACCCTCCTCTCTCACAGGGGCATTTTCTTAAAGAAGAAGAAACGTTACAGATACTCTCTTTTAAGCTTTCAAGCTTGTCTCTTCAATATTCACTGTTCCGTGTCAAAGAGTCAAAAGGTTTTTAAGAAAGAACAAATGGAAACAATAATTTTGTGATTTACTTCCAATATTTTTAATTTACTTGGAGAGGCGAGACCTAGGTTCAAATCTGGTTATGCCAGTTATTACCCAGTCAAATGTTTCTAAACTTCAAATTCTTCATCTTTAAAACAGGGATGATAATAGCGTCTATTCCCTAGGATCATGTACTTTCAATACAATAAGCTTAACTGTTTTATAGTAAGGACTCAACAAATGTTATTATTCTTATCATTAATATTATCATCATCATCTTCATCACTGTCATCATCATCCTCATCATTGTCTTCCAATATCCAATGACAGAGAATAGGGAAAAGCATTCCATGCTTCCATTTCATTCCACACAACAGTTCTATGAGGCATGATTACTCTCTCTCCAGCTTTCCAGGTGAGAAAACCAAAGCTCAGAAATTTCAAATAAGTTTTGTACCAAATTCCTCAGTGATAGAGATGAGATATCAACCTGTATCTGCTCAGTTTCTACTTACTATGGAGTTGCAAAATGTCAGATATCTGTGAAACTAAATTTCTCAGTGGCATACATTTTTTCCTTGAAAATTATCATCTGAGAAAATATTGTCTGCTAAAAATTTTTTGCTGACTATTTAGTTAAAAATCATTATTTGATGCTTACTTCCAATTAAAAAAAAACGTATATTCTGGTTATTAGTATTGCTTCCCACCTCATATTTCCTTTGTTCTCTGTTTGTTGGAAGTCATAAAATAGTCAATACGTAATTCTTAGGCAAAGCCAATGTTTTTTAAAAAGCAAAATACATATTTAGCATTTTAATTCAGTGAGTTATATATTAAATGATCTTTTTTTCTCTTTTTTATTAGTTAAAAATGAATAATATGAAATAAGAAAAAATGCTACGGTCCAAAAGATGACTCCAAATATTGATGTCTTCTCCCAAGAAACCTTGAAATTGCTTATCACAGGGGTTTGTAACAGCTCGTGAATTTCTCTGTTTTTCCCATTCCTTTTCTACTAGCTGTAAATCTAATTTCAATTAATAAGTTACGAATATTGGGTCTTTCTAGTTCACTCCTACCATTTCACTCTTTTCATAATAACTTCAGCTGAACCCTTGTAAAGATTATCTGAAGACAGTTTGAGACGTACCCAAATCATACATAACCTACAGTAAAAAAAAAAAAAAAAAAGCTTCCTGTTATTTTACATGTTTAACACTTAAACCTCGGGTTGGTTTTGTGGTTACATCTCAGAAACATGGCTTTAAGAAGGTCAGATTGTAACACTTGATTTGATCATACTTGAGTATCACTATCAGCCCTCAGTATCTGTTTAGTGTTTACTCTGTGCCCAGCACTGTTCTTGGCACTGAGAGGAAAGCAGACAAAATCCTGCCCCAGAGGAGCTAATATTTCATGGACAGATGAAGAAGGGAGAGCACCAGAATTGAGAGGGCTAGCTGATTGGGTGGGCAGCTCACTGCCTGTGGCTTCAGAAGGGCCCTCACTGTCCATTCACTGCCTAAAACAGGCAGGAATGTGTGGTTTGGCATAAAGCCCTGAACTGTGACTCAGAAACGCTGAGTTTTAGATACTGCTTTGACACTTAATTTGTGCTGAGGCAAGTTGTTGAATCTCTGGCATCCATTTGCTCATCTGCAAAGACAGGACGATGCCAATTCTTCTTACTTTTCACTCTTTGTGCTTAGAAATACCAGATGATTTCACTTCCCCTGCATAATCACATCTAAATTTTGCTAGCATCGTATTAAAGACCCCAACTATCATTCCAGCTTCCATTTTCCAGGTCTTTTTCCCTTTAATACAAATCCTCCCCCTTCTATCTGGTTATTCCTACTGGTCTTTAAAGACTCCAATCAAGGGAAGTTTTCTTTGGGATATTTTGAATGTTACCAATTTTCTACCTTCATAAGATCACATATTTGTGATGTTATGAAGGATCCCTTATGAAAATATATGTCTATTTTATGAGACACATATTTGGCATATTTTATAGTTACTTTCTTTATAGGGACTTTTAGAAGTGGAACTATTGAGACAAATAGAATAAACATTTTAAGGATGCTTTTATAAATTACCTAAATGATTTCCAAAAAACTTAAAATTCACCAGCATTTTATGAGAATGTCTCAAAAGGTCTTGTCTAACCATGAGTGTTATTACCTTCATTTTTATTTTGGCTGTTTGTGAATGCACAGGACTCTACTTCTCTCCTGGGTAAGTCAGTTAGGAACCTCTGCCTTACTCTTCACAATTAGCTCATAAATGCCTAACATATTAAAAACAGATTATAGTGTTGGTTGCCACATAAATCAATGGCTACAGAAGACTGAAAGATGTAACATATTTGAAAACTTATGCTAATATACTTATGAATAAATGTATATAGTTTGATAAGAATTGAACTCACCTGATAGCTTTCCACAATTTTTTCTACAACATGCTCCCAATGAACAGATATTTCAGAAGATGATAAGACTTTTACACCTACTTCTGTTGGGGCTTCACTGGGAGCTGAAATTTGATGAGAACATTATATTTTTAAATAAGATGCTTATATAACAAAATTCAAATAGCACCATTCGCTGAATGAATAGATTAAACTGTATTTTAATATTTTCAAGTAGTTTTCATATTTGTAAAATAAAATAAGTCCAACAATTTTATTATCTTTTTCTCCAGTTTTACCACTATTACTTTATTTCATGGTCATCAATGATATATGCACACATCTACAGGAATGTTACTATAGACTTATACACTTGTACATACCCATATACAGACACACTTTTAAAAAAATATGGAAAGCTTCATGGATTTCTCCAATATCTGTGAGCAAGAACTGTACTAATTCTTTTTTGCATTTCTTCCAACTAATCTGCTTAAGAAAGCCCATGGATGTAGATTAAATTATTATTATTAGCTTGTCAACTACATCATCAAAAATAGGAAATTTGGTGTTAATTATAAAACATTGTTCATTACAATTAATTTTCAATTTTCTCATACTTTGTATTTACATGAGCTAAAGATACTATGTAGAGATACTTTCTTCTTTCTCTTTTATGCACAGTTTTTTGGGTTTAGAAGCAAGTTGTGACATCCACTGCTTTTTGGGCTCAGCAAAGCTTTTATAAGTCTAATCTTCCAACTGGGCATCAAGTCAAGTATGTATCAAAAAGGCCTCTGTTCAGTGAAAAAAAGTAATTTACATCCCTGTGAAAATTACACAAAGAAACTAAGAAAATCTTTAAGCAAGAATGATCAATTTTTATTGTCTTTTATTAACAAGCCATAATCCTCTTTTATGTTAAAAATGTCCTGCACATGAGCACTCTTGCCTTTCTAAATCAAGGTAAACGTGTAGCACTATGATTGATTTCTTAGCAGTAAAAGAGAAGATGAACACTTATACAAGTTTCAGCACATGCAGGTTTTATGAGACCCATGAAACATTTAGGAAAGAAATATATTTAAATGCAGATGGCCATGACTAAAGAGATGACAAGCATGGCCTTTCGCCTGACTACTTTAGCATCAAATAAAACAATAAAAAATTGATATTGGGTGAGAAGATAACTTGTAAAATGCTTTTTACTTTCATTTCCTCCGTGAGATGTACTCACATTGTTCAAACTGGTAACATTGAGTCAAGTTATCGTATTTCCGCTGAATCAGAATAAGCACAGAGAATGTAAGATTTATTACTTGGGACTAAAAAGTCCTGAATTGATTATAAACTTAAATAATTTCTATTTTTATTCTTTCTATATATTTAGTTAACTAACTTAAAAAGTGTGTGTGTGTGTGTGTACCTACACACATATATATTCATATATACATATAGGGTTCCTTTCATGTGTGTGTTGTCAATAAAGACCATGGCATAATTTGAATGCACATTAAATTTTTAATGAATATGAAAACTAGTAACTCCATGACTGGAGAGTATATATGAGTTCTATGGGATAGCTAATTGTTTATTTTGAAGTAAAAATAGTGCAAACGGTAAATGAATAGAGTGTTTTTCTCTTCACACTCTTCTATTTGTGCTTCTTGTACATGTGCAAAGAGAACTTGGCCAAGGACAAATGTATTAGGTCAGAAGGCAAAGAAATCCCTATTTGCTTTTCTAGCCATTAATAATTACACAGTGCCCATGAATATGGAGATATAATGAAGAGATCTTAAAAAAATAGGGAGGTCTTATCTTTCTTTAAATAGGAAAATCATAATAAAAAGCACAGTAGCTTAAATAGAAATCACAGAAATCAATGTCATTATGTGTAATCTAAAGCTATATATTATTTAGCATAGATCTATAGAGTCCTTTAGGAGCATGCTCAGATCAGTTAAAGTTTCTAGAAAAACAGAGCCAGTATCTATATATTTACCCCCTAAATAGTCTTCCAGACAAATTTTGCCTTTTCCAAGAAAAAAGTTCAACTGCTTTTCTGACTCCTTTGTTATAGAATTATGTAGATTCCCTTTAATAAAATTTCAGCATTACAAATGACCAAAAAGTTACATAAATGCTGTAATTACACAATTTTGCTGTTAAAAAGGGGAAATTTTACTGCCAAAAATAGTTATGTTAAGTAATGTATAAGCGGTGAATGTTGTGAACGCACAGACACACCGAGGTTCCAATCAAGTATGGAGAATTTCTGACTTCCACATTAAAATCAAGAGGCCGGGAACAGCTGTCTAGGCCAATTATTTTAGTGGAGGTTTCCTAACTATCATGGACATGATCTAAACGATGAAAACGATTTTGGAAGCATTCTTGTCTTTAAATGGACAGAGTGACATTTTCATTTGGATTAAAGTAATACTCAATTACTAAATGCCTAGTACTATGAAAAGATCTTAGTAAGTTACAAGAGGCAGCAAACAAAATGACTACCAATGGATTAGGCTTCTCCCCTCCTTCATCATATTACTAAGGGCTTTCTTTTACTTACCATCTTGTGCTGAATTAATGACTGCTGTGAGGCTGTAAGGTCCATCTCCTTTGTTGTTAAAGGCCTTAACTTTAACTTGAAATGCAGTAGACGGGCGCATGGTCTCATCTTTATGGACATAGCGGCCAGTATCTGGATTAGTAACTGTAACTTTTTTCCATTCTTCCCCATCAAAGGGCTTAAATGCCACTATGTAACCAAAATTGTTGCCGTAGTGGTATTCTCTTGACAAAGGCTACATAGAAATTGAAATGTTAAATAGGTTTAAACAATACAGTTAGTAGAGGGAAATTCAATGCAAATAATAATAACGATACACAGGGAAGCATATTCTTTTTTAAAATGTACTTTAAAAAAACGTTTTCCTAAATTCGTGCTGCCTGAAAATGCCAGGGCGAAAACATGTTCAAACAAGTGATGACTTCACTTACCAAGGATGCTCTTCTTAGAATATCTCAGGGGGTGCTCCCTCTCTGGGCCTTTTTAAATTCAACGCCTTCTGCCTAGGATGAGCTTCCATACAACAGAAGGCCCCTTCCCTCACTTTCTTGAGGTAAAAATCGTTTACTTGTCCCTGTCCACAGAATCTGCCATTTCAAGACTCTTTCCACAATATCCCATATCCCACCTCCCTGCTTTATTTTCTTCTAACACTACCATGATCCACACTGTATATTAGACTTACTTATCCACGTCATTTTCTCTCTCAATTACTAGAATATGTTTCATGACGTCAGAGTTTCTGTGAATTTCATTTATCTTTATCCCTAGAACCTAGAACAAAGCCTCAAGAAATATTAATGGATGAGTAAATTAATTTCTTTAGAGTTGAAATACAATGGTAAGAGAGTTAGACAAGACTCTAGAATATCTGTCTTATAATGAAACAGTGGAAACTGGTCAGAAGGAAAAAGAGAAAAGGTGAAGGAAGAGATGATAACTGCCCTCATTTGTAGCAGGCTGGCTGGGGGCCCCTGTCTGACACGGTACTGAAGAAAGTGCTCTGTCTCGCACTGTTTTCTGAGTTTCTTATTATTATACATGTCAACTACCCAATAAAGAAGTTCACGTCAGTTTTAACAATTCATTATTTATAAATAATGGCAAAGCTAGTTCTAGTAAACACTCATCGTTTAGTCTTTTTTAGTCAGAAAGATAAATAGGCAAATTACATATTTACTTTTTCACTGGAAAAATCAAAGTTAAGTTATCGTGAGGAAAAATCTTGAAGTAAATATACTTCAAGTAAATCTTGAAGTAAAGTTGCTGGAATTTACTTATGTTAAACATGATGGTATAGAAATGTAAATCCTAAAGCATCATCCCAAGGATGCACAAATTTTGATTTTTTTTACATTATTAGAAAATATGTTTCTACAGTAGTTTAAATATTTTTCTTATTGATAGTTATCACCCTAGTTTTTGCAATTTAGAGTATACCAGGATCAGCTACAGAGTTTTCAAACCCTAATGAGAGTGGGAAAAAAATTCAAATAAAAATAAAACTGGGAAAAAAATAATTATTCTCAGGCTATATATCCCCAGAGACTTGATTTAAAATTTTTAGAATAGGCTTTCTAATTATGAATTTTTGATAAGTTCCCCATCTTATTCTGAAACAGATACCTACTGAGTTAAAAAAAAATCAAGCCACATATAAAAGAGTAAAGCATTCTAATTTTCCTAATAACTGCACTTACGTATGTTACACTGACACTAAAACTTACAAATTAAATAAGTTGAGATTCAACATTTTATTTCTAAATCTTATTTAAGAATGTAACTTAAATGCCAAGAATAAGATATGACTACAAAGCACTGAGTGAAGTCAATTTTTACTAAATCTCCACTTATAGAAATCAATTTGATTTTTACAAAGATTAAAACCTGTTATTTTTTCTGCACTTCTCAAAATCCTTTGGAGCCTAGGTTGTGCTCTTTGATTATCTGCAGTGATTAAACACTAAAAATATTTAATGGGTACATGGAGCTATATAAACATGTTACCTAAGTAAATGTCAACTAATTCAGACAAGTTTGTACTATCACAGCCTTCTCTACCACCAATCTCTCACTTCAAATATCCAGCTGAAATGCATTGTTTTTTAGACATTAGAGTCTCTGACACAGAACTCCTCTATGGGTCATAAAAAATTAACAACATGTTTTGGATGCTTCAATAACAAGTCCCTTAAGTGACTTCTGAGACAGATATATGTATAATAGATTACAATGGTGATCAAAGTAAGTTTCAAGTGCAAAAGCAAACTCCAATTTACAAACAGGTGCTGAGGGTACTTGGGTGGCTCAGACGGTCTGTTGAACCACCAACTCTGATTTCAGCTCAGGTCATGATCTCAGGGTCTTGAGATGGAGCTGGCAATGGGCTCTGCACTGGGCATAGAGCCTGCTTAAGATTCTTTCTCTCCTTCTACCTCTCCCCACGCCTGCCTTCTCCCTGCTCTTGCACACGCATGCATGTGTGTGCTCTATCTCTCAAAACAAGCAAACAAACAAACAAACAAACAGGTGCCGATACAGAAGTTTTTTTTTAACTAAGTGTTTGGGGTTTGAATGTCCAGAGAAAATGTTATAAATTAAAATTGGGTTACCATACCACGATGAGCGCAAAACAACTGCAATCAGAATGTTTGTTTAATCTTTTAGGCCAATGGATCCCTTAACATCCAGGATCTATTTTTGCATAGGAACTTCACAGTAAGCCATAGCAAGCCAGGTAAAATCTGACATGCATTTAAGAAAAAAATAATAATTTTAGGGGCGCCTGGGTGGCACAGCGGTTAAGCGCCTGCCTTCAGCTCAGGGCGTGATCCTGGTGTTATGGGATTGAGCCCCATATCAGGCTCTTCCGCTATGAGCCTGCTTCTTCCTCTCCCACTCCCCCTGCTTGTGTTCCCTCTCTCGCTGGCTGTCTCTATCTCTGTCGAATAAATAAATAAAATCTTTAAAAAAAAAAAAAAAGAAAAAAATAATAATTTTAGTAATTTATTCTTGCTTGTGCATTGTGCATTTCTTTCTTTCTTTCTTTCTTTTTCTTTCTTTCTTTCTTTTTCTTTCTTTCTTTCTTTCTCTTCTTTCTTCCTTTCTTCCTTTCTTCCTTTCTTTCTTTCTTTCTTTCTTTCTTTCTTTCTTTCTTTCTTTCTTTCTTTCTTTCTTTCTTTCTTTCTTTCTCCCCCTTAAGTAAAGTTACATTTTGGATAGGGGATAGTGGAATGAACAATTTCCACAGAATAAAAGTCATTATGAGTTTGGCAGATACTCCAGAAATAAATGTCTATTAGAAGTGCAAGTTGGATAAAGCTTACAGTTAAAATTTGTCTTTTGAAAATCAATTACAGATGTCATGAAAATATGTTGACATGAAAGTTATATTGTCATATTCCATGAAAACAAAATAATATAATATATAATATATAATATAATAATAATAATTAAAAATTAAAAGTAATAAAAATTATAAAATCTCAAGAAGTCTTACAAAAAGAAAATTACATGCAAAATAATTTTAAGTTTAAAAATGCATTACACAAATTTTATGGCTTTATATGTAGAAGACTAGAAAGACCACCCCAAAATGTCAAATTGGGTGATTTCTGGGTTGTGTGATCATGGGTAATTTTTGTTTACTTTATACTTTAATACTGGAGCTATCAATTAAAAACCTGTTGCTTTCTAACTTAAAAAATTATTTTTACAAAACAAAAAAATAGTACCCCTGCAGCAGAAATATTACCATAATAAATAGTATTTTTGACTCACTGATAATATGTTACTAATGTGTAAATAGAAAAGGACTAGTCCATCAGTTCAGTGTATTGGACAAAAACAATGCTGAAGAACATTCAGGTTCCTTTTGGATAAACATTTTCCAGTTGAATATCCAATTATTCTAGTACCTTCCATTGAAAAGTTTTTCTTTGCTCCTGATGTATTGCTTTGGTGCCTTTTTGCAAATTAATTGTTTATATGAGTGTGAGTCTATTTCTGGGCTCTCTATTTCATTGATATCTATCAGTCCTTATGCCAGTATCACACTGTCTTAATTGATGTAGCTTTAATAAATTCTGAATTCATGTAGTATAAATCTTGCAATTTTGTTTTTTTGTTTTTGTTTTAAGTTTTATTAGCAGCAAACCAATAAAATATAAAAGAACAATTGGCTTTAGACTTTTTTTTTTTAAAGATTTTATTTATTTATTCGACAGAGATAGAGACAGCCAGCGAGAGAGGGAACACAGGCAGGGGGAGTGGGAGAGGAAGAAGCAGGCTCATAGTGGAGGAGCCTGATGTGGGGCTCGATCCCAGAACGCCGGGATCACGCCCTGAGCCAAAGGCAGACGCTTAACCGCTGTGCCACCCAGGCACCCCTGGCTTTAGAATATTGACCAGGTATACTGCAACATTTTAAAATGTGCTTATTAGTTCTAATAGTTGCTTATAGGTTCTTTACAATTTTCTTCACTAACACACATTGTGTTCTTTATTTCATTTTCTTGCCCTATTTCACTGGCTAGGGCCTCCATTACAACATTAAGAGGGGATATCTTTGCTCTGTGTCCAAACTTAGAAGGAAAACATTTACCCTGTCACCACTGAGCATTTTTATTAACTGTGAGATTTTTCATAAATACCCTTTATTAGGTGTAGGAAATTTCCTTCTATTTCTAGTTTACTTAGAATTTTTTTAAATCATGAATAAGTTTTAATTATGAATGAGGATCTACTGAGAAGATTGTATGGTTTCATTCCTTTAGTGTGCCAACATAATGAATAATATTAATTGATTTGTGAATGTGAAACCATCTTTGCATTTCTGGGATAAACTACTTCATCATCATGTATCACTCTGTTAGTATTTTGCTGGATTTAATTTGCCAACATTTTGTTAAGTTTTACATTTATGGTTATAAAGGGCATTCCTTTGTAATTTTCTTTTAGAAAATAAAGTTCTAATTTTACTTAAATTAAAACACATTGTAAAAAATTTGTTTCACCAAAAATAACAGCAATAATTTTTATATTATTCCTATATAAACCACAAAATTCCTACTTTTCTCCAGGTAATTATAATAAATCAAGAAAAGGTGGTAGATATGGTAATGAAAAGAAAACAAATCGACAGCCAATATCCTTGGCCTCTAATTCTATCTTGACATGAATAAACGTGGTCAATGTACACTCACTA
The DNA here is from genome assembly GCF_024610735.1 of Ursus americanus. Classification (NCBI taxonomy): domain Eukaryota; kingdom Metazoa; phylum Chordata; class Mammalia; order Carnivora; family Ursidae; genus Ursus; species Ursus americanus. Next base: position 33,786,711 of record NC_142151.1, on the reverse strand, counting down.
GAAAGCGTTTGACTCAGTTAAGATATAAATCAACAAATGAATGTAAATAACAACCATATGTGGAATAAGATTGGATTACTTTCCATTTAAACTTCAATTTCTCTTTGTACTCACTTGATGGAGAAAAAACCCTACATTGAAATCTCTGGTGAACTCACAGTTTCTTCTACTTGTTGATAATTTCCCTAATTGCCCATTAGAATTTTTCTTATTATATTTAAACAAAACAAAAACAGTTAACCCTGGGCAATGTCTTTTGTTTCCATTTATTTCAGGAAACAAAATGGATTTGAGATTAAGTGTCAGTAAAGCAGCCTCTACTATATGCAACTTATTGATACTTACCACCCATGTTATGGTCAGCTCTCTGTTGCTTCCACCCCCACCTCCGACATCTGAAGGAGCCACATTAGGTGCTGAAACAAACAAACAAACAAATGAAACAATGAAAAATGAGGTTATGTATTTATTTTCTGGTACTACAGTTATTCACTACAAAAACCATGAATCTTTTCTTTTACTAGGAGAGACAAGCTGCACACAGGATCCACACATTATAATAACAATGGCTCACAACAGCTGTAGTCTGTATATAATATGTTTTACTGCCAAGACAAATATTGATTCAGTGCCGTAGGAGAGTATGGATTTTCTTCAGCAAGGGGTAACAAAGCAAATTTGTCCTCCTCCCACACACATCCTTTCCCCCCCCCGCCCCGTCCTTTCATTTAATATGATTTTGAAAGATTAGATCCCCTTTGTTGGGAAAATATTTCACAGCTCTTACTTTTCAACCATATGACCTTCTAATAATTTACTGTTGTGGTGTTAGTTTTATGCTTTAATTTACAAATAACTGTTAAAGAGTGCCTCTTCACTAACATTGGATAATGTTACCTGAAAATATCTGGAAATATTAGAGATCTAATATCGTTGCTGGTACTCACTTCCAGTTCCTAAATCTCTTCTAGATTCTTGCCACATCAGGGACTCCAACTCTCCCATACTCTTATCTTCTTATACCATCCTTCAGTTTTCAGTCATTCTATTGGATTCTACTCTGCAGTCTCTCCATCTTTAAAAATTATCTGTAATATTGCCTTCCACTTACCCTCCATGTCATCACTTTCCTGTCACTGAACAGCAAAGAAGAACTGATATATGGCTATTTTCTGTACTTCACTCACTAACCACTTCTTAACAATCCATAATCTGTTTTCTACTTCTTTATATTACTGAAATCACTCTCTCAAAAATGACAAAATTGCTTCCAACTGCCAAGTCCAATGGCCTCTTCTTTGTTTTTGCTTTTTCCCCATTATTCTCTCTCCTTGAAAGTTCTTCAGGATAGTCACTATATCTTATCAGATTTGCATCCTGTATCTTATTGTATGCTGTGTCTTATTGGATTTGCATCTAACTGGAGTTGTACAGATAAAGCATAGTTTGTCTTGCACCGGAGGCAGTTAGAGATCAGCTACTCAGCTACATGAATGGTCTGTGTTTTTACATACAACTGTTGTGGCTCAGTCTGAGATATTCCCAGATCTGTTAACATTTTAAAGAACATATGAAAGATGAGTTATTCCTTGATTCCCCAGATCTTTCCCAATAGGAAATAGCCACACCTTCCTCAGAGTGCTCAAAGCAATGCATCCATTCCCTAAGCTGCAGATCCCAACAAATAATTGTGATTCAAGAATAAATACTTTACAACTTCCCCTATGTTAACCATGCAAATTCTTTGTTGAATAATGCACATTAATTGCACAGAAATAAACATGTATGGGTTTCTTTATGTCTATAAACCATATGATGATTTCCATTTCTGATTAAGAATTAATATGAATTTGAGAGATTTTACTTTACTATTCAACTGTCACCACATAAGTGTTAGAAATAAAAATTGAGTGCACAGAGGTGTTAAAAGATAATTGTACCACTTTAGATAAAATGCATATAGAAGGCTGGACATTAAAATAACTCTTGGAAACCCTTTAAACCCCATAATTCATATTCTGAAGTTAAAACTCTACATGCTACAAGAAACAAAGAACATGCTGTTTTATAATCAATGAATAAATCAAATTTTGTGTGTTTAACTCTAAGTATTGTGGTCACAGGCAAATAATTTCAAAAATAACTCTAGAATAATTTATTATACTGTAATTTGTTGAATCAAATACTGCTTTCATCAGGTGAAGTATTATTTGCCAAAACATTTCACTGTAATCCTTTTCACTATAATCAATATTAGCCTCTTTATTTAGAACAGAGCTAAAAATGGAATATGTTTATGTTAGATTGAATATTTTTTTTCCATTTCATAATGTTTATTTTAAGCTCTTTTAACATGCTTCAGTAAGTCAGTCGAGATTGACCTGCTCTTCAAAGATTATTCACTGAGCTCATAATGTTAATACAGTAATAAAGGTACTGTACTTCCTAATAGAATGTTTCGTACCTTGGGTTAATTATTGACTTAATATCCTCCATTTAGCTTTGAATGTTCAGTTGTAGCTTTAGCAGCTATGGGACATTTTTTTCATAGGTCGAATTGAAATATAACCTACATATCTGACAAGAATCTGAGCACCTAGGTGCTCTATGTTTGCATTCAGCCTTGTGTGATCAGGAAAACTTGGGCAAATCATGATTTCTTTCAGGGAAGTAAATCACTCTAAGCACAAGGCAGGCTTATTCAACTTTTGGATCCAAAGTAATTTAACAGTGAACTAAACTTCCTTTTAACTATAAATCATTTAAAAGATTTTAATAAAATACTTAGGAAAAATACAAAATTATTGAATTAATCATGAATAAACAATATATTATTTTACTGGGAAAGGTTAAACAGAGTGAGTTTTTTATATTTGCCCTTCTGCCATGAGTTCAGTCTAACAGTGATTCCCTAATGAGCTTTACAAGAGTGCTTCTGGGGGTGCCTGGGTGGCACAGCGGTTAAGCGTCTGCCTTCGGCTCAGGGCGTGATCCTGGTGTTATGGGATCGAGCACCACATCAGGCTCCTCTGCTGGGAGCCTGCTTCTTCCTCTCCCACTCCCCCTGCTTGTGTTCCCTCTCTCGCTGGCTGTCTCTATCTCTGTTGAATAAATAAATAAAATCTTAAAAAAAAAAAAAAAAGAAGAAGAGTGCTTCTGTATTTCAATCACAGAACTAAAAATTATTTAAAAAGAAAATTAAGTCAATGCCATAATTATTCTTTGTTTATAAAAACAAAGACAATTTTACTTTTAGATTTGGAAGCTTAGATAATTTGCATATATATAAACACCTATTTGAGCTTTGGTGTTTTATTTAACAGTATAAAGATTGGTTTACAACAAATTCTAAACTGTGAAAATCATGGAATATATGAAGACAGGCCCCTGACCCAAAATAAACTGTTGACTACTTAGTTCTTATTAATTATTGCTTAACTTGTATAGCCATTTTTACAGAATAATGTTACCATGAATGTAACCTTTCACTTTAATTTGCATCAAAATTTCACTGTGATTTAAAACCAAATTTTTAAGAAGAGATTCAAATGGTTATAAACGGAATGCTCTAGATTCTAGAACACGAAAGGAATTAAAGTACACATTAATGTCCAACATCTGCTTTTATTCTACTTTTAAATATATACTCTTTCTGATTAGTTGTTGACAAAATCAAATTAACTGCATAATATTTGGATATTCAAATGAGAGTAGTTATTCGTAACGCTTATGATCTCCTGTTCTGCTGGTGGAGCAGATTGCTAACATTCCTCATGCATCTACCATGTTAAACTGATGTTCTTTCCATAGCAGGTAAAAACCATACAGGGTCCAAGATAGTTCACAAAAATACTCATGTCTTAGGGTCTTATCAAGCTGAAATTGTAGGTCTGTTTATTAATCTAGGCTTTGATCTTAAACAGGAATTTTATTTTATTTTATTTTAAATGTGTTCCTTTTTTTTTTTTTTTAAAGATTTTATTTATTTATTCGACAGAGATAGAGACAGCCAGCGAGAGAGGGAACACAAGCAGGGGGAGTGGGAGAGGAAGAAGCAGGCTCCCAGGGGAGGAGCCTGATGTGGGGCTCGATCCCATAACGCCGGGATCACGCCCTGAGCCGAAGGCAGATGCTTAACCGCTGTACCACCCAGGCGCCCCTTAAACAGGAATTTTAAATGGTGGTACAGAGTAAATTTGTTAACTGCTCAACAGAATGATAGTCTACAAATAAGTCACCTGAGGAAACGCTGGATGGGCAGAAAAGAATGCTACAAACTGAAGTAATCATAATGCACAGTAAAATTATTATGAAAGACTCAAACCAATTATGCACTATTTGTCAGTCTCTCTCAGTGTATTAAAAATAAAAGAATTTAATGCACATGTGAACTTTGTTTTCAAACAAAACAAACTACAATTGATAATGGGTTCTTCTAAATCTATAATGTGCAAATATCACTGTGGCTTTGATCACTGCTTTTCTTTTCATCCTCCTCTATGAATATCCAACTGCCAGAACCACCATCTTACCCTTCCTGTTCCTCCCTTTTTCTTCTACAAATAACTTTGTAGCATGAAAGATAGCAACATAAATAGAATCTTGATTCCAGGCCTGAAGATGCATTTTCTTTAATACAGCAACAAGTAAATATGCACAACCAGTTTTAATTCAATGTATTAAATATCCCCAATTTGTGAGAGTTTGCTGACTGAATGAAGACGCTGAGCTTAATAAAAGATGCATCTAGAACACAGAAATGATTTTTACATACTACACCTAACTGGATACTCAGATCAGCACTTTGAAATAAGTATACAGAGAAGTAGCATTATCCTCTTTTGACAGGGAAGGCAAATGAATTCCAAAAGAAGTGACTTAGCTCTAACCAGGTCACACTGCTGATGTGCAGAGAAGCTAAAGCTTAACACAGGCCTCCTCATGGCTGAAAAACCTATACTTCTTGCTACTTTTTAAAAAAGATTTATCTCTTTTATTACTAATGATAGCAACTAAATTTAACAGTACCTTGCTAGCTACAAATTATGCTCTTAGCACCATTTCTCATTTTATAAAATACAGCTAAAAATTAAAAATAAAACTAAATAAAAGAGCAGAACAGCTTCATTAGACATGAAATTAAAACTCTATACAAAGGATGAAAGTGCTGATTCTTGTACTATTTTTTTTTCTCTTTTCCTTCTTACATTGATCTGGCACAAATAAATGCCAAAGCTGTCAAAACAAACTCAGATGCACCATTTTAGGATATCGACTTACCAACTGCACCTGCAGATCCATTAGCTATGGGGGTATGTCTTATAATGGCACATTACTTTGAAGGATGCTTTTGTTATCTCTTTCTTACAGTCAAAATTAAACGGGTTACAATGAATTACAAACACATCTTCTAATTCTTCATTTGGGACCATCCATTTTATAATGCACTTGTCTGAATCCAAAGAATATATGCAACTGTGCAATGCGATCTTAACATTAAGTAATTGGACAGATAAGGGCATGTGCTGCATTAGATAATGTTGTGTCTTTCAATTAGCATAATGAGGTGCAGGGGCAACCTTTCCATCAAATGGGAACCAGCCTTTATCCCACATAACATATGCTGGCATCTCTTACAGAGTTGTTATAATGGTACATGACAAGACAAACATCCCCTTGTTTTAAAAAGTATTTTTTTTTTGGTAAGAATGAGCAATGTAAATGTCCAATTTTATGCATATTAAATTTTTAAAAAGCAGGATGAAAAGAAAAACAACATTTAAAGAGATATTCTGTTGAATTTTATTGTAATTAAATATATAAAATTCTTTCTCTAAGCCGATTAGAAATTCCATGAAATTACGATTCTCTAGGCTTATTTAAAAAATGGAAATATAGTGCCAAATGAGGTGATCAATTACAGAGTAGACAATGTTTTCTTATTAGCATATTAAAGTTTAAAATGAGAATTAGCAGCATAATAAATAAATTTTATTCCGCAAATATTATGCACTAAAAGTACTAATTGCTTTCCTTACATGTTTTTTAATCACAAAAAATAATATCATAGAATAAATGATTTCCATTTAGAAATGAGAAAACCGAGGCTCAGAGAGGTTAAATAATCTGCCTCTAACCAAAGGTTTTAAATGATGGCACCAAAATTCTACTGAAATAGTGTTCCAGTGTCCTGGAACTTCAATAGTGCACACTGTCCTTTTAGTTAGTGGTTTAGGAACATAGCTTTTAGAATTAGAAAGCCCTGGATTTGAATCCCAGCTCTGCTTCACATTAGCTAGGTTGTAATCTTAACTTCCTTGTCTGTAAAATTAGGAATAATAATACCAGTTTCATGAAGTTATTGTGGGAGTTAAGTGGAGCAATGCAAATAGAAAGCTTAGCACCCTGTCTGATAATATATAGCAAGTGTTGAAATGCTGGTAGCCATAAAGTTGATTAATACAAGACCCTACAATTTTTCTTATGAAAGATTAACAAATGTGTTAGAAGTTACAGGAGTTATTTTTTCACAATAGAAAGGAATGAATCATCTCATTATATCACTAGAGGGCTGTACCTGGCATTGGGACCAAGACTGTTATCACTTTGTAGGTCTGTTTGTTGGTTTTGGCTTTGAAGGCTTTCAAAGGAAGTTATATTCTAAGCACACTACAGAATTAATTCACTTACAAAATACCATTTGAGCAAATACAATGTAAAAGGCAACGCTTAAAAAAGGTGATACCAAAAATTTGTTGGTTGAAAGAAACAATCCTGCCAACATTTTAGGTTTGATACCTAAAACAAGTTTTTCCCAGCATTTCTAAGGGTAAGAAGACCCTGAGTTTGAAAAGTCTTCAGAGTTACATACAAATTGTTGGTGATAAGTATGTCAAAAAACATGTATCTTCTAAATATGATAGTAAATACAAATTATATTCAGAGACTGAGATTCAAAAATCAGATTGAATCTTTCTCTTAGACACTTTTTGTTGTTATTCCTAAAAACATGTTTAATAATTTCTACTTTGAGTTTAAAAAAAAAAAAGATCTTGAAATATTTCTTTCCAGATGATCAAGCTAGGTATACTGAATCAGTCACTTTCTGAGATTAAATAATTAAGATATTGTTGGTATCTGAATTCCTGAGGAGGAGAGGGGAAGGTTACATCTATCATCAATGCCAGAGAAAGTATCCTCCCTCCCCTATGAAGAATTTTGTACTTCAAAAAATGTGTTCAGATTAAGTCTTAGTTCTATATCATGTTAGTTGAGAGATCACAGAAAGCTAATCAAGCTTAATGAGATTTAAAAAAGACCTATAGGGCACCTGGGTGGCTCAGGTGGTTAAGTGTCTGCTTTCTGCTCAGGTCGTGATCCCAGGGTCCTGGGATAGAGTCCCACATGCAGCTCTGCGAGGAGCCTGCTTCTCCCTCTGCCTCTCTCTCTGGCTCTCATGAATAAATGAATAAGATCTTTAAAAAAATAAAAAAGGTCTATATTTGAAATAAGAATGCTATAGTTTTTTAACCAAAATAAGTTTACTTAGGCATAAACATAATCATTAAATTTTATTTTTGCAACTTCATTTTGACAATGAATACTTGTTAAATCAAATCAAGTGCAAGATCTCTCAGCATGAAATTATGTGGTTAAAACCACCAGTCAGATCATGCCCATGTTCCTTTTTATTTTTGTCTTTCAAGAAACGGCAACTATGTTCAGTTCATCATACAGAAGCTTCTATTAAAAACATCAGTGACTCTAGAGACTAATATTAAAAACCAAACCCAAGAATCCTGGCTATCTGGTATCTGTGTTCTATAAAGCTTCAACTTATATTACCTCCCTATCCTAATGAGATTCCTGTGAGGTAGAGAAAAGGAAGACTTGTGTTCATTTCAAGGGTAGATATACCAAAACAGAACAAAAAAAAAAATAGTATTTAGCTATATCTAGTTTCATAGTTAAGGATGAAATCTAAACTTTTACTAGAGCATGAATAAGGTTTTAATAAACAGGCATTTTTAGAGTCCTGCTTGAGACACCAGCTATAAGAGAGAAAACTCAATATATGAGAAGTGTCAAACAGATCTGGATTTGAACTGAGCCTTGCAGGAGTTACATTTACAACACTATTTACTGTCTCTGAGTCTACTACCCATTAATGAGCATTGAACTGTATTACCTACCTTCAAATATTATTATAAGAATCAACTGAACTATGTGTGAAAATACGCAGTGCGGATCAGTACTTCAGTGTTTATTTTCTTCCTTTATTACAGAATCGTCATTTGTATCTGGTAAATAACGTAGTAAACTACACGGAACTTTAAGAGAGCTTATTGATGGCAGTCCTGTGAATAACCTGGCTTTAAAAACTAAGACATTAGAGTTCGTCATTCTATTTAAATGTTAGTCCAAGAAATTGAAAAAGCCAGAAATGTGGATTAGCGATATTAAGATATCATAGCAGAATTTTAACAGCAGTCTGTCACCCTTTTAAAATCTTTTCTCCCAAATAAAGCACTGAACTTTGGCAAGGCATAATAAAAATAAACTCAGAGAGCCTACAAAACATTTTCATTTTCATAGACAGGGAATAATAATAATAAAAAGAGCTATTATTAGAATCAGAACAATATTTTTGCCTGGTAATGCAGGGGAAAAGAAAAATAGAGCTGAGTACTTCTCCTACGAAAGACTATTTAAATGGACTTGGTATTTAGCATAAAAATGTGAGTCTAAGTTGGAAGAACATCCAAGGCTGAGCTGTGATGAAAGAGCAAATATAGTCACACCTCATATTACAAGAACACATTACAGCTATTTCGGAGAGGCTAGGACTCCCCAAGTGGAGAGGTCTGAGAAGTGCTCATCCCATTCTCTCTACCCCCTCCCCACCATACCCTCCCTGACCATACCTCACAGCCACTCAGCTATAAATGTCTTTGAGTGACATGCAAAAATGTGAACCTTCTGAATCACAGGATCTGCTTAATTAAGAGTCTGCCTGGTTAAGATTCAGAATTTACATGAAAGTTTATATACGAAATACCAACTTCATTTTAGGGGTCCCTAGTGGAAGATGGAGTGATTTCTATTTACCTCTTTCCTTATATTAATTATGTAAAAATATTCTTAAACTTCATATTTCCTCTTTTTAATTTTTGACTGTCTTGACACAGAATACACACACCTGTGCAATACACACATATACACCTTTTTTAGATGAATCACTTACCTCAGAGCATTATTTATTTTGAAATACATTCAACTATATATTAAAGTGGCACTCTATTTATAAACCTTTTAAATTTTAAAAAGTTTCTTCAACATACCGGCACCATCTGTTTTAATTTTGTTTGATGGTATACTGGGCTCTCCTATACCCAATGTATTGGTTGCTACCACACGAAATTCATACTCCATCCATGGGATTAAATCCACTGCTCTTGCTGCCTCCATATTTCCTTCAATGATTGGGGGATCTAAACAAAATGAATATTAAACAGAGAATATTAGTTGGACAACATCAATTTTATGATCCTCCATTTTTATTTTACTGTTCTGAGAAAATGGCACAAATTCCATTGAGTTGAAATAAAAATACAAACTAGGAATGACAAAATGTTAAATTCAAGGGACTAAGCAGAGAGACCATAAATAAATAATAAACTAGAAAAAGTGATATGTGTATGAATCATCTACTTTATAAGCCTAAGGTCAGAGGAGTGAAATTCTGTACTTCTATCAAGGTCCCAGGTCATGCTTTTGCTGCTAATCCCTGGGCTCCACCTGGAATAGCAAGAAACAGTATTCTAAAAGTAGAATCTAGAAAGATTTCCTGAGGCAAGAGTACAATTGGGGCAGTAAAAATTTTATGGACTGCCACTGATGTTGCATATGGGTAGTGAATGATTTATTACTAGTGCACCTATATGTTTATACCCTTTTTTAGTTGGTTTTGTACATTTTTACCCAAATTATTTGGGGGCATTGATAATAAATGTTATGATAGTTTATTAAGATTTATTAAGTGCTTCTCAGAATTCATGCTTCTAAGTAATAAAAAGATTATAAATTATGGGTAGGATATGATCCAAGATTGCCTAATGCATTGAGATATGATAAAACATACAACAAAGGCAGAACTATCCAGTATTTTAAGCTCTCTTAAAATATTTCCACATGTGTTTTTAATAACTAACCTACACACACATATGCATGTAAATACTTGTGCATCACTTATTTGGAAAATTTGTTCCTTCAGGCTTGTCTATGCCTCATCATCTTATTATTTAGGGAATTTTTATCTGTCAATGCAGACCATGAATATATAGCTTTTCAAGATGCTGTACCCATCTCCATAATAAATACTAAGGGTCCCCGTGTCCAGTTTCTGCCTTTGGACAAATACCTCTGTGGATCACACCATGCCATGCCTCACCCTACCATAATTTTAACTCTCCTGGACACTAATTTTGCCATCTATTCTCTTATTTTATTATGAACTTGTTCTCTACATTTGACATATATTTTTGACTTTCTGATTAAAAGTTAGGCTTTGCCTTCTCATGTTTTGATTCCGCCTCTTTATTTCTTATATCTTCCACCCTTCCCTCGCACCAAATCAGAATTTGCCTTACTTCATATACCGAGGGACTTCTTTCAGGTAGTTGGAGGAAGGAAGGTGAAATTTTAGTTTGTAAAGGGCTCTTCAGAAAGAAAAGGAAAAAACACAGCTGGATGTTGTGGCACTAGGTAGGGTGACCCCTCTTCTCTTCTAGAGACCTTCAAATAATGTTGAGCCTCCTATGAGATGAGAGGCTTTTATAGTAGTGGGTTGGATTGTGCCTATCAAAAAGTTTGATCTATGCCCAAATTACTAGAACCTGTGAATGTAACTTATTGGGAAAATAGTCTTTGTATAACCTTTCAAGTTTAAGGCTGGAATTATGTTAAAGATCTTGGGTTAAGATCATGCTGGATTATCTAGGTGGGCCCTAAATCCAGTGACAAGTGTCCTTATAAGAGAAACATAGAGGACGGGTGCCTGGGTGGTGCAGTTGTTGAGCGTCTGCCTTCGGCTCAGGGCGTGATCCTGGTGCTCTGGGATTGAGCCCCACATCAGGCTCCTCCGCTAGGAGCCCACTTCTTCCTCTCCCACTCCCCCTGCTTGTGTTCCCTCTCTCTCTGGCTGTCTCTCTCTGTCAAATAAATAAATAAAATCTTAAAAAAAAGAGAGAGAGAAACATAGAGGAGAGAAATATGTAAAACAGGAGGTTGCAAAGTGACCACAGAGGCAGAAGTTGAAGTGCTGTGGGGTCGCAAGCCAAGGATCATCTGGAGCCACCATAAGATGGGAGAGGTAAGAAATGAATTGTTCCCTAGAGCCTTTGGAGAGGGTGCAAACTTGCCAACACCTTGGTTCTGGATTCTGGCCTCCAGAACTATGAGAGACTAAATTTCAGTTGTTTTAAGCAAGCGATTTGTTATGGCAGCCCTAGGAAACTAATACAGGGTTTTAAAGTCAGAAGCTGATGGAACTATTTAAGAGTTTGTGATCTTATGAATTTGGGGGCCTAAGTAAAAACATATGGTAGAAGGCTCAAGGAGGCAGTCCAATCTCTCCCCTCTTTCCTATGCTGCCAAATCCCAGCACTGTTTAAATGCCTGAAGAATGGAAATGTTGGAAGCACTCCAAAGGGTCTTTCTTGACAAGGGTATGGTATTCTCATGATGGTCAAGTCTACCTCAGGTTTTTCTAAGCAGCTAGGCAGTCGACAGGTATGGGCAAGTATAGGTTGGGTCAAAACAAGAAGAACCAGATAGATGTGCAGTGGAAGCTGCAGCTGATAGACTGATTTTGAACACATCCGAGGATCCAATATGAAAATACCCCCAAATAAATGGAAGATCAGGTGTATGTTCAAAGAGTAGAAAATCATAACTGACCACAGAAAATATTTGGAGGAATGGTGAAAGGTAAAGAAGGAAAAGTCAACAGGGCTCCTTTTGTGGTGGGCTTTGGATTGCAGGTGAGGTTGTCAGTCCTTTGATTTTAATGACTGAGATGAAGAAAGAAAGAATAAGCAAAAAGCCTTGGAGTCACTACCATAAGGTAAATACCAGTGAGAAACCATTGGTTCAGGGATGCAAACAACTCTTCTAGAAGAGGAAACAAGAATTGGATGGTAGGAAGATGGACTTCTAGAATGTACCTTCTGAATGGTTTAGGAAAGAATTTGATACCTGTAAGTTAAGGAAAATATTCTCTACCAGGATTGCTAAAGGCATGAAAAGTGCTCTTTTAGAATAAAACCAATGATAATCATTCCTGTTAATATACATTCACATCAGAACTTACAAGAATATAAATATCCAAAACAAACATGTTTTGGTATATATTTATAATACCCCCCTAAAAAGGGGGGTATTATATACCTACCATTACATGCCTACCATCTATGTAAGAAGGAGGAATAACTTAGCAAAAAATAAAAATGACTAGCATTTTCATTTTAGAAAAATATATCTAGAATTAAAAGTGGCTCTTCTATCTGGCCTATTTTCCTTCCTCCAGATTGAGGCAGGACATTTGAACACCACATAATGAGAACAGGATTTAAAAGCTTACTTTCTCTTTAACTTTTTCTCAGTTCCAATCTCGAAGTAGGCAGTCCACACTAAAAATATTTCTTCTGCCTCCCCCTTGTTTGTGCATTTGTGGACATACACATGTTTTTTCTACTTCTGACACATGTTTTGGAACTTCTCTGGGCCTCGTATACCTAGCATAGTGTTTTTCAAATGGTACTACTTATTAAATATTTGTAACAAATATAAATAAAATATAAATACAAAAGTTATGCTTATTTTGAGTAGACAATGCAAGAAGCACAGCCTTGTGTACACAATCACTTTATAGTCTCCTTCATCTCTGAATCATGTAGGCTACAGTGAAAGACAAGGAGGGCATTCCTTTACCTTGCCCCACCACAAAATATCCAACACTGTATGGCTCTTATGCCTATATTCAGCCCATAAATTATCTTGTCAGAAGGTACACCTTGTCTCAATCCACTTAATCCCTTTCCCACTCTAACCGTGAGTTGATCCTTTCTCCTCTACTGCTACTGTGTTTTACCTCTATTATACATTTTTATTTCTTTTATTTGGGCCCTAAATATCCTTATAAATGGATTTTTACCCCATGCCATCTTCCCCCTCCTCCTTCAGTCCTCCTTCAGGATATGTTTTATTTTCCTAAAACCACCCACATAGAGAGTTTGGGAGCAGAGTTCGGCTTTGCTTTGGAAGCAGATTCATGCCCAAGCCAAATGGAGAACAGTCAGGAGCACAGGGACTTTATGTCCTCTCCCTTCAGCCAAGTTCTTTGCAGCCCATTTATTATTCCTAGAGTCAGAAAGAGAGGAGAGTACTTTGCACAACAGAGGCAAATGCTAGGAATCAGGACTGGGGTCTCAAGTTCCTGAGTTTCAAGTGGGTCAGTTTGGAGTCAGGCCATTTTTTCCTACAGATAATTTCAATATGGAAAATCAGATCTTAACTCTCTAGTGCCTGTCAGAGGCTTCTCTTTATAAAAGAAAAAAAAAACACACTGAATATTAATCTGATGGTTATTTAAATCTTAGCTTTGGTTATGAGTGTAAATCTCAATCAAAGGGATACAGAGCAGGAGACACACTCCTTACTTTAAACACTCAGGTCAAAAGACCCTCTTGAGAAAGTCTTATTTTAACAACCAGCCATAAACAGCAATCCATAGATTTATTTGCAAATACTTTGAGTCCATTCTGAGTCCATAAGGCTCAGAATAAAATCATTCTAACTATTCTTTGGTGGAAAAGAGAAGCAAGCCTCATGGGTATCCTAAGGCCAATAATTCATACTGCTTTAGTTGCCTGGCAACCATGCTAATGGCACTCTGCCTTCAGACCACACAGACTAGCTATTTGAAGAGCTTCAGAAATAGCCAGAATAACCTCAGGACTAAAAAAAACAAAAACAAATTGTTTCAAGAAAAACTGTAGGCAGTGTAATCCCACCTGCTCTAGATTCTCTGAAGTTGCCTAGTGAATCCTGGTATTTCCTTAGAATTTAAATACAATCAGAACCTTTAGCTTCTTCCCTCTCAATCCACAACCCAAGTATTTGAAATTATCCAGAACCCACTCAGAGGTTCTAACTTATAAAGCAGGTCCGTGTTTAGAATAGAAAAGGGCATTTAAAGGCTTCTCACTGGCTCTGCGTTACCTTAATGTCTCTAGACCCAACCCACAGGTCTTCTGGCAGAACTCTGCCAGATGCCATAGATTTGGCAAAGTTCTCTGCAGCAAAAGAGAAGCAAACTGTGCTCTGGCATCCCAGAAGATAAGATTCATTGATTCTTCTCTAAGGAAAAGTTGAATGTAGCCTCATAAAAACCCAGAAATTCATATTTGAAATAAGAACAAAAAAACGGAAGCTACAGAAAGGCAAAAAAGAAAATAATAAATTCTAAAAAGTAAGTATTCTGCAATGAGCCTAGTGGGTTTCTTTCCCCATTTTTTTAACCTATCAATGTGGCAAATAATTTTTAAAAATACTAAATAATAAGTAAGATATGGTAGATGAGATACTCATATACTGGTGGCAGGAATAAAAATTGTTTCTACCTTTCTACAGGTAATCTTTTAGTGTAGCTCACGGGTTTAAGCATGTTTACACTAAATAATTTACTTTTAAAATGTCTATTCTAAGGAAAGAATCTAGAGTCCAGAGGAATGTTTATGTGCTAAGATGTTAATTTATAATTCTAGGCTTCCACATGACAGAATTTTAAATATAAAAACATTTTTCTTCTTTATTTTAGAGACCATATCCCAGGTTGGCTCTCTCAATTGATCTCATAGCATGGCTTCTAGGCCTCTTTTTGTTTAATACCCTTCCATACACACCCCCCATCACCAACAATATTCTATAATTTTTCTTCTCCACGTAGCAGCATAGAATCAAACACAACATTCTAAATGTTATCTGTGTCTCTCGTAGAACCCTGAGAATGGCATCAAATTTCTGCTCCCTATTCCCTAGAAAGTCCAAGAAAAGTAATATTTACAGTAGACTGTTTTAAGGATATACAGTCTATTCTTTCATCTCATTATTCTAAATGTAATCCTTGTACTGCTGAAACTTTATATCTTTGAAAAATATTTATTGAACACCTTAAATAATTACCTTCATAAAACTGAGTTTAGTCCTGCACCTTCCATTTTTAGTGGACACCACTAGAGATAAAGACTACATGATTGCATTTATTGCAAAAAGTATTTTTCACTTCCACTTAGGATACTGACACAAGAGAACTTTACTTGCATAACTAACAAAAAGAACAGGTAAGACAATCTACAAAATAATCATTTTTCAGAGTTGGTCAGAGAGCTGAGTTTGTGAAGAAGTCTAATGAACTAAAGTCATCATAGGTAGACCAATGGGGAGAGGAGGACATAGTCATTAATGTTCATAAGAAGAAAACAGTTTAACTTTTCACAGATATTTAAAGATGAAGTATAGGTTGGGATGGCTGTATTGAATCCCCAGGAGCCCCCAAATCAAGGAGCATCTGTATCCATCAGTCAATTATTTTTTGTAGAACTTTGTTGTACTCAGAAAAGTTGGGGGCAGGACAAGGGGGCCAAGAGAGACCTCCCTCTGAGGCACAGACATCTCAGACCTGCTCAAGTCTCAGAGCAAAGCAGGAAAATGGAGACCCTGCTGCATGCACTCCAGGTCTTCCACTGAATAAGCATGTGACTGTGCGTGGCTGGGTGAGTAGCAGGTGAGCGAAGACAGATCGGCTTCCCCAGAGAGGGACTAGTGCTTTGGGTCTGCTGAAGTCTGACTTGAACACAGGAGAACTGAGAACCTCTCCCACCCCTAGGAACTCTGGGTTTTAGACTAGTTACCAGACAACAGCTGTTTGGGGCAAAAGAAGGGAAGCTGAAAGAACCCTCCCTGACAGCCAGGTTTCTAGAAGAGCAAGCTGAAGTCTGATGGTAAGATTGGAGAATATTCAGATGTGAGAGGGTTTTGATCTTATACTCAAATTTACTTGGCTCTCTACTGAACTGATCCCTCAACTACAGATTATGTTGACAAAATGACAATTTTAAAAAATGACATGCATTTTCCTGGGCACAAGTAATATTTACTTTAGGCTCTACTATTCTTTTTTACACAATGTTTGGATATAAAAAATCATTAGGACACAAGAAAACAAAGAAGTATGATTCATTTTTAACAAAGGAAAAAAAAATCAACAGAGCCAGACTTAAAGATGGCCCAGGTGTTAAATAATCAGACAGGGACAATAGAATAATCACGATAAATATGTAAAAGTTTCAAGTGGGAAAGATGCACAACTTGTATAAGTAAATAAGAAATTTCTATGGCATACTATGTAAACAATATTAAAAGGAAATTTGGCTAGAGCCAAAATCCCATGAATCATCTTCAATCTGTCCTTTCCCTCAATCTCCATACCTGATTTGTTAGAAAGTTCTGTGTTGCCTTCAAAAATACATCTCAAACTCACCCACTCCTCTCCACTTCTATCCCATAGTCCCAGCCAGTGACATCTCCCACCTGGACATCTCTCCCATATGCACCTGGACATCTCTCCCATATGCCATATTCTCCCAACTGTTCTCCATGTTTCTAGTTTTGGTCCTCCAGAAATCCCTTTTCCATACATTACCCAGTGATTTTTTCCCCCTTCAAATAGAAGTCAGATTACTGCTCCTTTGTTTAAAAACTCCTTATAGGACCTACAAGGCCCTGCATATCTTTTCATCCACTATTGCTATGTGCATAATGAACTACCAAATTTAGTGGCTGACATCAATTATCATTTTACCCTGTCTCATGTTTTCTAGACATAAAATTATTTATTATATATATTTTATGTGTAAAACAAAATTTTTATGGGGCCTACAGCATATAGAAATGTAATATATTTGATAAATTCTTCAGGGGACAGATGGAAGTAAAGCTATATTAGAGTAAGGATAATAACTCAAATCCACAGGAACAAATGAAGAGAATCAAAAATGGTAAATAGAAAGGTTGATATAACAAACTCTATAAATATGTACTTGCTTTCCTGTCTTCTTGTAGATTCTTTAGAAGACATTAACAGAAGAGTACAGGTTTATAATATATATATAGATGTAATATGTATAAAAATAACACATAGCACAAAAAAGGGTGTAAGATGCAAAAGAGCTATCTAGGAGCAACATTTCTATACCTCACTGAAATTAAGTAAGTAAAAATATGAAGTCTATTCTAGAATAAAGTTCAGATGTACCTGGCAAGCCCTAGAGTAACCATTAAATAAATAAATATATATTTAAAATTCATTTATTTATATACAGTTTTTATATAGTATATATATAGTAACCATTATCTCCATAGTAACCATTAAAAACTTAAAATATTACACTAGAAAATATTCACTTAATTCAAAAGAAAGCAGTAAAGAAGGAATAAAGGAACAAAAACAAGTGAAATTTGGTAAGCAAAAATACAACGGATGGTTACCACAGGGGAGGTAGGTGGGGGGATGGGTGAAATAGGTGATGGGGATCAAGGAGTATACTTGTCATGATGAACACTGGGTGATGTATGGAAGTGTTGAATTGTACACCTGAACTAATATTACACTGTATGTTAACTAACTGGAATTCAAATAAAAACTTAAAAAAAACAAAAAATAAATAGAAAACATACAATGGCAGATATAAATCTAACTATATAAATAATAACATTAAATGTTAATGGATTAAAGAATCCAATCTAAAGACAGTGGTTGTCACACTGGATAAAAAATAAGGTGCGCAGTCATTAAGCATCTGCCTTCAGCTCAGGGCATGATCCCAGCGTTCTGGGATTGAGCCCCACATCAGGCTCCTCCGCTATGAGCCTGCTTCTTCCTCTCCCACTCCCCCTGCTTGTGTTCCCTCTCTCGCTGGCTGTCTCTATCTCTATTAAATAAATTAGTAAAATCTTTTAAAAAAAACAAGGTGCAACTATACATTTCAACAGAAAACATACTTTAGATTCAAAGATACAAATAGGTTGACAGTTGTAAAAGATATAACGTAAACAGAAGCCATGAGAAAGTTGGGGAGACTATACTAATATCAGAAGCATCCTTTTTAAAATGCAACTCCTGCAGCCTGATTCTTCTTCTCTAATGTTTCTCTTTAGCACCAATCACCATATGACTTACTATACATTTTATTTATTTTTCCTTTTTTTAAATTTTATTTTATTTAAATTCAATTAATTAACATATAGTGTATTATTAGTTTCAGAGGTAGAGTTCAGTGATTTGTTATTTGTTCATCGCCATCTTTTCTACTAGAATGTAAACACTTTGAGGGCAGGATTGGTGTGTGTGTATGTGTGTGTGTGTGTTTGTGTTTCCCCTCTCTGTTTTGTTCATGGATGGTCAGGTGTATATCCAGCATCTAGACCCGTTGTGGCATACAATGGAGGCTCAGTGAATTGTTTAATAAATAAGCCTTAAGGGTCCTGATCTAGGAGCTAGGGATAGAGTAGTGAATAAAACAAAATCTTCATCCTCATGGAACTTACTTTCTAGTGGAATATATATATTTTTTTTAATGAGAAGTATATTTTAATTGAGCTACCCAGTAAGCATACATAATTAATGGAAATGATTACAATTATTATTCCCTTTTCAAAGCAAACAAAAATTTTAAATGTGTTTATTACATTTTTTTCTCTAGTATCTACAATCAGTGTCAATTTGTCTAAATATCTAATATTACCTATAGTTTCATCATTATCATCCATTTTCATAGTCTTCAGAAAAACAGAAACTGCCCACACACTTAAGGTTTACCAAACATCTAAATGGTTTTTTAGGTAATTTTTCAAATGGCCTGATTTTGCCAAACATATTTATAGATAACTCTTACACTCACCAGCATAATGTAATAGAAATATTTTACCTGTTTCTAACTCATGTGTATTTTACACACTTATGTGGAGAATCGCTTAGTACTAAAATATATGTAAACCTCATAACAGACTTCAAGTTTATAGTTGGTTCATTTTCCATGATAGGAATAAATTATCAAAGAAAACTAAATCTAAATTAAAACCTCTCAGTGATCAATACAAATAAATCCCATTACCTTAAGACAAGGCAAAAATGAGAGCAGGTTTGGGATATGCTGGGATTAACTTTTTCATTTTTTAAAAAGGATAAACATTTTATTCATTTTTGTATTTTTTCTTCCCTCTGGTGACAACTGAGCACATATTTCTATGTCTTCATTATGTAATCTAAAAGAAACTCTAGCAACTATAAGTTTGTTTAAAAACAATGTCAAAATAACAAACAGAAGCAGGTTATCTCATCAAAAGGATCATCTATCTTCTTTGACGTTATAAGAGAGAAACTGCTATGTGATGTTACAGGCTAGTCATGACAAATGAGAATGGTAATAATTACAGACACAGGAAGGCACCCACTTACTCATTTATTTTTTTTCCTGATCAACTCTTAGAAAATCTTAATATAAGAAAAGAAATTAAAATCCAAAACTTCCTTGAAGATATGTTTTGAGGAAATTCAAAGCCGGTAAGATCATCTTTGAGAAGTAAAGGTTATGGTAATAAGAATTGGGTGCTTAAATTAATATTTATAATCAAAGTGGCTTTTTAAAAATGCAGAATTGTAGGACCTATATAATTGTAAAAAGTGGGTCATGAATAATAAGCTATAGATGTCATTTACCAAAAAAGAAAAAAAAATGATTTCTCAAGATTTTTTTCCCTAATAAATCTTAGAATTGCACAGAGCTCAAAATAGAAAACCAGGAGGCCTCTCTTTGCTTTCCCATTATAGATACAGACCCACTGCTTCTTCCCCTGCAGTTTTAAAAAGTCTAAGTTCCTTGTGGTTTTCTTCACTACTAATGCACTGGGATACTTAAAAAAAAAAAAGTTTAAAAATAGAAAAGCATGTTGAGGTAGACGATAAAATCCTTAAAAAGTCCAAATATTCATTTTTTTATGAAAGAATTCATTTAAAAATATGTACAGATTAATCAGACAAATGAAACTCACCTGTCTTCGCATCTTTCCAATCATCTGAAAGAATAGTCTTGGTCTGAATAGTATATTTAGATATAGGACTGTGATTGTCTGAACCACGGCTCCAAGTAAGAGCCACAGAAGTAGCTCTAATGTCTTCTATTCGTAGACCACCAGGAGGTCCTGGAGGGCCTGGAAAGAAAATTTGAGTAATGAATCAGTGAATCCCAATTAGTGAATTACATACACATTAGAATACAAAAGATCTTCTTTGAAATTAATCTAAAGAACATTTATATGATATAAGCAATGTTACCACATCCCTTTTAAAAATAAACTATAGGAGGTAATAATAATAGTAGTATTTATGGTCTTCTCTAAATGATTTCACAGTGTCTCTTTTTAAGTAAGGAGATAAATGCTATCATTTAAAAATGGCATTATTATTCAAGATACATATGACAATCTTTGGCTCACAAAATGGATACACATGAAAATCTTTGACTTATAAAATGCAGTTGGCATTAACAGGACCTAACAGATTGTGGCACAGTGCAATTTAAGAAATGCTTGCCGGATGCATAAATCAGATATGGTAGCACAATTCAGTCCAGATATGAGAATAGTTAGTCAAATATTTCACTGTGACTCCCACAAATGGAACAAATACTTTTTTATATCCGTAAATGATTATAGGCAATTTATTTTATTTGGAGTAGAAAATACATACAATCTGGGAATGATTGTATGTATCATTTTGCATAATACATTTCACGTTAGTTATAGTAACAGGGATAAATAATATTAAAAGAAATATTTATACTTCTATAAAATGTAGAAAACAATTGCCAACTCAAGAGATATACCAGAAATGCCCTGAAATATCATATAATATGTTGAAGAGCCTCAGACAGAAAAATTATTAATGCAGAACATAAAACAATGTTAAAAATAGGTTTTCATAGATGCTTCCTAACTCAGCACCAATGTTATTCAATGAGAGCACTGTACCTGGTGGTAGAAATGAAAAGATAAATGAGACATAACTTCTAGATTTTGAAGAGCTCTTTGTCTTGAAAAGGGTGAAATGGACCAGCAAATAAATAACTATAACCAAAAGCAATAAATGCCATGATAATGGCATATAAGATATTTATACATTGCATCACAATTTCTTGCTTTCAAAAATGAGAAAAAACATGCTTTAAGTGGTACAGTGGCATCCGTTGCTTACAATGCTAAAGAAGTTTCCCAGTTAATAGAGACATCCTTTAATAGACTTTTCAGAAAATACTATCACTTGTTTTCTTTGCACCAGAAAGGGTCTATGCCTAATGAAATTAGGCATATTAAACATAATTACAACTTTGTTAAAATGATATCTTTAGTTATTCATATTGAATATAGTACTAAATAAGACATGTGTTTTTATCTCTTAGCTAAATATAAATGCCTTACTATTTATTTATCAAATCAGATGTTTAGCCTACATGGCTTCATGGCTTTTTTTTCTCCAAATGGGTTTTGGTCTTTGCAAAGGTATAGACAATCTCTTTGGGTTTGGTCCCGAGGGGAAAAAGGTGTAGGTAGATTTACACAAATATATTACTGCCAATACTAAAATAACACAAGACACATCCTACTGATGGTAGTAAATTTTATTATTTGGAGGTATATAACATATAAATAGAAAGGTAAATAAACTTTCATAAATGTATAATTTGTAATAGTGTACTTATACTTCTTGATGTTAATTAAAAGTAAAAAATACATCACCCAGAACAGATGCAATATTCAGAAAGAAAATACAGAACACAGGCAATATTCGGAAAGAAAAAAACTGCATTTTCATTACCTCATTACTTCACATAAAGCATCATCCCAAGTTAATGACAAAATGGAATATTTCAGAGTATTAAAATTTAAAAATAGAGATAAAGAATATAGGAAATTATTTTTAAAAGAAAGAGAAAGTCATGCATTCAGATACTTTTTCTAAGCACAAAGGTATGAAGAAAATGTTAAGGGGAATTTAAGACAAAACTGCCATAGGTTAGTCTTTAACCATGAAAGTGTAAATTATATGCCTGCCATTATTCTCTGAAGTTCTTAGAGTGGCAAATGAGTAATATTTTAAAAGGTCAGACTAAAGTTGTATGTTATGAACATATTTGTTGGAATACCATATGCATAATAACTTCACTCGGTCATCCATTCAGTGAAGAGCGACATTGTTGAACAAAACACTGTAATTTCCTTTGTCCATTTTTTCCCCTCTGATATATCCCTGGCCTCAAATGGGTTCTTAAATATTTTGGTGAATACATAAATGAATTTATCACAATTAAACTTCAGATAGTTCTATAAACATAGCAGTCATCCACAATACAAGCTCCCTTCTTCCATTTGCCTTGAATATCATTGTAAAGAGGTGAAGTTAAGAGAACAAATGGAAAGGTGTTGGTTGATATCCTCAAAACCCTGATGTGGCAATGTTATTTAGTAATGTGGAATAGACCTATTCATCTAGTAAACGACTCCAAATATCTCCTGGGAAATACCTGAAAGAAAAATACTATTAAAGGCAGAGATTTTAGAGTTTAAAATAGGCTTGACTGAAAATTCTGTATCCTGATTTACCTTGGGCAAGTTTTTCAAGTTTATTAAGTTTCCATTTTATCATCTGTAAAATGGGAGTAATAAAAATTGATCATATAGAATTGTTTTTTAGGACTGAAACAATATCTTTAAAGAAGGTAATGGTAGACCTGGTCCATAGAAAGCCCTCAGTAAACTTTAGCTACTAAAAGTATTACTGTTGTTATTCCTGTAAGAGCTGTCTGGGCATCTGAGCTACTTAGGAGGAGTAATTCTTAGTATTTGTTAATAACTGGGAGGGCTCTGTTTAACAGAGTGTTCATTTACCACTTGTTTTCACTTAAAAATAAAGTGTTTTTTTGATACATTCGTTGAAGGTGAGGAAAAGTTGGGAATGTGAAGTTCCTTCATTTGTACTAAGAAATCAGGATGTAGCAAAAACGGAGGAATGGTACTATAGAGACAAACGTGCACAGCCTGGGAGTTCAGCTCAGGGCCATACTGAACTATCTCCAGGAGGAAGATTTTCAAAGCAGTGTGGCTGATAATACTTGTTCCATTTTTCTGTTCAGAATGGAGAAAAAAGTGTTACGGTAGAAAATAAAATAATGCAACTACTTGTTCCTCCAGCACACACACAAAGGCATTAGGAACTGGTCACCCTTGGTTATTCTCTTATCAATGGGGGAAAACAACCAAACAAACATGATTCTGACCCTAAGAGTTCCTCCTTCTTTCCTCCCTCCCTTTCTGTCTCTCTTTGCCTCCTCTCTTTCTCCCTCTTTTTCTCTTCCTCCTCTTCCCCTCTCTTTCTCTTTTTTCCTGCCTCCTCTCTCCCTCTCTTCAAGCTCCTACTGTTGTACAAGCACTCTCAAGAAATCAATAAGTAAAGAATTGAAGCCAGGAAAAATGTAAGCCAACAGACTGTTACATGCAGCTTATTTCATTAATACTCTACTAATACGTCTTTCCAATTTCTTAGGTGGCCCTCAGGCAGATAACTAATGGCTCCTAAGAATGTTATATATGCCAAATTTTAATTATAATGACACAGAGACATTGGCTAGATAGAAAGGACCTTTGGAATTTGATGTACATTTTAAATGTGAGATACATTAGGTATGAAATTATTTTAGCCTTCCATTTTCTTTCTCTCTTTTGTTTTTACTCATTAAAGATCTCAGGTGGGGGGTGTGGAGGAACTGGGTATTTCTCTGACTAGTGCTGGCAAAGCTTTCTTTCAATTCTTCTCACTACCATTAGATACTTAGGAAGCCAGAAAGAGAAGGAAAGGAGGAGAAAAATGAGAAAGATCTGGTGGAGGAGATGAAAAGTTATTTAAGGCATACTTTTTGTTTTTGGTTTTTATGAAGACAGTCTGACCAAATTCTCCTAACAGTGCCAAACTTCAGTGTTAATACTCTGCATCTCCTTTTCCTATTCGAAGTCATCGTGCTCTATCACTATCCTTCTAGGAGCTACCTTTCTGTACTTCTCCCCATACTTCCTTTTCTATTACATTATCCTCTCTCTTACTATTCTTTTTTTTTTTTCACTTATTATATTGTTTTCCTCTGGCTTGAAATATCCCTCTCAGAGATTGCTGATTGAGAACATTCCATAAAATCTCACCTACAGGGTATAATTAATGGTCTACCAGGGTCCTTAGTGTTATGTCTCTACATTGTAGGTTCTTCAAAGTCAGGCAGGAGTCTACAATTACTGAAACTTGTTTCTATCTTTTTTTTTTTTAACCTACTGAAGGACTGTAGAAATAGCCAGAATGGTCTGCTATCATCTGTAGTTCAATGCAGTATCAATTTGTAACACCTATACTCTCTTTCCCTAAATTTCTCTATGTTCTAAATGTTTTAACTATGATATCATTGATTGTGGGCAAATAACAGAAACACTTCAATATGT
Source organism: Ursus americanus (assembly GCF_024610735.1). Taxonomy (NCBI): domain Eukaryota; kingdom Metazoa; phylum Chordata; class Mammalia; order Carnivora; family Ursidae; genus Ursus; species Ursus americanus. The sequence goes on along the minus strand of NC_142151.1, from coordinate 33,762,054 downwards.
AATATAGATCACATACAGTTTAGAGCTCATGTAAGCCAATATCTGTACATTTACCAAAGGATGCTGAAGTCTAGAAGGGCTATGGCCAGAATCACACAGCCAGTCTATGTGACAGAGTGCAGAATCAGGACAAGAGACTGGGTTTCCCAGCATAACCCACACAAAATGAGAAAAAGCCCATTTGAGATTTAAATCTTGCTGCCCAAATGTGCCTATCTGTAAAAGGCCTCCAAAGAACTACCAACACTGCCAAGTTTACCCTATTATTTTCTTGATTCGTCTGTATTTTTTAAACAAATGTGAACTCATAACAACATAAAATTTACATGACATAAAATGTTAGTGAATAAAATTTTTTTTAAGATTGTATTTATTTATTTGACACAGAGAGAGAGGCAGGCAGGGGGAGGGGGAGAAGCAGGCTCCCTACTGAGCAAAGAACCTGATGTGGGGCTTGATACTAGGACACTGGGATCATGACCTGAGCTGAAGGCAGATGCTTAACCGACTGAGCCACCCAGGTGCCTCAGTGAATAAAAATTTTATATTGTATATTTTAATAAAAATATTTTAGTGAGTCCTTATCATATTGAACTAATTGCTAAATCTTTCATAATTCTTACCAATAACCTAATGATGTAGCTGACATCATTCCTATTTTACAGTTGAGGAAACAGAGACATGGATAGATTAAATACTATAGTCGTCCAGCTAGCAAATGACAAAGCTAAGAAGTAAACACAACCAATTTGCCATGAGACCATCTTTTCAATAACTATAGTACAATTATTTAAAACAGCATTATCAGAATCAAAATAAAAAATGGTATTGAGCTTTCCTTTGGAGACCTTTGTTGTTCGGAATCATATGAATTACTTGGGCACAGCTGTATACTTTAGAAAAAATGACAAAAACTGTAATACATTGACCATAACTTTTCAAATCTTTACTTGATCTGTTAACTCAGATAAATGAAGATAAACACATCGCCCATCTATAAATTCATACTCAGTACATCCCCAATTTTTCTTGATCACCCTAAAGGCATTTATCAGTCTTTCCTGAATTTTATCAGTGTCTTTAGGAAAAAATACCTATGTATGAACAAAACACAGATGTGATTTCCACTCAGCTCTTATTCATATGTAAAGTAATCAGAGGAAAAAATGAGCAAGAACACAATTTTTTATCAATTTTGTCATTTCTTCTTAATGAATGTAGTAATGTTCAATGAAAAAGAGTTTAGACATGTGAGGAAAATAGCAAGGAAAAAAGGTACTTTCAAAATGATTATTCACACACTATAGTCTGACCATATTTTCTCAGGCAATAATTGAGACGCATTTTCTGATGAGTCAAATGGGATAGAAGACTTGAAATTGGGAGCGTCCAGAATTAAACAGGATGCATAGCAGCTATGACCACACCCCAGACATCACTGAGTCCATGCTAATACTTAGGCAGTACTAAATACAAATGTACTTTCTTCCTCTTAAACCCCAACTTTCTAAACAACCAGACCCAAAAACTGCTGGTCTTTTTGGGACCCCCTTCCACATGGCACATGCTTTAAATAGAAGAAATCTTCATGTTCCAGAGTTGCTGCAAGCATGAAAGATATCTAGCATCACTCTCTTTCCACCTGTAATTTCCAGTCAGTAATTAAAGCAAACACCACATGCAAATATTCTGTGGTTCATTGTTTATTTTTACTAAAATAGCAAATTTTAATGAAAGTTAAATGTTAAAGAATGTTAAAAATTTTCCAGAACAAATCATCTCCTCTTTTAAAACAAATTATCTTAAAATGACATTACTGAAAGAACATTGGTTATATGAGGATAGGCGACTTCTTCGCTACCAGAATGTGTCAGCTAAAGTCCTTTATTATTACAGGCCTATTTCTGTTCTCAAAATTAGTTAAGACAATGGCTCTACCATAATGTTATGAAATACAGTTCATGTCATGTGGTTTTGTCAATGTTTAAAGCTGTCCTAAGATGAAGCTGAATAGTAAATATTCCTACCATTTAATAGGAGTATGGCAGTTTTTTAACCTCTAACATTTATAAAAGTGAACTTAGATCCATCAGTAATGAGAATAAGGCTAAAGGGAGAGCAATGAATTTGCAGAACCTCTACTTGTCATCGATGCAGTTTATTTAAACAAGAATATTCTCCCTTTCCTGGCACAGGGAAAGGAATACTTGTCATGTGATTTCCTTCCTAATTTTTAAACTCTTTCTTTTCAAAACTGTATTCCCATCTGGTCTTGGTGGTATACTTTCAGTTATGGACTATGTAAGAAGATGTCCACCATGATGATTCATGCACATAGCTCCATGATGATATTTATAGGTACATGAGAATCTCAAGTTAATTTTAAATATCTTATTAACATGACAATTGAGCTGGATCTCTAGTCTAAACTCTAAGACAGTTCCATCTGTGACAATGACTGAGATAAGAAAATTTTACAAAATTAAAAAGATGGAAATAGTAACATCTTGAGCCAGAGACATTTATTCATTTATGATGACTAATGAATTATTTTAAAAAGAACACTACATATGTATTTAAGAGTCATATGCATATCTCTCAAAGCTTTCCTGAGAGTTCTTCCAACAACAGATGGCGTTGCTTGAGTTACTAAATGAGAAGTTCATATAATACCCTATGCCTAAATATAAACCTGTTTAAGAGCAAAACTATTTCTGGGGAAGAAACAAGAATTTTAAGCATATCTCTCTGACCAAAGGGGGAAAATGAAAGTATTTTCGGACAACGAAATTTAAGTAGTTCCAGAAGGAATTATATACACTTCCTTTTTATCCTTCACTTCTGTTCAAGTCCTTCCAGTAGGAGTCTCCAACTTCCTGCCCAAATTAAAGCTCCAAGAAGGCTGACAGTAGGAGTTAATAAAATTAAATATGCATGCATGCTGTTAATGGCTTGGTATCTTCACTTAAACCTTGCTACTGAGGTGACAATTTTCTCCACACGCTGTCCATTTTCACTTCCCAACCCCAGGAATTGTTCCAAAAACCCTACAGAGCCATGGACAGTCTTGAGTTGTTTATTGCTGCTTTTCATCCATTCTTGCCAAAGAACATATATATGGCACCAGGATACAAAAGACTATTGGAGTAATGCCCCTTAGCATGTGTCCTAATTAAGATGAGTCCTTAGTGAATTTGACAACAATACTGTTCATTACCTGCTTGGTTAAATAAAACAGTCCATTCAGTGGCAATACTCCTGTATTATAATTCACCAGTTCTTCATAATTTTTTTTCAGATAATGAGCTAATTTCTGAGATATGTAATTTCAAAGCAAAACAGGACATGAAAACACAAAAATTTCACTTGGCCATTATAAGATGTACTAGGTTAGTTCACTAGCCATTTTTCATATTAGTGAAGCTATATAATTATATTTTTAAATATCTTCCTGTTCAAAAGTGAGTTTAGAAGTTTCAAAAGGAAAAATCCTCTAAGAACTAGATTGGAAGGGAAAACTGCAGAAGCTACAAGATTGAGTTAATTAGTAAAATCTAGTATAATATGTTAAAAAAAGAAAAAAGAAACAAAGCTTTCACACAAATGGTGAGTGTCAACGATCACCAGGTTGGAGGCAGGCTGGCACAGACGGGGGGAAAAGGGTCCACCATGTTTTTCTCTCCACCTTTTCTGTTTTTACCTGCAAGAGGAAAGATCAAGACTGAAGGGACAGTGTGGATGCCCAGTTAGGGGCAAGAAGCCATGTACTTTGGGGATTTGCCATGAGTCCTTGATGGGTAAGTGGAAATAAGAATAAAGAAAAACATCTTCTCCTAGACACTGGAGATGGGAGTCCAAAAGAAAAAAGGCTAAAGTGACAAGCTTTGGCCCAATCAAACCTCCCTTCCCCAGGAACAGTGACTGCCTTTCTAAAGAACAAGAGCTGTACCTGGATCCCTCTCCCCCCCACCCTGCCTTAAACTGACAGACACTAGAACCTTCGTAATATCATGCCATATAGTGCAAGTCTACTTACTAAAACATATGCCTGAAGGCTTCTAACTAAGAAAAAAATACAGAGGGTGAATTTAACAATGATTCTAAAAAACTAATCAGTATTTGGGAATGGATGTCACAGGAACTTGTGTCTTGAGTAATATGGTATTTATTTTTTATGCATATATATACATTAACAGCACAGGAGGAGGAAGTAAAGGAAGATATTTATAAAAAGTCTCCATCATCAGTGTGTGAATTCTGACTATTATTATTCTCTTTCATAAATATGGAATCTGAAGCTTATAGTGATGAATGGACTAGCTTAAGACCACAGCTTAACCAGTAGGTGAAGTGGCTTTTTAAAAAATTTTTAAAAGAGTTTATTTATTTATTTGACAGACAGAGAGAGCACAAGCAGGGGGAGTGGCAGAGGGAGAGGGAGAAGCAGACTGTCTGCTGAGCAGGGAGCCCGATGTGTGGCTCAATCTCAGGACCCTGGGATCATGCCCTGAGCTGAAGGCAGACACTTGACCAACTAAGCACCCAGGTGTCCCTGAATTGGCTTTCTAAGGTACGTTCGCCTAATGCCAAAAGTCATACCTTTTCTATTCGCCATATAGATCTTTTCATGACTGTATGTGTATATTAACTATATTATTAGAGAAAATCATGGATGATATAATAACTATGTTATTAGAGAAAATCATAGGATGATCATCTACCTTTTTCCCCTAACCATAACTAAGGATAATTTGATTATTAGAATTAGACCACTTTATAACCACCATTGTCTCCCTGGTGATAGCTATTTAAATATGAGAAACAATATCTAAGAAAACTTGCTTCTGTTGACTGCTTATTATAAATTTTTTGTCATTATGATAAATGTAACAAAGGTCACCAAACTCACTTTTCATTTAAACACATGGGATTTCTAAGTTTTCAATGAGAAGTGAAATTAATAATTTTGGATATATGCCATCCATGCACCCCTCCCTCCACCTTTAAGTAGTTTGGTATTTTTTGCCATATTCCCAGAGTTTGCTTCTCTGAAACTTGACGCTTTAAGTCCGACGAGAGGGTGCTATGCACAGTTACACAGTGAGTCTCCCTAAACTGCTGCACAATGGCGTGGCATTTCCTTGACTTAGGCACCTTAGCTACCAGCCTACACGGGAACATACTGGACAGTGGTCCTCCAAGTTGTATAAAACACCACCATCAGGCAGATCTGACGTACTCCTGTCAGTAACAGTCCCTTGCTCCTGGAGAAATTCTCAGGAACGTGTGGAGCTGCTCAAGCTCTGGTTGTTGACAAGACAGTAAGACAGTAGGGAGCTGAAGCTCAGATGCATGCTCTTCAGTGTGACAGACCCTAGACTATTTAGTGGCACTCACACAAGGGATCACTACATCTTGGCGTGTCAGAAGTTATTTGCTACTGATAAATTTGTGCATTACTTCTTTTCTAAAATGAAGTGGATTCAAGGTTGTCCCTGCAATATGCTAAGTCTTATTCACTTGCACCATCCCAGTCATTTTCAAACAAAGGACTTGGCACTCCCCCACCGCCCTGGGAAATGCACATAAACCACAGCCAACTTCCTCACCTCCTCTGTATCCAAAGAGTAACCATTACTGACTGTAAATATTGGATAATTAGAAATTAAAATAGTGTTACACTTTTTAGGGGAAAAAAACCCTTGGGATTTATGCCAGAATATGCATTGACTTGTGAGTGTATTGTGCAGACAAACATGACAATGGAAAAGTACTGTAGCAGGGGAAAGACAGAACACACTGCTGTGCTGATGTAATGATACGTCCTGAGTCACATTAGATAACACATGGGGTGTTCTGTCACAGGAGTACAGGGATCCTGCAATCACCTCCAAGAGCAAGTGGGGAGGGTGCGAACTATGGTACAGCTGGATTTGTAGGATGCTGAGAGAGCGTCTACAGAGTCAGTTAGAGAACACTTTTCACATTTCTTCCTTTCTCTTTGAGAATGTCTTAATGAATCCAAGGATGATGGTAGTATAAGGAGTTGTGTGATAGGAACTCAAAAGCACTAAAATCTCCTCCCAGCAACTTCTTAAACTGATCATAGGTTGAGAGAGTAAAGACTTTTTTTGAATTTCCTTTCTTCTCATTTGTTTAGGTGTGAAAAAAACCTGTGACCCAATCAAATTCTCAGGGGCTGGGCTGGTGAGGTTGGCTAGTGGCAGAGAGATGTTGGTGACAGGAAGCCAGTCTGCAAAAAGCACCATCAGGAAAGAACTGGGTGTTCCAGAACCTTGAAATGGCAGATTCCATAAAAATCATATGTGAGAAAATTGTTCTGCTTAAATGGGATTTTACACCATCAAGTCTTTCTTTGGTTATGTTTTCAGCAATGAAGCTAAGGTGTTTTTGTCTTCTTTTGTTTGATAAAATGAACCCAAAAGAGAAGACTTGAAATTCTAATTTCAAATAATTTAAAATTTTACTCTACTCTCTAAACTAACTTTGAATTATTATCAATGCCTCACAGTGGTGTGGGTGGGCAATTTAATTAATTTGATAAAATAAACCGTATGCCAACAGGGAAATAGATGTGAAATAAAAATTACATGATCTGGTTTTTATATTTCAGGAAGTTAAACACTAAGGAGTAGTGAAGAAAAATAAGTAATATAGTATATTTGGAGCACAAGTATCTGGCCACTTTCTGGCTTTATAAGATGAGAGCTGAAGACTATTTCTTTTTCTTTTTAAAATTTCCTTTGCTTATGAAATGGGATTACCAATTCTTACACTACTATCTCACAGCAATTTTGTTAAGACGACATGATAAAATTTATATGAAACTCCCATAGGCATATACATTATAATGTAAAATATTTAAATATTTTGAATTAATTAATTTTAAAGCTAAAGAGCAAATTTTAAAATCAAGCTTTAAAACCATCTACTATATTGTTTTTGCTATTATCATTGTACAATATTGAGTAGCTTAAATATATATTTTTAAAATTACTATAATTTCCCCATTTATTAGGCCAGCCATAAATATATCATGGGCAAAAATAAAATTGCAAAAATCTGCATCTGTGACTTTCTATGGAATAAATATTTCTTACCAATAAAGAGGTCTACTTTTTAATTTTTCCACATTGATTATTTTACCTCATTCAATATACTTCAATTAGTGTTTGGTTATACTGTGTTCCAGCAATGAACTTGGATATTACATCTGAAATCAGACTGCTTGGATTCAAATCTTGTTCTATTTAGTAGCTGTGTGACCTCGGGCTAGTAACTTAGCCTCAGTGTGACTCAATTTTCTTATGTGTAAATTGGGAATAATAATAATAATAATAATAATAATAATAATAATAATAATAATATCCATCTCTTAAAATGGTGCCCGGTAAGTAATAAGCCTTTAATAAATATTATATATCTTTATATGCTATAAAAATATATAATATATTGTATGGAAAATGTATTTTTATAATATATATCTTTATAATATTTAATTATGTCCTATATTATATACTAAGTTATATAATTATATATCTTTTTTTTAATTTTGTATTAATAATACATGTCTTTTCACAGAATAAAGATTGGAGTTGCAAGTATATAATATTTTGCCAATATAAATTGAAATTACTTTTTAAAATCTGAACTAATTGCCATTTATTTAAGCTCATAAAGACTTTTAGATATCACTGATTACCTGTACTGCTATTGTAATTTGATATAATTGGCGTAATTGTCAGATGAATCTGGCATCATTAGTAAATATACCAGATGTATGAAGCCTATAATACAGCATATACCATGGCTATTAAGTTCTGTAAAGCTTTCCTCCTTTTTCTCCTGGAATCAGAGTGAGGAGCAGCAAGTTTGCTGTTTATTTTTTAAAGGAGCCATGGGTACAGACAGACTGTGTAGCAAAGAATAAGTTCCAGTTTACCAAAAGCTGACCAGTTTGATTATGAGACAAGGAAAGTCAGGAGCAAAGAAGAGGAGAAGAAATCTTCCAAGGAAATTTCTCTCACTGTACTCCAGTGAGGAAAGAGAAAAGTAATCTAAATTTATGTTAGTGTATGTTTTATAATGTTGTCTACCAGTTTATTATCCTCACAGTTTAAAGCTTAAGATAGGTGACTTATTCTGAATGAAGTACATACTTTGTTGATATATTTGAAAATTACCTTGAGTTTACATCAATTTACATTGGACTTACATTGAGAAAAAAGATTCCAAATCATTGGGCTTTACTAGTAATTGGAATAGTTATTATTTTTACTAAAGTTTTTTTTAAAAATAGAACTATTAATGAGTTCTAACTTTGAAACAATCAAGCTACTTTCTAAATTCTATATTTATTAAAAACAGATACACATTCCAGTTCATTATTTCAGCATTAGCATGTAACAGTTACTGCCCTCTAGTAGCTTTTTGAATGTGTTGATCTCAATAGAAAGGAGAATGCTCAATTTCTGGGTAGGCTTCACTATTAATAGATGAATCTCTGTGGTTTAGTGCCAAGTGGGGTCGGGATGCCTCAGGATGGAGCCCAGTCACTGTTCCAGCCAGTGTGGGCAGCAAGGGCCATTTTCCTGTCTCAGCCCTGAGAGAGCTGATGAGATGGAATCTTTAGTCTGTCTCTGTGGCAAACTTTCTTGGACAACACAAGTGGAAAGTAGAGGCAATTATCCAAGTATCTGAGGTAAATGTGTGTTTTTCTGACCCAAATACTTGAAAAACTACCTCAATTCTTCTTTTTGGTTTGACTATGATGATCTGGACACATCTTTCTGCCTATATAAGTGTATCTCTTTTCTGGATCTCTTCACTTAAGTCCATGAAGTTTGGGGGTGGGTGGTAAGGTGTGTGTATACTGGTATGCCTGTCTCACTTGGTATGTATACTACAGGAAACTTTTCTGTCTGTTCTTCCTATTTTTATAATGACTAAATTGATTAACTTCAAGTCCTTTTGAATTCATTTAGACATATCATGTCTCAATAATTTTGAATATAAATCCACAGTTGTGTATTTAATAACAATTTAAATTTTGGACTTTCTAAACACAATCGGTATATTTATACCAGATATCATGGAAATCTAAATTGCGATTTAACACCAGAAGTTCCACAAATTTTAACATGACGGCTGACTTTCTTTCCTTTCATTTTCACGAATATCCAAGGTCTCTGAATTAGCCATACAAATTGATCCAGGAGTTAGTAATTTAATCTCTTTCTAATAACTGTCTGTGGCTTTATCTTTTTCCACAATGTTTTAAAACTCTAACTACTACTTACAAGCATGTGCTGGACAATGGGAAGGGAAAGAGAGAAGAGCAGAAGTTGCAAGCAGTAACTTTTACTACTTAGTTGCAGCAATTCTAGAACGGGCTTGGTAATCTTTATGGTACTATACCAAATTAACTACAGAAAGTATGAGAGTAGTAAAGTATTAGCTATAGAACTTTTAAAAATTAACTATCAATTTTATTTATGCATATAAGTAAAATCTGGAAGAAGCCTCATACTGTGAGAAAACTGGACTGGGTTTCCAAGATGATTGTCACTAAGTACATGGGTAATACAGGGCAAATCTGAGTCCAACTTTACAAAATGAAGAGAGAGGAATTATCTAGATAACTTCTAGGATTAATTCTAGATTTAAAATTGTATGTTCAAATTTGGACATAAATGCAGAGATTTCATATAGCTACTGTGAAGAAGTTAGGAGGAAACAAGATGCAATTAAGGCATGAATTGACAATAACACAACCAATAAAACCTTTTTATCTCAAAGAAAATGTTTATCGACTCTGTATTTTTTAAAGAAAGAGTACTAATTAACCTGTAACAACAATTTCTGAGTAGATGCATCAGAACCGATTTTGCCTGGACAGCAAAGAGACGTATGCTCTGGGTATGAACTCTGCTAATATACCACAGTTGGGAGTAATAAATACTCAAGAGCATCCCCGTAGAAAAGACCACTAGCCAACCATTGATGATTTAAAATATAGCAATATTACTCAGACCAAAAAGTATATTGACAGCTTCCATCAGATTATTTATTTGGCGGTTATCTTAACTTCTTCAGCACAGGTTTTAAAACTGGGTTAGTCATCAACCAAAATGATCTCTTTAAGAAAGAGTCTGGTAACCACGTCATTAGGCCAAGTAATAAAAACTTCAACAGATTACATCAAATAAAGATGGCATCTAACTTGCATCCATTTACATTCTGCAACTGTATTTTGGCTTTAGAATAAAGTGGAAAGCTTCATACATACACAAACACGCACACACACTACTCATCTAAATAAAAATCTACATAAAACAATATGAATATAAGCCTCTGATATAAACAGTTCACACTTGATTTGGGATACAATGATTTATACAGTTTTTGTGTTGCCTGTTCAATTTCAGCTACTCTTTTTCCAAAATGTTTCCAAATTTCACGTAGTATATGTTAGGGTTTGAATATTAGACCAAAAAAAAAAAAAAAAAAAGTTTCAGGGGCACCTGGGTGGCACAGCCGTTAAGCGTCTGCCTTCGGCTCAGGGCGTGATCCCAGCATTATGGGATCGAGCCCCACATCAGGCTCTTCTTCTATGAGCCTGCTTCTTCCTCTCCCACTCCCCCTGCTTGTGTTCCCTCTCTCGCTGGCTATCTCTATCTCTGTCGAATTAATAAATAAAATCTTTAAAAAAAAAAAGTTTCAGATAGTGGAAGTCTTTTTTCTTTTGTTTGTCTTTATTTATTTATTTTCAAAGATTTTATTTATTTATTTGACAGAGAGAGAGACAGCCAGCGAGAGAGGGAACACAAGCAGGAGGAGTGGGAAAGGAAGAAGCAGGCTCCCAGCAGAGCAGGAAGCCCGATGCGGGGCTTGATCCCAGAACCTGGGATCACGCCCTGAGCCGAAGGCAGACGCTTATGACTGAGCCACCCAGGTGCCCGTTTTGTTTGTCTTTAAATCTCAGATTTATATTAAGAAATTTTGTTTAATATGGTATATAAGATGTAAAAAAAGGGGGGCATCTGAAAAGTATAGTCTTGACTGCACTTTCTATTTTGGCAATTTTAGTGGTAAACGTTATGTTCAGCTGAGTGTCAGAAAGGTCTTCCTAACAGCTGGTAGCACAATGCCAAGAATATTTATAATACAGCAGAAATACCATGGAAAGTGGTAAAACACGGATGTCAAAGCCTAATTTCTTGCTTTTGTGACCTAATTTTATAGTCCATTTTTGAATGTTGTCCAAAAGTGCACTCATGAAAGAGAATTTTGGTTTGGCAAGCTGCAGAAATATTCCCACAAGTGCTGCCGAATAAATCCTGAAAAATCTTTCCCTCTAAAGGACACTCTTTTAGCTGAAGTTTTCCAGAAATGTCTTTTGTTAAAGAACTTTCATACAGGGCTCTTCATGTGTGTCAAAGCTTGCTTGATGAAGCAACCTGAAGTGTATTTTTATGGACCTAAGACCTAAAACATTTACTATAACAGTAACAACAAGGACATTTATATCAATTATCTTAGTTTGGATTTTATTAAGGAAGCCTAAAAACATTTGAAGTTTAATAACTTAGACTAATATGTTATTATAAAAAAATACATAAATTTTATAAATAAAATGTTTTTAATATCTTAAAAACATTTGAAGTTTAATAACTTAAGAATAACAGGTTCTTTTTTTTATTTTTTTGAATTAAGCATAGTTTTAAACTATAAAGATTTTTTTAGATATTAAGCAATTTACCGTTGTTTGAGTTCGAAATCCCTTTGGCTACATTATATACACATCTCTTCTAAAAGTTTAATTCTGAAGTTACCTCCTTCTTGGATAAACGATATTATTTTTAGTTGAGTTTATATATGCTCTCTTGGTAGGAAAAAAAAAACCTTTCACTAAAGTCGTTTATAAGCAACTTTAAATGTCATAATACCAAGAATGGCATTATAATCTCTTGTAAGGTTATCTTAATTTTTATATTAGTGCTCTAGTTGGGGAATGTTTCATCATATTATGTTTTTATTTTTTTCTTACTGTTGATACATAGTCAGATTAAGTAATTCTGTGACTAACTGTAGAGGTTTTGAAGCTAAACTATCCTACTTAGTGGGACTCAGGCTTTAAGTTCAGTTGTGTTAAAATGATGATGAAGCAGAGGGAAAAACTCATGGACTTAGCTCTTCTCCCCACCCGGGCTGTTTTCCATTCTCATACTACTCATGGCCTTTATATCAGAGCTCCCGTCTGTGGCTTCTGGCAAAACATTAATATCACTTCTTCAGTTGTCTGCTGATTGACTTCTATTTGGTTTGTGTAGGACACACTGGAGCAAAAGAGGACCTTACTATCTTATGAAACACATTTCTAAAGTAATTTATCCCCAAAATACATTTGATAAAAAAATCAATACATTGATAAATAATCACTTGCAAACTATTTTCCATGTATTCCCCAGAACAACAATTTCTAAATATCAGTTAGAGACCACTTTATAACAATCATCTTAGGACCTTATTAAAAATAAAGATTGGCCAACCCAAGCCAGGTTGGAACATTTTGTCGCTTTGGAACGCTATATTATTTTGATGTCCTCCATAATCATACTAGAAAAATATATTTAGTATTTATTTAAAAGAAAGATAGAAATGCATAGGGGGAAAAAAGAGTGAAGAAGGAAGAGTTCTGGGGAAAAAAGCAGAACACACACGCTGTCCTCCATTGCCTTCAGTAATTCAGCTCTGGTCCTAAAGCTGCAAGGCCCACTTGGTTTTTTCCAGGTCTGGAAGTTAACTGAACCCACTGCCTTAGAAGGCAAACTTGCTCAAACATTATCTCCAGGTATGCCGTACTCCACTTCTTCTAAAATTATACTATCCTCAAAAAAAAAAAAAAGCACATAAGTACTTATTTTTTCTAATATTTTCAGTGTATTATACATTCAGTGATTTTTTTTAAACTTCGTGTTTGAGACAACTGTAGACTCGCATGCAATTGTGAAAAATAATGCAGGGAGATCCTGTATCTCCTTTGCTCATCCCTCACCGTAACATTTTGTATCACTAAAGTACAATAACACAACCAGAAAATTTACTTTGTTGTAATCCATCAACCTTATTCAGATTTCACTAGTTTTACATGCCTTCGTTTGTGTGTCTGAATGTTTGTTTAGTTCTGTGCAACTTTTAGTTTTCTCCATCACAGTCATAGAATAATTTCATCATAAGGATTCTCTGTGGTATCCTTTCATGGCCACATCTACTTCCCTTCTTCTCCCTCTCTAACCCATGACAACTATTAATCTATTTCCCTTCTCTATAATTTTGTCATCTCAAGAATGCTATGTAAATGGAATCATACGGTTTGTGTTTGAGATTGGCGTTTTTCATTCAGCATAATTCCCTTGAGATACATGTGCGTTGTGTGTTTCACAGATCATTTCTCTTTTACTACAGAGTAGTATTCCATGGTACTGATGTACCACAGTTGAACCATTCACCTATTGAAGGGCATGTGGTTTTCTCCAGGTTTCGGCTATTATGAATAAAGCTGCTATGAACATTTGGACACATATTTTTATGTGAACAGATGTACTTTTATCTCTGAGATAAATGCCCAGGAGGGCAACTACTGGGTTGTATGACAAGCACATGATTAAAAACTGCCACACTCATCATTTCCAGAGTGGCTGTCCCATTTTACATTTTCATAAGCAGTGTGTGAGTAACTCACTTTCTCTACATCACTATTTTTTTTTTAATTTTAGTCATTCTGATAGGTATGTAAGATATATCATTGTGGTTTTAAATGGTGCCTTTCCTAATGGCTAATGATGTTGAATGCCATTTATATGTTTATTTGCCATTTGTATATCTTCTTCATTGAAATTTCTGCTCATGGCTTTTGTCACTTGTCATATTGGATTGTTTTAGAATTTGGGGAATTCTTTATATATTCTATACATAAATCTTTTGTGGAACATGTGGTTTGCAAATATTTCCTTTCAGTCTGTAGCTTGTCTTTTCATCAACTTCACAGAGACTCACAAAGCAAAAATTTTTAATTTTGATGAGATCCAGTTTATCACTTTTTCATCTTATACATTATGTTTTTGGTGTCAAGCCTACAAACTCTTACCCTACTCCTAGCTGCTGAACATTTTCAACTTTATTATTTTTCCTAAAAGTTCCATAGTTTTACATTTTACATTTAAGTCCATGATTCACTTGGAGTTGATTTTGTATCATGTTTGAGGTTTAGGTCAAGGCTCTCTCTTTCTCCTTCTCTCTCTCTCTCTTTTTTTTTTTTTGGCTTATGAATGCTCAATTGTTCCAACATCATTTATCAGAAAGATTATCTTTTCTCCATTGAATTACTTTTGCATCTTTGTTGAAAATCATTTGAGCATATTTCTATGAGTTATTTTGTGTGTCCAGTGCTGATGCACCATCAGCCAATGCTGATGCTTTCATCAAGCCAATCTTTAATCCAACTTTGCCAACCTCATCCCAGTGCTATTAATTCAAAAACTTCCAAGAGAGGGCTTAGAATTGTCCATCTTTAATCATAGTGGTAAATCTACAGCCACATATGGGAACCCTGCTCAGAGGTTACACAAGAATTTTTCATGAATCTTTGCTGAAGTTGGTGGTGAGGAAGTAGAGGATAGCAGGTGACTCTGTGACTCTCATTTGTTAAATTAATTAAGAAATATTTAACATTTAGGGAAAGTTACAAAAAATAAGAAACAGCCACTTATGTTCTCATCACTTGGCTTAAGGAATGAAACATTACTTATAAAGATGTAGTTTCTTGTGGGTCCCCTCCCTCCTCAATCACATCCTCCTCCCCCTTCTGTCTCCAACCCCAGAGGTAACTTCTCTCCTATATTTTATGATTATCATTTTCACACATTCTCTGTATTTGACCATATAAAATATACACACACATATGCATATACAAACATATACAGAGATACACATCTCATTTGTTATTTTACTACAAGTCTGAAGTAAAAGCGACTACTAACTTCATCAGAGGGTAAATTATAATTCTCATCAGCCTTCAAACCTAGACCACAGCATATCCTGAAGTCTGGTTTAGCTCATTTTGCTTAGGTTTACCCACATGTTTACTAGTTTCTTTGTTCACCATGCTTTCTGACATCTCAAAATTTAATTCTGGGATTATTTTCTCTCTTCCTGAATTTTACTCATAGACATTCCTTTATACGTAACAGTTTCTTGGGGGATAAACTCTGTTACTGTTTGTCCAAATATAACTTTATTTTTCTTCATTATGAATGATAATTTGTCTGGATATACACTTTTTGATGGACAGTTACTTTTCATTTAGCATACTGAAGACATTACTCTATGGCTGTAGTAGTATCTATGGCCACAAACCAAATTACCCCAAAACCCAGTGGCTTAAAACAACAATAAACATTATCTCTCACAGTTTCTGTGGATTAAGAATTCTTGAGTGGCTTAGCTGGAGAGTTCTTGATGAAGATTTTGGACAAGTCACCTTTTCAGGTGACTACCTGAAAGCTTTCCTGTAGGCTCTCTAGATGGCTTACTTTAACGACCAGGAAACAGATGCTGGTTATCAGTAGGTCTTCTTATTTCCTCATGTAGGCTTCTCTACAAAACTGCTGAAATGTCCTCATGACAGGACACCTAGCGTCCTCCAGATCGAGAGTTCCAAGAACCGAAGGAGAAGAAGTGATGCTATTTATGACAGTGTTCAGCAATGTCACTTCTGTTGGCGTATACAGCAACTCCCAGTGTAAAAGGGATTATTTAAGGGTTGGTATACCAGAAAGCATGTGGAGGCCATTATGAATTCTGGCCCCCCAGGCACTTTGTGACATTTTTTTTTTTTAACTTTGTGACTCTTTATTGCTAAAGCTGAGTGGTCTGTGGTCAGTGTATTGCTATGCCTTTGCAAAAATATATATATATATATTTTTTCCCCTCTTGCTGCTCTTATAATCTTCTATTAGTTTTTAATGTTCTGCAGTTTGATTTTCATTAATTGTGCTTGTGTTTCAATTCTTAAAAATAAGAAGCCATAATTGTCACTAATTTTCCAAAATTTGTAGTCATTATCTTTTTGAAAACTTTTTCTCTCCTACTTTATCTAATATTTCTTCTGGTAATCTGATTTGACAAATATTATTTTCTCATTAGATCTTTAATATAATAATCTCATTTTCATAATCTGCTTTGTTTCTCTGTGATGAAATGCATTTATTTCCTCATATACTATCTCTTAGCTCCCCAATCCTTTTCTAATCTGTCTCTAATTGTTTAACCTATCTATTGATTTTTTATTTTCAATGTTTGTGGTTTTCTTTTATAGGTATTATTTTTGTTTTTTTCCTCCAAATTCTCATTTTTATAGTATCTTGTTTCCAACTCATTTTTACCATTTCCTCTTTCATTTATTGAAAGATTTGGGCAAGAATATTCTCATTCTTATTCCCATAATTAGAATATGTAAAGTACTCTGAACTCAAACACTATTGTTGTCTATCAATCTAATTCTTAATTCTCTTTCATTATGGCTTGCTTGTCATTTTTGACATAATTTCATATTTGATTTATCTAAATTTGTCAGATTCCTGAAGGGGCTGGTTTGAAGGCTCACTATTTAGAGAGGGTAGTTTTTTGCCTTCGTCAGGGCTGTGAGGAAGAATGTATATTGATTTATCCAAAAATTGTGGTGCTTTTTGTGAGAGAGTTTTAGAACATTGAATGAGCATATGGCCAGTAAAGTAAATAGTTTTGATTTCTTCTAATCGGTGCAACCTGAATTCTATATATAGGGCTTCCAGGACAATATTGCTTGAATAAAAGTTACTTTTGCAAAAATAATCTCTATACTGTACAAAGACTAGCAGAAATATATCCAAAGTGAAAGGACAGAAATAGCATAAAAAGCAGCTTTGAAAATCAAAAGTGAAATTACATAGCCAATATGACTCCAGGATTTGAAATTGTTTACATTACTGGAGGAATGGACAATATGTGCCACTTTTATGGTCTAATCCTTGAGCACCTGTGGACTGAATTAGTGGGTAAAAAAATTGAAGTGCTATAGATTTTTAAACATGAACATTTATGGCTGCTACAAAGACAATGACTTATAAATGATTATTGAACCATTTTTTGTAAACTCTTTTTAGTTGATAACATTTGCTATTCTTTTCCTTATTTCTCAATCCTATCATACATTAAACAGATAAAAGGTAGGAGGCGAGTTTTCTCTGGGTAAAAAGCTCCATGAAATCAGATCCAATGTTACATTTTCCTTTGGCTATGTTTTTCCTATATTTAATTTCAGTTTTATAGTTACAAGCACTCAGATTTAACTAATTCATTGCCTCTATTCTAAACTCAGTTTAAAATAATAATGAAAGGTATAAGCCTAAAATACATTTTTCTCTCTCATACAAATTACTTTTATCAAACTTTACACACATACCCACCAATCCATGATTATTAACACACACACACACACACACACACACACACACACACGGATAGCAGCAATAATTTTCATTATGTATTCATTCCCTTCAAGGTAACACAGGCTAAAAGAAACCACATTGTCTAAGTTATGTCTGAATATTTCTACTTTCATTTCATAGGGCATAACAGTTTATGCACTTAACTAGCTTTATTGCCCCCAAAATTTCTCAGTGATCATCAGGAAATTACTTTCTTCTCTAATCTGTTCACTGTCCCACTCACAGCACTAATTTCAGAATCTGCAATTTAGGTCACTGACATCTGAATATAACTAGAATTATTTCATCTAAAACCTGGCAATTCTTATAGATATCTAATGTCTAATATGTAACATATTTAATATGCTTTGAGTTAGATATATTCTTGAAAGGTTGAGTAAAACTTGAATTTTTCCAGAAGTAATTCATAATCTAAATGAGCTATTAGAGGGGCGCCTGGGTGGCACAGCGGTTAAGCGTCTGCCTTCGGCTCAGGGCATGATCCCGGCATTATGGGATCGAGCCCCACATCAGGCTCCTCCGCTATGAGCCTGCTTCTTCCTCTCCCACTCCCCCTGCTTGTGTTCCCTCTTTCGCTGGCTGTCTCTATTTCTGTCGAATAAATAAATAAAATCTTTAAAAAAAAATAAATGAGCTATTAGAGCTCACTACACGGAACTTGTTAGGGTTTTTTAAAATTATTATTAGCATGAAGTGAATAATCATCCCTTAGTTTCTCTTTTTAGAGAGTCTTGATCTAGATGAGGGAAGGAAAGAAAAACAGGTTAAGTTTCTTGGCCTTGCTGGCTTTGGAAATCTGATGAAAATTATAAATCCTCTTCCCAGGGCAATGTCACATACACATGAAATTTTGCATACAATTTCAAGAGGTCCATGAACCCCTTTAAGCCTGTCCATGGACTCCCGGACTGTCCAAACAGATTATGATTCCCTTGACTAGATGAAAACACATAATTAAGTGGATAAATGGACCAATAATATTACTTGAGGTATACTATATTTTCTTATATACTACTCATCATTACTATAATAAATATAGAAAATCACTTAATTTTATATCCCATGACTTTAGTATATAAAGCATATTTGAAGGTCTAATTTATATACATTTTTTGACACAAGCTATGCACGTATGTATTTGACTATTTTAATTCCAAATTTCTCTTGACATAAAAGAAATACCTTTTAGATTATTAGAAATAAAATTTGGAGAATGATTACAATTTGTAGGCTTTTAACAGGGCTAAGTAATACTTTTCATCTACCTGTATAGTTTTTTTAATATCCTGCCATAGTGTAGGGACTTAAATGTTATATCATATTTCTACTGAGTGCACTTGCCAGGTTCCATTGCTTTAAAGTATTTTTCCTGGAACTAAAAAGCTTAAAGAAAACACTTAATATATCCATGCAATACCTGCAATAGTTTCTTTTTATTGGTTTTACCTCTGTAAAAAAAAATACACATTATATGATTGCTAATTACCTAAGTGTGTGTGGATAATAGCATTGATCTTTGATTGTATTTGTCTAACTTCCTCTTCCCTCTCAATACTGGGAATTTACCACATTATAATTACATGAAAATACTGCTGTACAGCATTGTAACAAACCCCTATTGTTTGTTTTTGTTTTGTTTTGTCTTTAGAGAGGGAAAGAAAGAGGGAGAGGCAGGGGGTGGGAAGGGAGAGAGAGAATCTTAAGCAGGCTCCACACCCAGGGCAGAGCCCGACATGGGGGCTCTAGATCATGACCCCAGCTGAAATCAAGATTTGGGCGCTTAACCCACTGAGCCATCCAGGTACCCCAAACATAACCCTATTATAACATTAATGCAAATTTTTAAAATATGCAAACAATTTCAATTAAATATATACATAGGCTATTGCTGAAAACGGCTTTACAGCTAGTAGTCAACTAGAAAGAACAGTGAACTAGTCCATCCATCTCTCTGGCAACTCTTGAATGTAATAGATGTCCCAGATCATAAAATACTTTTAATGAAAATACAGAACTTAAATGAACTTTCTTCGATTTAGCATAGTGATATATGGAATGAATGTCTAAGTTCATTTGGATAAAGAAACTTCACCTGGACTTCTATCACTCTATTGGAGAATATGTTCAGCTGAAATAAAGGGCTTTTCAGCATTTCCCCATATGGAGACTTGAGGACTCCATATTACCACTACTCTAGAGGGAACTGCAGGAGATGTATGAGGTTGGGTGAAATTCTATTGATCCAGAGGGGTATGAAGACAAACCACAGATATCATCTCACTTACTAATTATTTGTTTAATTGTGCAAAAACTGACTGAAAAAATGTGCAATAAATAATAGCCAATAAATATTTCTAGTAGATGAAATGTGAAAAGATAAAAATTTTAACATAAAAAAGAATAAAATAAAAATTTTAACGTGACACAGAGTTCACAGAGAACTATGAAACTATGGAATGAAATTCTGCAGCTCACTTAAGGATTAATAAAAAATGCATATGTGAATTTCACAACCTAGTAGAGAAGATAACTCATGTGCACAGATTGCTATAAAACAGATTAAAGAAAGTGTTAACTGTTAATAAAGTTAAGAAGAGAGGGAGACGTATTTGGGACATTAGGAAAGAACTCATGAATTTGGTGATACTTGAGCCTAGCCTTGAAGGATAGCTTAAGATTTGGACAACAAACAATGACCATAGGACATGGAAGTAATACTATGAACCAAGGAATGGAGGTAGAAATTCTAGGATATTTTTGTGGACTGGTTGGACAGTGGAGTTGGTTACATGGAATGGTAAAAAATAGAGCTAAACAGGCTGAAGTCAATACATGGAGCTTTTTGGTGCTTGGCTAAAAGGAGTGGTCTTTATTCTGTAGGCAGTGAGTGAAGAGCAATGAATGATGTTTTGAGCTGTCCTCACAGCTATACAGCAAAGGTCAGTATCAAGGCAGTTGTACTTTCAATAAGGGTGTATTACAGCACATTCTCAATTATATATAAGAACAAAAGCACTAGACTAAAAACCAGTAACAAATAGAAATATGATACATGTATAAATTAACTTTTTATTCTACAACGATAGTGACAAATATGTAACAATTGAGGTTATAGTAAACAGCATCAGTATGTTTTTTTCCATTAAAAAAAATACAAAAGGAAACAACACTATACCCAATACATGAAAAGTATTAGCAGAAATTGAGAACTTCTGGTAAATACTAAGTTTAAAAGCACAAACATTTAGTAGGAGGTATGTGGTATAAGTTTCTAGAAGATATGTAGTTAGTAAAACAAACAAAATCAATGTTGTTTACTACTTGTCTGGCATAAGTCATTCTTAGGCATGGATGAGGAGCTGTTCTCAAGGACCAAGATTCTAAATATATAAGAATTCATACCAGAGTTACCAGAAGATTATACAATAGTTATGCAAGTCAAATACCTCTGGTTTCATAATTTGAAAATGTTGAAACTCTTACCTCGAACAACGAGGTCAGCTGAAGCTGAAGAATTGTCCACGATTGTCTGAGCGGTACACGTGTATCTACCAGCATGCTTCAGCTGGGCATTGCGGATAAGCAGTTCCCCGTTGGAATCCAGCTGTGAGCAAAAATAGCAGTCATTCACACCACTACAATCCTCACCAATTATATGGCATTTAGGATACAAGAGGTATGGTTTTCCCCTACCAAAATGAGCACCATTAAAAGGTATCTCTTTTTTAGACATAATTCTGTCCTTACTTAGGTTACTTCAAGTCTGTCTTCAGTATCTCAAGTGAAAAGTAAAGTGAGTGAATGAATTAAGATTCTTTTTAGCCCAAATATCTTTAACATTTTATTATTTCTATTATCAAAAGGCCATACAGAAATAAACTAAGGGATGAAACTATTTCATTCATATCTTTTAAAGATAAATGGTAAAGTCTAAAACTCTTCATGCTAAATACCAATGAGGATAAATAAATGGTATATGCCTTGGAAGAATTTGGTTTCGCAAAGCCAATCTAATTGATTAATTTCAAGATGTACTATAGTTAATTACACAAAGATACTAAAAGTGTGAGAAACTGTCAAAATGGACAATTCTAACATTTTTGGTTTTGGTCAAAACATAAGCTGCAAGTGAGCAAGGATTTTGTTTTGTTCACTGCTCTATTCCCAATGTTTGTTCAATATATACTTTTTGAAGAAGGTTTGAGGGACTCTTGCTTGTGAGAGATAAGGCACCATTTCAATGCGATTTCTAAAAATAGCTAATATTTATTGAATGCCCACTCTGAACCAGGCCCTGGGCTACGCAAGTGTGTGTGTGTGTGTGTGTGTGTGTGTGTGTGTGTGTGTGTGTGTAATCTCATTCTCTTCTGACAACAGTCCTATGAGATAGGTCCTATCCTGGCCATAGTTTTTTAAAGATAAAAGTGAGACTTAGAGTAGTCAAATAATTTAAGGTCACTGAGCTTGTTTGGTAGTGGGAGCATCCAAAGTCCATGCTCATTATCTCCAAAGTATTTATCTAGAGAAAAATTTGGAAAACTCAATTATTTTATTTATTTATTTATTTGAGAGAGAGAGTGAGAATGAGTGGGAGGGGAAAGGGAGAGGGAGAGAGGATCTCCAGCAGACTCCCCACTGAGCATGGAACCTGATGCAGGGCTCAATCCAATGACCCCAAGATCACGACCTGAGCCAAAATCAAGAGTCAGATGCTTAACAGACTTCATGCCCCTGGAAAACTCAATTTTTAAGTAGACATTTGGTTTTCTTGAGAACTAAATGTACTGATTTACTATTCTAATCATAAATATCCAGCTATATTAAAGGATGAAAAATTAATGGTTAACATTTTACACAATAGATGAGGATATTATTTATGTAATAGAATAGACTTACACATTTTTAAATTTTGATTTTTTTTAATGAATGCATGTGGAATGAATGATCTGCTTCACCAAAGGTTTTGCCAGTGGCCCCTTCATATATTAAATTTCCCACTGGTTTTGGAAAGTGTTTGGGTTTGCTATACTTTTTTAATTACTGAGGTTAAGAATACAGGCGTACCTTGAAGATATTGTGGGTTCAGTTCCAGACCACCACAATAGAGCAGGTCTAATCAATTTTTAAAAATTTCCCAGTGCATATAAAAGCTATGTTTACACTATTATAGTCTATTAAGTATGAAACGGCATTATGTCTAAAAAAGCAATGTACAGGGGCACTCAGTCAGTTGAGTGTCTGACTTGATTTTGGCTCAGGTCATGATCTCAGGGTCATGATCTCAGGGTCACGATATTGAGCCCTGCATGGGGCTCCACACTCAGTGTGGAGTCTGCTTGGGATTCTCTCTCCTTCTTCCCCTCCCACTCATGTGCTCACTCTCTCTCTTTCAAATAAATAAATAAATAAATAAATAAATAAATAAACAAATAAATCTTTTTTTAAAAAAACAATGTACATACCAATTTAAAAATACCTTACTGCTAAAAAATGCTAATCATCACATGAGCTTTCAGCAAGTCATAATCTTTTGCTGGTGGAGTGTCTTGCCTTGATGTTGATGGCTGCTGACATGAGTATGGTGGTTGTTGAAGGTTGGGGGTGTCTGTGGCAGTTTCTTAAAATAAGACAACAATGAAGCTTGCCCCATCAATTGACTCTTCCTTTCATGAAAGATTGCTCTGTAGCATGTGATACTGTTTGACAGCATTTTACTCACAACTGAACTTCTTTCAAAATTGGGGTCAATCCTCACAAAACCTGCTGCTGCTTTAACCCTGAGGTGATGTAATATTCTAAATCTTTTATTGTCATTTCAACAGTCTTCACAGCATCTTCACCAGTAGTAGATTCCATCTCAAGAAACCACTTTATTTGCTCATCCATAAGAAGCAACTCTTCATCTGTTCAAGTTTCATCATAAGATTGCAGCAATCCAATCACATCTTCAGACTGCACTTCTAATTCTAATTCTCTTGTTATTTTCACAACATTTGCAGTTACTTCCTCTACTGAAATCTTAAACCCCCCACAGTCACCCATGAGGGTTGGAATCATATTCTTCTGAATTCCTGTTCATGTTGATATTTAGGCCTCTTCCCATGAATTATGAATGTTCTTAATGGCATCTAAAACTAGGAATCCTTCCCAGAAGTTTTTCAATTTTCTTTGCCCAGATCCATCAGAGGAATGACTATCTATGGCAGCTATAGCCTTATGAAATATAGTTCTTAAATAATAGGACTTGAAATAAAACACTAATTTGAAAAGATATATGCACCCCCATGTTTATCACAGCCTTCTTTACAGGAGTCATTATAGGAAAGCAACACAAGTGTCCATCAATAGATGAATGGATAAAAAAGCTGTGATATGCATACATATATACACACACAATGAAATATAAGTCATAAAAATGAAGGAAATATTTACTTCTTTACAACTTGGATGTCTGATTTGAAGTGAAATAAGTCAGATGGAGAAAGACAAATGCCATATAATTTACTGATATATAAAATCCAAAAAACAAAATGAAAGAACAAATAAACAAAGAAACAGACTCAAATACAGAGAACAATCTGGTGGTTGCCAGAGTGGTGGTTGGTGGGGGAATGGGCAAAATAGAAGAAAGGGATTAAGAGGTACAAATTCCCAGTTTTAAAATAAATAAGTCATGGAGATGAAAAGTACAGCATAGAGAATATAGACAATAATTTTGTAATAATGTTGTATGGTGACAGATGGTGACTACACTCATTGTGTGAATATTGAGTAATGTATAGAACATGTTGAGTTACTATGTTGCACACCTGAAACTAATATAACATTGTACATCGATTGTATTTCAACAATAAATTTAAAACAATAATAAGGCTTGAAAGTTGAAATTGCTCTTTGATCCATGGGCTACAGAATGGATGTTGTGTTAGCAGGCATGAAAACAACATTAATCTTGTTGTACATCTCCATCAGAGCTGTTTAGTGACCAGGTGCATTGTCAATGGACAGTAATATTTTGAAAGGAATCATTTTTTTTTCTGAGCAATAGGTCTCAACAGTGGGCTTAAAATATTCAACAATATTGAATATTTTAAAATGTTGTCAACAGATGTGCTGTCAAACAGGCTTTGCTGTTCCATTTATAGAGCACAGGCAGAATAGATTTTGCATAACTCTTAGCAGCCCTAGGATTTTCGGAATGGTAAATGAGCACTGGCTTCAACTTAAATTCACCAGCTGCATTGGCCCTGAACAAGAAAGTCAGGCAGTCCTTTGAAGTTGTGGAGACTTTTAAATACCTATGAAAGTTCTAGATAATATCTTCTAATATAAGGTTAATTTGTCTACTTTGAAAAATCTGTTGTTCAGTGTAGCCACCTTCATTAATGATCTTAGCTAGATCCTCTGCATAATTCAGGCAACTTCTCCATCAACACCTGCTACTTCACACTGCACCGTTATGTTATGGAGACGGCATCTTTCCTTAAACCTCATGAACCAACCTCTGCTAGCTTCACACTTTTCTTCTGCAGCTTCCTCACGTCTCTCATCCTTCATGAAATTGAATAGAGTCAGGGCCTTGCTCTGGATTAGGCTCTGGCTGAAGGGGATGTTTTGGCTGGTCTGATCTTCTGTCCAGACCACTAAAACTTTCTCTATACCAGCAATAAGGCTGATTTGCTTTCTTATTATTCACATGTTCTCTGGAGGAGCACTTTTAATGTCCTTCAAGAACTTTTCCTTTGTATTCATAACTTGGCTAACTGTTTGCTGCAAGAGTCCTATCTTCAGGCCTATCTTGGCTTTCCACATGCTTTCCTCTCGAACCTTAATTATTTCTACCATTTGATTTAAAGTGAGAGATGTGAAACTCTTTCTTTTACTTGAACACTTACAGGCCATCATTGGGCTATTGGCCTGATTTCAATATTGTTGTATTTCAGGGAATAAGGAGGGCCAAGGAGAGGGAGAAAGTCAGAACAGCTAGTCAGTGGAGGAGTCAGAACCCACACAATATTTATTAAGTTTGCTGTTTTATATGGCTACATTTCTTGGCACCCGAGAACAATGACAATAGTAATATCAAAGATCAGTGATCACAGATCACCATAACAAATATAACAATAATAGAAACTTAAAATATTGTGGGAATTACCAAAATATGATCCAGAGACACCAAGTGAGCAAATGCTATTGGAAAAATGGTGCTAATAGATTTGCTCAACAATGGGTTGCCACAAACCTTCAATTTGTAAAAACACATTATCTGCAAAGAGCCCTAAAGTGAAATGCAATAAAACGAGATATGCCTGTAATTGCTAGTTATAATCTGAGCAGATTGATTCAGTTCGTTGTAATAGAATACTACTATCTCCATATAAAGAACTGATCGGTGGCCACACACCTGTGGCCCTGATGTTAGCCAGTCTTCGTAAAAATGTAGCTAGAGGTTATACAATTTAATGTCAGCTGGGGGTCTTCCTGTATCTTGAGGTCTAGATTGGCTAAAAATCTGGTTTCCAAGATTTCTGCAAATTCCTTGAGTAGGAGAGTACCTTCCTTCTGTTCCAATGGTCAGTTATTTCATTCTCACACCAAGGAGTACCAGACAAGAAATTCAGCCCTTTCCCTATTTTGTCATAAACCTAATAACACAAAGTACTCCCTAGTAAGGTTTACTGAATGGAAGATGATGGAATTGGCTGTATCCCACAAGGCAGGGCAAATCAACATTGAAAATTACCATTCACTACATATTTCTATTCTTAAAAGTCCTGTTGGTTATATTTTCACTAGGGATTTCCCAGTGACCTTCCTGGTACCCATTACCACTCCCACCTCCTACTTCTTTCTGCTCTTCGTTTCTTGCCCCTGCAACAGAGAATTACTCTGTTTTCCTCATGTAAAACTTCTTAATTCTATGACGGTTGCTTGGATCAGATAGTACCTATTCTTTAAAACCTGACTTTCTGTTCTTAGATATTTTTTTTCCATTTATCTCGAACTCCTCAATTCATTTTAACCTGGTATCCACCTCTTCAACCTATTTTACCTCACTTCTGATAGCATTTGATCTTTTCCCACATATTCGACTTTCTAATCTTCTATGACAATACACTTCACAGAAACTTTGAGGACATTCTCAACCCTCTTCTTCTTCAACTTCCTTATAATTTCATCATAAATTCTTGAATTTATCCATTCCTTCCATCACTACTGTCTCTTTCCTTTTCTAAGCTACCAACATCTTTCGCTGAACTACTATTCTTTGGTCACGACCTCCATCCCTGTTCTACTCTATTCTTTTCTCTCCTTGGCACCCAGGGTGACTTTTTAAAAACAGCAGTATGACCAAATCACCCCTCTTTGTAAAAATACAACTCACTGAAAGCTTTAAAATGTTTCCTCTTCCTGGAACATGGCCAATCTGGCTCCATGGCTCCATTCTCTAGATTCTGTCCCATATTCCAGCTCAGCTAGTGCCATATCATTTACTCTGCTCTCTAGAACATTCCCTTGATAGGACCTTAAATGCATCTTGTTCTCTCCCATCTCTGGTTCTCGAAGGTATTTCCTCTCCTGGAATGTGATCCTCTCATATCTCCACACTCTTATCACATTCACTTAAGTAAATACTCTTCACTCACCAATACCAATACATTTGCTCAAGCAAGGCTTTCCATTTTCTCTTGTTATATTTTGTCACTGCACCTTTTACCTTATGTCACATAATATATCTCAACTGCAATAAAATATCTGTACAATTATAGGATTAAAGCTGGCCTTCCTAGAGAACTCTAAGTTCTATGTGAGGAGGAAACATGCCTGTTGTGTTCATCATTGTATCCCTGTGTTATACACGTGCACAGCATATGTTACTAGACTGTAATTTTTTGAGGGAGGAACAAGGTTTTATTTATTATTACACACAAATTACTTATTGTAATATCTGACATACAGGAAGAATTCAGCAAATAAATATTACAAAAATGAATTAATAAATACCTATTATCTAAAATGTTTTTATGAAACTCTTTTAGTAATTTTGTATGATTTTTTCAGGTAAGATAATGACAATAAGACAAAATAACTGAATTGAGAACAACTATTGGTATCCAGATACATGAGATAAACTGCCATTAATAATATATTTCAAAATATTTATGAGCTAATTTCATGAGGAAATAAAAGTTTTAGCAATAATGTGTAAATTTCTAGAAAAAAAAATGCAGTGAACATATAAGGGAATGGAAACCTCTAAGTTTTCCAACCACGTGTATGTGCTGTAAAGAACTTGGCCTTGCCCCAAGAGAGGTCTGCTATTTCCTCAGCTTCTGGAAGGTAAGCCAAAGTGTCTTTCTTTGCCTGGGTATCTTAGTCGTACTGGATAGTCGAACAACATGATTTAGAGTGGGTATTAGAAACACCTGTATCATTTTAGACTTAGGGTCTGAAACAGTATAGTGACTTAGGGTAGGGGCTTTGGGTCATGTGGTATCAGTCAATCTAGAGACTGACATTAACCATTTGGGCAATCAATCATGCCTACATGATTAAGCCCCAATAAACTCTCTGAACACCAAAGCTCAGGTGAGCTTTCCTGGTTGGCAATACTCTGTGCATATTGCCACATACCTAAGCTGATAAAGTAATGCATCTTGACTTCTCAGAGACAGAGAACAATGGAAGCTCTGTATTTGGTACTTCTCCTAGATTCTTCCCTATGCACTTCTTCTGTTGGCTGATTTTAATCTGTATGTTTTTCCTGTAATAAACTGTAACCATAAATATAATAGCTTTCAGGGAGTTCTGTGAGTCCCATCTAGCAAATCAAAACAGAGGGTGGTTTTGGCATCTCCTGGAACTCGTAGTTCATTTCAGAAGTGGAGATGGTCTTGGGGATGGTGCCCCTTTGTCATTGGCCTAACCCCTCATACTGCCTTACTAATATAGAATTCATCTAAGAAAAGAGGTAAAGAAATATTATTTTATTGTTTATAACTTTTTAAAAATATTTGAGGCAAGGATAGAATAAATGTGTGTGTATGGTGAAGGTAATAATACGTTTTTCTTGAGCTGTCATAAAGGCTAATTGGCACATATTTCTGAGTAATTTTCTAGTGAGAAAAAATGCAATAATTTAAACACTGTATATTTGTAAAACACACTGTTTTAATATGTTTTCACATTCTTAATTAGCACGGCATTGTGACACTAAATATTCAGGAATGGAAAGATATTAAGTAAAATCTTTTTAAGTTATTATGACAAAGATAATATTTGAGGAAAATAGTGTTTGCATAAAAGTAAAAAGCACTTAGTTCTATTACATGCTTTCATTATATGAACTCACTTTTCTGATTGTTTCCTATGTCTAAATGAAAGATAATCCTGTTGCTAAACTCACACTATTTTCTTTAAAGATTTACTATTTATTTATTTGAGGGAGAGAGAGAGAGAGCACAAGCGGGGTGAGGGTCAGAGGGAGAAGCAGACTCCCCGCCAAGCAGGGAGTCCGATGTGGGACTCAGTCCTGGCACTCCAGGATCATGACCTGAGCTGAAGGCAGACGCCCAATGACTGAGCCACCCAGGCACCCATAAGCTCATGCTATTTTAAGAAGTCATGTGATTAGACTGAAATTAAAAGAATAAAACACTTCAGAAATTTAAAATGTATTTTTAATTCAACTCCTCATAATAAAAAAAATTGAGGGCAGAAAAATGATATAAAAATAAACAAGTTGTGACACTGTAATTGCCTTTTAAAAAATATTTGTATTCTGTACACCTAATACTCTTTTTTCTCATAATAAAATCGCTATCTTTTTCCACCCAGACTCTCAGTTTGAAACATATTGCTGTTTACATATTCACTTACTTTATTCTCAGAGAAATAATGTAGTCATAATTTTTATTCTTTTCACATGTAATGAGCAACACAAATTATTTTGTCTAAAAATATTATATTAAATTTATAGTTATTGTATCTTCTGAATAAACTCTTTAAACTTTTAATGAAACTATTCTAAAAGTTTACTGCTAAAGCACTTTTAAATGTCAGCTCTGTTTTAAATAACATCAGGACTTAGGTAGGTAATGATAGACTACTTGTATAAAGCAATAATAAGCACTTTAACACTTATTTTCATTTGCTCTATATTTGGTAAAGGTGGCACTGAAATATCAGTGTGGCACTGAAATATCTCAAGAAGGAAAGCAGAGGAAA
Source organism: Ursus americanus (assembly GCF_024610735.1). Classification (NCBI taxonomy): domain Eukaryota; kingdom Metazoa; phylum Chordata; class Mammalia; order Carnivora; family Ursidae; genus Ursus; species Ursus americanus. The sequence continues at coordinate 33,732,256 of NC_142151.1, read as the reverse complement.
AATACACTATACTATTTCCAATATAGTTGTGTATGTATAAAAGCTTTCCTGAAATTTTTATAAATGGTAATAGCTCTTTCCATACCTCAGGAGAAGCTGAGGTTCTCAGTGGTTGACAGAACGCTTACAAAGCAAGTAAAGATCATGGACCTCAGCACATTCTAGCCACAAATTAGATACGAATGCTCTCTATATTTTCACTAAAAACCCACAGTTTGGCTGAATTACAAAATGCTTCCCTTCATGTGCGGAGAGTTGAATCACATACTGGAAATTGTGATAGCACAGCTGAGGGATGTTCCAAAGTGTAGATGTGGTTTACCACTTAGAAATTTCCCATATTTAAATCAAAAGGCTTCCAAAATATAAATACCCCTTCCTTTCTTCCCCCTCCCCCATGAACTAACTCTACAAATTCATCCCTACCATATCAATGCATCTGAAGTACTAAGTTGTATTAACAAGTTGAATTAATCATAAGGAACAAAGAAATGTGTTGGACGGTACATACGAGGTCGAGCTAAAGCTTAGAGCTCATAATAGCTATATATCAACAAAAACATCTCTTTAGTTCCATTGACGCTCAGAAGGAAGGGGCAGATATGGGAGGTTGAAGGAAAGAATATCCTTTAAAGAGAATATTTTAGAAATTTATAAGCAAAAGCTATTAAATATGTTTGATGCATGCTATATCCATGAAAAATTATTATTATTATTATTATTATTATTATTATTAATTATTATTACTTTTGGCTTTGTTAAAGAAGGAATAACTATAGCAAACGCATCATGGCAGCTGCAAACTTCACCACCACCATCACCAACATGATTTACAGCAAATACTTAGTGAGGGTTTCATCCTTAAATTTGGCTATTTTGATGGCTGAAGAGTCCAATTTTGATCATTTGGAAAATTTTAAATTAAAATTCAAAAAGAAGAACATTTTCTGTAATCATTTTGACTGACGGACAAAACAACAAAGCCTTGGATTTAGACCAATATTTTAGCGTTGAAAGCAAACTTGGATATTAATTCATATGGTTCTTACATTATTTCCCATTAGCCTTGGGGTTTTGAATATCTTCAAGGATCGCTTGGTAGAAGGAAGGGATCAGATGGGAAGTTTTGTGGGACAGGAAGAAATGAGAGGCCCCATGATGTGGCCCTGTAGTCTCCCACACATACAACCACACATGCACACAATTTCTTTACTCGGAGCAACCTTCACCTTCACCTTTTTTTTTACTGGGCTTCTGATTTAAATGCCATTTGCAGAATGGATTCTGCTGCTAAAAAGTTGTCCTTGTCATTTTAAAACTTCTGATGTGGCTCAGCTTCCTCATATGGTAAATGAGACGCCTAGGGCTCAGAATGACCGTCCTGACTAACGTCATACAACTTGTCAAAGGCCAAACCAGATCGAAACTCCAGATCTTTAGACAATGTTCTGTTCTTAAAGACAAAATGAACAAATTGGACAGATTTATTTGGAATATGCCAGCTAATGATGAAATAGTGTATTTATAGTGTGATATCATAAACAAAACATCAAAGTCCACATGTAAAATTATAAAATTCTTAAGATACCAAAAGATTACATGTTTATTTCTCCCTCTTTTTATTTTAAATACTTCCCATATTTTGCCAGAATAATTACTGCAGTGATGCGTAAGTAGGCAAGGAATTCTATGCAAAACACAGGGGACTTTAACTTTGAATGAATTTTTGGAGATTCTTCCAAGCCAATACATTTCTGAAGAACAAAGACTTGCTGTTGTTTGTCCGAATCCATTTACTTAGCATTGACATCAACAAATGCTTATTCAGCTCAGACTATGGGGTATTATGCTAAAGAATAACCCTAGCTGAACAGGAAGTAGAATGATCTAAAAGAAGGCAACACATGTATAGACCTGTCTAGTGAGCATAGATACCTATCTCCATGTTTAGTGGTAGAAAATAGCAAATAAAAGACAACAGTTAGGTGTAAGTAAAGATTTATTAGGGTAGTGAAAGGAAGGCCAGTAAAGTTATGTTTAGACGGAGTGAAGAATAACAGAATGTTCTAGCTGCTTATCAGAATGCTCCAATGTTTATCAATTAATTACTCATAAGAGCAGAGAAAGGATTTGACAACAGGTAGAAGGTCTTTGTGAGTTTTGTGGGGATCACAGAACTATGTTAGGGGACTATACATGTTTTACACATTTCTTTCTTTCACTGCCCATCAAAATTCAAGTCTTAAATCAAAAACACATGAAATCTATCATCCTCTACTATCCATACTATTTTGAAAAATGTTTTAGCTAGCCTCTTATAATTTTTTTTGTTCTAATCACTCTCATCTGCTCAAAACAATATAATTTCTTTTTTTTTTCCTAACACATCATGCTTAAGACCTTTCAGCAGCTAGTCTCTTTATTCCTAAATCTCTCTCTCTCTCTTTTTTTTTTTTCATCTTCCTTGAGAGTAGCATTTCTCCATCTTGGTACCATTGATAATGTGGGCCAGACAATTGTCTGTTGCAGGGGACTGTCCTCAGCATATAGGATGTTTAGCAGTACCTGTGCTAAACAGATGTCCATAAGACATAGCCCTCCCCCTCCTCCCCATAGTTGTGACAGCCAAAATTGTCTTCACATATGGCCATAGTCCCCTGGGGAGAAAAATTGCTTCCAGTTTGGAACCACCATTTTAGGGCTCACATCATCTCACCATGCCTGCTGGTCTTCTGTTCTACTTTCTTCAGCTCTAATTTGATGCTTGCCTTTACCTGGATTATAGCCTGACCTTCCTTTTCTCTTCTAACCTTTACCTCATAATTCTGGACAATCCTCGCCTCCTTGCCCAGCAGTAACAGAGAACCAATAACATTTTTATTATTATTGTTCCCTCTTCTCTCTCTCTGCCTCCCCACCCCCTTCTCTCTTCCTTTGGATGTGCAGAAGTAAAATTTCTGTTCAAATTCCTAATATATTCTAATATGAAATCTGTATGTCTCAAATTTAAGCACAATTTTGTGACATGTTCCATATAATTAGTATTTTATTTTAAAAAGAAAACCTTAGGGTAAGAGATCCGAAAAGAGATCATAAAGAATTGCCTAGAACTTAAGACCACCTGAAACTATGTAGACTTGATTTACAATGTACTGCAAAACTTGCTAATAGTATAGGGAAAATGAAGTAATTTGAATAATCTTGAGTGAACGTTAAAAGTTCATTAAACAAAATTACAGAATAAATTGGGAGTTGAACAGTACAGTCTTAGAGTGCTTCAAATAATGGGAGGGGGTTTATTTAAGCAGACACAGACCAGAGTGTTAACCAACGGATTAGAAACTGGAGTGGCTGGAGGCGTGAAGGCCTCAGGTCTGTAGTCAGACAACCTTGGTTTCAAATCTTCCCTGTCACCAACAAGTGGTATGATTACTTTGGGCAAATTACTTAACCTTTCTAATCCTTATTTTCTTCACTTTGAAAACTGAGAAAAATCACAATACTATGTGTTCCATAGAGGATTGCTGTGAAGATCAACTGAGAAACACATGAAAAACATTTAACCCAACGCTGGCCAAACAGAAAGCACTCAATAAATGTTGACTATCACTACCTCTCCCATTGTCCCTAGCAAGGAAATAGCTGGAACTTTTTGTTTCAGATGCGGTACCCAGTTTAGCAGCAGTGCAAGAATGAAAGCATGAAAACCGAGATCTGTAAGTAAAAAAAGAAAGAAAGAAAGAAAGAAAGAAAGAAAGAAAGAAAGAAAGAAAGAAAAAAAGCTTGCATAGCAATAGCCTCTGGAAATTTCAATTGGGAATGATTGCTCTATTATACACAGTATTAATAATAACTGCTTACAATCTGCCAGAACTTGTGCCAAGCATTTTATAGGCATTCTCTCATTGAATCCTCACAAAAATACTATGAAGTAACCAGTTACACAAACCTGGTGAAGCAACCTGAATGAAGTGAATTATTAATAAAATACTACAGAGAGGGAAATCTGAAGTTTAGAGAGGTGTAATCGCTGGTTCAGAGTCACACGGTAAGAAGTGACAAAATGAAGCCCAGAGCCCAGGCCTTGTTGTGGCAGAGCCTCTGAACAATTAATTCATAAGCTATTTATGAATTCAAAGCAGATACATAATAACTTCTTGCTGAATTACAATGTTAACATTTGTGTATATTAAGAGAAATGGAAAAAAGATATTATAGTGGCAATAATCAGAAACGGAAAGTTTAACTCTTGTGGTTAACTAGGATAATGGCTCTGACAGGGAAATTGTTGTTAAATCGTTGAAAGAAAATGACTCAAAGGAGATGTCAAAAGTTAGATGGCTATTGAATAAAAGTAATTCCCACAGATCAGGCATCACCATGGGAGAGGCGTAAAATGGTATAATACAAATCTGTATTTTTTTTGGTGGATAGTCTTAAGTCCTTTCCAGAACAAAAGGAGTTTAAATTAAATTGATAAGTAAAATGATTCTGCCTTTTGTATTTACTCTAAGGGAATAAGTAGCTATTGAGCTGGGAAATCAAAATGGAAGCCATTTTGTAGTTGGACTCGAAAAATTTATGTATTTGCCCCATAACTTTGATAGAATAAAAGAATGCCTGATAAATTGCTTATAAACTTATTGTATCAACACCTCAATTTTTTAAATTTATGGTTCATATATATTTATATATATATTCTTAACATCCTCCTATGTATAATTCGAGTTCAAATGAAACATTTCCTGAACCTGTTTACATGATAATATAACACTAAGTGAATGTTTATTGAATAAATGAAAGAATAAATGACATAACAGCTAAATTAAATATTTAACTTTTCTTCTATCATCAGTATTAAGTGTTTACCCACAGCTTTAAAATTGGTATCTATATATTTTTCAAATAATTAATTCGAAAGAGTTTTTCATGAAGCAGGATCATTAGATGTAATGGTAATGTGATTTTTAGTTTTGGGGAGCTCACTATAAATTCTTAAAAGAAATGTACCCCTTCAAAAATGTACTGTCACTTTTCTCCTGATAATTATATGAATATAATTGAAAAAGTATAAAGTAGAAATTTTTGAATCACCTATAATAGCATATCTTAGACCTAAGTATGGGAAAATCTATTTGTTTAATTTCATAAAGCTTCAAGTCCCAATTATGCCAGGCTGTGAAATTTGAAACCTTATGCAAGGTTGCCACATGGTGGTCAAAGTTGAGAATAGCAAGCTAAACATTGAATATAATTTATCATTGAAACTAAATTGGAAAATACAAACTTAACTTTGTTGAAAGGAAAAGCTTAAATTGTGATTTATATATTCTTTCTTCATTAATTAGAGCTTCTGATATTAGCTTTTAGCAATTAAACTTATTAAAACTAATGATAATGACATCAGTTTTAATAGCTATCAAAATATTTACATCTGAATTTTAAACTCACAGAGTACCTCTAGTTTATTTTAGCTCAGTGCCTCTCTTTATCTTACTCAGTGTTTTATTCACCCTAGTGTCCATCTCTGTTCCTGCTTATTATAGTATATGCTCAGTACAGTATTTTTAAATGAACAAATAATATTCACTAATTGAAATGTTGCCAATTCAAATAAAATATCAAAACATTATTCATGAAACCAAAAAAAATTATGTAGTGACACATTTGCCCATGCAATTTGAATAACGGACAAATGCAGTCAGCAATATTCCTTCCTTTGCAGTCTGACTTTGAAGTTTGCTTTAAAAGAGAAGGAAGAGGCAGGGAAGGCTTTATAGGTCTTAGGTTCAAAAGATAGCATTAAGCTTAATAACTTATTTTAAAGTAAATTTCTTGTCTAGGTTTTTAAAATTATTTAGAGATCTGAATCAACCTGCCCATCTTATGTGCTACAAATGTGCATTTGATATTTTTACTCAGGTTACATATTTAGCCAGTGAACATGCTTTCTACCACTGCTCATTGCTTGGTGGCCTGAAACTAAAACCTGAGTTGGTGAGGCCAGGGCATGGGCCAGCAGTTAGGTTCTGCTCTGGATTAGTGGAGGGAGGAGTAGTGAGTAATGACCGGAGTCTTTTATGTTTTTATGATCCGAGTTATTATTTTTTTCTTAATTATTATTCCAGTTATTTCTTTATTTTCCTCTCTTTTTAAGCCATGGGGCTCTTTTTCCTTTTTTTTTTTTTCTCCCTCCCTCCTTTCCTTCCTCTCTCTCTCTTTTCCTTCCTTCTTTCTCTTCCTTTCTTAATTTCTTTTTTTGGAAATGTTTATTTACATCAACAAATATAATGTAGCTATTATTTTGAAGAACATACAGAAGATCCGCATATGACGTTTCAGCTTAATTTAGGACAATTTATAACCCTAAATCTATTTACATAGACTTCATTGCAGCTGTTAAGTAGCTACTTGGGTCAACTATGGTTGTCATAGTTTTGAAACTACTCAATACATAACACCAAAAAACAGTGCAAATTCAAGTCTATTTTTTAAAGTGAGATCTTTGTTTAACTCACTTTTTTCCCCTTAAAAAATGAGTAAAAACTAAGTAGTATTTGCTTTACTTGCAAAATAAAACACAATTTGAAGAAATTATTAAAGATATCAGTGCCAATTTTACTAATGTTGGGAACATTTATGATTAAGCAAATCAAAATATTTTCAGACATATAAGGAAAAAAATATCACATGCTATAATGTTAAAACAGTTTGCGGCCAGTTCCCAGTTGCTATTTTTTTGAAGTGTAAGTTTGGTTCAGAAGCTGAAAGACAATCAGATTTACTGCGAATTTACAGCTATAGCTAGATATATTAGATTAAAATGAAAGGAACTGAATTTAAGTTAACATGTAGAAGGCATACACATTGATTACTGCATTGGTAGTTGTTCTAGGAATCTATCTAATAAAAATTAAACAGTAAATGTTTCCATCTAGTTAAAATCAGTCTCACTCAACTTGATTGAAAGCTCATTTGGGCTTTTTAAAGTGTTAAGTTCTAGAAAAAAAATTTTAAAGAGCTAGACAATTTGAAAGGCTACTATTATTATATGTACATTATCAATCTTCAGATTTCATAGAACTAAATATTCTACACTACTATTTTACTGAGTTAATTCAAACTTTTATTTCTATATTGATAATTGACTTCTAAAATTAAAATTAGTTTTCTTCAATAAGTATATGCTCTAAACAGGTCTTAGGCTCCTAACCAATTGCCCTTCTAGGGAACAGGCAGGTAGAAACAGCGGCCAATTTGCCTTTTAAATACAGCTGGCCCTTGGGGCGCCTGGGTGGCACAGCGGTTAAGCGTCTGCCTTCGGCTCAGGGTGTGATCCTGGCGTTGTGGGATCGAGCCCCACATCAGGCTCCTCCACTATGAGCCTGCTTCTTCCTCTCCCACTCCCCCTGCTTGTGTTCCCTCTCTCACTGGCTGTCTCTATCTCTGTTGAATAAATAAATAAAATCTTTTAAAATATATATATAAATAAATAAATACAGCTGGCCCTTGAACAATACAGAGGTTAGGGGCACTGACCCCCTACACAGTTGAAAATCCACTAATAACTTTTGACTCCCCAAAAACTTAACTACTAAGAGCCATTCCTTTGACTGGAAACTTTAATAATAGTTAAATAGTCAATAAACACATATTTTGTATGTTATATGTATCATGCCCTGTATTCTTAGAATAAAGTAAGCTAGGGAAAAGAAAATGCTATTAAGAAAACTGTAAGGAAGAGAAAATACATTTATAGTATTGTACTTATTGAAAAAAAATCCACGTGTAAGTGGACCTAGCAGTTGAGACCCATGTTGTTCAAGGGTCAACTTTTCACTGCAAACTAGTCAGTCCTATCTCATACCAGTGATGTTCCTACACTAGTCAGTATTCCTGCATTACTTCCCAGTCTTTTTCCTCTATTTTCTTTATTTCTATACAAGGACACCACGATGCTTAATTATAGGACTTGTGTCATGTATGCTTTCCTATTTTAAAATAAAATACAGCCATTTAACCCTACTAAAAAACACATGCGCTAGTTCTCCAAAGCCTCCCATACATATATTGTCTATTTCTTAACCTCAAAGAATAACAGAAATGCCTTAAAGTCACCATTATAACAAAGGATAAGTTATATGCTCTTACCTTATTTAAAATGAACAAGAAGGCACTAGAATGTAGAGCACAGATACAATGAGGCATAGTACATCAATATAAAAATGATACTATAACTAAGGGAAAAATAGACCTAACGCTCAATAAATATTTATTGATTACTATCTCTACCAGAAGACCTATAGCTAGCCATTTTTACAAAGGTTCAGGAGTGCTACAATTAATATAAGGAAACCCATGAAAAGCCTTTTTGGGCCGTTTTTCAGTGTCGTAAATAATTATAGTAATAGGAGCTGTAGTGCAGACACATAGGGGTCACTGGAATGTTAATAAGATGAAACTTAAAGCACATACCATAAAATTCCGCTGGTAATGAATGTTCTCTTTGTTAAAATCGATCACATAGCCATTGAAGGACCAAATAAATGTGAGATCCAGGGCGGGATCAAAGGAAGCAGCACATTGCATGGTGGCATTTTCTCCAACAGTAATATCAGCATTAATTGGGGCCAATATAATTCGTGTGGGATCTACACATTTTTTAAAAAGGAGGAAAGCACAATTCAAGAAAATATTAGATCCCATATTATCTGGCATATTAAAAGAATAAAAATCAATATATTTTAATTTCTCAGCACGGAGAAAAAGATGTTTTCAGATTCAAATTCCAGGAACAATTTCATTAAGCAAGATATTTGCCCCAAAGGCTTTTGAAATGGAAACTTATCAGTACATGATCTGTCTTAGAAGCTTAGCACTGAAATTGTGTCTTAAAGTGTATTAGAAGCTAAGCACTATTAAACTAGAAAAAAAACAGTATGAATCAAATGGTTTCTTACCTGTAATAACAAGAGTGCCAGTGTTATTAGCCCTCCCTCTATTATTTTCTGCAAAGCATGTATAGATACCACCATCATTCCTTGTGATGTTATTTATTTCCAAGCTGCCGTCTTCCCAAATGAGTATTCTATTCAAATGAAAGAAATACATTCTTCACAAAATTAATGTAATGAAATATTTTGTTATTCAGTTTTAGCTTACAAACACTATCTTTTGATCATTACATTTGATACAAATTACTTGACAGTAACATTTTTTTAAGATGAAACATTCTAGTCTTTGTTTATACTTTTTCAGCACTGACAAATTGTTTTAGAAAGTCATCTTCACCTTTTTCGCGGACTATTGCAGTAGTTCCTAACCAGCCTCCTGCTTCTACCCTTGCCTGTCTATAGTCTCTTAGCATAGCAGCCAGACATGAAGACCTAAGTGACATAAGTCACACCATGTCACTCTTCTGCTCAGTAATAGCATTCTACAGCTCAACTCCCTCCAGTGACTTTCCATCTCACTCATAGTAACAGTCACAGTCCTTTGATTCCCTTTCAGGCCTTGACAATCGCACAGGGTTTTTCACCTTCAGCAAAGCATTGCTAAATAATTCTAGCTAGTATTATATGCATGCATGCACACATGAGCACGCACATGGCACTGCTGCTGTCCTGGCACACCCCATCCCATACCGCTTCCAAGATTTTCTCTCCTAATATGCATTCCATCAGACATACTTCGGTTTTACTCATTAACCTATCATTCCACCTTATTCATTAACTGTTAAAGCATACTAACTCTAGAGAAGAAAAGACTTTTGGAGATACTCTCATATAAATGGCTCAGATAAAGATCACTTTAGAGATGATAATAGCCCATCAAATATGAAATAAACAACTACAAATAAATTCTGTTGTAGAAACTATATCATTTAGCCCAAAGTAAAATCATCACAATTGAGAACCTAATTACAATTCCTCAAGATTTTTATGCCCTCTCAACTGATTGGAAATATTGCATAAACCATTTTACAAGCCACTAATCAAGTGCTTATAATAACTTTGTAATGTGGAAACATTTTTTGTAATTATATTAGCCAGAATGAGATTACAGTTAGGCTTAAAGACAGTTATTCAGGTTACTCCTTGAATATTATTTTTAAACAGAAATAGTTTTTTCTCTAAAAATAAGTTATTAGTTGAACTTTTCTTTATGCATACTGTTTTATAACATTTGACTTTATTTTTAAATGAAATACCACATCTATTATAAAGTGGTGCTTATCACCTGAAATATTAATGGCTTAAAATAGTGAGCAAAAATTGGATTTATAGACTCTTTTGTCAAGAAGTAACACAATTTGATTCAAAGACTAAAAATATTCGACAGGATTAAAATAGTAAGCTAGACCTTTCTTTTCCTTTTTTGAACACATGTTGATGTTTAGGAAAAACGAGTCCATGAAACATGGTTCTGAGAAATCCTTGGTTAGAGAGGCTCATAACATAGCATTGGTGCTCATCAAAATCAGAGCAAGATTTTTTTTTTTTTCATTTAGGGGAGAGAGTTAATGGTGGGGCTAAGGGGGAATGCTATGCCACAAGTTTGCTGCAGGAGTAAGTACCTAGAAATGGGACTGCCTTTTTTTTTTTTTGTAAAGATTTTATTTATTTATTTGACAGAGATAGAGACAGCCAGCGAGAGAGGGAACACAAGCAGGGGGAGTGGGAGAGGAAGAAACAGGCTCATAGTGGAGGAGCCTGATGTGGGGCTCGATCCCATAACGCCAGGATCACGCCCTGAGCCGAAGGCAGACGCTTAACCGTTATGCCACCCAGGCGCCCCTGGGACTGCCTTTTGATCACAGTATCTGCATTGCTCATTGTCTGATTGTTAATGTTTCATCAGAAAGTCAAAATTAATTCTTCCTTTAACACTGATTCTTCTAGCATCATTTTGCTAAAGTCTTAAAAACTTAGTCAAGCATATTCCCTTTAAAAGTTAATGTGTTCAGGGAAATAACTGCTGTCCCTGTGCACTCCCTCTCCCCCAGCCAACCTATCTCTGTCCCATACACAGCCATACTCATGATCATCCAATAAGAGAACTGTGTTGGCACGGGTTCATTCCACAGGTTCAAGTTTCAGTTTGGAGATTATCAATATACTTTCAAAAGGCTACTTTAACCTTTCCAGCCTTTAGATACATCAAAATAGAGATGGTAATACCTATCTTACCTACTTTTTTGGATTGTTGTGAAGAGTACCTCTTATACACTTTTGCTAGAAAATTCCTTTAATAGGCAAAATCTATGTTTTCCTCCCTTATTTACACCTTTAGACAGATGCCATTACTCAAAGATGAGGTTCAAGCCCCCTGGCAAAAAACATTACTGATGATCTGATTATGTCTTATCTCTTAAAACTCCTCCATTTTTCTCTAAGGACAAACCATTTTGATTTTAGGTCTTACATTCTTCACCATCCTACACTCTCTGCCCCAGGCCCTTTGTACATGTTTCTTTCACTGCCTGTAATATTTCCTTCTCTCTTACTTTCGCATCCCATTTCCTACCCTGACTTTCTTTTTTCTGTACTTTAGCACTCAATTGAATACTTTAGTACTCAGTATTACCATATCTTCTTCTAGGAAATTTAAAGAAATCATTCAGTGTGGCTTTTAAATATATACTATGCAAGTCACATGTTTTATGTTTTATCTTAAAGCTGGTAATGGTTTACTTGTTAGGAAGACGAGAAATTCCTGTTTATTTAAAAAGATGGGAAGGGGTGATTTATTTTTTGAAGTCACCTTTTAAAAAAATTTTTCCTATTGAAATATTTAATAGGCTAACTGCATAAAATTAAAACAAATATAAATGGATACAGAAGCCCTTGTTAGGGGAAAAATAAGCCAGAGATCATATTTTATTTCCCATCATTCATTTTTTTCCTGAGGCCTTGGGCAATTTACCAAAAATTTCTGAGTCTCAATTTTCTAAATTCCTTATAAATTACAGAAACCTAAAAACTGAACCCTGATTATAACAGATAATAAGAGTGAAGGCTAAGTACCTCTGTTTATCTTAGAATTATGATACCTTTTGTTGAGAAAAGTTAGAACAACCAACATTTACATTAGTCCTCTTTAAAGTCATCTTTAAAATGAACTTTGCCAAACATAAACTGCAATTGGATTTCTAATTTTTGAACTGACCTGCTGCTATTGACAAGCCACTCTGTCCCTTTACTCCATGAAAATTTGGGTTTAGGTGCGGCTTTAGGTTTGCATTCAATTATAACCCTTCCTCCTTTAGCAGCCAAGATCTTTTTCTTCATAGGATTCATTTCAAAAGTTGGAGCCAAAGCTAAAAGGAAATAAATTATTATTATTCTCTTTCACTAAAAAGGAAAAAAAAAAAAAACCCACCCATATTTCTTCTATAGCGTCTTTTATTCTCTTGATTAATAATCAACAAAAAAAATTAATCTCACCAAATATTATCAGATATAACCAATAGACATTCCATACCTAGTATTAATATTTTTTTCTTTTATTTAATAACTTTATTGAGGTATATTTTACTTATAAAATTCACCCATTTTAAATGTACAAATCTTAGTGATAACAGGATTATTATAAATTTTAGTTACAATCAAATGCCATATATATATATAAACTAATATATATATACATATATATACACCTTGAAGGTAACATCTAATTTAATTGTTTGACTCAATTGCACACCGGAAGTTAAGTGAAAGGCTGGAGGAATTTGAACACATTATTAATACCGACATATGGTCATAATCAATACTCTCAACCACACTTTCAGTGAATTGTCTCCAGTGTACAAATGAGAAAACTGATTATCTGTTATAATTATATAATTTGCCAAAGTTACCACAGGCAGTATCAGGTAGGACTCACAACTGAATCAATTTTCTTCTGATTTGCAAGCATGCTCTCTTCATTAAACAATGATTCTTCCTTCACCATGCACACATTTATTGAGCACCAACTCTGTGCAGACATCATGAGATACCAAAATAAAAAGATTTCTGCCTTCAGGCAGACCTACCTGCAAACAGCTATGGGAGTGATGGATGCAATTGAGGGGAAAATGCTATAGCTAGGGCTTCCCCTTACATCAAAGTGTAGAGCAATAATTATGAAAATAGGATATAGAGGCTCATTAAAGGTTACTTCATTGATGACATGCTCTATTTTTCTTTAGGTCCCACACATCTGGCTCATTTCTCAACCTCCTTGTATTTTAGCAGACTTCAGGGGGATCCCATCCATTTATTTTTACACATCCAATCATCTGTATGTAATTGTGTCCTTTTGGGAGGCTTTTCTAGGCCCAAGCGTATCTTGATCCAGATTTTGACTCTTCATCCTCTAGTCCTGTGATTCTCAAATTCTATCTGTGCATCAAAATAATCTGATGATCTTCATAAAATGTTGATTAAGTAGGCGTGGGGTGAACCTGAGATTCAGCACTTCTAACAAGCTCCCAGGTGTTGCTCTTGCTGCTGCTGCTCTGTGGGACACATGTTTTATGGCAAGGATTTAACTCATCCCATTGTTCCTTTAGTCTGAGTTTTGATAACTGGCAATAAATAAATAAGTAACCACCCAACTCGTGTTGTATACCTACCACAGTGTGTGGTATTTTGCATAGGCTCGATAGTATTTTGGGTGACATATTGCTCATCAAATATGAGAGAAAATTTAATGGGATTATATTTTAAAAATCTAAATTCATCTAGAAATGAGAATTTTTCTCGAGTCAGTTAAGTTTTAATGAAGTAGTTGATTTGGTACAGTAGTTTAAATGACTTCATACTTAACTAATATTTGAATTTATAGTGACAGAATCTAGACTATGTTCCTGTATATTTTATTTACTTCATTTTTTAAAAAGATTTCATTTATTTATTTGTCAGAGAGAGAGAGCGCAAGCGGGGGGAGCAGGAGGCAGAGGGAGAAGCAGGCTCCCCACTGAGCAGGGAGCCCAATATGGGACTCGATCCCAGAACCCTGGGATCATGACCTGAGCTGAAGGCAGATGCTTAACTGACTGAGCCACCCAGGCGTCCCCCTATATATTTTAGAAATGGGAAAAAATAAGGGATTATTTTTCCCCCAACTAAGAAGAGGACATGCATTTTTTTGTCTCTTTCATTCTTTACTGCATCTATTAAAAGAATAGTATCTGGGGTAGAAAAAGTTCTCAAAAAATAATTGGTGGATGAATAAATGAATTATCTAGATAATGAAGGGAAAGAGAGAGAGAAGCGCTATTTCTAAAGGTAATAAACAAAAATAGATGGAAACAAATGTAAAGATGCCCAGAAACATTGCTCTCAGGCTGAAAATGCTATTTAACTATTAAAATAATAGTCATTAACTTATTACAAGATTTTGTGCTTGGATATGGAGAGATTGTTCAGCCTAAGCTGTTGAATCTTCATATAATTTTGTAATGTATGATGATAAACACATTTTTACAAAAAATAGAAAGTTAACATTTGGGAAAGCATTTAAATTTACCTCATATCTTGTATGAGTCAAAATGATTTTATTGCACTTCATACCACAGTAATATGGTATGAAGCCTAAACTGAATGTTTGCTAGATACCCAAATAAACTAGATTAAATATAGTAGCAAGGAATTTTTACTTTAGGGGGAATAAATGAAATTTGATCCTCAGCATTATAATGAGAGGAAGAGAAAATTAAAATTAAGAAGGCCTCAACTTTTTTTATTTTTATTTTTATTTTTTTTAGAGAGAGAGTGAGAGCTTGCAGGGAGGGGCAGAGGGAGTAGGGGAGAGAATCTTAAGCAGACTCCCTATTCAGTGCAGAGCCTGACATGGGGCTCAATCTTATGACCCTGAGATCATGACCTGAGCCAAAATCAAGTCAGACACTTAACCAATTGAGCTTACCAGGTGTCCCAGCCTCAACTCTTTTTAAAGGTAATTTTCTTTAATACTTTCTTGCAATTATCTCATTTCCTTTCATATTCTCTTAGCGTCACTCAATTTGCAGTGACAACAATGTTCTAAAGAATTTCCCTTTGGTGTAGCAATAATAAAATAGGCCATACTGAGTCACTGCTTTGTCTTTCTGGTAATCTTTTTGGTTGTAAAAGAGAAAGCCTGGCTACCTAGATTCATATGACTAAAGCTGATGACAGCTACTTCAAATAAAATGAAAAGGACATAATACATTAAGACCTTAATTAAAGTAGTTGTAATCAAAGTAAGGAGAATGTGAGATTTATAGAGTAACATTGAGAAATTTAGTAGATATAATAGGAAGAAAGGATGCAGTGAATTGTGTCATTCTATAGGACAGAATTTTTCAGGAGCTTATGTGGATGTGGGTGAGAGATAATGAATTTAGCTTCAGACACACTAAGTTTGGGTTATCTGTGAGATTACCAGATGAAAATTTCTATTAGGAATCTTTACATTGAGCTTGAAGCTATGGATAAAAATCTGGGCCAGTGATATAAATTAAAGAATCATTGATAGTTAATGGGAGGAGAAGAAGAAATTATCCAGGGTTTTTAAAAATTTGAAAATAGTAATAATTTAGGACTAATAATATAGAATATATGAAAAGGGGAGGAAGAAAATAGAATGGAACCATAGAAGACACTCTGGGAGAGGGCAAGATTTCTAACTGAGCAGAGGAAGGGGTAAAGAGGAGAAAATGAAAGTGATTGAGAAGAAATAATCTGGGAGGTATAAAAGCATGGAGTCACTAAAGACAAAGGTGCAAAGAATTCAAGAATAAAACATGAGGAAGAGGCAGCATGAGAAATATGAACACATGTATGCACACGGAGAAGAGATACCTGTTCATATCAAGTAAGGTAAGTGAGAAGAAATGACTATAGGGTAGAGGTAAAGGGATTACAGGCACACCTCAGAGATATTGCAGGTTAGGTTCCAGACCACCCTAATAAAACAAATATCATGATAAGTGAGTAAAATGAGGTTTTTTTTGCTTACCAGTACATATAAAAGTTATGTTTACACTATACTATACAGTCTATTAAGTGTGCAGTGGCATTATGCCCCCAAAACAATGTACATACCTTAATTTAAAAATACTTCATTGCTAAAAAGTGTTAATCATCATACAAACTTTCAGCTAGTCACAATCTTTTTGCTGGTAGAGGATCTTGCCTCCATGCTGATGGCTGCTGACGGATCAGAGTGATAGTTGCTGAAAGTTGGGGCGTCTGTGGCAATTTCTTAAAAAAAGATGACATCGGAGTTTTTCCCATTGATTGAGTCTTCCTTTCATGAAAGATTTCTCTGTAGCATGTTATGTTGTTTGATAGCATTCTATCCACAGTTGAACTTCTTTTAAAATTAGAGTTAATCCTCTCAGACCCTATGGCTGTTTTATCAAGTAAGTTGATCAACTAATTTCACCAGTCTTCACAGCATCTTCACCAAGAGTAGATTTTATCTCAAAAAGCCACTTTCTTTGCTCATCCATAAGAAGCAACTCTTCATCCACTCAAGTATTATAAGATTGTAGCAATTCAGTCACATCCTCAAGCTCCACTTCTAATTCTAGTTCTTGCTATTTCCACCATATCTACAGTTGCTTCCTCCACTGAAATCTTGAACCCCTCAAAGTCATCCATAAGGGTTGGAATCAACTTCCAAACTCCTGTCTATGTTGATATTTTGACATCTTCCCATGAATCATGAATGTTCTTAATGGTGTTTAGAATAGTGACTCATTTTCAGAAGTTTCTCCACTTACTTTGCTCAGATGCATTAAAAAATTCACCATCTGTGACACCTAGAGATTTATGAAATATAGTTCTTAAAAAATAAAACTTGAAAGTCAAAACTGCTCCTTGATCCATGGGCTGCAGAATGAATGTTGTTAGCAGGCATGAAACAACATTCATCTCGTGTACATCTCCGTCAGAGTTCTTGGGTGACCAGGAGCCATGTCAAGGAGCAGGAATATTTTGAAAGAAATCTCATTTTTTCTTGAGCAGTATTTCTCAACAGAGGGCTTAAAATACTCCGTAAGCCATGTTGTCAACATATGTGCTGTCACCCAGGCTTTGTTGGACGGCAACGAAACATTCAGAACCCAGGCAGATTAGATGTAGTGTAATTCTTAATGGCCCTATGATTTTCAGAATGGCGAATGAGCCTTGGCTTCAACTTAAAGTCACCAGCTGCCTTAGCCCCCAAGAAGAGTGTTAGCCTGTTCTGTGAAGCTGGGAAACCAGGCATTTACCCCTCTTCTCTAGCTCTTAAAATCTTAGATGGCATCTTCTTCCACGATACGGCATTTTATCTACATTGAAAGTCTGTTTAGTGTAACCACCTTCATTACCTCAGCTCGATCTTCCGGGTAACTTGCTGCAACTTCTACACAGCCATTGCTGCTTCGCTTTGCTTTGTGACGGTATAGGACGGTTTCTTTCCTTAAACCTCATGAACCCACCTCTGCTAGCTTCACACTTTTCTTCTGCAGCCTCCGCACCTCTCTCTGCCTTCACAGAATTGAAGCGTTAGAGCCTTGCCCTGGATTAAGCTCTGATTTAAGGGAATATTGTGGCTGGTCTGATCTCTTCAGACCACTAAACTGTCTCCATATCAGCAATGAGGCTGTTCTGCTTTCCTATCATTCATGTGTTCACGGGAGTAGCACTTTTAATTTCAAGAACTTTACCTTTGCATTCACAACTTGGCTAACCGGTTAGCACTAGAGGTCTAGCTTTCAGCTTCTCTCAGCTTTTGATATTCTTTCTTCACTAGCTTAATCATTTCTAGCTGTTGTGTGAGAGTAAGAGATGTCTGACTCTTTCTTTCACTTGAACACTTAGAGGCCATTGGCCTAATTTCAATATTGTTGTGTCTCAGAGAATAGGGGGCCTGAGGTGAGGGAGAGATTTGGGGGAAAGGCCAGTTGGTGGAGCAATCAGAACACACACAGTTATTGATTAAGTTCACTATCTTATATGAGTGTGGTTCATGGCGACTGAAAACAATTACAATAGTAACATCAAAGACCAATGATCACAGATCAACATACCAAATATAATATAATGAAAATGTTTGAAATATGGTGACACAGAGACACAAAGTACGCAAATGCTGTTGGAACTACAGCACGTATAGGTTTGCTTCAGGCAGGGTTGGCACCAACCTTCAGTTTGTAAAAACGGAATATTTGTGAAGTGAAATAATATGAGTTATGCCTGTTTTTGGAAAGGACAGATACTTATTCCTCTGGATGGAGAATATGAAAGGGCAAGTGTAGTAAAGATTTAGATACTTTTGAATGAGGGATGGGAAACTGAAATATTTTATTTCAAAGGGTTTTAATTTTCATGGAGGAGTAAGAAAGCAGTACCAAAGTAGGAGTCAGGGTGGGGTAAAGAGCTTGAGGAATGTCCTAAAGATTTCAAATGGCAGTTGCCGGGCATGAGATCCAAAGACTGCTAAAACTAGCAAGTGCTCAAGATCCATCTGAGCCTGGGTCATATACGTTGTAGAAGCATCAATCATTACAATGTGATTTTCAGGCAATATTTAACATCCCAGACACAGGAGACAACAACACTGAAAGAGAAAAACTGACATGTGTAAAGTTTGCTTAAAAAATTTTTTAAGATTATTGTACTCCATATTGCCTCTAACTTATTTGCTGTTCTCTAATGAAAGAAAGAAAATAAACCAATAATATCATCCTGTTCCAAACGCCATTTTGAAAGTTTTTAACTTTAGCAATTCAAGAAATAATAAAATATGATCTACAGAAATCCTATGACCATTGTTGAGTGCACTGCTTTCTTGCTGAACATTAACAGAAACTAGAAATGATACTGACCCAAGATCTTCAACTCCGCATTTGCATAAATGGCTCCATGTGTGTTTTCAGCTATGCACTGGTACATGCCAGCATTTTCAAAAGTCACATCATACAGTCTCAATTCCCCTTTATGATACTGAAAAGAACACAAAGTAAAATACATTTCCTTGATAAACTTTAATATACATGTTTTATTTAGGTTTGGGCTTGTTCGACTTTTCATTTAGATACATTATTTTGCCCCCACTGTTAAGTAAGACAAATGGGGTAAGCTTTTCATGGCATGGGAAAGCAAAACCCACTTACCATGCCCAGTGGCTCTTGTTCTATTCATCCTACAGAGCTGAGAGTCCACTTTTTCCCTCGTGGCCCAGCTGGGAGATTAAAGAGGGAAGGTGGAGAAAGGCCCCACTGCTGCTACTTGTCCCCAGGGCTAAAGGTAGAACCTTCCCTCTTACCTCTGTTTCTGTGGGGTCAGGGAAACAGTGGCAAAAAAAAGAGGACAATATCAGGTAGTAGAGATGGATGAATAGGAAGAAGGGTAAAATGTGGAACAAAGGGAAAAATAAGGAGAGAGAAAGAGAAAGAAGGTAGACATAAGATTGCAGAAAGTTGATTAAGATGAAAGAAGATACTTTATGCTCACTTTCTTGTTTGCCCTTTTTTAGAAGACTTTTTTATTTCAGGGCCCAAATACCCTTACTCTGTTGACTCTCTTGCTAAATTTATCCCAGGACCACTGGAAATGTTGCCTGAACATGGACTCCAGAACTGCAAAACAACGGAACATACATACCGCATATCCATTTTTCAGCCATCGGATTGTCGGGATGGGCTTCCCTGTGGCCACACAAGGCCAGTAGAGATCACTTCCTATATCCACTTCTGTGTCATTGATGTGTTCTACCCACTCGGGAAATGCTGAAAAGTAAAGAACGTTGTAAATGTCAAACGCAAATCTCAACACTCATAATAATCTCAAGAATACAAATATTACATTTAGTTGACCTTCTGGAGAATACACCAGATACCATATATGCCATAAAATCAGCGTTAGATCCTTTGAAATTGTATTTCCATAGGTCTGCAGGTAGACTTTATCCTACACTGTCTCAATATGAAGTAACTATAACTCAATTCATAATTATGTTTCTTTGTGAACCATGTTTTGTTAGAGAGCTAATTCATGAATAACACTAAAGTAATTGATCTTTTTCTTATAACAAATCTTCCAAAATGATAATTAAGATTTTATAGAATGATGTCTTCATTGACCGTGACATTATGTCTCCCCTTTTAGAATGAAGAATCATATTTTTTTCCACTCCCTCAGGTATCCTCCTTTCAATGTAACTTTCAGCTAGCCACCATTGCCACATCTTACTGTAGGATTAGAAAAAAGGCTTGATTATACAGTAGCTACAATTGCTGAAACCTATGCTTGAGTGAAATCGATGACCTGATCTTCTGGTACCTAAAGAAAAATGTTAGGTATTTCCCAAAAGAAAATACCTTTCTGGAGAGTAAGCAAATGAACAATGTGATAATCTTTTTGATTAAGTTAAGTAGTTTAAAGAAATGTAAGCAACAAGTTAATATAAAGTAAAGAAGGAGGTAGGAGGAGAGAATCCTGAGTGGAGGGAGTATTTTATTTTCTTTGAAAAAGAAAATTTTGATGCATACATTTTATGACAAAATAATATACATAACTTATAGAAAGTATTTAATGCATATAAATAAAAAACAACATAAAACAATTTTATGATCTCACGGAACCCCATCAATGTTATATGTATATATATATATATATTTATAGTACTATAATCTGATTTAGTATATTTTCACTTATCATTACATTTTTATAACATGTAGTTATAAAATTAAATATTGATAAGAATGTTATGTTAATTGATAGATTAGATATTAGACAGTTTAGCACTCTGCTAAGAACCTGGAATGCAGTTTTCTTAATATGTATGAATAAAAACAGATCTGTAAGCTATAGGAACCTGGTGAAGTTACAGCTTTATTTAACAAATGTAAGAGTCTAACCAGAATTTTCCTCACTTAAGGAGGCCATCCATGCGTACTTGATATGTATCAAGTGAATTTTGTTGGTGTACTGAATACACAAGTCTGGAGTTCAGGGGAGGTGTCTGGGTCAGAATTTTCAGGGTGTAGAGCCTAATTAAAGCCTTGATGATCAATGAAATCTTGAAGGTTATGAATGAAATCGAAAAGACTTTCAGAGACAAATCCTGATTGCTCTCATGTTCAAAGGACAAGGAGTGAGGAGGAGAATGCAAGTGGTGTACAAGGATGTTAGCAAACTGTAGTTTCCAGATACCAAGCACAGAGGGTGAATGGTGGAGGAGGGCAGGGTCCATGGTGGTGACTGCTGCTGTTGGATCAAGTAAGATACAGCTCAGAAGTGGCCATCCACTCCAGCAACATGATGTTATTGGTGGTCATGAAAAGAAAGATTCCAGCAGAGAAGTGGGGATGAAAATTATTAAGTAAGAGTGCATCTAAAAAAGAAGAAAAATTGAAAACAACATTTTTAGAAAGTATAGACGAGTCTGTTAATATTTGTATTACCTTTTAGGAGAGACAAAAAGAAGGGAAATGGAGCAGTAGCCAGAGTTAAGAAGGAAGAACAAGAGCCACTATACACTGATGGGAATGATCCAGTGAAGAAAAAAGATTGCTTTTGCTGTAGGGAGAGGGAATTGCGGGAACAACAGCCTTAAGGAAGTAGGAGGGTAAAATCAAACACATAGTGGAGGTGTTGGCTTCAGACAACAGCTGAATCCATAGCAATAAGAGATAGGGGTAAAGATGCCAGTACTGGTTAGATGTGAGGTGGGAGTTTGTGGAAGTTCTAATTTGATCTTTCATTATCTCTGTCAAAGAAGAAGGCAAGTTATCAGCTTAGCATAAGGTTGGAGGAGGAGGTGTTAAGGAAATTGTGAAAACATGAGAAGATCATCTAAGAGAGTGGGATACGTGGACCTAAGTGGACCTTGGGAAATGTAGTACAATTACCAGGCAACACTAAGGACCCACCTGAAGTTAGTGATCACTAATTTAAAATGAAGTGATCAGCATACTAGTGTTTCTCTCAAGTCATACTTAAGTTCCTGGGTTCAGGCACTGCTAGGCAGAGAGCTAGATTTTTCCAGGGTTAGCCTTTTATAAAGGTAGTAAAGCATGGTAGAGAGTGGTGAGTGCACTGGGAGGGTGGTCAGGGGAATAATAATGACTGACCACAGATTTAGGGATGTGAAAGAGAGTTAAACCATTGTTAGATTAATTGATCATAGATCCTGGTAGAGTTGCAGGGTATTAGAGAGAATGAACTGGAAAGATAGGAGCTAGTGGGTAGTGAAAGAAATGTGTGAGATTGAAATTCTAAAGGGATTATACTTTTTGGTAACAATGAGGTCTAAAGTGTGACTGTGGGAGTGGGCTGCTGAGGTAGACTGAAAAAAGGTCATCAGAGAAGAGGAGTTCCATAGACCTGAGAGGCAAAACTACTAAAAAAATAGTCCTAGACTAAGTTGATTTTGATGTCACTAAGAATGCCAAGAGTAGTGTTCTAGTTTGTAAGACCTGCCAAGAGTAAAAACTTTAAACAAGGGGCGTTGTCCAGATAGACTGTTAACTGGATGTTTAAAGGAAAAAAGGAAGATAGTCTAGAAATGATGTAAGGAGCAAGAAGAGCAGTTATATTACAAGTCAAAGGGGATGAGAGCTGTGAAAGAAAAATTAGCCACTGCTTGAGAGGAAGCAGTGTCTTTAAGGGAGAACCACGTTCTAGTTAGGGTGAGAAGTTCAGAGTAGCAGTTACGTAGAAGTTGAGAATATAGGGGATTGTGACGATAGCAGACTGTGGGTTATAGAAAGCACAGTGCAAAGGTTTCAGAAGTTGGGGATGGGCAGGAGATGGGGATGGAGCAGGACACGTGCCGAACTGTGTGGGTGTTAAAGTTCAGGCGATAAGGGAGGACTAGAGGCTGTGGCTTTCATGCCAAAAGAAACAAACAGGGTGAAGGCAAAATCAGCCTAATCCTGCTGGATTCTATGAGATGATGGTGGTGAGGATGCATCTGCTAGGCCCCTGGAGCACTTACTTCATCCCTGTAGAGACAGCAGCCTGGGCTCTGGGTAGGGGCCATAAGCCGTCTCCTCATTCTGGTATTCCAGTTTGGCTAAGAATATCTCCAGTTTTTCCTATCATTCATCTTCCCAGCGTGGCTAAGGTACCCCTCACCAGGCACTTCAGCAATATCCTGTGTAAATTTCCATAGTGCACTCTCATAATTTTCTTTATAATTATGTATGTTTGTGTGTGTGCATATGCATGTGTGTAGAAGTGTATGTTCATTTGTCTGTGCATACTTGTATATATTTGGAAGTTTTGAATAGAGTATGAATACAGTATGAATACCTCAAGGACAAGAGAGTATGTCTCTATCTACTTCTCCTTGTTCCTGTCATAGTGTGTGCCTCTGAGTAGACACTCAATGTATGCTTATCTTTAAATGAATGGTCTTATTGAAGCCTGAGACATTTACTTGGTTGTGACCTGTAAGTTTTATATTGTGGAACATTATAGAACTGATTTCAGTCTGAAAAGTTTCAAGTGTTCCCTGAAAAAAAATTCTATCCTCCTATATATGTTTATTTCAATGTGTCTCAATCAAACACTTGTGCCAAGAAAATTGTGTCCAAAAAAAAAAAAAAATGTTTCCTTCGAGCAGTGGTTCTCAAATTTTGGTTCCTAGTCTGGTAGCATTCCTAGGACCTTGTTAAAAATACAAATCTTGGGCCCTAAATAGAACTTGTAACTCAGAAACTCTGGGAACCAGCTATCTGTGTTTTAACAAGCCCTCCAGGTGATTTTGAAGCATATACAAGTTTGCAAGCCAGTGGCTTGGACCAAGTCATAATGCATAGTTTCTTCTACAAATAAAAAGGTATTGGAAAAAAAGAAGAATGAAGGGAATATACGAGTTACTTTGCGTTTTCTGAAAATTATCAAGGATACTACTACCAATCCATTGATGTTAGTATGATGGTAATAGTATAAGTTCATAACTCCTGTAAGTCATATTTGAGACTTAATTAGACATAAGATAAATATTTTCTCTTCTTGCATAATGTAATATACGTCACTGTTTCTAAACTATTATTCATTATATACTTACTTTTCAAGTATGGAAATGGCTATAAGTAAGATATTGAGGCAATTTATTTAAAAAAATGGAAATAACATGTCTACCTTGAACATAAATTCTTGCCTGGTGTTTATCCTTTCCTCTATTGTTCTCAGCCTCACATTCATATGTGCCTTCATCTTCTAGCTGAATATTGAAGATCTTGAGGACAGCCCCAGAGGTGCTGATCTCAGCAGTACTTGGCATTGGTTCTAGGACCTTCCGCCATCGGATATCAGGAACAGGACTTTAAATAGGAAATAACAAAAGCTTAGGTTCCACACTTCAAAGTCAATTACTTTGTTAGTACATAGCTAAAGAATTACATCATTTATTTCCTAAAATGGTACAAAAATTAATATATTTCTACATATATTAATAAAAAACATAAGCATACTTACTTGCCAAGTGCAAAACACTCTAATGTCACATTTTGGCCCATGAGCGCATATATGTCCTTGAACTGAACTACGATATCAGCAGGATATGGTTTTGTTGTTCCTAATATTAAGAAAAATACAACCATCCATTATTAGGCAGAATAAATAGAGTATTTTTTAATATTGTGACTTTTATGGAATTACTTCAATATGCAAAGCATTTTTCTATACAAGTACTGGAAAATATCTGATCATAACACAATGCACAGATTTATTTGTTTATGCACAGTATGTATATAGCATAAATTTCATTAAGCATTTCCAATCATATTGGCTCATTCTGACAGCTATGTAATCATTAGATTCAATTCACAAAAAAAATCAAAGCTGTCTTTAGAGAGCATCAAACGTATAAAACATTGTGCCAGGTGATACATGGGACTCGGGAAGGAAGAGAAACAAGAAAGCAAATGAGGGAGAAGAAACAAAGGAAGAGAGGAGAGTGGAAAAGAAAGAGAACAGGCAAGAAAAGAGAGAGAATAGAAGAAAGATGTGCATATGGAGACAAACGCAAAAGTGAAACGAGTTGAAAAGAGAAAAGGAGAGAGGGAAAGAAGAGTGTTTATTAGATATTACTGGGCTCATTACTACAGTTATTTTATTGAATTTATTGAGCACATCTCTATTGCAAGGTATATTATTCTTTTAATCTTATAGGGCAAGAAACAGGCTCAGAAAGGTGAAATACATTGTTTACAATTACAACGTGAATATATACTTTATACTGTATGATAGCTGAGAGACAAGGAGATATGCCATGCCCTAAAATACAAGCCAAAATGAAAATAAATGGTCTGAAAGGGTGGCAGCTAAGGAGGACTGCTGAATATGCAGGGTATATGGGAATTTCAGGCAAGAAGAGCATGTGAATTTATCAGACCAGTTCAGGCTGAGGAAACAGTATGTTATGACAAAGCTCCAGGAATATGAAGGGGATTTTTTTTAAGTCTAGGAATTCAAGTGATGTCAGAGAATATGTAGTTGAAGATGAGCTTGAACTTATTATCTAGAAGGCTTGAAACTGTGTCATTAAACATTTTGAGGCTAATTATCCCAGTAGGTAGCTACTGGTGGGTTTTGGTAAGAGAAGTAACATGAATATCACCTTTGGTTTAAGTAGAAAACCTTGTTGGAAGTTAC
Source organism: Ursus americanus (assembly GCF_024610735.1). Classification (NCBI taxonomy): domain Eukaryota; kingdom Metazoa; phylum Chordata; class Mammalia; order Carnivora; family Ursidae; genus Ursus; species Ursus americanus. The sequence goes on along the minus strand of NC_142151.1, from coordinate 33,706,628 downwards.
TTCATTACTTCATGCAAAACAGGTGGGAGCTTGAGCAGTGGGAACAAAAGGAAAGAACTGATCCAAGTTGTCTTTGAGAGGCAGAATCAGCAAGACTGCCCTTTGGGTCAATGTTTTCTTAAGGTGTAGATCAAAGATCCAATTCATCAGAATCACCTGGGATGCTTGCTGAACCTATAAATTCCTAGGTCACATCCCAGACCTGCTGAATCACTATTTCTGGATTCCAAATTTCTGCAAGCTTCCCAAGTGCTTACACTAATGGGACCATTGGATTAGCTGTCTGGAGAATGAGGGGAGGAGAGGAGTTGATGATTAAAAATGTTATCCCAAGTTAGAAATATGACGGTATCACCAAATGAGACAAAGAACACCAGAAGTTTTTAGAGATGAGATGAGATGACAGATGTGTCTGGAACATTTTGAGCTTAACATTCCCGAGAAACTTCTGTATGACAAGTCCAGGAGGTAAATATAATTAAGTCCTAAACAAAGGGATAAGTTTTGGAGATAAGTATATGGAGTCATCTCCATAGCAATGCTGTTGAAAGTATAAATTAGTGAGAATATCCAGAAAAAGGATAGAGAGAAATATAAGGAGGAAGATGTAGGGAAGGATACTGAGGCAGGTGGGAGATAAGGGAAAGTCAGGAGTTGGGAAAATTAGGAAAAGAAAGAAGCGTCCAAGAGAGGCATAGGAGATGAACAGTGTCAAAGTTCATACAGAATCAGAACTGAAGATTGTCCTTTGAATTTAGCAAATAAGAAGTCCTCAAGATTGTTTGCATTGAATAGAAAAGAATACATAGAGGGAAAGTACAGAGGAGAGTTTAAAGATTCAGAAAAAAAGCAGAAAATAAGTGATATAGGTTAAGTCCCTAAATGAATCAAATGGTAAAGGAACCAGTGCAACTAGAGCGATTAGTTAGAACAGGAGGAGAAACACTTCTTCCACAGAGACAACAGTAAGAAATAAATAGAAGACATGAATTTCTGGGGTAGGGTAAGAAAGAAACTTAAGGAAGTTTTTACGTGATGGCTCCTTGTAATTCTTTTTTTAATGTAATAATTTTTTATTGTTATGTTAGTCACCATACAGTATGTCCTTAGTTTTTGATGTAGTGTTCCATGATCCATTACTTGCGTATAACACCCAGTGCACCACGCAATATGTGCCCTCCTTACTACCCATCACCGGCCTAGCCCAGTCCCCCACCCCCTCTGAAGCGCTCAGTTTGTGGCTCCTTGTAATTCTATAAAGTAGTGGATGAGAGCATCTTCCAAGGTTGTGGAAAGAAAAAAGAGCCAAAAGTCAAAAAATATTTATTGAATTCCAAGCACATGAACACAATTGAAGAGAGTAGGAAAAGTGGAATCAGTGCTATGATGACATTTTCCCCATTGTAATAGAGGCAGGAACCAAACCTAAGTCTGTGAACAACAAAACCAAGCATTTCTTCAGAAGCCTGAACTCACTGATATGAGTGGTAACAGCACGACTGTGATAAAAACAATGTGAAGTAAGCAAATATATTGAAATCTGATTCTCTTAGGAAGAGAATGCATTAAAAAAAGCATGTAGTTCAATTGGATTCTTGGAAAAGCCATTCAGGTCTGTCAGTGGCCATCAAATATGATGTACTATATGTTGGCTAATTGAATATAATAATAAAAATATAATAATAATGATAATAATAAATTAAACAAAACATCTAAATGTACAAATAAAAGAATATTATGAAATACAAAAACAAATATGGCACCTATGCTACTTACTTATAGTAGAAAGGCAATTTATATACTTATTTGCTTCATATAAATAGTTTCTTAGAAATAACAAAATAATATGACTGCATTTTTTCCCCTAATTCTGGAATCACTATCATTTGTTTTGATCTAATCATTCGTTCTCTTCTATGAAGTTACTTTGGACGTGAAAAAAAGCAGATTTTTTTCTGTGTTTCTAGTGGCCGGGGATTCCCACTAGAAATCATATATGGATATTTTGCTAATAAATCAGTACCCTCTACATTCTCTGAACTAGAGGAAACCAGTCCAAACTCAACCATCTTAGGGCACTTTTATCATATAAATCTCCATTGGAAAAACTAAGGAATGACCAAGACTTTCAAAGTGTGTATCTTCTGTTTGCCCTGACCGAGTAGCCAGCTAGTCTTCCCACTGGATATTTCTTCTCATCACTGCAAGTGCTCCATAAGCAGAAAACCTGCAAAAACAGGGTGTAACAAATAAAATACTTACGTTCAGGTAGTGGAATGAGAGGGATAAATTTGCTGAACACACTCTTTGTAATAGAAGGGCTGGATACAAAGCAGGAATAGTTGCCTTTGTCTGATGCCTCGACATTTGCAATGTAGAGATTTCCATTTGTCTGAGACACAAATCTTCGTTTATCCATTGTGATAAATACAGGAAATTCATTTAGAAGCCAGCGGTAGCTAAGATCATCTGGAAGGAAATATTGTCTTCTAAATATTAAATTCTTCTCCAAGAGCAAAAATTTTATTTTCTAGGAACAAGCTAGGACATAATCTAATCTAGGCTATTGTAGAACAAATGTTGGAAGTAGGCCAAGACAAATAGTGCGAATTTTCCAAAAGCTACCATATTTTGAGTGAATATAAGCATGGTGCTAAGCAACTTTATTTATCTTTCTCTCTCAATTATTTTGTGGCCTATTAATATTCTAACTTCTATTTCATTGATGGGCTAAATGAAACTCAGAGCGGTTAAATGTCTTGCTTAGAATTTCATGACCGGTAAGTAGAATTGGGATTTTTAACCTAGGTCTGATGATTCCAAAACTCATGACCCATCTTCCTTACTGCATTTTAAAAATAAAATGAAGATTGCTAGCCACACTGTGTCTTTATATCTTTTTCCTTTTGTATTCCTATTTTGAATTACACATTTAGAAATTAATTTCCCCTAAGTCTTTTCTCAAAACTGTAGCCAGACTCATCTTTCCATAACTTAAGCAATGGCACGTGACTCCTCTTGTCAAACCCCTCCAAAGGAAATCTCGTTCAAGTTAAAGTCAGTGCAATTACTATGAATTATAAGGTCCTGTGTGATATAGCTTTTGTATGTCTCCAAATTCATTTCCTATTACCTTCTATCTCATGCACTCTATTCCAGCCAGTCTGGCTTCCTTGGTCTTCGTCCATAGTTCTGTCTCATGCCTTTGTTGCATTGCATGGCATGTCCTTCCCTCACACATCTGCATTGCTAGCTTCCTCATGGCCCTCAGGCCTTTAGTCAAAGTTTTCTTCACAGCATTGTCCCTTATAAAAGTTCAGCCATCACTTTAACACTTACTCTTTCCCCTTGCCTGCATAAACTTTTCTTCCTAGTGCTTACCCACCAATATCTAGGCATGCTATACCTGCTAAATATGTATCTTGTATATTGGCGGTCTCTGCTAGTAGCAAATCTCTGACGGCAGGTGGATTTTCATGTTTCACCCACCAAGGTATTCTTGTGGCATAAATAGTGCTTGGCACACAAAATTGTGTAACAAGTGCTCACAAGAGATTTGTTGAATGAATAAGCAATGAAATGAAGCCCATCCAGTGCTGAATGTAGTCAAATGTAGTCATTGGCTATTTATGATCATTTACTTTGTGTGAAATACTACGGAGATGAGGGAATTTTTTCCCCCATAGTTCTTCAAAGAAAGACTATTCTCTCATTGAAATGTTGTTACAATATTTTGAATTCTATGTTCCTCCTATATTTACCATTTAATAGTCTTTCTCCTGTTTTATTAGAGAGAAAATTACTGACATTCGATATAAACAACCAGAATTTATATACATAGAATTGGAATAGAATACATATAGATGTGCACATATAATTATAGACATATAACATATATTTTAGGATATGCATTATATATTTACATTTGTTCACCTCTCTCTCTATATATATCATCAGTGTATTCCACACAAAATGATATATAACAGCCTGTTCTTTATGGGGTCTTTAAAGTCAAATTTATGATATAGTATTTGAACTCTAAGAATGTAAAACATTTTTTCATTGTGAAAAGTAGTATTTACATATTATTTCAAGAAGATATTTGATAAATAAGTGAAAATTAAGCAAAGTATATAAAGTGTTTATCTTTTAATTAACACTCTGGTGGCCTTTATTTTAGCTATATCAAATAACAGAAAACACGTATTCAAAGGTTGAATCTTGTTACAGATGACACTTAATTTAACACCTTTCTAAGTTGGATGATTTTTTTTTTAAGATTTTATTTATTTATTTGACAGAGAGAGACCGCCAGTGAGAGAGGGAACACAAGCAGGGGGAGTGGGAGAGGAAGAAGCAGGCTCCCAGAGGAGCAAGGAGCCCGATGCAGGGCTCAATCCCAGGACCCTGGGATCAGGCCCTGAGCCGAAGGCAGACACTTAACGACTGAGCCACCCAGGCACCCCTGGATGATTATTGTCACAGCTAGATGCCCCTAAAGAGATTAATAATTAATTATGTCTTCATCCCTTTCTAGAATTTATACAATTCACGGAATATTGTAGATGTAATATTTTTAATGAAATGACAGACTATATATCACTCCTTGGCACTGCTCTATTTTAAAAATAATTTGTAAAAAATCTATCATATTTTCTCCTGTGTAACAGGAATGTTAATGAGGATATAATCTAACATATATGTTGTTTATAAACCAAAATGATTACAGATCTTTGGAATTAGGGCCAAGTGACTAAAGAGGCTGGAAGTGTCTCTAACCATTCATAAGCAATGCATTACAAGGTTAGGCAAATATTGAGTCTTATTTAATCATAAATGAACCATTATTGTTAAGAAAATTAAAACATAGCCATTCATTGAATAGACGCTGATAGTCACAGAGGAACTTTAAATTTACCTGGAAAATGGTATGGAGGATCACAGAGAAGCACCATTCCCTTCCCTTCTTTCACCCGGACCTCAGGACGCTCCTCAGGTGGGAAAGGGTCAAGATCTAATTATGAAAGCAAAAAGGAAAACATTCACTCTCTAGTCAATAGAAAGAGATTTTCATTAAAGTTTATCTTTCCTCTCCTAACTTACTTTTGGATATGATACTTCTCAGTTGATTTGGTGGAGCCTATGGAAGTCAATTCTCTATTTTTACATGCTGGCATTTGCATATACTCTTAAGACTTCCGTGGTAAACGCCAGCAGATGCTTGTTGGTAGCAGTCTGCATAAGTATTCTGACAACGCTAAAAATCACAATATCCTCAACTTTTGCTTCAGGTTTAGGAAGAATCTAAGCAAGGGTATATGGAAATACAATGGACTCAGGTAAAACCAGGAATCTACCAAAGAAGTAAAGAGAAGTGAGTTGGAGGAACAGACTCATTTGAAAAGTACATTTCTCTTCCTGAGGGAGGACTCCAATGGGTGAAGGACTAAGGATGAAAAGTAGGATCCTAGCTGAGGTGATGTGAAGGTCACCAATTTTTTCCCATTTTCAAATTCGGAGGCTTCATGATACTCTACTATTTGATTCTTCATTTGTTTTACTTGTGCTCATTCTCTTTCAACCCTGCCTCATCGCCTATTTCTTCTCTGTCATCAGTACTAAATTATAAAATCATATTTTTACTTCTCTCAATATATTTATACCTCTGAAATGTCATCATCCTAATTGTTACCTTTTTGCAGAGAGCCCTTCAGATCTACATCTCTAATCTTGATGCTTCACTTGAATGCCAGCCCTATCTTCAACTACTTAGTTGACATTTCCACAATAACTTAATGTCATTATAACCTCTGCATGTGAAGCCGTCATTTCAGTGCTTCCTCCCAACCTTGAAATTGGTCTTACTTGCTCCCATTCCATTTTTAAAGAGAGCAGAATGTTTTTGCCCTTTGACTCAACTTTCCTTTAAAAGAATATTTAGGGCCTTTTTTTCTTCAGTGCAAAGTAATCTATTATTTTCAAGAATTGTTTATTATTTACATTCCCATTGTCACCACATTAATGAAATCTGACTCTTCACTCCCTGCTGGTAATCACTGCCACATGGGTCCTCTTAAAACATCATTTTCATCCTATAATCCATTTTGCAAAAGATTTAAGCGCTGACTTATAAAATCGCATACTGGAGATCATCTAGTCCAACTCCTCTTTCAATGCACAACTCTTCTTGTAGAATAGCTTCTAACTTTAAGTTTAGCACAAGGTTTCTGAAAAGATTTTTTTATGACAGCCTCCATAAGGAGAAATTTTAATTTAATTTAAAGTTAAAATAATTTAGTTAGTTTAATTTACTCCTAATAATGTAAATCACATACTATGGAGTAAGATTCTGTCAAGTAGAGTTGAGCTTTAGAGAATACAACTGTAATGTCATAATAAAAAAAAAAAAAAGAAAAAGAAAAAGAGAGAGAGAATGCATGGCTTAGCACTTTCACTGATGCTAGTTAATCAAGATCCCTCAGAACATGGCCTTAGTTTATTTTCCAATATCCCTCATGACGCTTTGCTCTCTTGAAATTTTTTCTCCACACAGTTAAGGCCCACTGATCATATAAGACCCACTCCATCTATGGATCTTTTCTCTCATTTTCTTTTCATCTTGATTTTTCTTCTTGTTGAACTCTTAGGATAATATTTAATTTTTACTTCACCTAGACACACTTGACCTTGTTAAAGTTACAGTTACTTACATCCAAAGCTCAGGGTTGCTTCTGTGCTTCTGACCATCCCATAGTTATTTGATGCTAAGCAGTAATATATTCCAGCATCTTTCTGTTTGTCAGGGTTGTTGATAACAAGGTTTCCACCTACCATACTGTACCGATCACTTGTCAGATCAATATCCCCATTATTCATTCTCCATCTATGAGAAAGAAAAGCAAATGTCATACCAAAGGTCATGAGGCCTGCAAACAGCATAATGGCCTGATATCATTCTAAGAACATGGATACAGCTCCATGTGAAATCAGATGATTAAGTAGATGACTCAGTGTGGTATTTTTTCACACCATACAGTTGTGTGCCTCTGGGCTCATGATTTATAATTTAGTTCAGGCACAGAAAGGTGAATGTTCAGGTGCATGAGCTGTGTTCTCTTTTTTCATGAAGGATTCGAAAGGACAAATATTTCTTTGAATTTTACTACATTAATTGGTTTCTTAGCAGATACACATAGATTATAAATAACAACCTTCTATGTTCTAGTTAGATTCATGCATATCCAGATGTGTTGCATAAAATATTAAAAGCACTACTCTAACAAAAGTAAAATACAAAATATCAATACCCAATTCTAAATATCAAAATAAATTTTCAATAAAACTCATTGAAATCAGGGTTCTACTCAGTAAATGTCACACTCTGACCGCTAGAGGTCGATCACACAATTTGAAAATTGTAAAAATCAATTGGATCTTTTGTTTCCAAGCCACCAATATACTCTTGCAGGTGTATTTAGAGGGATTGTGTTATAAATAAATAGGCTAAAAACAGGACTCTAACTTTCTTGGTGAGATGATGAGAAGAATAAGTGTAGAAAATAGTTTTCAATTAAGCTGACCATCTGTGCATTATACATACTCATTCTGTTATATGATTCATGTCTTTAGCTGTGTCATAGGCAAGAGCCATGATCCAATAGTGGGCTGTGGCCTCACGGTTCATGGCCTTGCACACTTCTGATTAGGGTTAGAATCTCACCCAAAAAAGCCTAATGATTTTAGGATATCTTTTATTAAATCAAATTACTGGAACATTTTTAGTTTTAATATTTATAATGTAGGAGGTAATTTAAAAGCAAACAGGAAACTGCTTTTGCATAAATCTATCAAATTCCAACCCAATGAGTATATCTTCCCCCTCCCCCCACTTGATGGCAATATTGGCTCTGCTTGAACAATCCAATGTCAAGTTGCTTAGCATTCGCCAAGGCGATGGGTTTCCCTATTGAGCAATACCAATTGCTGTTGTTGTTTTTCCCCATTACAATGACTCCAAATTTTTGTTTATTGCATTAACTCTTCTTCAGTGGATTTGAGTCTGCCTTTGATGTCATATAATGATTAAGTTTTGCTGTGTTTGGGTAAGTTTACTGGTTTACTTTATTTTCAGGAATGTACACCATTGTTGTAACTCCTTTCAGACAGTTTTAAATGCAATTTTATTAGCATTCTTATTATTTTGAGGGTCAAAACAAGATAATGAAAGCTTTAAGGCTGATAAGTAGAAGGTAAAGTTCCCTGCTGTACCTTTCCGGGTGTTGCCATGAATAAGAAATTATCATAGAACATGCCATAAATATAAAACTACTGTGTGAATGACAGATTGCATGATTACCAAGGTTAGTATGGCTTGTTCTGAATATTAAGTGAATTTTTAAAACTTCAAATGTTCTTTTTCATCAGACAAGCTGCAACATGAGCTGAATTCTTTGCCTTTTTTTCCCCCCTGTCAAATGCAGACTGCCTTCATAACAGAATTAAACATCTACTTCTCCTTTCCAGGTCTCTACTTTAATGTGTAGATATGCAGGCCACACTCATCCTGGGGACTCAGTGCTGGTGCAACCTATGAGAGGGAGTTAGTGAATGTAGTTGTCAAGCAAAGCTTTGGCTCCTTATTTTATGTTTTAAATGTTGATAAGAACACTTAATATGAGAGCACTTATATGAGGTATCTAAAATAGTCAAACTATAGAAGCAAAGAATAGAATGGTGGTTGTCAGGGACTGGAGAGAAGGGGAAAAAGGGAGTTGCTAATCAATGTGTATAAAATTTTAGTTATGCAAAACTTTGCTTCCTAATGTGCCTGTGGGGTAGGGGTCAGGGAGACACAGCAAGAAGCACACATTTCTAGAACACTATCTGAGAAAAGTCTTTTCTGTTTTGCTGCCTCCATTCCAGGCTGTAGACTGATTTGCTGTTTCCACGTATGAATGTCAAGGACAAGGTGTCACAAATAAGCATCACTGAAATAGCTTTTGAGATCACTGAAATAGCTTTTGAGATGTTATCAACCTATCTAGATAGATACATACTGAAAAAATTATATGTTTCTTTGAAAGTCATAAAACCTGTGTTTCAGCCCTGGATCTGTGATTTACTAACTC